>NC_058369.1:917500-2117500 GCF_018350175.1 Felis catus | reverse complement strand
AATGTATTGTTAGATGCAGTTGGCTAATATCTTGTTGAGGATTTTTGCATCCATGTTCATCAGGGAAATTGGTCTATAGTTCTCCTTTTTAGTGGGGTCTTTGTCTGCTTTTGGAATCAAGGTAATGCTGGCTTCATAGAAAGAGTTTGGAAGTTTTCCTTCCATTTCTACTTTATGAAACAGCTTCAAGAGAATAGGTGTTAACTCTTCCTTAAATGTTTGGTGAAAGCCATCTGGCCCTGGACTCTTGTTTTTTGGCAGATTTTTGATTACTAATTCAATTTCTTTATTGGTTATGGGTCTATTCAAATTTTCTATTTCTTCCTGTTTCAGTTTTGGTAGTGTATATGTTTCTAGGAATTTGTCCATTTCTTCCATATTGCCCATTTTATTGACATATAATTGCTCATAATATTCTCTTATTATTGTTTTTATTTCTGCTGTGTTGGTTGTGATCTCTCCTCTTTCATTCTTGATTTTACTTATTTGGGTCCTTTCCTTTTTCTTCTTGATCAAACTGGCTAGTGGTTTATCAATTTTGTTAATTCTTTCAAAGAACCAGCTTCTGGTTTCATTGATCTATTCTGGGTTTTTTTTGTTTTTTGTTTTTTTTTTGGTTACGATAGCATTAATTTCTGCTCTAATCATTATTATTTCCTGTCTTCTGCTGGTTTTGGGTTTTATTTGCTGTTCTTTTTACAGCTCCTTAAGGCGTAAGGTTAGGTTGTGTATCTGAGATCTTTCTTCCTTCTTTAGGAAGGCCTGGATTGCTATAAAATTTCCTCTTATGACTGCCTTTGCTGCATCCCAGAGGTTTTGGGTTGTGGTGCTATCATTTTCATGGACTTCCATATACTTTTTAATTTCCTCTTTAACTGCTCGGTTAACTCATTCATTCTTTAGTAGGATGTTCTTCAGTCTCCAAATATTTGTTACCTTTCCAAATTTTTTCTTGTGGTTGATTTGAGTTTCATAGCGTTGTGGTCTGAAAATATGCACGGTATGATCTCGATCTTTTTGTACTTAGGGCTGATTTGTGTCCCAGTATATGGTCTATTCTGGAGAACATTCCATGTGTACTGGAGAAGAATGTATATTCTGCTACTTTAGGATGAAATGTTCTGAATATATCTGTTAAGTCCGTCTGGTCCAATATGTCATTCAAAGCCATTGTTTCCTTGTTGATTTTTTGATTAGATGATCTGTGCATTGCTGTGAGTGGGGTGTTGAAGTCTCTTACTATTACGGTATTACTATTGATGAGTTTCTTTATGCTTGTGATTAATTGATTTATATATTTGGGTGCTCTCACATTTGGCGCATAAATGTTTACAATTGTTAGGTCTTCTTGGTGGACAGACCCCTTGATTATGATATAATGCCCTTCTGCATCTCTTGATACAGTCTTTATTTTAAAGTCTAGATTGTCTGATATAAGTATGGCTGCTCTGGCTTTCTTTTGTTGACCATTAGCATGATAGATGGTTCTCCATCCCCTTATTTTCAATCTGTAGGTGTCTTTAGGTCTAAAGTGGGTCTCTTGTAAACAGCACATGGATGGATCTTGTTTTCTTATCCACTCTGTTACCCTATGTCTTTTGATTGGAGCATTGAGTCCATTGAGTTTAGAGTGAGTACTGAACAATATGAATTTATTGCCATTATGATGCTTGTAGAGTTGGAGTTTCTGGTGGTGGTCTCTGATCCTTTCTAATCTTTGTTGCTTTGGTATTTATATACCAAATATACTGGAGAGGTCCTGTTAATTCCCCAGAGTGTTGTGTCTGTTATGCCTGCTTGCCCAGACTTTGTGAGACAACTGTAGTTTTACCCCTAAGAACTGTGCCATAGACCTGGTGTGACTTATCCCAGTAGAAACCCTTCGGAGTGAAAGTAATCAGAGTGGCCACTGGATTTCAGATGAGGACGAATCCCAGGCCAGGAGTCACAAGCACCCAGATGGGAGAGTCCCTTCCAAGGAATCTGCCCCTGTTCCCAGCAGAAATCAGGATACCAGAGGGCAGAACGTCAGAAGGACTATAGATAGTCCCCCATGTGGGTCACCAAATTCGTAATTGAACCAACAGGGTTTTTCTCCTTGGTGACTCATACATAGAAAATACATCAGGTGAGTGGCCACACAAAGGAAACTTTATTGGCAGCCGATGCAGAGATCAGGAGATCATGGAGAATAACTTCCAAAGCCCTGACTCCCTGGAGGAAGGGTGGATGGGCTCCTCTGGTTTAGGGCTGGGATGGATATTTCCATGGGGAAGCCTCGTCATCCTGTGTGGGGTGGGCAGGAGGGGTGCTACGGGTGAGCCTTAGGGCAGCAGGCCTGTCCCCACATTGTAGGTCACGTAAACGAGATTGTGCTCCTCCCCCAGGGGAGACTTTAGTGTGATAATGAGGTAAAGGTAATTGCCAGTCACTCCAGAGGTCACTCCAGGTCCATTTGCACAGGCGTGAGTCTGGGACAAGACCGTCCAGGCAGTCAGTGTCACCTGAGGGGTGGTTTTAGGTTTCATTTGCCTGAGATAAACCAGAAAGAAGAACTTAAGGAAAAATGTGGGACAAAGGGCAGTGAGTACAAGCGGGTGCACAGTAGAGGTCAGGTCTTGGGGTGTAGCTGGTGACAGTATTTGTTTGCAAAGGTAAAGTTTAGCTTAACAGAGAGTCTTTTCCTATCTGGAAGCACAAACATTAGGTAAACATGAATGTTCCCTGGCACCTGGGGGGCTCAGTCAGTTAAGTGTCCGACTCTTGATTTCTGCTCAGGTCTTATGGTTCATGAGTTCGAGCCCTGCATTGGTCTCTGTGCTGACAGTGTGGAGCCTGTTTGGGGTTCTCGCTCTCCCTCTCTTACTGCCCCTCCCTGCTCTCTCTCCCTCTCAAAATAAAGAAATAAATTTAAAAAAACCGTAATGTTTTTTTTTTTAATTTTTTTTTCAACGTTTATTTATTTTTGGGACAGAGAGAGACAAAGCATGAACGGGGGAGGGGCAGAGAGAGAGGGAGACACAGAATCGGAAACAGGCTCCAGGCTCCGAGCCATCAGCCCAGAGCCCGACGCGGGGCTCGAACTCACGGACCGCGAGATCGTGACCTGGCTGAAGTCGGACGCTTAACCGACTGCGCCACCCAGGCGCCCCAAAAACCGTAATGTTTTAAACAAGAGGCATAACAACTAGAATCCTCCTCCTCAGTTCATCCCACCCTGTGTTATTCTTGCTGTGTTGGAATCCGGTTTTTCCACTAGTTCCAGTAATGCTTTCACAGTTCAGTTCCCTGATTCTATGGTTATCAGAATCCTGTCTTGTCAAAAGTCCTTTCCACAAATCCCCTTGAAAATGAAGCACTTTTGCAGAAGCATCAAAGCAAAAACAATAGCTGTAAATGACAAAAGACTACATACAATATGGCCATGGTTAAAGATCTGACGAGAAGCTTTGAATGTGGCAGACATGGACATTTGGTTATTTCTGTGACACTCACAACTTCAGTAATTAGAATTACAGGTGCTTCCATACCAGGGCATATCAGATTTCTAGGAGTTTCATCTAATTTCTAGAACACTTATATACCCACACAAATACAGCCTAAAGAAGGCTTAATATTACTTCTTATTTGACAGAGCTTCCCATGTAGTTTAATGTATCCACTAAGTCTACTTCAACATAAATCCTCTAGAATGTTCCAGGAACCCTTCTGGGGAAATCCCAACTTTTTTTCCATGTCAAGAAGATTTAGAATTTGATTTGGGGAAGTTTATCAGAAACATCAAAAGGAGTTTTAAAGCACTTGGTCAAGTAGAACCATAGGTCACTGTGAAACAACATGTTGGTTATTAACCAAAATGACAATAAAATAAAGACAAATACAGCAGATTATGTGGTGGTTGGCAAAACTTAACTTTTAATATTCTTAAGTAATCAAAGACCTGATAAACACAGGAAATTACGTTGGTGAAACAGAATCCTTGTTTTCTAGGCATGACCATTAGAAGATTAAAAAAACCCTTCATAATCTTTTATCAAGAACACTACAATAGTTCAAAAAAACTTAATTTTCTTTTATCTGTTAAAAAGATAAAGTTCCAGTTTTACCTAAGTGCACTATTGATATTAAAGCTTATTTTGAAAATCCTTATAAGAAATCCATTCGATCTTATCTGTTTTGATCACACATAAAATTTGTTTGCCAAGATTCCTTTTTCATAAGCCTACAACTTCCTGTGTCTATTTTAGCCGGTCCCTTGTTCTCTCCCATTCAGAAATAATCAGCTTTACTTTAGAACAAAATTACTTTTGTTTCCCTCAAAAAAAAAAAAAAAAAAAAAAAGAAGCATTTCCATTCCTCATACCTTTTCTTACCAAAAACATTCTAGTTTCTTACATAGAGAGTTGATGCTGTTATTATTTCTAGAATTAAATATATATTAATTATATTTCTTTAAAAAAATTTTTTTTAACGTTTATTTATTTATTTTTTTTAAATTTTATTTTCAACGTTTCTTTATTTTTGGGACAGAGAGAGACAGAGCATGAACGGGGGAGGGTCAGAGAGAGAGGGAGACACAGAATCGGAAGCAGGCTCCAGGCTCTGAGCCATCAGCCCAGAGCCCGACGCGGGGCTCGAACTCACGGACCGCGAGATCGTGACCTGGCTGAAGTCGGACGCTTAACCGACTGCGCCATCCAGGCGCCCCTTAACGTTTATTTTTGAGACAGAGAAAGACAAAGCATGAATGGGGGAGGGTCAGAGAGAGGGAGACACAGAATCCAAAACAGGCTCCAGGCTCTGAGCTGTCAGCACAGAGCCCGACGCGGGGCTTGAACTCATGGACCGCGAGATCATGACCAGAGCTGAAGTCGGCCGCTTAACCGACTGAGCCACCCAGGCGCCCCAATTATATTTCTTAACTTTTAGAACCTCCAATTACTAGTGAAAACTAATCAGTGAGCAATTGTGAGCTGTTTATTACATCAGCATTCTTTAGATTGGCAAACTTATGAATATGTTTCATAATTTCTAGAAACATATGCTTCTTACTAGTATGATCTTTCAGTAAAGCATAAGATGTGTTTATCAACAGACTCAAAATTATCTTTTTGTAATAAGACAAAAGTTAGGTAAACTTGGACTTGTTTAGCAATTAAATGTTTTAGCATTTTATTTGCAAACATTTATTATTCAGTGAACTCCCATCACTTAATTTAACATAGCAAAATTCTTAGCTTTATTTTATCTTTCTATCTATCTATCTATCTATCATAGCAAAATTCTAAGAATGGGAGTTACCAAAGAGATTTGGAAAGCCATTTAAGCAGACATACTGTAAAACATAATTATTACTAAAAAGTTCACCTAAAACTTCTTACATCTATCTAAATAATTTGCTTCTGGCAATTATGTTTAGATTATCCAGGGACTCTTCATGAAACGATGAAAAAAAAATCAGCCATCATTCTAAGTTATTTTTGCTGGCAAATTTTGCGACAGAGTGAACTTATGAACTTATTTGATGAGTAAGCGTAGGTAGGATAAAAGTTTTCTATTTAATGTTATTAACTAAAGACATGCTTATTTCAGTCAGCAAACTTCAATTAGCTTTTATTTATTAAAGGTTAATTCTAGATCATATGAAACTGAGAAACATTTGGATTAGTTTTTATATTTCTGAAAGTTTTAGAATAGCCACCCCTTATCAGTTCTTGCCTTCAAACCAGATAAACAGAACTCTTCCATAAATTAATTTTGGCAAAGCCATCCAGAAGCAGAAAAATACCATACAATGCATGGTTGTTTTTTTTTTTGTTTTTTTTTTTTGTTCGTGAATATTTATTAAGTGGCTATGATCTGCCAGGTTCAGGTTAATCTTCATTGTGGGGACAGAGGAAGAACAAGAAAAGTCTGTGCCCTCAGGGAGTTTACATTCTGGTGGGGATAGAAAATACGAGGTATACAAATAAATGGAGACAGCCAGTGACGAGGTCATCAAGAAACTAGGCAGAGACAGGGTACGAGCTTGGGTGGCAGGGAGGGCCTCTGTCTGAGGTCACTGTGGAACGACAGGACAGAGCCAGACAGTAAGCAACTAGGGGAAAGCATGTATGAACAGATGCAGAGACCTTATAGTCCCTAAGATTTGTGGAGATGTTTCATTTGTTCAATTTCCAGTTACTTCCTCTCCCTCTTTGTTTGTGATGAGAAACCTCTCCCTAAAGTTTGCACTTCAAAGAATGGCTCTTAGATGTTAGACAAGATGGGTAGAAAGTCTACATGACAGAGGCACAAAGAAAGTGTCCAAGTTTCTCCAAGGACTTTGGTTTCTCAGGACAACATGAACCTTTGGAGACAAAGAGGGGAGGTTTGGGAATTGGCCAAAATGACAGGCTGAAGGAGTTTGCCTTGTTTTTGGATAATTCTTGGGCCGTAATTAAAGATAAGGACATTCGCAGGGCACCTGGGTGACTCAGTTAAGCGTCAACTTCAGCTCAGATCATGATCTCATGGTTCATGAGTTACAACCTCACGTCGGGCTCTGTGCTGTCAGCTCAGAGCCTGGAGCCTGCTTCAGATTCATTCTCTCTCTCTCTGCCTTTCCCTCCCTTGTACTCTCTCAAAAATAAAACATTTTTTAAAAAGATAAGGACATTTGCTCTCAATTCCTCAGAGAATTATATTGCAACTTAAATGACATCTTGGGTTGATCTACCCATCCAACTACATTATCCTCAGTTTACTTCTTTCTCTCTGGGTACCTGGTTTTATTTTACCTTAGGAGAGAAAGCCTAAATTCCTATCAGGCTGAAAATATCAGCTTCCAATGTTGCCAACTTTTGACCACAGAGCTACTTTAAAAAAATTCTTTTGGGGCGCCTGGGTGGCGCAGTCGGTTAAGCGTCCGACTTCAGCCAGGTCACGATCTCGCGGTCTGTGGGTTCGAGCCCCGCGTCAGGCTCTGGGCTGATGGCTCAGAGCCTGGAGCCTGTTTCCGATTCTGTGTCTCCCTCTCTCTCTGCCCCTCCCCCGTTCATGCTCTGTCTCTCTCTGTCTGTCTCTCTCAAAAATAAATAAACGTTGAAAAAAAAATTAAAAAAAAAATTCTTTTGAAGATCGTGTCAGTTTTCAGCCCAAACAGTAAATAACTGATGGCAGTATTGAGTAACTTATCCCCGCCCCCTCCAAAGGAGGATGCAAAGGATACTGCCTTCCCAGGATACAGAGTCACTCCCAAATTTAGCCATAAGGAAGAAGTGACAACCTGTGTGTCCCAGGCAGGCAGACAAAATGAGCCAAGCAAGAAAGCAACAGCTATACCTGGGAGAGAAAGGACCAATAACCAGTGGGTCTGGATTTGGAAAGGAGGAGGCATCATGGAATTTTATCGTCTTATCCTGCCAGCCCCTGAACATCAGCCTTCAGCTGGTCATTTGTGGGAGAGCCCAGGAGAAATTCTAGTCCTCTGTTCCCTCTGTGATGGTGGGGGTGAGGGTGAGTAGCCACTGATTTTTCTAACTCTTCTCTGAATTTCGTATAATCTGCTGAAAAGATCTGCTGCTGTTCAGAGGACAAGAATTCTTTGGGTAGGGGCCCAGGACAGATCCATAAAGAACGTTACAGAGGAAGACCAGAGGCTGGCAAGCCCTGCCTGTCCCGGGTGCTTCTGACTTCCAGCATTTACCTGAGAAACCTGCATACCCCCAGGCCTAGAGAATGAAGGGAAGCTAAAACAGGCAGATGGGGCCGCATTGTGATAAGGGGAATTTGCACTGAATTTAATTTTTGTTCTAATTTCTGTTCTTCATCTTAAGGGACTCCCTAAGGCTAGCCGTTACATTTTTTTGGTGCTAGGTGTCTCCACAGGTGCCAATAAATTGATTGTTTAGGATGACAACTCTTCTAAGTTTTTTTTTTTTTTTCTCTCAAATATAGCCAATTCAAAGGATCCATCATCTGGTCATTGATGCATTGATGAGTGGTATCTGTCAATAGCGATTCAAACCATGAAGGCTTTTTGTGGCCCAAAGAGGCCTCACACAAGAGACTATGAAATATGCAGTGTTTACAAGATCCAGAAAGTTCATTCCCAGAGAGTGTAAGAAAGCAAAGGCCTTCATTCATAAGCAGCAAGGATGGTGTAGTCCAGTTCCCAGGAGAACATGAAATGCCTCCAGCCACAAACCCCCTTCACTGGGCAGGTGCTCACTAACAAAGTAATGACGATTGAAATGACAAAGACCCCTCATGGACTGGGACCCTTGATGACAATTCCCCTGAGGCTTGGCATGGCTCAATTGTGCTGCTTGGAACCCCAGCCTATTCAACGAGATGCGATGTCGCACCCCATTAAGTGTACCATCCAGATGGTGGAGCCCAGAAAGAATATTCTCAGTGGTCACAAAACCATATTCTCAGGATATAGAACAAGACAAAAGTTTTTTTTACATGCACATTAACAGCTTTAGCTGAATCTTGGGTCTCTCAGAGCCAAACTACTACCTCTCTCTCTGTGCCTGTCAATTGTGTGGCTTTGGCTTTCAGATGTCCCTTAGCAGCAGACTTCCCCTCGTGTGCACGTTAACCCATGGCAGAGTTTGGCCAGAAAGACGTGGTCTGGTGAGAGCAGAGCAGCCACCAGTCTGGGACACAGGCTTGGACAGCAGCCTCACGTGCAGAGTTGTGCCCTGTGGTTTCCCTTATAACAAACAACACAACAGAGAAAAACTAGGACCATCTCTGAGAAAAAAAGGACCACTAGAGTTGCTAATCCCAGGGAACCAGTTCCACAAATAAGTTCTCCTGCTAATCTAAGTTTAGAAAAGGAAAAAAAAAAAAAAAAGGGAAGGAGACTCACCACTGCTTCCACTGGACTGTGCAGGTAGACACCCAAGACTCCAATGTAAGAATTCTTAGTTTTTGCCAGCTCTTCTCAGAGGTCCCAGGATCTTTCTACTGCAACAGGTGTGGGGTGAGCAGTACCCAGATAGTGAGGTCTCCTGGCTGGCTTGCCAAAAGTGTTGGGGAGGAAAAATCTTCCTGTACCCTTCAAAGGTTCTTCTGGCTGGTGTAAGAATTACATTGACATGGGACACATTAATAGGAAGAAATCAAACTTAATTTTGTAACATATGGGAACCTAACATACAAGAGAAATTCAAAGACAGGTAAAATGAGGTATGTATGCCATCCTGAGCATAGGAATGGGATAGGGGCCTGGGGCTTCAAAAGGGAGGAGGGCAAATTCACAGGCCAATAAGAAGAGATGTTTGGGGGCACCTGGGTGGCTCCATCAGTTAAGTGTCCGACTCTTGATCTCGGCTTGGGTCATGATCTCATGGTTTGTGAGTTTCAGCCCCATGTTGGGCTTTGCACTGACAGCACAGAGTCTCCTTGGGATTCTGTCTCTCCCTCTCTCTGCCCCTCTCCTGCTGTCTGTCTCTCTCAAAATAAGTAAACAAACCTAAAAAAACAGATGTTTGGTAATCAGATGTTTGCCTTGTCATACAGATAGGTCACTCAGATAAGATTTATCTTTTTAATTGACTCTTATCTGGGAAAGGCCCCCAACTTGGATTTTTCTAGGTAGTTAAGGGAGGGACCAAAGTTTCTCTCCGGGCATTAGATTCACAGGGTCTCTATTGCCTGCAGCTCAAAATAGTCCTTGTGCAAAAGTGGCATGTTTTAGATTTGATCTGAATCCCTTCAGGAGTGAAATATATTGAGTGAATCTAGGCCGGCCAAATAGAGGCCCTGAGCTTCTAGGATGTCATTTATCATCATCTCTATTACATTGGGGATGGGAGAATTAATGGCAGGAACATATGCATCTAAACTTCCATTGTTAGAGTCCATTCACTGCCACCCAGTTTTAACCTGGCACATTAGGCTACTGTGGGGCGGGGGGGGGGGGGGGGGGGGGGAGGGGGCGGCTAATGACCTCAGGATTAAGTGTGTTTTTCTTATGTTTGTTTATTTTTGAGAGAGAGGGTTGGGGGGAGGATCAGATAGAGGGAGAGAGAGAGGGAGACACAGAATCTGAAGCAGGCTCCAGGCTCTGAGCTGTCAGCACATGTCTTACACTGTGCTGCATTTACTGTTTGCAATGGCAGGGCAGTTGCTAATGCCAGTTGGCATTCCCTATGGATGATTAGCATCCTGTCTGTGGTGCCAGCTCTGATTTTTTAAGTTAGCATTTGTTAGGTGGAGCCCAGAGCCCTAGGGTTTCTAACGAACAGTCCTGGTTCAGCAAAAATCCAAGGGGAACTGAAGTAGAATTGATCACACACAGCTCTAGAAGAGGTGCATGGCACACTTGAGGGGCCAGCTGGGAGGTCACTGCAAGTGCCAGCAGAGTGTCTCCTGTAGAGAGAATACAGTCAGGTCATGTTTCATGATGCATTCTGACCACCTCTGCCTTTTGTTGTGTTGTATGGTCCTTTCACACTTAATGTCATCATCGATGTGGTTGTCCTGTGTCCCCATTCACTCCTGGTGTGTCTCGTGCCTTTGTTCCTACAGTCCTCTACTACTTTGTTTTGCATTAATTTTTTCCAGTAAAGCATTTCAATTGGTTTAATTACATTTTTCAGTATTTTTTTCTTTTTAAAAACTTGGTTGTTTTATGATTGCCATATACACCTAATCAGATCATCTTCAGATTTAGGATTGCTCAATTCCAGTGAGGTACAGAAATGTTACTCCTAGGTAGTTCTTGTCCCCCCTTTATGAGACATTACTTCTCTATATGTTACAAAGCCAACAATGCATGTTTTAATGTATACTTTATCATCTTGAATCATTTTCACCTCTTTTCCATTACAGTTTTGCTCCTACCACCGCCTTTGTGCTGTTTTTGGGAAGTAGATTACAAATATTTAATACATCATATGTGTTATACACCCAACAATACATTATAAACATTCTACACCATTGCCTTTGAAGTCAGGAAAGTTAAGGAGAAAAATATGCATTTATGTCACTACATTTATCATTTTTCTTTATTATTTTAAAAAATTTAATGTTTATTTATTTTTGAGAGAGAGAGAGAGACAGCATGAGCAAAGGGGGTGGGGAGGGATGAGGGAGAGGGAGACACAGAATCCAAAGCAGGCTGCAGGTTGTGAGCTGTTAGCACAGAGCCCGATGCAGGGATTGAACCCATGAACAGCGAGATCATGACGTGAGCCGAAATTGGACACTGAACCAACTGAGCCACTCAAGTGCCCTGTTCTTTATTTTTTCATGTGGATTCAACTTTCCATCTTGGAACAATTGCTATCATTTTTTTGTTTTGTTTTATTTTTTTCAAGTTTTTATTTAAATTCCCATTGGTTAACATACAGTGCAATATTAGTTTCAGGAGTAGAATTCAGTGACTCATCACTTACATACAACATCAGGTGTTCATCATGACAAGTGGCCTCCTTAAAAAGTGCCCTCCTTAATACCCATCACCCCTTTAACCCATTCCCCTGTCCACCTCCCCTCCAGCAACCCTCAGTTTGTCTCTATAATTAAGAGTCTGTTTTCTGGTTTGCATCTCTTTTTTGTTTTTTGTTTATCTGTTTTGTTTCTTCAGTTCCACATATGAGTGAAATCATACGGCATTTGTCTTTCTCTGACTTATGTCACTTAGCATAATACTTTCTAGCTCCATCCATGTTGTTGCAAATGGTAAGATTTTATTCTTTTTATGGCTGAATAATATTCCATACACACACACCCCACATCTTTACCCAGTCATCAGTCGATGGACACTTGGGCTGTTTCTATATCTTGGCTATTACAAATGATGCTGCTATAAACATTGGGGTGCGCGAATCCCTTTGAATCAATATTTTTGTATCTTTTAGGTAAATAGTAGTGCATTTACTGGATCATAAGGTAATTCTATTTTTAACTTTTCGAGGAAACTCCATACTGTTTTCCAGAGTGGCTGTGCAGTTTGCAATCCCACCACAGTGCAAGAGGGCCTCCCTTTCTCCACATCCTTGCCAACACCTGTTGTTTCCTGTGTTGTTAATGAGGTGTGAGGTGATACCTCATTGAATTTTATTTTTATTTCCCTGATGCTGAGTGCCATCAAGCGTCTTTTCATGTGTGTTGGCAATTTGTATGTCTTCTTTGGAAAAATATGTATTCATGTCTTCTGCCCATTTTTTAAAGTGGATTATTGGTTTTCTGGGTTCCGAGTTTTATAAATTCTTTATATGCTTGGATATTAACCCTTTATCAGATATGTCATTTGCAAATATCGTCTTTCATTCCAAAGGTTGCCTTTTAGTTTCGTTGATTGTTTCCTTTGCTGAACAGAAGCTTATCTTGAGGAATTCCCAATAGTTTATTTTTGCTTTTGTTTCGTTTGCCTCAGGTGACCTATCTAGTAAGAAGTTGCTACAGCTGATGTCAAAGAAGTTACTGCCTGTGTTCTTCCCTAGGATTTTGATGGTTTCCTGTCTCACATTTAGGTCTTTCATCCATTTTGAATTTAATTCTGTGTATGGTGTAAGAAAGTGGTCCAGTTCCATTATTCTGCATGTTGCTGTCCAGTTTTCCCAACACCATTTGTTGAAGAGACTTTTTTTTCTTTGGATATTCTTTCCTGCTTTTGTCAAAGCTTAGTTGACCATACAGTTGTGGGCCTATTTCTGGGTTTTCTATTCTGTTCCACTGATCTATGTGTCTGTTTTTGTGCCAGTACCATTCTGTCTTGATGACTACAGCTTTGTAATATGACTTTCACAATTGCTTTGGCTATTTGGGATCTTTTGTGGATCCAAACAAATTTTAGGGTTGTTTGTTCTAACTCTGTGAAAAATGCTGGTGGTATTTTGATAGGGATTGCATTAAATGTGTAGATTACTTTGGTTAGTACAGACATTTTTTAAAAAATGTTTATTGGGGCGCCTGGGTGGCGCAGTCGGTTAAGCGTCCGACTTCAGCCAGGTCACGATCTCGCGGTCCGTGAGTTTGAGCCCTGCGTCAAGCTCTGGGCTGATGGCTCAGAGCCTGGAGCTTGTTTCCGATTCTGTGTCTCCCTCTCTCTCTCTGCCCCTCCCCCGTTCATGCTCTGTCTCTCTCTGTCCCAAAAATAAATAAATGTTGAAAAAATTAAAAAAAAATGTTTATTTATGTTTGAGAGACAGAGTGTGAGCAGGTGAGGGGCAGGGAGAGAGGGAGACACAGAATCCAAAGCAGGATCCACGCTCTGAGCTGTCAACACAGAGCCTGATGCAGGGCTCTAACTTACAGACTGCAAGATCATGACCTGAGCCGAGGTTGGACGCTCAACCTACTGAGCCACTCAGGCGCCCCATTTTCTTTCGTCAGTGTTTTATAGTTTTCAGAGTACAGGTCTTTACCCTCTTTGTTAGGTTTATTCCTAGGTATCTTAGTGCGTTTGGTCTAATTATGAACGAGAATGATTCCTTAGTTTCTCTTTCTGCTGCTTCGTTATTCGTATAAAAATTCAATGCATTTATGTATGTTGATTTTGTATTCTGAGACTTTATCTAATTAATGTATCAGTTCTAGCAATTTTTTGTGGAGACTTTTGAATTTTCTATATAGAGTGTCATGTCATCTGCAAATAGTGTAAGTTTGACAACTTACTTGCCAATTTGGATACCTTTTATTTTGTTTTGTTGTCTGTTTGCCGTGGCTAGGACTTCTAGTACTATATTAACTAACAGTGGTGAGAGTGGACATCCCTATCTTCTTCCTGACCATAGAAGAAAAGCTCTCAGTTTTTCCCCATTGAGGATGATGTTAGCAGTGGGTTTCTCACATGTGAGCTTTATGATGTTGAGTTATGTTCCCTCTATCCCTACTTTGTTGAGGGTTTTTATCATGAATGTATGTTCTACTTTGTCAGATGCTTTTTCTGCATCTATTGAGAGGATCATATCATTCTTATTCTTTCTTTTATTAATGTGGTGTATCATGTTGGTTGATTTGTGAATATTTAACCACCCTTGCAGCCTAGGAATAATTCCCACTTGATCGTGAATGATTCTTTTAATGTACTGTTGGATTCAATTTGGCAGTATTTTGTTGAGAATTTTTGCATCTATGTGCATCAGGATACTGTCCTGTAGTTCTCCTTTTTAGTGGAATCTTTAGTTTTGGAACCAGGCTAATGCTGGCCTCATAGAATTAGTTTGGAAGTTTTCCTTCCATTTCTATTTTTTTGGAACAGTTTGACAAGAACAGGAGTTCACTCTTTCAATGTTTGGTAGAAATCCCCTGTGAAGCCATTTGGTCTTGGACTTTTGTTTGTTGGGAGATTTTTGATTACTGATTCAGTTTCTTTGCTGGTTATCAGTCTAAGTTTTCTATTTCCCCATTTTGGTTTTGGTAGTTTACATGCTTCTTACATGCTTTTACATGTTTTTATCCATTGCTTCCAGATTGTCTGACTTCGTGGCATATGATTTGTCATGATATTATAATTGTTTTTATTTCCGTAGTGTTTGTTGTTATTTCTCCTCTCTCATTCGTGATTCTATTCATTTGGATCCTTTCTCTTTTCTTTTTGGTAAGTCTGGCTACGGGTTTATCAATTTTATTAGTGTTTTCAAAGCACTAGTGTTCCTTGTTTCATTGATCCGTTCTACAGTTTTTTGTTTGAAGTTTCTGTATCATTTATTTCTGCTGTAATTATTATTTCCCTTCTGCTGGCTTTTGGCTTTGTTTGTTGTTCTTTTTCTAGCTCCTTTAGGTGTAAGGTTAGGTTATGTATTTGAGATTTTATTGCTTCTTGAGGTAGGCCTGTATTGCAATATACTTTCCTCTTAGGACCACTTTTGCTGCATCCCAAAGGTTTTTGACCATAGTGTTTTCATTCCCATTTGTTTCCATGTACTTTTTAAATTTTCTTCTTTAATTTCCTGGTTAATCCTTTCATTCTTTAGTAGGATGTTCTATACCCTCCATGAATTTGTGGTCTAAATTTTTTCTTATGGTTGATTTCAGGTTTCAAGTGTTGTGGTCTGAAATTATGCAGATATACTCTCAATCTTCGGTACTTGCTGAGGCCTGGTTTGTGACCTAGTATATTATCTATTCTGGGGAATGTCCCATGTGCACTGCTTTAGGATAAAATATTCTGAATATATCTGTTAAGTCTTTCCCATCCATTGTGCCTTTCAAAGCCTTTGTTTCCTTGTTGATTTTCTGATTAGGTGGTCTGTCCACTGATGTAAGTGGGGCATTAAAATCTCCACTATTATTGTATTATTATCAACGAGTTCCTTTATGGTTGTTATTATTGATTTATATATTTGGGTGTTCACAAGTTGGGGGATAAATATTTACAATTGTTAAATCTTTTGAAGGATAGATTCCTTAATTATGATGTAATGCCTTTCTTCATCTCTTGTTACAGTCTTTGGTTTAAAATCTAATTTGTCTGGGGGCACCTGGGTGGCTCAGTTAGTTAGGTGTCTGACTTTGGCTCAGGTCATGATCTCACGGTTCATGGATTCGAGCCTTGCATTGGGCTCTGTGCTGACAGCTCGGAGCCTGGAGCCTGCTTCAGATTCTGTGTGTGTGTTTCTATCTCTACCCCTCTCTAGCTTGTGTTCTGTCTCAAAAATAAATAAACAAACATAAAAAAATAAAATCTAGTTTGTCTGATGTAAGTGTGGCTACTCTGGGTTTCTTTTGATGTCTGCATGATAGATCGTTCTCCATTCCCTTACTTTCAATCTGCAGGTGTCTTTAGATCTCAAATGAGTATCTTGTAGGCAGCATATAGATGTTTGTTTTGTTTGTTTGTTTGTTTGTTTGTTTTGACACAGAGAGTGCAAGTGGAGGAGGGGCAGAGAGAGAAGGAGGCACAGAATTTGAAGCAGGCTCCAGGCTCTGAGCTGTTGGCATAGAGCCGGATGCAGGGCTCAGACTCATTGATCATGAGATCATGACCTGAAGTCAGACGCTTAACTGACTGAGCCACCCAGGTCCCCCTAGATGGGTCTTGTTTTCTTACCCATTCCGATATCTTTTGGTTAGAGCATTTAGTCTATTTACATTCAGAGAAATTTGTCATTGTTTCTGGGGATATTTCTGTTTCTTTCTAGTCTTTGTCACTTTTGGTCTTTATTTCCCAAAGAATTCACTTTTAATATTTTTTGCAGGGCTGGTTTAGTGGTCAGTAATCCTTTAGTTTTTGCCTGGGAAATTCTTTATTTCTCCTTCTATTCTGAATAATAGCCTTGCTAGACAGAATATTCTTGGCTGCAGATTTTTCCCAATCAGCACATTGAATATATCATGCTACTCTCTTCTGGTCTGCCAAGTTTTGTGGAGAGACCTGCTGCTAACCTTATTTGTCTTCCCTAGTAAGTTAGTGACTTCCTTTGTCTTGCTGAATTTAGAATTTTTCCTTATCTCTATATTTTGCAAATTTAACTACACCATGTCTTGATTTTGATGTGAGTTCTTTGTGCCTTCTGGATTTGGATGTCCATTTTCCTCCCCAGCTTAGGGAAGTTTTCAGCTATTATTGCCTCAAATAAACTTTCTGCCCCTTTTCTTCTTCTTCTCCTGGGACTCCTATGATATGAATATTATTACATTGGATCGAGTTACTGAGTTCCCGGAGTCTACTCTCAAGATCTATCATTCTTCTTTCTTTATTTTGTTCAGCTTCATTTTTTCTCCATAATTTTATCTTCTATATCACTTATTCATTCTTGTGCTTCTTCCATCCTTGTGTTCATTACACCTACATGGTTTCAAACCTCAGTTACAGCTGAAATCCTGACTAGGATCTCAAGTTCTTTGTTGCTTTAAATTCAGCATCAGGCATATTATTTATGTCTGCTTCAGTTAGATCCCTGGCCATGACCTCTTTTTATTCTTTCTTTTAGGATGAATTCCTCTATCTTAGAATTTTGTCTAGGTCTCTGTCTTCTTCTCTGTGTTAGGAAAGCCTGTGTCCTCCTCCTGGGCCAGCAGTACCTGCAGAGCACAAGGAGGTGGGACTTGGTGTAAGCAGGTTAGGTAGCCAGTGTTGATGCTGTGCTATTTACTGAAGTTGGTTTATGCTAAGGGGTGGGGTAGGGAAATGGCACCAACCAGTTCTTTTGCCCCTGAATTTGCTGCTCTCAGGGATGCCCTCCCAGAAGAGTGAACAAAGGCGCCCTAGGTTTTTTTCAGATCGCTATTCTTACACTGTCTGTGTCTGGGTTGCTTCTCTCCCTGGAGTGGTGCAGTGTACTTTGGGCTCTGTCCAAAGCTGGCTGATGTTTATTTTCTTTAAAAATTTTTTTAAGGGGCGCCTGGGTGGCGCAGTCGGTTAAGCGTCCGACTTCAGCCAGGTCACGATCTCGTGGTCCGTGAGTTCGAGCCCCGCGTCAGGCTCTGGGCTGATGGCTCGGAGCCTGGAGCCTGTTTCCGATTCTGTGTCTCCCTCTCTCTCTGCCCCTCCCCCGTTCATGCTCTGTCTCTCTCTGTCTCAAAAATAAATAAACGTTGAAAAAAAAATTAAAAAAAAATAAAATTTTTTTAAATGTTTATTTTTGAGAGAGAGTGGGGGAGGGGCAGAGAGAGAGGAGGAGACAGAGAACCTCAAGTAGACTCTGCACTGTCAGCACAGAGCCCAGTGTGGGGCTTGAACTCACAAACCAGGAGATCATGACCTGAGCCAAAACCAAGAATTGGATGTTTAACCGACTAAGCCACCCACGTGCCCCACAAGCTTGCTGACTTTTAAAATTACAAATTTCGGGGACCTGGTGTGGCAGGGACCTGCACTGGTCCTATGGGAAGGGTCTCACCATGCTGGGATTGATGCAGGTTTGACTCAGAAAGGCAGCCATACCAGATCACAGGGGCATGGCATTTGGAGCAAGCAGGCTAAACAGCCAGTGTCCATTTAACCACCCCTCAACAGGTGTCTCTGTGCCTATGCTGAGGGGTGAGGGAAATGGCACCTGTGGGCTCTTCTGTCCCTTGAGAGGTGACTCTGCGAATGTCACCTCTCACAGATGCACTCCATAAAGAGGAAAGTCTCTCCCTCTGCCCCTTTGGTGATCCTGAGATCATACAGTCAGCCCCAGGATTGTTTGCCTGCCTTCTCTCTAGGAGTAGGGCAGTGGTCTCAGGTCTTTATCCCAGACAAACATGCCAACCTCTGAAACTCCAGTCTTTGAGCCCTGCTGGTCCGCTCCTCTCATTTTCCCAGACAATGGTTTTGGAGAAGTGTTCTTGTCCATATCCCTGTGTGATCAATCTTCTCTCACCTTTCTCTGCAACCGAGGCTCCCTTTCCTCCATGGCACCCGCCATCTGTTTCTCCCCCAAACCACATCTCCACGCTTCCTAACTTCCTCAGTGTGGCCTCACCTCTCCCTCTAGTTACGTGCGGTTTGTTCTGTCAGTCCCCAGATTGATCTCTTAGGCATTCAGAGTGATTTGATGCTATCTACCTGCATTAGAGGGAGGAGGCAAGCCTGGAGTCCTCCTCCTATGTTGCTATATTAGCGCCACCCTTCGATTGCTACCAGTTGAAGGGATTTTCTTAGTATTTTCTTATAAGGTGCTTCTCTTAGGAAAAAAAATTCTTAGATTTTTGTTATTTGGAAATGCGTTCATTTTTGCCTTCACTGTTGGAAGTTAGCTTTCTGGATGCAGATTCTTTATTGGCAGCTGCCCATTCTCTCCGCGCTCCACAAACGTTATTCCATGCCCTTTGACCTCTGCTGTCTCCGCTGAGGATCAGCACTTGTCTTACTGTGGTTCCCTTTTAGGTGACAGGTTTTTCTCTTGCTGCTTTCGTGATTCCTCCTCAGGCCTAACTTCCACAATTTTTACTACGATATATCTGCTCGTGGATCTATTTGCAGTTTTACTCTTTGGAATCAGTCCATTGAGCGTCTAGATGCGTATTTGATTTTCAATAACTTTGGATCATTTTTAGCCATTATTTCTTTAAAAATTTTTTAATATTTATTTATTTTTTTTTTTAATTTTTTTTCAACATTTATTTATTTTTGGGACAGAGAGAGACAGAGCATGAACGGGGAAGGGGCAGAGAGAGAGAGGGAGACACAGAATCGGAAACAGGCTCCAGGCTCTGAGCCATCAGCCCAGAGCCTGACGCGGGGCTTGAACTCACAGACCGCGAGATTGCGACCTGGCTGAAGTCAGACGCTTAACCGACTGCGCCACCCAGGCTCCCCTAATATTTATTTTTGAGAGAGAGTATGAGCAGGGGAGGGCAGAGAGAGAGGGAGACACAGAATCCAAAACAGGCTCCAGGCTGTCAGCACAGAGCCCGACGTGGGGCTCAAACTCATGAATGGTGAGATCATGACCTGAGCCAAAGTCAGATGCTCAACCGACTGAGCCACCCAGGTGCCCCATTTTAGCCATTATTTCTTGAGTATTTGTTCTCTCCTGTCCTTGTATGGCCATCACATGTATGTTGGTACACTAGGCAGTACCCCACATTCCTTCCACATTTTTATTCTCTCTGTTCTTTGGATTGTATAGCCAATCAGTCTGTCTGCAAGTTCACTAATTATCCTGACCGTTTTAAACTACCATTAGCCCTTGTAGTGAATTACTTTACAACCCAGGGAGTTGATGGTTCTCTGTGTCAGGTCTTCAACACCAACCTCAGATATGAGGACTCACTATGAGGACTCAGGGAAATATTCCACAGAAGGACTTATTTCAGAAGAGCTGTTATGCACAGTGTTGCAGTTTATTACTGGGAAAGGGTCTGTATTGAAATTAGTGAATGGAAAAGGAACATGGGGCAGAATCCAGGAGATATCAGGCTCAAGGTCCAACTCATCCCCTCTCAATGAAATTGTACAGATAGAGCTTAATGTGTGACAACATTTGTGAAATATTTGTAGTCGGTGAACCTTGGAGGCCTTGGATTTTATTTGAGGATTGGTCATGGGCATCCCCATGTTGCTGGTCTTAGCTTCTTAGCATCCAGTTCCTCTAGAAGTCTGATACAATGTGCCCCAAGGCCCCAGGTGTACAAAAGGAGGCATGCATCAGAAATCACACTGTTAAATACTTGGAGACTAAAGAACATCCTACTAAAGAATGTATGGGCTGACCAAAAAGTTAAAGAGGAAATTAAAAAGTACATGGAAGCCAATGAAAATGATAACACCATAAACCAAAACCTCTGGGACACAGCAAAGGCAGTCATAAGAGGGAAGTATATAGCAATCCAGGCCTTCCTAAAGAAGGAAGAAAGGTTTCAGATGCACAACCTAACCTTACACCTTAAAGAGCTGGAAAAAGAACAGCAAATAAAACCCCAAACCAGCAGAAGGCCGGAAATGATTACAGCAGAAATCAGTGCAATCGAAACCAAAAAAACAAAAACAAAAAAAAAACGGATTAATGAAACCAGAAGCTGGTTCTTTGAAAGAATTAACAAAATTGATAAACCACTAGCCCGTTTGATCAAAAAGAAAAAGGAAAGGACCCAAATAAATAAAATCAAGAATGAAAGAGGAGAGATCACAACCAACACAGCAGAAATAAAAATAATACAATATTATGAGCAATTATACGCCAATAAAATGGGTAATCTGGAAGAAATGGACAAATTCCTAGAAACATATACACTACTAAAACTGAAACAGGAAGAAATAGAAAATTTGAATAGACCCATAACCAGTAAAGAAATTGAATTAGTAATCAAAAATCTGCCAAAAAACAAGAGTCCAGGGCCAGATGGCTTTCACCAAACATTCAAGAGTTAACACCTATTCTCTTGAAGCTGTTCCAAAAAGTAGAAATGGAAGGAAAACTTCCAAACTCTTTCTATGAGGCCAGCATTACCTTGATTCCAAAAGCAGACAAAGACCCCACTAAAAAGGAGAACTATAGACCAATTTCCCTGATGAATATGGATGCAAAAATCCTCAAAATTAGCCAACCGGATCCAACAATACATTAAGGAAACTATTCACCATGACTGTTGCAGGGAGTATGGCCGGAGTCGCAAAAGAAGAGTCTGCAAGCAAAATGGTTAAGTGAAGGTCCTCATACTTGAGTCGGAATGAGGCCCAACTCCAGAATGAAGCCCCCTTTTACTAGGGAAATTGCTAAAGGCTACGTGCATAAAGTCAGCTCAGCAAGTGTATTAATCAACTTAATAGTTTTGTTTTTCAAGGTTGAATTTATAGATAATTGTTCTTTATGAAGCCAGGAAGGGTCGGGAGTGAAGGAGGATCCGGCCCTGGACAATGCTAATGCCTCAAGGCATTCCTTAAGAGCAGCAGCCATGTTCAGCTGTGAAAACATGTCCTAAGGCCTTGCACCTGCTCCAGCCTTTCCCTTTTGAAGTCTTTTCCTTTGATGTTTTTCTCCTACATCTTCCACATCTTCCCCTTTTTCTTTCATTTGGCAAAGCTGAACTACAAAGACAGAGGCTTGTGAGGCATATTCTTGGCTTCGTCATTGGCCTCTTCTCCAGACTAGGTATATCCAAATAAGACAAAGATTAATATAAGAATACCAATTGCAGAAAAGCTTAAGGGTTTTGTATAATTCATTGGATTCAATTCTGAGATTCAATTAGTTATCTCAGCTAGAGAGGGAGCACCAGAAAGCATCTCAAGTTTATTTTTGAATGTATCATAAATGTCCTTTTGCAAGTGGGCTATATCCGTGGAGGTATTACCTTAAGAAGGTGTCGATGCACAAGGTCCCATGATATCTTGGACTGATTATATACATGGAGAGTGACACAAAAGGTGGTTACATTCCAATCACATTGAAGCTTTACCTGTTGTTGTAAACTAATCAGTTGATCTCCTAGAAAAAGAACGGCTTGTTGCAAGTCAGATGATTGGCTCTCTAGTTGGTTATCAATCAACCATTGGCTGTTCCATAGTCTTTCTGAATTTTGATGCCAGTGTTGTACAAAGTGGGTAGTTTGTACTGTCTGGGGCAGCACAAAACCAGCTGTAGCTGCAATAGCTATAATCCCAAGTACAGCGGTTACCAGTAAAGCTACAAATAGTCAGGTGCGATGTAATATGTTTCAATATTTCATCTATGAGAAACATTTCAGGGGAGTGTTGCCAAGACCAATCCATAAGTACAGGCATCCAAACCCGATTTCATGCCTTAAGGATATATAAGCTTTGCCTCTCCTGTTTAAAGGGATAAAATTATAAAAAGAGCAATCATGGCAAGTAAGAAGATTGTTTTCAGGGTCCCAATGAGGCATACCTAACATAAACAGAAAAGGAAGTCTGACACACGCTTGAATTTTATGAGTCTCATTTAATCTAAAAGAGAGGGAGAATTTACTTGAGACATTAAGCAGCCTTTCCAAGAGGACATGCCTAATGATCCAGTACCAATTTTCCAAAGCTCAGACAGAATGAACTGGCCCATCAGGTAAACCTGGGCTGGGGGGTTGTCATCCCTCCTTCATGCCATACAGTGGGTTCAGATGTTATATCCGAAAGGATGTCATCATGATATCGACACCATCAGAGTTCTTTTTTGGAGTATTTGGTCTGAGCAGAGCCTATAGGGGCCCAATCAATGATGCTTCCTTTGGAAGTATTAAGAAGAACTCTACCAACTTCTCTACAGAGCTCCTAATTAATCCGTTCCTCAGGATTTATGGTTTTTCTTGACATCAAGGCAATTTAGGAGGGTAATGGTATGTAGTTTTTTGACTTCTCATGGAGACCCCTTGTAGTAAATACAGTATGGGGACATTAGTCCCATTGGGTATTTCTGCTATCCATGCCTATGAATGAAACACAGTGGTCACCTGTTCCAAAGCATATAGGTGGCCCCTCTGCACCTACAGAATATTCAGGGATTACTTTTCCTTCTTCTTCTGGTTTAAATGGACCTCTATTATCATAAGGTCAGGCAACCAGACTGAATCATTTACGTAAGCCTGGAAAGAGGGATCATCCTATGTAATTAATCTATTAAGAGGTGGATTTGGAATATAAGCCTAATATGTGTGATTCTCTTTAGCACTCCCAGTTAAAGTAACAACCGACATCATGGCAATAAACACAGTAGAAGTCTTAAGTGTTCCCCTTTTTTGGAGGATCTGTTTGGCTTCTTGAGTCATCTTCACTTGTCCCCATGTTGGAGGTTTGGCTTTCATTGTATTTTTGGTTCTTATTTCTACCTTCCTTATAATCTTGGGTTCCAGGCTTAATTCTTCCATATCTTCCTCCAGTGGTCAAAAATTGTCGAATCTTTTCCTCTTTGTCCAACTGTTCATATCGTGGTTTTGATCACCAGGCTGGAAGCCAGATATCTCTATCTGTGGATACAAGAGCAAATCCTTGACCCCACAATTTAACATATCCAGGCACCATTGGTTATTATCATTTTTCCAAAATATCGGTTATGAAAGGGGTCTGGCATTAAAGATTGTGTGAGGTTTTCCGGCTGCGGTGAACTCTTGTTCACCTCTTAAATCCAAAAAATTAAGTGTAAGTAATGTTTTCATTAACTGATTCTTTGGATTCAAGGCCATATCCCCGTTTTTGTTTTTGTAACATGGTTTTTAATGTATGATCAGTGTGTTCAATAATGGCTTGACCCTGTGGATTATAAGGAATGTCCCATTTTTGGCAAAATACAAGGAAAGTGTGAGAAGTACAAGCCGGGCCATTGTCAGTTTTAAGATTCCAGGGGAGCCCCGTCGTGGCAAGCGCTTCTGAAAGATGCTGTATAACGTGGGCTGGTTTTTTCCCTGTCAAAGGTGTAGCCCGTATAAAACCGGAATATGTATCTACTGATACATGTACATATGCAAAGCGGCCGAATTGCAGAACATGAGTAACACCCATTTGCCATAAGTCATTAGGTTACTGACCTCTGGGATTAACCCCCTGGGAGTATGGAGGAATGACAATAGGCCCACAAGTAGGGCAGTGTGTGATGATTTCTCTAGCTTGTTTAAGGGGAATAGAAAAGCGTTTACTTAGGCCTTTAGCATTAAAATGAGTAAGATTGTGAAAATCTTGTGCTGTAGGAACAGGGGCTGTCAATAAGGAATCCGCTGTAGCATTTCCTTCTGCCAAGGGGCTGGGGAGGCCAGAATGAGATCATATGTGAGTAATGTATATAGGATGGCATTGGTGCTGAAGATATTATTGGACCTGAAGGAATAAGTCAGACAATTCTGAGCCATCTGAGTAAATATTAATGATTTCCAAATTTTCAATCACTTGCTTAGAATAGGCTGAATCCATTAAGATATTGATGGAGGAGGGAACGTCTTTAAGCAATAGAATATGGCCAAGTGTTCAGCCTTTTGTACTGAGGCTTACAGGGATTTTACACATTTAGAAGTAGGATCATAATATGCAGAATAGCCAGACTTGTTGGCATCCATGAAATAATTAGGTCCATTTACAGGTACTGATTGTACAACTCGAGGCGTGATGAAGGATTAATTTGGATTTAGATAATGGTTGTCAATGGGACCTATATAATCTGCAACTCCAAGTTGCCATGAAATGCACTGTCGATATGCCATGGATATTTGTGTGCATGAGATAGAGGTACTATGATTGTCTCAGGGTCTTGGGCTGTTATTTCCCGAAGTCTCTCTCAACCCTTAAAAATTAACATTCCTATTTTGTCTAAATATGTAGATAATTTTTTAAGGGCTTTGTTGGCTAGAAATATCCATTCCATGATTCCATTAGCTTGCCAAAGCACTCCTGTAGGGGAATGCGGTGACGGTAAAATTAACAAAGAGATGGGTAGTGAGGGGTTAATTCGAGGAAGCTGATTGGAAGCAATTTTCTGCTCAATCCACTGTAATTCTTGGGATGCTTCCGGAATTTTCTAGGGCTATTTAAACTGGAATCCCCTTTAAGTAGATCAAAAAGATGAGTCAGTTGATAAGTAGGTATGCCCAGAGTAGGCCGTAGCCAATTAATGTCTCCTGATAACTTCGGGAAGTCATTTAAAGTATGCAAAGTATCTCTACGAATTTGAACATTTTGAAGCATTATTGAATTTTGTACTAATTTTTGACCTAAATGGAATAAGGGATCTTCACGCTGAATTTTGTCTTCTGCAATAATAAGGCCATATTCTGAGAGGGTTGTCTGAGCTGCTAAAAAGAGTGCATATAAATCATGTCATTCGGGTAAAGCTAATAGGATGCTATCCATGTAATGGATGGTCTTAGCATGAGGAAACTGAGATTGTAAAAATCGGAGAGGTTCTGCAACAAAGAGTGGGACTATTTAACATTCCTTGGGGTAAAACCTTCCATTGAAATCGGCTTATGGGCTCTTCATGATTAACCACAGGAATGGAGAATGCAAATCGCTCAGATTCTTTAGGGCTTAAGGGAATGGAGAAGAAGTAATCCTTAAGATCAATAACTATAATTTTCCAATCTCGAGGGATAACAACAGGCGTCGGAAGGCCAGGCTGTAGAGCCCCGTTTGCTGTATGATTTTATTTATGGCTCAGAGATCACTCAGCATTCTCCATTTCCCAGATTTTTTTTTAAATAACAAAACCTGGAGAATTCCAGGGACTAGTTGAGGGTTCAATATGTCCCGCTTCTAATTGTTCGGAAACTAAAGATTTTAAAGCTGCCAGTTTTTTCTTGAGAAAGCGGCCACTGCTGTATCCATATGGGCTCATCAATAAGCCATTTTAAAGGCAGCGCATATTTTTGTTCTCTGGCAGTGGCCGTTAGGGTAAATTTGGATATCCTAGCCCTACGGTTTTATGTTTGGGGAAAATATCAAGGGGTGTTTTAATGCCCGTTGATTTTTACCTAATCTCTTCAATGGATCATATCCCATGATGCACATTATATTTTTACTTTGAATAGATATAGACGGGATATTAATATATGCACCCCATTGTTGAAGTAAGTCTCTGCCCCACAGATTAATGGCAATGTTAGCCACATAGGGTTTAAGAGTTGATCCTTGGGTCCTTCACATCTCATAATTTGTGGGCTTCTTTTTATTCACCCTAAGGAGCCAAGTCCTGTAAAACTTACAGGTATGTTGTCGACAGGCCAAGATGAAGGCCATAACTTTTCAGATATGATGGTTATGTCAGCTCCAGTGTCCAATAGTCCTATAAAATATGTATTATTAATTTTAAGATGTATTTCGGGGTGAGGATCTTTCAAAAAAGTTTGCCAATATAGTTGTTTGCCAGTACTACCAAAACCTCCATTTTGAAGAACAGGATTGCTTTGGCCCCCTATATAAGGAAGAATAAGTAACTGAGCAATTTTATCCCCTGGTTGAATAGTATAAGGGTTATCGGTCGATATCATAACTTGAATTTCATTTTCATAATCACAGTCAATAACACCAGATACACATGAATACCTTTGAGTGTAAGACTACTCCGTGTAAAAATAAGGCCTACTGTGTCTTTTTCCAAAGGCCCATAAACCCCTGTTCTAACTTTAACAACACCTAAAGATGGCTATGAAACAACTGGGTGAATAGCAGGGAGATCGAAGGCAGCACTCCCAGTTGTTGCATGACGGAGGTCTGTGACCCGTCGGTGTTGCGGTGTTGAGACCCATTGCTGACTGGATAAAGGCTCATTTTGTTTGTTAGGCCCTGAGCTAGGCCCCGTGAGAAGTTTCCCTGATTTTGATCAATATTAGAAGATTAAAGAGAATGCCCCATCTGTGTGATATTTGGAATGGCGCCGATTGGCCCGATGATGTCCTTTTTCGCAATGAGGGCATAAAGCAGTTGGAGGTATCGATATGGGTAGATTATTAGTACTGGTACTGTTATCATAAATTTGTCCTTCATTTTTTGACAGTCTTTCTTCCTATGGCTGATTTTCCCACAACCAGAGCATTCGGTATTAGACTTAAAAGGGCCCATCCCTTTTAAAGTAGGTTCATATTGTAAAGTGGGGTGCCAAAATCAGCACATGCTTTCACATAGTCAGCTGTGGACCCAGCAGCCGCTCTTACCGGACAGACGAAGAACTTGCTGGCATTCCAAATTAGCATTATTGGAGGCACAATGGGAAGCAACAAATCCCTTAGGCCCTCTTGAGGAATTGTTTTCCAAAACATCTCTTAATCTTGCTAAAAAGTCAACATAAGGTTCAGTAAATGAGGGGGTAACCTCGCCTGGAGTAGCTATATGTGGCCAAGCCATCTTGCAACAATTTTGTACTTGTTGTGTCGCTTGATCACTCATACCACATTGATCTCTTAGTTGAGAATATTCTCCTTGTCCAAAAAGTTGTTCTTTGTCAACAGGAATATCATCATGAAGGTTTCTTTCCCCTTGAATCTTAGCCTGATCTTCCCACCAAGTCATAAATTATAAATATTCAGCATGGGATAAAACAGTTCTAGCCAACATTTCCCAATCTTTAGGGAGCAAGCGTTCGGTGTCAGCAAATGCTGAAAGTAAGCTCTGCATAAGGGGAGTTAATGCTGTATTGGGCACAAGCCATTTGAAGATCCTTCAGGATTTTTACAGGGATCTGAGAATATTCAGCATTATAGCCTCCATTAAGATATTGTGCATTTGGCGGGAAAGCATTCAGAGTAACCGGAAATAGTTCTGATACCGGTTGTATCAATTCTAAATCTCCTTCCTCTTTAGCCTTTATCAACCCTCGCATCAGAGGTGTAATGATAGGGCCCTCATACTCCCTGCGAGGAACTAATATGCAGGGCTGGTTATTAGAAAAAGGATTGAAAGTAACTGAACAGGCAGTTTTTTGTTTAATATGAGTAGGAATTTTTGTATCCTCAGGTAAAGGAGGGGGGGGTGTCCTTTAATATAAGGGGGGGGCAGTAGCCTCCAAATTATCATTTGTGGGTGGTGGCGGAGGCCATCCTGGTGAAGTATTTTCCTCAGGTGCTACAGCCTTGATTCCCTCAGAAGGAGACTCATCCTCAAAACTATTGGATGTAAAATCCGACTCGTCTCCTTCATCCGGATGAGTTTTCATTTAGGTGAACCTATATTTTGTTCTGTGTCAGATGTAAAGGCTGTAAAGCCATCTCAATTAAGGAGCATAAAGACCAGACTTTTAAGGAAATGGTATCTCCATTTTGATGAGTGCATCTAAGCATTTTCATAATCAATCTCCATTGTTTAAGGTTTAAAAGATTTTTTCCAGAAGGGGTAAATCAATAGCAGTGTTTTCTAACCAACTACCAGAGCTCATCAAAAGTTCCCCTTTTTACTTTGACTCTTGAACTCTAATAAAGTACAGACTAATTTAGAGTAAGGCTCTTAATCATGAGATTGGGAGTTTCCCGTAACTTCACTATCCCAAAGCTGAGATTTACCTGTCCTACCGCTCCACTTTGGTCCTTCGCGACTGTAAACCAAAAGTAGTCTCGAAAACTGTTTGCCGCACTGTATCCTGCCGACTACACCAGATGTTGCAGAGAGTATGGCTGGAGTCGCAAAAGAAGAGTCTGCAAGCAAAATGCAGTTAAGTGAAGGTCCTCATACTCGAGTTGGAATGAGGCCCCGACTCCAGAATGAAGCCCCCTTTTACTAGGGAAATTGCTAAAGGCTACGTGCATAAAGTCAGCTCAGCAAGTATATTAATCAACTTAATAGTTTTGTTTTTCAAGGTTGAATTTCTAGATAATTGTTCTTTATGAAGCCAGGAAGGGTCGGGAGTGAAGGAGGATCCGGCCCTGGACCATGCTAATGCCTCAAGGCATTCCTTAAGAGCAGCAGCCACCTTCAGCTGTGAAAACATGTCCTAAGGCCTTGCACCTGCTCCAGCCTTTCCCGTTTGAAGTCTTTTCCTTTGATGTTTTTCTCCTAGATCTCCCACACATGACCAGCTGGGATTTAGACCTGGGATGCAGGGCTGGTTCAATATCCACAAAACAATCAATGTGATTAATCACATCAATAAAAGAAAGGACAAGAATCGCACGATCCTCTCAGAAGATGCAGAGAAAGCATTTAACAAAATACAGCACGCTTTCTTGATAAAAACCCTCAAAAAGTAGGGATAGAAGGATCATACCTGGATATCATAAAAGCCATATATGAAAAACCCAATGTTAATATCATTCTCAATGGGGAAAAACTGAGAGCTTTTCCCCTAAGGTCAGGAACACGACAGGAATGTCCACTCTTGCCACTGTTATTCAACATAGCATTGGAAGTCTTAGCCTCTGCGATCAGACAACACAAAGAAATAAAAGGCATCGAAATCGGCCAGGAGGAGGTCAGACTTTTACTCTTTGCAGATGACATGATACTCTATAATGGAAAACCGAAAAGATTCCACCAAAAAACTGCTAGAACTGATCCATGAATTCAGCAACGTTGCAGGATATAAAATCAATGCACAGAAATCTGTTGCATTCCTATACACCAAGAGAAATCAAGGAATCGATCCCATTTACAACTGCACCAAAACCCATAAAATACCTAAGAATAAATCCAACCAAAGAGGTAAAAAATCTATACACTGAAAAGTATAGAAAGCTTATGAAAGAAATTGAAGACACCAAAAAATGGAAAAATATTCAATGCAATCCCTATCAAAATAACACCAGCATTCTTCACAGAGCTAGAACAAACAATCCTAAAATTTGTATGGAACCAGAAAAGTTCTCAAATAGCCAAAGCAATCTTGGGAAAAAAAAAAAAAAAAAAAAAAAAAAAAAAGCAGGAGGCATCACAATCCTGGACTTCAAGCTGTATTACAAAGCTGTAATCATCAAGACAGTATGGTATGGGCACAAGAACAGACATGTAGATCAAGAATAGAGAAGACAAAGCAGGAAAGAATATCCAATGGAAAGTCTCTTCAGCAAGTGGTGCTGGGAAAACTGGGCAGCGACAGGCAGAAAAATGAACCTGGACCACTTTCTTACACCCTACACAAAAAGAAACTCAAAATGCATGAAAGACCTAAATGGAAGACAGGAAGCCATCAAAATCCTCGAGGAGAAAGCAGGGAAAAACCTCTTTGACCTTGGCTGCAGCACCTTCTTATTCAACATGTCTCTGGAGGCAAGGGAAACAAAAGCAAAAATGAACTACTGGGACCTCATCAAAATAAAAAGCTTCTGCACAGCAAAGGACACAGCAAAACTAAAAGGCAACTGGCAGAATGGGAGAAGATATTTGCAAATGACATATCAGATAAAGGGTATCAAAAATCTATAAAGAACTTATCAAACTCAACACCCCCAAAAAAATCCAGGGAAGAAATGGGCAAAAGATATGAGTAGACACTTTTCCAAAGAAGACATCCAGATGGCCGAAACATGAAAAAATGCTCAACATCACTCATCAACAGGGAAATATAAACCACAATGACAACCTAACTCACACCTGTCAGAATGGCTAACATTAACAACTCAGGCAACACAGATGTTGGCAAGGATGCAGAGAAAGAGGATCTCTTTTGCACTGCTGGTGGGAAACAGCCACTCTGGAAAACAGTATGGGGGTTCCTCAAAAAATTAAAAATAGAACTACCCTATGAGCTAGCAATTGCACTGCTAGGTATTTATCCAAGGGATACAGGTGTGCTGTTTCGAAGGGGCACATGCACCCCAATGTTTATAGCAGCATTATCAACAACAGCCAAAGTATGGAAAGAGCCCAAATGTCCATCGACAGATGAATGGATAAAGAAGATGTGGTATGAGTATTACTCAACAATCAAAAAAAAAAAAAATGAAATCTTGCCATTTGCAACTATGTGAACATTTGCAACTAGTGGGTATTATGCTAACCGTAATTAGAGAAAGACAAATAATCATAGGACTTCACTCATATGTGCAATTTAAGATACAAAGCAGGTGAACATAAGGGAAGGGAAGCAAAAATAATATAACAGGGAGGGGGACAAAACATAAGAGACTCTTAAATATGGAGAACAGAGCATTAATGGAGGGGTTGAGGGTGGGGGATGGGCTAAATGGGTAAAGGGCAGTAAGGAATCTACTCCTGAAATTACTGTTGCACTATATGCTAACTAACTTGGATGTAAATTAAAAAAAATAAAAAATCATATTGTTAGCATGAGCTCTGCCACGGCCCAAGGCCCCACCTATATGCACAGAGTTACCATTGTATTTCAAGGGCTTGCATGTTTGCTCCCAGGAGCTGGTCAAGGGCTAGTCCTAAAGAATGTGCTTTAGAACTCAGTTTAATGAGTCCTAAAGGATTATTGAAATAGGTTTGGATAATTGAACTCTGTTACCCTTTTACTGCATACTTTCCAACAGAAGTATTTATTTCATATGCATGGCATATCTGTCTGGGGCCTAATGATAGAAAGAAGTAAGACAAGAGTGGTCATAATAAATGTAGAGTTAAGGTTGATTCCTTAGTGGTTCAAGAAAGCCTATTAGCAGTCAGGTCACGTATTGTGAGACCAGAAGTTCCGTTTTGAACCTTCTATGAATTGATTTAGTTCCCCAGTGCTTTCAGACTTACCCTTCTTCCTCCACACACTTGTATATGTCAGGACTCAGTGGTCTTTGAGGATGTGGCTGTGGACTTCACCTTGGAGGAGTGGTCTTTGCTGGATTCTGTGAAGAACCTCTACAGAGATGTGATGCTGGTCTCAGTGGGTAAGGATGGCTTCAGGCCAACAAATATCTCTCATCTGTGCTTTTCCTAGGTTTGAAATGTGGAAAAGGAATACACTGGTAAATAAGACAGATGTGGTCACAGCCATCACAGACCTAGAATCTAATAATGTCTCCATGGTAGTGGAAATGTATTCATTAAACTGAGGTTTTATCAGTGTGGAGGTTCCTCAGAAAATTAAAAATAGACCTACCCTATGACCCAGCAATAGCACTGCTAGGAATTTACCCAAGGGATACAGGAGTCCTGATGCACAGGGGCACTTGTACCCCAATGTTTATAGCAGCACTCTCAACAATAGCCAAATTATGGGAAGAACCTAAATGTCCATCAACTGATGAATGGATAAAGAAATTGTGGTTTATATACACAACGGAGTACCACGTGGCAATGAGAAAGAATGAAATAGGGCCCTTTGTAGCAACATGGATGGAACTGGAGAGTGTTATGCTAAGTGAAAGAAGCCATACAGAGAAAGACAGATACCATATGGTTTCACTCTTATGTGGATCCTGAGAAACTTAACAGAAACCCATGGGGGAGGGGAAGGAAAAAAAAAAGAGGTTAGATTGGAAGAGAGCCAAAGCATAAGAGACTCTTAAAAACTGAGAAAAAACTGAGGGTTGATGGGGGGTGGGAGGGAGGGGAGGGTGGGTGATGGGTATTGAGGAGGGTACCTTTTGGGATGAGCACTGGGTGTTGTATGGAAACCAATTTGACAATAAACTTCATATATTGAAAATAAATAAATACACATATTTAGAAAAAAAGAGCAATGAGTTTGGAATAAAAACTTGAGTCTTTTCCAAAAAAACAAAACAAAACAAAACTGATGTTTTATTTTTGTCTTGGTTTAGAAGCCCTGAAGCTCTTTTGGTTTCAATAGTCTGGGTATTGGCTTCATGTGTTGTTTTGGTTCACAGAGAGGTTTCTTCTTGGAAACCTTGTGACAGTCATTACTAGTATACTATGTTGACCCCTTTTGCCTACCATTGATGAAGTTTTGAAAGCACTAAAGTCATAAAAATCTCTCTTTGCTCAGAAGTGCCTTCTTCCTCTAATATGTTCATTCACCTTTTTGTTTCTGATTAGAAGACACTGTTTAAAGCCAGTGGGTTGGTTCCACAGGATGCACTTGAGAAAAAAATATCTAATGAACAGAAAATGGCGAAATTCACAAGAAATAATTCTTGTGCCTACGTTTTAGAAAAAATTGGGAAGACCATAGCATTGAAGATCAGCATGGAAACCATGCAAGACATCTGAGGTGAGTTGCGTTCACAAGATAAAAAAGTCGCAATCCCAGGACAGAATTTTAGTAGGTCATGAACTTTAAAAAAAAAAATCCAGCTCCAAATCTATTTATTTAGAATTTTAAGAAAGTTTTCAAAAACTTGACTGAGACATTGAATGTTTGAAGCATAATTCAGTTAGAAATGATTCTAGGAAGACCCCATACATAACAAATAGTAATGAACAGTGAACATGCTGAGGTCACTTCCAGGGCTTTTAATGAACTCTGAGACAATCCACAGAGGGTAGAAAAACTTCCTGTATACTAAAATGAAGTTAATCATCTAGTTATAATACTTACTAGTTGCTAATAACAAATCACTAATAAACATAACATTGATAATGTACTTCTGACTTTTAACAGAAATCCTGTGACAGATTCTGTGAAAGCAATGAAGGAAATCAACACAGAGACACGTGCAGCCACTGTCCCCATCTTAATTCCCGCAAGAATATTTCTACTGGAGTAAAACTCTATGAAGGCACCAAGTGTGGAAATGGCTTCATACATCTTTCTTCCCTTAAGAGGCATGTCAGATCTCACTGTGGGCAAAAACCATATCCATGTCAGGAATGCAAGCAGGCCTTCATTTGTCCCACAAGCCTGAGAACTCACACTGGAGAGAAACTCTATGGGTGTAAATTATGTGGTAAAACCTTTCTTTATTTCTGCTCCCTCACTCAACATATCAGGATTCACACTACAGAGGAAAACAATGAATGCAAGCAATGTGGGAAAACCTTCCATGAATTCTCCAGTCTCACTAGACACATGAGAACTCACACTGGGGAGAAGCCATATAAGTGCAAGAAATGTGGGAAAGCCTTCATTTATCCCTCAATCTTTCAAAGACACATGATAACACACACTGAAGCCATATGAATGCAAATTATGTGGAAGAGACTTTTACCAGTCTTACTCCCTTACTCAACATAGGAAGATACACACTTCAGGGGGAAACCTATGAATGCAAGTGGTGCAGGCAAGCCTTCAGTCAGTTCTCAAGTTTTACTGGGCATGTGCAAATGCACACAGGAGAAAAGCCATATAAATATAAGGAATGTGGAAAAGTCTTTATTTATCCTTCAGTCTTTCCAAGACACATGATAACACACACTGGAGAGAAGCCTTGTGAATGTAAGTCATGTGGGAAAAGTTTCTGGCATCCCTACTCCCTCTCTCAACATATAAAGAGTCACACAGGGGAGAAAATCTATAAATGCAAGCATTGCGGTACAGCCGTCCCAGAGATCACCAGTCTTACCAGACACATGAGAACTCATACTGGGAAGAAGCCCTGTAAGTGTAAACAATGTGGAAAACCCTTCAGTTATCCCCAGTCTTTTCAAAGACACTAAAAGACTCACACTAGAGAGAAGCCCTGAGTGTAAGGAGTGTGGGAAAGCTTTCGGCCCTAAACCTTCCATATACATGTGAGAGTGCAAATTGGGGAGGAGCTGTTTAACTGTGGGCACTGTGAGAAATTGTTCAGTTCCCCCAAGTCCTTCCAGGGGCATGTGAGAACCCACACTGGAGAGAAACCTTACGAGTGCAAACAGTGCGGGAAAGCCTTCAGTTGGCCCTCAACCTTCTGAGAACATGTGAGAATTCACACTGAAGAGAAACTGTATAAATGTAAAAATTGCGGGCGAGCCTTCACTTCTTCCAAATCCTTCCAAGGCCACATGCGGACCTACACCAGAGAGAAGCCTTATGAATGTACACAATGTGGGAAAGCCTTCAGCTGGTCCTCGTCCTTACAGAAGCACTTGAGGATGCACACGGGAGAGACACCCCACATGTAAACAGTGTGGGAAAGCCTTCAAGTGGCCCTCATCCTTTCGAAACTATGTGAGGATGCACACTGGGTAGTAGCTCCAGAAAGGCATGGAATATTTGAAAAATTTGTTAAGTCATACTTTTTAGAGGGGAGTTCCTTAATTGTAAGTAATGTTGGAAAACCTTGCACTGATTTATATATAATATTCCAGAAAATTCATGCCAGGAAAGAAATATAGAAGATATAAATATGGTATTGTGTTTGTCATTACCTCATTTAAAAAATGGACCCCTGGGGCGCCTGGGTGGCTCAGTTGATTAAGCGTCCGACTTCAGCTCAGGTCACGATCTCACGGTCCGTGACTTCGAGCCCCACATCGGGCTCTGGGCTGATGGCTCAGAGCCTGGAGCCTGCTTCCGATTCTGTGTTTCCCTCTCTCTCTGCCCCTCCCCTATTCATGCTTGCGCTCTCTCTCTCTCTCTCTCTCTCTCAAAAATAATAAATAAACATTAAAAAAAATTAAAATTAAAAATGGACCCCTACGAGTGCCTGGGTGGTTCAGTCAATTGAGTGTCTAACTCTTAACTTTAGCTCAGGTCATGATCTCACAGTTCGTAGGTTCAAGCCCTGTGTTGGGCTTTGTGCATGGAGCCTGCTTGGGATTCTCTGTTTCCCTCTCTCTGTCTCTGCCCCTCCCCTGCTCTCTCTCTCTCTCAAAATAAATAAACTTAAAAAAATGGACCCCTAAATAGTGAATTTCCAGTTCTTTCACAAAAAAATGTTCATGTCAGAAATAACTCTCCAAGTCTTTCAGCTAGAGTGCATATGTTTGAATAGTGTTCCCCCGATTTTCCCGTTTTTCTTTCTTTGTAGTTTATTTGAACCATAGTAATTTCAAGTGTGCTTTTAATGTTACAGAAAGGTGCTTTTTTTTAAAAATGTTACAGAAAACTTAACTCTTCTGTATCGTAGGTAAGTGCCTGACAGTACATCCACTTCAAAGCTCCATCTGGAATAAACCTTGCTGGTTGTATAATACAGCTGCCAATAGAACCAATAGGTAGGGAACCACCCTCCACCCTTGACCCCAACATATGTAGAACACCCGGTGTGCATGCTCTCTGTACTCACAACCTTGCTATGTGGCCCAGGTGTGCTATGTACTCTCCAGGACTTGTATTAAACCTAGTTCTTGTAAGTTCCATGATGGCCATTGGTGAGGTGCATCTTACAGTCATATGAAGAACCACAAGGAACAGTCCAGTCATAACACTAGCTCTGGATGGGACATGTCTGTGGGGGCTCACCGCAAGTAGTATGGCTCAGGGGAGTGCCCCCAGGCATTCCTAGCCAATAGCATGGCTACTGACAGGCTGAGATGAACAAAACCATAGTTTTTCTGTATCATTAGAACAACAGAACTTTAGCAATTTTCTTACTGTTCTAGTATGGCACATAGTGGATATCACTTCTGTATTTTTCTTACTAAAATAGTCTTGTTTGATGCAAAATTTGGTAAGTATGCAAAACTCTACAAAGAGCAATCTTTATCTCCTGCAATTTTCTCTTTTCCTTACTTCTCCGTATGACCTGGACAGTAAGTTTTGAATTAAGAATAGAGACCTGTGACATAATGAAATGTATAGATGGAGTTGGAGATGGTTATACCGGATTTCATTACACAATTCGTGGGTAAGTCTGGGAATATTTCCCTAAATGTCTTCCCCACAGACTTCTCGGTTCAAATTCATTAACTGTCAAATATGCATGAGACATACAAAAAGCAGACTGAACACTGACTTCTAGACTATTGTAGTGATTCCTGCCCCTTTTAATCAAGAGTACCCTCAAAACAGACAGCGAGCACTTGACTTTCATTCTCAGGCTGTCAGCATTTCCATGTGATCCCCAACATGGATACTAAGAAATGTTCTTTTTTACTTTTCACTCTGGGGATATATTAAAACATCCCATTGCGATTATGGACTGTGAAATCAACTAATTACCAACTTAGGCAACACTTATTCTGTCAGGTTACTAGGTTTGTACAAATTCAAGGACTTTTCTTTCTGGTATGATTTTTTTTTTTTTAAGTTTTTATTTATTTTGAGAGCAAGTGTGTGCATGCAAGTCGGGGAGAGAGAGAGAGAGGGAGAGGGAGAGGGAGGGAGAGGGAGAGGGAGAGGGAGAGGGAGAGGGAGAGGGAGAGGGAGAGGGAGAGGGAGAGAGAGAGAGAGAGAGAGAGAGAGAGACTCCCAAGCAGGCCCTGTGCTGTCAGTGTGGAGCCTGATGCAGGGCTCAAACCCACAAATCTTGAGATCATGACCCAAGTCGAAACCAAGAATTGGATGCTTAACTGACTGAGCCACCCAGTCGCACCTTGATGCTGTTTTCTGAGCAGCCCTCATGTACCCAGCATTTTAGTCTCAAAATGTATACAGTTAGGTTTAAAGCTAACCAGGACATCCTAGGCCCTGGATGTAGAGGCATGACACAAACAAGTGTTAACACTCCTGGTCTTGTATTTTTGTGAGAAAAGAGAGATTGTCAACATGGCAAAGGTGTGGTTTATAAGGAAATAGGGACCTTTCAGGAAAGCAAACTGTGGCAAGTCAGATAACAGGAAATGCATGGGGTGTGATGTGTATTTTCTCTATGGACAGTAACAGTTGCAGTGAGGAGCTCATCATTAATTCATACAAACACACTGAATAAATTGTGAATGAAGTGTTTCAGGAACTGTTGGAAGTATTTGTAAATATTGGGAAGAAATACTTACAGCTGTGAATTTGTGGAGTTTACATGAATGACGTCGCATGAAAATAAAGGTAGGGGCATGCCTCAAGCTTAAAATCTTGACGGTTAAAAGTTTTAGGCCACCTGATGTGCACTCAGACTTTGGAAATGGGTATTACAGATCAGGGTCTTCCCAGTGTGGGTGTGAACTCAGAGTTACAAGCTGCGTTTGTAAAAGCTCTTGCCTTGGCGTACCACTCCCCTAGCCTCTCCTGCATTCTAGCCCATGATCTTACTTGGCAGCCCTAATGCCAACACTATAAATGCCAAATTTACTGCTCGGGGTCTGAGTAAATTTGTAATGATTAAAAAAAGGAGGGGGAGGTCGCAGGCTTTCTGTTTTGTGCTCTTGCTTCTGGATCGATGCGTGGATGGTAAAAACAGACACAAATGTTTGCAGCGATCATCTGATACACAGACCGACTGTACTGCTAACTTGTGATTCCTACCAAAAGCTGTTTGTTTGGGGAGGGCACAACACAGGGACAGTGGCCTCTCTGTCCACCCCTGACATCAGGCTCTGATGTCACAACTCTCATCACAACTCTCATCTGCTTTCTGGAAGCCTGACCCACCTCCCTTGCCCTTCCTCCTGGTATGCACACTGTACTAAGGTGGTGGTCTCCAGAAACATACTCCTCTCTTCTGGGCTGCTTGCTGGATAAATCATCAGGACAAAATGAGTGGGAGGTTGTGCAAATTCATTTTTGAAAACTTAGCATCTCGTCCTGAACAACTTTTAAATGGGATGTGTCTGAGTAAGTTGTATCAAAATGTTTTCCGTGGAAATGTTGTTATTCCTCTTCTGCACGCCTCTTCCACGGGAAAGGTCTGGATGAGAGGAGGGGCTGGTTTTGAAATGTCATGTTATAATGGCTAAGTGGGACACAAGTCTGGTGTCTAGTGAGGTGATGGGGAAGGCAGAGGCCAATGTCAACCTTGTTTCTCAGAATCCTTCCTGAAGGAAACCTCACGCCACCTTTCTAAAGTGCTGTGAGTGTCTGAGCGCAGATGGCTGGGCTGACCCATGTGAGTCTGGCTGGCACTGCCTGGCTCTGTTATTCCCATATGGAGCACCTGGAGACACTGTCCAGGCGAATGAAGCAGGGGGTCAGGGCAGGCAAGCCATCTGGGAGTGAGGCAGTCCTTCTAAAGTCAAGGACTGAACTAAATTATCTGGACAGGACAGAGAACTCTAGAGGCAGAAGGGGCCACATTAGAAGCCACACAGGGACCTCTGAGCCTGAACTGCCTGATGCACCAATGTGTGCTCAGGACACCCTGACAGCTGTGCCCTCTCTGCCTCCTTTGGGACTGTACTTCCTGTGTGTGTCACATGTGCTGACACTGCCTGAGCTGTGGGAGACATTCAGGTCAACTTCCAGTTACTGGGCAGAGTTGTGTTGTGTCTGAATTGATAGGCCAGCCAAAAAGGTGGATACAGAAGTTTAAGGAGGAATCCAGCTGGCTTTCTAAGAAAAGCCTTTCTTTTTTCCAAAGTCCACTATCCTTAAACATCATAACAGAGATCAGCACCAGCAGATGGTCTCATCCTGCCATATGGTTCCCACTGATAACTATTTTGCTGTAAACCAAGGGCCAAAGGCCTGGACTGTAGACAAGAGTTAACACAGCAGGCCCGACTGCTGTCCTTTGAAAGGTTGGCTACGTCTATACTGTTTGTATAAGCAATGTAGTTCAAGCAGAAGTCCTGCCCTCCTTCTGGGAGTCTGGAATGTTGGCATGTGACAGGCAGTCAGTACTTGTGTGAGCTGTTCCCCGATACAAACCTTGGCACTGTTTCTGTACTGAGCCTCCCTGGCTGGCAACAATTTACATGAGCTGTCACAAAAAATTCATGGAGTGCACCCTGTGTGCCTCCAGTGGGAGAACCCAAAAGCTTGGGCCTTGCTTCCCAAACTTGGGCCCATGGACCTATTCCTCTCACTAATCCTTTCCCTGTATCCTTTCCCTATGAGAGATCTTGGCAGTGACCGTGACTAGATGCTGAGTCCTGTCAATCCTTTGGGAATGCTGTGGCCATGAAACAAAAGCCCAGCCCAGTCTTTCCTATGGGGAATCGTAATCCTTGGGCCTCAGCAGCATGTCTCTCTCTCTCCAGGGCCTGTCCCGAGGTCTCCTCGAGCTCCAGTGTTCCCATAAGGAACCGAAGTGTCCTCCTGCTGAGAAGCATCATTAGTGATGCACAACTGCACCCACTAGGGAGCAGGTCTCTGTGGCATGAGGTGCGCAGGCTGGAACAGTGGCAGAATCCATGTCACAAGGACACACACTCCTCAGCCACAGCAATCCCCACGGCCACACAATCAGCTCAACACATGCACAGTCACATCCAACAGTGTCACGACTGCCAAGGATATCACAAAGGTACATGCACCCATGTGTCCTTCAATCACCCGCTATTCTGTTATGTACCCCAGCCTATTTGTAAAACACCAAGAAACAGAGGAGAGCATAAAGACAATGACAGCTATTCTCCACGCAGAACTTGCATACTCTTTGAAGCATTTGGTTAACTTATCTTTTCTCATTATTTTAGTTAGATTTTACTTCCAAGTATTTCAAATTGCTATCATTTTATTCAAACACAGAGAAGCGGATGGGTGGGTGCAGTAACTGTAACTGCACGAGGACTTCCTTTGCCCTCATCAACCCCAACAGCATATGGTTTCTCTTCAGCGATGGCACCTTTTCTCTGACAGCAGTGTTAATTACCATACTTTAAAATAGCTCAAATTGGGGCACCAGGGTGGCTTAGTCGGTTAAGCGTCTGACTTTGGCTCACGTTACAGTCTCATAGTTTGTGAGTTTGAGCCCCACGTCAGGCTCTGTGCTGACAGGGGAGCCTGGAGCCCGCTTCCGATTCTGTGTCTCCCTCTCTCTCTCTCTGTCCCCCCTGTTCACAATCTGTCTTTCAAAAATAAACATTAAAAAATAGCTCAAATGGGTCAAAGAAGGCATCACAAGAGAAATTTACAAGTACTTGAGAGAGGGGCGCCTGTGTGGCTCAGTGGGCTGAACATCGGACTTCAGCTCAGGTCATGATCTCGCAGTTCTTGAGTTCAAGTCTTGCATCAGGCTCTGTGCTGACAGCTTAGAACCTGAAGCCTGCTTTGGATTCTGTCTCCCTCTCTATGCCCCTCCCCTACGCACGCTCTGTCTCTCCCTCTCAAAAATAAACATTAAAAAAAAAAGTTCTTGAGAGAAATGAAAAGGATAAACTTACCAAAACATACAGAGAGCAGTAAAAGCATTGCTAAGAGAGAATGTATGTACATATGCTTACATTAAGACACAAGGACGACCTCAAATCAACAACCTGACTTCACAACCTCAGAAATCAAGAAAGAGGGACGAAATCCAAACCTAGCGGAAGAAAGGAAATAATAAACATTAGAGCAGAGATAAATGAAGAAGAAAATAGAGAAAATCAATGAAACCAAAACTTGGTTGAAAAGATCAACAAAATTGGCAAACCTTTAGCTAGGTAGACTGAGAAGGAGAAGACTCAAATTACTAAGATCAGAAGTGACAGGACATTGCTACTGAATCTACAGAAATAAAAAGGACTGGGGCGCCTGGGTGGCTCAGTCGCTTGAGCGTCCGACTTTGGCTCAGGTCATGATCTCGCGGTTTGTGGGTTCAAGCACTGCGTCAGGCTCTGTGCTGACAGCTCAAAACCTGGAGGCTGCTTCGGATTCTGTGTCTCCCTCTTTCTCTGCCCCTTCCCTGCTCATGCTCTATCTCTGTGTCAAAAATAAAAAATAAAACATTAAAAAAAGCAGTAAGAAAGACTACAAGAGAATACTATGAAGAAACGTACAGCAAAAACTTGGACAACCTAGATGGAATGGGGGAATTCCTAGAAACACAAAATGTACCGAGAATCAATCATGAGGAAACAAATTCCAAATAGAAATCTAATGAGGTTGAATCAGTAGTCAAAATTCTCCCAAAGAAAAGTCATGAACCTGAAGGCTTCACTGGTGTATTGTACCAAACACGTGAAGAAGAATACTAATCCTTATCAAAATTTTCCAAAAAATTGAAGAGGAGAGAAGGAACACTTCTCAAGTTATTCTGTGAGACAAGCATCACCCCCCAGGAAACAAAACTACAAACCAATATCCTTTATGAATTTGTATGCAAAACTCCCCAACAAAATGCTAGCAGATAGAACTCAGCAGCATACTGGAAGGATTGTACACTGTGATGAAGTGAGACTTATCACTGGAATGTAAGAATGGTTGGGCGTACAAAAATTGATCCATGCAATATGCCACATTAATGAGAAAAATGAAGAGAAAAAATCCAAAGGATTATCTTAAACTGATGCAGAAACAGCACGCAACAAAATTCAACACCCTTTTATGTTAACATTCCATCGACTAGGAGTAGAAAGGTACCACCTCCATTTAATAAAATCCGCATGAGAAAAACCCCCAGAGAACATCCCACTCAGTGGTGAGAGACTGAAAACTTATGCCCTCAGATCAGGAATAAGAATGAATTTCACCACTCCTGTTTAATGGAGTACTGGAAGTTATACCCAGAGCAATTAGGCAAGGAAAAGAAATAAGCATCCAACTTGGAAAGGAATAAAGATGATCTCCGTACAGCTTAGGTGTAGAATACTCTAAAAATCACACACACACACAACCATTAGAAATAATAAATGAACTTAGAAAAATATCAGGATAAAAACACAAAAGTTTCTTTTCTAAATCAAATAAAAAATCTGAAAAGGAAATTACAAAAACAATTCCATTTAAAACATCATCAAAAAGTATTAAGTGTTTAGGAATTAACCAACAAGGCAAAAGACTCATATAAGATAAAACTACAAATCATTGCTGAAAGAAATTAAAGATATGAATAATGGAAACATCATATATTCATGATTCAAAGACAATTTTTTAAGTATTTTTGTATTTTTAAACTTTTTATTTTTTTTAATTTTTTTAAATTTACATCCAAATTAGTTAGCATATAGTGCAACAATGACTTCAGGGTAGATTCCTTAATGCCCCTTACCCATTTAGCCCATGCTCTCTCCCACAACCCCTCCAGTAACCCTCTGTTTGTTCTCCATATTTAAGAGTCTCTTCTGTTTTGTCCCCTTCCCTGTTTTTATATTATTTTTGTTTCCCTTCCCTTATGTTCAACTGTTTTGTCTCTTAAAGTCCTCATATGAGTGAAGTCATGTGATTATTGTCTTTCTCTAATTTCACTTAGCATAATACCCTCCAGTTCCATCCACATAGTTGCAAATGGCAAGATTTTGTTCTTTTGATTGCCGAGTAATACTCCATTGTATATATATACCACATCTTCTTTATCCATTCAACCATCAATGGACATTTGGGCTCTTTCCATACTTTGGCTATTGATAGTGCTGCTATAAACATGGGGGGGGGCGGTGCATGTGTCCCTTCAAAACAGCACACCTGTATCCCTTAGATAAATGCCTAGTAGTACAATTGCTGGGTCATAGGGTAGTTCTATTTTTAGTTTTTTGAGGAACCTCCATACTGTTTTCCAGAGTGGCTGCACCAGGTTGCATTCCCAGAAAGACAATATTTTTTAAGGGCACCTAGATGGCTCAATTGGCTAAGCATCCCACTCTTGATTTCGGCTCAGGTCGTGATCTCATGGTTTGTGAGATGGAGTCCTGTGTCAGGCTCTGTGCTTGGAATTTCTCTCTCCCTCTCTCTCTCTGTCCCTCCCTATTCACACATCTGTGTGATCTCTCAAAATTAATCTTAAAAAAAAAAGACTTTTTTTTTTAAGTTTATATATTTTGAGAGAGACAGAGATAGCGTGACTTGGAGGGGCAGAGAGAGGGAGACAGAATCCCAAGCAGGCTCCATGCCACCAGCACAGAGCCCAACATGGGACTCAAACTCACAAAACTGTGAGATCATGACCTGAGCCAAAACCAAGAGTCAGATGCTGAATTAATTGAGCCATCCAGGCGCCCCCCCCAAAAAAAAAGAGACAGTATTTTTTAAATGTCAGTACTACTTGGGGCGCCTGGGTGGCGCAGTCAGTTAAGCGTCCGACTTCAGCCAGGTCACGATCTCGCGGTCCGTGAGTTCGAGCCCTGCGTCGGGCTCTGGGCCGATGGCTCAGAGCCTGGAGCCTGTTTCCAATTCTGTGTCTCCCTCTCTCTCTGCCCCTCCCCCATTCGTGCTCTCTCTCTCTCTCTCTATCTCTGTCCCAAAAATAAATAAAAAGACGTTGAAAAAAAAATTAAAAAAAAAAATTAAATGTCAGTACTACTCAAAGCAATCTACAGATTCAATGCAATTCCTATCAAAATCCCAATGGCTTTTTCTTTGCAGAAATAGAAACACCCATGCTAATATTCATAAAGAATCTCCAGCAACCTCAAATAGTCAAAACAGTCTTCAAAAGGTGTGGGGAATAAGCTTAGGAATCCCCTGGGCTTACACCAATGGGTTAACAAGGCATAAAGAAATACAAAGCCATAGGATACTCACAACCTGGGTTTGGGTAAACAAGAGTAGGGAGGTGCAAAGGCACCCCAGAATAAAGAGGAGGTGCAAAGGCACCTAGAGACGGGGTGCAGATCCCCCCACTCAGAATAGAGAGGGGTGCAAAGACCCCCAATACAAAGGTATATGAGGTAAGCAAGATTAGGGATTCAGGGCAAAAGTGCCCCCCAATTTAGTAGTATAGCAGAAAGCTGCTTTCATAGGAAGGAAGGACCAAATTAGGTAAGCAGGTAAATTGGGCTATAGACCTGCACTTCAGGTGAAGCAGCCCAGAGCAGAGATGATTAACAAAAGAAAGGTGCCTTGTTAACCCTGAGGTTATTTGTCCTCCCTGTCTCATCCCCTAGGCTAGCTAAGATAAACAGCTGGTGCCTCAGGTCCACTGTAAACAACCTCCTGCCCACCTGCCCAGCACCAATATTTTGTTTTGTATTAACCCAAACCCCTAACCCCAAATATGCTCAAGACCCCCTTTCCCTCATGTCCACAAGTTAATGTTCACAGATTCATTGTCTCTTTGTGCATGTCCATAGCCATGTTTGTAAGTCTTCTGATCCTAATAAAAACTGGGCAAGGACCCTTATTCTGGGCTCTTGTCTTTTCCTGGATATTAGCCATCTCTCGCTTTTCATCCTGCATCCCACTCTTTTGCTGGCCAAAAGAGAACTTTAGACTTAGAGTCTATGACAAAAAGGAACAAAATTTGTAAGTCTCCCTCTTCCTGGCTTACGAGTTAACTACAAAGCTACTATAATCAAAACAGTGTGGGAAGGGCATAAAGATAGACATATAGACCAAGCAGATAGAATAGAAAACCCAGAAGCAAATCCTTGCATACATGGTCAACTGATTTTGACAAGTGTGCTAAGACCATTCAATGAGGAAAGGATGGTGATTTCAATATATGGTGCCAAGGAACTGGAGATCTACATGCAAAAAAACAAAGTGGAACCTTTACCTAACACCATACCCAAACATTAACTCAAGATGGATCAAGAAACTACATGTAAGCCCTAAAACAACAAAACTCTTAGAAGGAAATATAGGAAAAAACCTTCATGACATTGGATGTGGCAGTGACTTCTTAGCTGTAACATCGAAGTCACAAGTAACGAAAGAAAAAATAGGCAAATTTGCCTCCATCACCCTCTTCCTCTCTTCCCGCTGAAAGTCCCTGTTCCTCTGAGTCTTGCCCCAATCCTTCCTCTCCTGCACCTGTTAAAACCTGCCCCTTTAAAACTAAATCTGATGATCCAAACAAACCCCAGTTTCTTCCCTGGATGAAAGCTGAACTGTGAGCCAGAGTGAATGAGTTTCCCAAAGTGACTGAAGACCCCCGTAGATTTGATGACGAATTTAACATACTTAAACTCCCCAAACTGATTTCTCAGATTGATATCAACTAGTCCCTATACGTGTTGGTGAGGGTCAGGCCACACACAGGATGAAGCCAGTCTGCCAGGAAATCCTTGAAAGGTATTTAGAGAAACAGACCTCTCACTTCTGGCAAGATGCTAGAACACACAATGAAAGTCTCCACCGGGCAAATGTGGTAGCTTTTCCTAAGCCTGCTGACTGGAACAGGGTTTAGGATTGCAAACAGCACCTGATGAATGAACCTGTTGATGACAATTACACTCAACTCCAAGTTGTCCTCAAGGAAAATGCTGCTCTTCCTTTAAGACGGGGAATCCGCCCAAGTAGCCTTTAACTAACTCCATGTTTGCTAATCGTCTGAACCAGGAACATGCTCTTCTGGTTAACAGGACCAGGATGGAAAGGGAAGACATATCCACTCCAGACTGAGTTAATTTGGCCATGCTGACAGATCACCTTTTGACTCCCCATTGCAGTGTATGGAAAACTAACTAAGGGATAGTTTTGATGGTTTACTGCAGGTTTTACCTAAAGGATGATAATGTTGAATGGGTTGAGTGTGCTATTGCAACTTATTTTTGAAATCACTGAGGGAGCACCCTTACTTGTGGCTACTTCAGCCTAACAGGTGAGTTATATTCCCTTATTTGAGCTTGTACTTTAAGGGTAAAACCACAGACTATACCAATCGTCAGTATGCCTTTGGGGTTGTTCATACTTTTGGAATATTGTACAAATTGTGTGGCTTCCTTACCCCCAATGGGGATAAAATTAAAATGACTCCTATGTCCAAAATGTATTAGATGCTATACTTTTGCTAGCTGCTTGGGCCCTACTAAGGTTCCCGGGCACTCCAGGCTAAACCCCATGGTGGCCCAAAGGAAATCACCTCGCTGATATTTCCATGAAAAGCACTACTCTCCAGGAAACCAAAAGCCAAATATCTGTCTTGGTCCAAAGGGATGTTCTCCCAAATGATAATTTGGAAAAATTAACAAAGGATACCCAATAATTGGCCTCAGAGAGGGAAAAACAATACTGAAAATCTAATAATTATTGATTCAGTAAAAAGAGAGAACATTGGTTTGGACCAAATAACACTCTGGCCCTACTGGAGATTCAACAATTCCCACTACTCAGCACTGTATATGCATTAAACCCTGGCCTAATGACACAGTGGTAATGTTCATGAACTAATATTGGCAAGGAAACATTAATAAAACCACAGAAAGTGCCTACCTCCCTGGTCCCACCTGTCCAAGTACAACCCAGGGAAACACATTTGCATTAATGGATTTCACACAGCTCCCTCTCTCCTGGACATGAATACAGTTTAGTCATGGTTTACGTGTTTTCTCACTGGACTGAAACTTTCGCTTGCAGACAAGCCAGTGCTTGTCCTGTGGCTGCAGTGCTGTGAGAAAACATTATCCTTACCTGGGGAACACCTCTCAAACTTCATAGTGATTGGTGAACCCATTTTGCCAGTCAGGTGCTTCCGTGAACCAGTCTGTTAAGCTGTTTTTACAAAACATTCCCTGCACATACCATCCACAATCCTCAGGCTTAGTTGAACACACTAATGGCACTATCGATGCTCAATTGACAAACTGGGGAGACATCCCCCCACCCCCTACACCATGTCCGAAAGCACTGTGGTTAGTCCTAAATCTCATATCCACCCTCCAGAACTCCTAGACTCCCACCCTGAGATATCACAGCACGTCCATTGCACTGGTCCCTGTTGACTTTGACCCTCAATGAGAAAGGGAGGTATGCTTCAGTATTGGAAAAGATTGGTCGCTTCTATTTGAAATAACCATGCTTTGGAAGAGCAGTCTTCATGGTACCCTTCTGGAGAGAGAGGAAGACCTGGATCCTCCCACCTTGCAACCCCAAGATTTCGCCTACTGACAAGACACCTCCTGGTTCTCTCCAGTCTCCCCCCTCTCAGCATCTGCCCGCCAGCCCTTGTGTCACCACACTCTAGGGCACAGACTCTTGGATGCACGTGACATGTCTAGACACACAGCAAACCCTGACTGCCTTGCACACCACGTGGTGATGTGACAGTAAAGGTTTCCCGGAACAGCAGCAGACCATATCTGTGCCACAGCCTTCCTGTGATGTTTGGCCCTGGTCTGGGGTCCTTTAGCTCACTGTTGTTTTCTTCTCTCTTCACCGAGAGATGCCCTGCCCTTGTCTGCATTTATAAAACACTTGAGGGAGGGGGAACCCTTTTCTTGGTCTTCTGGCCTTTCAGGAACAGGCTCATGAGCATCCCATGAGTTTTTGGAAGGGATAGAAAGTTCAGAAAATCAAGTCTTTCCTTCACTTGACCTATTAACTGACTTAGGATTCGTACCCAAGTTCATGGTCTCTTCATTTGCAACCTTACAGGCTGTATTATTGAGAACACATTTGGTTCCAAGTAGTTTGAGATAAAAATACTATTTCAAAATACCTTTCAAGTTTTGCTATTTTTTTTTCAAAAACTTCACCACTAAGCTTTGTGTTCTCCCCCGCACTGTCTCCTCCCATATGCCCTGGGTTCGTTCTCACCCTGTGCTTCTGCAGGGCCCACTATCTGCCCTCACAGTCTCCCAGGTGGGAACTTCCAGGAGGCATACAGGACTCTGGGTCTGCCTCCACAGGGAGAACTTTCCCCCTGAGGTTGGAATAAGTGCCAATAAACATTTCAGTGAGCTGCCTTCAGACTTGGGGTCCCGGATTAGATTCATCTTACAATTTGGATTTGTCATGTTACTTCTTTACTGTATAATATTTTAATTTTATTTGTTTGTTTGTTTGTTTGTTTATTGCCTCTCAAAACATTTTAAGAAAATGATATACCTGAGGGCACCTGGGTGATTCAGTTGGTTAAGTGTCCAACTTCAGCTCAGGTCATGATCTCATGGTTCACGAATTCGAGCCCCACAGTGGGCTCTGTGCTGACAGCCCAGAGCCTGGAGCCTGCTTCATATTCTGTGTCTCCCTCTCCCTCTGCCCCTCCCCTCCTCATGCACTCACTCTCTCTCTCTCAAAAATAAACACTAAAAAAATAAAAAAATAAATGATATACCCAATAATGTGATGTTGGCTCAATGCTTTGAGATAATTTCCAAAGCTTATCACCTCCAGAAGATAGAATATTTAATTGGCAAGTGCCTGAGAGTTTCTCCCTCCCAACCTTCCTTGTGTCTCAAATGTGGCCTTAACTGGTTCCCACTGCTCTGTACGTTCCCCCAAACATAAGACACAGGTAGGAAAGGTTCTTCTTGGCAAAAGACAAAAACACTAAATACGGAAAAACTGACTCTTGATGAGCAATGCTTTTGAGGAAGGAGCTTGATTGAAAGGGGCAAGTGTGAAAATTAATAAATGGAAATGTGCTTTAGAATGGACTCAGGAGAAGAGCAAGGCAGCCCTTGTCCACTATGACTCGTGCTTAATTGCAGATCCCACAGAAAGAGAAAAGCCTTACAAGTCAGTAGGACCTTAGCTAATACTTTACTCCCCCAGGAGCAGGAAGAAAGGCTTTCACCCTCTGCCAGCCCAGCCAGTGAGCAGCCACAACGCGTCCAACTGCCAGTTTCCTACAATGCACCCTTGGTTCACAGCAACCCTCCCAACCTTCACATTCCACTAGAAGACTGTTTGTCTCCTTTGTTCTCTGGACTTGTGTGGTTCTGCCATTGCTTGTTCCAGACTGTAATTATCTACTGTCTGTAAATAAACCAATTTACCAAATTTATTTACTTATTTGCTGGTAAAATAACTAAGAGTTCATTTTGAAGGTTAACAAGGTTGACACTGATTTCTCACTTGAACTAATGGCAGCACAAATACAGTGCAGTGGCATATTTAAAATGTTAAGAGCCGGTGCGCCTGGGTGGCTCAGTGGGTTGAGCCACCGACTTCGGCTCAGGTCATGATCTCACCATCCGTGGGTTGGAGCCCCATGTCTGGCTCTGTGCTGGCAGCTCAGAGCCTGGAGCTGTTGCAAATTCTGTGTCTCCCTCTCTCTGACCCCACCCCACCCCCACTCTCACTCTGTCTCTGTCTCTGAAAAATAAACAAAAAAAAAATTTTTAAAGGCTAAAGGCAAAATTATCTGTCAAACTAAATGTCTATACTCAGCGAAAACATCCCTCAAAATGAAGAGGAAGCTAGAGACTGGGTCAGACAGATGAAAGGGGAAGGAATCCGTCCAGGTAGACAGGCTCCACAGGCCTGTCTTTCAGGCAGAAGAGACCTGAGTCCAGCTCAAGTTGAGGTCCCTACAAGATGTCTTTCTTGCCACTTAAACCTAAGAAACGTTTAATTATTTCAACGTCATGCTGACCCAACATATTATAGGGCAAATACATGCCTAAAAGTGTGGACAACCAGGTGCAGCCTCATGGCTTCCACTCTGCGGTCACGGCTACGGTGGGAGGGGCAGTCTAGGGCACCTGGGTGGTTTTAGGGAAGCGGAAACTGTTCACACCTTCACGAAGCAGTTAACCTTTAACTGTATCCTCATGCTAACAAGTCTTAAATTAATGAGAATTGACCACATCTTCCTTCACTGAATTTTCAGAGTCCTAAGGATTTTATGAATTTTTAATCGCTCCCGCACCCACTTCCCCTTAGGGTGCGGAACTGTGTGTGTCGGCTCTTCCAGGACCTTCCTGAGACCCTGCTCTGGTGGCACTCCCACAATGAGCCCCAGAACAACATGGGACAACACTTGGAGGTACTTCCTCAAGGACAGAAACTTACTCTTCGCCAGAGAACAGCAGACAAGGCCGTTTACCCAAACCTCAGGCCTGTGTGAAGTCAGTACTATCAGCCCGTGCAGGACACAACTGTCGTTACAAGACAGATCCGTGGGGGGTCGTCCCAGACCCGAACCCCAAAGCAGCAGTGGGCCCCTTCGCCCTCTGCCCCCCTACGTTGCCGACAACTGGGGTTGGGGGTCCTGGGACCACCACTCCTGCACCCCACCTTGCGGACAAGGACGGAGAGTCAGGTGAGGACCGACAGTGACCCCAAAACCAGTATGGGACACCGAAACCCCACTCGGGAAGACGCCTATAACTCGGGGCCACACCCCTGGGATCTGGGAGACCTGGGCCCATGACTCAGCCTTTCTCAGTCCCACTCCAGGCTCTCAGAGCATCTTCCTGGTGGTTCTGGGACTGTGGAAGGTAAGAATGTGGACACCACACCTAGAGCAGAGGGAGGCATGTGGTTATGACCCAGCTGCACTGGAAGAGCCACCTTGGAAAGCATAAGATCCCGCCTGCCCCCGAGCCTGATTGGATGGTTTCTGAGCACAATGATATAATTGCGCCGCGTTATGCACCCCTGTGACCTGATTGGGCATTGCTTCAGGTCCTGACACCTGATTGGACACTGCTCTGAGAAACCCGCTCCCACCCGTGATAGGACGGCCTGCAGCCCCTTCACGTTCTGATTGGAAGGTGATCCTGGCACCACCCCTGTGTCCCAGAATTGGGCAGATCTGCTAGGTCCCACCTCCTGCTCCCTGATAGGCTGGCGGTACACACGTGTTTGACCCGCCTACCCAGAGGTCAGCTCCCAGCAGGATGGCTCCTGGCCAGGGGATGCACCGGCATCCTCCTTCCTTCAGGTAACTAAGTTTCTCCAGGAACCTCCCTTCTCCAGGAAACCTGCCCAAGTGAGACAGAGCAGGGCTGTGAAACCGCACGCTCCCGTGACATCAAAGACTATTCTAGGATTACTCCCTTATTGCAAGTTCAACAGGGGCAAAATCAAGCCGTGCACTGCTTGGTGATGAGAACAGAGGTGGGGCTGCAAAGAAAGGAGAACAGCAGTCCCCAGGGACAGACACTCACACACTACAAGAGGAAAATCATACACCTGCAAACACGGCCCAAAGGTCTGAAGTGCTCGTGAACACCGGAGTCACCACAGCAGCATGAAGGCGTGGAGCTCCCAACCCTGATGGAGAAGGACAGTTCTGTCCTGAGACACTTTTCCCCAGGGGACGCTCTCCGGATAAAGCCCCCAGTAACCCGGGTCAGCAGGGACAGGAACGACCTGACACACTTACCACCCTCTGCCCTGAAGGGGAAGAAAGGAGGCAGAAAGAACTCGGGCGTCTTACACCTGCTCAACGCGAGGCTGGCGGAGGACAGAGCCATCCGTGCTGGGCTGGACAGGGACAGCGCTGCTCACAGGTGACAGGTGACCTGCAGACGCCTACCTGAGCCCTGTGCTCCTGGGTGCCTCAGTTGGTTAAGTGTTAAATCAAGTGAGTCTTGATTTTGGTTAAGGTGGTGACGTCATGGTTCGTGGGTTCGAGCCCCACATGGGGCTCTGAGCTGAGGGTTCAGAGCCTGCTTGGGATTCTCCGTCCCTGTCTCTCCGCCCCTCCCCCTGCTCACACCCTCTGCCTCAAAATAAATAAAATAAATATAAAAAGAGAGAGAGAGAAGACTCACAGGAAGTCCCCCTGGCTCACCCACGACAGGGCCACGCGCAGACCCCCCACACCCACACTTTGTGCCTCATCTGCGATCAGCTCAGCTGTTTGTCCCCATGACCAAGGGGCACAAAATGCTGGCTGGTCCCGCTTTGCTTTGGCTTCTCTCCTTCCTCCAGACCCCTGAACGTGGGCTTGCCCTCATCCTGGGCCACACACAGCCCCTCCTGGGGACAGGGGGACAGGCTGGCCTCAGGGAACCTCCACGTCAGCACCACACCTGCTCACGCCTGGTTTCTTTCCTCCTCTCCTCCCTTCTACACGACTCTGGAGACACTCGCAGGTCTTATACTCAGTGTCCTCCCTGTCGACGTAGCCCCTGCCCCAAATGCAACTGCCCCCCGCCCGATCCCCTGCATGCCCCTGCCCCCCTGCACAGCCATTGTCCCCAGTGCAAAAGCCACCCCCCCTCCCCGTCCCCCTGCAAGGCCCCTGCCTCTAGTGCAACAGTCCCCTCCCCCCCCCCCCCTTTGCAATCATTCTCCTCAATACAGGACTCTCCTTACCCAGTTGGGAATCTTCATTTGACACTGGTTTAACCAACTGTCCACCACCGCCCGTTTCCTACCCAAACTTTACCCAGGCCACTGTCCTCCCCACAGGCCCCTGAACTGCGGGTGGCCCACACTCTGAGCATCCACTCAGCTGAGGAACAAGGCCCTGGGGACATGAGCCAATGAGGCCTTCCTCCACCGCAGTGGCCGGATCCTGACACTGGGCTTTCCTGCCCATCCCCCTCTCGCAGAACAGCCACGCCCCGGTTCTGTTTCACTGGAGACACTGGAGGATCTCTGAGACTGGACACTGTCCCTGTTGGAGTTTTTTGTAATTAAAGTGTCCTCAGACAAGCTGGGATTTGAATTTCTCTCTTAGGTCCATCATGCGTTCCCAGGATTTACCGCCCCACGGGTGGTGGTCCCGGCCTTCTTCCACCAGCCAGGGACTCAGCTGGTAACACGGAAACCAGCACGTGAGAAGGGGACAGGACGCCGGGACTCCACCTCGCGGACGAGGGCTGAAACTCGGGTCCGGTCACCGCGGTCCGGGAGACGTGGGCCCGCGGCCACTTCCAGACGGTTCCGGCCAGTTGGAACGAGCGCCCCCCACCCCGTCTCAATCCCGCCGGACTCACCCTCTGGCGGCTCCGCTCCGGGCTCTCCACGCGTCCTCCACTCGGCACTGCGGCCCCAGGCGGGTGCCAGCCCCGCGCAGAGGAGCCCGAGCCCGCGGGGAACGCGGGTTCACGTCCAAGAGGTGGGATCGCGCCCGCCCCCGGGCCTGATTGGATGGTTCCCGGGTGATATAATTGCGGCCCCCGCACGTGATAGGACAGCTTGCGGCCCTTCACGGTCTGATTGGAGAGTAACCCTGACACGGCCCCGGTGGCCTCAGATTGGACAGCTCCCCCAGGTCCCGCCTCCTTCCCCCAGAGGGTCCCGCTCGCGATACACCTGTGCGGGATCTGTGAGCCCCCAGGTGGGCTCCCAGCAGAATACACTCTTGGCCCGTTGACCCGTCTGCACCCTCCTTCTGTCCCGAGAATCTGACTCACTTTCTCCGCGGAGCCTCCCTTGTCCGGCGCCAGAACAGGAAGAGACAGAACAGAAGGGCCCGGTGACCCTTGAGTCCGCGGTGGACACGGGGTGGCGGTGCACGGATCCCCTGTATTTAAGAACAGCTCAATGACCGGTGATGTCACCAAACAGAAGATAAGGTCTTCCTGGGTTTTGACCTGACCCTTTGGCACCGCGAAGCCCCACTCTCCATCCCCGCCCCACTTCTCTGGCCTCAGGTCAACCAAACATGCCCTGTGTCCTCAGCCCCCACGAGACGTGGGATCCCGCGATCCCAGCAGGACACAGTCACAGGTGTGCATGGCTAGGGGAATGTAAACTAGGGCACCTGATGTGGATAAAATCTTGATTGTTTCTCAAGAAGTTAACCACGGAATTATAATGTGACCCAGGTATTGAGTCCTACCCACACCGAAACAGATTCTCGGATGTGTGCACACGAATGCCAGTTGCAAAACTATTCAGGACCCACAAGAGGGAAATGTCCCAAGTGTCCCCCAGTGCGTGGATGGATGAACAGGGTGCAGTGTATACACAGGATGGTGATTCAGCCCCAGAAAGGAATGAGGCACAGACACATCATGCACGTGAACCAATCGTGAAAATGTTATATACCACGTGGAAGACACCAGCCACACCAGGCCACATGGTGTGAGTCCGCTTACGTTAAATAGGCAGAGTGGGCAAATCCATTGTGACATTAAGTATTTCAACAGTGCCCAGGAAGCATGATTTCCTGGCTATTGTGGCCTTTAAATTTGTTTTGAAAATTGAGATATAAGTCACATACCGTAGTGCTCACACTTTTAAGAGTAAAATTCAGGTGTTTTATTTGGTGTGTTCTCAGTGCACCATCTGAAGAAGGATATGGAGCCTTTTACATTCCACATTCACAGGGACTGATTACAAACAGGATCTGCTGTGACTTTCCTTGCAGAACACAATGCACACCTGAGTATTGCAACACATCACACCTGTGGCTGTGCCCAGCTGGGGGTCCTGATAACACACATCCCTAGACATTGTTTAACGAGATAGGCCATGAAGGAGTTTCCGGTTTAAGTGATGATCTTTGATTCTCATGCAAATATACATCTGTACATCCATACCTTCATCATTATGCTTCCAACATACAAGTTCTTGATGACTGCTCAATTTGGGGTAAGTCCCTGTACCTCATTTTATAAAAATTCATGTCTCTGAACAATTGTTCCTATGTATAAAAATTTGAAGTGGGATTTGTGAAGTTCCAAGAAAAATTTGGTATAATGCTGATGGAATTCTATTAAAATGATTCAACTATTTGTTAAGTATTGACACGTGGGAAGATTTCCTTGAACCTCTTTCTCAGCCCACCTACAAGCCAGGAAATTCTGATGGCTCTAACTTCAAATACTTTCTGGGCTTCAACCTCCACATCATAGCCATTCTACCAACCCAGTGTGATCCACCACCTTGGCTGAAATCACCATCCTACTGTCTGTTGTCATGGTAACAGAAGGATACTCTGCGGGTGCCTGATCAACTCATCTTGAGAAATCACCATCCTAAGAGACCTGAATGTGAGACAGGAAACCATCAAAACACTAGAGGAGAAAGCAGGAAAAGACCTCTCTGACCTCAGTCGCAGCAATTTCTTACTTGACACATCCCCAAAGGCAAGGGAATTAAAAGCAAAAATGAACTATTGGGACCTCGTGAAGATAAAAAGCTTCTGCACAGCAAAGGAAACAATCAACAAAACTAAAAGGCAACCAACGGAATGGGAAAAGATATTTGCAAATGACATATCGGACAAAGGGCTAGTATCCAAAATCTATAAAGAGCTCACCAAACTCCACACCCAAAGAACAAATAATCCAGTGAAGAAATGGGCAGAAAACATGAATAGACACTTCTCTAAAGAAGACATCCAGATGGCCAACAGGCACATGAAAAGATGCTCAATGTCACTCCTCATCAGGGAAATACAAATCAAAACCACACTCAGGTATCACCTCACGCCAGTCAGAGTGGCCAAAATGAACAAATCAGGAGACTATAGATGCTGGAGAGGATGTGGAGAAACGGGAACCCTCTTGCACTGTTGGTGGGAATGCAAACTGGTGCAGCCACTCTGGAAAACAGTGTGGAGGTTCCTCAGAAAATTAAAAATAGACCTACCCTATCACCCAGCAGTAGCACTACTAGGAATTTACCCAAGGGATACAGGAGTACTGATGCATAGGGGCACTTGTACCCCAATGTTTATAGCAGCACTCTCAACAATAGCCAAATTGTGGAAAAAGCCTAAATGCCCATCAACTGATGAATGGATAAAGAAATTATGGTTTATATACACAATGGAGTACTACGTGGCAATGAGAAAGAATGAAATCTGGCCCTTTGTAGCAACGTGGATGGAACTGGAAAGTGTTATGCTAAGTGAAATAAGCCATACAGAGAAAGACAGATACCATATGTTTTCACTCTTATGTGGATCCTGAGAAATTTAACAGAAACCCATGGGGGAGGGGAAGGAAAAAAAAATGAGGTTAGGGTGGGAGAGAGCCAAAGCATAAGAGACTCTTAAAAACTGAGAACAAACTGAGGGTTGATGGGGGGGGGGGTGGGAGGGAGGGAAGGGTAGGTGATGGACATTGAAGAGGGCATCTTTTGGGATGAGCATTGGGTGTTGTATGGAAACCAATTTGACAATAAATTTCATATATTAAAAAAAAAAAAAAAAGAGAAATCACCATCCTACTATCTGTTGTCATGGTAACAGAAGGATCCTCTGCGGGTGCCTGATCAACTTACCCACCACCAAAGTCCGTCTTCTTGACTGACCAGCACATTCAACCCACCCCATCCTCTCCTCTCACATCTGCTGTTCCTCCTCCCCCCTCACTCTGCTGGGGGCACAGTGGCCTCTGGTGTCCTTCAGATATCCGAGGTCCCCTCCGTCCTTCAGAATGCATTCGTCTCCTGGGGCTGCCATAACACAGCATCAGACAGACATTTGTGGTGTCACAACTGAGGCTGTGGAAGCCTGAGATCAAGATGTCTTTCAAGGTTGGTTCCTTCTGGAGGCTCTGAAGGACAAACTGTCCCAGGCCTCCCTCCCAGCTTCTGGGGGTTGCCCACAACCCTTTGCATTCCTTGAGGGGGTAGACACATCATGCCAATCCCTGCTGGTGTCTCACATGGTCAAGCCCTGTCTTCAGTGCAGGCCTCTGTGTCCAAATCTCCCAGTTTTATAAGGACACCCATCATTGGGTCAAGACCTACCCTGATCCAGTGTGGCCTCATCTTCCTTACATGTGCAAACACCTTATTTTTCTTTAAAAAAAAATCTTTTCATGTTTTTATTCATTTTTGAAAGAGCACAAGCAGGGATGGGGGCAGAGAGGGGGTGTGGAACACAGAATCTGAAGCAGGCCCCAGGCTCTGAGCTGTCAGCACAGAGCCCGATGGGGGGCTTGAACCCACGAACCGTGAGCCAAAGTTGGATGCCGAACCAACTGAGCCACCCAGGTGCCCCTGAACTACTTATTTCTAGAGAAGGTTGTATTCTGAGGTTCCACGTGGACATGAAATTTAGGGTGTACAATACTGAACCCAGAGTATGTGTTTGTACTGCATATACCTTGTCATGAATTTATCAACTTCCAGTGTTACCTGAAATTGTTATTTTAGTCTTCCACTTTCCTATTCCCACCAACCTCCTAAATATATATCCCTGATATTTTAATTAAATAGAACTTGTATAGCAACAAAATGACACCCTGTTTACTTTTCACTGGTGAGACTTATATATAAAAATGATATTTTATCTGTTTACATTTATGGGTTGTCAAATCAGCCTTGCAGTTTTTCAAGACAATTCTTGTCCATATTCTCATACATGCTTAGTCATAGTACCAGCTACATATGACCTCATGAATTTTTTCCTTATGAATCAATTTTTAAAATTCTTATCTATTAAGACTTTTGTGATTAACATGATTGTAGTACATTAATAAGACTAAGATAATGACTTTGTCGATGCCCTGAGCCAAAGACCACCAGGACCACACCTGTAGTCAGAGAGAATCATCCTGGATTAGCGCATCAAATGACCACAACTCATGAAGGAGGGTAGAGGTGTCAGTGTGAGGGACACACTGTGACATGAGCCGCGTGAGGATGTGTTCTGACATGTCACATTCAGACATGTGATGGATGATGTGTGTGGGATGTTCTCCTTTACTCTGGACTGGGTGCTGTCTAATCCAGATACCATCAGGAGGTACGTGTAAATTTATCATTGAAAAATTGTCATAGTTCTTATGTTTTTTTTTTTTGAAAATGTTTATTTATTGGTGCACTTGGGTGGCTCAGTTGGTTAAGCATCCCACTTTGGCTCAGGTTATGATCTCATGGGTCTTGAGTTTGAGCCCCACATGGGGCTGTCTCTCTGTTGTCAGCATGGAGCCTGCTTCCAATTCTCTGTCACCCTCTCTCTCTCTGCCACTCCCTTGCTTGCCCTCTCTCAAAAATAATTAATAAATTTAAAAACAATATTTTGAGAGAGAAAAAGAGAGCAGGGGAGGGGCAGAGAGAGAGGAAGAGAGAGAATCCCAAGCAGGCTCCACGCTATCAGCAGAGAGCCCACCGTGGGGCTCGATCTCATGAACCATGAAATCACGTCCTCAGCCAAAATCAAGACCCGGATGCTGAACTGACTGAACCACCCAGGTGCCCCCACAGTTCTTATCTAGAAAAAAGAATGCAGTGCAGCTCAAACTATGAATAAAGAGGCAGCCAGCACATCAGCAAGAAGCAGGGAATATTTGGTGAGTTTTATGGACTGGACTCTATTTTCAAGCCTTTTATAGACATGACCATAACATGGTCTTCCTGTGCCTCGACACATCACAGACAAGGAAGTGCCTCGTCCGAGGACAGGTGGGTGAATGGTTTCTGCTCAGTGAGAGAATGTCACAGCCCAGTACTGAGTGCCGGGCCGGCTTCCGTGTCTGAGGCTATGACTGCCATTGTCGCTGACTGTGTGAACACTTGACCTGCTGCTTACTCATACCCGGCAGTGTGTTCCTTCCATAAAGGAACTCCACCAACATATATAAATCCAGTTTCCCCTGAGCAAAATCTGTAAGATAGATATTTTTTATCTCCTTGTCTGAGTTGCCTGAGGCCTACAAATGCAGGTGATTTTCCAGAGGACACAAGAAGAAAGGAAGCACTCAGGATGGTCACTGAAACTGAGCCTTCTTTCCCAGATTCTATACTGTCAGGTAATAAGTAATGAGCCTCCCTCATGTCCCACACCGTTGGCTCAGAGCACACAGTGATGTTCCATGCCGATCCAGGCACTGCAGACACTTGCCCACATGGCCTCGTGCTCATGGCCGCCCACCCTCTTGCTCTGCTCGCTCACCCCCGTGGTGCTCCCCAGTGTCACCCCCTCTTTACATGCACTGACTGTCCTAGGATGTGATCATAATACACGATTATCCTGGGCCTTTCTGTGCACCTGGGTTGGTCACACGAACTGGCTACCGCTAAAGGCACACAGAACACGTGCAGAGTCACAGCCTACAGACATCAATGGGCATCCCAGCAAAACTTCTCAGAATCTGAAGGCACTACAAAGAATAGAACTCCAGCTTCAGAAGGAAAACTGCCACTGGGTATGCAGAAGGGCTAACAACTTATAAGCCAGTGTGACAATGATGTCATGGGTCTGCTAAGAAAAAGAGAGTTGCATGGAATGTCCAGCTTGAACTCTTTTCCACCGGTGATGAAACAGAAGCGTGGTTCTGATCCACGGCTTCCATGCTGTCCTAGTTCAGCGCAGCTATATCTGAGCCTTATTAGTGTGTGGTATCCACGTGACCAGTGGTCGTATCGATTGGTGAACTGAGGACAGCAGAGAGGAAGGCCCATTCTGACAGTGGTTGGAATGACTAGACATAAGCATTCCTCTCTGCAAACACTGTACAGATACCTTGATTTTCCATTTAAACTACCACATTGCTGAACATTCCCTTTACCATTTCCTTCCCCAAGCCCCCGTGGGACTGCTCACCTCACACATCATCTCAGACATGAAGCCCAACTCCACCCGAAATACAACCAGACTCCCACCACGCCCAGGACCAGGGCATCATCCCTGGAGGCCATGTGACACAGAGATAGAAACTGATCTGTGTCAAATGGGGGCGGACCAACAGAAGCATGAGTGGTCTGAAGGAAAAGGGAAAGGCCTGGCCCATTTTTCCTCCACTGGAAATAAGGAAACACCTCTGAGTGAAGCAATACCAATCAATTACCCATCCTTCGTGGGAAGAAACATCCTTTTCAGCACAATTTCTAGCAGGGAGGAAGTACAGGTTTTCATTCTGGTATCGATTTTCAAGTAAACATCTCAGAGCTATTTTGGACAACAAACATTGGAAAGATGCGTTTCCAGATATTAGCAGTTACGCCTGGAGCTCCATAGGAGAACTCATTCCCACCACCACTAGACTCACCTCATCAACAACACTGTTTCTTCTAGTCGTTCACAGACAAGTAGGAAAGATGCATGTGTCTGGCTCCTCCTCCCATACTTTTGAGCAGGACACTCACAGCCCAGCTGATGACACGCCATCACAGCTCCACCACTGAGAGGTGGTCATAGACCAGCCAATGAGAAGGCACCATCTTCAAACCCCCAGTTTGTCCCAATGGACTTTTTCTTTACCACAACCACTCCCAACTCTCCCCATTTCCTATAAAAGAGCATCCTCTCCTTTCTTCTCTGGACTTGCCCATGGATTGGCCATTTCTTGCCTGTCCTGATTTGCAATCCTTGCTACTCCCAATAAACTCGTTTTTGCTTGTAAAATAATAGACACTTAAAATTAACGTCACTTTGGGGTCAGAAACCGCACCCGTTAGAAGTGTGCTTTCAGTCCTACTCCTGTGCGGACTCAGACTCTTCCTACCTGGACCTGTGCAGGCCTTTGGATCATGGCCTTTTGAAACCAGCCAGTTTGCGGGAAACTGTGGCTTTTAGGGGTTTTAGGAGATCCCAGTCATCAAATGCCTTGAGGAAAGAGACTACATTCGGATCCAGACAAACCTCCTCAGGACTGCAGATCGCCGACACGTCTCCTTTTGATTGGTGGCATTTTACACGTCACTCCTCTGAACAATGAAGACTTTTCATAGTTTACGGATAGGTCTTTTAAATAGGATGAAAGTGGTAAATATTAGCTTGGGTGTACTATCGGAAATCTTTTTTGTTTTTTAAATAACATCGTATCATTTTTTAAAACTATCTTGACAGCCAGTATGGGGATGGAACCCACAACTCTAAGGGCAAGAGTTGCCCACTCCACTGACTGAGCCAGCCAGCCTGCAAGACCTTTTTTAAAAGGTACTAGAGCAGCAATGCTTTCCCTTTCACATCCAGCCCAGTAGTAGGAGTTACAAACTGCTACTCGGCCATATGCCTTAGCCACGGGCAAAACCAAAAACATTTAGCCCGATAGTTGATACACACTTGGGGTACCTCAGGACTCTGGAATATTATGGAAACAATGAGGTGTTTTTATCTCCAATGGGGATAAAACTGAAGAGGTTCCTAGGTCCAAAATTTATCAGATGCTATATTTTGGCCAGCTGATCTGGCTGATATCAGGGGTACTAGGCACCCCAGGTATTATGTCCTGGGGGCCAGAGGAAAGCACCTCATAAGGATTTCCACCACAATCACTGCTCATGGAAACAAACGGGCAAACCTGAGTCATGGTGCAAAGTCACAACTTGGCACAAAATTGACTGACACCAAAAATTAGTCCCAAAAAAAAGAAACAATATTGGAAGTTTACCAATTGTCCATTCAATAAAAAGAGAGAACTCGGGGCACCTGGGTGACTCAGGCAGTTAAACATCTGACTCTTGACTTCCACTCAGGTCATGATCTTGCAATTCGTGGGATCAAGCCCTGCATCGGGTTGCATGTGGACAGTGTGGAGCCTGCTTGGAATTCTCTCTGCCCCTCCCCCACTCTCTCAAAACAAATAAATAACAAAAAAAAAAAAAAAGAGAACTGATGTGAAAATATATCCTTTAATAATAAGGATTGAATAGAAGAGTAGGTACTGACTCAGGAAATTCCAGTATCTGCAACAGAGAACAGAACTTTCAACAATAGAAGTCTACATGTTGTGATCATATACTAGAAACATTCTGCAAGGTGAAATTAAAGAAATCTTTTTCTATAATTATATAAAGTTGTACACACACTGCCACACACACACACACACACTCTCTTCTCACTCCTGGGTATATACTAATGGAAAGGAGACATGTTGTGCATAACAGTGTGATTACTTGAAATCTGAGACAACAACATCTATGTTGTACAGATGCAGAGGAGAAAGAAGGCCACTTAAAACCATTAGCATTCATATCAGTGACATGAACTAGGAATTCATACATTTGGGATCCCCATTAAGGAAGAGGCACTTTGAAAGACAAAGTCATATTCATAACAATGAAAAGATTTCTGTCCTGCCGGAATTTTTGTGAACAAAATACATCAAGTTCTATACCTGATGTTTTCCCAAAATCTTGTTTGTTCAGGATCATCTCCAGTGTGTTGGCTCACATTCCCAATAAAATTTTAAGGGAGAATAAATGCTTTCCCACAGTGTGTCTGTGCTCACAGATTCCTGGGATACCTGAAGGCTTTTCCACGGTGCTGAAGTTCACAGGGTTTCACGTCACTGTGCTTGCCCGTGTGTCCTTGAAGGGAAGAGAGACAAACGAAGGCTTTCCCACAGAGCAGACATTTACAAAGTTTCCCCAGTGTGTGTTCTCATATGTACCTGCAGATGTGTGTGATCCCAGGAGGCCACACTGCTTATTCAGTTTCATTGCACTGTGCGTGTTCGAGTGACGTTTGAAATGTTCACGCTTCTGGAAAGTTTGTCCACACTCCTTAAAATCATGGTGTCTCTCCCCAGTGTGTGTCCACGTGTGTGTTTCCAGGTGTGATGGACACTTGAGGGCCCTCCCACACTGCTGACATTCATAGGGTCACTTTCTAGTGTGTGTCCTAACGTGTACTCGCAGGTTCTCAGAGGAGGTGAAGGCTTTCTCGCAGTGCTGACATTTATAGGGTCTCTCCCCAGTGTGTGTCCGCGCATGTATTTGTAGGTCTCTGTGATACCTGAAGGCTTTGCCACACTCCTCGCATTCATAGGGTTTCACTACATTGTGTGTGGTCATGTGACGTTCAAAAGGTCGATGCTTCCTGAAAGTTTCCCCACACTCCTTACATTCCAAGTGTCCGCCCACTGAGTGTCTTCTCGCAGTATGTAGTACGAGGGTGTGGTGTCGAATGAAGGCTTTTCCACAGTGCTGACATTTATAGGGTCTCTCCCCAGTGTGTGTCCTCACATGAGCTTGCAGACTTGAGTTGTACCTGAAGGTTTTCCCACACTCCTGACATTCATAGGGTCTCTCCCCCGTGTGTGTCCGCATATGTTCTCGCAGATTTCCAAGATATCTGAAGGCTTTCCCACATTGCTGACATTCAAAGGGTCTTTCCCCCGTGTGTGTCCTCATATGGATTCGCAGATCTGTCTGATCCCGGAAGGCTCTGCCACACTGCTTACATTCACAGGGTTTCACCATACTGTGCATGGTCATGTGCCGATTAAAATGTCCACAATTCCAAAAAGATTTCCCACATTCCTTACATTCATAGGGTCTGTCCCCTGTGTGTGTTCTCACATGTCTTACAAGGGCACTGCGACCAGAGAGGGCTTTCCCACAGTGCTGACATTCATAGGACTTCTCCCCAGTGTGTGTTTTCTTATGTGTCCGCAGGCTTGAGTTATACCTGAAGACTTTCCCACACACATCACACGCATGGACTCTCTTTCCACAGTCACCTCGCACATGGCCCTGAAAGGAAGACGTGCGAGTGAAAGCTTTTCCACATTTCTTGCACTCTAGAGATTTTTTACTACTGAGCCTCTTCGATGTCTTAGATACTCTCCCAGTGTCCTGACTTTCATAGGGTTCCTCTATAAGGTCTGTATCCGTGTGAGCGCTGAGGCTCACGACGCAGCTGCAGGCTAGCCCACACTCCTCACCGGGACTAAGTTTGAGTCCTGGGTGAGATCCTCTTGGCTTCCCAAGGAAGGAACCATCTGCGAAGGCTTCTCTACGCTTAGCATGTTGACAGGATTTGCCTCTAGTAGGATAACCCTCATGCACAGTAAGACTTGTAATCGGGTTCAGGGTTTCTCCACATGGATCTCCTTCAATACGTTCACAAACACTCTCCACCAAAGGACTTCTGTTCAAAATAGGAAGGCACATGGTTAGGGAATAATGCTTATAAGCGATCTCTTTATTAATTAATGATATATTGATGTTTGTTAATCATTATTGGACTACCTAATGGCCATTGTCAATGAATGGGTATGTTTGTGGCACTGTCTCCATGCTTACAAAGTGGTACAAGCTTACTGCTCTGGCTAAGGACTCAAAGTCATAACTTTCTGGGCTTCTTACATATAGTTTTCCCTGATCATTCTTCCCAACTGAATTGTTTTACAGATGATCAGTATCTACAATGCATTTATAAAAACTTTGTCTTGTGGGGCGCCTGGGTGGCTCAGTCGGTTCAGCATCCGACTTCAGCTCAGGTCACGATCCCACAGTTTGTGGGTTTGAGCCTCGTGTCGGGCTGTGCTGACAGCTCAGAGCCTGGAGCCTGCTTTGGATTCCGTGTCTCCCTCTCTCTCTATTCCTCCCCCACTCATGCTTTGTCTCTCTCTCTCTCAAAAATAAACATTAAAAAAAATTTTTTTAAAAACAAAAAACTCTGTCTTGTGAAAATTCCGACTACACAATTGTTGTGCTAGGCTTACAGCTGTTCTTTAATTTCTAGTCTCATAATCGCCAACATCCCCGTTCCTCCCATGCAAGTGTCAGTCACCTTGAATGCCCTTCCTGGGTTTGCAGGTGATCTCCTCTGCTACAAAATGTCTGCTTTTCTCCAAAAACAGAACACGAATCTTTTCTTGTAAATATTCCTGTTTTCAGCAAAATGCTCCACTGAGGCCTTGATGCACTTGTGTTACCTTGACTTCGACAACCTGCAAGAATTAGTAGCATAATTTAATTTCTTGGGAATGGTCTGAGGTTTCAGGATAAGAAATAGACCTTACATCGACTTCCAGTCAGATACCGATCCCAAAATGTAAAGGAAGTTCATCAGGAAGAATGGACACGTGACCACAGAAAAATTCTGGGGACCCTAGTGGTTTGGGACTTTGCCATTAAGAAGAAGAGTGTATGAAATGGCAGCCTCTTTACTCAGCAATACTTCAAAATATATGGAGACCAATGTGGAGATAAGTATTATCAGATTATTATCAGATACTAACTAGGCAAGATACACACATCCACCCCTACCCCTACAAGAGGAACACAAAAGGCTCACTTTGAGGGTGAGAATGGATGAAAAGTCTGGCAGGGAAGCCAAGTGAATGACAAACATCATCTTCTCAAAGAAAGACTGAGTCACCTTTCTAATGGATGTGTCCAGATGCTTTTCCCTTCTCTGGCACCTGGTGCACCTGAGGGTTGCTGGTCTGTCCTGAAGGCACAGAGGCCCTTGGTGAAGCCTTCTGCACTGTCCCAGCTGCCAACGGGAGGTCGGGTGGTGTGTGTGGCTACTGCCCTGTCCCTGGAGAACAGCTCAGCAGGGGGGAGTATTTGAAGGGCATCAAGCAATTTGGAAGATGGATTCATAGTCTTCAAGGTCATTGCTAATGGATACCTGTGTTTTGTTTTTAGTGGAAGCATATTGATCTACACTATTGTCAGTTGTACAACATAGTGGTTGGACAATTATATACATTAAAAAGTGCTCACCATAATAGGTATAATTACTGTCACTATACAAAACTACTATAAAATTATTGACCATATTCTCTGTGCTCCACTTTTCCTTCCTTCCTTATTTATTCAATAAGTGCAAATCTGTTCTTCTCAATCCCCTCCATGATTTCACCTGTCTCTCCATCCCCTTCCAATCTCACAAACACCATTTTATTCTCTGTAGTTCTAAGTCTATCCTTATTTTCTGCTGTTTGTTCGTTCATTATGTTCTTTAGATTTCACATATAAAAGACAGTGTTTGTCTTTCTGTCTTATTTACTTGGAATAATACCCTCTAGACCCATCCAAGTTGTCACAAATTGCAAGACTTCATCCATTTCATATTGCTGATAGTCCCTTGTATGTAGATACCACATCTTCACTATCCATTCATCTGTTGATGGACACCTGCATTGTTTCCATATCTTGAGAATAGTGACTAATGCCACAAAGAATGTGGGGGTGCATGTATCTTACTGTCCTGGTTTTTTCTTGGGTGAACTACCCAGAAATGCAATTATGGACCATATGGTACTTATGTTTAGCTTTTTGTGGAAGCTCCATACTGTTTTCCAACGTGGCTGCACCAATTTAAATCCCACCAACAAGATGAGTTTCCTTTTCTCCACATCCTCACCAATACTTGTTATATCCTGTGTTTTTTGGAGGTAGCCATTCTGGCTGCTTTAAGGTGACAGCTCATTGTGGTTTTGATTTGCATTTCTCTGACGAAAAGTGCTATTGAGCAGCTTTTCATGTGCTAAGTGGCCAACTCTATATCTCCTTTAGGAAAATGTCTGTTATGTTCCTCATCCCATTTTTTATTTTTCCTTTTGTTTCCCTTACCTGAAGGGAGGATTCCACAAAAATATTGCCAAGGCTGATGACGTCCATGAGTTTATCTCCTCTGTTTTGTCTTAAGAGGTATGTGGGTTCAAGTCTTACACATAAGTATCTAATCCATACTGAGTTTACTTTTGTGTGAGATGATATAAGAAGGTGGTCGAGCCTTACTTTTGCAGGTAGCTGTCTCATTTTTCTAACACCATTTATTGAAGAGACAGTCTTTTTCCCATTGTATACAATCAGCTCCTTTTTTTGTGGATGATTTGACCATATAAGCATGGGTTTATTTCTGGACTCTCTTCTGTTCTCTTGATCCATAGGTCTCTTTTTGTGCCAGTACGATACTGTTTTGTTTCATATAGTTTTGTAGTATAGTTTGAAATCTGGGACTGTTGTATCTTCAGCTTTGGTATGCTTTCTTTCTCAGCATTGCTTTAGTTATTTGGAATCTTTACTGTTTCAATAAAAATTTTAGAATTTTTGCTCTAGTTCTTTGAAAAATATTATTAGTATGTCAATAGGGATTGCATTGAATATGTAGAGTGCTTTTCATAGTAGGGGCATTTTTAACAATATTAACCCTTACAATCCAGGACAATGGTATATCTTTCCACTTACTGTGTCATTTTCAATTCATTCATTAAATGTCTTATACTTTCAGAGTACAGGCCTTTCAACTTCATTGAGTACATTTATTCACTATATTTTCTTGTTTTTGAAGGAACTGAACATGAGATTGCTTTCTTAATTCCTCTTTCTGCCATTTTGCTATTATAGAAAAACAACAGACTTAGGTATTATTACTTTTGTATCTTTCAATGATTCTAGTTCTAATAGTACTTGGTGAAGTTTCAAGGATTTTCTATAAATAGTTTCAAATCATCTGCAAATATTGACCATATTTTCATCTTCCTTAACAGTTTGCATATTTCTTAATCTTGTCTGACTTGTTTGGTTAGGACTTCCAGTACTATGTTAAATCAAAGTGGTGAGAGTGGACATCGTGTTTTGTTCCTGATCATAGAGGAAAAACTTTTGGCTCTTGACCACTGAGTATGGTAGCTATGGGTTTGTCATATGTGGCCTATATTCTGTTGAGGTATATTCCCTGTATACACACTTTTTGAGAGTTTTTATGAGGAATGGAGGTTCAATTTTGTCCAAAGATTTTCTACATCTATGGAGATGATCACATGATTTTTAATAATTTATCTCATTAGTGTGGTGTATCATATGTTGATGGATATGCTTATGTTAAATCCTTGCATCCATGGAATAAATCCCACTTGATTGTGGTGAATGCTCCTTTGAATATATTTTGAATTCAGTTTGCTAACATTTTGTTTTATATTTGACATCTATGTTCAACAGGGATATTCCTGTGTAACTTTTTTTCTCTTTGTAGTGACTTTGTCTGGTTTTGGTATCAGGGTAATGCTGGCCTTATGGAATGAACTTGCAAGTATTCTTTCCGCCTCTATTTTTGAGAATAGTTTGAGTAGGATAGGTATAACTCTTCTTTATGTTTGGTAGAATGTACCTGTGAGGCCATCTGGATGGTTCTGGATTTTTCCTAGGAGTTGTTTCACTAGTAATTCAATTTTGTTTCTTGTAATGGATGTATTTACATTTTCTATTACGTCTTGATCTAGCCTTGGCAGATTACAGTTTCTAAAAACTTGTCTATTTCTTCTAGCTTGTGCAGTTTGTTGGCAAACAATTTCTCATGCTAATCTATTTTAACCCATTGTATTTCTGTGGTGTTGATTGCAAGTTTTCTTTCTAGTTTCATTAGTTTCATTTCTAATTTTGAGCCTTCTCTCTTGTTTTCTTGATTACTTTCACCAGATATTGTCAATTTTATCTTTTCAAAAAACCAGCTCTTCTTGCAATTGATCTATTTTTAAATCTCATTTATTTCTGCTCTGTTCGCTATGATTTGGGCTTTGCTTGTTCTTTTTCTAGTTACTCTAGGTGCAATGGTAGAATGTTTGAGATTTTTCTTGTTTCCTGACGTAGGCTTGTGTCACTATACACTTCCCTCTTCAAACTGCTTATGCTACACATGCCAAAAATCTTCCATCACGGCATTCATTCAGTGAATACCTGGAGGTATTTAACAACTTCACTTTAATTTCTTTGTTGTTTAGTAGCATTCTGTTTAGGCTCCATGCGTTGGAGCTTCCTTCTGTTTTCTTGTACTTGACTTGTACTTTCATACTGCTATGCATGGAAAACATGCTTGGTATGGTTTCAGTCTTCTTAAATTTACTGCAACTTGTAAAATTTTGGGCCTAACCTATGGTCTATCCTGCAGAATGTTCCATGCAGACTTGAAAAGAATGTGCATTCCACTGTTCGGGATGGACTGTCCTGTATACATCTATTAAGTCCATCTGGTCTGATGTGTCATTGAAATCCATTCTTTCCTCACTGATTATTAGTCTAGACGTTCTATGCATTCATATTAGTGGAGTGTTAAATTCTCTCACAATTACTGTACTACTGTCATTTTCTGCCTTTGTATTTAGTAATGTTTGCTTTATATATTGAGGTGTCCCTGTCAGATGCATGGATATATGCAATTGTTATACGCCCCCTGTTGGATTGATCTGTTTGTCATCGTGTCATGCCTTTGTCTATTACAGTCTTTGTTTTGAAGTCTGCTTTATCTCATAGAAGTATTTCTACCTCTGCTTTTTCCCCCACTTCCATTTGCATGGAAAATCTATTTCCATCTGCTTGACTTTCAGTCTGTGTCCACTGGGTGACAGTGACTCCCTTGCAGGCAGAATATACATGGGTCTTTTCTTCTTATTCATTCAGTCACTGTAGATCTTTTGATTGGAGCCTTCAGTCCACCTACACTGAAAGTAACTATTGAGAGGCATGTACTTCTTGCTATTTCGTTCAATGTTTTCTAAGTGCTTTCATAGTTCTTCTCTGTTCCTTTCTACTCATGCTCTCTCCTCGTGTGATCTGACAACTTTCCCTAATGTTTTGCTTGTGTACCTTTCACTATTTTCTGTGCATGGATTATAGGGTTTTGGTTTATGGTCACCATGAGGTTCATATGTAGTATCTTGTGCATACAGCAGTATGTATTACATTAATAATTGCTTATTTGAACACATTCTAAAACACATTTATACTCCCCCACATTTTATGGGTATGATGTCATACTTCATGTCTTTTTTTCCCCAAGGGTTCACACCAATGAATATGGGGCTTGAACTTATGACTCTGAGATGAAGAGTCACACACTCTACTGACTGAGCCAGCCAGCAACCACATATTTCACATCTTTTCTTGTGTATCCCTTGAGTAACCTCAAGATACAACTTTTGAGTTTACTACTTTTGAGTTTTACCTTCATACTAATTCTGTAAGTGATTGGTTTACTATCTTTACCACACATTTGCTTCTACCAGGAATTAAAAATATTTTTTTTAACGTTTATTTATTTTGAGAGAGAGACAGAGTGTGAGCAGAGGAGGGGCAGAGAGAGAGGGAGACACAGAACCCAAAGCAGGCTCCAGGCTCTGAGCGGTCAGCACAAAGCCTGACGTGGGGCTCGGACCCAGGAACTGTGAGAATATGACCTGAGCTGAAATTGGATGCTTAACTGACTAAGCTGCCCAGGTGCCCCTCTGCCAGCAATTTTGTTTTTCCTTTCATACTTTTCATGATTCTACATATGGCCTTTTCTTTTCCATTTAAAAGAAGTCCTTTGAGATTTCTTGTAAAGCTGGGTTAATGGTGATGAACATCTTTAATTATTTTTCTCTGGGAAGCTCTGTCTCTTTCAATTCTGAATGATTAACTTTGCCTGGTAGAATATCCTTGGTCATAGTTATTTCCTTTTGGCCCTTCGAAAGTATTATGGCACTCCCCACTGACTTGCCATGTTTCTGCTAAAAAAATCAGCTGACAGCCTTACGAAATTTCCCTTAGAGTTTACAGTTTGCTTTTCTCTTTCTTCTTAGACCTTATCTCCTTAGTTTTAAGTTTGTTCCCGTTTTATTGTAAGTCTTGGCGTGAACGTCCTTTGGTTCATCCTGTTTAGGCTTGCTGTCCTTCCTGGATCTGGATATCTGTTCCCATCTCCTGATTAGGGAAATTCTCAGCTTTTGTTTCTTCTAGTAAGTTTCTGCCCCTTTCTCTCTCTTCCCCTCCTTAGACTTCTCTAATAAAATGTTATTCCCCCTGACATGGTATAGTGTGGGGCAGTTAGTTAGACATGAGTGAGGAGGGATAAAACAGATCTGGCCACAACCTCAGAGCCACCCCTACGTGGGGCGTGGCGGGGGGTGGGGCTAACAGCCACACCTACAGAGCCACCTCTAAGGGCTAACAAAACAGGAAAGGCCTAGCCACCGAGCTGGCTCAAAAGCCACAAAGGTGTGTATGAGGGAGGTGTGTGTGAGGGGTGTGTATGAGGGAGCCTCAGTGGCTCAGTCTGTTTAGCATCTGACTCTTGATTTTGGCTCAAGTCATGATACCAGGGCCATGGGATCAGGCCCTGCTTTGGACTCCGTGCTTAGCGTGTAGCCTGAGAATTCCCTCTCTCTCTCTCTCTCCTCTCCCTCTCCCTTTGCCCCATCCTCTGCTTGCATACTCTCTCTCTCTAAAAAAACAAATTCAAAAACAAAAAGCCACATTGGGACTTTCAAGAGCTGAGCCATGTGCAGAAAGAGTGCAACTTACTCTTAAGGTTACAGCAAAAGCTCATAAAACTCATAAATAGCAAAAACTCATAAATAGACAATATATAAATCTGTACAATTCTAACGGAATGAATCATGAGCAGGCACAGGCACAGAAGCCCAAATATTCTGCAACCACCATTTTGCCAGTCAAAATGTCAACCAAAGGCAAATTTACACGGACACGAAGCAGGCTTCAAAGGAGAGCATCCTGGGGCCACGGCCCCTCTTACTCCAGCAGTGGCCCCTTTTCTCTAATGGAAAGCGCAATGACTACGCATATCTACTCAAGCCACCCCAGCTCCCCATTCTGGTACAGGTCTCCGATTCTTTGGTGCATCCAGGACAAGAACCAAGCGGCCCAGTAGTGACAGAGGTCCCGGAACCTGTCCTCACTTATTTGTCAGTATTGTTCTTTTGCTGTTCATCCTGGTGGCTTCTCACTAGTGCATCTTCCAGATGACTGATCTGTGTTTAACATCCTCTTACCTCCTGCAGATTCCATCTGGCGTTTTTCAGGCCAGTTATGGAAACTCTGAGCTGAGACTGGTTTTTGTTTATAGTTTCTATCTTCTTGTTGAAGGTCTGTGTTTCTACACTCTTCTCTCAAAAGACTGGTGAGGATCTGCAGGACCATGACTTTGAACTCTGTCTCTGGTAGGTCTCTTATCTCCGTATCATGTAGCTCATTTTCAGTGGTTTTGTCCTGTTGTTTCCTTTACAACATATTTGTTTGTCTCCTCCCTGTGCTGGCATGTAGCAAGTCGGCAACATTTCTTGGTCTTAAAACTAGTGGCCTTGGAGTGCCTGGTGGCTTGCTCAGTTGGTTAAGCACCCAACTCTGGGTTTCAGCTCAGGTCATGATCTCACGGTTCGTGAGATCAAGTCCACATTGCGCTCTGTGCTGACGGTGCGGAGCCTCCTTGGGATTCTCTCTCTCCCCGTCCCCCACTCTCATGAGTAGTGTCTACACACACTCTCTCTCCCTCTCAAAATAAATAAACTTTAAAAAACAGGGTAATAAACAACCAATTTAACACATAAAACTATGCTTTTGTGGAAAAGCTATATGACTCCAGATAGGTTTCATGAATGCTTGGACCAACTCTGTCCTTCTTCCAACGTATTCCCATTCCTCCGGCCCAGTAAGAATACCCAATTGTAAGAAACATTTCTTCCCTAAATGACTAGTGAAGGTATGGAGCCATCCTTACCCACAGCAGACAGGTTCCTGCAGGTCTCCAGCATCACATCTCTGTAGAGCTTCCTCTGACCACGATTCAGCAAAGCCCACTCTTCCGGGGTGAAGTTCACAGCCACATCCTCAAAGACCACAGAGGCCTGAAACATACCACACATTCTATTGCAGCAAAGCTCCCTCTACACCCACATGTGTGGGAGAATAAAGGGTGACGGGCAGGGAGCTGCACTCCATTCCTAGGACCCCTGAGTCACAACAGAGGGTGAGGACAACAGCTGACATAGACTTACACACACCCAATTTACTGGGTTATTTACACTGAGACAGATCTGAGCAGACCAGTACTGTACAGACCGAAAACTGAAATATTCACTCGGACAACACACAGACCGGAGGACACACACTTGGCTTGCTCTAAGACGATTATGCCTCGTCAGCTCCAAGAACTGGAACCAGAATATCAGGATGCTGTGGACACTCAGATTCCAGGGCTCCTTGATGGGAGGAGCTCTTGCCTTGGAAGGAACAAGTCAAGAAGCCTGGTGGAATCCCCTCTCTTCCGACAGGCAGACATGACCCTTTCCCCAGATTAGTTGGGCTCTGGGCACGGACACAGGCCAGGGCCCGGGCGCCTGGCACACCTGATGTGTAAGACGAGTCCGGGGCCTTAAGAAACTTGGAAGTCAGCAGGGCCGCTCAAACATTTAACCCAGGGCCCAGAATTCAAGGAAAAGGGCACCAGAAGGAAGAGTCCCTGAGGGATTGATGGGGACACAGCCACCGCTCACGTTAACACAGGAGGAAGAATCACAGCGTATGGACGGACCGTTTTTAGGCAACAGGCCTGAGTGATGGAAAAATACGCAGCAAAGGGCACAGTGAGCACACAGCTGAATGCACACGGGCTCCTGAGTGACCTGCCTCGAAATGGCCACAGGCCCTAACTAACCCCTGCGACTTACAACCGGGCACAGGTCCCACACAGGGAGCATTCCAAAGGTTCCCATGCTCCCTCGTGATCCCATAACTGTAGCCCCCAGCACCGCCTCCTGGCAGACGGTCTCTTCTTTACCGTCCTGCCCGCTGCTCCCTCGCAGGGTATTCAGCAAACTCCCATCTCCTCTGTTCTGCCTTGGGGGGAATTCTCTCACCCCCCGAGCTGCGGGCCTCCCCTGATCGGGTCACCCCACATTTGATGGCCTTCACAGGGACCCTCTGCTGTACTGGGCCTCTCCTGGGATTTTCTAGGAATTTTCTGGGAGTTTCCCTTGGTGGCCTGACTCTAGTGTTCTCTGGGCACCTGACAACCTCCACCTGAGAGGTTCCTCCTTGGTGAGGATCCCAAGTCCCAGGGGGCGTCTACGGGGCACCCCTTGCCCAACAGGATGAGGGATTTCCCCTCTTGCCCTTCAGGGGGGATCCTTGACTCCTTCTCCTTTCTTTTTGCCCTTTGGCAGGTGTAACCACAGTCCTCACCAGGCAGCCAAAGTTCTCTATCCAAGGGGTCCCTGGTATGGTCTATGGGTCTGAGGGTGAACAAGGTCAGACCATTCGGGCCTGTATGCACGAATGACCCCTTTCCCCTCCTCTCCACTCTGTTCCCAAGGTCTATTCCCAACGAGTGGCACAGGTGGCAATGGCAGCTCGGCCGTGGTGAATCCGCACATGGGAAGGACTCAGCTGGGACCCTTCCTGCCGCTGGCTGAGTCTCGGCAGCCTTGCTTCTGTCAGATTCCCCCCTCAACTCCTTAGTTCCCATGGATGCAGCTGCCATCTTGATCTACAAGCAAACACATTCCGACACATCTGAGTGCTGAGTCCTCCCCTCCTTTTTGCTTAAGTACAGTCAGAATCTCTTCTCCTTGTAACAAGACACCATTGGTCACATTGGTTATTTCACCAAAGATTTGACAGGAATGTCGGATTTTTTTTTTTTTTTTTTTTTTTTTTTTTTTTTTTTTTTTTTTTTTTTTTTCAACGTTTATTTATTTTTGGGACAGAGAGAGACAGAGCATGAACGGGGGAGGGGCAGAGAGAGAGGGAGACACAGAATCAGAAACAGGCTCCAGGCTCTGAGCCATCAGCCCAGAGCCTGACGCGGGGCTCGAACTCACGGACCGCGAGATCGTGACCTGGCTGAAGTCGGACGCTTAACCGACTGCGCCACCCAGGCGCCCCAGGAATGTCGGATTTGAGACAGACCTGCATAGACCCAGAACTAACCAGACAGCTTGAAGGAATTAAGGTGGACTTTGTGGAGCCAATCAACCCCCCTGGAAATACTGGCCTGATGCCTTGCTGACAGAGTTCCCAGCAGCCTTACCAGGTGAGTCAAGTCAACTCCTGGCAGGTGCCGGAAACCTCAGGATGGTTTGGGGACCTTGAGAAGAAGAAATCACATAAATCTACAGGTCTTGCAGACAAGTCTGATGACAAATATTTGGCTTGTCTTCTGGCCTCGAGGGGCTATTAAAACTTCAGTCTCTAGAGGGGCACCTGGGTGGCTCAGTCGGTTAAGCGTCCAACTTCGGCTCAGGTCATGATCTCACGGTCCGTGATTTCAAGCCCCATGTCAGTGTCTGTGCTGACAGCTCAGAGCCTGGAGCCTGCTTCGGATTCTAAGTCTCCCCCTCTCTCTCTGATCCTCCCTTGTTCATGCTCTGTCTCTCTTTGTCTCAAAAATAAACATTTAAATAAATAAAGTTTTTTTAAAAAGTTCGATCTAGAGATTCCTTATGAAAATTTTGAGCAAAGCAAGCTTTTTAAAAAACTTATATGGCCAATCACTGTTCTTGCTGAGCGTTTGTAAATAACTAGGCCATTTTGTTAAAACTGGACCTGTTTTACAAACAAATCAGTCTTGATTTGGCTATCTCTAGAAATAAGAGTGAATGCAGAGAGAAAATAATTATGTTTTCAAAACAACATCTTTGTAGGTACTGGGTTTTTGGTACTATTTCTTATAAACCAGACTAGGTTTTTAAATTTTTTTTTTCAACGTTTATTTATTTTTGGGACAGAGAGAGACAGAGCATGAACGGGGGAGGGGCAGAGAGAGAGGGAGACACAGAATCGGAAACAGGCTCCAGGCTCCGAGCCATCACCCCAGAGCCTGACGCGGGGCTCGAACTCACGGACCGCGAGATCGTGACCTGGCTGAAGTCGGACGCTTAACCGACTGCGCCACCCAGGCGCCCCATAAACCAGACTAGGTTTTGAATTCTCCTGGTTTCCTCAAATATCTGGCTAGAGCTCTCCAAACTAAGGTTTCATATCTTCCTTTCTCATGACTTAAAATCATTAAAAGTTAAAACTGCTGTTTTTATTAAAATTCTGAATACCAACGCTAGACAACTTGACGTGAACTTCAGAGAGATTGCCACAATAACTCATGTACAGGGAATCGTCATGCTTGTTACTCTGTGTGGATAAGAACAGAACCCCAGGGACACAGCATTATTTGAACAGCTGGAAAATGGGAAGGACTCCCCAACAACTGCATGACTCAACTGTCACCTTGACCAATTCTGCATGGCTGTGATAAGAAATTCACTCCTTAAATGCTTGAGCATATCCCACTCCACGTGATTAACTATGGACTCACAGAAGTAAGGGATGCCCTCATTTTCCTTATATTGGATTGCATGGTGCAGGTTGGGACGTCCTTATCTCCGGGGAGAGGTAGCTCCCATTTGCCAGCAAGTCCTCATAATTAGGATATTGTTAAGGTTAGACATCAGGCATTGAAGGCTTATTAATGGTCCTCTCCTGTAACCATATTTCTCCTGGAAAACCTCAATGGATTTAAAATTACAAATAGAGGTTTTAGCCAGGCATACAACAGCCATCTTTAACCAAGCCCAACACACAGTCACCCACAAACGGAGAAGGTGACCCTCCGATACCCAATGGCCTGATATCCTGCAGCAGCTCAAAAAGGAACCTATGCTTTCGTTAAAACAGAGCGCCACGTATGCGCTCCAGATTACCCCCATAACGTAACAGGAGCGCTGACAGATACAAATCCTCACGTCGGTGCTTGAAAGGATCCCTCCCTCTCCTTTAATGACTGGCGAAACTCCTGGACTGGAGGAAGATCATGGTCAACTATCAAAGGTCTTTTCTTCAGGCTTATTTTCCTGCTGAATGTTGACATACCAGGGACATCTCTCTGCCCTCATTCGGCAGGAAGAAGCTACTGAAGGTGACACCCCTGTCCTAACGCCAAAGATTTGTCATTTTCCGCCTGTCAGGGGGATGTCAGGGCCACATTTAGACCACAGGCTTCACCAATGGAAAACTGAGTTAGGCAAGAGGGCCCACAGTGACCACACAGACGGATAAAAAACAGGCTCATGAAGTGACCCGCCTCTAGATAGCCACAGGCCCCAACTCTCCAATGGTCTACTTACAACCGGGCACAGTTACCACAAAAAGGGCGAATTTCCATGTGTCCCTACACTCCTTCACTCTGCCCTATGACCATAGCTCGTCACCACCCCCTGGTGGCCTGCAGCTCCCCTACAGTGCATTCAACAGACTTCTAACTCCTTTGTTGGGTAAATTCTGCTGTGGGTGAATTCTTTCACAGCCTATGCTGCCCACCCTCCCTCCCCAACCAATCTGAACACCCTACACATAGTATCTTTGGAGCAATATGAGGGCACCACATCACTGAAGGAAAAAGCAAACAATTATGAGAAAATAATCAGGAATTACTTAAATAAAAGACATGTTTCCACAACCTAAGCACACAGAATCCCAGCTACATCAGCTACAACGAAGGCAGCACCATTTCATCTGGGGCTGCAGCGTGGGTTTGCTAGTCACATCTGACACGAGGCTTGTAACCTACACAGGTTTTTCAAAACTTGTGTAACAACAATAAACAAGATTATATTATAGGTTACATTATAAAGACAAATAATACAACTAAATAACGGACAAAAAAATGTGAATGCACATTTCCCTAGGAAGATACAGAAGTGGCCAAAAAGCACATGAAATGAGTTCAATGTCACCACACATCAGGGATCCATATGCAAAATGCAACCATGCACAGACACTTCCAATCTACCCCATGTGGCCAGTTTATCCTGACACCAAAATTAATCCTATATGAAATGGATTCTACAGGGGCGCCTGGGTGGCTCAGTTGGTTGAATGTCTGACTTCGGCTCAGGTCAGGATCGCTCAAGTCTGTGAGTTCCAGCCCTGCCTCAGGCCCCGTGCTGACAGCTCCGAGCCTGGAGCCTGCTTCTGATTCTGTGTCTCCCTCTCTCTCTGCCTCCCCCGATCATGCTCTGTCCCTCTCACTCTCAAAAAATGAATGTTTAAAAAAACTTTAAAAATAGTAATAAAATGGATTCTACAACGTGACCAAGCGAGATTTATCTGGGAATAAAATGGTTGGCTCACCAAGCAAAATAGCAGTCATAAACTTCATGAACAGAAGAGAAACAAAAACCCCATGATCACTTACACACAGAAAAGGTATCTCCTTGAACCCACCACCCTCTCTTGACAAAAATACTCAGCCAACTAGGAACAGAAAGGAACTCCCTCATCCCGAAAAGGGGCGGCGGGGAAAAGCCCACACCTAACATTTGCGCACCCAGACACTTCTCCAAAGAACATATGCAAATGGCCAGTGGGTCGATGAAAAGATGCTAGACATTCGTCACGAGGGACACGCACCTCGAACTACCAGCAGAGGCCCCTTCGCACCCACCACACTGGCTATAAAGACGCCCCAGGAAGCGCCGGCGAGGCCGTGAGCAGGGCGCATTCGCCTTCATTTATCCTGCTCCGGATGTAAGCGGGGGCGGCCGCTTTGGAAGAGTCTGGTGGACCCCCAGCATGAGCAACGTGGAGTTCCCACCCAGCACGGCAGGTCCGCTCCTCGTATCCACCTGCCCCAGACCCGGGAGGACGAGCGCCATCACACACACGCGTGCGCACGCGCTCTGCTCTCCGCGGCACGACTCCCGATCGCCAGCGATGAAAACCACCCAGGAGCCGGGCACCTCTTCCAGGCTGAGTAAAGGCGACACGACTGAAGTGGAGTCAGGAGTCCACAGGGGAAGCTCCCGAACCTGCCGCTCAGGGCCAAGGGCAGACACAACACGGAGAGACGCACCTGCACACCCGTAATGCATCACTGCTCATGCAGGAGGAAGGATTATTTCCTCCGGTGGCAACAGCTCAGCCAATGAGAGACAATCATAGCCCAGCCAATGAGAGACAATCATAGGCCAGCCAATGAAAGCCAGTCACAGTCCAGCCAATGCGAGAGAGCCAGGGCTCAGCCAGTGAGAGCCACAGCCCAGCCAATGAGAGACAGTCACAACCCAGCCAATGAGGGATGGTCGCAGCCCAGCCAATGAGAGACAGCCACGCCTCGGCCAATTAAAGAGAGCCACAGTTCAGCCAATGAGAAGCCACTACACGTGGAACACCCAGTTTGCTCCAATGGCTTTCTGGTTTGGCACAGCCCCTCCCAATGTCCCCTCTCCTCTAGGAAAAAGCGTTCCTCCCTTTGTTCCTCCCTTTCTTCTCCAGACTTGCCTGTGGTATTGCTGGGGCTTACCTGTCCCAAATCCCAATTCTCTGCTATTCTCATTTTTTTCCTGGAGAAATAACTGCCGGTTTCATTTTTAAGTTAACGTTACTTGGTGATCACCAGGGGACCCAGAGGAGACCCCAACCACTCCAGGCTGGCGAGCAAACAGGTGCAGGTACCCACGGAGCCCACTGCTCTCTCTGCTTTCTTGGGGACCCTGAAGTGGAGGTTGTTTTGTGCTGAGATCAGAGCCCCGCTCCCTGGGTCTGCGCTCTCCTGTGTGTGCACTCTGCAGGGTTTATTCAGAACCTGTGTTAGGGGCTTGTCCTTTCTCAGAGAACTCATTTTTGTTCCGACTACTTTCCAAAACTGGACTGTTCCTCTTGGAATCGTGCCTGTTGGAAATGCACTGGCCCTTGGTCTGATTTCTTCTGGAACAAGGCTACTCCTATAGAGACTAGTGTTCATAAATTTTTATTCTGGTCTAGAGAAAACTACCAAGAAATGGATTCCAGTTATCAAAGCGCATGGAGGGGGCCCTCAAATGGAACCCTGGCCAATCTTATGTTTAAAAACCATGGTGCGGGGCGCCTGGGTGGCGAAGTCGGTTAAGCGTCCGACTTCAGCCAGGTCACGATCTCGCAGTCCGTGAGTTCGAGCCCCGCGTCAGGCTCTGGGCTGATGGCTCAGAGCCTGGAGCCTGTTTCCGATTCTGTGTCTCCCTCTCTCTCTGCCCCTCCCCCGTTCATGCTCTGTCTCTCTCTGTCCCAAAAATAAATAAACGTTGAAAAAAAAATTTAAAAAAAAAACAAAAAAAACACACCATGGTGCATCCTCGTGCATTTCTAACAAAATGAGCAACTGAACCAAATATAATTTAGAACTACAAGGGCCTTTATGGGGAACTTTCAATCTCCCCAAACATGTTTTATTGAATACTGTTAGAAAAAAATTTAAAAATTAAGAAGGAAGGAAGGAAAGAAGAAAAGAAAGAATGAGAGAAAAGAAGAGAAAAGAAAAAAAAAAGAAATTAGGAAGTCATGAATCCAGCAAACTGAATTTGATACATATTTTATTCGGTACCTCAAGACTTGCAAATATTTTCAGGATCTAAGTGTGCCTCTTTGCGAAAGACTATTTCAAATGAACGGAGGCAAACAACTGAAATAACGACAAATGGCTTCCGAAGTGTCTTTTTCTCCCGCCCAGGCTTCCCTGTCTGCAGACATCTGGCGGCTACTCTACACCTGGGACCTGCCTCCAACCGCTTTCCTCAACAAGCTCTGAACTTCCCCTTTTCTTCTGAACCTGCCCATGATCCCTCCTTACCTCAGCCTGTTAACCAGGCCTCTTTAAAGGGAAGGCTTCTCAAGATCTAAAAGCCCATGTTTCTCATGTTCCCTGGATTAAGGCAGAAGTTTCCAAAAGTGCCCAGGACCCCCCCATAAGCTCGCGGAAGAACATGACATGGCTATTCAACTTACCAACATGGTTTCCCAGATTTAGATCAACTAGTCCACATGCATGTTGCTGAGGCCCAGGCCACACATGGGATGAAACTAACCCAAGAGAGGGAGAGCGAGAGAGGCCCAACTTCTGAAAAGATGCCAAACGTCGGAAAATTCCCACCAAGCAATTACAGTAGCTTTTCCTAGGACTGTGAATTAAAACAAAATCCAGATTTCCACACAAAAGCCTGATGAACCTGTACGTAGCTATTACAATGGACTTCAGCCTATCTTCAATGTAACTTCTGGTCTTTCTTCACATGTGGAATCCATCAGGCAGCATTTAATGGGCTGGACTGGAATCTTTCTTTTTCGTTAAAAGGACCAGGATGGGCTGGGAAATCTCATCCCCTGCATATTTAATTATTTTGACAAACTAGGCCACTCACAGCCCACATGAAGGAAAGACGGCTAAAATTCTTAATTTGCACCACGAACAACTGAAGGCTTCTATAAGGAGCGCCTGGGTGGCTCGGTTGGTTGAGCATCCAACTTCGGCTCACCTCATGATCTCACAGTTCGTTGGTTTGAGCCCCATGGTGGGCTCTGTGCTGACAGCTCAGAGCCTGGAGCCTGCTTCGGGTTCTGTGTCTCCCTCTCTCTCTGCCCCTCCCCCACTCACACTTTGTGTCTCTAAAAATAAACAAACATTAAAAAAAACCCCACCAAATACCTCCTAGTTTGCACTATTATTGCCAACATCCAGGACATGTGAGGGAAGGTTATCAGCAGCCTGAATGCTCCAGGTGGGAGCCCTCCTCCCGGCCCCTCCCAAGCCCTCCTCATGCCCAACGGCTGGGCTCTAAGGACCACAGGGGCTCTGCCCCAAATTCCCTCCTGATCAGCTTGGAGAAACCACTCTCCAGATGGGGAGGGACTCTCTGTGCCGCCTGACACGGGACCTACACTGTGAAGCAGGTCCCGCCGCTGAGAGCTCACGGGGCTCCAACAGTGGAGTCTCTAATGAACCTGCACACGTTCCTGCCTCTGAACCCGCCCCCTTGTGTCTAGTCCCGTGTGACAGACACACCATTTTCACGTTAGTTCCTCCACCTCTAGTCATTCACTGCACAGATCCTCAGAAGGGATCACGCTGGAATTTCATTCTCCCACAAAGGGAAAGTAATTCTAGAACTGGATGAAGGTACTCAAAATACCTAACCAGGGGACGAAATGCCCTTTGGACACCTTTTATCTACTTCATCTCTGACGCACTAGAGTGGCATCTGGGGACACTAATCATTTGTCTCGGCTGGATCACCTGCCATCCTCTTTCTGAGCAAATCCCCAACTAATATTGGCAGAACCCACAGTGTACCTCCTATGAAGATTCAAATAAATCCCTCAAAGTGCTGTCGTATTTAATAAATTTCCTGTAAATAAAGAAGCCCTTAAAGGCACCAAGCCCATAGAAGATTACGAACCTGAGGCTATGATCCCATTATACCCTGCACCCATCCTCTTTTACCAGTGCCCAGACGATGGAGGACTGTCCGGGACACGGTGATCACTGGCACCTGCTGTTCCCAACTCCCACACGCTGACATCCCTTCCCACTGAGAGCAAATTTTCAAGGAAATGAAACCGCACAGTGCATTTTTCGTATCGCAGTTTGTGAGGATGAACGCAGTTATCTCTGCTTTCATTTGAAAGGAACAGAAACACGCCAGGGCACTCACGCCCAGGGCGGCACAGGCTTTCTCGCTTTTCTTGAATCTCAAAAGCTGGTCTGGATGATGGAAAATTGTTGAAGGCTCTGCTCTCTGATGATATGTAGATGGTTTCGGTCTCTGCTCCCCTTCTCAGACCTCTTCCCAGGAAGCCCGAATCCACCTGTTACACCTTTTGACCTTGAAAGGACAAAATGTCTCTAAAGAAATATTGCAGGTTGCTCAAACTCAGGATCGATACGTAGGGCGTCTGATCCGGGAATGAGCATGACCCGTGGACCCACGTGAAACCCCTCGTGACTGCTCAGCACGGACACAGCACCTTCTGACTCCCCCTGCAAACAGGAAGTGCCTCTCACGCACAGGTTCTATGATTTACTCTTATTTACAAATTGAAAACGGTAAATATCGTGCTGGGGATGCGACTGTAAGTCCCTTGAGGTCACTGAGCAGCACTTTACCTTTGGGCTACTTCAGCTCAACACGCCGAATGATCGGCCCTTCCTCTGGCCCTGCACCTTCACCAAGGGTAAAACACGTTCACACATGTTCATAGGGACAGTCGCCATGCCTGTAAGGGAGCTCATGACCTTGGACTACTATGGAGACAAGATGTCCTTACCCACATGGGGATCAATTAAAAATGGCTCCTTTGTCCCAAATTCATTAGATGCCCTACTTGAACTGACCTCTCTGGCATTACGAAGGGTCCTGGCTCCAGATCTGACTCCTTGGAGACCAAAAGAACCCATTTGGCTGATAATTCTTCAACACAAAAAAGGAAACACAGCTCTAGGAAACCAAGGCAAACTCATGTCATAGTTCAAAGGGATGTTCTCCCAAATAATAACATAGAGAAACTGAACAGAGGTGTCCAAAAACGTTCCCCAGAAATGTAAAAGCATTGATGGAAATCTAATAATTGTGACTTTAGTAAAAAGAGAACTCTGGTTGGACAAATACCAGTCCAGCAATATCCAGAGACACTATAATATGCACTACTCACCAGTGGACGGACATTAGAGCAGTGGCAACCTAATAGTGTTCGATAATGACTATGAGCGGAGAAATACTAATAAAGTCACAAAAGTGACAACCTCGCAGGTTCCACCGGTCCAAGGACAACCCCAGGGAAGCTGGCTCGCACAAATGGATGTCACACAGCTCCCTCTCTCGTAAACATGAATACAGTTTAGCCATGGTTTATATGTTATCTCACTGGACAGAAGCCCAGTGTTTCCCTATGGCTTCAGACTGTGAGAGAACAATATCCCTACCTGGGGAACACCTCTCAAACCTCACAGGGATCGGGGAACCCAGTTTACCAGCCAGGTGCTTAAAAGTTTACCAGCCAGGCTGGGAACCTAGTTTACCACCCAGGTGATACAAGCCAGAAGCACTGTCGAGTGGTTCATACTCTGCACCCCGTTTCCTGCTAACATGTAACTTACAAGCTACAATATGCAATGTCCCCCCAGCGCAGAAGGACTTACGAGGCATTTACCCTGAGGACAGGACCACACTAACGGCAACAGCAGAGCCCACAAAAGGAAAACATGAACTGGAGACCCCCACGCCCCACCATCCCGGGACGGAGGGCTTCACCGGACACACTGAGCCGCAAGCACCCGCCCGAGAGACACAGATGAGCCCTGGGCAGCCACATCACCGGTGGCACTGCTGATATTCCCCTCTCGCACCGCAACAGAGATCATCAGGTCGAGTGACGCCTGCTGGGGGGTGACGACACGGAAAGCTGCCAGCACAAAGAGGTATGGCCAAGGGACAAAAGTCCTAAGTGTCACCCACACTGGACTCCCGGGGCAGCGAGAGCCTCTCCAGGAACAACGGGCCGAGCACCAGAGCAGGAGCCGCTCAGATTGGTCACCCACGGCGCCCACACCACACATGACACCCCAGTGCAGAGGGTGACACCCAGTCCCCCCATGAGCGCCAAGCTCTCCCTGCTGACACCGGTCCTCTGGGATGGAAGGAGGGGACCAGAGACCCCTGGGGACTGAACTCTGAGCTCCACACGCCCCGCATCCCCTCCTCTGGGGCCACAATTCTCACCAGAGAGGAAACCCTCCCAGTTTAGGATCTGAACCCTACACGCTCTGTGTTCATGACCCTTCCAACGGCACTTGACCCCGAGGAGCCTTCCCTCAGTCTGACCTGCACAGACTTCCTGTTTCCACAGATCCCACTTAACCCCACAACCCCTTGGACGACGCCAACACTGGTCCTAGGGAGACACTCCAGGGGCGGCCCCAGCCCCTTCCCCACTGGTCCCCACTGATCCCGGGGGCTGGAGGCCACCTGCAGGTGAGCGAGACCCCACCGCACCTTCCCTCGCCTCCCACCAGGCCCAGCTTTGGAGGTGGCCGGTCCCCAGCCCAGAGGAGGCCCCAGCATCCAGCAACCCGGGTCATCTGAATGACACGGGGACCCCAAGCTGCTGTGTGGACAACCAGGTGCAGCATCACAGCTTCCACCCTGAGGTCAAGGCCACAGTGGGAGGGGCGGCTCCAGGGCACCTGCGTGGTTTCACAAGAATGGAAGCTGTTTATCCCTTTCAGAGAACAGGGACCTGGTACCGTTAGAATTGAACCCGTCTCAGTTGACAGAATTTGTGTGCATCTCTGACACCGGCAATTCCCAGGGGACAGATCAGGAAGACACTTTTCCACCTCTGGACCCTGTGTGGACCTGTCACCAGCATTTGGATGAATCCCCTGATGCATGACTCCACCCACCTGGCATGAAGGTGTGGAGCCCTCTGCAGAACCCCCCCCCCCAACCCTCATGGAGAAGGACAGTTCTGTCCTGAGACACTTTTCCCCAGGGGACGCTCTCCGGATAAAGCCCCCAGTAACCCGGGTCAGCAGGGACAGGAACGACCTGACACACTTACCACCCTCTGCCCTGAAGGGGAAGAAAAGAGGCAGAAAGAACTCGGGCATTTTACACCTGCTCAACGCGAGGCTGGCGGAGGTCAGAGCCATCTGTGCTGGGCTGGACAGGGTGACAGGTCCTGCTCACAGGTGACAGGTGACATGGAGACGCCTACCTGAGCCCTGTGCTCCCAGGAAAACCTCAGTGGAAGGGAAAGGCACTCCCTCCCCCACCCTGTTGGGGTCTGGAAAACAGCAGGCCGCACGAGGGCCCCTCCCCCGTCAGACCAGGAGAAGGCTCACAGGAAGTCCCCCTGGCTCACCCACGACAGGGCCACGTGCAGACCCCCCACACCCACACTTTGTGCCTCATCTGCGATCAGCTCAGCTGCTTGTCCCCGGGACCAAGGGGCACAAAATGCTGGCTGGTCCCGCTTTGCTTTGGCTTCTCTCCTTCCTCCAGACCCCTGAACGTGGGCTTGCTCTCAGCCTGAACCACACACAGCCCCTCCTGGGGACAGGGGGACAGGCTGGCCTCAGGGAACCCCAACGTCAGCACCACACCTGCTCACGCCTGGTTTCTTTCCTCCTCTCCTCCCTTGTACACAACTCGCAGACAACTTACACAACTTGAGACACTCGCAAGTCTTATGCTCACAGTGTCCTCCTTGTCGATGTAGCCCCCCGCCTCCTGCACAGCCCTTGCCCCTAATGCAACAGCCCCCCCCCCGTAGCCCTTGCCTCTAATGTAACAGCTGCCCCCCCCCATGGCTCCTGCATCTAGTGCAAAAGTGCCCCGCCCCTGGCATGGCCCCAGCCTGAAGTGCAACGGTGTCCCTGCTCCCCACTTTGCAATCATTCTTCTCAATACAGGACTCTCCTTACTCACTTTGGATTTTTGACTGAATTGACACTGGTTTGACCAACTGTCCACCACTGCCCCTTTCCTACGCAAACTTTACCCAGGCCACTGTCCTCCCCACAGGCCCGACTGCAGGTGGCCCACACTCTGAGCATCCACTGAGCTGAGGAACAAGGCCCTGGGGACCTGAGCCACCTGGGGACCTGAGGCCTTCCTCCACCCCAGGGGCTGGATCCTGACACTGGGCCTTCCTGCCCATCCCCCTCTCGCAGATGGGAGCAGGTCCCTGTTGGAACCGATTGTAATAAACTGTCCTCAGCCAGGCGCAGATTTGAGGTCATCTCCCAAGTCGGTCACCAGCTAGACCTCAAGCCAACGTGCTTGTACTCACAGAACTTTGCCCCACGTTTCCCTAAGCTGTCCTTTCCAGCTGTCCTCTTAACTCAGGCAAAGGACAGGAACCTGCCCCTGGAGCAGATGGCACATCGACTGCCCTCACCAGACCTCCAGAGCCCCAACCTCCCCAACAAGTTTGAGGAGCCCCGGGATTCCTGTCTGTGCAGAGGGACCTGGAGGGACCTCTGGAATGACCACCTTTACCTCATTATCACACTGAAGTCTCCACTGGGGGAGGAGCACAGCCTCCTGTACATGACTTACTTCCTGGGGACAGGCCCGCTGCCCTAAGGCCCACCTCCAGCACCCCTCCTTCCACCCCACACAGGACGAGGAGGCTTCCCCATGGAAATACCCATCCCAGCCCTAAACCAGAAGAGCCCATCCACCCTCCCTCCGGGGAGTCAGGGCTTTGGAAGTTACTTCCTGTGATCTACTGATCTCTGTATCTGCTGCTAATAAAGTTTTCTTCCTGGGACTGCTCAGTGTGGAGCAGTTTCTGACTCACCAAGCAGAGAACTCAGGTTGGTTGGGTGACAGGTCCACCCTGGGTCCCCCTATAAGCTCAGCGGGTTAAGGGGGTGCCCAGAAAAGCAATCGTTTTAGGACCCCCGCTCCATTCCGTGATCTACGCCTCTCCGGCTCTAATTGCCCAGTACACCCCTTGCAGAACTTCCTGGTCCGCGTCAGAATCACAAAGAAATGGAAAAACAGAAAACCAATCTCAGCCATTTACGACTTGAAGGGAACAGCGTGGAAGCAAAGACTGACAGTCTGCCCCAGGCCAGGAAACAGCCAAACCCGTGAAACTCTCCGCGCCGTTTCCAAAGTGAGAAAACCCTGCATTTCTTACCCGAGATCGCAGCCCAGGACCCCATGCGCGTGCACCTGCTCCCTCCGCGCGCGCTCAGCCCCGGCCCCACGTCCCACGCTTACCTCCGCTGGATTCTAACGTCCAAGTCTCAGCCCCCGGGAGCAGCTCTGGCTCCGTGACCGTCACACTGCACGCGTGCTTTCTGGGCACGTCTTCCAGCTCGCTCCGAGCAACCTCACGCCCGCCTAGACTGCCCCCGACAGAGCTCCCCCCCACCCCCACCGCCCGTCCCCGCTAGGGAGTCGCGGATTCAGAAGCTATTTCCTGAGGCCGCCTTATGGCTACAAATAGTTTCCTTTATGTGACAACTTACCCGGACAGTCTCTACCTGTCCTCCACCGAGGAGCGCAAACTCCTGCTTAGTCAGGTCGTCGCACACGCTCCCCCAATCCCGGGCCTCCCCCTGCCCTCCCCCAGCCTCCCTTCTCAGTTCCATCCGCCCAGGACCCAGGTGCGGACCCCTGGGGACGGGGACAGCCCGCCGCGGCCGCTTCCACCTAGTTCCGGCTGGTCCCATCCGCCCCGCCGGCCCGCGCACTCACCATCTTGGGGCCCGCTCCGCGCCCTCGGAGCTTCCACCTCCGACGCCCACACCCGCGCCCGAGGCAGCACTGGATCCAAGGGCGCCAACAGCTCCGGCTGAGAGCCACACCCCCCGGACTCTCACTCGGGCCTGGTAGGGTAGCTTACACGGCCCGGGCCCTGATTGGACGTTGCTTCAATCCCTGCGACCTGATTGGATGCTGTCCCGAAGACACCACCCCGAACCAGATTGGACATTACCTACCGCGCTTCCGCCCCGTGAGAGGACAGTCTGGGGCCTTCACGTTCTGATTGGAAGATAATCCTGACACCACCTCTGCGGTCACAGATTGGGCTGAACGCCCAGGCCCCGCCTTCTCCACTTTGAGTGACAGGTTGGAGGCACACACGTGGTTCATCCTCCGGCCGGGAGGTGGGCTCTCAGTCCAATGTGCTCTGGGCGGGGTCTCCTGCCTGCCTCCTCCTTTTCTGTCGCGCATTCCACGCAGTTTCTCTGTGGATACTCCCTTGTCCGGCGTGGGATCGGGACGTGACAGAACAGAAGGGCCCGTGGTCTACACGTGGTCACTACGTTTAAGAACAGCTCACTGACCGGTGACCTCATCGCACGGGAGCCAGGTCCACCTGTGTTTGGAGCTGACATTTGACACCGTGAGTGCCCACCCTCTGACCCAACCTCCACTTCTCAGTCCTCAGGCCAATCAAAAGTGCCCTGTGTCTTCAGCCACCGTGCGACGTGGGATCCCGCGGTCCCAGCCGGGCACAGCCACAGATATGACACGTTACAGTACTCAGGTGTGCGTTATATTCTGCAAGGAAAGTCACGGCAGATCCAGTTTGTAATCAGTCCCTGTGAATGTGGAATGTAAAAGCTCCACATCCTTCTTCAGGTGGTGTGTTGATGTGGGACAGCTCTGGGAACACGCGAGGGGAGGGGAGGGGAGGGGAAGGGAGAGGAGAGGAAGGGAGGGGAGGGGAGGGGAGGACAGGGGAGGACACTGAGTTTTATTCTTAAAAGTGTGAGCACAGGGGGCGCCGCGGTGGCTCAGTCTATTATGCGTCCGACTTCGGCTCAGGTCATGATCTCAGGGTCCGTGAGTTCCAGCCCCGCGTCGGGCTCTGTGCTGACAGCTCAGAGCCTGGAGCCTGTTTCGGATTCTGTGTCTCCCTCTCTCTGATCCTCCCCCATTCATGCTCTGTCTCTCTCTGTCTCAAAAATAAATAAACGTTGAAAAAAAAATTTAAAAAAAGTGTGAGCACAGGAGCACCTGGGCAATTCAGTCGCTTGAGCCAAGGACTTCAGCTCAGGTCATGAGCTCCTGGTTAGTGAGTTGGAGCCCAATATTGGGCTTACTGCTGTCAGTATATTGTCCGTTTCAGATCTGTCCCCATCTCTCCCTGCCCCTACCCCTGCTCCCTCTCTCAAAATAAATAAACATTTAAAAACATGGGTGAGTCCCATGGTGTGCGACTTATATCTCCACTTTCCTAAGCAAATTTAAAGGCCACAATAGCCAGGAAATCATGCCTCCTGGGCACTGTTGAAATATTTCGTGTCTCTGCGGATTTGCCCACTCTGCCTATTTAACGTAAGTGACTCACACCACGTGGCCTGTGTGGCTGGTGTCTTCCACATGGTATAACACTGTCACCATACGTTCACGTGCATGATGTGTCTGTCCTTCATTCCTCTCTGGGGCTGAATCACCGTCCGTCCTGTGTCTATGCCACACCCTGTTCATCCATCCACGCACTGGGGGACACTTGGGACGTTTCCCTCTTTTGCGGGGAATGCACAGTTTTGCACCTGGCATTCGTGGGCACACATCTGAGTGTCTGTTTCCGTTTACATAGGCCTGGAACACTTGGGTCACACTGCCCTTCTGTGTTTCACTTCTTGAGGAACCACCAAACTTTTTCCACATCAGCTGTCCTAGTTTATACTCCCACGAGTGTAGCTACCAGTGCAGCGAGGTTTTGCTCTCTCTTGGAGGCACAGAAATACACTGGACAGTCGTGCCCCAGGGACTGACGGTCTTCCTGTCGTTTCACAAACCACTAAAGCTGATCTGGAAGAGAGAGAGTCTTCCGCATCTCTACTTAGTTACAGTACGCAGGTAGTTTCATTGTCTGCTTCCCCCCAGTGGAAGACATCATGTACCTGTTGCCACTTTTGGCTTTAGAGGGACAGAAAGCCTCAAAAATCGGCAGTTTGTTCAAACTCAGGACCAATGCTTAGGGCACTTGATCGTGGAGCCAGACCTCATTTGGATCCAAAGAAAACCCCTCAGGACTGCTTAATGCTGACACGTCCCCTTTTGACTCCCCATGGCAATTTACATGCTACTCCTCTAAACAGTAAAGATTTTGCAATAGTTTACTGCTGGGTCTTTTAAAAAAAGATCAAAGTGGTAAATATTAACTTGCACGTACTATTGCAAATCCTTTTTTTTCTTTAAAGATTTGATTTTATTATCATTGGTTTTAACGTTCTCTCTACACCCAGTGTGGAGTCAAAATCCAAAAGTCCAAGACCAAAAGTTGCACGCTCCGCTGAATGAGCCTGCCAAATGCCCTGTAAATCCTCTTGAAAGTACTGAGGAAACAATACTTTTCCCTGTGACATCCAACCCAACAGGACAGTTACATATGCTTACTTGGCCATATACCTTAGTGAAGGGTAAAACCAAAACCATTTAGTCCCATAGTTTGAATGCCTTTGGGGTACCTAGGAACTGTGGAATATTATGGAAATGAGGTGTTTTTTTTTAAATTTTTTTTTTTCAACGTTTATTTATGTTTGGGACAGAGAGAGACAGAGCATGAACGGGGGAGGGGCAGAGAGAGAGGGAGACACAGAATCGAAAACAGGCTCCAGGCTCTGAGCCATCAGCCCAGAGCCCGACGTGGGGCTCGAACTCCCGGACCGCGAGATCGTGACCTGGCTGAAGTCGGACGCTTAACCGACTGCGCCACCCAGGCGCCCCAGAAATGAGGTGTTTTTATCTCCAGTGGGGGGATAAAATGGAAAAGGCTCCTGTGTCCAAAATTTACAAGATACCATATTTTGACCGACTGATCTGTCTGATATTAAGGGTACTGGTCTTTCCAGACTTTACCTCCTGGGGGCCAGAGGAAAGCACCCCACTGTATTTCCACCACAATCACTGTTCATGGAAAAAAAACAAAAACAGGCAAATCTGAGTCATGGTCCAAAGGGATGTTCTTCCAGGTCATAATTGGGAACAAAACTGACCAAAGATACCAAGAATCAGTGCCCGAACACATTAACCAATATTGGAGTTTTAACAAATATCCGTTAAATAAAGAGATAACTGAACTGGAAATGTATCTTTCAATAATAAAGACCGACAGTACACACAGAATTGGCAAATTCCAGTATCCGCAACAGCGAACAGAAATGAACTTTCAATAAGACAAGTCTGGTGTCATGATCAGATAGTAGCCATATTCTGGAATGTATAATTCAAGAAATTTTTCTCTAAAATTATATAAAGTTGCATGTACACCTCCCCTCAACAGACACTTTCTTATCACCCCAGGGCCCAAGAGACATTGTAATGGAAAACAGATATTTTTATATAACCATATGATTACTTCAAGTCCGAGATAACAACATCTACATCCTACAGACGTAGAGGACAAAGAAGGACACTTAAAACCATCAGTGTTCATATCAGTGACATGAACTAGGAATCCATACGTGTGGGAGCCCCATTAAGGAAGAGGCACCTGGAAACTCAAAGCGATATTCCCAACAGTGAACAGATTTTTGTCCCACCTGAATTTTCATGAACAAAATACATGAAGTTCTATACCTGGAGTTTTCCCAAAATTGTGTGCATTCAGGATTATCTCCAATGTATTGGCTCACATTTTAATTAAGATTTTAAGAGAGAAGAAGAAAAATAAATAAGATTTTAAGGGAGAATAAATGCTTTCCCACAGCATGTCTGTGCGCAAAGATGCCTGGGATACCTGAAGGCTTTTCCATGGTGCTTAAGTTCATAAGGTTTCATGTCACTGTGCTTGCATGTGTGTCCTCGAAAGGAAGAGAGACAAGTGAAGACTTTCCCACAGTGTGGTCGTTCATAGTGTTTCTCCTGAGCGTGTGTCCTCACATGTTTTCTCAGGCTTGACTTATACCTGAAGGCGCTCCCACACTCTTAACACTGATAGGAGTCTCTCCCCAGGGTGAGTTCTCACATAACGTGTAAGGTAGCAGTGATACATAAAGGTTTTCCCACAAACGTCACACTCATGGACTTTCTGTCCGCAGTGAACTGACACATGACCCTAAAAGGAAGACGTGCAAGTGAAAGCTTTTCCACATTTCTTGCACTCTAGAGATTTTTCACTACTGAGACTCTTCGCGTTTGTGTCAGATGCTCTCCCAGCATCCTGACCTTCATAGGATCTCTCTTCAAGGTCTACATCCACGTGAGTGCTGAGGCTTGAGACGGAGCTACAGCCCGGCCCACATTCCTCACAGGGACTATGTTTGAGCCCTGGGTGAGATCTTCACGTCTTCTCTAGGAAGGAACCATCTGTGAAGGCTTCTCTACGCTTAGCATGTTGACAGGATTTGCCTCTAGTAGGATAACCCTCATGCACAGTAAGACTTGTAATCGGGTTCAGGGTTTCTCTACATTGATCTCCTTCATTCAAAACGTTCACAGACACTCTCCACCAAAAGACTTCTGTTCAAAATAGGAAGGCACATTGTCAGGAAATAATGATTATAAGTGATCTCTTTATTAATAAATGATCTATCGATGCTTGTTAATTATTATTGGACTACATAATGTCCATTTTCAATGAATGGGTTCTTTTGTGGCACTGTCTGTATGGTTACAACGTGGAACAAGATTAATGCTTTGGCATTAATAACAGTCATAACTTTCTGGGTTTCTTACATATAGTTTTTCCTGACCATTATTTCCAACTGAATTGTTTTTCAGATGGTCAATACCTAGAATGCATTTATTTATTTTTTTTTTTCAACGTTTATTTATTTTTGGGACAGAGAGAGACAGAGCATGAACGGGGCAGGGGCAGAGAGAGAGGGAGACACCGAATCGGAAACAGGCTCCAGGCTCTGAGCCATCAGCCCAGAGCCCGACGCGGGGCTCGAACTCCCGGACCGCGAGATCGTGACCTGAGCTGAAGTCGGACGCTTAACCGACTGCGCCACCCAGGCGCCCCTGGAATGCATTTATGAAAACATTGTCCTGTGCAAATCTGACTATACGATTGTTGAGCTGGGTTATCGCTGTTCTTAAATTTCAAGGTAGTCTCACAATCTCTCCGGATCCACACATTCCTCCTGTACAACTGTCACTCACCTCACACACCCTTCCTGGGTCTGGGTTTCAGCTCCACCGCTATGAAACTTCTGTTTTTCCCCAAAAGCAGAACAGGAATCGTTTACTGTAAATATTCCTGTTTCCTCTTCACCCAATAGCCTATTCTGCAAAGCGTTCCACGGAGTCTTTGGTCCACACGTTTTACCTTTACTGGGAGAAACTACAAGAATTGGGAGCCTAATTTAATTTCTTTGGAAATGACCTGGTGTGTAAGGGAAGAACATAGACCATATGCTGATTTCTATTCATACACTGATCCTGAAATGTAGATGGAGTTCATCAGAAAGAACGGACACGTGACCAAAGAAAACTTCGGAAGACCCTAGCAATTCGGGACTTTGGCAGTAATAGGAAAAGGGTACATAATGGCGGCCCATTCGCTCACAAATACTTCCAAACAGACGGAGACTGGGGCGCCTGACCATTGGAAACTGTGGGTCAAGCAGCCGACTTCAGCTCTAGTCATGACCTCATGGTTCACGAGCTCCAGCCCTGTGTGGGCTCTGCACTGACAGTGTGGGGCCTGCTTGGGATTCTCTCTCTACTCCTTCCACACACTCTTTCTCTCAACGTAAATAAATAATCTTAAAAAAAAAAAAATAGACACAAAGTGGAGATAAGTATCAGACAAGCAAAGTAGGAAGGAACTGGGCAAAACACACGCGTCCGCACCTACCTCTACAAGAGGAACACAAAAGGCTCACCACGAGGGTGAGGATGGATGAAAAGTCCAGCGGGGAAGCCACGTGAATGACAGACATCATCTTCTCAAGCAAAGGCTGAGTCACCTTTCTAAAGGCTGTGTCCAAATGCTTTTCCTTCTCCAGAACTTGGTCAACCAGAGGAACACTGGTCTGTTCTGAAGGCACAGAGGCCCTCGGTGGAGCCTGTCTGCGCTGCCCCAGCTGCCGCTAGGAGGGAGATTAGATGGGGTGTGTGTGGCTGCTGTCCTGCCCCTGTGAAGAGCTCTCACCAGGGAGGATTTGAAGGACCACAAGCGATCTGGAAGATGGGCTCTTACTTTAGTCTTCAGGGTCATTAATGATGATAAGTGTGGGGCGTTTTTAGTGGAAATCTATCGATCTGTAATATCGTACAGCCTAGTGCTTGGACAATTACAGTCATTACAAAATCCTCACCACGATAATTGGAATTACCATCTGTCACTGAACAAAACTACTACCATATTACTGCCCATATTCCCTGTGCAGGACTCTGCATTCCCATGACCTCTTTACTGAATAAACCCAACTCTGTACTTTTCAATCCCCTTTACCTATTTCACACGTTCCCCCAACCCCTTCCAATCTCACAAACACCACTTTAATCTCTATAGTTTTAAGTCTGTTTCTATTTCTCGTTATTTGTTTGTTCATTCATCGTGCTGTTTCGATTCCACACATGAGGAAAATACACCGTTTGCCTTTCTGACTTATTTACTTGGAATAATATCCTGTAGGTCCAACCGTGTTGTCACAAATGGCTGAGTAACACCACATCTTCACTATCCGTTCACCTGTTGATGGACTCCTGGGTTGCTTCCATAGCTTAAGTATTGTGACTGATGCCACAGGGAATGTGACAGTGCACATATCTTTTTATGTTAGTTTTTTTGGTAAGTTGACCCACCCAGAAGTAGAAGTATGGACATATGGTACTTGTGTTTAGTGTTTTGTGGAAACTCCATACTGTTTCCCAAGGTGGCTGCACCAATTTAAATCCCAACAACGAGATTTTTTTTCTCTACATCTTCAACATCACTTGTTATTTCTTATCTTTCTGATACTAGCCATTCTGGCTTCTGTGAGGGGACAGCTCATTGTGGTTGTGATGTGCATTTCCCTGATGATCAGTGACATTGAGCAGCCTTTCATGCGTTAAGTGCCCATCTCTGTATTTTCGGTGGGAAAATGCCTGTTATGTCCCTGTTCCCGTTTTTTACTTTCCCTTTTGTTTCCCTTACCTGAAGGGAGAATTCCACAAAAATATTGCTAAGACTGACGTCCATGAGTTCAGCGCCTCTGTTTTGTCCTAAGACAAGTATGGGTTCAAGTCCTATCCTGAGGTGTTTAATCCATACTGAGTTTCCTTTCAGGTAAGAGGTACGAAGACTTTCCAATTTCATCTTGCAGGGAGCTGTCTCATTTTCCCAACACCACTTACTGGAGAGACAGTCTTTTCCCCACTGTATATTCTCAGCTCCTTCTTTGTAGATAATCTGGCCACATACACATGGGTTGACTTCTGGACTCTCTATTCTGTTGCCTTGAGCCCTGTGTCTGTTTTTGTTGCCAGGACTATATGGTTTTGTTTACCATAGTTCGAAATGTAGGACTGTTTTTTGCTTTCTCAAAATGGCTTTGTTTGTTGGGAATCTTTTCTGTTCTGACACAAATTTTAGAGTATCTTGCTCTAGTTCTTTGAAAAATACTATTAGTATATTGATAGAGATTGCACTCAATACGTAGAGGGCTTTTTATAGTATGGGCGTTTTCAAAGAAATTAGTCCACACGATCCGTGACAATGTCACCTTCGATGTCTTTCATTAAATGTTTTATCCCTGCCAGATTAAGATGTTTCAACATCCTTGGTTACTTTTAACATGGTATTCTATTGTCTTTGAACTAATTGAACATGGGTTTGTTTTCTTAATTTCTCAGCTACGTGGGTAGTAAATATAGAAATGCACAGATTTTGCGATATTAATTTGTGTTCTGCAACTTGTCTACATTCATTTATTACTTCCAATACTAATTAGTGAAGCCTGAAGGATATTCTAGGTACAGTCTCATATGATTTGCAAATATTGACCTGTTCTCCCTCCTCCTGAAGAGACCAGTGAAGGCATGGAGCCATCCTTACCCACAGAGGACAGGTTCCTGCAGGTCTCCAGCATCACATCTCTGTAGAGTTTCCTCTGACGTCAATCCAGCAAAGCCGACTCTTCTGGGGTGAAGTTCACAGCCACATCCTCAAAGACCACAGAGGCCTGAAACATACCACACATTCTATTGCAGCAAAGCTCCCTCTACACCCACATGTGTGGGAGAATAAAGGGTGACGGGCAGGGAGCTGACTCCATTCCTAGGACCCCTGAGTCACAACAGAGGGTGAGGACAACAGCTGACATAGACTTACACACACCCAATTTACTGGGTTATTTACACTGAGACAGATCTGAGCAGACCAGTACTGTACAGACCGAAAACTGAAATATTCACTCGGACAACACACAGACCGGAGGACACGCGCTTGGCTTGCTCTAAGACGATTATGCCTCGTCAGCTCCAAGAACTGGAACCAGAATATCAGGATGCTGTGGACACTCAGATTCCAGGGCTGCTTGATGTGAGGAGCTCTCGCCCTGGAAGGAACAAGGGCAAGAAGCCTGCTGGAGTCCCCTCTCTTCCGACAGGCAGACACGACCCTTTCCCCAGATTAGTTGGGCTCTGGGCATGGACACAGGCCAGGGCCCGGGCGCCTGGCACACCTGATGTGTAAGACGAGTCCGGGGCCTTAAGAAACGTGGAAGTCAGCAGGGCCGCTCCAACATTTAACCCAGGGCCCAGAATTCAAGGAAAAGGGCACCAGAAGGAAGAGTCCCTGAGGGATTGATGGGGACACAGCCACCGCTCACGTTAACACTGGGGGAAGAATCACAGTGTATGGACCGTTTTTAGGCAACAGGCCTGAGTGATGGAAAGATACGCAGCAAAGGGCACAGTGAGCACACAGCTGAATGCACACGGGCTCCTGAGCGACCTGCCTCGAAATGGCCACAGGCCCTAACTAACCCCTGCGACTTACAACCGGGCACAGGTCCCACACAGGGAGCGTTCCAAAGGTTCCCATGCTCCCTCGTGACCCCATAACTGTAGCCCCCCAGCACCGCCTCCCGGCAGACGGTCTCTCCTTTGCCGTCCTGCCCGCTGCTCCCTCGCAGGGTATTCAGCAAACTCCCATCTCCTCTGTTCTGCCTTGGGGGGAATTCTCTCACCCCCCGAGCTGCGGGCCTCCCCCTGATCGGGTCGCCCCACATTTGTTGCCCTTCACAGGGACCCTCTGCTGTACTGGGCCTCTCCTGGGATTTCCTAGGAATTTCTTGGGAGTTTCCCTTGGTGGCCTGACTCTAGTGTTCTCTGGGCACCTGACAACCTCCACCTGAGGTTCCTCCTCGGTGAGGATCCCAAGTCCCAGGGGGCGTCTATGGGGCACCCCTTGCCCAACAGGATGAGGGATTTCCCCTCTTGCCCTTCAGGGGGGATGCTTGACTCCTTCTCCTTTCTTTTTGCCCTTTGGCAGGTGTAACCACAGTCCTCACCAGGCAGCCAAAGTTCTCTATCCAGGGGGGTCCCTGGTATGGTCTACGGGTCTGAGGGTGAACAAGGTCAGACCATTCGGGCCTGTATGGACGAATGATCCCTTTCCTCTCCTCTCCACTCTGTTCCCAAGGTCTATTCCCAACGAGTGGCACAGGTGGCAATGGCAGCTCGGCCGTGGTGAATCCGCACATGGGAAGGACTCAGCTGGGACCCTTTCCTGATGCTGGCTGAGTCTCGGCAGCCTTGCTTCTGTCAGATTCCCCCCTTAACTCCTTAGTTCCCATGGATGCAGCTGCCATCTTGATCTACAAGCAAACACATTCCGACACATCTGAGTGCTGAGTCCTCCCCTCCTTTTTGCTTAAGTACAGTCAGAATCTCTTCTCCTTGTAACAAGACACCATTGGACACATTGGTTATTTCACCAAAGATTTGACAGGAATGTCGGATTTGGGACAGACCTGCATAGACCCAGAAATAACCAGACAGCTTGAAGGAATTAAGGTGGACTTTGTGGAGCCAATCAACCCCCCTGGAAATATTGGCCTGATGCCTTGCTGACAGAGTTCCCAGCAGCCTTACCAGGTGAGTCAAGTCAACTCCCGGCAGGTGCCGGAAACCTCAGGATGGTTTGGGGACCTTGAGAAGAAGAAATCACATAAATCTACAGGTCTTGCAGACAAGTCTGGTGACAAATATTTGGCTTGTCTTCTGGCCTCGAGGGGCTAATGAAGTTCAATGTAGAGATTCCTTATGAAAATTTGGAGCAAAGCAAGTTTTTGGAAAACTTATATGGTCAATCACTGCGTTTGCTCAGATTTTGTAAGTAAGTAGGCCATTGTGTTAAAACTGGACCTGTTTTACAAACAAATCAGTCTTGATTTGGCTATCTCTGGAAATAAGAGTGAATGCAGAGAGAAAAAAATTATGTTTCAGGAACACATTTTTGTAGGTATTAGACTTTGATACTATTTCTTAGAAACCAGACTAGGTCCTGAATTCGTCTGGTTTCCTCAAATTTCTGGCTACTGTTCTCCAAACTAGGGTTCCCATCGCCCATTCTCTTGAGTTAAAGTCATTAAAAACCAATCTGCCCTTTTTCCTCAAGTCCTGAAAACCGATCCTGAACAACTTGAGGTCAGCTTCAGAGAACCCACCGTACAGCTCACGTAGACACAATCTCCATGCTTGTGTCTCTAGAGGGATAATGACAGGACCCCATGGACACAGGATTTTGTGATCAGCTGGAAAATGGGAAGGACTCCCCAACAACTGCATGACTCAACTATCACCTTGACCAATCCTGTGTGACGGGGATCTCAAAATCGCTCCTTAAACCACAGCGTACCCCACTCCATACGCTTAATACGGACTTGTGGAAATAACGGATGGGACCACATTCCCCATCTTGGACTGGAGGATGCGCTTGGGGATGCTCTTATCTCCCAGGACAAGTATCTCCCACTTGCCATCGATTCCCATAATGAGGATATAGTTAAGGGGAGACTTCAGTCGCCCCTGATTTAGGCAAGTGGATGTCCACATGGCAAGTGCCGCAGGGCGGTGGCAGAGACAGGGACACCAGGACACAGGGGGCCAGGGAAGACTGGTTTTCTAAAGGGTAAAAGGGATCATCAGATTCACGGACAATAACCGAGTCTGGTGGATTTAAGTGGAAACAAGAGGAACACACGGACAGAAAGTTCCAGCACGTGTGATCAGACCTGAGCGATGGAGGAGTTTTCCCACAGAACAAAAGACGGTTGTCTACACAGGAAGAGACGGGGAAGGACAAGTCTACTGACAACGCGAAGGGTGCATCCACGCAGACAACCCAGAGAAAGGATACACCCTGACGTGGAGAAAACACAACATGTAGAAATGAAACAGCTTGAATGTCCCCACGACGTGAAGGAAACAGAACATCAGGAAGGAGACACGTGAGATACAGGAGACAACACGCTGGAAACGCTTCCACGGAAGAGGGAACCCACACGTGAGAAATGCTCAGCCCTGGAGGAATCAGATAAACCAACGTGTGACGTCCAGGAGACCCCGTGTCACACACTCGAGCTGGATGTCATGAAGTCGCAAGCGAAGGGACCCAAAACCGACACGTGGTTCACACTCCGCACCCCGTTCCTGCTAACGTGTAACTTACGAGCTACAACATGCAATGTCCCCCCAGCGCAAAGGACTTACGAGGCACTTACCCTGGAGACAAGACCACACTGCCGGCAGCAGCAAAGCCCACAAAAGGAAAACATGAACTGGAGACCCCACGCCCCACCATCCCGGGACGGAGGGCTTCACCGGACACACTGAGCCGCGAGCACCCGCCCGAGAGACACAGACGAGCCCTGGGCAGCCACATCACCGGTGGCACTGCTGACATTCCCCTCTCGCACCGCAACAGAGATCATCAGGTCGAGTGACGCCTGCTGGGGGGTGACGACACGGAAAGCTGCCAGCACAAAGAGGTATGGCCAAGGGACAAAAGTCCTAAGTGTCACCCACACTGGATTCCCAGGGCAGCGAGAGCCTCTCCAGGAACAACGGGCCGAGCACCAGAGCAGGAGCCGCTCAGATTGGTCACCCACGGCGCCCACACCACACGTGACACCCCAGTGCAGAGGGGGACACCCAGTCCCCCCATGAGCGCCAAGCTCTCCCTGCTGACACCGGTCCTCCGGGATGGGAGGAGGGGACCAGAGACCCCTGGGGACTGGACTCTGAGCTCCACACGCCCCGCACCCCCTCCTCTGGGGCCACAATTCTCACCAGAGAGGAAACCCTCCCGGTTTAGGATCTGAACCCTACATGCTCTGTGTTCATGACCCTTCCAACGGCACTTGACCCCGAGGAGCCTTCCCTCAGTCTGACCTGCACAGACTTCCTGTTTCCACAGATCCCACTTAACCCCACAACCCCTTGGACGATGCCAACACCGGTCCTCGGGAGACACCCCAGGGCGGCCCCAGCCCCTTCCCCACTGGTCCGCACTGATCCCGGGGGCTGGAGGCCACCTGCAGGTGAGCGAGACCCCACCGCACCTTCCCTCGCCTCCCACCAGGCCCAGCTTTGGAGGTGGCCGGTCCCCAGCCCAGAGGAGGCCCCAGCTTCCAGCAACTGGGTCATCCGAATGACACGGGGACCCCAAGCTGCTGTGTGGAGAACCAGGTGCAGCATCACGGCTTCCACCCTGAGGTCAAGGCCACAGTGGGAGGGGCGGCTCTAGGGCCCGTGTGTGGTTTCACGTGAACGGAAGCTGTTTATCCCTTTCAGAGAACAGGGACCTGGTACCGTTAGAATTGAACCCGTCTCAGTTCACAGAATTTGTGTGCGTCTCTGACACTGGCAATTCCCAGGGGACAGATCAGGAAGACACTTTTCCACCTCTGGACCCTGTGTGGACCTGTCACTAGCATTTGGATGAATCCTCTGATGCATGACTCCACCCACCTGGCATGAAGGTGTGGAGCCCCCTGCAGATCCCCCCCAACCCTAATGGAGAAGGACAGTTCTGTCCTGAGACACTTTTCCCCAGGGGATGCTCTCCGGATAAAGCCCCCCAGTAACCCGAGGAAGAAAGGAGGCAGAAAGAACTCGGGCATTTTACACCTGCTCAACGCGAGGCTGGTGGAGGACAGAGCCATCCGTGCTGAGCTGGACAGGGTGACAGGTCCTGCTCACAGGTGACATGGAGACACCTACCTGAGCCCTGTGCTCCCAGGAAAACCTCAGTGGAAGGGAAAGGCACTCCCTCCCCCACCCTGTCGGGGTCTGGAAAACAGCAGGCCGCACGAGGGCCCCTCCCCCGTCAGACCAGGAGAAGACTCACAGGAAGTCCCCCTGGCTCACCCACGACAGGGCCACGCGCCGACCCCCCACACCCACACTTTGTGCCTCATCTGTGGTCAGCTCAGCTGCTTGTCCCCGTGACCAAGGGGCACAAAATGCTGGCTGGTCCCGCTTTGCTTTGGCTTCTCTCCTTCCTCCAGACCCCTGAACGTGGGCTTGCTCTCAGCCTGAGCCACACACAGCCCCTCCTGGGGACAGGGGGACAGGCTGGCCTCAGGGAACCCCAACGTCAGCACCACACCTGCACTTGCCTGGTCTCTTTCCTCCTCTCCTTCCTGTTACACGACTCGAGACACTCAGATGCCTTTTGCTCACAGTGTCCTCCCTGTTGATGTAGCCCTTGCCCCCTGCAAGGCCCCTGCCCTTAGTGCAATAGTCCCCTCTCCCCCCCACCCCTTTGCAATCATTCTCAATACAGGACTCTCCTTACTCAATTGGGAATCTTCATTTGACACTGGTTTGACCAACTGTCCACCACTGCCCCTTTCCTACCCAAACTTTACCCAGGCCACTGTCCTCCCTTGAAGTGTGGGAGGCCCACACTCTGAGCATCCACTGAGCTGAAGAACGAGGCCCTGGGGACCTGAGCCACTGAGGCCTTCCTGCACCGCAGGGGTCGGATCCTGACACTGGGCCTTCCTGCCCATCCCCCTCTTGCAGAACAGCCACGCCCCAGCTCTGTTTCACTGGAGGGTCCCTGAGATGGGAACAGGTCCCTGTTGGAACCGACTGTAATAAACTGTCCTCAGCCAGGCGCAGATTTGAGGTCATCTCCCAAGTCTGTCACCAGCTAGACCTCAAGCTGATGAGCTTGTACTCACAGAACTTTGCCCCACGTTTCTCTAAGCTGTCCTTTCCAGCTGTCCTTTTAACTCAGGCAAATGACAGGAACCCGCCCCTGGAGCAGACCCACTGCCCTCACCAGACCTCCAGAGCCCCAACCTCCCCGACCAGTTTGAGGAGCCTCTGATTCCCTCCTGTGCAGATGGACCTGGGGGACATCTGGAATGATCGGCAATTACCTTTACTTCATTATCACACTAAAGTCTCTACCCAAGAAGGAGCAAAGCCTCCTGTACACGACACACACACTGGGGACAGGCCTGCTGCCCTAAGGCCCACCCCCAGCACTCCCCCTGCCTGCCCCACTCAGGGTGACGAGGCTTCCCCATGGAAATACCCATCCCAGCCCTAAACCAAAAGAGCCCATCCACCCTCCCTCCGGGGAGTCAGGGCTTTGGAAGTTATTTCCTGTGATCTACTGATCTCTGTATCTGCTGCTAATAAAGTTTTCTTCCTGTGACTGTCGATACGCTGCGGTTTCTGGCTCACCAAGGAGCTGGTGTGGTTTTGGAGTGGGGGAGGGGTTCGGAGACTGACCGCCAAGAAAAAATTCTCGAGATGCAAAAAGATGGTTTACTACAGCACGGGGCCAGGACCCGTGGGAGAAAGAGCTGCACTGGGTTTGAGGAGTGACTGATTCCGTGAGACTTTCTACCCTATGGAGGGGAGGGTGATATTGGGGTCCAGGAAACTGAGTCTATAGGTTCCTGGAGATTTCTCTTTTTCCTTGCAATTTCCTAAGACCTTTGTAGGCTGGGGGCAACTCAAGTCTTGCTTCACTGTGCTCTCCATCACTTAATTGCTGTGGGAAACAAAGCAGAAGGAAATGGCAGATAAAATTCAATTTCCTTACAATCTGGAGACCATTGACAAATATTTGAGGTTGGCAGAGTAAAAGCCTCTCCCCAGGAACTCCCTTAGTCTTAATGCTTTGCTAGATGGAAAAAGAACCTTAGCTAGACAATGGCTAGCCTGACCCCCCCCTCCATCCTCCGTGTCTTCTTTAGCATATGGAAATCACATTGGAAACTTCCCCAGGACTAGACCTCCCACAACCCCATAGTATATAAGCAGACTCTCCTCAAGTCCTGGAGCAGCTCTTCCCGCCCTCGGGTCCTGTCCTCGAGCTTTAATAGATTCACCTTTCTGCACCAAAGATGTCTTCAAGAATTCTTTGCGTGCGTAGGCTCTGGACCCCACCACCCCACCATCACCCCAAAACCTCATCATTAACCATTTGTTTTTCTCTTTCCTTCATTCTTGGGCGGCTAAAGGTGCCTGAGGAATGTCACACATACGCCACCTGCGGGGAGGAGGGGTGGGTTGTCAGCTTGTACTGTGCCCACAGCCTCCTTTGTTTCCCACATCAGAGCACAGGACTCAGGTTGGTTGGGTGACAGGTCCACCGTGGGTCCCCCTATAAGCTCAGCGGGTTTAGGGGGTGCCCAGAAAAGCAATCGTTTTAGGACCCCCGCTCCATTCCGTGATCTACGCCTCTCCGGCTCTAATTGCCCAGTACACCCCTTGCAGAACTTCCTGGTCCGCGTCAGAATCACAAAGAAATGGAAAAACAGAAAACCAATCTCAGCCATTTACGACTTGAAGGGAACAGCGTGGAAGCAAAGACTGACAGTCTGCACCAGGCCAGGAAACAGCCAAACCCGTGAAACTCTCCGCGCCGTTTCCAAAGTGAGAAAACCCTGCATTTCTTACCCGAGATCGCAGCCCAGGACCCCATGCGCGTGCACCTGCTCCCTCCGCGCGCGCTCAGCCCCGGCCCCGCGTCCCACACTTACCTCCGCTGGATTCTAACGTCCAAGTCTCAGCCCCCGGGAGCAGCTCTGGCTCCGTGACCGTCACACTGCACGCGTGCTTTCTGGGCACGTCTTCCAGCTCGGTCCGAGCAACCTCACGCCCGCCTAGACCGCCCCCGGCAGAGCTCCCCCCCACCCCCACCGCCCGTCCCCGCTAGGGAGTCGCGGATTCAGAAGCTATTTCCTGAGGCCGCCTTATGGCTACAAATAGTTTCCTTTATGTGACAACTTACCCGGACAGTCTCTACCTGTCCTCCACCGAGGAGCGCAAACTCCTGCTTAGTCAGGTCGTCGCACACGCTCCCCGAATCCCAGGCCCCCCTCCCGCCCTCCTCCCTGCCCTCCCCCAGCCTCCCTTCTCCGTTCCAACCGCCCAGGGCCCAGGTGCGGATCCCTGGGGACGCGGACACCCCGCCGCGGCCGCTTCCACCTAGTTCCGGCTGGTCCCATCCGCCCCTCCGGCCCGCGCACTCACCATCTCGGGGCCCCGCTCCGCGCCCTCGGGGCGTCCTCCTACGCCGCGCACACCCGCAACCGTGGCAGCGCAGGATCCGACTGCGCCAGCCGCCCCGGCTGAGAGCCACACCCACCGGGCTCTCGCTCGGGCCTGATTGGGTGGTGTACAGGTCCCGGGCCCTGATTGGGCGATCCTTCAGTCCCTGCGACCTGATTGGATGGGTTCCGAAGATAATCCCCCAGAACCCGATTGGATGTTACCAAGCCACCTCGCTTCCTCACCGTGGATAGGACAGCCTTCAGCCCTTCCCGTTCTGATTGGAGGGTAGTCCTGGGTGGCCGAAAATTGGGCAGATACCCCCAGGTCCCGCCTTTTTCCCCCCTGAGTGACAGGCTGGCGGTACACACGTGTCCGATCCGCCCGCCAGGAGGTGGGCTCTCAGCTGAAAGAGCTCGGGGCGAGCTGAGCAGCCTGCCTCCTCCTATTCTGTTCAGGGAATCCGACTCACTTTCTCTGCGGAGACTCCCTAGTTCAGGGGTCGAATTGGGACGCGAAAGAACAGAATGGCCTGGTGACCCTGTGTTCGTGGTCGACACGGGGTGACGATGCACTTGTCCCCTGTGTTTAAGAACAGCTCACTGAAGGGGTGCCTGGGTGGCTCAGAGCCTGCAGCTTGCTTCAGATTCGGTGACTCCCTCTCTCTCTGCGCCTCCCCACCCCCCCCCCCCCCACCGCTTGTGCTCTACCTCTGTCTCTCAAAAATAAAAGAACATTAAAAAAAATAAAAAATAAGAGAGAAGAAAGGTCACTGGTGTGTGGCCTCACCTAAGGGATGATTGGTCTCCTTGAGTTTTAACTTGGCCCTTTGAAAGCATGAGGCCCTGACCTCTGAACCAACCTCCACGTCTCAGGCCTCAGGTCAATCAAAAGTGCCCTGAGGCCTCAGCCACCAAGGGATGTGGGACCCCGCGGCCCCAGCCAGGCACAGCCAGAGGCGTGACACGTTACAATACTCAGGTGTGCGTTATATTCTGCAAAGAAAGTCATGGTAGATCCAGTTTGTAATCAGTCCCTGTGGATGTGGAGTGTTGATGTGGGACAGCTCTGGGAACACACAAAATAAAAAGAACGCTGGGTTTTACTCTTACAAGTGTGAGCCCTATGGGATGTGAATATCTCCATTTTCCTAAACAAATTTAAAGGCCACAATAGCCAGGAAATCATGCCTCCTGGGCACTGTTGAAATACTTCGTGTCTCTGCGGATTTGCCCACTCTATTTAATGTAAGTGACTCACACCACGTGGTCTGTGTGGCTGGTGTCTTCCACGTGGTATAACACTGTCACCATACGTTCACGTGCATGATGTGTCTGTCCTTCATTCCTCTCTGGGGCTGAATCACCGTCCATCCTGTGTCTATGCCACACCCTGTTCATCCATCCACGCACTGGGGGACACTTGGGACGTTTCCCTCTTTTGCGGGGAATGCACAGTTTTGCACCTGGCACTCGTGTGCACACATCTGAGTGTCTGTTTCCGCTTACGTAGGCCTGGAACACTTGGGTCACACTGCCCTTCTGTGTTTCACTTCTTGAGGAACCACCAAACTTTTTTCCACGTCAGCTGCCCTGACACTCCCACCAGCCAAGCACAGGGTTCCCCTTTCTCCACATCCTCGCTGCCGCTTCTTTTCTGGATTCTGGCTCCTAGCCGTCCTCGTGAGTGAGAAGTGGCATCTCATCGTGGTTCTGACTCGCATCGTCCTGATGGGAGGATCGTTTCATGTGTCTATTAGACATTTGTGCATCATCTTAAGAGAAATGGCTGATCAAGGTTTTGCTCCCTTTTTGACGGCGATGAGTTTTTGTCATTCAGATAGGAGTTTTTTGTGTATTCTGCAGGATAAAGTCTTATCATACATGCGATTTACAAGGACGTTCTCCCATTTTATGGATGTCCTTATAACCTCTTGTTAGTGACCTTTGATGTGCAGAAGACTTTCATCTTGCGGAAGCTTCATTTACCTACTTTTTCTTGTGTTCCCTGTGATTATCAGGTCACAGTTAAGAAATCTTACCGAATACAAGTTCATCAAGACTTCTCCCTGAGTTTCTTTCACTCTCGAATTATCCAGAACAGGCCCCTTCAGGGCTGGGGATTCTCAGCACAGCTGTTCCCAAGGCCTGGAACTGAGATGCTCTGATAACACACATGTCCCTGGACACTTGTCTAATGTGCAAGCCCATGAAGGTGTTTCTGTTTTAAGTGATGATCTTTGATTCCTATGTGAAAATACTTCTATGCATCCATACCTTCAGCATTATACTTCCAACATACAAGTTCTTGATGATTGCTCGTTTTTGGGTAATTCCCTCTACCTCATTATATAGAAAAGCATGTCCATGATCGAACAATTGTTCTTATGTATAAAATTCTGAAGTGGGATTTGTGAAGTTCCAAGAAAAACTTGGTTATAGTATTGATGAAATTCTACTAAAACCATCCAACTATTGGCGAAGTATTGACATCGTGGGAACATTTCCTGGAATCTCTCTCAGCCCACCTGCAAACCGCGAAATTCTCATGGCTCCAACTCTAATTCTGTCTGCACTCCAACCTCCACATCATTGCCAGTGCTATGATCCACCCAGAGTGATCCACCACCTTGGACATCGCCATCTTGCTGTCTGTTGTCACGGTAATGGGTCCAGTGAAGCTGCCCTATCAGTTCATCTTGAGGGTCCACACCACCCACCACCAAAGTCAGTCTTCTTGGCTGAGTGGCACATGTGACCCACCCCGTCCTCTCCTCTCACATCTCCTGTTCCTCTTCCCTTCTCACTCTGCTGGGGGCACAGCGGCTTCCAGCTGTCCCTTGGATATCCGGGGTCCCTTCCCTCCTTCGGAATGCATTCTTCTCCTGGGGCTGCTGTAACACAGTGCTACACACTGGGCGGCTGAGAGGACAGATATTGGTGGACAGAAAATTGAGGTGGCTGGAAGCCTGAGATCAAGTTGTCTGCAAGGTTGGTTCCTTCTGAAAGTTCTGAAGGAGAATGTGTCCCAGGCCTCCCTCCCAGCTTCCAGGGGTTGCCAAAGAACACTTGCATTCCTCGGCGGGTAGACACATCATGCCAATCCCTGCTTCTGTCTCACATGGTCAAGCCCTGTCTTCAGCGCAGGCCTCTGTGTCCCAATTTCCCAGCTTTATAAGGACACCCATCACTGGGTCAAGACCTACCCTAATCCAGTGTGGCTCATCTTCCTTAAATGTACAAACACCTTATTTCTAGATAAGGCTGTATTTTGAGGTTCCACATAGACAGGAAATGTGGGGGTACAATACTGAACCCAGAGTATGTGTGTGTTTGTACTGCATATACCTTGTCATGAATTTAGGTATCAACTTCCAGTGTTACGTGAAATCATTACTTTACTGTTTTGTTTTCCTAGTCCTTCCAACCACATATAGAGCTATCCCTCTAAAATATACATGTATGTTTCAGACTGTATGTACATATATATTTCAGACTGTATGTATATTTAAGAAATATATAATCTCCATATACCTTTTCTTTTTGTCCCTTCACTGTACTCCATTTTTCCATGCGACTGTGAAAGGTCAATAAAATTACGTAGATAATTATGGTTCTGCTGAATTATTTCATTGTGGATAAGGCTAACAGCCACATTTCCCAGAATCCCCATATTCGTGGTTCTAGGTGACAACTCACTGGTGGTCTGAGTATTGAAAGTAGAGGTGAAGATGCCCTAGTCTAGTGTTGGGGTCACCATACAGATGGACAAATGCATAGGGGCTTATTTGCCAACAGCCTGCAGCCCAAATTTCTAACTAGCAGCCTGTCAATCAAGCATGTACCAAACCAAACACTAACCTTTTCCCCTCCTATTTTCTTAGCAGTCTTGCCTTCCACTCATGTCTCTATGACCCCCCAAATACGGATCAGATGCCATGGTCAGAAAGCCACAGCTTTGAGTTTTCCACCCAGCCCCACTGTGTCCCCCGAGCCACTGATTTAAAGTCATGTTTCTTGGATTTCTCTGATGCTTTGACTCCCCTTTTCTTACCGTATTTGTGTAACATGTCATTTGTATAGCAAGCACCCATTCTCTCAGTAATTGTGGAAGACCAGGCATCTTGATTCCAGGACAACAGATATAATGGTGCAGCTAAAAACCACATGGGACTCTGACCCTCTACTGCCCTGTTGAGTGTCTGCACTGTTCTATCCTTCCGTGTGAGAAACGAGCACCTTCTGCATATCTCAGGTGGGATGTGGGAGATTTCTCTTACTTGGGAGTTGAAGCCAAGAACTCAGAAAGTGTTCACGTTTTATATTGTGATTAAAAACTGCGTGCATTTGTTTAGTCAAACACAAGTTTGTATGCCTGTTGCCCGGAAGAAAACTTGTCAATCATTTTTAAAAACCACCTGTATACTAACGAATATAATTCTCTTTAACTTTTCATTGGCTGAGAGATTTTATCAAAATAGCCCTTTGCACTTATGTAGTGTCAAGTCAGCCTTGCTATTTCTCATTTAGGACAATTCTTGGTTAATATTTTCATGCATTCTTAGTCATGGTACCAGCTGCACAGGATTTTAGGGATTTTTTCTCTTGGGTCGATATTTTAAATTCTTATATACTTACGATCTTTGTCATTACCGTGATTGTAACACATTACTAAGACTAAGGCGATGACTTCATCAATGCCCTCCACTCAAAGACCACCAGGACCACACCTGTCGGCAGAGAGGATCACAGTGGATCGGGACATTGGATGACCACAACTCATGAAGGTGGGCGGAGGTGTCGGTGTGAGGGACACACTGTGACATGTACCGCGTGAGGACGTGTTCTGACATGATTCATGCAGACGTGTGACAGATGATGGGGGCGTGTGGGAAGGGCTCCTTTATTCTGGACTAGATGCCGTCAGGAGGTACAGGTAAGTTTGTGATTGGAGATCTTCACACTTCTTGTCTAGAAAGCAGGCGGGATGCGGTGCAGCTCAAACTATGAATAAAGAGGCAGCAAGGGGTGCCTGGGTGGTTCAGTCGGTTAAGCGTCCTACTTTGGCTCAGGTCATGATCTCCTGGTTCATGAGTTCGAGCCCCGTGTCGGGATCTGTGCTGACAGCTCAGAGCCTGGAGCCTGCTTCGGATTCTGTGTCTACCCGTCTCTCTGCCCCTCCCCTGCTCATGCTCTGTCTCTCTCTCTCAAAAATAAAATAAACATTTTTAAAAAATTTTTAAAAAGAAAAGAGGCAGCAGGCACATCAGCAAGAAGCAGGGAATATGTGGGGAGCTGTATGGACTGGACTCTATTTTTTAGCCTCTTTACACCCATGACCGTATCATGGTCTTCATGTGCCTTGACGCATCACAGACAAGGGAGTGCCTCGTCCGAGGACAGGCGGGTGAAATGGTTTCTGCTCAGTGAATGTCACAGCCCAGTACCGAGCGCCGGGCCGGCTTCCGTGTCTGAGGCTATGACTGCCATTCTCACCGACTGTGTGAACACGGACGTGCTGCTTCCTCATATCCGGCAGTGTGTTAAATGTCCTCCTTAAGGGAACCCTGTCGGCACATAGAAATCTAGTTGCTCAAATCCTATACTTTTTTCCCCCTCTCCTTGTAGGAGTTAACTGAGGCCTATAAATCTAGGTGAATTTTTAGAGGGCACCAAGCATAGGAACAACAACAACAAAACAAACAACTCAGGATTATGATTAAAATTTATCCTTTCTTTCCCAGACTCTATACTCGGTATCAGGTGCTAAAAGTTGAGCCCCCTCAGATGTGCCACACAGCCGGCTCAAAGCAAAGCAATGTTTGCTCAAAGCACACAATTATATTCCATGTTGACCCAGGCACTGCAGACACTCGCCCACATGTCCTCACGCTCACTTCTTCCCAGCTGCCCATTTAGGCTCGCTCCCTCGGTGCCTCCCACAGTCACCCCATCTCTACGCACTGACTGTCCGTCTCAGACCTGAGGATAAGGTTGTCTGTGGTCCTGGGCCTTCCCGTGCCCCCTCCTGTCATCGCCAAGACTGGCCAACCTTTAATGGCCACAGAACAGGTGCACCTTCAAGGCCTCTATACAGGTACTCAGTGGTTGTCCTGCAAAACTGCAGACTCAGAATCAGAAGGGCACTGCAAAGAAAAGGAACATAAATTCACAAAGAAAACATCCTCTGAGTATTTGCAATTGTGAACTCTTTTTAGACAATGTTTAAAATCAGGGATTTCATGGTTTTTCTATGAACGAGCAAGAATCCCACATCAAATGTCACATACGGACTCTTTCCCGCCAGTGCAGAAATTGCGATGTTGTTGTGATCCACACTTTCCATGTTGTTAGGTCAGTGTGTTGTCATCCCATGACAAGGTCATTTTGGTGAACTGAGGACAGTAGACAGGGAAAGCCCATTCTGACCCTGGTTGGAATGATAAGACATAAGCATTCCTCTCTGCAGACTGCACAGTGTACAGGTATCTCTATTTTCCATTTATGCTACCACATTCCTGTACATTTCCTTTACTGTTTCCTTCCCCACATCCCAGTGGGACTGCAGCTCCCCTTACACAACATCTCAGACATGAAACCCAACCTGAAATACAACTGGACTACGACCATGCCCGGGGCCAGAGAAGCATCCCTGGAGGCCATCTGACACAGCAATAGAAACTGATTTATGTCAATTGGGGGCAGATCAACAGAAGTATCAGTGGTTTGAAGGAAAAGAGAAAGGCATGGCCCATTTTTCCTCCACTGGAATTAATACAAGGATACATCGATGGGTGAAACATTACCAACCAATTACCCACCCATCACAAAAAGAAACCTCCTGTTGAGCACTATCAGCACTATTCCTAGTAAGAACAAGTAAGGGAATAAGGACATGTTTCCATTCTGGTATCGATTTTCATGTAAACATCGAAGAGCTATTTGGAAAACACACATTGGGAACAGAATTTCCAGAAATTAATAGTGTCCTCAACGCAGTTATGCCTGGAGCTCCGTGTAAGAACTCATTCCCACCACAACTAAGACTCACCTCACCAACGACACTGTTCTAGTTGTTGACAGACAAGTAGGGAAGATGTGTGTCTGGCTCCCCATCCCACAGTCTTAACCTGCAAGGCCAAGACTCCTGGTGTTCTTTGTCAAAGACCATTTCATAAGCAATATTGAGGTTTTCAAGATTAGAAGTGACAACGTCATTTTTATAAATAAAAAGTGGTAGTTGTAAAGGAGTTAAAGAAAATCACAGCAGAAAGTAAAACGTCAAAAGGTGTAAGTTTTGTGAGAACACAAAAGGGAAATAAAATAAAGGCAGGAGGCCAGCCGGAGATGCTCCTTGTTCAACCCCTGGCCACCTGCAGACTCAACAGGAAAAGACTTTACTGCCCTTACCCCATTGAGAAAACTTTCCCCTGCCCAGCAACAGTCTAGCCAATGAGAGGCTGTCACACCCCAATGAGACAGTCACAGCTCCGCCAATGAGAGATGGTGACAGCTCAGTCAATGAGAAGCCACCATCTTCAAACCGCAGTTTGCTCAAATGGACTTTTTCTGTATAAGAGCTCCTCCCCTCTCCCTAGTCCTCCTTTGCCTATAAAAGAGCATCCTCTCCTTTGTTCTCAGGTCCTGGGGGTCCTCGGACCATATGGGGAAAGGCAGGTCCCCTGCCAGGAGGATATATGGTAGAGGCCATGCAGCTTCCTCACAGGCAAAGATCTCAGCAGACCCCATATTTCAGCCATGTTTGCTGGTATTGGAACAAGGACGTTAGGGGGCATGAGGGAGCGGTGAAACGTGGCGTCAGATGTATGTTTTGATTTACCATAGTCCCCGAACCACTGCTGCTACATGATAATGCTAAATTTTTCTGGGGCGGACTGGCACCAGCCACAGTCTCTGAGTATCTACAGCAGCACAGTCATGTGAACATTCCTGGGGGTAGGCTGGCACCCAGCCATTACTCAAAGATACCCTCCCCAGAGGGTCAGAGCAGGTTCAAGCCTCAGGGCCCTCAGAAGTGAGGGATTTGGAAACACAGCCCCATCTGAGATAAAATTCGGGAGGGAGGTGCTGCTTGGCAGGCTGAAGGCTTGGTTGCGGACAGTGTAGAAGCGGTGAGTGGATGGAAGCTGGAGACAAAGGAGGGATGCTTGGTTGCTAGTTGGCGAGAGCAGAGTTCTGATCCTAGAGACTGGGAAGCTGGGTGACACCATTTTCACCTCTTCTGAGCATGCACATACACTCATACATGTGACACACCAATCCACCCCCAGTAAGCTAAGCAGCACCACCTAGTGGAGTACAGAGCCATTACACCAAGCCCGGTCCAACTACACCAACCAAGCCCTAGAGGATCACCACAAGTCTCTCTGCCTGCTTAGTGTACAGACTATAAAATGCTTCATAGTTTGACTTCTAGGGAAACCAATGTAATTTCATTCGGATTTCATTCTGATTGCTGGTCCATCTATTCATTTTTTTCTTTTCTTATTCTTGAACAGAAAGAGAAAAAAATTATTTTTACTTTCCATTTTTATGAAGGAAGATTTTTCTATTTTTATTTTTTTTGTAAATTTTTAGTCTGTTTTACTTTCTTAATTTTATTTTATTTTACTGTATACATCCTTTTAAATTTTTTAAAGTTTTCTTTTTTCTTTCCTTTTTTTTCTATATTCTATCAAGCTCTTTCAGCAACCAGATCAAAACACACTTAGAACCTAGCTTCCTTTACTTGACTTTTTTGTGTTGTTTTTAATTTTTAATTTAATTTTTTATTTATTATTTTTCTTCCTCTAAAATGACAAAATCAAGGAATTCACTCCAAAAGAAAGAACAGGAAGAAATGACAGCCAAGGACTTAACACAGATATAAGTAAGATGTCTGAACTAGAATTTAGAGCCACGATAATAATACTAGCTTGGGGTGAAAAAAAAATAGAATACCTTTCTGCGGAGATAAAAGAAGTAAAATATAGTCAGGACAAAATTAAAAATGCTATAATTGAGATGCAATCTCAATGGTTCCCAAAGCAGCAAGGACGGATGAAGCAGAGCAGCAAATCAGCAATACAGAAGACAAACATGGAGAATGAAGCAAAAAACAAGAGGGAAACTAAGGCAAAAGAGCATGATATAAGAATTAGAGAACTCAGTGACTCATTAAAAAGGAGTAACATCAAAATCATAGAGATCCCAGAAGAAGAAGAGAAAGAAAAAGGGGTCAAAGTTTTGTGTGAGCAAATCATAGTGGAAAACTTTCCTAACCTGGGGGAAGACAGACATCAAAATCCAGGAAGCACAGAGAATTCCCATTAGATTCAACAAAAACTGACCATCAACAAGGCATATCATAGTCAAATTAACAAAATATGCAGACAGGGAAAGAATTATGAAAGCAGCAAGGGAAAAAAGTCCTTAACCTATAAGGAAAGACAGATCAGGTTCGCAACACACCTAGCCACAGAAACCTGGCAGGCCAGAAAGAAGTGGCAGGATATATTCAATGTGCTGAATCAGAAAAATGTGCAGTCAAGAATTCTTTCTCCAGCAAGGCTGTTATTCAAAATAGAGGAGACATAAAGAGTTTCCCAGAGAAAAAAAACTAAAAAAGCTCCTGACCACTAAACCAGCCCTGCAGGAAATTTTAACAGGGACTCTCTGAGGGGAGAAAAGACAAAACAAAACAAAAACACCAAAAGCAACAAAGACTAGAAAGGCCCAGAGAACACCATCAGAAACTCCAACTATACAGGCAATACAATGGCAATACATACCTATCTTTCAGTACTCACTCTAAATGTCAATGGACTAAAAGTTCCAATCAAAAGACACAGCGAAACAGAATGGATAAGAAAACAAGATCCATCTATATGCTGCTTACAAGAGACCCATTTTAGACCTAAAGACACCTTCAGATTGAAAGTAAGGGGGTGGAGAACCATCTATCATACTAAAGGTTGCCAAAAGCTGGAGTAGCCACAATTGTATCAGACAATATGGATTTTATTTATTTATTTATTAACATTTATTCACTTTTGAGAGACAGAGCACAAGTCGGGGAGGGGTAGCGAGAGAGAGCGCCAGAATTGGAAGCAGGCTCCAGGCTCCAAGCTGCCAGCACAGAGCCTGACACGGGGCTTGAACCCACGAAGTGTAAGATCATGACCTGAGCTGAAGTTGGACGCCCAACCTACTGAGCCATGCAGGTGCCCCAGACAATCTAGATTTTAAAATTAAAGTGTAACAAGAGATTAAGAAGGGCATTATATCATAATTAGGGGGTCCATCCACCAAGATCTAACAATTGTGAACATTTAGGCCCCTAACGTGGTGCACCCAAATATATAAATCAATTTACCACAAACATAAAGAAACGCATTGACGATAATACCATAATAGTAGGGGACTTTAACACCCCATTTACAACAATGGACAGAGCATCTAAGCAGAAACTCAACAAGGAAACAATGGCTTTGAATGACACACTGGACCAGATGGACTTAACAGATATATTCAGAACTTTTCATCCTAAAGCAGCAGAATACACATTCTTCTCAAGTGCACATGGAACATTCTCCAGAACAGATCACATACTGGAACACAAATCAGCCCTCTCAAAATGTACAAAAAGACTGAGATCATACCATGCATATTTTCAGACCATAGAGCTATGAAACTTGAAATCAACTACAAGAAAAAAATGGAAAGACAACAAATACTTGGAAACTGAAGAACATACTACTAAAGAATGAATAGGCTAACCATGAAGTTAAAGAGGAAATTAAAAAGTACATGGAAGTCAATGGAAATGATAATACCACAGCCCCAAACCTCTGGGATGCAGCAAAGGCGATCATAAAAGGGAAGTATATAGCAATTCAGGCATTCCTAAAGAAGGAATAAAGGTCTTAGATACACAACCTAACCTTACACCTTAAAGAGCTGGAAAAAGAACAGCAAATAAAGTTCAAAACCAGCAGAAGATGGGACATAATAAATATTATAGTGGAAATCAATGCTATTAAAATAAAACAGGCAAGCAAACAAACAGTAGAACAGATCAATGCAACCAGGAGCTGGTCCTTTGAAAGAATTAACAAAATTGATAAACCCCTAGCCAGATTGATCATAAAGAAAAAGGAAAGACCCAAATAAATAAAAACACAAATGAAAGAGAGATCACAACCAACACTGCAGAAATACAAACAGTAATAAATGAATATTATGAGCAATTAGATGCCAATAAAATGGGCAATCTGGGAGAAATGGACAAATTCCTAGAAACATATAACTACCAAAACTGAAACAGGAAGAAATAGAAAATTTGAACAGACTCAAAACCAGTAAAGAAATTGAATTAATAATCAAAAATCTCTAGGAGCACCTGGGTGGCTCAGTTGGTTAAGCATCTGACTTCAGCCTAGGTCATGATCTCACCATTCCCGAGTTCAAACCCTGTGTTGGGCTCTGTGCTGACAGCTAAGAACCTGGAACCTGTTTCAGATTCTGTGTCTCCCTCTCTTTCTCTGCCCCTCCCCCATTCATCTCTCTCTCTCTCTCTCTCTCTCTCTCTCTCTCTCTCTCTCTCTCTCTCAAAAATAAACAAACACTAAAAAAAAAAAAAAAAATTCTCCCAAAAAGACAGAGTTCTGGGCCAGATGGCTTTTCAGGGGAACTCTACTAAACATTTAAAGAGTTAACACCTATTCTGTTGAAGCTGTTCCAAAAAACAGAAATGGAAGGAAAACTTCCAAACTCATTCTATGAGGCCAGCATTACCTTCATTCCAGAACTAGACAAAGACCCCCTAAAAAGGAGAGCTACAGACTAATTTCATTGATGAACACGGATGCAAAAATTCTCAACAAGATACTAGCCAAATGGATCCAACAATACATTAAAAGAATTATTCACCATGATCAAGTGGGATTTATACCTGGAATGCAGGGCTGGTTCGATATCCACAAATCAATGCAGTACATCACATTAATAAAAGAAAGGACAAGAACTACATGATCCTCTCAACAAATGCAGAGAAAGCATTGACAAAATACAGCATCCTTTCCTGATAAAAACCCTCAAGAAAGCAGGGATAGAAGGATCATACCTCAAGACCATAAATGCCATACATGAGAGACCCACTGCTAATATCATCCTCAATGGGGAAAAACTGAGAGCTTTCCCCCTAGTGTCAGGAACACGACAGGGATGTCCACTCTCGCCACTGTTATTCAATATAGCATTGGAAGTCCTAGCCTCAGCAATCAGACGACACAAAGGAACAAAAGTCATCCAAATCGGCCAGGAGGAAGACATACTTTCACTCTTTGCAGATGATATGATTCTCTATATGGAAAACCCAAAAGATTCCACCAAAAAAGTGCTAGAACTGATCCATGAATTCGGCAAAGGCGCAGGATATAAAGTCAATGCACAGAAATCAGTTGCATTTCTATACACCAATGATGAAGTAACAGAAAGAGAAATCAAGGAATTGATCTCAATTTAAAATTGCACCAAAACACATAAAATACCTAGGAAAAAACCTAATCAAAGAGGTGAAAAATCTATACACTGAAAACTTTAGAAACTTATGAAAGAAATTGAAGAAGACACAAAAAATGGAAAAATGTTCCATGCTCATGGACAGAACAAATAATGTTAAAATGTTGATACTACCCAAAGCAATCTACATATTCAATGCAATCCCTATCAAAATAACACCAGCATTCTTCACAGAGCTAGAACAAACAATCCTAAACTTTGCATGGAACCAGAAAAGACCCCAAATAGTCAAAGCAATCCTGAAAAAGAAAACCAAAGCTGGAGGCATCACAATCCCAGACTTCAGGATGTATTACAAAGCTGTAATCATCAAGACAGTATGGTACTGGCACAAGAACAGACACTCAGATCAATGGAACAGAGTAGAGAACCCAGAAATGGACCCACAAACATATGGCCAACTAATCTTTGACAAAGCAGGAAAGAATATCCAATGGAATAAAGACAGTCTCTTCAGCACGTGGTGCTGGGAAAACTGGACAGCGACAGGCAGAAGAATGAACCTGGACCACTTTCTTACACCACACACAAAAATAAACTCAACATGGATGAAAGACCTAAATGTAAGACAGGAAGCCATCAAAATCCTTGAGGAGAAAATGAGGCAAAAACCTCTTTGACTTCAACCACAGCAATTTCTTAGTCAATATGTCTCCAGAAGCAAGGGAAACTAAACCAAAAATGAACTACTGGGACCTCATCAAGATAAAAACTTGGAAACAATCAGCAAAACTAAAAGATAACTAATGGAATGGGAGAAGACATTTTCAAATGACATATCAGATAAAAGGTTAGTATCCAAAATCTATAAAGAACTTATCAAAGTTGAGCATGAAAAAATGCTCAACATCACGGAAATACAAATCAAATCAATACAAACACAAATCAAAACCATAATGAGATACCACCTTAAACCTGTCAGAATGGCTAACATTAACAACTCAGGCAACAACAGATGTTGTCAAGGATGTGGGGAAAGGAGAACTCTTTTGTACTGCTGTTGGGAATGCACACTGGTGCAGCCACTCTGGAAAACAGTATGGAGGTTCCTCAAAAAATTAAAAATAGAACTACCCTATAACCCAGCAATTTCACTACTAGGTATTTATCCAAAGGCTACAGGTATGCTGTTTCAAAAGGACATATTCACCCCAATGTTTATAGCAGAGCTATCGACAATAGCCAAAATATGGAAAGAGCCCAAGTGTCCATCAACAGATGAATGGATAAAGAAGATGTGGTGTGTGCATATACACACACGTATACATACATACATACATACATACATACATACATACATACATACAATGGAGATTACTCAGCAGTCAAAAAGAATGAAATCTTGCCATTTGGAACAACATAGATGGAACTACAGGCTGTTATGCTAAGCAAAATCAGTCAGACAGAGAAAGAGAAATATCGTATGACTTCACTCATATGTGGAATTTAAGATACTAAACAGATGAACATAGGGGAAGGGAAGCAAAAATAATATAAAAAGAGGGAGGGGGAAAACATAAAAGACTCTTAAATATAGAGAACAAACTGAGGGTTGCTGGAGAGGGTTGTGGGAGGGGGAGTGGGCTAAATGGGCAAGGGGCATTAACGAGGACACCTGTTGGGATGAGCACTGGGTATTATATGTAGGGGATGAATCACTGGATTCTATTCCTGAAACCATTATTGCACTATATGCTAACTAGCTTGGATATAAATTTAAAAATAAAATAAGAAAAGTCTCACTTTTTACTGACAGCATATGAAATCTCTCCACACAAAAATTTTAAAAAGTGTAGCTTCTGGTATTATTACAAAGAGCCAGGATTTTGGAAGAAATCTTCTTCAAATGTAAGCACTCCATCCACCTGCATCCCTCCACCTGGTCTTTCTGACATCCTCCTCATTCCCAGTGACAGGGCTCCAGGGAACCACAGGGGCTCTTCCCAGCTGTCCGTCTTAATCAGCTTGTGGAACCACTTGCACATTGGGAATGAATCTCTGTCCTTGTTGACACCAGAAGTACACTCTTGGTCCCCAAACCCCTGCTGTAATGCAGCCCCTGCCTGGAAGGATTAATATAGTTCCAGTATTTTTTTTTTGGGGGGGGGGTGTCTAAAAAAAAATCTGAACAAATTCCTGTCTGTGAGCCTATTCCTTTTGTCCAGGACATTTGTGAGAAACTCACCATCTTTTTCTCCTTTCTTCCTCCTCTATTCACGTATTAGGCAGAGATTTCTTAGAACAGGATCATGACAGAATTTCTTTCCTCCAAAAGGGAGACATAATTCTAAACTTTGACAGTAGTAATCACATTAACCAACCAGGGAGATCAAATGACCCTTGAACACATTTTATCAGCTCTATCTCTGAGGCACTAGGGTGGAATCTGGGGACGCTAACCATTTCTTTCAACTGGATCACCTACCATCGTCTTTCTGGGAAGCATCCTCAACTGATATTGGCAGAATCGCAGTGTAGCTGCTATGAATATAAAATTGTATTTTTCAAACCCTCCTGGCAGAATGGAATGAGACAATATACTACAAATAAAGAGGCTCTTCAGGGCATCAGGCCCATCCTAAGAACAGAAGGCTCAGGTGCTCAGAATCCCCTATACGGTTTCCTGTAGTGCCTCTTTCACTTGGCAGAACCTAACGGATGATAACGGATGTCTGTCCAAGACGTCTCAGCAATAAATAACATCTTTATCCCTCCAAGCTCTGTTGTTCTTAAGCCCTATTGGCTACTGGCATGCACTGCCACTGAGAGCACATTCTTCAGACCACATTTGGATCCAAAGAAAACTCATGACAGCTTAATGCTGACCCGTCCCCTTTTGATTCCCCATGGCATTTTACATGCCACTCCTCTAAACAATAAAGATTTTTCATAGTTTACTGATTTTTTTTTTTTTTAAGGAGGAAAACAGTAAATATTAGGTTGGGTATGCTTTTGCAAATCCTTTTTTTTTTTTAATTCCATTTTATTATTTTTTTACATTACCTCTACACCCAGTGTGGGGCAAAAACCCACAAGTCCAAGACTAAGAATTACATGCTCTACTGACCGAGTCAGCCAAGTGCCCTGCAAATCCTTTTAAAGGTACCAAGGTGGCAATACTTTTCCCTTTGAATGTCCAGCCCCATAGGATGTTACATACCATTACATGACCAAATATCATAGTCAAGGGTAAAACCGCATGCATTTCGTCCCATAGTTGGAATGACTTTGGGGTGCCTCAGAACTGTGGAACATTATGGAAACAGCAAGGGTTTTTTTGTTTTTGTTCTTGGTTTTTTGGGTTTTTTTCTTACCTCTATTAAGGATAAAACCGAAGGGGCTCCTATGTCCAGAATTTACCAAATACCATATTTTGGTCGACTGATCTGGCTGATATCAAGGGTACTGGTCTTTCCAGACACCCCCTGGGGGCCAGAGGAAAGCACCCCACTGGTATTTCCACCACAATCACTGCTTTCGGAAATAAGCAGGCACACCTGAGTCATGGTCCAAAGGGATGTCCCCGCGCACTGAAGAAAAAGTTCTCACTTAGTCGGAGTGGACGTGCAGGGCTCTCTCTGCCGGCAAAACAGCACCAGGAGCGAACTGCATAGTCTTTATTTCCTGTTCGCCAGGAATAAACACCAAAGAACGTCAAAGCACGGGAGGAAAACACAAAGAGCCTCCGGACATGGACCACACACACATCCGGTGTTTACATGAAAGCACGTAGGGAAGATGTGCGGTTTTGAAGACTGCCAGACGACTACAGTGGGTCTGTTCCCGAACTGGCTCCTGGGAGATCATGGGACTCTGGATCTCACAGGGCTATCGGTGGACAGCCTTGAGCCCAGAACATCGCTGATGTTTCAGCATTTACCCCATTCACTTTCCCAGGCCTTGCAATCCACTCTCAAGAAATAACTGCACAAGGGATGTTCTTCTAGGTCATAATTTGGAACAAAATCAATCTAAGAACTAGTGCCAGAAAGATAAACCAATATCAGAACTTTATTTTTTTTTTCCAACGTTTATTTTGGGGACTGAGAGAGACAGAGCATGAACGGGGGAGGGGCAGAGAGAGAGGGAGACACAGAATCGGAAACAGGCTCCAGGCTCTGAGCCATCAGCCCGGAGCCCGACGCGGGGCTCGAACTCACGGAGCGCGAGCTCGTGACCTGGCTGAAGTCGGACGCTTAACCGACTGCGCCACCCAGGCGCCCCTTGAACTTTAAAAATTGAAGAAAAAGGGGTGCCCAGGTGACTCAGCGGGTTAAGTGTCCAAGTCATGATCTTGAGGTTTGTAAGTTCAAGCCCCGCGTTGGACTCTGTGCTGACAGCTCGGAGGCTGAAGCCTACTTCAGATTCCGTGTATCCCTCTCTCTCTCTCTGCCTCTCCCCCGCTTGTGCGCTCTCTCTCTCACCCGATCTCAAAAATAAACGTTTTTGAATTTTTTAAAAATTGAAGAAAATGAGAAAATTGATGTGAAAATATAACTTTTAATAACAAAGACTGAAAAGACGAGTAGACACAGAATCAGGAAATTCCAGTATCCGTTAACAGAGGACAGAAAAGACCTTTCAACAATGAGGGGTCTAACATCATGAAAACTTATGAAGAACATTTTGGAATGTATATAATTCAAGACATTTTTTTGTAAAAGTATATAAAGGTGTTAAGTACACACCAACAATAGACACATTTTTATCACCTCTAGGTCCAAAAGACATTATAATGGGAAAGAGACATGTTGTACAAAACCATGTGATTACTTCAAGTCTGAGGTAACATCTAGGTTGTACAGATATAGAGGACAAAGAAGGCCACTTAAAACCATCAGTGTTCATATCAGTGAGATGAACTAGGAATTCATACACTTGGGATCCCAGTCAAGGAAGAGGCACCTGGAAAGTCAAAGCCATATTCACAACAATGAAAAGATTTCTCTCCTGCCTGAATTTTCATGAACAAAATACATGAAGTTCTATACCTGAAGTTTTCCCAAAATTGTGTGCATTCAGGATCATCTCCGTTGTACTGACTCGCATTTTCAAGAAGATTTGAAAGGAGGGATGCCTGGGTGGCTCAGTCATTTGAGCATCTGACTTTGGCTCAATCATGATCTCACGGTTCATGAGTTCAAGCCCCACATCTGGCTCTATGCTGACAGCTCAGAGCCTGGAGCCTACCTCAGATTCTGTTTCCCTCTCTCTCAGCCCCTCCCCTGCTCACGCTCTGTCTCTGTCTCAAAAATAAACATAAAAAAATATTTGAAGGAAAAATAAATGCTTTCCTACAGTGTGGCTTTGCTCACAGATTCCCGGACAGGCTTTTCCATGGTGCTTAAGTGTGTAATGTTTCACATTACTGTGCTTGCACGTGTGTTCTCGAAGGGAAGAGGGACAACTGAAGGCTTTCCCACAGAGCGATCATTCGTAAGGTTCTTCTGCCCACGTCTACGAGACACTGGAAGGTCTTACCAGAGTCCTTACATACAGAGGCTTACTGTCCACTGTGCAGCCTCACGTGTTCTTGAAGGGAGCAGTGATTTGTCAAGGTCTCTCCCCAGGGTGTTTCTTCATGTGCGCTCGAAGAGACGAGGGGAACTTGTACACCTTCCCACACTTCTTACATTCATAGGATTTAATGGTGCTGTGTGTTCTCAAATGACTTTCAAAATTCTGCAGCTGACGGAAAGCTTTCCCACACTCGATACACTCAAAAGGTCTCTCCTCAGCATGTGTCCTCATGTGTGCTCCCAGGTTCGAAGGAGATGTGAAGGCTTTCCCACAGTGCTGACATTTACAGGGTTTTTCCCCAGTGTGTGTCCACGCATGTATTCGTAGGTCTCTGTGATACCTGAAGGCTTTCCCACACTCCTGACATTCATAGGGTTTCACTACATTGTGTGTGGTCATGTGATGTTCAAAAGGTTGATGCTTCCTGAAAGTTTCCCCACACTCCTTACATTCCAAGTGTCCGCCCACTGAGTGTCTTCTCGCAGTATGTAGTACGAGGGTGTGGTGTCGAATGAAGGCTTTTCCACAGTGCTGACATTTATAGGGTCTCTCCCCAGTGTGTTTCCTCACATGTTCTCGCAGGCATGAGTTATACCTGAAGGCTTTCCCACACTCCTGACATTCATAGGGTCTCTCCCCCGTGTGTATTGTCACATGCTCTCGCAGATTCCCAAGATATCTGAAGGCTTTCCCACATTGTTGACATTCATATGGTCTTTCCCCAGTGTGTGTCCTCATATGCACTCGCAGGTCTGTGTGATCCCGGAAGGCTCTGCCACATTGCTTACATTCATAGGGTTTCACAGTACTGTGAGTGGTCATGTGACGTTTAACATGTTCATACTTTCGGAAAGATTTCCCACATTCCTTACATTCATAGGGTCTTTCCCCAGTGTGTGTCCTCATATGTACTCGCAGGTCTGGGTGATGCTTGAAGGTTTTGCCACACTCCCGACATTCATAGGGTTTCATTACATTGTGTGTGGTCATGTGACGTTCAAACTGTAGATGCTTCTTGAAAGTTTTCCCACACTCCTTACATTCCAAGTGTCTGTCCCCTGTGTGTCTTCTCCTAGGTACTAGAAAGGACTGCTGGCCAGGGAAGGATTTCCTACAGGGCTGATATTTATAGAGTTTCTCTGGAGTGTGAGTCCTCACATGTTTCTGCAGGCCTGACTTACACTGGAAGGCTTTCCCACACTCCTGACATTGATAGGTTCTCTCCCCAGTATGAGTTCTCACGTGATGTGTAAGATCAGAGTGACACATAAAGGCTTTCCCACACACGTCACATGCATGGGCTCTCTGTACACAGTCATTTTGCACATGACCCTGAAAAGAAGAAATGCAAGTGAAAGCTTTTCCACATTTCTTGCACTCTAGAGATTTTTTACTACTCAGACTCTTTCTGTATGTCTCTGATGCTCTCCCGGTGTCCTGACCTTCATAGGGTTTCTCTACAAGGTCTGCACCCACCTGAGTGCTGAGGCTTGAGACAGAGCTACAGGCCGGCCCGCATTCCTCACAGGGACTAGATTTGGGTCCTGGGTGAGATCTTCCCAGAGTCCCTAGAAAAAAACCATCTGTGAGGGCTTCCCTACACTTAGCGCATTCACAGGATTTGCCTCCAGTGGGACAGCCCTCATGCACAGTAAGACTTGTAATCGGGTTCAGGGTTTCTCCACATGGATCTCCTTCAATACGTTCACAGACACTCTCCACCAAAGGACTTCTGTTCAAAATAGGAAGGTACATGGTTAGGGAATAATGATTATAAGTGATCTCTTTATTACCTAATGATCTATTGATGTTTGTTAATCATTATTGGGTTACATGATGGATATTCTCAATGAATGAGTATGTTTTTAGCACTGTGTGCAAGGTTCCAAAGTGGAACAAGCTTCCTGTTCTCCCTGAGGACTCAAATAGAGTCATAACATTCAGGGCTTCTTACATATGCTTTTCCCTGACCATTTTTTCCAACTGAATTGTTTTTCAGATGATCAATAGGTAGAATGCATTTATAAAGGTTTGTCTTGTGAAAATTTCGACTACATGATTGTTGCGCTAGGTTTGCAACTGTTCTCTAATTTCAGATCAGTCTCACAATCGCCAACATCCCCCCCTTCCTCCCTTACAAGTGTCACTCACCTCAAAAGCCCTTCCTGCATTCGGGTCAAATCTCCACTGCTGTGAAATTTCTGCTTCTCTACAAACACAGAACAGGAATAATTTTTTGTAAACATTAGTATTTTCACTCAGAGGCTCATTCTGCAAAGAATTCCGCTCAGTCTTTGATCCACTCATTTTACCTTGACTGGGAGAAACTACAAGAAGTGGGAGTCTAATTGAATTTCTCGGAAATCATCTGATATGTAAGGTAAGAAAACAGACCATGTATCTCTATTTATATACTGATCCCGAAATGTAAATGAACTTCATGAGGAAGAATGGTCATGTGACCAAAAAATTCCGAGGACCCTTGTGACTCGAGGCTTTGGCAATAATAGAGAAAGTGTCTGAAATGGCAGCCCGTTCATTCAGAAATACTTCAAACTAGATGGACACTAATGTGGAGTTAAGAATTATCAGAAGAGCCAAGTAGGAAGGAACTGGGCAAGATACACACATCCACACCCTACCTCTATAGGAAGACAGAAAGACTGGCCACATGGGGTATGATGGATGAAAAGTCCAACAGGAAAGCCGGGTCGATGACAAATATCACCCTTCTCAAAAACAGAGTCATGTTTCTAGGGGATGGGTCCAAATGTCAATCCCTTGTCCGGAACCTGGTCCAACCAAGGGTTGATCAGTTCTGAAGGCACATAGGCCTTTGGTGAAGCCTTCCTACACTGCCCCAGCTGCCATTAGAGGTCGGGTGATGTGTGTGGCTGCTGGCCTGCCCCTGAGAAGAGCTCAGCGGGAGGGAGGATTTGAAGGACAACAAGCAATCTGGAAGATGGGCACTAACTTTAGTCTTCAGGGTCATTGATGACCGATAATTGGGTGGCTTTTTATTATTTATTCATTTATTAACTCATTCATTTAATCATTCTTTTACTAGAAGCATACTGACCTATATATTAGTGTCAGATGTACAATACGGTGATTTGACAATTACATACATTACAAAATGCTCATCATAAAAAGTGTAATTGCTGTCATTATACACAACTATACAATTATTGACCATATTCCCTATGCTCTACTTTTCCTTCTGGTAACTTATTTATTCAACAAGTGCAAATCTGTTCTTCTCAATCCCCTCCATGATTTCACCTGTCTCTCAATCCCATTCCAATCTCACAAACACCAATTTGTTGTCTACGGTTTTAAGTCTGTTCCTATTTTCCGTTGTCTGTTCATTTTGTCATTTAGATTCCACATATTCCACATGTAAGTAACGTGTTTTGCTGGTCTCTCTGTCGGACTTATTTACTTGGTATAATACTCTCTAGGTCCATCCATGGTGTCACAAACGTCACGATTTCGTCCCTTTTGTATTACTGAGGGATAGTCCCTTGTATGTAGATACCACATCTTCATTATCCATTCATCTGTTGAAGGACACCTGCATTGCTTCCCTATGTTGAGTACAGCGAGTAACAGTCCGGTGAACCAGGGGCTGCACATGTCTTACCGTGCTGGCTTTTTTCCTTTGGTGAACTACCCAGGAGCGGATTAGGGACTACATGGTACTGTTGTGTTTCGTTTTATTGTTGAAATTCCAAACTGTTTGCCAAGCTGGTTGCACCCATTTAAACCCCACCGACGAGGAGCTTCCTTTTCTCCACATCCTCACCAACACTCGTACTTCCTGTCTTCTTGACACTAGCCGTTCCGGCTGCTGCGAGGGGGCAGCTCATTGTGGTTTCGATGTGCACTTCCCTGAGGATTAGTGATACTGAGCAGCTTTTCATGTGCCAAGTGGTCACCTCTATTATTTTCTGTGGGAAAATGTCTGTTATGTTTGCTATGTTCCCCTTTCAATTTTTTATTTTTCCTTTTGTTTCCCTTACCTGAAGGGATGAGTCCACAAAAATACTGCTAAGGCTGATGTCCATGAATTCAGTGCCTCCGTTTAGTCTTAAGACGTGTATGGGTTCAAGTCCTGCACCGAGGTGTTTAATCCATACTGAGTTTCCTTTCAGGTAAGGGGTATGAAGCTGGCCGAGTTTCACCTCTTTGCAGGTAGCTGTCTCATTTTCCCAACACCACTTATTGAAGAGACAGTCTTAACCCCATTGTGTATTTTCAGCTCCTTCTTTGTACATAATTCGGCCATAGAAGCATGGGTTTATTTCTGGACTCTCTATTCTGTTGCCTTGACCTATGTGTCTATTTTTGTCCCAGTACTACACTGTTTTGCTTAGTATAGTTTGAAATCTGAGACTGTTGTATCTTCAGCTTTGGTATGTTTTCTCAAAATTGCTTTATTTGGAATCTTTTCTGTTTTCATAAAAATTTTAAAATTTCTTGCTCTAGTTCTTTCAAAAATACTATCTGTATATTGATGGGGATTGCATTGAATATGTATAACACTTTTCATAGTATGGGCATTTTCAATAATATTAGTTCTTATAATCCAGGACAATGGTATACCTTTTTTTATTGTGTCATCTTCAATTTCCTTTTTTTTAAGTATTTTTAAATGTTTATTTACTATTTTTTGAGAGAGAGAGACAGAGACAGAACATGAGTGGGGGAGGGGCAAAGAGAGGGAAACACAGAATCCAAAACAGGCTCCAGGCTCTGAGCTGTCAGCACAGAGCCCAACGCAGGGCTCAAACTCACAGACCATGAGATCATGGCCTGAGCCAAAGTCGGATGCCCAACCAACTGAGCCACTGAAGTGCCCCTTCAATTGATTTAAAAAAAAAAAATTCTTAATATTTATTTTTGAAAGAGAGAGAGAAAGAGAGAGAATGAGTGGCGGAGGGGCAGAGTGAGAAGAAGACATAGAATGTGAAGCAGGCTCCAGGCTGTGAGCTGTCAGCACAGAGCCCAACGCGGGGCTCGAACCCACAGACCGTGAGATCACGACCTGAGCCAAACTTGACACTTAACCAACTGAGCCACCCAGACGCCCCTTCAATTTCTTTCACTAAATGTTTATACCTCCTAGAGTAAATATCTTTAAACTTCCTTAGTTACATTTAACATAGTATTTTATGGTTTTTGAGGTAATTTAACATGGGTTTGTTTTCTACATTTCTCTGCTATTTTGATAGTAGATACGGAAGTGCAACAGATTTTGGGATGTTAATTTTGTGTTCTGCAAGTCTTCTAAATTCATGTATTAGTTCTAATAGTATTTGGTGAAGTGTTAAGGACATTCTATGTATTGTTTCATATCATTTGCAAATTTGACTTATTCTTCTTCCTACCTGAAAAGACCAGTGAAGGTATGGAGCCATCCTTACCCACGGCAGACAGGTTCCTGCAGGTCTCCAGCATCACATCTCTGTAGAGCTTCCTCTGACCACGATTCAGCAAAGCCCACTCTTCCGGGGTGAAGTTCACAGCCACATCCTCAAAGACCACAGAGGCCTGAAACATACCACATATTCTATTGCAGCAAAGCTCCCTCTACACCCACATGTGTGGGAGAATAAAGGGTGACAGGCAGGGAGCTGCACTCCACTCCTAGGACCCCTGAGTCACAACAGAGGGTGAGGACAACAGCTGACATAGACTTACACACACCCAATTTCCTGGGTTATTTACACTGAGACAGATCTGAGCAGACCAGTACTGTACAGACCGAAAACTGAAATATTCACTCGGACAACACACAGACCGGAGGACACACGCTTGGCTTGCTCTAAGACGATTATGCCTCGTCAGCTCCAAGAACTGGAACCAGAATATCAGGATGCTGTGGACACTCAGATTCCAGGGCTGCTTGATGTGAGGAGCTCTCGCCCTGAAAGGAACAAGTCAAGAAGCCTGGTGGAGTCTCCTCTCTTCCGACAGAGGCAGACACGACCCTTTCCCCGGATTAGGTGGACTCTGGGCACGGACACAGGCCAGGGCCCGGGCGCCTGGCACACCTGATGTGTAAGACGAGTCCGGGGCCTTAAGAAACTTGGAAGTCAGCAGGGCCGCTCAAACTTTTAACCCAGGGCCCAGAATTCAAGGAAAAGGGCACCAGAAGGAAGAGTCCCTGAGGGATTGATGGGGACACGGCCACCACTCACGTTAACACAGGAGGAAGAGTCACAGCGTATGGACTGTTTTTAGGCAACAGGCCTGAGTGATGGAAAGACACGCAGCAAAGGGCACAGTGAGCACACAGCTGAATGCACACGGGCTCCTGAGTGACCTGCCTCGAAATGGCCACAGGCCCTAACTAACCCCTGCGACTTACAACCGGGCACAGGTCCCACACAGGGAGCATTCCAAAGGTTCCCATGCTCCCTCGTGACCCCGTAACTGTAGCCCCCAGCACCGCCTCCCGGCAGATGGTCTCTTCTTTACCGTCCTGCCCGCTGCTCCCTCGCAGGGTATTCAGCAAACTCCCATCTCCTCTGTTCTGCCTTGGGGGGAATTCTCTCACCCCCCGAGCTGCGGGCCTCCCCCTGATCGGGTCACCCCACATTTGTTGGCCTTCACAGGGACCCTCTGCTATACTCGGCCTCTCCTGGGATTTCCTAGGAATTTCTTGGGAGTTTCCCTTGGTGGCCTGACTCTAAGTGTTCTCTGGGCACCTGACAACCTCCACCTGAGGTTCCTCCTCGGTGAGGATCCCAAGTCCCAGGGGGCGTCTATGGGGCACCCCTTGCCCAACAGGCTGAGGGATTTCCCCTCTTGCCTTCAGAGCGATCCCTCTCTCCTCTCCTTTGTCTTTTAACCCTTCAAGAGGTCTAACCCTAGTACTCCTCAAACAAAGAGGCCAGGGTGGCTCCACACTCTGTCTGAAGGTGTGAGAGTGAATAGGTTGGACTGCCCATGTCTATGAGGGTGAAGGGCCCCTTTCCTCTGCTTTCTCACCCTGTCCCCCAAGGTCTGCTCCCAATATGTGGTGTAGTTGGCAACAGCAGCCCAAGCCGGGTGAATCCACATGTTACAGACTCAGCTGGGACCCTTTCCTAATGCTGGTGGAGTCTCAGCAGGCTTATTCTTTCAGACCCTTTCCTTAATTCCTTTGTTTCCACGTATCCAGCTGCCATCTTGATCTACAGGGAAACACATTCCTACAGGTCTCAGTGCTGAGTCCTCCCCTTTTTTTTTTGACCCAGGTTGGCCACCGGGTGTGTGTCTCTCCCTAGAGCAGGGTACACCCCAGCACAGATTTCTATTGCTATTTGTTGTGACACTCTCCTTGATCGCATGCCCCCAGTAAAGTCAGGTGCCCCACGTAAGGACATAAGGCCCAGTCCTTCTTCAGGACAGTGCACACCCTGACTGAAATCTCAACCACAAGTCACAGCCTCATTCCCCTTGGTGGGACAACCCTTTGGGAATCAGCAGCAGATCTTTCCCAGTATGGGACGAAGTCCTCTATTCCTATACTCGCCTTTGGGCTGTATTTTTAAAAAGTGGATAAAACACGAACCCCAAGACCTGAGAAAAATCATCTCATCTTTCATGTCATGTGTCCTGGCCTCATACAAACTCCCAGATCAAGACATATGGCCCCATACACAACTTGAAGTCTTTTGCCAGAACTCCTCCAAATGCTCACAGGTCCCATACATGCAAGCCTTCATATTCATGGCACTGTCCCCAAATCCCAACCTCTACAAAAACTGCAGAATGTGTCTTCCTCAGACACATGGTCCATCTGACCCTTCAGACATTCTAGATGACCTCTCTTTTATTCCACCCATTGGCTTTCCCCTGCCTCTACAGGAACAGGGGCTCTACTGGACTTAATGGCCAACTTTAGATTTTTCCCATAGGTATCCCAGGTTAAAAAAAAAAACAAACAAACAGTGGGCAACAAATTGACTCCTAGTGGACGCAGATGCAACGTATTTGATTTTTTTTAAATTTTTAATGTTTGTTTATTTTTGAGAGAGAGAGAGATACAGAGCATGAGCAGGAGAGGGGCAAAGAGAGAGGGAGACACAGAATCCAAAGCAGGCTCCAGGCTCTGAGCTGTCAGCACAGAGCCCGACGGCAGGGCTCGAAGTCATGAACCATAAGATCATGACCTGAGCCAAAGTCAGACACTTAACCTACTAAGCCACCCAGCTGCCCCAGAATACATTTGATATTAAAGCTAATTTAAGGTTGCTGATGTAACGAAAAGACATGATTTTAGAGTTATCCATACATATTTATTACATATAAAACTTTTATACTAAAGGTCAAATAAGCTCTGTTGCAGTTTGTAAATAAATGATGAGTTAAAATCATGGTTAACTTTGTCTCAGAAAGTTCTCATGGGTAATTTTTAAGATAGCTTTCAAAATCTTTCATAACCTGAAACTTTGAAATTTTGCTAAGTTCAATGATAAATTCGGTTTAATTCACTGGGCATCTAAGTCTTTTCTCAATAAGATAAAATACTAACATGTTAATTAGCAAAAATAAGTTTCATCTGCTTTTGGCTTCTTATTGCAGAGAAACTAAAGATACCTGCATCTGTTGGAAAACATACATTGTGACTCATTTAAAGACTGTGCTATGAAAAAGGCATGTTCCTAAAAACTATGAAATGCGTCCATAAATTTGTCATCTAAAGAATCCTGGTGTATAGACAGTTCTCAATTGGTTTTCACTGGAGACTAAGGTTTCTAAGAGGTACAATTCTTCTAAATGTAACGGAGACTGACCGGAATGGGGAAAGCAAGTCTGTATCTAAGAGAGTAGGAGATATGAGGGATGGGAATACATTTTGTTAAGGTGAAAGAAAGTAATTTTCTCCTAAAATGAGACTGGTTATTTAGAGAAAAAAATCTCAGGACAAACTCTGAGTGCAAAAGAATGTTGCAGACAAGTCTGTGAAGGGACAGCTTTAGAAAGTCATTTTATGTGTGTGTGCTTAGGATGAACTAATATTGAAATAAATTGATTTTATTAAATTTCTTTTTCAACGTTTATTTATTTTTGGGACAGAGAGAGACAGAGCATGAACGGGGGAGGGGCAGAGATAGAGGGAGACACAGAATCGGAAACAGGCTCCAGGCTCTGAGCCATCAGCCCAGAGCCTGACGCGGGGCTCGAACTCCCGAACCACGAGATCGTGACCTGGCTGAAGTCGGACACTTAACCGACTGCGCCACCCAGGCGCCCCTGAAATAAATTGATTTTAAAAGGATACTGCTTCAATAGTAAACATGCACTTTTCTCGCTGGGACAAAGCTTTCTTGGATTGTTGGTCTGGTCTTGATCAAGACGATGTAAACAAAAGTCTTCTTCCTTTCCTTATCTGCCCCCAAAACCAAAGTTTCTATGTTTTGCTTTCACCAGGTCTTTGACTACTTAAAGTTAAGACTTCTCAAAATGTGTAAGATCTGTAATTCTATTTAGACATGTGCTTTAAAAATTTCTGAGAGTTCAAGGGGTGCCTGAGTAGCTCAGTCAGTTAAGCATCCAACTTCGGCTCAGGTCATGATCTTACGATTTGTGAGTTCGAGCCCCACATCGGGCTCTGTGCTGATGGCTTGGAGCATGGAGCCTGTTTCAGATTGTGTGTGTGTGTGTCTCTCTCTCTGCCCTTCCCCCAGTAATGATCTGTCTGTCTCTGTATCAAAAGTAAATAAACATTTAAAATAAATAAAAATAAAAATTTCTGAGGATTCCAACACACTTTCCCAAGTTTGGAAATTGTAAACGAAGTCTTTTTTGACTAATTAGGCTTGCATATTTGGTATGTTAAGTTACTTGGAAAGCAGGGTCAAACAAATAGTAATAAACCTTAGATTGTATCACTTGAGTGTATACTACAGCTGTTTTGAAATTACATAAAATCCATAAAGTTTAAATATGTTCTCATATAACATCATCACTTGACATTCTAATTAATAAAATACTAGGTGTCAAAGAAACGAGCAGATGTCCTTGTCAGCTATATTACACTGAAGTCACATATCAGATCATGAGTCATGGCCATTTCTATGTTGTTTTGTTTTTTTGTCATTTATATTTATTGTTCTGATGCTCTTGCCAAATGAGTTTTGTCTTCAAGGAGATTCATGAAAAGGATTTTTTTTTTTGTAAATACAGGTATTTGATATCTTTAAATCATAAAACTGAACTGGGTAAGAATTTCCAGAACTAATGGGAAAGTTGCATTCAAACAAACAGGAATTAATTAACATAGGACTAAATGAATTAAAGATGCTTATAGTTTTTGTAACTCTTATTTGAAATACTGCTGGTTCTATAGTGTTTGCTCTAACAAATTGAGGAAGTTTTCTCTTGAAATACCTAGGACTTACAGAAACATGATGAAGTATTCCTTTGTGAACAAATGGAAACATTTCCCTTTTTTCCCTACCTAAATGCCACAGAATTCCGAAACTCTCAGTGAGTATTCTTTCTTTTCCTGTCAAGGATAAGCATTTGTGTAAGTTCAATGAGCCTCTCTGCTTCTTGTAACAGGACACCATAGGAAACGTTGGTTATCCTACCGATGCTTCGACTGAAATGTCATATTTCAGAGAGACATGGTAAGACAACAGATACTACCAGGCAGCTTTAAAGAAATAAGGTTGACTTTATGCAGCCAATCAAGCCCCTTAGAAATGCTGGCCTGATCCCTTGCTGCCAGAGTTCCCAGCAGCCTTACCAGGTGAGTAGACAAAGTCAATTCCTGGCAGGTGCAGGTAACCTCAGGATTTATTCAGGGCCTCAAGAATAGGTAGGTATTCACCTGAATCTACAGGGATTGTAGACAAGTCTGACAGCAAGTATTTGACTTGGCTTCTGGCCTTGAGAGGTTATTAAAAATTCAATCTAGAGATTATTTATAAACATTTCAAGCAAAGCAAGTCGTTAAAAAAAACTCCTATGACCAATCACTATTCTTTTTGTCATTATTATTATTTTTTTATATTTTATTTATTTTTGAGAGCAAGAGAGACAAAACACAAGCAGGGGAGAGGCAGAGAGAGAGGAAGACACAGAATCCGAAACAGGATCCAGGCTCTGAGGTGTCAGCCCAGAGCCCAACGCAGGGTTCAAACCCACAAACTGTGAGATCATGACCTGAGCCAAAGTCGAATGCTTAACCGACTGAGCCACCCAGGCGCCCCACCAACACATTCTTCCTGAGCTTCTGTGAATAATTAGGCCATGTTTGTTAGTCTTGATTTGACTATCTCTGGTTTTAAGGGTGATTTCAGAGAGAATAAAAAATAATGTTTCAATAACACATCTTTGTACATATTAGATTTTAATACTATTTCTTATAAACCAGACTAGGTCCTGAATTTTTCTGGTTTCATCAAATATTTAGCTAGAGTTCTCCAAACTAAGGTTTCCAGCCTTCCATCCTCTTGACTTAAGTCATTAAAAACCACAACCACCCTTTTTCCTAAAGTCTTGAAAACTGACGCTGGACAACTTGAGGTGAGGTTCAGAGAAACTGGCAAAAGCTCATGTATAAAGAATCATCATGCTTGTTACTGTGAGGATGATAACAAGACCTCATGGACATACGATCATCCGAACAGCCAAAAACATGGGAGGAACTCTCCAACATTTTCATAACTCAACTATCACCTTGACCAATTCTGTGTGGCTGGGAGGCCAAAAATCACTCCACAAAATCCCGAATTTCCCCTTCTCCATGGGATTGGCCGTAGACTTCTGGAAATAATGGGTAGCCATTCTTTCCTTATGATATGACTGGATGATGCACTTAGGGATGCCCTTATCTACCAGGACAAGTCACCTCCCACTTGCCAGCAATTCCTCATCATTAGAATATCATTAAGGCTAGGGGCACGTGGGTGGCTCAGTCGGTTAAGCATCTGACCTCAACTCAGGTCCTGATCTCACGGTTCGTGTGTTCAAGCCCCACGTCAAGCTCTGTGCTGACAGCTCAGAGCCTGGAGCCTGCTTCGGATTCTGTGTCTCCCTCTCTCTCTCTGCCCCTCCCCTGCTCACATTCTCTCTCTCTCTCTCTCTCTCTCTCTCTCTCTCTCTCTCTCTCTCTCTCAAAAATAAACAGTAAAAAAAAATTGTTTAAAAAGAATGTCATTAAGGCTGGACATCAGGCAAAGAAGCCTTCTTGATGGTTTTACCCCTTAGACATTCTGTCACAGGAGTTGCCTCTATCAATGTAAAATTGTAAGTAGATGCTTTAACCAAGCACACAGACATCACCTTTAACCAACCCCAACACACGGTCACCCAGAAACTGAGGTGGTCCTGCAAAACCAAACAGCCCTGAAAATCCTGCTGCAGCTCAAGGAGTAACGTATACTTTCATTAAAACAGTGTTGGGGCGGCTGAGCGGCTCAGTTGGTTAAGAGTCTGACTTCTGCTCAGGTCACATCTCCTGGGCCCCACATCGGGATCTCTGCTGTCAGCGCAGAGCTCACTTTGGATCCCGTCTTCCACCCTCCTTGCCCTTCTACTGCCGCGTGCACTCTCTCTCTCAAAAAGAAATAAGCAGGGGAGGGGCAGAGAGGGAGACACAGAATCCAAAGCAGGCTCCAGGCTCTGAGCTGTCAGCACAGAGCCTGATGTGGGGTTCAAACCCACGAACTGTGAGATTATGATCTGAGCCAAATCGGATGCTTAACAGACTGAGCCACCCAGGCAGCCCAACCCGCCCAAAAAAATCGTTTTAAAAGAGTGTTAAATATATGCTCCAGATTACAATAATGTAACAGGATTGCTAAAAGATATGGGTACTCATGTTGGTGCTTGAAAGGATCCCTCCCTCTCCTTTAATAACTGGTTAAACTCCTGGACTGGAGGAAGATTTTGGTCAACTATTAAAGGTCTTTTATTTCAGCTTCTCTTCCTGCTGAACGTTGACCCACCAGGGACATCTCTATGCCCTCATTCAGCAGGAAGAAGCTACTGAAGGTGACACCCCTGCCCTAATGCCAAAGATTTGTATTGTCCGCCTGTCAGGGGGATGTCAGGGCCACATTTAGATAACAGGCTTCACCAATGGAAAACTGAGTTAGGCAAGAGGGCCCACAGTGAACACACAGATGCATAAAAAATAGGCTCATGAAGTGACCCACCTCGAAATGGCCACAGGCCCCAACTATCCAATGGCCTACTTATAACCAGGCACAGTTACCATAAAAAAGGGAATTTCCATATGTTCCCACACTCCCTCACTCTGCCCTATAAGTCTAGCCCCAAACCACTTCCTGGTGGCCCTCTGCTCCCTCATGGTGCATTCAATAAACCTCTATCTCCTTTGTGCTGCGTTGGGTGAATTCTTACACAACCCACACTGCTGGGTCCCCCAAACATCAGAACCCCCATACGTAATATCTTTGGAGCAATACAAGAAGCCACCATATCATTGACATAAAGAGCAAACAATTATCATAAAATTATCAAAAGTTGTTTAAACAAAAGACACGTCCCCCAAATCTAAGGACACAGAACCCCAGCTACATCAGTTACAACAAAGGCAACACCCCTTCGTCTGGGGCTGCAACATGGGTTTGCTAGTCACACAGCTGATACGAGGTTTGTGATCTAAACAGGTTTTTAAAAACTCATGTAACAACAATAAAAAAGTATAAAGACAAATAATACAACTAAATAACGGACAAAGAACGCGAGTACACATTTCCCCAGGAAGATACACAATGGCCAAAAAGCACATGAAATGATGCTCAATGTCACCAATCATCTGTGGTCCATCCACAAAATTTAATTGTGCACAGACACTTCCAACCTACTCTATGAGGCCAGTTTATGGTGATACCAAAACCAGTCATATATAAAATGGATTCTACAACGTGACCAAGCGGGATTTATCTGGGAATAAAATGGTTGGTTCAGCAAGAAAATAGCAGTCATAAACTTCATGAACAGAAGAGAAACAAAAACCCCATGATCACTTACACACAGAAAAGGTATCTCCTTGAACCCACCACCCTCTCTTGACAAAAATACTCAGCCAACTAGGAACAGAAAGGAACTCCCTCATCCCGAAATGGGGCGGCGGGGAAAAGCCCACACCTAACATTTGCGCACCCAGACACTTCTCCAAAGAACATATGCAAATGGCCAGTGGGTCGATGAAAAGATGCTAGACATTCGTCACGAGGGACACGCACCTCGAACTACCACCAGCAGAGGCCCCTTCGCACCCACCACACTGGCTATAAAGACGCCCCAGGAAGCGCCGGCGAGGCCGTGAGCAGGGCGCATTCGCCTTCATTTATCCTGCTGCGGATGTAAGCGGGGGCGGCCGCTTTGGAAGAGTCTGGTGGACCCCCAGCATGAGCAACGTGGAGTTCCCGCCCAGCACGGCAGGTCCGCTCCTCGTATCCACCTGCCCCAGACCCGGGAGGACGAGCGCCATCACACACACGCGTGCGCACGCGCTCTGCTCTCCGCGGCGCGACTCCCGATCGCCAGGGATGAAAACCACCCAGGAGCCGGGCACCTCTTCCAGGATGAGTAAAGGCGACACGACTGAAGTGGAGTCAGGAGTCCACAGGGGAAGCTCCCGAACCTGCCGCTCAGGGCCAAGGGCAGACACAACACGGAGAGACGCACCTGCACACCCGTAATGCATCACTGCTCATGCAGGAGGAAGGAAGATGATTTCCTGGGTGGCAACAGCCCAGCCAATGAGAGACGGTCACAGCCCAGCCAATGAGAGAGAGCCAGGGCTCAGCCAGTGAGAGCCACAACCCAACCAATGAGAGACGGCCACAGCCCTGCCAATACAGAATAGTAGCAGCCCAGCCAATGAGAGGCAGTCATGGATCACCCAATGAGAGATGGTCATAGCCCAGCCAGTGAGAAGCCCCTGAACGTAGAACCCCCGCCCCCCAGTTTGCTCCAACGGACTTCTTGTTTGCACAGCCCCTCCCAATGCCCCCTCTCCTCTAGAAAAGAGTAGCCCTCCCTAGAGTCCTCCCCTTTTTCCCTCCAGATTTGCCTGTGGTTTTGCTGTGGCATGTGTCCCAAATTACAATTCTCTGCTAGTCCCAGATAAACCCATTTTTTTCCTGGAAAAATATCTGGTTTTAAGGTTAACAGTTACTTGATCACTGGTGGACCCACAAAAGACCCCAACCACTCCGGGCTGGCGAGCAAACAGGTGCAGGTCCCACAGAGCCCACTGCGCTGCTTTCTCGCGGACCCTGAAGTGCAGGGTAAGTTTTGTGCCAGGATCAGAGCCCCGCTCCCCGGGTCTGCGCTGTCCTGTGTCTGTGCTCTCCGGGGTTTATTGGGGACCTGTCTTAGGGGCTTGTCCTTTCTGAGAGAGCTCATTTGGCTTTTGTTCCGACTACTTTTCAGAACTGGACTGTACCTCTTAGAACCGTCCCTGTTGGAAATGTGCTAGCCCTTGGTCTGGTTTCTTCTGTAAAGAGGCTACTCCTGTAGAGACTAGTGTTTATACATTTTATTCTGGTCTAGAGAAAACCACCATGAAATGGATTCCAGACATCATGAAAAGAACAGCTTTAAATCCAAATGACAGCCTTGCCTTAGTTTAAAGCTAAGTTCTCTTTTCTGCTTATTATGGATCTTTGATAAGAAATACAGTTGCTGAGAAGTCTGTTTTGCTTGCCGTTTGCTACGAGCATTGTGAAACCTTTCCTGAATGTAACCCGCTATGTAATAGAGTAAGTTGTGAAACTTCCTAAATGTAGTCTGGTATGTAATAGAATAAGTGACTGTACATGAACTAACCGGCATTCCTCGCTTCTGTAAACCTGCTTGCTTAACATATTTCCCCCTTCCCCTTGGTTCCTCAGGTACTTGAGAAAGGGGAGAAACGGGAGACCTGGGCAAACTGTTTGCCTAGTCATCCTGGTCTGTGAAAAACAAACTTAGCTTCAATCCGCTTGCTTAACCAGCTTGTTCCGCTTCTGTACAACTGCTTGGCGTAACCGCGAAGAATCCCTAACTTCCCCATAACTTGTTTGTACCTGTCTATAAAAAGGCTGTAAAAACCTCACTCGGGGCCTCTTAGCGTCACCGGCAACGAGTGTGCGGAGGTCCAGGTTCGAACCTGCAATCAACGACCCTTGCCGCTTGGCTTTGGCTTATGACTCTGGTGGTCTCTTGTGGGGGGTCGCAACCTCGGGCATTACAATCAAAGCGCAGGGAGGGGGGGCTCCCACCCGGGACCCTGACCGGTCTTACGTTTAAAAAGCCATGGTGCGTCCTCATGTGCATTTCTAAAAAATGAACAACTGAACCAAATGTAATTTAAAATTACAATGGCCTTTATGGGGAACTTTCGATCTCCCCAAACTTGTTTTATTGAAAATTAAATTAGGAAGTCATGACTTCAGAACATTGAGTTTGATACAGATTTTATTCGATACCTCAAGACTTGCAAATATTTTCAGGATCTAAGTGTGCCTCTTTGCAAAAGACTATTTCAAATGAACGGAGGCAAACAACTGAAATACGACAAATGGCTTCCGAAGTGTCTTTTTCTCCCGCCCAGGCTTCCCTGTCTGCAGACATCTGGCGGCTACTCTACACCCGGGACCTGCCTCCAACCACTTTCCTCAACAAGCTCTGAACTTCCCTTTTCTTCTGAACCTGCCCTTGATCCCTCCTTACCTCAACCTGTTAACCAGGCCTCTTTAAAGGGAAGGCTTCTCAAGATCTAAAACCCCACATTTCTCATGTTCCCTGGACTAAGGCAGAAGTTTCCAGAAATGCCTAGAACCCCCATAAGCTCGCTGAAGAACATAACACAGCTATTCAACTGGGACACACCAACAGGGTGTCCCAGATTTAGATCAATTAGTCCACATGCGTGTTGCTGAGGCCCAGGCCACACATGGGATGAAACTAACCCGCGAGACACAGATGCCCACTTCTGGAAAGATGCTTATGATACTTACTGGAAATCCCCACCGAGCAATTACAGTAGCTTTTCCTAAGATTGTGAATTAAAACAAAATCTAGATTTCCACACAAGAGCCTGATGAACCTGTACGCGGCTGTTGTAACAGACTCCAGCTTGTCTTCAACATAACTTCAGGGCTTTCTTCACATGTGAAATCTACCCAGGCAGCATTTAATGGGCTGAACTGGGATCCTGCTTTTTACTTAAAAGGCCCAAGATGGAATGGGACTCCACGTCCACTGCATTTTAGTTATTTTGGCAAACAAGCGGACTCACACCCCACATGGAGGAAAGACAGCCAAAACTCTTAATTCTCACCTACGGCAGCTGAAGCCTCCTAAAAACCAAACACCTACAGTTCGCGCTACGATTGCAAACCAGGCGGGACATGTGAGAGAAGGTTATCAGCAGCCTGAATGCTCCAGGTGCGGGAGCCCTCCTCCCAGCCCTTCCCAACCCCTCCTCATTGCCAACATCTGGGCCCTAAGGACCACAGGGGCTCTGCCCCAAGTTCCCTCTTGATCTCTGACATGTCTTCAACGCAAAAAATGGAAGCCAGCTCAAGGAAACCAATAGGCAAACTTCTGTTCTACTTCAAAGGGATGTTCTCCTAAAAAATAATTTCGCAAAACTGACCAGAGGTGTCCCCAAAATGCGCCCCAGAAATGGAAACACTTTATTAGAAGTCTAACTGTTACTTCGAAAAAAGGGAGAACTCTGGTTTGGGCCAAAGAACAGTCTGGCCCTAGGAGCGATTCTACAATATTCACTACTCACCACTGAACACACAGTAGAGCAGCGGCCTCCAATAACAGGAGAGTGTTCGAGAAGTACTCGTGGAGAAAGACTGAAGCCACAAAAAAATGTGACAACCTCGCTGGTCCCACCTGTCCGGTTACAACCCAGGGAAACCCGTTTGCATGAATGGATTTCACGCAGCCCCCTCTCTCTGAATAGGAGTATGTGTTAGTCACGGTTCATAGGTTATCTCACTGGCGGAAGCCTTCTCTTGTCGACAGCCCAGGGCCTGTCCTGTGGCTGCAGTGCTGTGAGAAAAGGGCGTCCCCACCTGGGGAACACCTCGCAAACTTCACAGGGATCCGGGAGCCCAGTTTACCAGCCAGGTGCTGTTCTGTTCGGCCCGTCTTACACCTTCACTCTGTGTAACACCTAGGATCCTCGGGCTCAGGTGGGCTCACTGAAGGCACTACTGCTACTCAAGGGACACCCTGTGTCCCAAACACCGTGTCCAAAAGCACTGGGGTTGGTCCTTTTCCATCTCACACCCCCCTCCAGAGCCCCCCCCCCCCCGACTCCCACCCTGAGAAATCACAGCACGGCCAAGGCACTGGCCCTCGCTCCTTTGACTCTCGGTGACAAAAAGGTGTATACGTTAGTATTGGAAAAAATTAATAGCTTCTTATCAAAATAACCATGCCGTGGGAGAGCCACGTTCACAGTGCCCTCCCGGGGGAGGAAGACCCTGAGGCCTCCCACCTTCCAACTCCGGAGATTTCGTCTACTGACAAGACCCCTCCTGGTTCTCTCCGGCCTCCCTGGAAAGGCCCCCCGTCAGCATCTGCCCGCCAGCCCCTGTGTCACCGCACTCCAGGGCACAGACCCTGGATGCATGTGGCACGTGTAGACACACAGCAAACCCTGACTGCCCTGCACACCACATGGTGACGTGACGGGAAAGGTTTCCCGAACAGCAGCAGACGACATCTGTGCCACAGCCTTCCCGAGACGTCCGGCCTTGGCTTGGGGCCCTTTTTCTCACTGTTGCTTCTTCTCTGCTTCATGGAACTCTCTTCGTGGGGTTCTGGCCTTTCAGGAAAGGGCTCATCAGGATCCCGAGACAAATGAACCGGTCACTTGCCTTTTCTCACGTGTTAGAAGGCTCTAAATTCACAAAAGTCTTTCTTCATCCGAACTATTAACTGATGCCGTCCTATTACCCAAATTCATGGTCTCTCCATTCACAACCTTACAGGCTGCATTTCTGGGTAACATGTGGTTCCAAACTGCACTTTTGAGAACACTTTTTATTTTTTTTTCTTAATTTTTTTTTTCAACGTTTATTTATTTTTGGGACAGAGAGAGACAGAGCATGAACGGGAGAGGGGCAGAGAGAGAGGGAGACACAGAATCGGAAACAGGCTCCAGGCTCCGAGCCATCAGCCCAGAGCCTGACGCGGGGCTCGAACTCACGGACCGCGAGATCGTGACCTGGCTGAAGTCGGCCGCTTAACCGACTGCGCCACCCAGGCGCCCCTTGAGAACACTTTTTAAAACATCTTTCAAGTTTTGCTACTTTTTCAGAAACTTCACCACTAAGCTTTGTGTCCCCGCCCCCCCCCCCCTCCCGGCACTGTCTCCTCCCAAATGCCCTGGGTTCGTTCTCTCCCTCTGGGTCCGTGGGATTCACCATCTGCCCTCACGGTGGCCCAGGCGGGGACTTCCAGGAGGCAAGCAGGACTCCGGGCCTGCCTCCACAGGGAGAACGTTCTCCCCGGGGTTGGAATAAGTGCCAATGAACATTTCAGTGGGCTGCCTTCAGACCCGGGGTCCCCGATTAGAACAATCCATAGAGTTATGCTACTTTTCTTTCGTATTTTATTGCCGGTGAATCGTGTGATTCATACAAGTACACGCTCTGCAAGGCTGACACTGCTGATGCACCCGGCCTAGATGACAAGTGTCTGACGGCATCTCCCTCCGAACCGTCCCCGTCACTCAGGTGTGGCCTCGACTGGTTTTCACTGCTCTGCTCCTTCCCCCCAACAGAGACACGCCAAGCGGGAGACGTCCTTCCTGGCGCTGAGGGACAAATCCACTAAATACAGCAAACCCGCCTCTCGCTCGCAGATGCTTCCGAGGAAACACGGAGGTCAAACAGAGGAAATGGAGAGATTCGCCCACGGAAAGCTCCTTAGGGACGGAGTGGGGGGCCGGCAGGGGGCGCCCTCGCGTCCTGCCCCGTCCTCACCGGGGGCCCCAGCCGCAAGCCCGGCACCCTGCAAGCCCAGCCTGCCTCGGCTGGGACGCCGCCTCCCCACCCCCGCCCTGCCAGCGGGGAGCCACTGTGCTTCCAGCTCTAGGTTCTTCCGCATCCCGGGTTTCCATCCCGGCCCCTGCTGGCCTCTCTAGCAGAGCGTCCCTCTCCTCTGTTCTAGTAACTGCCTGTGGTCCTGTGTATCTTACACGTTCAGAATTAATTCCCTGCTGTTCCGGAACAAACTCAGTTTTGGGGGTAAAGTAAGTGACAGTTTCAATTTACAACTTACCAGTAACTAGAACACGAGGCAGTAACAGACAGACGGATAAACAGCCTGATTGACAAAGAAATGCACAGACAGGCGCCCCTGACTCTAGCAAGTGGGTATACGCTCAGCGGGTGCCACAGGGCATCAGCAGAGATGGGGACACTTGGACACATGGGGCCAGGGAAGGCTGGTTATCTAAGGGGTAAAAGGAATCATCAGATTCACGGACAATAACCGAGTCTGGTGGATTTAACTGGAAACAAGAGGAACACACGGACAGAAAAGTTCCAGCACGTGTGATCAGACCTGAGCGATGGAGGAGTTTTCTCACAGAACAAAAGAAGGTCATCTACACAGGAAGAGACCGGGAAGTTCAAGTCTACTAACAACGTGAAGGGTCCATCCACGCAGACAGCACAGAGAAGTGACACACCCTGACCTGGACAAAACACAACACGTAGAAATGAAACAGACAAATGTCTCCGGGACGTGAAGGAAACAGATCATCAGGAAGCAGACCCTTGAGATACAGGAGACAACACGCTGGAAATGCTTCCACGGAAGAGGAAACCCACACGTGAGAAATGCTCAGCCCGGGAGGAATCAGATAAACCAACGTGCGACGTCCAGGAGACCCCGTGTCACACCCGCGAACTAGAAAACAGGAAGCCAGAAGGGACAGGACCCAGCACTGACGTGTGGTTCAGACTCTGCACCCGCGTTTCCTACTAACATATAACTTACTCATGAGCTACAATATGCAATATGTGAGACAGATCAGGATCACAGTTTTACAACCCTGGACCCTGCATGGAACCGTCGCTAGCATTTGGATGAATCTTTTTTTTTTTTTTTTTTTTAATATTTTTGGGACAGCACAAGCAGGGAAGGGGCAGAGAGAGGGGGAGAGAAAAGGGATTCTCCACTGACAGTCTGACAGAATTGAGCTGGATGTGAGGCCTGGCCTTGACCTCACAAACCCGGAGATCACGACCTGAGGGGAAGTCAGCTGCTCAACCAACTGAGCAACCCAGGTGCCTGGGATGAATCCTCTGATCCATGACTCCACCCACCTGGCATGAAGGTGTGGAGCCCCCTGCAGACCCCCCCCCCCCCAACCCTCATGGAGAAGGACAGTTCTGTCCTGAGACACTTTTCCCCAGGGGACGCTCTCTGGATAAAGCCCCCAGTAACCCGGGTCAGCAGGGACAGGAACGACCTGACACACTTACCACCCTCTGCCCTGAAGGGGAAGAAAAGAGGCAGAAAGAACTCGGGCGTCTTACACCTGCTCAACGCGAGGCTGGCGGAGGACAGAGCCATCCGTGCTGGGCTGGACAGGGTGACAGGTCCTGCTCACAGGTGACAGGTGACCTGCAGACGCCTACCTGAGTGCTGTGCTCCTGGGTGGTTCAGTTGGTTAAGTGTTAAATCATGTGAGTCTTGATTTTGGTTAGGGTGGTGACGTCATGGTTCATGGGTTCGAGCCCCACATCGGGCTCTGAGTGAGGGTTCAGAGCCTGCTTGGGATTCTCTGTCCCTGTCTCTCTGCCCCTCCCCCTGCTCACACTCTCTGCCTCAAAATAAAATAAATTTAAAAAGAGAGAGAGAGAAAGAGAGAAGACTGACAGGAAGTCCCCCTGGCTCACCCACGACAGGGCCACGCGCCGACCCCCCACACCCACACTTTGTGCCTCATCTGCGATCAGCTCAGCTGCTTGTCCCCGTGACCAGGGGGCACAAAATGCTGGCTGGTCCCGCTTTGCTTTGGCTTCTCTCCTTCCTCCAGACCCCTGAACGTGGGCTTGCTCTCAGCCTGAGCCACACACAGCCCCTCCTGGGGGACAGGGGACAGGCTGGTCTCAGGGAACCCCAACGTCAGCACCACACCTGCTCACGCCTGGTTTCTTTCCTCCTCTCCTACCTTCTACACGACTCTTGAGACACTCGCAGGTCTTAGGCTCACAGTGTCGATGTAGCCCCTGCCCCAAATGCAACTGCCCCCCGATCCCCTGCACGGCCCCTGCCCCTAATGCGACAGCCTCCCCTGCCCCTAATGCAACTGCTCCCCCTTCCCCCTGCACAGCCCCTGCCCCTAATGCAACAGTCCTCCTACACCCCTGCACAGCCCCCGCCCCTAGTGCAACAGCCCCCCCGTGCCCTGCATGGCCCCTGATCCTAATGCAACAGCCCTCCCTTCCCCCTGCACAGCCCCTGCCCCTAATGCAACTGCCCCCCACTCTGTTCTCAGCCCCTGCACCTAATGCAATAGCCCCCCCCTGCCCCCCTGGACAGCCCGTGTCCCTAGTGCAACAGCCCCCTGCCTCCCTGCACAGCCCCCACCACTAATGCTACAGTCCCCCTCCCCCTGCACAGCCCCTGCCCCTAATGCAACAGTCCCCTCCCCCTTCTTTGCAGTCATTCTTCTCAGTATAGGACTCTCCTTACTCAACTTGGATTTTTCTTTTGACACTGGTTTGACCAACTGTCCACGACCGCCCCTTTCCTACCCAAACTTTGCCCAGGCCGCTGTGCTCCCCACAGGCCCCTGAACTGCAGGTGGCCCACACGCTGAGCATCCACTGAGCTGAGGAACAAGGCCCTGGGCACGTGAGCCAATGAGGCCTTCCTCCACCACAGGGGCCAGATCCTGACACTGGGCCTTCCTGCCCATCCCCCTCTCGCAGATGGGAGCAGGTCCCTGTTGGAACCGATTGTAATAAACTGTCCTCAGCCAGGTGCAGATTTGAGGTCATCTCTCAGGTCTGTCACCAGCTAGACCCCAAGCCCATGTGGTTGTACTCACAGACCTTTGCCCCACGTTTCCCTAAGCTGTCCTTTCCAGCTGTCCTTTTAACTCAGGCAAATGACAGGAACCTGCCCCTGGAGCAGATCACACATCGACTGCCCTCACCAGATCTCCAGAGCCCCAACCTCCCCAACAAGTTTGAGAAGCCCCAGGATTCCTGTCTGTGCAGAGGGACCTGGAGGGACCTCTGGAATGACCACCAATTACCTTTACCTCATTATCACACTGAAGTCTCCACTGGGGGAGGAGCACAGCCTCCTGTACATGACTTACTTCCTGGGGACAGGCCTGCTGCCCTAAGGCCCACCTCCAGCACCCCTCCTTCCACCCCACACAGGACGAGGAGGCTTCCCCATGGAAATACCCATCCCAGCCCTAAACCAGAAGAGCCCATCCACCCTCCCTCCGGGGAGTCAGGGCTTTGGAAGTTATTTCCTCTGATCTACTGATCTCTGTATCTGCTGCTAATAAAGTTTTCTTCCTGGGACTGCTCAGTGTGGAGCAGTTTCTGACTCACCAAGCAGAGAACTCAGGTTGGTTGGGTGACAGGTCCACCCTGGGTCCCCCTGGAAGCTCAGCGGGTTTAGGGGGTGCCCAGAAAAGCAATCGTTTTAGGACCCCCGCTCCATTCCGTGATCTACGCCTCTCCGGCTCTAATTGCCCAGTACACCCCTTGCAGAACTTCCTGGTCCGCGTCAGAATCACAAAGAAATGGAAAACCAGAAAACCAATCTCAGCCATTTACGACTTGAAGGGAACAGCGTGGAAGCAAAGACTGACAGTCTGCACCAGGCCAGGAAACAGCCAAACCCGTGAAACTCTCCGCGCCGTTTCCAAAGTGAGAAAACCCTGCATTTCTTACCCGAGATCGCAGCCCAGGACCCCATGCGCGTGCACCTGCTCCCTCAGCGCGCGCTCAGCCCCGGCCCCACGTCCCACACTTACCTCCGCTGGATTCTAACGTCCAAGTCTCAGCCCCCGGGACCAGCTCTGGCTCCGTGACCGTCACACTGCACGCGTGCTTTCTGGGCACGTCTTCCAGCTCGCTCCGAGCAACCTCACGCCCGCCTAGACTGCCCCCGACAGAGCTCCCCCCCACCCCCACCGCCCGTCCCCGCTAGGGAGTCGCGGATTCAGAAGCTATTTCCTGAGGCCGCCTTATGGCTACAAATAGTTTCCTTTATGTGACAACTTACCCGGACAGTCTCTACCTGTCCTCCACCGAGGAGCGCAAACTCCTGCTTAGTCAGGCCTCCCCCCCCCCGCCCTCCCCCCTGCCCTCCCCCAGCCTCCCTTCTCAGTTCCAACCGCCCAGGGCCCAGGTGCGGACCCCTGGGGACGCGGACACCCCGCCGCGGCCGCTTCCACCTAGTTCCGGCTGGTCCCATCCGCCCCTCCGGCCCGCGCACTCACCATCTCGGGGCCCCGCTCCGCGCCCTCGGGGCGTCCTCTTACGTCGCGCACACCCGCAACCTCGGCAGCGCAGGATCCCACTGCAACAGCCGCCCCGGCTGAGAGCCACACCCACCCGGCTCTCGCTCGGGCCTGATTGGGTGGTGTGCAGGTCCCGGGCCCTGATTGGGCGATCCTTCAGTCCCTGCGGCCTGATTGGATGGTGTTCCGAAGATAATTCTCCCCGAATCTGATTGGATATTGGTCCCGCGTCTGATTTCCTCCCCCTCCCAGGCCCGCCCCCTGCCCCTGAGTGACAGGCTGGCGGTACACACGTGTCCGATCCCCCCGCCCGAAGTGGGCTCTCAGTAGAATGCGCTCCAGGCGGACTGAGCCGCCTGTCTCCTCCTCCTTCTGTCTGAGGATCTGACTCAGTTTCCCCGCGGAGCCTCCCTTACGCGGCGTCGGATCCGGATGTGACAGAATAGAAGGGCCCAGTGACCCTTCAGTTCGTGGCCCATACAGCATAACGGTGCACCTGTCCCCTGTGTTTTGGAACTGCTCACTGACCGGTGACGTCACCGTAAGGAAGCCAAGCTCCCCCGAGATTTTGACCTGACCCTTGGACACCGCAAGGCCTCGCCCTCCGGCCCCACCCCTACCTCTCTGGCCTCCAGTCGACCAAACAAGCCCTGGGTCCTCAGCCCCCGGGGGACGTGGCTTCATTACCTGTGTGCCCAGCTGGGCACAGCCATAGGCGTGACACGTTACAATACTCAGGTGTGCGCTATATTCTGCAAGGAAAGTCACGGCAGATCCAGTTTGTAATCAGTCCCTGTGGATGTGGAATGTTGATGTGGGACAGCTCTGGGAACACACAAAATAAAAAGAACGCTGGGTTTTACTCTTACAAGTGTGAGCCCTATGGGATGTGAATATCTCCATTTTCCTAAACAAATTTAAAGGCCACAATAGCCAGGAAATCATGCCTCCTGGGCACTGTTGAAATACTTCGTGTCTCTGCGGATTTGCCCACTCTGCCTATTTAATGTGACTCACACCATGTGGCCTGGTGTGGCTGGTGTCTTCCACGTGGTATAACACTGTCACCATACGTTCACGTGCATGATGTGTCTGTCCTTCATTCCTCTCTGGGGCTGAATCACCGTCCGTCCTGTGTCTATGCCACACCCGGTTCATCCATCCACGCACTGGGGGACACTTGGGACGTTTCCCTCTTTTGCGGGGAACGCACAGTTTTGCACCTGGCACTCATGGGCACACATCTGAGTGTCTGTTTCCGTTTACGTAGGCCTGAAACACTTGGGTCACACTGCCGTTCTGTGTTTCACTTCTTGAGGAACCACCAAACTTTTTTCCACGTCAGCTGCCCTGACACTCCCACCAGCCAAGCGCAGGGTTCCGCTTTCTCCATCCACATCTTTTCTGGATTCTGGCTCCTAGCCGTCCTCGTGAGTGGGAAGTGGCATCTCATCGTGCTTCTGACTCGCATCGTCCTGATGGGAGGATCGTTTCATGTGTCTATTAGACATTTGTGCATCATCTTTTTTTTTTTATTTTTTTTCAACACATATTTATTTTTGGGACAGAGAGAGACAGAGCATGAACGGGCGAGGGGCAGAGAGAGAGGGAGACACAGAATCGGAAACAGGCTCCAGGCTCCGAGCCATCAGCCCAGAGCCCGACGCGGGGCTCAAACTCACGGACCGCGAGATCCTGACCTGGCTGAAGTCGGACGCTTAACCGACTGCGCCACCCAGGCGCCCCCATTTGTGCATCATCTTAAGAGAAATGGCTGTTCAAGGTTTTGCTCAGTTTTAACCAGATTTTTTTCACGCTCTGTGTTGCAGATATAAGGGCCGTCTGTGTATTCCAGTTAATAAAGTCTTATCGCATAAGTGATGTAAAAATGTTCTCCCATTTTTGCGGGTGTCTTTTCACTCCCTTGATAGTGTCCTTTGATGCACAAAGATTGACTCTACTGTCAGTTGTGGGAGACAGACTTGAGCCAGCTTCCTATCGGGCGGCTTGGCTCTTAAAACCAGGCGTCCTGGCTGCATGCTCCAAGACTCCGCGATCAGCTTTGCTGCCAGTGGGGAAAAGGTCGTGGGTTCAGTTATGATGTCAGAGCAGCAAGGCCCTGAGAGGGATCTTGGCTTTGCACAAGAAATTCAAGGGCAAGCCATTTAAGGAAAGGGACAAAGATTCACTAAGGATTGAGGTAAGAAAGGAGATCCTTCACACAATGATGGCCTCTCCTCCCAGATGACCCAGAAGACAACCCTCCCTTGCCTCTAACCAAACTTTTATAAGTTTGTTTTATTTTATTTTATTTTAATTAGCTAACCGTACAGAAAAGAACTTACTCTTTAACTCTGGGTTCATCATTGAGGTGAGTTTTTCCTTTGTCTTAAGGTTGTGGAACTAGCCACAGCGGGCAATTTTCAGCATGTCCAGCCTTTGTGGCTTTTACTGCTGGAGGGAGCAGGGTCTTGTGGTTTTGCATGAGTCAGATCATGTGACTCTTCTTATGACCTGATGAGTTTTAGGTTAAGGGTCAGCCTAAGACCAAAAGGGCTTTACACTGGTCTGTCTCCTGAGTCTCCCTCCCTTCCCTCCAGCCTCAGTTACGGCAGGTCTTTCCACGGCTCCCCCAAGCCCCTCCCGGCAGTGCCTGCTGCCCTCTGGTCCTCCCTCAGATGCCACCCGGCCAAGGACTGGAGTGCAGACCCCTGTGGAAAGAGGGGATGGACGGGATACCGGGACCCCAGCCCACGGCCAGGGGCATAAACTGTGGTGGGGACCCCTACAGTCCTGGGAGACCCAGGCTGCGGCCACGTCCAGCCCGCTCAAGTGGGAACCAGCCCCTCCCAGTCTCCCTGGTCCTACCAGGTGAGGGTAACATGGTGGCGACACCTGGGGCCCCAAGGACAGGTGCACAGAGCCACGTCCACGAGGCTAGGAGACCTCCCCCTTGGATGATGCTGTAGCTCCCCGCACCCTGAACGATCTGCACTCCCCTCCCAGAAGCTGTGACCCAACAGAGCTTCGGAAGTTGCCCCCACGTCCGCCCACTGGGCAGCGCCCCAGCACCGGCACTGGGTTTGGTCAGGGCTCCTGGCTCTCCATGCCTGGCCAACTTGACTGGAGAGTGCTTCGTGGGTCCTGCGTGATAGGCACATGGCTGAGCCCGCGTGAACTCGGGTTCTGGCCCCAGCCTCCCCTGCCCGGCCGCCTTCCTGCAACCGGACCCTGCTGCCGAGGACGCAGAGGCAGAAACCACTTACATCCCCCTCCTGGACCAGAAGTCCTGACTCAGTGTCCCTGCGGAGCGCCCCCTTGTCCAGAGCTGGGACAAGAGGGGACAGGCCTGGACGGGACAGGAGGGTCTGGAGACTTCAGGGGTCGGGGGTCAGCCTGGGGACGAGGTCCTGGTGGCTCTGTGTCCTTCCTCTAGGAACAAAGACACTCAACAGTGACCCAGCTGTTTTGACATGTGACCTTGGACACCCTGAGGCCCAGCCCTGCCCTCCGCAGCATCTGGGGTTTGACCAAGGGTTCCCCACATCTCATTTCTTGCCCCTTGGTTATCAGGTTCTCTCCATTCAGGCCCCAAAGTTTGGGCCACCCCCAGGACTGAGCAAACACCGGGACTGAGAACCAGCTCCTGGTCTGTTTCTCCTGAGAACAAGTTGACCACAGGGCGCCCTGCCCTGTCCCCACCCCGCTGGTCCTGCTGTCCTCCGGTCTGTCCTCATCAGTGCACTTTCCCCTTCTTACCTGGAAAAGAAAAGCCCCTTTCTGTCTGACTCGAGACCTTTGCAGACTTCTGGGCTCATTTTGTTCCTACTTAAGTCAAGTTCGTCCTTATGACACATCCAAGTTTTTGTTTTCTGTTTTTTGTTTTTTTGGACATACATGCACTTTAAATCAGGAAACCCACAGCTTCCTGAGAGCTTGGTGCTCACGGGAAGTTGGAACTGTTTAAAAAGCAAAACTCAACTGAATTCATTTTAAAGATCTTTGTTGGCTTTATTCAATGATTCATGAATCGGGCAGCATGCCATCTCGCGGATACAAGGGAGCTCGGAGGAGCTGCACAAAATGAAAGGCTCACAGGCAGGAGGAGTGGGGACAGGAAGTTCTATTAGACAAAAAGTGGATGGATGGTGGGAGGTCACCTTTCCTTCCGGGAGGGCAGGGGTCTAGCAGCCCGGCGACCTCACTAGTGCTGACCAGGTCCTTCCTGATTGACTGGTTTAAGATTCCATTTCTGGGAGAGGCCGAAACTGCAATTAAGTTAACTCTTGGTCTGGTGACAAGGAACTTAGCAAGTGATTCCATTTCGGACTTGTGGTCTTATTTTTAACAGAACCCAGGCCCAGAAGCCGGAACTCTTCAAACAACCACAGATATGACATGTACTTAAAAAATTTTACAGGGTGCCTAGGTGGCTCAGTCAGTTGAGCGTCCGATTTAGGCTCAAGTCATGATCTCACCGTTTCATGGGTTCGAGCCCCATGTCGGGCTCTGTGCTGACAGCTCAGAGCCTGGAGCCTGCTTCGGATTCTGTGTCTCCCTCTCTCTCTGACCCTCCCTTGCTGTCTGTCTCTCTGTCTCTCAAAAATAAACATTAAAAAAAAAAATTTCAAGTGGACATTTCACACTGGAAAGAAATTTATTTGGGATCACTGTCTGAACGTGGTCCTAAAAGACTTTGAAACATAGAAGGCCATGCTAGCCGTGTGGGGTTGGCCGGTGACACAGGCAGTGAGGATGTGCAGAGACAGCAGAGCCACAAGCGGGATGGAGCTGATTCTGTCTCCAAGGGAGGAGAGGGACCGGACATCTAGAGAAATGTCGGCCCTGGTTCCTGGCAGGCTGGGCCTTTTAAGGGTTTTTTAGGGCATGAGAAGGTTGTAGCTGTGTCCACAGTGGAGGGTGGGGGAAGGGGTGGATCCTGGGCAGGGTGGAGCAGGAGGTGACAGGTTTTCAAGGGGCTCTGTCCCGAGCTCATCCAGGATGTGGACTGTGGTCAGGCTAGACAAGAACATGACTTGGGGCCTACTTCCTACTTGGGGCCTACTTCCTGAGAACGGAAGGCACCGTGACCTAGAAAACCCAGAGAGTTAGGGGCGCCGGGGCGGCTCAGTCAGTTAAGCGGCTGACTTTGGTCAAGTCACGATCTCCCAGTTTGTGGGTTTGAGCCCCAGGTCGCGCTCTGTGCTGACAGCTCAGAGCCTGGAGCCTGTTTCGGATTCTGTGTCTCCCCTCTCTCTCTGCCTCTCCTCTCCTCACACTCACATTAAAAATAATGTTTATTTCTTTTTAAGAGGCAGAGAGAGAGCATGAGTGAGGGGCAGAGAGAGAGGGAGACACAGAATCCAAAACAGGCTCCAAGCTGTCAGCACAGAGTCCGATGCAGGGCTCAAACCCATGGACCGTGAGACCATGACCTGAGCCAAAGATGGACAGTGAACCGACTGAGCCAGCCAGGTGGCCCCCCCCCCCAAATTTTTTAATAAAAAAAAAATAAAAGTATACTGGCATAAAATTGAAATTCAGCTTTTCTCTCTGTTAAAACGACAAAGTTTTCTTGGATTGTTGGTCCACTCTTGATAAGAAAGTACAAGCAAAGGTTGTTATTTTTTTTTCTCTTCTATCTGCCCAGAAAACGAAAGCTTCTAAGTTTTGTCTTTATCAGGTCTTTGATTACTTAACAACGTTAAAAACTTCTCAATGTTAAAGCAGCTAAGTTTTGCCAACAATTATATGGCTTCCTGCAGCATCCTACTGCCACCTTGGTTAAACATAAATATTAAAATTTATTATGATACGGAACCCTATTTCAGGCTTGTGCCTTAAAATTTTCTGAGGTTTCTGGGGCGGCTGAGTGGCTCCATCGGTTAAGCGTCTGACTTCAGCTCAGGTCATGATCTCGTGGTTCGTGGGTTCCAGCCCTGCCTGGGGCTCTGTGCTGACAGCTCAGAGCCTGGAGCCTGCCTCAGATTCTGTGTCTCCCTCTCTGTCTGCCCCTCCCTCCCTCACACTCCGTGTCTCTTTCCTTCAAAAATACAAGAACATTTAAAAAATGAGAAAATAAAATTTCCTGAGGTTTCTAACAAATTTTCCAAGATTTAAATGGGAAAGTTAATCAGTCTTGTCTATTTTGTATGCTAATTGGAAAGTCCTGTCAAGCCAGTGATGATAAGCCTTACGTCGTACTGAATGGGCAGATGCTGTAACTATTCGAGAAAACATATGAAATTCCTCAAGTTTTACTATGTCCTGGTGGAAACTCATCACTTGAATTATTGAAATATCGTGTGTCATGGAAATAACTCTCCTATCAGATCTTTGACCATGGCCATTTCCGAGTTGGTGGGTTGTTTTGCCCCGTTTTCTTTTCTTTGCTAAATCATGTTAGTTCTTGTTCTGAAGTCCTCACAAAACGTGTTTCATCGTCAAGGATATTCATAAAAAGGACTTTTGACAAACCTAGGTTTTGCTATCTTTAAAATCATAAAACCAAGCTGAATAAGAATTTCCAGAATTAACAGAAAAAGCATTCAAACAGAACAAAAACTAATGACATAGGACCCAATAAAATGAGGGAAATGATAAAATATCCCTTTTTGAACATACTGAATCATTTCGCTTTTCTCCCTCCCGGAACCATCCAGAATTCAGAAACTCAGCGAGTATTTTTGCTTTCACGGCAATTATAATTACTTGCATAAGTTCAGTAAGAATCTGTTCTCAGTTTGTGAGTTTGTGAGTTTGAGCCCCACGTCTGGCTCTCTGCGGTCAGCAAAGAGACTGCTTTGGATCCTCTGTCTCTCTCTCTGCCCCTCCCCTGCTGTGCGCCCTCTGTCTGTCTGTCTGTCTCTCTCTCTCTCTCTCAAAAATAGATATCAACAGTAGCCAAACTATGGAAACAGCCCAAACATCCATTGACTGATAAATGGACAAAGAAGACGTGGTGTACACAAACACAAACACAAACACACACACACACACACACACACACACACACACACACAATGGAATACTACTCAGCGATGAAGAAGAATGAAATCTTGCCATTTGCAACAACGTGGATGGAACTGAACGGCATTAGGCTAAGCAAAATAAATCAGAGAAAGACAGAGATCATATGATTTCACTCATATGTGGAATTTGAGAAACACAACAGCTGATCAGAGGGGAAGGGAAGGAAAAATAAGATAAAAACAGGGAGAGAGGCAAACCATAAGAGACTCTTAAATACAGAGAACGAACTGAGGTTGCTGGAGGGAGGAGTGTGGGGGATGGGCTAAATGGGTAAGGGCATTAAGGAGGGCTCATTTGGGATGAGCACTGGGTGTCATATGTAAGAGCTGAATCACTGGGTCCTACTCCTGAAGCCAAGTCTACACTGCAGGTTAACTAACTTGAATTTAAATTAAAAAAAAAATAGATAAACATTTAAAAAAATAAGACAAAAAATAAAGGATCTATATGAACAATCACTATTCTTGCTGAGCTTTTGTAAGTAATTAGGTCAAGTTTGTTAAAACTGGACTTGTTTCATAAACGAATTCGTTTTGATTTGGCTATCCCTGGGAATAAGGGTGAATTTTGACAGAAAAATTATTTTTCTTTTTTCTTTAATTTTTTTTTTCAACATTTTTTTATTTATTTTTGGGACAGAGCGAGACAGAACATGAACGGGGGAGGGGCAGAGAGACAGGGAGACACAGAATCGGAAGCAGGCTCCAGGCTCTGAGCCATCAGCCCAGAGCCCGACGCAGGGCTCGAACCCACGGACCGTGAGATCGTGACCTGGCTGAAGTCAGACGCTTAACCGACTGCGCCACCCAGGCACCCCGAAAAATTATTTTTCAACAACACATCCTTCTGGATGTTAGATTCTAGTTTCAATTGTCTTTAAACATTTGCCTAAGCTACACAACTTGAGGCGAACTTCAGAGAGACTGCCATACTTGTTCATATGTACGCAATCTTCCTGCTTGTTACTCTGTGGGGATAATAAAAGGACCCAAAGGCATATGATTATTTAACCAACTGGACAATGGGATGAACTCCCCAACAACTGTATAACTCAGCTCTCACCTCGATCAATTCTATGCGGCTGGGATGTCAAAACCGCGCCTTAAAAGTCAGAGCATAAACCACTCCATGGGGGTTAACTATGGACTTATGGAGTTAATGGATGGCCCCACTCTCCTTATGACTGGATTGGACAATACACTTGGGGACGCCCTTATCTCCTGGGACAACTCATCTCCCACTTGCCAATGATTCCTTGTAATTAGGATATTGTTAAGACCAGACATCGGGCAGAGGGGGCGTCTTAATTGTTTTAGCCCTATTTGTTCTGGGAGCTGCCTCTGTGATGTAACATTACAAGTAGAAGCTTTAGCCAAGCATACGGTGGCCACCTTTAACCAGGCCCAACCTGCAGTTGCCCACAGATTCAAAAAGTGGCCCTCCAAAACCTAATCCTGGCTGCGAGTCAAAGAAAAAAGCTATCATGCTAACGTTGAGACTAAATGTTGTGTATTTATCCCAGATGACTCTGCTAAAGTATCCAAAGTTTTAGCAGATGTACACACGGTACCTAAATGCCAACTCTTTTTTTTACAATGTGCACAACGTGATGCTGAGCCTGGTGGGTTTCTCCATTACAGGGTACAGATTAGCGTTATTTGTATCAATACATAGCCAGTATAATACATCACCCCAACACCAGCACATATAGGAATATTTCTATCCCTAAAAAGAATGTTTCTTTCTGGCCCATGGTAAATGTTACTTGGGACTCTGCAGGTCCTAAGAGGCCTTTGTCTTATCATCATCAAACTATCAGAATTTTAACTGAATATGCCAAGCCACAGATGGGCTCATAACAACGATGGACAAGCTCCCCGTTCCAAAGGTATGACCATCTGACACCAATGTTTCTTTCATCAGGAGGTCTGGAAGAGGTCGTATGGCTCACGGGGGCCCTTGATAAATACACAATTAAGGCCTTAAATGACCCTCAAAATAGCACAACCCTATTAAACACTAACGTCACCCGAATGCGTAAAGCAATCCTATAAAATAGAAAGACAGTAGATGTCTTAACACAAGGAGGAACATGGGGCATTTTTCAGCAGAATGTTGCATTTGCACTCCAGATTATAACAAAAATGTAACAGGATAGTGATATAAATAATTAAATGGGTGCTCTTAAGGACCCTACATAGTCTTTTAACCATTGGTTACATTCCTGGGCGGGGTGGATTATAGTCCCCCACTAAAGCATCTTCTTATCACACTTCCTATTTTTATCATAATGTCAATCCTAATATGTTGTCTCTTTCTCCGTGTTTTCTCCTATTGTCGAGATTCACGATCGCAGTTCCTGACTCCTTGATCCTTATTACTGTGTCTACTCTGGACTCTACAGCAATGGCTTTCTGTAATAGTGACTTGTTGGGACACATAGTGACCAATTTCAGTCCATAGGTAGGAACACCTCCCCCCACCCACTCCCTCCCCTCCCCCCCCTTTCTCCTCCCCGCCTCCCCGCCTCCTTCCTTCCTCTTCCTCCCGCCACCTGTCAGTTTGAAGAAGTTACAGAAGGTGAGCACTTCACCTTTCAACAACCTTAAAGATTTACGGACCGAAGATTGGTCAGGGAGGAAATCATGAAGGACAGAATCAGAAAAATGTTCACCAGAAGGCTGACCTATAGTCTGCCTTGTTCTGATAAGGATCAAATACGCCCTGGTGGCTACTTTCGCAGAGGGACTCATGACTCTCTGTACATCTCACCCCAGTTAATATTGAACTGAATGAAAAACACCAGAGAAATCTTATGAAAAGAGCCGTAAGTATTCAACTGATGTGATGTGGGGTCTGAGAGCAAAAAGTCAGGAAAGAATTCTTGAGACATTTTCACCGCAGAAAGGTGTTTTTACTGAAGCACAGGGGGCAGGACCCGTGGTCGAAAAGAGCTGCGCTGGGATTGTGAGAAGCGACTGGTTACATACTTTTTGGTTAGTTGGGGTTAGGAATAGCAGAAGTCTCAAAGGAATTTGGAAGCAAGGCTTCCAGGACCTTGAGGGGCTAGCTGCTCGTAAGAGAAGGTTACTGACTACTGTCTAGTAAAACATTAATCCCGAGACCCTTCAGAAGTGTATCAGGGGGCCTATGTTTCAAGGATGGTTGCTACCACATACCTTGGTGGAGGGGAGGGTAGATATAAAGGAAGTTTCCGAAGGCGTTTTCACATGTTAAAGAAGACTGACAGGATCCTGGAGGTCTGGCTAATGTCAAGCTAAGGCTGCCTTTTGCCTCTAGCAAAGCATTAACCATAAGGCAGCTGTCAGTTCCCGGAGGAATGTCCTATTCTGCCCGTCTCAAGTATCTGTCAATAGGCTGCACGTTGTAAGGACAGTTAATTTTATCTACATTTCATTTGCCTTTGCTTTCCTCACCACTCCCCTCTAAACAGTGTTGACCCTTCAATCTATAAGGCTGCTAAAAGCGGAAGGCCTTCGGTAACTTCTCGGCTAAGTAGGGGGGCAGCGAGGTCCCTACCTATGGATCAACATTGGCCAGGTGGGCACGTACGTGTAGGACTTACCAAAGGCAGAGGCAGCTGTGGCTAGAGTTGATAACATATGGGAGTCTCCTTCAGCAGACAGGACCATCTGTCAGCTTGAACTTACGGCAGTAAAGGCATCTTGGTGCCATGGATCTTCCACAAGTTCACAGGAATAAAAAGGCACGTTAGCAGGCACACTGGATTCCTGTGAGGGACGTACTGGTCTAATTCTTGATATATGAGCCCATGAGGAATGTGACAGCACATGATGTGACCCAGGAGGGGCCCTTCCATTTTGGAAGTAAATCTCCTGCTGTATTAGACTTCCAATCTTTTATTTTTTTTTAAGCTTTTGCACAGTGAAAGAAGCTACGTTTTATTTACTTATATTTTAGAGAGAGAGAAAGAGAGCTGGGGAGAGGGGCAGAGGGAGAGAGAGAATCCCAAGCAGGCTCCAGACTCAGCACAGAGCCCTACACAGGGCTTGATCCCACGACCCTGGGATCATGACCTGAGCTGAAAGATAGGAGTCAGCTTAGTAGATAAAATCTACTGATGAAATCTGGAGTGGGGTTCATGAGCAAACGACCCAGAAAGAATTCTTGAGATGTCTATGGTGCTAAGGGCGGTTTTAGTAAAGCACAGGGACGGGACCCGTGGGCAGAAAGAGCTGCACTGGGGTTGTAAGGGTGACTGATTATATACTTTCAAATTTGTGGAGGGAGGGGGTTGTAAGTCACCAAGGAATTTCTGGATGCTGAAAGCAGGGTCTCACAGGACCCTGAAGATTTAGCTATTGTCAAGAGAAGGTTGCTTTTAGTTTTTAAGGAAGTATAAACACTGAGGCATTAGGGCAGCTATCAATGTGTTGGGGAGCGTTACACCCTGCAGGCCTCTGACATCTACCGATGGGAATTTAATTTAAACTACATTTTTCTTGGCTTTGTTTCCCTCATCAGGACCCTCAACAACTGAGCCCCCCAGGCAGGACTTCCCATTTAAAGGACTTCCAAGGGGCACCTGGGTGGCTCAGTTGGTTGAGCGTCCGACTTCAGCTCAGGTCATGATCTCACAGTCTGTGAGTTTGAGCCCCGCATCGGGCTCTGTGCTGATGGCTCAGAACCTGGAGCCTGCTTCCAATTCTGTGTCTCCCTCTCTCTCTGCCCCTTCCCTGCTCATGTTCTGTCTCTCTCTGTCTCAAAAATAAAAAAAAATAAAATAAAAAATTAAGAAAAAAAATTAAAAAAAAAAAAAAAAGACTTCCAATACTTTAAATAAAGCATGTCTCCTGCGTTTATATGGGGTGGGTTGCTGGTAACTGTCAGATCAGGTTTAGGGAGGAGATGGCCTGCTTGTCCATTTACAAAGTTATGAATTAACCTGAAGTGAATAACTTCACAGAGCATAATAGTTTTCCTCTACTGATCGAGTCACAGTGAGAAAGGCCTTTCCGCATACTAACTCAAAGAGGCTTAACCCTATTGTTTTGGGGCAATTCTCATTCTGGGAAACACTTTTGGCAAAATAGTAATTCAATTTTCTTGAGTCTCAATGCTTAAAGTCTAATACTTACAAAGACATGTTATGGAAACACATTTCCTCTATAATCACCCTCATTTTTTTAAAACATTTATCCATGGGGCGCTTGGGTGGCTCAGTCGGTTGAGCATCCGACTTCGGCTCAGGTCATGATCTCGTGGTCTGTGAGTTCGAGCCCCGCGTCGGGCTCTGTGCTGACAGCTCGGAGCCTGGAACCTGCTTCGCATTCTGTGTCTCCCTCTCTCTCTGCCCCTCCCCTGCTCGTGCTCTGTCTCTCTCTGTCTCAAAAATAAATAAATGTTAAAAAAAAATGTAAACATTTATTCATTTTTAGCAGAGAGAGAGAGAGAGAACATGAGCAGGGGAGGCGCAGAGAGAGGAGACACAGAATCCGAAGCCAGCTCCAGGCTCTGAGATGTCAGCACAGAGCCCGACGCAGGGCTCGAACTCACAAGCCGTGAGATCATGACCTGAGCTGAAGTCGGAAGTCTAACCGACTGAGCCACCCAGGCGCCCCATATAATCACCCTCGTTTTTATCAAAGGTAGCCAAATCAAGACTAATGCATTTGAAAAACACGTCCAACTTTAATTAATTTGGTTTAATTATTTATATAAGCTCAGCAAGAGTAGCGATTGATCGTACACATCTTTTTTTAATTTTTTTTTCAACGTTTTTATTTATTTTTGGGACAGAGAGAGACAGAGCATGAACGGGGGAGGGTCAGAGAGAGAGGGAGACACAGAATCGGAAACAGGCTCCAGGCTCCGAGCCATCAGCCCAGAGCCTGACGCGGGGCTCGAACTCACGGACCGCGAGCTCGTGACCTGGCTGAAGTCGGACGCTCAACCGACTGCGCCACCCAGGCGCCCCCATACACATCTTTTAAAATATACTTTGCTGGAACTTTTTATAAGGAACCTAGATTGAACTTTTAGAAGCCTCTCTAGGCCAGAAGCCAAGCCAAATACCTGTAGATTTGGGTGTATCCCTCTTCTTGAGGTCCCCCAAATATCCTGAGGTTCCTGCACCTGCCAGGAAGCGATATTCTTTACTCACCTGGGAAGGCTGCTGGGAACTCTGTCAGCCAGGCATCGGGCCAATATTTCCAGGGGGGTTGATTGGCTCCACAAAGTCCACCTCAGTTCCTCCAAGCTGTCCGGTTAGTTCTGAGTCTATGCAGGTCTGTCCAAATCTGACATTCTTGTCAAAGCCTTGGTAAAATAACCCGCGTTTCCAACGGTGTCCTCTTACAAGGAGAACAGATTCTCATTGAACTTATGCAAACAATCATAATTTCCACAAAGAAGGAACACTCACTGAGATTTTTCTGAATTCCGGAAGGTTCAGGTAGAGAGAAAAGTTAAATGCTTCACATTGTTCACAAAGGAATATTTATCACATTTGTGTAAGTCATAGATATCTTTTCTTTCTTTCTTTCTTTCTTTCTTTCTTTCTTTCTTTCTTTCTTTCTTTCTTTTCTTTCTTTCTTTCTTTCTTTCTTTTCTTTTCTTTCTTTCTTTTCTTTCTTTCTTTCCTTTCTTTCTTTCTTTCTTTCTTTCTTTCTTTCTTTCTTTCTTTCTTTCCTTTCTTTCTTTCTTTCTTTCTTTCTTTCTTTCTTTCTTTCTTTCTTTCTTTCTTTCTTTCTTTCTTTCTTTCTTTCTTTCTTTCTTTCTTTCTTTCTTTCTTTTAGGTTTATTTATTTTTGAGAAACAGAGAGACAGAGAGACAGAGCACGAGCAGGGGAGAGGCAGAGAAAGAGGGAGACACAGAATCCGAAGCAGGCTCCAGGCTCGGAGCTGTCAGCACAGAGCCCGACGCGGGGCTCAAACCCACAAAACGTGAGATCATGACCTGAGCTGAAGTCACTTAACTGACTGAGCCACCCAGACGCCCCAGCGGACGCCAAGTCCCAACAGAGTCTCCTGCCTTCTGGGCCCATTGATCAAGAGTGTCTGTAAACCAAACATCAGTTATTTGGCTTCATTCCATCAGAGTTGGTGCCATTCAGGCATCTCCCATAGCTCTCCCATGATGGATCGACTTCCATTCTCACATATCCACCATTTAGATTTTCCTGTGAGCTCCCACACATCCACCCAGGCCACTGATTTGTACTCTTTTAGTTGGTGATCTTTTCTGACACTCCCTCATTTCTCTGATTTCACCATATTTATGTTAGGTTGAATTTGTGTACTAAACATCTTCCTATAATATGTCCAGTGGCCCTGTGTACCTGACTCCACAGGAACTTCTGAAATTTACAATTAGGTCAGAAAACACACAGGACTTTTTTTTTTTTTTTTCCCAGTTGCTCTATTGAGTTGTTGCATTTACCCCGTACTTTTTTTTAATTTTTTTTCAACGTTTTTATTATTTATTTTTGGGACAGAGAGAGACAGAGCATGAACGGGGGAGGGGCAGAGAGAGAGGGAGACACAGAATCGGAAGCAGGCTCCAGGCTCCGAGCCATCAGCCCAGAGCCTGACGCGGGGCTCGAACTCACGGACCGCGAGATCGTGACCTGGCTGAAGTCGGACGCTTAACCGACTGCGCCACCCAGGCGCCCCTACCCCGTACTTTTTGTTTCTGGACAATTCTACATGAGAAATAGGTACCTTGTAAATACATGAAGCAGATTGTGGGAGTGTTCTGTTAGAGATGAATGCAATCTCTAAATGATAAACTTAATATGTGTTCAATTATTACAATTTTTATGTTTGCAAACTAATTTGTGCTTTTTTTCCCCTGTTTTTCCCCATCCCCGCCCTCTCCTGAATTTGTGTTTTGTCAAACAATTTTTTGGTACATAATTTTTGGGAAAATCCTAGTAAAACTGGTTTCATATTTTCTGTATACTTAAAACTTAACTTTATTTTTCATGTACTGAAAGGATATGTTAAAATATTCCAATACAGGGGCGCCTGGGTGGCTCAGTCGGTTGAGCGTCCGACTTCAGCTCAGGTCATGATCTTGTGGTTCGTGGGTTCGAGCCCCGCGTCAGGCTCTGTGCTGACAGCTCAGAGCCTGGAGCCTGCCTCCGATTCTGTGTCTCCCTCTCTCTCTGCCCCTTCCCTGCCTGCTCTCAGTCTCTCTCTCTCTCTCTCTCAAAAATAATAAAACAATAAAAAATTTTTGAAATAAAATAAAATATTCCAATACAGTTATGGATTATCAAAACAATACTGTAATTTTGTCTTTTTGAACATATGTTTTGGCCTCAGAATTTAATGTGAATTTTTTTATTCTTATAATGTTAAGCAGTTTCCCCTTTATTATTTTTTTATATTTATCTATTTTTGACAGAGAGGGAGAGAGACAGAGAGACAGAGGGAGACAGAGAGACACAGAATCTGAAACAGGCTCTCAGCTGTTAGCACAAAGCCTGACGGGGGGCTCGAACTCACCGACCACAAGATCATGACCTGAGCCCAAATCGGATGCTCAACCGACTGAGCCACCCAGGCGCCCCAGCAGTTTCCCCTTTAAAACTGCTTATCCGGGGGCGCCTGGGTGGCTCAGTCGGTTGAGGGACCAACTTCGGCTCAGGTCATGATCTCACAGTTTGTGAGTTCGAGCCCCACATCAGGCTCTGTGCTGACAGCTCGGAGCCTGGAACCTGCTTCAGGTTCTGTGTCTCCCTCTCTCTCTGCCCCTCCCCCACTCATGCTCTGTCTCTCTCTGTCTCAGAAATAAATAAACATTAAAAAAAATTTTTTTAACTGCTTATCCACTTGTAAGGATAAACACTTATACATTGGCCAAGTCAATACCCACCAGCCAGAACACATGAGAAATACACATGCAGTTGAACAAAATTAGATTTGTGGACTTCCTACGATGGGGTGACTGCTCAGCATGAGGAAGACTGGAACATCTCAGAAACTGCATAGAAAGGACCTACAGGGACTGGATTTATTTCGGGTGATCTGGGGGAGGCATCAAAGGAGACGGTTTTTTACTGGGTTGGATATGGTCAAGAGGAGTACAGTAGAATGTTAATTCAGTAGGCTTCGGTTGCTCAAATTCTGCACTTCTTGAAGAAAGCACTTGTCCTTGACCAGCTCCTGGGAGATAAATTTTGAGTCCTTGAAATATTCTGACCGATAAGTGTTCTGTATGTCTGCGTCCTTGGACCACACCGTATCAGTTTCACTGGGTAGTTTATGCTAACAGTGTGACTTATGGTGAGTGCTTGCTTTTGTGTGCATAAGGCCACAGACAGGGCTGTTACAAGTTTGACCTCTGAGGAAGGGAGCTGGAGGCTGGGTAGCTAAGCTCAGTTATGTGGATGTTGCATGGCTACATGACTGCCCCCTGGAGATGAAGACTTAGGTGAGCTCTAACTGTCAACACTTCACACGTGATGTCACACATCACTGCTGGGAGTCCGGTGTATGTGACTGGTGAGGGAGGACAAATGGAGGTCCGCATTGATTTCTCCCAGACTTCACCCTATGTGCTATTTCCCTTTGCTGATTTCAGTCTATCCTTTTTACCATAAACCATGGTATAATGGTTCTTCCGAATCCTGTTTGTGTTGCAGGGAGTATGGCCGGAGTCGCAAAAAGATGAGTCTGCAAACAAAGGGCAGTTAAGTGAAGGTCCTCATGCTCGAGCCAGAACGAGGCCATACTCTAAGCGGGTTGCTTGAGCTGCTAAAAAGAATGCATGTGAATCATGTCGTTCGAGTAAAGCTAATAGGATGCCATCCACGTAATGGATGATCGTAGCATGAAGAAACTGAGATCGTCAATATCGGAGAGGTTCTGCAACATGTTTGGTCCTTCAAGTGAATCATCAAGTCTGAGAATGCTCTTGGGGAATTTTGATACAGGAAATGAGTGTAATTGTACGATTTAGAATTCCAGTAGTCTTATCTAGAAGGCAGAAAAAAGAGAATAGGACTAAAATTACCTTGTAAAGAAGGAGAAGTCAGTTTTATTAGCCAGACGAGGGATATTTCATTACTTTTGTGATTTGCATAATCCTATTATTATCCTGTGTAACGCCATGGCTACAGAACACTCTTGCTTTTGCTTTGCAGGTCAAGAATTTTATGTACAAAGAAGCAATTGGCATAAAAGGTGGAAATGTGGGTCTTGGTGGAAAGAACAATCCAGGACAAGGGAGATACCAGGGAAAGCAAAAGGGTGTAGTCTATTTTTTCTATTGAGAGCAAGGGCATCAGTGAGTGAGGATGTTGTTCATTAATGTATATTTCCATCTTCTAGTGTGTCTTACGTAGACACTATTAAAGGACCTGCTCCAGGGTGTTTGTAAATAGTGTGTGTGATACACAGTCCTGCATTCATGGAGTTGACAGAGTAATGATTCTCTATAAACATAAAACCCGACTCATGGTTCAGCTTTATTTTTGCAATGGTTAAAACCGTTTAGGTTTAGGTCATGTGATATATTTATAAGTTGGAAAGACTTTCTGTCACCAGAGTCCACATGTATCTGGGCTACAGAATGTGGCTATCTATAATCCTCCTGAAAGAATTGTAAAGAATCATAAGCCTTTTGAAGCGATTACAGTCTACATAACAGAACTTGTATCCTGGAAATCATAGAGTCATCCCTAGTTGGAAAAGGGGTAAGATCACCTGCACAGTCTTACCCCAGCATATGCCCTTTCTTATGATATCTATGCAAGCTTTGGTGATCCGGTAGGTGCAACGAGAAGGACTGTGGATGGTGAGGGGATTTTCTGTAGGAAAAATGAAGGTGAGCTGCAAACATAGTGTGTCTTTTTGAGTATTTTCCAACTTAGTATGAAAGAATATATATTTAGCATTCTCAAACATGGAAAATTTTAATGCCCTTGTATGGAAAGAAACAGAGGGTTGCCTAGGTGGCTCAGTCAGTTAAGTATCTGACTCTTGGTTTCAGTTCAGGCCCGATCTCAAGGTTCATGGGATGGAGTCCCGCATCTGCTCAGTGGGATCAAGCTCCGCATGGGGCTCTGCACTGACAGCACAGAGCCTGGTTGGGATTCTCTCTCCCCCACCCCGCCCTTCCCCTGATCACACTCTCTCTCTAAATAAATAAACATTAAGGGGCACCTGAGTGACTCAGTCAGTTAAGCCTCCAACTTTGGCTCAGGTCATGATCTTGCAGTTCATGAGTTCGAGTCCCACGTTGGGTTCTGTGCTGACACTCGGAGCCTGGAGCCTGCTTCAGATTCCTTGTCTCCCTCTCTCTCTGCCCCTCCCCTGATCACACTCTGTCTCTCTCTGTCTCTCAAAAATGAATAAACGTTTGTATGGAAACCAATTTGACAATAAATTTCAAAAAAAATGAATAAACACTAATAAATAAACATTAAAAAAAGAAAGAGGTGGAAAATTTTGTTTTAATGTCGCATAAAGTTTTTCACAGATACTTCCATATATTAGTCCTCCAGTATGTTAGGGCAAAGAAAAAATGCAGTACCTCTTTGCTTAATTAAACAGCAAATGAAGTAAAATCTGTGTCTACTTTTCCCAACATCAATATTTTGTAATAGTGCAGATATTTCAACGTAATTTGACCATCGTTACCTTATTTGATCCCCCTCCCCCCTCTCAACCAAACTCCAAAGAAGAAAGTTGAGCACAGGGAGAATGGTTTGACATCGGCTCATGTAACTTATAATCAATGAAATCTCAGTTTTGAAGATTTTATGTGTTCCATGACCTATACTAGGCACTGTAGAAATCCAAAACTCAGACCACCACTGAAAGGCAAGTATAATTGCTCAGTTTTACAAATATGACATCAAATACATCTGACTCAAAATGCTACGATGTCTGAGTTCATTACATGGCTTTTTCAATAAAGGTATGGTTGGGGCGCCTGGGTGGCTCAGTCGGTTAAGCAGCCGACTTCGGCTCAGGTCATGATCTCGCGGTCCGTGAGTTCAAGCCCCGCGTCGGGCTCTGTGCTGACCGCTCAGAGCCTGGAGCCTGTTTCAGATTCTGTGTCTCCCTTTCTCTCTGACCCTCCCCTGTTCATGCTCTGTCTCTCTCTGTCTCAAAAATAAATCTTAAAAAAAAAAATAAAGGTATGGTTTTATTATTTATTTTTTTAAAATTTGTTTTTACATTTTATTTATTTCTGAGAAACAGAGTGAGACAAAGCGTGAGCAGGGGAAGGGCAGAGAGAGAGGGAGACACAGAATCTGAAGCAGGCTCCAGGCTCTGAGCAAGAGGTCAGCACAGAGCCTGATGCGGGGCTCGAACCCACGAACTGTGAGATCATGACCTGAGCCGAAAGTGGTACGCTCAACCGACTGAGCCACCCAGGCGCCCCAAAAGGTATGCTTTTAGAATGTAGAACAGATCAGAGTGTAAGGATGGGGAAGGGCTTGACTACAAATGGGCAGCGCTAGTGATTATTTGGGAGTGAGATATTAGTCTGTATTATGATATTGGTGCCACTGTATACATTGCTGAAAACTCATAGAACTACCCGCAAAAGACTGCATTTTACTGTTTCGCATATGCCTGAGCCAACAACAGAAACCCATACCAGCACCTTGATTTTTAGGTACGCAAAACAACTCTCTCCACCTCCTCAATGATGTTACAGAGAATGGCAGATACAGATAAGAGGGAGACTTGAGCCATCACGCCTTTCTTGGAATCCACTCAGAAATTAGGTGACACCTCCTGGCACATGCCTGCCCTTAGCTCCCGGATGCCAGAGGGAAGGGGATGGGAGAAAAAGGAGCAACGGCCGGATTTTGCTGCTGTTCAGCTAGTTGTCTCCAGGCAGGATTCATGAGGCATACCGATTGTCACACTCCTGCAGCTCCCTCAAGGACTCCTTTTAATGTTTTGCCACTACAGCTTTGCTCTGGTTAGTGTGACGTCACTCTGATAATCATAAGCTGCCCCCCAGATATGCGTTAACAATCATCATTCAAACATATGGCTCACTGATACATCGGAAGTATCTCACGACTGATGTTTTATGAGACGACAGTAGATAACCTCAACAGCAGCTAGCCCCTCAAGGTCCTGGAAGGCTTGCTTCCGAATTCGTCAGGCACTTAGGCCATCCCTCACCTCCACTAACTAAAAAGTATATCATCAGTCACTCCTCACAATCCCAGCGGAGCTCTTCCTGCCCACGGGTCCCTGTGCCATAGTAAAAGCACCTTTTTGCACCAAAAAGGTCTCGAGAATTATTTAACTGTCCACTCCACGGCCCCACATCAGAAGGGACAGGGCATTTGCTCTACAGGGTCCTGGGAATCTGAGCTCTGAAAGAACTATTGGTTCGAAACAACGGCGGACCTAGTTTTGTCAAGCGGGGCCCTCGAGGGCAGGAATCCCCTGCTTTCAAAACCCCACCCCAAACCCAGTTCTGTACTTTTGGCTGAAAGAGTTCACTAAGGGATCCGCATCTGTCCCCATCCTGTAAATATTACCCTGGAGCAGCACCACGTTGCAGCGAGGTGAGAGGGAGTAGAAGACGGGCGGTGAAAGCCGAGACGGTGGCCCACACCCCTGGCGGGAGAAGCCGGCTCTGCAGCACCGGCAGCTCAGCAGCACGTGGCCAGGCGCACTCCACCTTCTCGCCCCTTCAACCCTCCATCACAGACATGCACATGCGCAGTCACAGCGCTGCCAGACTCAGGGCCGCACATGCGCAGTCCACACCCGGAACCACAGGCTCTTTGGCTCCCTAATCATCCCCAGGCTCCAGGCCAGGTCTGCGGGGTCCGCCCCTCCGTGCGCCCGGTCACTCACTTTCTGGGGCACACCCGCAGGAAACTCAGCTCGAAGAAAGACGGCCCTCCAAGGCCTTGATCTGCCCCTCGGGTTTCCCCCAACACGCACAGCACCCCCTGCAGACCAACTGTTCCCAGAGGCAGCTGACAGTTCTGACCTTTGCCGAGTGTCCCAGTGCAGGCCAAACCTCCCTCCTGTCGTGGAAGTGGAGCCCGCCGACTTCCCGGAAGAGACGCGCGGGCCGGGCCGGAAACGGCAGAAGTCCCCGCCCCCTGGGCCTCAGCCGCTTCCGGCGGGTGCCCAGGAGCAGCTGCAGGTGGTTTCCCGGGGCCTCAACCTTCTTCCTTTCTCCCGCTGGCTGCTGAGGGAAGCCGCTGAAAGTCTGCCAGGTGCGAAGGGAACGACAGCGAAGTGGCTGGACTCGGAGGAACCTGGTGGTGGACATGATGGCTGAAGAGGTGAAAGATTCCACAGTCTGTACCGTTCGCAGCCCCAAACAAAGGGACAGCACACACTCCCCTGTGAGATAGTGAGGGGTGCTTCGCTGGAAGAAACTTGAAGTAATCTCCACTCTAAGTATGGGGATGGATGTTAACTAGACTTATTGTAGTGATTTCACAATATCTACATATATAAAATCATTATGTCGTCCACTCGAGACAAATACAATGTTACATGCCAATTATAGTTCAATAAAATAAAATAAAGAATAATACCATGATGTTCGCTATAATTACTTCTATCTAATGGGGCATTGAAAGTCCTGGATAATGTAATAAGAAAAATAAATTACAGGAACAGCTCTTTTTTAATTTTTAATTTTATCTCCAAGAGAGAGCGTGCGTGCATGGGGAAAGAAGGGTTGAGGGAGAAAGAGAGGATTTTAAGGAGGCTCCATGCTCACGATGGAGCCTGACTCAGGGCTCGATCCCACGACCCTGGGATTATGACCTGAGCTGAAATCAAGAGTCAGGCACTCAACCAACTGAGCCACCCAGGCACCCCCCAGGCATAAGTTCTTTAAAAGAAGAAATTAAACGTATTATTTGCAGGTGATATGATGGTTTACATTGAAAACACACAAAAAATTCTACAGATAATTATTAGAAAAAATAGAGTTTGACAATTTGGTATAAAGTTAATATATTTTATTTTTTTAAGTTTATTTTGAGAGAGAGAGCAAGAGCTATGCCTCAATCTTAAATGCTTTTCTTTTCCTGAGTTCATTTTCCAATACAAATGATGCTTCCCTACCTCCTCTGAGGAAGAACTATTTTAATAACAGCACTGGTGACCTGGCTTCCTCAGAAGAAAAAAAATGCATACGGAACAGCATGAATTCTGACCTGTCAGAATTTTCCTACTGGACTGACTTTTTTATTGAAAGTAAGACAGTTTGTACCCCAGGCTTCTCACAGGCAAGATTTTGTCTTCCACGGGGAGAGGATAGAGTGAGCTGTTGGGTTTACTGAGGTTGGATACAGATCTAACATTTAAGTTATATTTTACATAGGTACTAGAACAGAGTTCTGCTGTTAAGTATAATTTTACCCCCTTTTGCCACATTCTAAGATCTATAATTTTGAGTATCATGTTTCATATTCTCTCCTCTGTACTTACCACAGCTTTGCCTCTGTGGGCTTCCTCAGGGATATTTTCTTCTATGTTATCTTACTTTGCACTAAGTCTCTCTTCAACTGTAAATTGTTGGTACTTCATCCTTGAAGTTCTTAATTTTGCTGACCTATTCAGTCATGTTTTCCATTTGTTCCTTTTTTAAGTTTTTATATAAATGCAACAGGAATACAGAAAAGTGAACATATTATAAAACAGCTCACTGAATTTTTATGAAGTTAACACACCCATACAATCAGCACCAGATCAAGAAACAGAACATTGCCAGCACCTGAAGCTCAATTTGTGCTCCCTTCCAGGCATCATCCCCTAAAGATAAGAGCATGAATGAGATTCACATATTTTTTCCTCCTGAGGTCAGGAACATGACAGGGATGTCCACTCTCACCACTGTTGTTCAACTCAGTACTGGAAGTCCTAGCCTCAGCAATCAGACAACAAAAAGAAATAAAAGGCATCCAAATCGGCAAGGAAGAAGTCAAACTCTCGCTCTTCACAGACTACATAGTACTCTATATGGAAGATCCAAAAGATTCCACCAAAAAACTCTAGAACTAATAGATTAATTCAGCAACGTCACAGGATATAAAATCAATATACAGAAATCAGTTGCAGTTTTATACACCAATAGCGAAGGAACAGAAAAAGAAATCAAGGAATTGATCCCATTTACAATTGCACCAAGTACCATAAGATACCCAAGAATAAACCTAACCAAAGAGGTAAAAGATTTATATGCTGAAAACTAGAGAAAGCTTATGAAAGAAACTGAAGACACAGAAGTGGAAAAACATTCTATGCTTATGGATTGAAAGAACAAATATTGTTTAAAATGCCTATACTACCCAAAGAAATCTACGTATTCAATGCAATACCTATCAAAATAATAGCAGCATTCTTCACAGAGCTTGAACAAACAATTCTAAAATTTATGTGGAATCAGAAGACCCCGAATAGCCAAAGTAATGTTGAAAAAGAAAACCAAAGCCAGAGGCATCACAACTCTGGACTTCAAGCTGTATTACAAAACTGTAATCATCAAGACAGAATGGTACTAGCACAGAAGCAGACACACAGGTCAATGGAACAGAATAGAGAGTCCAGAAATGGGCACACAAATGTGTGGCCAACTCATCTTTGACAAAGCAAGGAAGAATATCAAATGAAAAAAAAAAACAGTCTCTTCAGCAAACAGTGTTGGGAAAACTGGACAGTGACACACAATAGAATTAACCTGGACCACTTTCTTACACCATCCACAAAAATAAACTCAAAATGGATGAAAGACCTAAATATAAGACAGGAAACCATCAAAATCCTAGAGGAGAAAATAAGCAACAGCCTCTTTGACCTTGGCCACAGCAACTTCTTTCTAGACATGTCTCTGAAGGCAAGGGAAATAAAAGCAAAAATGAGCACTGGGACCTCATCAAGATAAAAAGCTTCTGCATAGAGTAGGAAACAATTAGCAAAACTAAAAGGCAACTAACTGATGGAATGGGAGAAGATATTGCAAATGATGTATCTGATAAAGGGTTAATATCCAAAATCTATAAAGAACTTATCAAGCTCAACACCCCAAAAACAAATAATCCAGTGAAGAAATGGGCAAAAGACATGAATAGACACTTTTCCAAAGAAGATATCCAATGGCTAACAAACACATGAAAAGATGCTCAACATCACTCACCATCAGGGAAATACAAATCAAAACCACAATGAGATACCACCTCACACTTGTTAGAATGGCTAAAATTAACAATACAGGAAACAACAGATGTTGATGAAGATATGGAGAAAGGGGAACACTCTTGCACTGTTGGTGGGAATGCAAACCGGTGCAGCCACTCTGGAGAAGAGTATGGAGGTTCCTCAAAAAATTAAAAATAGCTCCACATAGTCTCTGTGCTGACAGCTCAGAGCCTGGAGTCTGCTTTGGATTCTGTGTCTCCCTCTCTCTCTGCTCCTCCCCTGCTCACACTCTGTCTCTCTCTCTCTCAAAAATTAATAATAAACACTAAAAAAAATATTAAAAATAGAGCTACCCTATGACCCAGCAATTGCACTACTAGGTATTTACCCAAAGGATATAAAAATGCTGATTTGAAGGGGCACCTGCACCCCAATTTTTATAGCAGCGCCATCAACAATAGCCAAATTATGGAAAGAGCCCAAATATCCATTGACTGATAATGGATAAAGAAGATGTAGGGTGTGTGTGTGTGTGTGTGTGTGTGTGTGTGTGTGTGTGTGTGTGAGAGAGAGAGAGAGAGAGAGAGAGAGAGAGAGAGAGAGAGAGAGAATATTACTCGACAGTCAAAAAGAATGAAATCTTGCCATTTGAAATAATGTGGATGGAACTAGAATGTATTATGCTAAGCAAAATAAGCCAACCAGAGAAACATAAATATCATATGATTTCATTCATATGTGGAATTTAAGAAAAATAGATGAATATAGAGAAAGGTAAGGGAAAATAAGATAAAAACATGGAGGGAACCAAACTGTAAGAGACTTAAAAAAAAATTTAATGTTTATTTATTTTGGAGAGACAGAGCAAGAGCAGGGGAGGGGTGTAGAGAGAGACACAGAATCCGAAGCAGGCTCCAGGCTCTGAGCTGTCAGCACAGAGCCCAACATGGCTCAAACTCACGAGTCATGAGTCCATGACCTGAGCTGAAGTCGGACACCCAACGGAGCCACCCAGGCAACCCACAAGAGACTCTTAATACAGAGAACAAACTGAGGGTTGCTGGAGGGAGGCAGGTGAGGGGATGGACTAAATGAGTGATGGGCCTTAAGGCAAGCACTTGGGATGAGCACCGGGTGTTATAAGTAAGTGATGAATGACTAAATTCTACTCCTGAAACCATTATTACACTATATATTAACTACCATGGAGTTAAATTAAAAAAAAAAACTTTTTTCAAACATAAAAAAATAGAGATTCCCCTATTTTGTATTTTATTTAATTAGAATTGTGTAGCATGTATTTTTGTGTATCTGGGGTTCCAATCAACACTGTCAGTCTCTGGTTGTTGTTGTTGCATTGTCATTTTCTATTACCCCCACAACATCCTTTCTCTTTTTGATGGACATTTCAGTAGTTCCCAGTTTCGGGCTATTATAAATAATGATGTATTGGCCATTCTAGTAAGTACCTTTTTGGGAAAAGTACATATGCGTTTCTATTTGAGGCATATATCTATATACACGCATGGGATGTAGGGAATGCATATTCTCACCATTCATCGATACTGGAATCACTTTTCCAACGTGGTTATACCAACTCACACTCCAAAACAAGTGTGGGAGAACTCCAGTTGTTGCACATCTTCACCCAAAGTGGCATTCTCCTGCATGTTTTATATATATTCATTTTACCAACTCTGGTAGGAATATACAGGTATCTCATTGTGCTTTTAATTTTCATTTTTCTGATTGCTAACCAAGTTGAATACCTCCATTCTAGTTATACATCTATAACTAATTATATCTAATTTAAATCTATATTAGCTGTTTGAATATCTTCCTTTGTGAATGATTTCATTTTCTCTTGCATGGCCTGCACTTTTCTTATTAACTTGTAGGGGCATGGGATATATTCTATGCACAAGCCCTTTGCCAGATACATAGATCGAAATTTTCCCCTTCCATTCTATGGGCTGCTCTTTTATTCTACTAATGTTGTCCTTTTTTAAAAAGTCTCTTGTAGTTTCTTCTTAAATTGTTTAAGTTCTCACATTTATCTTTAGTTTGTTTTGGAAAGAAGTTTATGTAGGGCATGATGTGGAGATTTACATACATTTCATTTCCATAAAACTCCTGACTCAAGGACAGAGGTAAACACATGACCTAGAAGACCCATGTTTATGGCTAGGAATGCTCTCAGAGAAAGGGAGTGAAGCCACCAAATTGGCTTGACTCAGGTCCACATACAGAGAGGGACGCAAAATTGGGAAAACTGCTGTGATCACAAAGCCAGATGGCACTAAATGGTAGCCTGTTGTTCAAAGAAGCATTAGGTACACTAGCAGCCATTTGGCAGAACCCAAGGGTCATAGGTAAGGCATTTTGTAGAGGGCACACGAGCCCCTTATGTGTGCAAGGGGGAGGTGCCTCAGCTTCAGCCTTGGCCTGAGCAGCATCCTAAAGTCTTCAAAACCATACACTGCCTGACGACGCTTGAGTTGGTCTAACCCTCTATTGAAATCTGACTGATGCTCTTTGCTATCATCTAGTAATGACCACTGATAATGCATATTCCCCAAAACCCAGCAAATGAAACTAAAGAAACGCTGTTTTACAAGATAGGAAGAGACAACGAACAGTGGTTTTCAGAGTCCAACCCGAGATAATAGCCTTGTCTTTATATGACTTGGTTTTGATTTTCATTCAGACTGGATAAAGGCCAGATTTGCTGATGCTGAACTAAAAGGGTACTTTTGCTAAAAGGGATAAAAAAAAAAGATACTATATTGTTTTATGTGTTAACACTGTTATTTGCTGGAAAGCTCTCTATGACCTCCAGGATAAAAAGATATGATAGGCCCTGTAAAAACTAATTGGCCAAAAGTACACTCCAAATGGCTTTTGTGTGGTGACAGAGTGCAGCGGAGATGTCAATACCCAGTCCTGTCCAGATAGCAGATTTGTTAGCAAAATAAATGTTTCAATCTGTAGGTTTGGAAGTGATATCATGCAGCAACAGATAACAAATACTCTGATGTAAGATGATGTGCCCTTTCCTCCATTCCAGAGGAGACTATTATTATATGAAGCAGGAATTTGGTTCTTTTTAAAATGTTTTAAATGTTTGTTTTTGAGAGAGAGCGTGTGCAAGCAGGGGAGGGGCAGAGAGGGAGACACATAATCCAAAGCAGGCTCCAGGCTCTGAGCTGTCAGCATAGAGCCCTATACAGGGCTCGAACTCACAAATCACGGGATCACGACCTGAGCCCAAGACGGATGCTTAACCGACTGAGGCACCTAGGCACCCCAGCATGGATTTGGTTCTTAAATTGAGATACTTATATCCATTTTTTAAATTGTGGCAAAATACACAACATAAAATTTACTATCTTAACCATTTTTAAGAGTACAATTCAAGGTCATCAAATACATTCACATTGTTGTGCAACCATCACCACCATCCACCTGCAGATCTCTTTCTATCTTGCAAAACTAAGACTCTATGCCCATGAAACAATAACTCCCACGGCCCCCCATCACCACCCCACCACTGGCAGCCACCATGTGATGGTTTTTCGTGACTGCCTTATTTCATTTCACGTAATGTTTTCAAAGTGTATCCATTTTGTAGCATGTATTAGACTTTCCTTCCTTAAGGATAGGATACGGTGCATATATCCATCGTAAATATGCACCACATTTCATTTAATCCACCCATCCATGGATGGACACCTGAGTTGCTTCCACCAATTAGCTATTATCAATAACGCTGTTATGAGCATGGATGTACAAATATCTCTTTTAACCCCTGATTTCAATTTTTTGGGGGTGTACACTCAGACGTGCAGCTGCTGGATCATATGGTACTTCTATTTTTCATATTTTGGGGAACTGCCATGCTAGTTTCCGTAGTAGCTGCACATTACATTCCCACACACAGTACACAAGGGTTCCCATTTCTCCACATCTTCGCTTGTTAATTTCTGGGGCTCTTTTTTTACAGTACCACCCTAATGAGTGTTAGGTGGTTGAGGCAGTTGTATTTATTTATTTACTTGTTTTATTTTTTAAATTTTTTTGAGAGAGAGAGCGCGCGCGCATGCGAGAAAGGGAGGGGCAGTGAAAGGAGAGAGAGAGAGAGAATCCCACACAGAGGGCCCCATGCTCAGCACAGAGCCTGATGCAGGGCTTGATCTCCATTAACTGTGAGACCATGACCTGAGCCAGTATCAAGGATCAGACACCTAACCGACTGAGCCACCCCAGTGCCCAGAGACAAACGTAATTTAAATGACCTTAAACTTTTATCCATCATCAAAATGAAAAGGCAACCAACAGAATAGGAGTAAATAATTGCAAGTCGTGTATCTGATAAAGAACTCACACAACTCAATAGCAAAACAAAAACAAAACCAAAAACAAAACACCAAACAATCCAATTTAACAACAGGGAGAAGAATTGAATAGACTTTTTCCAAAGAAGATATCCAAATTGCCAATGATGTGGAGAACAAAGGCAAAATAAAAACCATTAAACTTCCTTACAACTTACAGCCCACTGACAAGTCCTTGAGACAGGCAGAGTGACCTTCCTTCAGGAACTCAACTGCCTCAATGTTAATACTTCCCTAAGGGCAAATGGCAACCTTAGCTTGACATTAGCCTGCCCTCCATGACCCTCTAAGTTTACCTTAACATATAAAAAAAAATCCCCTTGGAAACTTCCTTTATCTCTATGCCTCGCCCACCAAGATATATGTTAGTAATCATCCTCCAAGCTTATGGCCCACCAATATACATCTGAAGGGTCTCATGACTGAGGTTTTACTAGACAATAGTAAACGACCTTTTCCTAACAACAGCTAGTCTCTCAAGGTCCTGGAAACCTTGCTTCCAAACTCCTTAGAGACTTACGCTATCCCTAAGCCCCTCCCAAGCTGGAAGTATATAATCAGCCACTCCCCACAATCCCAGGGCAGCTCTGTCCCCGTGCTTGAATAAAACCACCCGTTTTGTACCAAAGACGTCTCAAGAATTCTTTCTTGACCATTTGTTCCCAAGCCCCAACATTTCACATCAGCCAACATTAGGTTATTATACACAGGATGGGAAACATACACAGAGACAAAGCAACACCACTGTAACGTAGGAGACTCACAGACACTCTTGGCTGAACATAACTCTGCCACAGGGACAATCCCAGCCCTGTCCTACGTGGCCCCTGAGACAGACACAACCTGAGATAAAGATACACACACTCGCAAAAATAATGCACACTGACAGACCTCCAAGCAACACGTACACACCCAAGAACCTCTGCACCCTTCCCTTATTTGCTTTTTCCCTTTACGACTTAACCACCCTGCAATACACCTTATAATTTCTTTATATGTCCTTCATTTTCCCCCATAGAATTTCAGTTCCAAGTGGAAAGAGACGATCCTTCCCACCCGGTCACTGGTAAGTCAACAGCACCCAGTACAAAGTCTAAATGCTTATTGAAAGGCCAGGTTCATACAGACACACACACCTTCCCCTGGGGTGGGGGTGGGGTTCCCATTTATCCAAACACGCTCTTGGGTTCACATCCAAAGGTTATGTTCCCCGTGCCAAATACTACAGGGTTCCGCTGGCCCCCAAGGGGCCCTGCTGGAAAAGGGATGTCACGCTACAGAACCCTCACTGTGCACAAAGCCTGCCTGCCCCCACTTAGCCCCGTGTCTTCATAACCTGACACCCAGAGCCTGCGACCCCAGAGAGTCAAGGGCCGCCGGCTCCAGCGCCTCGCTGTTGCAAGTTTCTGCCGGCAGAGGCCTCCTCGCCCCCTGACAACCCAGCTGGCCACGGCGGCGCTCTCCTGGATGTTCCCATCGCCGTCCTGTCCTCCCGGGCTCGGCTCCCGCCGCCGGGCCTGCGGCCTTTCCTGTCCAGGGTCGCAGTCCAGCGCACCCACTGCATCCTGCCAGGGGACAGCCAACGTCTCTCGAGCTCAGACATCCCGTTTCCGGGCGACGGGCAACGACTCCTGGGAAGGAGGAGACACCCAGAAGTTTGTAGATGGGCATGGGGGCGGGCCCCTCAGCACCCCAGCCCCACTCAGATATAGACTGCGCGTTCTCCGGCTTCCAGAACACCTGCGGTCTCAGCTCCGCCACAGGAGGGACTCGCCGCGGCAGGAGCCGGAGCCTGCGCCTGCGACTGCGGCTGCGCAGGCCAGCCAATTCAGAACTCCCAGGTGACTCCGCGGCACCCATGTGACTGCATCCGCGTTGCATGGTGGGAGCACTGGAGGGGGGTGCGGGGGGGATATGATAATGTCTGAGGAGGCTCTTACTCTAAGCTACATTTCCCCAAGTGACCACGGCTGTGCAGCGGAAAGGGTCCCACAGATTCCACCTGGAGCCGTCAGGGAGTTTGGAACTGAGGCAACCCGGGGTGTTGACAGCGCTTGCGCGGCGCGGAGGACCGCCCCCCCCCCCCGCCCCGGGTGTTGACAGCGCATGCGCGGCGCTGGTTCGCAAGTTTGGCCAGGCAGAGGCGAGAGACTGCGAAAGTGCAGGCGTGAGTGCGCACGCGCATGGCCGTGAGTATCGCGTCCTCCCTGGTGTGTCGCCCACGTGGTAGGTGTTGAGGCTGTGACCCATTCGAAGGAGAGTGTGGCCGGCAGTAGGTTGTGAGTTCATGTGGGAGCCGCGGCTCTGGAGGAAGAATGTGGGTGGCTGGTTTACAGTGCTTCCTCTGGACTCTCCGTGCACCCACATGGAATTTCTGCGCAGGAATGACTAGTGGAGCGCCCTCCAGTGTGCGTCAATAGCGGAGTTTGCAGCAGTGAAGGGCACAGTTGGGTTTGTCCCTGAGATGTCAGGTAGTCTGAACGGAGTTGCAGGTGGCCTCGGGACAGGACCCTATGCATATACCCAAGGAGTAGGAAACACCACCAGGCCGACTCCCCCCTCCCCGGAGGATTCCCTTGAGAACGCGGTGGAATTCCTTTTATTTTTTTATTATTTTTTTTAATTTTTTTTTCCAACGTTTATTTATTTTTGGGACAGAGAGAGACAGAGCATGAATGGGGGAAGGGCAGAGAGAGAGGGAGACACAGAATCGGAAACAGGCTCCAGGCTCCGAGCCATCAGCCCAGAGCCCGACGCGGGGCTCGAACTCACAGACCGCGAGATCGTGACCTGGCTGAAGTCGGACGCTCAACCGACTGCGCCACCCAGGCGCCCCTGGAATTCCTTTTAAATTTCAAGCCACAGCGTTCCCAGAGTTCTGGCCCAGGAAACCTGATGTCAACCTAGAGACCTATTGCTGGCTTTCCCTCTCTTCCCTCAGGTAAGGTGATGGAGGTGAGGACAGGTGTGACCCTGGAGTGTTTTCGAACTTCAGTTGAGGTTCCAAGAAAGGCCTGATGGGTCGCAAGTCTTTAGGAGGTGGAAAGCACTGTCCTTACACATCTAAAAATCAGGGGGTGAGTGAGTTTAAACTTCCCTTTAGTTCATAAGATAGTTTCGTATCTTTGTTTTCTAATAATTTATTTGAAAGACTAGAATTGGCCATTGTAAGTGTAGTTCTATGGGTTTTCATAAATTCACACTTTGTACCACCGTAGTTAAAATACAAAACACTCCATCTCTCTCCTCCGAGAAAACAACGTCCTAGTGCTCATTTGTTGACAAACTTCCCCCCATTCTTAACCCTCTCATCTGTTCTAGTTCCCTGTACCTTATTTTTTCCAGAATGGCATATAGATGTAGGCTTTTGAATACTGTGTTTAAAATGTAATGTTACATTTTGAAATTTTACTAATTGTACTTGTCCTCCAGAGTTCTGAGATTTCAAATTTTCAACAGTACCCAGTACACCTCGTGGCACACATTAGGCCTTCAAAATAGAGAGATTCCATTATCCTTTTTCAGGTGCGTAAGCTTGAGCAGGACCCTGCTTCCATTGCTTAACTTGTGTCACTTGTACAATTGGAAGGATGCTGGGAGAAGTCATTGAATGTGGTAATAAGGATTATGAAATGACACTAATCTCTGCTGTGCTATGAAAACAAGCGTTAGCATGGAGAAACGGACAAAGACTGGATTTCATTTGCCTTTTAATTAAGCACAGTACTGTTATATTTTTCTTTCCTAATATGTGTTGGAAGTCTAAGCATGTGGAAACAATACCCGTAAAAAGCAAAGTGGGCATTTGGGACTTTCGTGGATTATTAAAACAAAAGCTTACACATTCTCCTCCTGTAAGTGGTCATTAAAATTTTCCTTGTTTGAGGATGTCTAATAAATTGGGATATCGCTCATATGATACCCCCAGTCTGCAGCTCACTTCACTGATTCCTGGATAGCTTTCCCTTTTGCCATCGCTACCTCTTCTTGCTTCTATTAGGGAATCAGAGTGGGCTTGCATAGCTATTGCTCCGCTCACAGAAGACTTGAGGGGTTAGAAGTATGAGGATAATGTGAAGCTTCCTTAAACTATGAGAAATTCTGATTTTCTTCAGAACAAATCTCAGTCCACATGCCGGAGTCCCAAAATGATAGTAACAAATATATGAAGCAATTTCTTTTTTTTAATATGAAATTTATTGTCAAATTGGTTTCCATATAACACCCAGTGCTCATCCCAACAGGTGTCCTCCTCAATACCCATCACCCACCCTCCCCTCATTCCCACCCCCCCATCAACCCTCAGATTGTTCTAAGAGTTATATGAGGCAATTTCAAATTCTTTCATGAGGATGTTAAATACAAACACCCATACAGCATGCTTCAAATCAATATGAACTGTCTGGTCCCAAATACCAGTGCCCAGTCTCATCAACATATATAACACACCCTGAAATTTTTAACCATTGTGAAAATGAGGGTGAACTATATCTGTAATTTTATGGGAAATGGTTAGTGTCAACTCCACGAGTGGAGGATTGTTTCTGTATCATCACCCACTTTTTACCAACACTTCTGAGCAGTTCCAGAAAGTATCTAAGGCATACTAAGTGGTGTAAGTATACATGAATCAATGGTGCCTTCATTCACTGAGGCCTCTCTTCTTCAATCTGTGTGCCTATTATCTCGTCACGGTTTATATTTTACTTCACTTTGCTTTTATATTATCCAATAAAGTTTAAGATATTTTCTCATGAGAATCTTTTTATATCATTTGCTAGACTTACTTATTACTTAATTAAATTGGTAAAACCATTATTTAAGTTTTTACTATTGTGAATAAGAAGTTATATTGATAACATTGTAACAATATACAAAGTAAGATTTGTTAGGATGAAAACTGCCTACATTTGTATGCACCTGGTAATATTGACTCAAAATTTACAATTCTTAAATTCACAAAGTTACAAAGTTTCGACAACTCATAGATGCAATGTTTAATATCTTTTAAGTAAAGACATTGACATTTATTAGTATACATTTTAAAACAACAGAATATTTCTCATTTTATACATTTATATAATGCACAACTCATATGGAAACAGTTAATTGAATATTTCTCATAAACACTGAATTTGTTCAACCAAAAAAAAAATTCACATTGTGTCTAATCACACATCATCGATCTTAATAATGGAACATATCCTGAGGGATTGGATTTAGTGCTGAATAACAGAAAACCCACACCATCTACCCAATATGTCAGTAATGCTGATTTATTTTACAGAAATACTGGGTCAGGACAGCTGCTCAATGATGCTGTAGGGAAACACAGTCCCATATGTTCTTATGGATGCACCACTGCAGACACACAGAAGCATGAGAAGTATTATGAGACTGAGATGTTCACTATACAAATCAGACTTTGTATGAATATGTTAAGATCTAGGGAAAAGGGGTCAGAGCATTAGATGAGATCAACGGCCATGACATCCTAATCAGTGGCCTGGTGGACAGTCTAGGGCTTTCAGGAAAATGCAAGCTGTGGACATCTGACCGTGGATGTGCATCCGTGCTGGAAAAGCTGGTCGGGTGTCTGTAAAAGCCTACACCTCTGACAAAGTAGAAGTCACGCAGTTGGCATTTGTTTTGAAGGTGCTTTTGATTGGCAAGGCCGGCAATCAGGAAAATAAGCTGGAGATGGTACCCACGGAGTCCCTACGCGTCTGTCTATCTCCCTCTAGAGTGGTGGCTCAATAAACTGAAAGGCGCTTCTTTCAAATCTCATGAAAGCTGGGCTATTACAGAATTCTATCATGGAACCATATAGAGAAAGCATCCTGGGAAGTGGTAGTTCCTAGCCCTTCCTATGTTGCGAGGACACGTTCCAAGAGAACCATATCCACCTCTAGATTTCACTGTCTTCTTCATTCAAATGTATTGTCCACTTCCTAACCAGAAGCTAGGACAAAGAGCATACAGCAACAGATGGAAATAACAATTCATACGAAACTATACTCTTGCAAGATCTCTGCATACCTACAAATTTCTAGCCAATTACATATTCACAAATTTGCAAGCCAGCAAAATGGAATAATGGAATAATGATCCTCTGGCAAAAAAAAAAAAGTGTTGAGAACATATACCTTATGATGTAAGTAAAGAAGTGTCAACTTTTTTTTTTTTAAGAAGTGTCAACTTTAAGTGTCAAGTTGTAAGTTCTCTCAGGAAGATAGTAAAATGGAATATATGTATGTAATGGGAAAGTGATACCCAGCTTGGAACATACTTGGCCAGTAAGAAAATCCAAACAAATACCAATGTCACATTAGTCTAAAGGCCCCATACTTACAGAACAATTTAAAAACTATATAAAATTAAACCTAATGCATATTTAAAACACATCAACCACCTGTGGGTGAATCACACTTCAAAATGGATGCAGAAATATTAACTGAATTCATGAAGGGGGAGAAAACCTACAATATATCAAAATTCATGTACTGTGTATATGTACTCAGAATACTTGAGAATTTTCATCTCAATGTTTAGTTGAAAGAGACATGGAAATTCACTTGCCAGAGGTCCACATTAAGGATGAGATACTGAGCAATACTGTGTAACTTTTATAATATTTCTCTTCTGGTGTGGATTTTCCAAACTATTTTACATGAATTAATATGCATTAGGTTTTCTTATATTTAGAAACTTTCTTTTGACTGTGAGTTCTCACATGACTACGAAACGCTTTGAGACAACTGAAAGTTTTCCCACATTTTTCACACGTCTGAGGTTTCTCTCTAGTCTTTATCCTTATGGTTTTAGAAGGATTGGGACCAACTGAAGGCTTTCCCACATTTTTCACACTTACAGGGTTTTTCTCTAGTCTGCATTCTTACATGTTTGGAAGGATGACCGAAAGCTTCCCCACATTGCTTGCATTTATGGGTTTCTCACCAGTGTGCTTTCTGTCATGTTTGTGTAAGGATGAGGACCAACCAAATGCTTTCCCACATTTTTCACACTCATAGCGTTTCTCTTCAGTGTGCGTTCTTACATTTTTGGAAGGATGAGGGCCAACTGAAGGCCTTCCCACGTTGCTTATGTTTACACGTTTCTCTCCAGTGTGCATTCGGACATGTTTGTGTAGGGATGAGGGCCAACCAAACGCTTTCCCACATTTTTCACATTTATAGGGTTTCTCTCCATTGTGAATTCTCACATGTCTCTGAAAGGATGTGAGCCAACAGTAGGCTTTCCCACACTGCTTACATTCATAGGGTTTCTCTCCAGTGTGCATTATCATATGTACTCGAAAGGATTTGGGACAGCTAAAGCCTTTCCCACACTGCTTACATTCATAGGGCTTCCCACCATTGTGCATCATCACATGTACGCGGAAGGATTTGGGGCAACTGAAGGCTTTCCCACATTCCTTACATTCATAGGGTTTCTCTCCAGTGTGACTCCTTATATGTCCAGTGAGGGAGTGGGAACGAATAAATGTTTTCCCACAAAGTTTACAGGCATAGGGTTTCTCTCCACTGTGAGTTTTCACATGATTCCTTAGGTAGGAAGAACAACTGAACGCTTTCCCACATTCCTCACACTGATACAGTTTGCGTCCAGTATGACTTCTTTTGTGCCTCTTAAGGGATGAACGATGCCTGAAGACTTTTCCACACTGAATACACTCATACAGTTTTACTCCAGTAGGCGTTTTCTTGTACAGCTTAAGACTTGGAATATGGTTGATGGTTTCTCCACATGCATTACCTTTGCTACTGTCACAGAGTCTCTCCACCATATGATTTCTGCTAAAAAAAAAAAATGGAGGGGGCACATTATTAATGGTTTGTGTATTAATTATTTATTAATATTTGTTAATGAGCTCGAGGATTACATTTCTACCATTTTTCTGTCTAAATATAGGTTTTCTGTCCTGTCGGAATTAGTTCAAGGTGGAATAAACTAAATGCTCTGAGAATGGGCTGAGGCACAGCCCATTACTACAACAGCATTTCTCATATGTAGGGTTCCCTGGTCATTGTTTTCCACCAAATTATCTTTCAAACGCTTAATGTCTGAGTCACATGAAGGAAAAAAAGGGAGGGAATGATTTGTGAATAAGCAAATCTGGAGCTAGGTTTATGGGTCTCTTGTTTTTGTTTTTGTTTTTTAATTTCATGAAATAGTAAGATTCTCTACTGGGATATTGCATTTTCTCCTAAATGCAACTCACCTCAAATGTCTCCCCTGGTTGTTGTGCTTATCTTCAATGCACTGGTCTTCCCAATTTTCTCCAAAAAGGGAGGTCCAGGAATCATTTTTTGTGAACCTTGCTATTTTCTGCTCATTGGATAATTTTTCTCCAAAAATAACCTGCTGAGAAGTGGACCCATTGGTTCTAAGTTGATTCTCATCATCTAAAACAAAACAGTGAATAAATCTTATGAAAAAGGCAACTGTGCGCAAAGAAATACATTCAGGAGTTCAGTGTTTCAAAACTTAATTATTAAGAGACACAAGAGGGGTTCCTGGGTGGCTCAGTTGGTCAATTACCTGATTCTTGATTTCAGCTCAGGTCATGCTCTCACATTTCATAGGTCCAACCCCCACACTGGGCTCCACATTGTCAGTGACAGAGAACACTGTTAGTGTGGAGCCTGCTTGGGATTCTCTCTCTCTCTCTCTCTCTCTCTCTCTCTCTCTCTCTCTCTCTCTCTCTCTCTCTCCCTCTCCCTCTCTCTCTCTCCCTCCCCCCTCTCTCACTGCCCCTCCCTGCTCATGCATGCTCTCTCTCTCTTAAAATAAATAAATAAAATGAAAACAAAGAGGCACAAGAAGTCAAAATAGTAGGCAATTTAATATGCACAGAAAAAAACACAAGGTTTCAAACAACAAGGTTCTTCATGCCCACAAAGTGACCCACGGGTATATACACATACTGAGGACAGTGAAGAATGCTGTCTTTTAAACCAGAAAGGAAGAAAAACACAGGTCAATATATAGATTTTTACTGTCACTGAGAAACTGTTAGATTCTAGGTCTGTGACGGCTGTGATCACGCCTGTCTTATTTTCCAATGCGTCTTCCTTCCGCATTCCAGATTTTGAAATGGGCTTAATGAATGAGAAATAGTTGTTATCGAAATAACTAAGTGAAGGATTGATGCCACCCTTACCTACTGTGACCAGGTTCCTGAAGGTTTCTAGCATCACATCTTTGTAGAGCTTTTTCTGAGCAGGTTTCAGCAGGGCCCACTCCTCTTGGGTGAAGTCCACAACCACATCCTCAAAGACCACTGAGTCCTAAAGCAAACCACAGATGTGTAGGAGAATGGGTAATACAGGGGAAGTGGACTCAAATTCCCAGGAAGTTCCAACAAGATTCTATGGTCTCCCCACATCTAATCTACATCCACACTCACTTTCTGTATTGTGGTCTTAACACACCACTAATACATTGAACTTGTCCCTCTCTCCATTTTTACTGTGACCCTTCCTGTGTGATCCCTGCCTTTTCATAGAGTCTAGAATAGTCCAAAACACATTGGAAAAATTAGAGAAATGCTATACAAATGAAACAAATATTTCCATTTTATGACCACCAATTCCTCGTGACAAAAACTATTTCATCTGTCTCCTTATTGCCCACCGCATTGGTCAGCACTGCATAGGTCCCAAGTTCAAATTGAAACGGGACTCTAATAAACAAAAACGCACTGAAGTTTTTCCTTCATTTCCCCTCACCAACGAGAGGCCCAAGGTGGAAACCCAACTTGCCACGTGGGCCAGCCGATCCTGTGTCTGGATGTACTCTAGGCAATTCAAAGTAGATATGTCCAACTGGGAGCAGGAAGGCATTTTTCCTGGAGAAATGCTAATATTAACTTATATGTGTATTATTTATGTATATCATTTATCACAGAATCAGTTGCTACTCTTTCTTCCTTTGTGTGCCCTTGAGACAGAAGAGGTATTGAGAAAGAGGAGGAAAGAGGAAGACAAGATAACTCAGAAGGAGGGAAGAAGGCATGAGAACTTAGACCTTTCCATAATACCCACATTCATAAACCTTGGTGTCGGTATGCATTAATTTTGAGTACACGCACACGCACGTGCACACTGAGGTTCTAAGATGCCAAAATAGCTCTTTCCACCCAAGATTGCTGGTGCCTTCATCTTGGACTTCCCAGCCTCCATACGTGAGGCTTCCCATTTCTCCAATGCGAGAAATACATTTCTATCATTTCTAAGCCACTCTTTGGTGTTTTGTTATAGCAGCCCGAATGGGACGAAGACACATAGCCAGAGACTGGAGCAAAGTGAGATGGGAAGTAAGTCAAGAATGGTGGGGAGTGCTGGGAGGTTGGGCCCATCATCTTGTGGGGAACTAGTCAGATTCGATTCTGTGAGAACTGTGGAGCTACTTCAGGCTTTTGCACAGAGGAGTGGTCTCCTCTCTAGCTTTAATGATCCATCACTTGTGTTGAGACTAGACTATGGGGAATGGATGTAGAGACCAGAACACCTGTTAAGAAAATAAAGCCATAACCGGGTGAGAGGAAGGTGGGTCGGCCGGGGTGGTCACAGTGGAATGTACAGGGGAAATATTGGGAAGGGCTACAGATTCCTGATGGACTGAAGTTGGGGCAAGACAGAATGAGAGGAGTTGATGACGCTGATTATGTCTCACAATAAAAACTGAAATAATGGGGGCGGCTGGGTGGCTCAGTCAGTTAAGCGTCTCCCTTCAGCTCAGGTCATGATCTCATGGTTCCTAAGTTCAAGCCCACATTGGGCTCCCTTCTTCCACATGGAGCCTGCTTCAGATCTTCTGTCCCCCCCCCTCTGCCCCTCCCCCACTTGTGCTCTCTCAAGAATACAAATAAAACATGTAAAAAATCTCAAAAAAAAAAAAAAACCCAAAACCCTGGAAAGATGGAGTTTCCATGAACTGAGATGTAGAAGGCCATATGTAGACTAAGGTCTTGGGGAGAGGATGAGAAGTTCCTAACAGGCAATACCAACATGGGAATAACAATAAGACATCCGAGTGGACACATGCATTAATAATGTCTTCAGGAGCACCGGTCAGAATGGCAAAAATTTGAAAACACCCAAGTAGCCACTAGTAACAGAGTTAATAAATAATGGTGGTATATCCTTGCAAGTGAATACAAGAGAGCAATTAAAGGTTAATTAACTATTATTACCACACAGAAGACCGTAAAATAACTTTAAACAAAAGGAATCTTACCTAAAATCTTACCTAAAATCTACACTGCGATTCCATTTACATGCAACGTGGGACATGCAAAATTAGAGTATCTTTATTTAATGCTGCATACACAGGTGCTAGAAGAACGGACACTGCCTTCACACCAGTCAAGATATTGGTTACATCTAGAGAGTGAGGAGGGTCACTGGGAATCATTTCCAGTGGGGTGTCTGATGTCAAGCACTGTTTTAGCTCTAGGGCTGGATTTTACTTCACAGGTGTTTATTTTTTATTATTTCTATAGACTGTCCAATATGTCTTATGTACGTTTCTGCATGTATGTTATACTTTGCAATGAAACATGGTAATCAATTAACACAACTTACCTGACATCATCTTAAGAATTATAGAAAATGGGGGCGCCTGGGTGGCTCAGTCGGTTGGGCGGCCGACTTCAGCTCAGGTCATGATCTCGCGGTCTGTGAGTTCGAGCCCCGCATCGGGCTCTGTGCTGACAGCTCCGAGCCTGAAGCCTGTTTCGGATTCTGTGTCTCCCCCTCTCTGACCCTCCCCCATTCATGCTCTGTCTCTCTCTGTCTCAAAAATAAATAAACGTTAAAAAAAATTTTTAAAAGAATTATAGAAAACGATTTTATACTGTTCAACAGAAACACATGAAAAAAAAAAAACTCATACTGCAGAGGAACCAATGGTAAGACGCATAGCCCAATAAAGAGCATAGTGGTGGGGGGTGGGAAGATTATTCGAAAAGGAATATATAGGGGCCCCTGGGTGGCTCAGTCGGTTAAGCATCTGAGTCTTGATCTCAGCTCAGGTCATGGCCTCACAGTTTGTGAGTCTGAGCCCTCGGAGTGTTGGGCTCTCTGCACTGGCAGTGAGGAGCCTGCTTGGGATTCCCTCTCTCCGGCTCTCTGCCCCTCTCCTGCTTGCATGCGTGTGCATGCACATGCTCTCTCTCAAAATAAACAAACTTTTTTTTTTTAATTTTTTTTTCAACGTTTATTTATTTTTCGGACAGAGAGAGACAGAGCATGAACAGGGGAGGGGCAGAGAGAGAGGGAGACACAGAATCGGAAGCAGGCTCCAGGCTCTGAGCCATCAGCCCAGAGCCCGATGCGGGGCTCGAACTCACAGACGGCGAGATCGTGACCTGAGCTGAAGTCGGACGCTCAACCGACTGCGCCACCCAGGCGCCCCTCAAAATAAATAAACTTTTAAAGAAGGAATGTATAAATGGTGTGAAGTTTTTCTACCAAAAAAAATGTACAAAACTAAGTTCCTCTTGCCTCCCTCCTGGTCAACATTACATGAAAAAGCCAATCCAGTGCCACAAGAAAATAAACAAGTGTGCAGAATTACAAAAGAATAAAAAAGATCACTGTTATCCTTGGCACTAAGAAGCCTCTGCACAGGACCCCGACAGAACAAGAAGAACCACAAAATAAGATTTTTAGCACGATTCTAGAATAGATACACAGGACGAAAATAAAACTCAGCACCTTTCCATTTCATAACAACATTAAGTTGGAAAATTCATGTCAAAAAGTGAACACGAAAGCCATCATTTCAAGCCTCTGGAAACAATCCTTACTAAGGACATACAGCTGAAGAAGCGGGTATTCAAGAAACTATGCGAATTCAGTACCAGAAATTAACAGTTTGGTATTTGAACCAAGACCACTCCCTCTCTCCCTAGACTTCCTTTTCTGACTGCAGCCAAGAACACAGGACCCCTGTCCACACAGCTCCCAGCCAGAAAAGGAGGCCGTCAGCATTTCTCATCCTGCCCCAGTTAGCTGCTGCTGAGTTTAAGCTCCAAGCGTGCAGTCGACAGGAGGGCCTCTCTACTTCCGCCAGCCCCTGCTGGTAGAATGGGGGCTCTACAGTGGGTGCAGGGGATGCTGAGAATACGGGGACCTGATAGTTCTTGTTTTGCCTAAGGCGGAGGTTCCGCACTCAGGAGAGGCAAGCTGGGAAGACATCAAGCAAATGCTCTTCCTCCACTTAATGCTCAGCTCTTTTTCTTAACACGTATTTATTTTTGAGAGACAGAGCATGAGCGGGGGAGGCGCAGAGAGAGGAGGGGACACAGAATCCGAAGCAGGCTCCAGGCTCTGAGCCATCAGCACAGAGCCTGACGCGGGGCTTGAACTCACAGACCGCGAGATCATGACCTGAGCCGAAGTCTGACGCCTAACTGACTGAGCCACCCAGGCGCCCCAATGCTCAGCTCCTAAAGTGGACTTGTCACTCAGGTGGAGGTGTGCCATTGTCTCCACTTCAACGCAGCCCTCTGGCTCAGAGATTCTTGACGAGGAGGAAACGCAGGCTGTAAAACAGATAGCTCCTAGTCTTTCCCCCCAAAGAACTGACTTCATTTACAACAGAACATGGAGATTCCCAAGCCTAAGGTTGCTCTCAAAAACAGTGGAAGTTGTAGTGAAAGGCAACTGGGAAGAGATTCAAGATACGGGCAAAACTGTGGCCCCCTTGTTTTCAGGGGACAAATAGGGAAAGAGGACGCTGGGAGGAGCCCCTCAGGGGTCTGAACGATCAACAAACACTAACCTGTGCAGCCATTCCTTCAAAGGAGTCCAAATTTGACTGGATTAGTCGATAGAGCAATGTACGCACCATGGCATGTTCAAAACAATAAAACAGTCAGCCTACAACTAGTGGAGATTAACAGCTAACAGCGGTTGGTCGAGAAAGAAATGAAGAAAACCCTGCCAACACTACTGCCATCCCAGGGTGACTGAGGAGAAACATCAGAGGCCTACTACTGAAGGGGTTGGGAGGAGAGTGAAATAGACTTGACTAAAATAATCCAGCCAGTCACCAAGCAAACACAAATAAACAACAGGAAGCCCAGAAGACAGGGGCCAGTACCCAAAGTTGCTACAATATATTATCTATAGTGTCCAGTTTCCAACAAAAAATTACAAGGCATGCAAAGAAAAAGGACACTGTGACCCTTACAGCAGAAAAATAAGCAGGGGTCGGGGGGCACCTAGGTGGCTCAGTTGGTTAAGCGCCCGACTCCAGCTCAGATCATGATCTCACGGTTCCCAAGTTCAAGCCCCGCATCAGGCCCTGCGCTGACAGCTCAGAGCCTGGTGCCTGCTTTGGACTCTGTGTCTCCCTCTTTCTCTGCCCCTTCCCTGCTGGTGCTCTGTCTCTCTCAAAAATAAATAAAAATATTTTTTAAAAATTGTTTTAAAAAAGAAAAAATAAGCAGGAAACAGAAATAGCAAACAGATGTTGGTTTATAGAAGGGTTCAAAGTAACTTATAAATATGTTCAAAGAACTAAAGGAAACAATGATTAAAGATGTAAAGGAATATATGATAACAATGATGCACCAAATAATGTCAAAAAGAGATCGAAATTATTCTAAATGAACCAAATGAAAATTCTGGGGTTGAAAAGCACAATAACTTTTGTATCCCTTGCCTCTGGAGACATGTCCAGTAAGAAATTGCTATGGCTGAGGTCAAACAGGTTGCTGCCTATGTTTTCCTTTATGATTTTGATGGTTTTGTCTCAAATGTAAGTTTTTCATCCATTTTGAATTTATTTTTGTGTATGGTGTAAAGAAAGTGGTCCAGTTTCATTCTTCTGCATGTGGCTGTCCAGTTTTCCCAACACCATTTGTTGAAGTGACTTTTTTCCATTGGATATTCTTTCCTGTTTTGTTGAAGCTTAACTGGTCTTCATATGGTTGTGGGTCCATTTCTGGGTTTCCTATTCTCTTCCATTGATCTTTGTATCTGTTCTTGTGCCAGCATCATACTGTCTTGATGACTACAGCTTTGTAACATAGCTTGAAGTCTGGAATTGTGATGCCTACAGTTTTGCTTTTCCTTTTCAGGATTGCTTTGGCTGTTTGGGGTCTTTTGTGCTGAGCGTGGAGCCTGCTCAATATTCTCTCTTTTGCCCTCTGCCCCTCCCCGCTGCTCATGCTGTCTCTAAAAATAAAAAATAATAATTAAAAAGGAAATGCAGGGGCGCCTGGGTGGCTCAGTCAGTTAAGTGGCCGACTTTGGCTCAGGTCATGATCTCGCGGTCCGTGAGTTCGAGCCCCGCGTCGGGCTCTGTGCTGACGGCTCGGAGCCTGGAGCCTGTTTCAGATTCTGTGTCTCCCCCTCTCTCTGACCCTCCCCCGTTCATGCTCTGTCTCTCTGTCTCAAAAATAAATAAACGTTAAAAAATTAAAAAAAAAAAGGAAATGCAACAGATTTCTATCGATTTCATATCGTGCAACTTTGCTCAATTCACGTATCAGTTCTAGCAAATTTTTGGTGGAGTCTTTTAGGTTTTGTACAGAGTATCATGTCATCTGCAAACAGTGAAAGTTTGACTTCTTCCTTGCTGATTTAGGTGCCTTTTATTTCTTTTGGTTGTCTGATTGTACTTTCAGTACTATGTTAAATCAACGAAACTAAAAGGCAGCCTACAGAACAGAAGATATTTGCAAATGATAAAGGGTTAGTATCAGATAAAGATCTCATAAAGGGTTAGTATCCAAAATCTATAAAGAACTTATCAAATTCAACACCCAAAAAATAAATAATCCAGTTAAGAAATGGGCAAAAGACACGAACAGACATTTTTCCAAAGAAGACATACAGATGGCTAACACATAGAAAGATGCTCAACATCACTCATCACCAGGGAAATACAAATCAAAACCATGACAAGATACCATCTCACATCTGTCAGAATGGCTAAAATTAACAACTCAGAAAACAACAGATGTTGGCAAGGACGTGGAAAAAGGGGAACCTTCTCACACTGTTGGTGGGAATGCAAACTGGTGCAGGCACTCTGGTAATAGTATGGAGGTTCCTCAAAAAGTTAGGGGCGACTGGGTGGCTCAGTCGGTTGAGCGTCCAACTTTGGCTCAGGTCACGATCTCGCGGTCTGTGAGTTCGAGCCCCGCATCGGGCTCTGTGCTGATGGCTCAGAGCCTGGAGCCTGCTTCGGATTCTGTGTCTCCCTCTCTCTCTGACCCTCCCCCGCTCATGCTCTGTCTCTCTCTCTCTGTCAAAAATAAATAAAACATTAAAAAAATTTTTTTAAGTTAAAAATAGAACTAACTGGGATACCTGGGTGGCTCAGTTGATTGAGTGTCCAACTTAGGCTCAGGTCATGATCTCACAGTTCATGAGTTTGAGCCCCGCATCAGGCTTGCTGCTCTCAGCACATAACCCACTTCGGATCTTCTGCCCTCCTCTCTCTCTGTTCCTCCCCACTCACGCTCTCTGTCTCTCAAAAATCAATAAAACATTAAAAACAATTTTTAATAGAACTACCCTATGACCCAGCAATTGCACCACTAGATTTTTACCCAGAGGATACAAAAGTACTGATTCAAAGGGGCACATGTACCCCAAAGTTTATAGTAGCATTATCAACAACAGCCAAACTATGCAAACAGCCCACATGTCAATCAACTGATGAACGGATAAAGAAGATGTGGTATATACGTTCAATGGAATATTACTCAGCCATCAAAAAGAATGAAATCTTGCCATTTGCAATGACCTGGATGGAGCTAGAGTGTATTATGCTAAGCAAAATAAGTCAGTCAGAGAGACAAATACCATATGATTTCACTCATATGTGGAAAACAAAACAGATGAACACAGGGGAAGAAAGGGGAAAAAAAGAGAGAGGGAAGCAAACCATAAGAGACTCTTAACTACAGAGAAGAAACCGAGGGTTGGTGGATGGAAGTGCACGGTGGTGGTCTAAATGGGTGATGGGCATTAAGGAGGGTAGCTGTGGTGAGCACTGGGTGTTATATGTAAGGGACGAATCACTAAAGTCTGCAGCTATATGTTACTATATATGTTAACTACACAGGATTTAAATTACAACTAGAAAGAAAGAAAGAAAGAAAGAAAGAAAGAAAGAAAGAAAGAAAGAAAGAAAGAAAGAAAGAAAGAAAGAAAGAAAGGGAAAAAAAGAAAAAGAAAGAGAAAGAAAGAAAGAAAGAAAGAAAGAAAGAAAGAAAGAAAGAAAAAGAAAGAGAAAGAAAGAAAGAAAAAGAAAGAAAGAAAGAAAGAAAGAAAGAAAGAAAGAAAGAAAGAAAGAAAGAAAGAAAGAAAGAAAGAAAGAAAGAAAGAAAGAAAGAAAGAAAGAAAGAAAGAAAGAAAGAAAGAAAGAAAGAAAGGAAGAAAGAAAGAAAGAAAGAAAAGGCACAATAACTGAAAAAAGTCATCGGAGACACTCAACCATAGATTTGAACTTGTGAAAGAAAGAACTACAAAGTATGTTATTCCATTCACATGAAACGTCCAGAATAAGAAATTCTCAAGAAGCAAAAAGTACCTTAGTGGTTATTTATGGCTGGGAGTAAGAAGGAAGGTGACAGATAAATGGTCTGAGGTTTCTTTTGAGATGATGAAAATGAACTAAAGTTGACTCTGGTGAGAACTATGAATAAACAGGCCAGAATTGTACACTTTAAGTTGGTGAATTTTATGGTATGTATAGTATGTAAATTACATCTCGGTAAAGGTTATTTTAAGCCAGCGCATAATAAAGACTTCTAATGAAGGGTATAAAAAGATTCTAATGGACAAAAACCTTCAACTCTATTGGATAATATCAAAGTAGAATGCATGGAAAAGCGGCACATGTTCTTTGAAAGAACTCAATGCCACGAGGATGTCAGCTCCCCCAAAAGAAACCCGTAGTAGTCTTTATAAAGTTCCATTAAATCCTCAGACCTGATTTTCCAGAACTTCACAAAAACAACGTCTCGAAAGTTTAAAGTTCTCCAGAGAACAAATGTCCAAAAAAAGGGGGAAAAAAGTTTCTTAAGAACACGATAGGGGCTTTCCAAATACATGAAGGAATTTGAAACCACAGTAATATGGCCAATATGTTATTAGTAGAGGATAAACCAATAGATTCATGGAAAGGGAAAGAATCCTGAAGAGACCCTATGCGTATGGAAATTCGACTAATGACAGAACAGGCATCGCAAAGCAGTGGCAGAAATGCTGTATACTTTAATATACAGGTCAGGGAGAAATTAGCATCCAACTAGGAAGAATGCTTGGTATTGCCATCTAGTCCATGGGCAATAATCAATTTACTCTAGATTTAAATGCAAAAGACATAACTAGAACTCTTTCAGAAGTTAAAGGGAAAGGTTTTTATGATGTAAGAATAGGGGATTTTTTCTTAAATAAAATTTTTAAGTATAAAAGATTATTATAATTAAAATTATAAGCATAAAATGTTTACATATAAAACTTTCCTTAAATAATAAAAAAAGAGTAAGCTATAAAGGAAGAAATTGATGATTACAACCCTACTAAAATTAAGAAACTGAAAAGGTAAACCACAATTCGAGATAAATGTACTTGCAACACATACAAATATAAAAATGTGTGTGTAAAGCAAAACGGAATGGTCAAACAAATGAATGAGAAACCACAAAATGGTTAAAACATGTATCACAAAAGATGTAAGACTACATATGAGAAAAGAGTCAACCTCGTTGTCAGTGAGCAAATAGAATAAAATCTTGTTTCATACCAAGAAGGGCAAAAATTACTAAATTAGATCATGTCGGGTATTGATGGTCACATGGAACAAATAAGCAGTTATGTACAGATGTTTGGAGAATCAACTGGTACATTCCATTGGAATTTCCTCATAAATCTGAACTTGGCCATGATCCACAACCTAGAGATTTTCCTCCAGTATGTCGTAAATGTACCATGCATTTGCACTCATACACTGAAACAAGACTCATGGGAGTGGCATTTTTCACAAAAGCAAAAAAAAAAAAAAACTTCAAAAACCCAAATCCCGTAAGCACTGGAATGGAAGGAAGAATGATGGCAGTTGCAGACAGCAGCATGTATGAAACAAACTGACGCAAAGAACCCTGGGGAAGCCTTTTCAGCGTAATTCCGTTAATATTTATTTATTCAAAGTCCCGGAGGGATAAAAGTAAGCAGAACACTGTTCAGAAAAAACACATAAAAGGTAAAGGCATGAAGATTAAGCAAACAAACAGTAGTTACCGATAGGACAAGACGGTCATTTAGGGAGGGTCATGTCAGGAGTCTCTACCCAAGACCGATTTATGAATCTAGATGGTGAGTCTATGGATGTTTACACCATGATTAGTTTTAAAACGTCCAATAAAACTTTGTATGTGTGCTAAATACGATAAATTTCACCATAAAACTTAAAGCATCAATTAAGGTTGAAAAATTATATGCTTTTTGTATGTTTGCTTACCACGTAACATTAATCAAACAAAAAGTTTGATTAATGAACTTTTTTTTTTAATTTTTTTTTCAACATTTATTTATCTTTGGGACAGAGAGAGACAGAGCATGAACGGGGGAGGGGCAGAGAGAGAGGGAGACACAGAATCGGAAACAGGCTCCAGGCTCTGAGCCATCAGCCCAGAGCCTGACGCGGGGCTCGAACTCCCGGACCGCGAGATCGTGACCTGGCTGAAGTCGGACGCTTAACTGACTGCGCCACCCAGGCGCCCCTGATTAATGAACTTAAGTAGAAAAATATTACATGCAGATCGATTGCCTAATTAGAACTGGATGCATAAACTTGAAAATCAAAGACATCTGTCATTGCTACGAAAAGGTCTGCAGAATTAGCAATAGAACAAATAAGAAAAGTGTGCTGCACGTGTATGTCATGTCACCTTTCCTATAACAAAAGAAAAACTCTTGCACTTTTAATCGTTTTTATAGAAAGAAACACTGACAAAAATGCACAAGAAATCATTAAAACTAGTTGTCTGAAGGTGGCTGGGGCAGGACTGGCACGGACCACAATATGCTGGCAGGGGATTGTCTTAAGTTAGATTTTCAATGTTTTACAGATTTTTTTAACCTTTGCATCCATTATTTACTTTACAGAAAGAGAAATCTATATCAATTATATTTTGCTTTTTAATGGTTTTTATTTTTATTTGGGAACCACTTTTCCATATAAGAAGTTATGTTAGGATTTAATCCTGTGAAAATTAATAGAGCAAAGTCTCACTAAAATGGAGTTGAGAGAAAAACAGTAATAATAAATGAAAAAATAAAAACCCAAAAGAAAAACAAAACAAAACGAAAGATAAAATGGAGTCAGGGGACCAGAAGGGGTAACCACACCACTCCACGTCAATTACAGGAAAGAACTGTCAATTACAGGCCCAAGAGATGTCCATTGCATCTCCAATAAGAAATTGACTACCCCTAGGGGCGCCAGGGTGGCTCAGTCGGTAAGCCTCCTCCGACTTCAGCTCAGGTCATGCTCTCATGGTTGGTGAGTTCCAACCCCGTGTTGGGCTCTGTGCTGACCTCTCAGAGCCTGGGCTCCGTGCTGACCTCTCAGAGCCTGGACCCTGCTTCGGATTCTGTGTCTCCCTCTCTCTCTCTGCCCCTCCCCTGCTCACACTCTTTCTCTGTCTCAAAAATAAATAAACATTAAAAAAAAAAAAAAGAAAGAAAGAAATTGACTACCCCTAGGGCACCTGGCTGGCCCAGTCAGTCCAGCAGGAGACTCTTGATCTTGGGATTGTGAGTTTGAGCTTCACGTTGAGCAAAGAGCCTACTTACAAAAATCTTAAAAATGAAATAAAAACTAAGAATGGAGGACCCTTTACAGAAAATGAAAAGAAATTGACTACCCCTATAATTCATCAGGAAAAACTGCCATCAACAACTCAGAGAAACTGTCATCACCCTGAACTCTTGCCTCTGTCCAATGGACTTTTGTCCAAAACAATCCCTCCCAACTTCCTCCTTGTCCATAAAATAATGTTGTTCTTTTGTTTGTTGGGTGTGCCTAGGGTTTTGCTGTCCTCGCAGGTCCCAAATTGCAATTTTCTATATTCCAAATAAATCCATTTTTGCTAATAACTGACTTATTTTTAAGGTTAAGAATCCCCTGAAAGTTAAAGTTTATGAAAATGAAATATCTCAAACATCTTTACAACTAAAATGACAGGTGACACCATCATTATTTGCACTTCCACTCCATCTCAGTTGAGGAACTATTTTCAAAAATGAGTAGAATACTTTGCACATCAGGGGTTTGGATCCAACCTATTCAATGCACTAGGATTTTCAAGGATTTGCACATCCAAAGGTAATTTTCCTCGTATCAATTAAAATAAGAATTGTCTTGGGAATAGTACATTTGAAACTTCATAACTCTATAGAGACAATCACTGATATAAAAAATTATGGAAAAAGTGAAAAATTAACCTGAGCGTTTAAATACACCCATCTCCTATCTGGAAGTCCTCTTGTCAAAAAAAAAGGAAGAAAAATTCTGTATGCTTTCAGAATTCTCTTCTATTGTATCTCTCAATCCATTTCTACTCACCCAAGAAAATAAAAATCTTACAACACTCAAATAGGGAAATAAAAAGGCCAAAGTTTTAGGGAGACTGGAGTTATATGGCAGCAACATTCAATACAGAAATCAGAAGGGATGAAAATCAAACATTTCCGTTGGCTCAGATAGAGCCACTGACTTATCCACCATTCCCAAAGAACACCCACCAGGTTCAGAAGGTGAAACACACCCACAGGCTTGGGGTCCAGAACCTCACTGCAGAAATACCAGCCTTCTGCTGAATCAGTCCCCAGCGATGGAGATAGGGTGACCTGAGCAGACACAGGGATGGACTCTGGAGCTCCACACACCCTCCACTCCCCTCCCTGCAGTGCGGAAATGCTCCCTCTCCAGGCTTCAGTTCTCACTACCCAGGAAATTCTTGGCTGGAGCCAGTTTAAAGTTCTAACCCAAATGAACCCCCAAATTCATAACTCTCCCCCAACCACGCACATTTTTCAGTGCCCTGTAGCATTTCTAGGTACACACATTCCTCCTGCGGATGGCGTGGACAGGCTGGGACATGAGCACAGAAGAGAAGCTCCAGAAAAAAACCATTTCATTCTCTCTCTCTCTCTCTCTCTCTCTCTCTCTCATATCTCATGATTGGTCTTACTTAGCTTAGAGTCACCGGGCAGGGCCCCTATCCCCACTCGAGGTAGTCACTCTTGTTGGACCCTATTGATTTAAATGACACAAACTCAGTGTTTGAGGAATCCGGCAACATCACTCAAACCCAGTGTTCATGTATAAAGGAGAGAGAAGACTCAAGAAGAAAACCCACAATGGGTCTAATGACTTTTTAAATGACTCAAGAAGAAAACCCACAAGTATCTGTTCCTTTCAGAGAAAATAAAGATGTCACTTTATCATTTCCATGGGAGTAAAATGCTTTATAAACAATCACATTTCAACACGTGATGCAAATTTCACGAAATAGGATTCAGCATTCATCTCTGAAATCCAATAATACCAGACAGAATAAAATTATCCACAGTCATAAATTTCCCACCCAGTAAACAAAAAATAGCTGACATTTTGGTGAGTCTTTGTAACTCACCAATTAATAGGCCAAGCTTGTGTGTGTGTGTAAATGCATTCATTTTTATGCATTCATAATGCGAGAGAAGCTTTCTCTATTTCTCTTAGATTCTTTTCCCCAGTAGCATCCTCGAGGCTAAGCCCTGGAACTCCATTTGTCGTCACCAAAAAGAAAACAACAGATGTGAGAAACTTAACCACATGCTCAAGGAGAGGGAAAAAAAAAAAAAAGGCACAAAAGAATTTTTAACAAATGGTATGTAAGACTAGATCTTTTTATTATTTCTGAACTTGAACCTTCCCGTTTCTTTGGAATTATTTTTATCTAATCTTTCTATTAATTAAATGTATTTTACATTTACTGACAAATCTCAGGCTCGAATAACCAAATAAATCTTTGCAAGGTGACAAACTCAGGGCGGGGCAGTGCAGAACGGGAACACTGAGATGACTCAAGGGTCAAGCACGGCCATCCTACCACGTGGGACATCCACCCCCCAACAGCTGTTCTCTGAAATGCTCGCTGAACAGCCTCCCAAAGGGCACTGGCTCCTGTCCCACTGCGGGTCTGCAGTGCACTTTGCTTTGCAGGTTGCAGCACCAACTCACTGGGTTTTCTTTGTCCTTCGGGTTTTTCATCCTTCACCGTGAGAATCCAGGGGGCAGGAACCATTCCTCTCTTCCCTTCCATACCAGCATCTGGTCAACTGACAACTAATGTCCCTCCAGGAAATGAGAACTGGGGTCGGGGTCACCTAGGGATCCAGGACATACCAGAGGATCTCTCCGAGCCCAGGACCCCAAGCAGGTCTCCCCACGCTCCTCACTCGTCCCCTAAGGCTCTCTTGTAGGAGGAGCTAACTCCGGGCTGAGATTCCCCGACCCCCGGGTGGATAGCAAGCTGTGCTCATCTGGTCACCCCAGGCAGTCCTGAGAACCCCAGACCCGCGCGGGGATGGGACAGGACGCTGGGACCCAACCCCGCGGCCAAGGACAGAAACTCGGGTCAGAACCTGGAGAGGGGCTGGGGAGAGGAACCCGGGCCGCGGCCACCTCCAGACGGTACCGGCTGTTGAACCAGCCCCGCCCGGTCTCGGCCGACCCCGCGCACTCACCATCTCGCGGCCTCGCTGCAGGCTCTCCTGGCGTCCTCCCCGTGGCTCCATGGCCCAGGCAGGTGAGCGCGACGCCGACCCAGACACCTGCAGCCGCACGGGGCAGGTGCACACTAGCGCCTCTGGCGGTCTGAGAGCCCAGCCCACACGGCTGGGAGCCCGCCCGCGGTTCTGATTGGACGGTGCTCCGAGACCGCGGACCCTGATTGGACAGGGCTTGCAGACCCCGCCCCAGCCCTCCCAACCAGATAATCCACCACCCTCGCCCCAGGGCCCCCGACGGGACGATTCAGCACGACTGCAACACGAGTGGCTGGGCCCTTCCGGCTGGTCACAGTAGGGACACTTGGGTACAAGCAGAACCAGCTCTAGCTCCCCCAAGGACTTCGGCGTCTTCCCGCAGGTCTGTGGCACCTCCTGTTTCCAGACTCCCATTTCCCCACCGAGCAATACCTCTCTGTCCAGAGAAGGAGGGGTGTCCAATCCCAGCTGGGCTGGGACAAGACAGGACAGGAGGCCCCGGTGTCCTCCAGGGGTCAGAGGTTGGCTTGGGACTGCAAGGTCACCCTTGGGTCTGGGCTCTTTAAGAACACAGACATTTGGGGGCACCTGCGTGGCTCAGTCGGTTGAGCGTCTGACTTGGCCTCAGGTTATGAACTCACCGCTTTTGAGTTCGAGCCCCACATCAGGCTCTGTGCTGACAGCCCAGAACCTGGAGCCTGCTTCGGATTCTGTGTCTCTCTCTTAAAAATAAAAACAAATAAACAAACAAACATAAAGAAAAAAAATTTTTTTTAACACACATACATTTGATCGTGACTTCACCACGTGCAGTGCAGGGTCTGGATACGTTTTGATACTTGGCCCTTGACACCGTTGTGGCCTCACCCATGCTTCCCCACCCCCCCTCATCTGCCGCTTTAGATCAGGAAACTGCAGCCTGCAAGTGCCAGGTGCTAGCGAGGAATTTGAACCCCACAGCCTGAAACTGGGCTCAAGACCTTTTCTCAGAAGGACCACAAGTTACCGGACATGTTCATTAAAATCCTCAGCTTCACATTCTACACTAAAAGGAAATTATTTGCAGATCCATTTTTTAGTATATCCCTAGAGAACTTTGAAATGTGAACGGTTATGATATCCCTCAGGCCATTTAACTGATAGAAGAAAATAGCAAAAGCTTATATAAATTTGGAATGGGCCCAGAAGTTTAATATGCTGAACAGATTGAGTCAAAATTCCTAGTGCATTTAACATGCTTCCCTTTTCTGAAAATACCTCCCAGTTTGAGAGCTAGTGGAAGGACACTCTACGGCGTATCTTATTTACAAAGTTGAAGAAATTCCTATTTTATGGTTTGCAAAAAAGTATTGTCCGCTTTCATAAAAATTAGAGCTCAGAGAAGTAGCATGTAGAAAAGAGGCTTCTCATTAAAAATATATTTCTCATTTGACTTATAAAGTATTAAAAATGAGATACAGTTAATATACTTGTTTATTGTTTATAAATGAACACCAAGTTTTAAATAATCAGCACGAGGTTTAGAAATCTGCCTTAAAACTCTCACCTAGCATACCCTCCAGGATTCGTGTCCATTTGCCCCCTCCAAATTCCAATTGTATTAGTTTTTGTACATATGACCAGTGTTTCTTTATGTAAAGAGAAGCAATTTCAGCTACGTTTTTTTCTCCTCTTAGATATATTAAGGTAACATGGTTACACACTGGTATATGCTTCAACTTTATTCAATTAGAAATAAATTCCTGCAACTCATTTCATATCAAGGTGCATGCAATGGTATAAATTCGTGTAACCAGTTCTCTCTAGACCCTGGGCTCATACTTAATCTGTTGCTACTCAAATGAATATACGGGCAAGTTAAATGGGCTCAGTTAAAAGACTTGTGAGTACCTTCCAAACAGACTGAAACCAAAACGAGGTAGGTGGTCAGATAATACAGTAAAACGAATATCTTTAAATTGTACTTTTTTTCACATGTAAACAATTCTTTAAATTTGTGTAGCGCGTCTCATACTTTGCAAACATTGCATAAAACATTTTATCTTAAGTTTATTTTTTTTAAGTTTACTTATTTATTTTGAGAGAGAGAGAGGGAGAGAGAGAGGGAGAGGGAGGGGCAAGAAGAGAGGAAGAGAGAGAATCCCAAGCTCAGCATGGAGTCCAGCTTGGGGCTCAATCTCACCACTATGAGATCATGACCTGAACCGAAATCAAGAGTCAGTTGCTTAACCAACTGAGCCACACAGGTGCCCCAATTTTATCTTAAGTTTAAATATTAATATTGTAGGGGTGCCTGGGTGACTCAGTTGGTTGATGGCCCAACCCTTGATTTTGGCTCAGGTCGTGATCCCAGGGACCCGGGATCCAGCCCCGCATGGGGCTCTGCACTGAGCATGGAGCCTGCTTGAGATTTCTCTCTCTCTCTCTCTCTCCCCCCCCCCTTTGTTCCTCCCCTACTTGCACACATGCTCTCTAAAATTAAAACAATAAATATTAATATTATATAAACTCTGTAGTTTGGAACAATCATCGATAGACCTTGGGCAGATATTAGACCCCAGTGTGTCCACCCTTCATTTCCCTCCTACTCCCAGATGTGACCAGTATTTGGAATTTTATAGTTATTCTTCAGAGCTTTACTATGACTCATCACTAAGTAGCGTTTTGTCTCTGCCTTTCTTGAGCTTTTCACGAAAAGATAGGAATAGAATTACCTGGAACATGGTCGTCACTGATTTCCTTGCCTCAGTCTGTTTCACGCATGCAGGCATCTGTGGCTGGGGGTGACCCAATTTACTCATCCTTTCCAGTGCTTATAGTTTCGGGGCTCTTTCATGTGTATGTTTTCCTGGCGTGGAAATTGCTGCTCCTATCATTCTTGTCTCGATTTCCAAGTGGCAGTTCATAACAAATCCTCTACACATTGGAGAAAAACTACCGAATTGGAGACCATGGATAATTTCAAATTTATAGGAAATGCCAATGGGATGTGTGAATCAACAGTCCCACTATTCTTGCATAAGATGATTGACCACGCTGCAACTGTTGAATATTTGCCCATATAGTCCATGTGAAACAGGATTGCCTCGTGTGTCTTGCTTATTACCAATGATATTGAGCACTTTGTATGTCTTTCGTCTGTGTAATCTTCATCATTTTCTTACTTTTAATTCATTTGTATGTTTATTGGTTTCTTCTGATTTCTTCATATACTCTGGATATGAATCTTTTTCATTTGTACGTATTGCAAATATTGTCTCCCAGACCGTGGTTTATCTTTGTACCCCCTTTATTCTACATTTCAGTGGTCTGTAAATAGTTTTAATAGTTTAATTTCTCATTCTCTCCCTTTGTAGCTTACTATTTTTTCTTATGTAAGAAAACTCCCCATATTCCAAAGTCACAAAAACTTGCCGTAACTTCTAAGAGTGTTCTAGCTTCCTCCTTCACGTAAATCTTCAGTAAGTTGATTATCATACATGGAGTTGACAGATTTATTACTCCCTTTTAAATAATCCTTTGTTACTGTCCATGTGTTAACGTATCCATAATTTTTACCACTGGGCAGCAATGCCTGCTTCGTCTTCTTGGTAAAATATGGTGATATTTGTATTTTATAACATGGAAACATTTTTATCCCTGCAACGAGCTCCAATTTTTGGTAGGTATCTAATAAATTGAGAATTTATACTGTCCAATATCCCATTTGTAACTCGGTCCTCATTCAAAACTGAGTTTTCTAGTTTATTACCATCACAGTCATGGTTTCATGGACACATATATGTATCAAAGCATTCATGCATAAGGAGAGCCTGGGTGGCTCGGTCATTAAGCATCCAACTCTTGATTTCAGCTCAGGTCCATGATCCCCTGATTCAGGAGATCGAGCCCCACATCAGGCTCTGTGCTGACAGCAGAGTCTGCTTGGGATTCTCTCTCTGCCCTGCCCCCACACTTCTCTCAAAATAAAGAAACTTTAAAACTTACTTGTATATCTGAATTTTATTTCATTTCACTGATTACTGAATAAACCTAAAAAGTTGGCTTGATCCCAACCTTTCCATTTCATGCAGTATGGAGCTTGCACAAACTTACTAAAAATAACTGTAAAGGTTTCCAGTTTTTTCACATGTAGGAATTTAATACACGATGATTATATGCCTCTTAGAAGTTAAGTAGAACCCGCTTGTGAATCTGCACCTGACAGGCCTTTATATTTCATGACACACAGACTGGGGAGCCCATACATAGGCACAAAAAAACCACTACAGCATGCAGTGAGACAGGCACTGACACTCCTGCCTGGACACACCAGGATGATGGAACACATGGAACCTCTCGGACAGACACATGTGGCCCTGCAGACAAATATACAGAATCACCCAGCCTTCATCACTGGAAATACCGATGGCACCCCCAAGCACACATCCTAGGCACACCCTCAGAGATAACGGTCCCAGAGGAAGTAAGACTCTCCCCGAGGCACACACAGCTCAGGCCCTCAGCACGCCCCTCCCCTCGCTTTGTTTCTTCTTTTGAGGAATCCCCACCATCCGCACAGTGCGTATGTTGCTCACATCCTTCGTATCTTCTGTATCCTAGAACGTCCGCTTCAAGGGGATTGTGATATTTTGCCTGTTCTGCTCACGACGGAACCTATACTACGATCGGTTACACGGGAAAAATCAAGAAACACCCATGGACTGTCGGGGCCCAACAGACGCAAGAACGTAGGTGGTGGCGCACCGCCATCGTCGTCCAGCGACGCCCACTGCAACTTCCGGAAGTGAACTGGTTTTCGCACCCAGCCCGCGCGGCAGAGGCCCCCACACCCAAACGCAGGTGCTTCAACCAGCCCGGTGCAGAGGGGCGTTCCTGAGCCATCACTGGCCACCTAAGAACTGACGAACGGGGACTCTGAGCCCCTGAGGCTCAGTGGTCAGACACGACTGCGACAACGATGCCCCAGGCCCTCCCAGAGAGCTGCGATCCTTCCACGAACAGGCCCTTCTTCACTCGCGTCTGTCCCCTCGTTCAGCCACAGGCCCTCCACGGCCGTCACCTCTGACGCCATCACCTCGGCTGCAGCGTCCTCCTGCACCCGTGGCGAGGACTCCGTCGGACTTCAGGGGCCTTCCCCGACAGTCAGCGCTGTCCGAGCACAGGAGGATGCGAGCGGACGGAGGCCTCAGGAGCTAGGGCCACCGGGCCAACCGCCACCAACTCACGGCCCACCAGAAGCCGGGGTTGGGGGAGAGGGGGCGGGACTCCCACCGCTTCCGTTACCACACCCGCCTTGAACCCCTTCGCGGGTCGCCACCTCCAGTGGGTGCGCCTGCGCAGTTCAGCGAAGACGCACTCCCAGGAGTCTCCAGGGCGCAGCGGCTTTCCACGCAGGCCAGCGCTGCATGCTGGGAAAAACCTGAGTGGCTGGACTCCCAGCATCCGAGGGGCCTCCTTTCGGAACTACGTTTCCCACAGGCCAATGGGCTGCGTCCTGTGCCGTCGAGGCTCCACGCGAGAAGAAGTGCGCGTGCGCCGTGGCTTCTGGGAGGCCCAGAAGACCTGCCCTGGAGCCTGAGGATAAGGGACGCGCGGTGGTGCGTAGTGGGCGTCTTGCGGGCGCAGAGTGTCAGACCTGAGCAAGAGGAGAAGTCCCTTCGGTGACTGTGGGGGAGTGGGTGTGACAAGCAGTTTTGAGACCCTGAGAGGTGTGATTGTACTTGCGGGTAATGAGATGTGTTATGGGGCTGCGGGAGTTGCAATGGCTGGGAGTCGTTTTGTACCCACAGCGTGTGTTCTGCCACCGCTTCTTCTTCCCTCTCGGCTCGCCGCCACGTGGGGCTGCTGCAGTGGTCCCAAGGGATGTCGGGATGAATACTGGTGTTTCCCAGCAAGAAGGCGGGGGACTCGCTTGATGGCAGGTTTAGAGCTGGAAAGGCGTGATGCTGATGCCTAAGAATTCAAGACAGGCCCCGGAGAGTCACGATGCTGGTGCCCAAGGGTTAGGACGCCCCCAGGTAGGGTCCTCCTTGGGGAACAACCGAGAGGTCCACCTTCAGGTTTCAGAATCAGAGCGTTGCTGAAGGTCTGATCCAAAGAGCCTGGTGTCAGATCAAAGATGGATTCCAGACGAGGTCTTACTTCCCTCCAGGTATGTGTGTGAGGCCAGGGCCCTAGACAGTGTTTTCTGACTACTGTCTGGCTTCCCAAAAGGGCCTGACAAGTCCTTTCCACATTATGAAATTCTTCCCAAGACACCAACGTGATGGAAATGTCTTGTTGTACACCTATGTATCAAGGTTGAGGAGAGTTTTAAATTTCCTCTAAACAAAAGAAAGCAGTTTTGTTTTTTGGTTTGTTCTGTTTTGCTTTGGTGGCTGTTCATTTTCTAGTAATTCAGTTTTAATACACCTATATCAAAATTCATTATTTTAAGTGTAGTTCTATCCGTTTTCCAAAATGTACACTTGCACTGCAACAGTCAAGATACAGAACGCTTGATCACCACCCAAAAAACTCATGGTGCCCATTTGTAGTCAGCACCCCCACCCTTAACCCCTCATCTGTTCCAAATCTCTATACCTTTGCCTTTTCCCAAAGAATGGCACATAAATGGAACACTATGTTGCCTTTTCAGTCCTATGTGTAAGTTGTGATGTCATATTTGTAAAATTGTGTATACTTACTTTACAGAGGTATTCTGAGTTTTAAGTTTTTGAACAATACTCATCATGGTGGTGGCCTATATTATACATTCAAAGTGACAGATTTCATTATTATTATGAACCATGTGAGATCAGAAAAGACTGTGCTCCGTTGCTCCACTTTTTTCATATGTACCATGATAGAGATGATGTGAGGTGGGTGGGGGTCAAATGAGATACTAGTGATTATCAAATCACACTAATTCCTTATTTTAAGAGGTTTTTGTTTGAGAGAGAGAGTGTGCATGTGCACACAAGCAGGGGAGAGGCAGAGGGAGGGAGAGGGAGAGGGAGAGGGAGGGAGGGAGAGAGAGAGAGAGAGAGAGAGAGAGAGAGAGAGAGAAAATCTTAAGCAGGCTCCATGCTAAGTATGCAGGGCTCCATCCCATGACCCTGGGATCATGACCCAAGCTACAATCAAGAGTTGGATACCCAACCCCCAAATCACATTAGTTTCTGCGGCACTGTGAAAATATAAGTTAACATGGAGAAATGGACAGATTAGATTTTATTTGTTCTTTAATCAAGCAAAATGCTGTCACATTTTTTTTCTCTTCCCTAATGTGCTAGAAATATATCCATATAGAACTTACACCTGTGAAAAGTAGAATGGGGCTTTTGGACTTTGTGGATCATTAAACCAAAAACCTTCCACCTTCTATAAAAAGCATTAAATTTTTCCCTGCTTGAGAATATCAAGTATACCTTTTTTTACTAAATTGGAGTATTATTCAAAATGGTACCAACTGCAGATCATCTCAGTTTTTCATAGATAACTGTCCCCCTACTCATAACTTACCTTGCTTCTGAAAGAAGGTTACAATCGACTTGTGTTAATTCACTATACTCATAAGACCATGATGGGGTAGAACTGTGCAGTTGACCATAATGCTTAATCAAATTAAGTGCAACCTATGGTTTTCTGGGGTACAAATTGTGTGAGTCAGTCTACAGTAGCAGCAAAAATATTTCAAATATATAATACAACTTACCTTTTTTTCCCCACAAGAGTATTAAACACCCACACCCTATACTCTGCATAACCGGGAAGAATCTGGCCCCAAATACCCATGTCCAAATTCATGGAAACATATCACATGCTTTAAAACATTAGCCATTACAAACATTAAGCTGAACCAGACCTATACCTTTATTTTTATGGAGAATCATTATGGTTAACTACATGAACGCACGACTGTCCATATCATTCTCCACTATTTACAAACAGTGAATATTTGAAACAGCGCTTATTAAAGACCTATTAGATGATGGAAAGATAAATAAATTAATGATGAAATCTTCACTCAATGAGTTTCTCATCCCCCACAAAAAACTACACACTGGAATCCCTGCATTCTCTATTAGCTCCCTGGTCTTTGTTTCCTTCACAAACTTCTTATGAGCCTAAGTTTTACCACTTGTTAACCACTACTTTTTTCCCATAAAAACATAAACACTAAGACTGCAACAACCTGTGTGTGTTTCCTGCCTCTCCATTCAACATAAAACAACATAGAGTACATTGGTTACTTTTGACTATAGCTGTTTAAATACTGAGCCTACAGCACATGGCATATATGGATGCTCAACATTAGCATCAAGTAAATAGTATGGTCTCTGAGTAGTAAGAGCTCGAAACCTGATTATGTCTCTGTCTCCTGCTATCTTTGAGATCTCTGGTAATTTATGCAAACTTGTATTTCTCAGTTAACTCATAAAAGGGCATAGTATATTCCCTGTCTCACAGAGTTTGCTGAGGAGTAACTGAATTTCTATATGTAAAATGAGTTACTCAATGAAAAATACTAAAAAGCATCCGATGCAGATTGCAGTGTATACAGAAGCAGCCCAGACAACCCAGAGTTGGCCTGGCAAAATAAAGAATCTCACACAACACCATCATTAGACAACACCATTTGGTGACCAAACTGGATCAAGACAAAAACAAAAACAAATGCACTCTAAATAAGTCTGTAAAAAGTAAAAAAAAAAAAAAAAAAAAAGAAAGAAAAACAAAAAGTCCCCAAACTCCCCTCTTCTTGTTAATACAACTGACTGCTGCTTCTTTAACAATTAGTGTTATCACCACTCCATTCTTCTTGCCTTCTGGATTGAAACTTAAAATTCCCAATGATGAAATTACATTCAACTCCCGATAGCATCCAATAGAGAGCAAATCTCAGCTTCCTTGAACATAACCCAAATCAACTAATACAAGCAGAAGTCCTATGATAAGTCTTTTTTAAACACTGGTTTAACCCATAATCATTAATGGTGTGTTTCTAGAACTCAGTACACCCAACATCTTTTACCACAGGTGTGATCCTGGTGGTCTTTCTCTAGAAGACACCAACAAACCATTAATGTTTCACTGTTATTAATAAGAAGTTATCTTAATGACAAAAACTTGAAGTATATAAAAATAAAGTTTATCTGAAAGAAAAATGCCTAAACTTGTATGCATCTGGCAATATTGACTAAGAATTTATAATGTTCAATTTGACAAACTTACAAAAATCTTCACACACAAAAAAAGGCCAGCAAACTAAGTCTACCAACATCTTAAAATGATTATACACCATTACCAAATGGTATTTACCCCAGGAATGCAAGATTGGCTTAACATTGAAAATTAAGTTAGGGCACCTGGATGGCTCAGTCAGTTAAGCATCCAACTTCAGCTCAGGTCATGATCTCACAGTGCATAGGTTCAACCCCCACATCGAGCTCTGTGCTGACAGCTCAGAGCCTGGAGCCTGCTTCAGCTTCTGTGTCTCCCTCTCTCTCTGCCCCTCTCCAACTCATGTGCTCTCTCGCTCTCTCTCTCTCAAAAATATTAAAAATTTTCTAAGAAAAGATAATACACCATATGAACATCATAAAAGTTAAAAATCACATGATAATCTCAATAGACATGGAAAAGCACTTTGGTAAAATCTAATACCCCTTTATGATAAAAGCACTCAGTGAACTAAGTAAACTCAGTAATCTAAGATGAGAAGGGAACTTTCCTAACCTGATTTTAAAAAATCCCAAACTAACATCATACCTAATACTGAAAGACCAAATGATTTCCCCCTAATAACAGAAACAAGATAAATATGTCTGCTCTTGCCACCTCTCTTCACCATTGTAATGAAGGCTCTATCCAGAGAAGACAGGCAAGAAAATAAAGGGCATCCAGATAAGAAAGGAAGAATTAAAGCTAAGTCTATTTGCAGATGGCATGATTTTTGTCAGTAGAAAATCTTGTCCACTAATTAGGACTGATAAACAACTTCAGCAAGGTTGCAGGATACAAGATCAAAAGGCAAAAATTAATTGTACTCCAATACTTTTGTAAATCAATGAAAAAGGATACAGGGTCTGGAAATAAACACACATACTTAAAGTCAACTGATTTTTTTTTTTTTTACAAAAGTGTTGAAGTAATTCAATAAAGAAAATGTAGTCTTTTCAACAAATGGTGCTGGATCAATCAGATATCCATATGTAAAAAACAAAACAAAAAACTCATGCTGTTTACAAAAAAACTCAAAACTTATAATAGACCTAAATGCAAGATACAAACAATAAAACTTCTAGATGAAACAAAAGCAGGAATTTCACTGTGACCTCAGCTAGGCAAGCATTTTTAAGAGATGACACCAAAAACAAGGTTCAACAAAATTAATGAATTAGAATTTATCCAAATTAAGCTACTTTCCCAAAGACACCACTGAGAGAACAGTAAGCCACAGATACCAAGAAAAAATTCTGAAATCACATCGCTGATAAAACTTGTGTGTCCAGAACACATGAATTCTGGCAAAGCAATGACAAACACCTCAATGAAAAGTGTGACCTTGTTTAGAAATAGGGTCTTCAGATGTAATCAAGTTAAGAAGTCATTAGAGTGTGTCCTAATCCAACATGAATTGTGTCCTCGTAAGGCAAGGATAAAACATACAAAAGAAAGACACACAGGGAGAATGCCATGTGATAACAGAGGTAGAGGTTGGAGTGACGCAGATCAAGGCAAAGAATGTCTAGGGTTGAGGGCTTGCACCAGACGCTAGGAAGTGACAAGGAATGATTCTATACACAGTCACAGAAGAAGCATGGCCCTGCTGACAATGATTTCAGGCATCTAGTCTCCAAAACTGTGAGAATAAATTTAAGCCACCTGCTTGGATGGTCTGCCCTACATTCTGGAAATGCATGCCTTCTTTTTCACGTAACCCTTCACAAGAGTTTTAACTGCTCCAGGTAATAGTCATCAAAGCTGGCTTCCATCACAAAAAAATAAATCACTTCCTTTTTACATTTTGAGGGTGATCCATGAAAAGGATGTGAGCCCAGAATGCAGTAGCACACATGAGCTCTATTCAGGCAATACTCTGTCGGGTTTGCCTGTGGGGAAAGTCCCTCACAGCATGAGGCCGTCCAGAGGCAATGGCAAGGAAGCTACTACCCAGAAAGGGAGGTGCGCAAGACAACTCCCAGGGAAGAAGGGTATCAGAGACTTACATGGTTGGGTGAGGTCGCTCTGCAGCCCAGATGGAAGTCTTTGGATCAGAGAGTTCCAAAGGGCAGCAGCAGCCTGGGTCTTTCATAGCTACAGAGATTACCCTATTTATGGCTAGCAGCTGTTGGGCAAAGTTTCATGGGGTAGGCATGAAAAGCAAACAGGCTCTAAATAGCTAAAAATGCACTTATTTGAGCTATGTTTAAAACAGATAAGTACAAAATTGAGTTTGGCACCACTGGGCTTTTGAACCACTGGTTTACAATGAAGAAATAAACCACGGAAGGACAATATACAGAGGCCATCTTTGTCTCATGTATACAGAACCTCCAGATTCTATGTGCCTCCAGCTAGAAATACTCAAATAATATCTAAATTATACTCGTCAAAATATCAGACCTGAATACGGCCACACCTGTAGATCTAACTTGCAATTACTTGCAAATATAAAGAACAGAAGACGTTAAAAAACAGCATGGAGATATAATTAGAAGACCCATTCTATGAAAATTTCTACATGATTTATTCAACAATTACATTACAAAGAAATACATGCTAAGGGAACTATAGATTAGATACAAAGGAGATATTAAGTTGTAATGTATGGGTCTCATTAGATCCCAATACAAACAATCCAACAGCAAAATTTTAAAATTATGTAAAAAACTAGGAAAATTGACCACTGCCTATTTATTTGAATATATTAAGGATAATTGTTCATTCCAAAAATTTTAAGATTGAAATGATATACTGAGAACTGCTTCAAAATTATCCAGAGGAAGCCAAGTGTTGTAAAGAAAACTGATGGAAATTGTTGAAGGCAGGTAACAGGTATAACAGATTTTCCTAAACCATTCCCTCTACATTTACAGAGTTTGAATTTTTACAAAATAAAATTTTGTTAAGTTTATTCATTCTGAGAGAGAGCGAGTGAGTGAGCAGGAGGGGCAGAGAGAAAGGGAATGAGACAGAATCACAAGCAGGATTGGCACTGTCATCACGGAGCCTGATGCGGGACTCGAACCCATGAACCATGAGATCATAACCCAAGCCAAAAGCAAGAGTCAGTTGCTTAACCGACTTCAGCTCAGGTCATGAGTTTGAGCCCTACGTCAGGCTCTGTGCTGACAGCTCAGAGCCTGGAGCCTGCTTCGGATTCTGTGTTTCCCTCTCTCTCTCTCTCTCAAAAATAAATAAACATTAAAAAAATAAAATAAATGATTAAGGTGCACCTGGGTGGCTCCGTTAATTTGGTTTCAGCTTGGGTCATGATCTCATGGTTTGTGAGTTCAAAACCCTGCTTGGGATTCTCTCTCTCCCTCTCTCTCTATGGATCTCTCCCCTACTCACTCTCTCAGCTCTGTCTCAAAATAAATAGACAGAAAGAAAGAAAGAAAGAAAGAAAGAAAGAAAGAAAGAAAGAAAGAAAGAAAGAAAGAAAGAAAGAAAGAAAGAAAGAAAGAAAGAAAGAAAGAAAAAGAGAAAGGAAGGAAGGAAGGAAGAAAGGAAGAAGGAAAGAAAGAAAAACTATAAAAGGAAGTTTTGGTATGGTCTCTATAATTATGCTAATGTAACCCCTTTCTTAAAAGGATATTCAGATTGTGTGGTAGATTTTCCAATCCCCTGTGAAACAATCTAGCAATGTCCTCATGATAGCACAATAGTAATTTTTCCTCCATTTTGAACCATGTGACTCACTTAAGCCAGTGCTATGTGAGCAAATGTTATGGCAGAAACCCTAAAATGTGCTTTTGGCTTTCCTCTGTTCCTCTAGTGCCTCATCTTGAAGAAGTTTCCCTGAGCTGGTGCTATCCATTCACTTTCAGCCCCAGAATGGACATCTCAGATCAGAGCCAATACAGCTTCCTGAAAACCCACCACTTGTCACAACCCACCCAAAGTCAGACCTATGAACATGAAAATAAATGCTTACTGCAGCATGTAATAAGCAAAATCTGACTAATGGTTATTTGCACAATTGCAATTAATGACAACATTTGCACAATTAGCAAGATGTTGGACAAAATATGCTATTTATAAATAGAAATGATGTGCTCTGGAAGGTCAGAGAAGGAAAAGAAATTTATACAACTGACAAAGAACCAAGAAAGTCTTCATGCAGGAATGGTTAGTGAGTGCTTGCATTTCCCCATTTTGTGGAATCAGATGATATGAATTTTAAATATTTGGAAACAAAATGTTATTGAAATGATACAGAATTTAATTTTTTCTAAGATTAAGTTCAAACTGAAGTGCAAATTATTATCCTCTTGCCACATAGAAGTTTCTCTTCTATGTAGTGATCTACAGGAAAAACCAAATAACAAGATGGCATTGTGTCAACCATATTTGCCCTTTGGAGATCCATTTCCGTGTCACCTGTTCATTTACTTTAAGAATGATCACAATCTAAAATACTTCATCACATGACAATTATCATTCAAGAGTTTATCTGAACCACCGTTGGTGTTAGAAACTTGAAGTAAAAAATCAACAGATAAGGAAAGAAACTTAGGTGTGAGAAATTCTAGAGAAGTCCAAATTACTGCCAGCAGGTGCTAGGCTGTTAATCTAGGACTAAGCACTCTGTAGAATGTTGGAGCTCATGAAAACCCACTAAAAATAACTGTGAAGCTTTCTCTTTTTAAATATTTCGTTAGAATTTATTACAGTAAATATTTGACTCCTAAAAGTTAAACACAAGTGACTTGTAACCATCTGTTTTTACTGTGTATTTGGGTTTCCATACACACAACTGCGCAAAAACGCAGAGAAAACACTACAGCCATGCAGTAAGAGACGCAGACGATAACAGACACTCCTGCCAGCACAGGAACCACCACTCAAACACCTGAACTCTCTGACATATACACACGCTGCAGCGACAAAATCACAAAAACTGTCACTGGGACGGACACACATGTGGACACACCCAGATAGACACAGAAACTCAGACACATTGGCAAAGATGATGCCTCCAGAGAAAACTAATTCACTCCCAGGGATACACAGCTAGGCCCTCGGAAAACCACCCACCCAACAGCTCTCTACTCCAGGCTAATCCGCTTAGCTACACTACATGTTTTACTGCTGTCTCTCCTCCTGGAACGGGGACTTCACACTTTCTGAATCTGTGTGAGGTAGGGAAAAACCTCTCTCGATAAGAACCCCTCCACAGGAATCCGAGGAAGAAGTGGAAGGGACCCTATATGGCTGGGGTTATGGTGTTCCAGCCCCACACGCTGCTTTTAGGATTCTTTGAGAAATGCACTCATAACTACTTTGACCTCTTGTCACTGCTTTCCAACTGGAAGCTCGGTGAAGGCAATAATGGTGCCCATCTCGTGGACCGGCAGCCACCGTGTCCTACACTGCGGTCTTCCTGACAGTCCTCCCCTCTCCTGGTCTCATGTGCCCACACACCTTGCTCCATCCACCCTGGGCGGCCCCAACCGCCTCCCAAGACTCCGCAGGTGGACACCTTGGGCACTCAGGTGCTCGTCCCACACACGTCTCCCAGCCACTGAGCCACCCATAGCAGAAGCCAGGCAGGGACGGGAACTGAAGCCCAGGGGTGGGGACTCCACTTTCCTCTTCGCCGCTGTAGTGTCTTCCGCGCGTGCGCGTGCGCGCCCGCCCCGCCCACACGTGCCTGCGTACTTCCGCGTGGGCTTCAATCCCAGGTGGCTCCGAGGAGTACTTCCTCACGGGGCGCACGGCATGCTGGGAGGAGTCTGAAGGGTGGAGCTCTGGGCCTCTGTGGAGTCTCTGCCCGAGACCTCCACTTCTCACAGGCAGCAGGGCTGAGACTACGCGGAACCGGAACGCAGAGCGCGGGCGTTGGTACAAATGCGCATGTGCACTGGTGAGGTGGCGTTGTAGTCCCGGATGGGCGGCGGGTAGGCATGAGCTGTGGTGAGGAGTCCCGGCGCCGACAGTGCTTGTGCCACAGCCTCAGGCCAGAAGATTCCAGAACACGGGGCAGGTGAGTGAGGGACAACAGGTGTGAGTGTGCATGCACCTACCTGAGGGCCCTGACCAAACATCCATTAGTGACTTCACTGAGGGTTTGAGACTGTTCACACGGCCAAGGTGGGGAGCGATGAGCAGGGGCTCCTGCGGGAATAGGGGCTGCCGTGGCCATGAAGCACGTGCTCTCAGCCCGGTGGGGCTGCCGTGACGTCCTAATGGCATCAAGTTTTACAGACTTCTAAGACTATATACAGGCATTCCTTTTGTGAGACATGACAAAGACAGGGAACTAAGATCACTGACTAGGTTTGGGGGATTTGAAAACAAATGGGCACCTCTGTTCGAGAGTGATGGTGTATTCTCGCTCTCTCTACCTCTTGCTGGCTCATACTCTGGCTCTCTCTCTCTCTAAAAAATAAACAGAAAAAAAAAACTTTTTAAGAACTAAAAGGCAACGTATTCAATAAAGGATTAGTATCTAAAATATATAAAGAATATATAAAACTCAAACACCCAAAAAACAAAAAATCCAATTAAAAAATGGGCAGAAGACATGAACAGACATTTCTCCAAAGACCTACAGATGGCCAACAGACATATGAAAAGATGCTCATCATCACTCATCATCAGGGAAGTGCAAATCAAAATCACAATGAGGTATCATCTCACACCTGTCAGAATTGCTACAATCAACAACACAAGAAAAAACAAGTGTTGGCATGTGGAGAAAAAGGAACACTCGTGCATGGTTACTGGGAATACAAGCTGGTGCAGCCACTGTGGAAAACAATATAGAAGTTTCTCAAAAACTTCAAAATAGAACTACCTTATGATCCAGCACTCGCATTACTGGGTATTTACCTGAAGAATGTAAGCACACTAATTCAAAGGGATACGTGCAGCCCGATGTTTACAGAAGCATTATTTACAATAACCAAGATATGGAAGCAGCCCAAGTGTCCACTGATAGATCAATGGATAAAGATGTGAAGATACACACACAATGGATCATTCAGCCATAAAAAAGAAGGAATCTTGCCATTTGCAACAAGGATGGAGCTGGAGTATTATGCTAAGTGAAATCAGTCAGAGAAAGACAAATACCATATGGTTTCACCCATATGTGGAATTTAAGAAACAAAACCAGCAGAAGTGGAAAAAAAAGAGACAAATCAAGAAATAGACTCTCAATTATGGAGAACTGCTGGTTCCCAGAAGGGACGGAGTAGGGGGATGAGTTGAATAGGTGATGGGGATAATGTACTTGTGATGAGCACCGTGTGCTGTATGAAATGTTGAATCACTATATTGTAGACCTGAAACTAACATAGCACTATGTTAACTGGAATTAAAATTAATTTTTTTTTTTTAAAAAAACAACCCTTCTTCTCAATGACTGCTCCACCAATTTTAGTTAGCTAAATTCAGTTATTTCTGCCTTCTACAATCACCAAACACAAGCCAAAATCTGAAAATATATCCTTTCAAACACCCTCTGGCTGATACATCCCACTGTCCATGTGTTCACTCAAATTGCTTGAATTCAATGCACCCAATTTTCATTGACTACCAGTGTGTTCCCAGTGGTTTGAGTTAGAAAGCTTTGACAAAACAATTACTTAAGGTTTTATTAGCAATGAGTAAGAAATCAGTTTAATAGGAAATTCTTATGCAACAATAAAAAAAGTTACACGACAAAAATGTCTTAAGTTGTATGCACCTGGAAATACTTAGAATGTATAATGCTTACCAGAATTACAGTTGATCTGGAATGCATAATTGCCATGGGATATTTTAATGTGTTCTCTCAGTAAATGAAAGAGTATAGCATTTGGTAGAGTTACGGGTTGAATTGTCCACCAAAGTCCTATCCCCAGCACCTCAGAATGTGATCTTATTTAGAAACAGAGTTACCACCAATATAATTAGAGGAGGTGATACTGGAATAGGATGAGCCCTAACTTGATATGTGTGGTCCTTATAAAAAGAACCCCAGATGAAGAGATAAACACGCATGTGGGCAGAATGCAGAGTAAAGATCAGTTATATCGCCACAAGCCAGTGAACTACCAAAAGCTAGGAGAGGGCTGGAGCAGACCCTTCCTTAGCCCCTTCAGAGGAAGCATGGTCTGGCCAATACTTTGAACTTAGACTTCTACCTTCAGAACCATCAGACCAAAAGTTCTGTTGTCCTAAGCCACCCGACGGTGGTACTTTGTTACAGCAGCCCCAGAAAAGTAATGCAGTAAGTGCACAGATGATATAAAAACACTGTAAGTTGTGTATTTCTAGGAAATATCTACAAAAGATTTCCCTTGATAAAATACATACTGTTTTTAATGACACATAATCAAACATAACAGTAAAACCCTTAGCAAGAAACAGCATTTGGCTCTCCCAAAATCTAGTATACGAAGGTGTTTTTTTCTCACGTTGAAGGACTGACTCAGCACACTATAAGATGTAATAGGTTAACTAAGTCCCATGTGTTATTTTGCTTTGTAGCAACACTGTAGCTTTTATGGCAGAATCAGGATCACGGAGTCACTAGAAGTATTGAAAATAAGGCGATCACTATACAAATTAGACCTTATACACATATGTGAAGATCTAGAGAAGAGTGAAATCATAGTATCAGAAAAGATCACTAACCATGAGTCTGAAACAGTGGTCTAGAGGACACATCAGAGTTTGTAAGAATATCCAAACTGTGAGTGCAAGACCACACAAATGGATCCTTTATACGCAGCTCAAAAAGATATTCATGGAAGCCTGCGACTCTGAGAAAAATGGGAATCAAGCACATGGCATTTCTTTTGCATGATACTCTTGATTGGCAGGGCCAAAATCAGGGGAAAAAAGCTCCTTTGCATCTATCACACTTTAATATGGCTCCAAACAGAAATGGCTTCTTCACTTCCACCTTCCAAATCTCGTGCCAAGTTAGGCTATTGGTAAATCTGAACGTAAAGGGAAGGGTTTCTGGGAAATGTAGTTCCCAACACTGCCCACGTTGACATAATACAATCTGGAAGAACCACCTCAAACTCTGTATCTTATATCTCATGGTTGCAAAGTATCTCTCAAGTAAAAGCCTACTGTCCAATTTCCAATCACACTCAAGGGCAAGGAGCAAAGGGAAAAAGTTGAAAGTGACAATTCACATGACACTATGCTTTGAAGAACTCTGCATAATTATCAATTTCTGCAAACTATTTGTAAAGCAAATGCAATAAGGCTCCTCTGGCCAAATTAAATAAATAGATTCTCAGTATGGCAGAAAATACGTAACAGGTGATACCCAGGATCTGCCACACCAAGCTAGTAAGAAAATCCCAAGAAATACCAAAGTGTCATTGTTCCAAAAACCCCTTAAAGAATTTAAAGAACTAAAAAACTAAAACTACTTACATATTAAAAACACACTTCAAATCACCAGGAGTCCAGCAAACTGTAAAGATAGGTTTATTTACTGAAATGTAGGGGAAAACATAGTATTTGCAAACTTTCGTATGAAAGCTAAGAGTACTCGGAGAGCTATTCTGCACCCAAGTTTTTATCTGTAAAAGAACTGGAAATGCACACCCCATGGGTCCACTTTGATGGGGTTCTCACAAAGGCAGTACCATATTTACAACTTTTATCAGATTTCTCTCCTGGTGTGGATTTTCTGAAGCATGGGGCATGAATTCATCTGCAGAATTTCCCGCAGTGCATAAGTAGTGTCTCTCGGTAGTGTGTATCCTTACATGTCTTCTTAAGGATGAGGAACAACTAAAGGCCTTCCCACACTCCTTACATTCATAGGGTTTCTCTCCAGTGTGCACTCTCATATGTATCGGCAAGGATGACGGCCATTTGAAGACCTTCCCGCATTCCTTACATTCATAGGGTTTCTCCGCGGTATGTGTTCTCACGTGCTGCTGCAGGAGTTCAGGCCAACTGAAAGCTTTCCCGCACTGCTTGCATTCATAGAGTTTCTCTGCGGTGTGCCTTCTCATGTGTTTCTGTAAGGATATGTGGCAATAGAACGCTTTCCCGCATAGCTTGCATTGATAGGACTTGTCTCCTGGATGCATCCACACATGTTCTCGAAAGCAAGCAGACAAATTGAAGGCTTTCCCACACTGTTTGCACTCGTAGGGTTTCTCTCTGGTGTGTGTCCTCAGATGTCTTCGTAAGGAGATGGGCCAGTTGAAAGTTTTGCCACACTGACTGCATTCATAAGGTTTCTCCCCAGTGTGCACTCTCATATGCCCTCGAAAGGACGAGGGATGGCTGAAGGCTTTCCCACACTGGCTGCACTCATAGGGCTTCTGTCCACCATGAGTCCTTTCGTGTCTTCGAAAGGACTGGGGATAAATGAAGGTTTTCCCACACTGTTTGCATTCGTAGGGTTTCTCTCCAGTGTGAATCCTTTCGTGTCTCCGGAAGGACTGCAGGTAAATAAAGGTTTTCCCACACTGTTTACATTCATAGGGCTTCTCTCCAGTGTGTGAGATCATGTGCCTCCGAAAAGCTGAGGAGTAGCTGAAGGCTTCTCCACATTCCTTACATTTATGTGGTGTCTCCCCAGTGTGTGAGATCATATGCCTCCGAAAAGTTGAGGAGTAGCTGAAGGCTTCCCCACATTCCTTACATTTATAGGGCTTCTCTCCAGTGTGCGTTATCATGTGTCTCCGGAAAGTTGAGGAATAACTGAAGGCTTTCCCACATTCCTTGCACTTATATGGCTTCTCTCCAGTGTGAGTTCTCACATGACTAGTAAGACTTGAGAAATCAATGAAGGCTTTCCCACATTGCTGACACTCATAGGTTTTCTCAGCAGTGTGAATCCTTATGTGCCGGTTGAGGGAAGAGGTACGAGGAAAGGTTTTTCCACATAATTTACACGCGTAGGTTCTCTCTCTGTTGTGGGTTCTCACATGCATTCTTAGGTGTGCACGACAGCTATAGGCCCGCCCACACTCCTGACACTGATACGCTTTGTGTCCAGCGTGCATGGTGATGTGACTCTCGAGGGAGTGACGCCCGAAGACTTTCTCATACTTACTGCATTCATCCTCTTTAACTCCGCAAAGAGTTTTCTCATACAGATTAAGATTTGGAATCTGACTGGAGCCTTCCCTGCACTGACCATTACTTTCAGAGAGTCTCTCCACCACAGGATTTCTGTTAAGAAGAAGAAGCATGTTATCAACAGTTTGACTAATGATTTAATATTTACTAATAAGTATCAGCATTACATTCTTAGGGGCGCGTGGATGGCTCAGTTGGTTAGGCGTCCAACTTTGGCTCAGGTCATGATCTCACTGTTTGTGAGTTCAAGCCCCGTGTCGGGCTCTGTGCTGACAGCTCAGAGCCTGGAGCCTGCTTTGGATTCTGTGTCTCCCTCTCTCTCTCTGCTCCTCCCCTGCTCATGCTCTGTCTCTCTCTGTCTCTCAAAAATAAATAAACGTTTAAAAAAAAAGATTACATTTTCATCAATTTCAGTGAATGTGTAGGCTATCTGATAAAACAGAGTAAACAATATCATGAGGAGACTGAACCATAGGCATGATGAAAACAGTTTCTTTTTTTCTTTTTTTGTTTACTTATTTCTGAGAGAGAGAGACACACACAGAACGTGAGGGAGGGAGGGGCAGAGAGGGAGACACAGAATCTGAAGCAGGCTCCAGGCTCTGAGATGTCAGCACACAGCCCGATGAGGGGCTTGAACCCACGAACCATGAGATCATGACCTGAGCCAAAGGCGGGTGCTCAACGGACTGAGCCCCCCAGGCTCCCTGAAAACAATTTCTTAAACATGGGCTTTTCCTCCTAATTGTTTCCAACTGAATTATGTTTCTAACACTCAACATCAACATCATATTTAAGGAAATTTTTTTTGTAAAAATTCTCACTGAGTAAACAAATTCAATCTAGGCTCCTGTGGGTGACTTGTTTTCTTTGCTTTTTAAATTTCATGACATACTAGGATTCTCTCCTGGAATACTGCTTTCTCTTGTGAGTGCAGCTCACCTCAGATGTCTCTCCTGGTTTGTGGGCTGATCTTCCGTGCTGAGTTCTTCCCAAATTTTCCCTAAAACAGAGGCCCAGGATTCATTTCTGGTGAACTTTGCCAATTTGTTTCCCTTGGATATTTTATTCCCATAAGCATCCTGCTGAGAAACAGACCCATTGGCCTTCAATTGAGTCTCATCATCTGAAAGCAAAAACGGAACAAAAGTTTTAAAGGAAGAAGGTACCTGTTAGTTGAAATGACACTGAGGACTTTAGCTGTATCGGGACTTCACTGATACAAGTACGAGGGCTCAAAACGGTAAGCAATTGAACGAAGGCAGTTGAATTCTCATACGATTACATAAACTTCATTGGGCTCCTTAATGACCCATGAAATCGGTATTTTCTGATGACACAAAGGGAGCTTGCTTTATAGAAAGAAAAAAAAATCAGTTTAATACAAAGATTCTCATTCTCATGCAGACATTATAAGATTCTAGCTCTCTGATGGTTGTGACCCTGGCTTACTAATTAATAAGCATTCCCTTTCCACATTTAAAATCTTGAAACAGGCTTGATGTGTAAGAAATGCTTGTTCTCCAAACAACCACGTGAAGGAATGAGGTCATTCTTACCCACTGCGGCCAGGTTTTTCAAGTTTTCCAGCATCACATCTCTGTAGAGCTTTCTCTGAGCAGAATCCAGCAAAGCCCACTCCTCCAGGGTAAAGTCCACAGCCACATCCTCAAAGACCACTGAGTCCTAAAACACCCAACATATGTGCAGAAGGAAAGTTGAGACTCTAGAGCAAGTCAATTCAATTCACGGGACATTCAGACAAGACCCTGTGGTCACCCAACATCCACTCTATGACTCAATCATCAGACCTCTCACTCTGTCCACACTTACATCCTCCTCACAAGTTTAACAGTACCACTCACCCTACTGAACTTATCTTTACACTCTTACTGCAACCACATCAAATCTCATTCTCCTTTAACCAAAGCGTTCGGACCACAATGGAGAATTCACAGAACAGCTCTCCAAATGAATCAAATATTTGCATTTTAAGACCCATCGGTCCTTTGTGATACAAACTACTTTCGCTCCTTCCCTGTTGCGGACCATGTCAAGCCCCAGGTCAAACGTGGGTGAGGTTTTATGAAATAAGAACACACTCAAGGACTGGGGACTTTTCCTTCCTGAGAGACTTGGTGGAATCCAACTTGCAGCAGGGGCCAACTGACCACAACATCTTAACTCCAGGCCCTAAGTAGACAGGTCCTACTGGCTAAATGACAAAATTCTCTTGAGGAAGTACTGTTTATGTATTTGTGTCATACAGGAATAGGATAGAAAGTTGTTGAGAAGTCAGAGCTCAGGGAAGAGGAAACAGGCATGAGAACTCAGACCTGCATCCATTCACTCCCCACACTCCCGAGTCTCAGTGCGACTGCCCGCCGGACCCCCACCAGACAAATGTTATCTGGTGACAAGCAGCTCTTTCCACCAGAAACATGGAAAAGTACTGAGGATAAGGTTGAGTCCCATCCCACCAGGGGGTTAACTGAAGTCAAAAACACCCATCAGTGAATTTGCCCTTGATGATGAAAACAGATCGGGTTAGGCAGTGCCTTCCTACAAAGGAAACCCTCCCACATATCAAGTTACAGGTAAAAGCTCCCCCCTCCATACATCATCCCAGAGGCCATGCTCTCAATTTCTCTCCTCCCCCTGTCCCTCCCCTGCTGGGCACGTGAGCATGTCAGGCCAACCCCTGAGAGCACAGGACCCACTGAGCTGCACGCCTCCCTTGAACCCTGGTTTTTTAAAAAGTTCATCGGCCCACTGACATCTATGAGCAGGAGAAAATACTCTCAGTTGGCAGTTCTGCTGCCAGAATTTACCTGTTCAACAGGGTAGCAGCGGAATGGGAAAATCCCCGTGACGGGCACAGGGAGCAACTGGTCCCTGAGTCAGCTGCACTGTTCTTAGTTATCTGTAGTGCTTCTTCCAGTGAATCTCCACTCCTAGTGTGCAGGAAATGTGCCATCAGGGGCCTTAACTTTATTCGTAGACACAACTCCTGGCAAGGCTGGTGTCTGGGAACCTGGGTTTCAGGTTTCACACCAGCCTGACTGATCTCACCCACGGTGTCTAAACCGCTGTGCACGTGACACATTAATACGCAACACCTGCCTTCCTTCTGGGAGTCTGGAGTCAAAATGCCGGGCGCTGGGTCTCTACCAAGACTCCCTGCGTGACAGTACCTCCCGCGTCGTCAAGACTCACTGCTGGGCGCACTCCGTGTGACTCCACCGGGAAAGAACACTTTTCCCCATGTGCCTGTTCCCTGTGCTAGCTCTGCTGTGTCTCCATTTGTTGTAACAGATCACAGTCATGAGTAAAACTATATGCTAAGTCACGAGGGTCCTACTCGCAGGACACAAGGATGGTCTTGGGGGACACCAGACACAGTTGGCATCAGAAGTGGAATCTGCTAGAACACCCCTGGCTCACTGAAACATAGCAGAAGCCATGTGTATGGAGAGAAGGTGTGGAGAGACAGCTGAGCTGCAGCCTGTCATGAATCAAGAGTTGACAGAGGTAAAGGTGACAGAGGTCCATCCCCAGGGGGGCTGGCGCGCTGGGTATACTGCCGCTTTGGACCATGCTATCTGAGCGAGAAGACTTCAACAAAACACAGCTTTGGTGAGGTCTCGGATTTTTGTTCTCTCTTCCAGGCAGGAGGAGAAAGGGCCCCCAGGTTCCCAAGGGTAAACTATGGATGGGCAAAATATATGAAAAGTTTGCATTGCGCTGGGAGAAAAAAATTAGTTAAATCAGTTTCCAGGACTGGAGCAGAACTTCAGATAAACCAAGGGAACAGGGGCAGGGACCCTCTCCCCATCCTTCTGCCTGGTTGCTGCTGGGCTGCCGCAGCCTCCCGGCCCACCCCTCACATGGCAGCCGGGATCGTCCCTGGCAGCTGTAGTGTTACCCAGTAAATGCCGGACTCACTACGAGGGCCTCGTCGTGGGTTACGCTGTCTCCCAAAAAGGTACGCTGAAATCCTAACCCTTGGTATCTATGAATGTGACCTTCCCTGGAAATAAGATCTTTGCAAATGTAACCCAGTTAAGACAAGGTCGGTAGGATGGGCCCGAATCCAATCTGGCTGGTGGCATCCTGAAGGGGGAATGCCAATGCAAAGTCAAGGACACGCAGGGACGGCAGCCACGTGAAGATGGGGTGCAGAGATTGGAATTATGCTGTCACCAACAAAAGAACACCCGGGGCTCCCCGAGGCCGTAAGACACCAGGATGACACAGAAGCACAACCCTCCACCATCTTGATCTTGGGCTTCCAGCCTCCAGAATCTGAGAGAGTAAGTTCTGGAGCCACCCAGTTTATGGTCACTTGTTACGGCAACACTACAGAACTCAAACGGCTTCAAATAAGTTTGTGATGAGGAAAAAGGGAAAAGGTTGTTTTGTGGGTTTTTTTACTTAAATTGGTTTTGTTTTGTGGCTACTGCATCTGCAAGTAAGATAAAAATGGACGCACATGCCTGTAATGTAATAAATGCTAAAGGAATCATCCCAATCAGTGCAGGGAAACAGTGTGGACAGGACACGACCCCCTTGCTTGTTGCCACTGGTGCATGGGGTGGAATTTAAACTCCTAAGTGGTAGAACAAGTTTAGGTTTTTTACTGAGTTTTTACCTACCGGAGGTTCACAACCAGAGGGAAACAATGAAGCAGGCAATCTCTAAATGGAGAGATCCTTTGGGAATTTTAAGTACAAGTTTTCAGCTTGCCGAAGAGCTCTTACAAAAACCTACTTCTTTTTCTTTCTTTCTTTTTTTTTTAAGTTTATTATTTTTGAGAGGGGGAGAGACAGGGCGTGAGCAAGGGAGGGGCAGAGAGGGAGATACAGAATCCAAAGCAGCTCCAGGCTCTGAGCTGTCAGCACAGACCCCAACGCGGGGCTCGAACCCACAAACTGCAAGATCATGACCTGAAGTCAAATGCTCAACTGACTGAACCACCACCGAGGCGCCCCACCAAAACCCATTTCTGATGGCCGCTAGACGCAGACGACGGTCCGGCAGTGTGTCACGTGGACTCCGATGAGAGCAGGGACCGCACGTGCAGCTTGGAACACACAGTTCTGACCCTGCAGCGTCTCAGCTCTGCTGCTGCTAAAAGAGGCCCCTGGTGATTTGGGGAATTGCGAACCGCCTGAACTTGACTGCAAGCTAACGGCCCGCAGTATCCGCGATGGCTGTTTCAGCCTCACTGCACGCTGGGCTGCTCTGAAAGCAGGTGCAAGCTCCAGGAACAGGACTCTGACCGGGAACCCAGCAAACTTAGGACACTTGTCTGAGGTCCTAACCCACGAAAACCTCCAGGTGGTCCATCTGGGTCACTCGCGGTTGCCGGTGATGAAGGCCTTGTTCTCCAATGAGACAATCTGAAATCAAGCTGTTCATTTCCATTACTTTCCGCACAGACCACCCCCAGATGCCGTCCCCACCGGTGAGGTGGACGAACTAGTGTTGTGGGTCACAAAAGTGTCTGAAGGTGACCACCGCAGGCATCCCTGCTAACAAGGACCAGAATGCGTTATTTCAAATAGGCTGCACTGAGGGCGCCCGGGTGGCTCAGTTGGCTAAGCGTCCAACTTCGGCTCAGGTCATGATCTCGTGATTCGTCAGTTCGAGCACCATGTTGGGCTTTGTGCTGACCGCGTGGGGACTGCTTGGGATTCTGTCTCCCCCTGCCCCTTCCCCATTCACCTCCCCCCCCACCCCCCTCCCGGCCCCTTCTCTCTCGGCCTCTCAAAATAAATAAAGTTTAAAAAATAGGCTGGGGCGCCCGGGTGGCTCAGTCGGTTAAGCGTCCGACTCACGACCTGAGCCAAAGTCGGATGCAGTCATGATCTCGTGGTTCTTGAGTTCAAGCCCCACACTGGGCTCTGTGCTGACAGCTCAGAGCCTGGAGCCTGCTTCATATTCTAGCTCCCTCCCTCTTTGCCCCTCCCCCACTCACACCCTGTTTCCCTCTCTCTCAAAAATAAATAAAAATATTTTCTAAAACAATAATAAATAGGCTGCACTGAAAACTCCAGGGCAAGCCCCCCCACCCCAGAGTCCACAGTGGGGACCCGCTGACCTGGCTGCCTAATGCATATCCCATCAGGGCGCTATCTTATCCCTGAAAGACACTCGAGTCAGCCAGAGTTGTGCCATGCCAGAACGGACACCTGAGGCCAGGTGAAAATGAAACAATACAGAAATTTTGAAGATGAAGCCTCCTAATGTTCTAAGACCTTTACCTTTATGATCAACGGGATTTGCTTGAACTGGACAAGTCAGGACCCATAAAGGGCATAACCAAAACCAAGACTGCAGACTGGTCTCACTCGGCTACACAGGGTGCCACTGATAATAATTTTGCTGTAAAGATGTCTTGTCCAAGGGCCAAAGGAACGGACTGTTCAAAAAAATTTGTTTTTGATGTCTTTATTCGAGACAGAGAGAGACAGAGCATGAGCAGGGGAGGGGCAGAGAGAGAGGGAGACACAGAATCCGAAGCAGGCTCCAGGCTCCGAGTTGTCGGCCCAGAGCCCAACTCGGGGCTGGAACCCACGAGCTGTAAGATCATGGCCTGAGCTGAAGTCGGACGCCCAACCAACTGAGCCACCCAGGAGCCCCGGAACGGACTGTTCAGAAGTGTTAACTTAATAGGCCTGAGTCCTGCTCCCAAGGTTGGCCCTTGGCTGGTTCACAGGAACTTGTATTTGGGAAGGCTTCCCACCACCCTGTTAGGAGAGGCTCCCTATGTCTTGTTATGCTAGTCATGTCTTGTGCTGAAGACCAGCTTTCCTTCTGGGAGTCTAGAATGTTGGTGCGTGCTAGGCATAGGGTGTCTCCATGACCCGGTACCAGAGTCTCTCGTTAGCTTCCCTGGTAGACACCATTTACATGTGCCCTCACTCCAGGCTGCTGGAGGGACTGAGCATATCCTGCATGATGTCCCCGGAGGGGACACCTGGAACCCTGTGGCTGGTGTCCTCGGGACTTGGCCCCAGGCACATCTCCCCTCTGCTGACCTGGTGCTGTATTCTCTCGCGCTGTAATAAATCAGGGCCGTGAGCGCAACTACGTGCCGAGTCCTGGGAGTCCTCCTAATGGACCTCTGAACTTAAGGGTGGTCTTGGGGACTGCTACGGACTGAAATGTTTTTGTGCCCTCCAAAATTCAGGTTCAATCCTAACTTTAGTGTGAGGGTACTGAGAGGTGGGGCCCTGGGGAGGGGATTAGGCCATGAGGCTTCAGTCCTCATAGGTGGGGTGAGTGCCCTTATAAGAGGCCCGAGAGAGCTCCCTCGTCCCTCCCGCCATGTGAGCACACAGTGAGGAGACCACTGTCTGTGAGCCAGGAAGAAGGTCCTCACCAGACACGAATTCTGCCAGAAATCTGCCAAATCTGACATCAAGACACCTTGACCTTGGACTTCTCGGTCTCCAGAACTGTGAGAGACAAATGTGTATTGTTTATTTATTTTTTTTTTATTTTATTTTTTTTTTAAATTTTTTTTTTCAACGTTTATTTATTTTTTGGGACAGAGAGAGACAGAGCATGAACGGGGGAGGGGCAGAGAGAGAGGGAGACACAGAATCGGAAACAGCTCCAGGCTCTGAGCCATCAGCCCAGAGCCCGACGCGGGGCTCGAACTCACGGACCGCGAGATCGTGACCTGGCTGAAGTCAGATGCTTAACCGACTGCGCCACCCAGGCGCCCCCAAATGTGTATTGTTTATAAGCGCCTGGTCTGTGGCATTTTTTTAATGTTTATTTATTTTTTAGAAAGAAAGACACCATGAGTGGGGGAGGGGCAGAGAGAGAGGGAGACACAGAATCGGAAGCAGGCTCCAGGCCCTAAGCTCTCAGCACGGAGCCCAATGCGGGGCTCGGACTCACAAACCGTGAGATCATGACCCGAGCCAAAGTCGGACACTCAACCGACTAAGCCACCCAGGCGCCTCAATTTTATTTTATTTTTAAAATGTTTATTTTTGAGAGACAGAACGCAAGCTGGGGAGGGGCAGAGAGAGACCCGGGGGGGGGGGGGGGGACACAGAATCCGAAGCAGGCTCCAGGCTCTGAGCTGTCAGCACAGAGCCCGATGCGGGGCTCGGACTCACAAACCGTGAGATCATGACCCGAGCCGAAGTTGGACGTTCAACTGACTGAGCCACCCAGGCGCGCCCCTGGTCTATGGCATTTTTGTTACAGCGGCCCCAGCAGATGGAGACAGGGACTCCCAGCACACCTGGCTCAAATCCACCACCTTTATGAAATTAATTTTTTAAGCGCCATGCAGAACCCAGTATATGCAAAAGATTCTGCCAAAAGCCTCGTATGCATCAGCTCGGATATTCTTAAAAACCCCGCAAAGCAGGTATTATTAAAACTGGCTCACGGTAGAGGAAATGCAGGACGGTCGGTAACATCCCCGAAACTCCTCCAACGCCTGCACCCGTACACACACCGTGTGGTGGTTTCTCTGTTGTGACTGCTGTTTCCCAGTGTGGTGGGAAGAATGCACTGACTTCTGCCGGGCACTAAGGCGAGTAGGCAACAGGAACCTCTCCTATTGCCCTCATGCCCTCACGCTCCTGCTCGTGGCAGAGCCCCGTGTCCCTGCAGGACCGCTCTGTCTGAGGACCTCACCTCTGGCTCTTTCGCGGAGTGAACTGTATTCAGGTCGCGGTTACTTGGGTCCTAGAGCCTGCGGGCACCGGGGCTGCAGCACTGAACAAAACAAGAATTCTGAACCACGTGGCTTTTAAATTCTCTTGGGAGGAAAATGATAAATAAGAAAATCAAGTTGCCGTACTACGGGAAATGTGCCACACAAGCGGGTTCGGAAGAACGTATATATGTTGACGTGTGTGTTTGTGTGTCATTCATTGATCTCCGTGTGGCTATTGACATAGATACATATGAATGACTGGCTGCAGGGCAGAGGAGAGGAGAGCAGGAAAATTAATCATTTCAGATTATACTGCAGTTAGATACCTAAATCGCTAAAAAACATACACACATGTACATGTTACACACACACACGTAACGATATGCGTGTACGGAACTCTATGGGCAGAACCACAAATATACACATACAAGTCTTCATATACTTCTACGTATTTGTTACCCCTGGAGAGGGAGAGGGCCTGCCTGGGGTTCACTTCGAGTGGGGCTTCTCGTGTGAAGGCTTGTTCTACATTTACGGCTGAATTTCACTGCACGGAGGGTTTTTTTTTTTAAGGTATCTGTCAACTGAACAATGCGTCTGTCAATGCATTTTCCTGCATTGTCATCTGTCAATGATAAATGCATCTGTCAAATGCATTTTCCTGCATTAGTGCTATATTACACAACAGAGTAGGCTAAAACCAATTCGTGTGATTTACGTGTAATGCTCCCAAGAGACGTCAAAAGCCATTTTATAATATTCAGCAATCATACGTAAAAAATCTTACCACTGGGAAACGATGGTAACATGCCCAACCTGGTCAAGGAGAACCAATGAAAGAAGGTTCAAAACAGAACAAAGATCATATAAAACGGTATGAAGCTCACTGTTTCCTCCAAAACAATCGGGTACAAATCAGGTATGCCTGGCACCTCCCTCTTGATTTAATCAACATTATACTAGAGATCTGATCCGGTACCACCAGAAAATAAACACAGGTCAATACTAGAAAACAAACACTGGTCTTCATGCCTAAGCTTAAAAACTGTATATACGGGGGGCGCCTGGGTGGCTCGGTTAGTTAAGCGTCCGACTTCAGCTCAGGTCATGATCTCACGGGCCTTGAGTTCGAGCCCCGCGTCGGGCTCTGTGCTGGCAGCTCAGAGCCTGGAGCCTGTTTCCGATTCTGTGTCTCCCTCTCTCTCTGCCCCTCCCCTGTTCATGCTCTGTCTCTCTCTGTCTCAAAAATAAATAAACGTTAAAAAAAAAATTTTTTTTTAACTATATACGGGACACCGACGTAACAAAAATGACAGTCACAAAATAAGATTTTTAACAAGATTCCAGGATAAAAATTCAATATGAAACCAAATTTCATTAACAGCAAGTCAAAAATTCATTTAATGGCACAAAAACAGACACATAGACCAATGGAATAGTATAGAAACCCCAGAACTAGACCCACAAACGTATGGCCAACTCATCTTTGACAAAGCAGGAAAGAACATCCAATGGAAAAAAGACAGTCTCTTTAACAAATGGTGCTGGGAGAACTGGACAGCAACATGCAGAAGGTTGAAACTAGACCACTTTCTCACACCATTCACAAAAATAAACTCAAAATGGATAAAGGACCTGAATGTGAGACAGGAAACCATCAAAACCTTAGAGGAGAAAGCAGGAAAAGACCTCTCTGACCTCAGCCGTAGCAATCTCTTACTCGACACATCCCCAAAGGCAAGGGAATTAAAAGCAAAAGTGAATTACTGGGACCTTATGAAGATAAAAAGCTTCTGCACAGCAAAGGAAACAACCAACAAAACTAAAAGGCAACCAACGGAATGGGAAAAGATATTTGCAAATGACATATCAGACAAAGGGCTAGTATCCAAAATCTATAAAGAGCTCACCAAACTCCACACCCGAAAAACAAATAACCCAGTGAAGAAATGGGCAGAAAACATGAATAGACACTTCTCTAAAGAAGACATCCGGATGGCCAACAGGCACATGAAAAGATGTTCAGCGTCGCTCCTTATCAGGGAAATACAAATCAAAACCACACTCAGGTATCACCTCACGCCAGTCAGAGTGGCCAAAATGAACAAATCAGGAGACTATAGATGCTGGAGAGGATGTGGAGAAACGGGAACCCTCTTGCACTGTTGGTGGGAATGCAAACTGGTGCAGCCACTCTGGAAAGCAGTGTGGAGGTTCCTCAGAAAATTAAAAATAGACCTATCCTATGACCCAGCAGTAGCACTGCTAGGAATTTACCCAAGGGATACAGGAGTCCTGATGCATAGGGGCACTTGTACGCCAATGTTCATAGCAGCACTCTCAACAATAGCCAAATTATGGAAAGAGCCTAAATGTCCATCAACTGATGAATGGATAAAGAAATTGTGGTTTATATACACAATGGAATACTACGTGGCAATGAGAAAGAATGAAATATGGCCTTTTGTAGCAACATGGATGGAACTGGAGAGTGTGATGCTAAGTGAAATAAGCCATACAGAGAAAGACAGATACCATATGGTTTCACTCTTATGTGGATCCTGAGAAACTTAACAGAAACCCATGGGGGAGGGGGAGGGAAAAAAAAAAAAAGAGGTTAGAGTGGGAGACAGCCAAAGCATAAGAGACTCTTAAAAACTGAGAACAAACTGAGGGTTGATGGGGGGTGGGAGGGAGGAGAGGGTGGGTGATGGGTATTGAGGGCACCTTTTGGGATGAGCACTGGGTGTTGTATGGAAACCAATTTGACAATAAATTTCATATATATATAAAAAAATTTCATTTAAAAAAGACGACACATACCATGGTGAAAACCAAATTTCAGTAGTATCAAATAAGTAAAATGAAAGCTATAGAAAGAGCCAAATGGAAAAATCTGAAACCATTAAGGGTTAATACCCAAAAAGAAATAAATGGAAAGAAAACACAGAGACAAGATCCCTCCCAAGACAGACCTACGGTCTTCGTAATATTCTATTAAACCCACAAGCCCAAGTGTGGTTTTTTTGGGGGGACTAGACAAAGAGTAATTCTGCAAATCTAACAAGAAGAACAAATGTCCAAGGACAGGCAAAGTGTTCTAAATAACAAGGCAGGGCCTGCGGACACCCGGGATTTTAAGGCAACAGCACTCCGACATGATGGAAGACGGCCGGATCAATGGGAAACGGGTCCAGGCCTACGGGGAAACTCGATTCACGGCGGGACAGCCCCTGAAGAGCGGAGGCAGAAATGATGAACACTTTAATTCACGAGACAGTGACAGACTGACTTCTAAATAACAAAGATGCTTGCATTCCTACCCCTTCCATGGACACTAATTTGTTGCACATTACAGCAAAGTGTATCAGCAATAAAAGGAACCGGTACTGTCACAAACGCTCCACGCGGCCAACTCAACGAGATTGGCCAACCAATCTCACAGACTGGTTTATCCTTCTAATTTACCAACTGACCTACCACGCTTTGCGGAAGGGTATTCGTTCCTCCGCAGCCCTCGGGAAGGGAGATGTTCTCTATTCCTCGGACACTCTTTTCCCCAGAAAGCCTTTCCCGGGGAGGCCCGGGATTCCACCTGTCATCACCCAAAGGCACAGACCTGAGAAACTGACTACACACGGGGACGGACTTCCAGAGAACGTTTAACAAATGGAACGTAAGACATTTTCTTATTTTTCTGTTTGACATCTGCTAAAACACCGAGGTTCCGGTAAGTGAATACATCTACTGGGGGGGGGGGGGGGGGGGGGGACGAACCAGGCAGGCGCGGTGCAGGGCCCCCGCACTGCACCCCCGAACAAAGGGCGCCGACCCCGGGCCCGCTGCAGGTGTTGAGGGGAGGGCATGACGCTTCGCAGGAGGCCGCACCAGCCCCCCGCAGGGGAACCCAGGCGCCGGAACCGCCTCTCCCCTCAGCCCCAGATCCAGTCCGCTGTCTGCCACGTCCCTCCCAGGAGCGGTTACCTGGGGCCAATGATCTGTCAGGGGGTCCCCCAACCCCGAGCCCAGGGCCCCAGACAGGTGCCCCCACACTCCTCGCCCGCCCCCCGAGGTGGGGGGCAACCCGGGACTGCGAGTCCCCAATATCCCCCCCTCCCTCGCCCGAAGGCGGAGACTCGGGTCGGGAGCCCCGGGGACGGGGACACCCGGGCCGCGGCCGCAGGGAGCGGGTTCCGGCCGGATGGAACCACCTACTCCCGGTCTCGGCCCGGGCCGCGCGCACTCACCATGTCGGGGCTCGGCTCCGAGCTCTCCGGGGAAGACGTCTTCCCCGCGGGCCCGAGGGCCGGGCAGGTGAGAGGAAGACACCTGGGTCCGCGCGGGCAGGTGCGCAGGAGCCCCCGGGACCTGCCCGGAGCCACGTCCACGCGGCCGCAAGCGCGCCCGCCCCCGCGCCTGATTGGACGGTGTTCCGGGCCCCCGCGCCCTGATTGGATGGTGCTCGGAGTCCTCCCTCTCCCAGGGCTCCTGATTGGATGCTTTTCCGAGACCCGCCTCTGGTGCCCTTGATTGGACAGTGCTCCTCACTCAAGTCCCTGATTGGCTAGTTATCCAGGCACCGCCCCCGGGGCCCCTGATTGTGTTCCGAGAAACGCCCTTGTCGTTCTGATTGGACGGTCCTCCGTGACCACACCCCTGCACCTGAGCGACAGGCCGTCCCGACACACGTGGCTGACCCGCGCGCTCCGGATGTGCGCCGGGAGTTGAGCCTCCCGGTGGCGCGGCGTGGCAGGCCCTGACCTCCTGACTCGGTTTCCCCGCGGAGCGTCCCCTGCCCGGAGCCGGGACCGAGAAGACAGGGCCGCAAGGCCCGGAGGCGAGGTGACCGTGGACGAGTACTCTTTGTTCAAGAACAAAGACCCTACGCAGTGACGTCACCGCACGGAAGGCCGGGTCGGGCTCGGGGTTCAGGAGTGACCTTTGACATCTGAGGCTCCGGCGCCGTCCTGGTGCTGGAGGTCCGCTGATCGCGGGGGATCGGGACCTGGCGCCCCGCCCCAGTGCGGGCAGCTTTTGAAACCCGCAGGTGTGCGTTTTACGCTGCAGAGAGATGTATTTCGAATCAGGGTTCTGTTGTGTCCCCAGGGAATTCTGCAGCCTAAACGCGTGATGTCCCCCAGGCAATTGAGTTCCTATCTTAACTGATTTGAAACAACAGGAAAGCTTCTGTAAGGCTTTGGGACGGACCTGAAAACACTTAATAAATGGGGGCTTAACACCCAAGGTATCTAATAAGGCCTACCCGCTTAAGAAAACTGTGCCTAGGCTGGGTCTGGACGTCCAAACGCTTGGTACCACTTACTTGATTTACAAACAGAATTAAAAAAAAAAAAAAAATCGGGGGGGGGTTTGCAAAAAGGTTTTGTACGCTGTCATAAAAATTAGTGTTTAGAAAATTAATACATAAAAAGCTTCGAGTTAAAAATAAATGACTTGTTGGATTCATAAGCTATTCAAAGTATGATTATATACGTTTTCGCTTAATATGGATTAATAATGAAAGCCAAATTTCAATAAGTCTGCATGAGATTTAGAAGTCTGCCTTAAGACTGGGTTCTGGCACGAACCTCCAGCACCGTCTGCCTGCCATAGTGTGTTCAGATAAATACCCTGTAAGCATCACTCATAGAGGACATGTCATTTCATTCATTAAGGTGGAAAATGAGGCTGATCTCGGGATTCTTCACAAAACATTCATTGCACAGAGAACAAAGTAAAACTGTAGCCCCCTGAGGGGAAAGAAGTGTGAGTCAAGTTATTTGAGATGTGATTCATGTGTGGAGGTAACAAAGGCATTCTCAAACGCACAGAGTGACAGGACAGGAAGGCGCAGACCCCTTCTCCCTCCTGCGGCCTCCATCCACCCTGCGGTTAGAAGGTTCTGGTATTCGGGGAGCCGCTGGCGAAGTAGAAATGTGGTTTCCTGCATGTTCAGCCCACTCCAACCCCACATCATAAAGCCAAGTATGAAAGATGTGGCCGGCAGAATAAAGGTGCACACGTGGTGATCACCAGAACCTGTGAACATGGCCCCGGACATGGCAAAAGGGACTTTGCAGAAGGGATTAAGGGCCCTGAGGCGGGGGTGACCCTGGGTTCCCAGGCAGCCAGCCCAGCGTCCTCAGGAGGTCCTCAGGAGACAAAGGCAGGGGGTAGGAGTCAGAGAGATGGTCAGACCCCCAGCTGCTGGCTGTGAGGATGTCGGAGGGATCTCAGGCCAAGGAGTTTGGGTGGCTTCTAGAAGCCAGATAAAGGTGAGGGAAGAGATTCTCCCTTAGGGTCTCCAAAAAGAAGACGGCCTTGCCAACACCTTAGATTTTAGACTTCTGACCTCCAGAACTGTTGTAAGAAATTGGTTAAGTCACTAAGTGTGCAGGAATTTGTTACAGCAGTCACAGGAAGTTCACAGGATGGCTCTGAGGCAGAGGAAAATGCCTCGGCATGGGGCACAAAGAACGCCTCTTCCCAGCCCGAGTTTTTGTGGGACGGCTTTGAACTTGCCACGGGCTCCTTCAACATGACTCTGCTCCCACAGCGGCGCATCTTGGGGTGATCTGACCGTTTTTTAGAGAACAATGTCTTTGCATCTTTGTTTTTGAAAGGAAGCACTTTTCAGATAGATGATATTCTGACTAGAGATTTTATCCAAACCGTAAGCATCCATTCGTAAGGCGTTGGGAGGGCTGGTTTTTGCATTCCTCAAAGAAGTATCTCCTAATGATAACCACAACAGGGGGAGAAGGGGAGCACTTTCAACCCGTCCCCCCACATTCCAACCATACAGAACATGCCGCGACATTTTCAATACTCATGTATCTACTGCCAAGATGTATGAAATCCTATCGGTTTACCATCCCCTATCAGATTTCTTGAAAGAAATCTGATACTTTACAGGGGCGCCTGGGTGGCTCAGTGGGTTGAGCATCTGACTTCGGCTCGGGTCATGATCTCACAGTTCATGGGTTCGAGCCCCGTGTCAGGCTCTGTGCTGACCGCTTGAAGCCTGGAGCCTGCTTCAGATTCTGTGTCTCCCTCTCTCTCTGCCCCTTGCCCGCTCACGCTGTCTCTCTCTCTCTTTCTTAAAAATAAACAAACATAAAAAATAAATAAGATAAAATAGAAAGAAAACATCACAGATAGAGTTGAAACGCCCTGTGTATCACCTCCAGAATCCCAAGATCCCTTCCACGTCCTCCCAGAGGAAACCATAATCACAAATTTAGTGCGTATTATTGCCATGACATACATTTGGATCCACAAACTACATATAACATTTTCCCGACTTTCAATTTTAAAGTGCCCTTATATACTATACACACTCTGTGACTCGACCTTTTTATCCTACAAAAGCTGCTTAATACTGATAATCACTACAGGTTTCATTATAGGGTTTAATGTAATAAAATAAAATGCCAAAAGACTGAAGCAGGAAATACACCTTCCAAAAACACCAGCAAAGAAATACACTCCACCAATACAAACAACAGTAGAAGACAGAAAATAAAAGCTTCAAAAATAAGAAAAACGACATAAAATACATCAGAATTAAAGCCAACAACATTCATCAAAGCAATAATTGGCATAAATGTGTCCTTTAAAAACAAATGGATTTTCTGCTTTGAATCCTAAAGCAAAATTCAATTATGTACTAAAAATGAGAGATGCAAGGAATTTTAAAGGTTGAAATTCACAGGAGGTGAAAAATTATTCCAAAATGAAAGGCTAGTTTTGTTTAAAAAGCAGAGGTGGGGCGCCTGGGTGGCTCAGTCGGTTAAGCGTCCTACTTGGGCTCAGGTCATGATCTCACGGTTCGTGGGTTCAAGCCCCACGTCGGGCTCTGTGCCGACAGCTCAGAGCCTGGAGCCTGCTTCGGATTCTGTGTCTCCCTCTCTCTCTGCCCATCCGCTATTAGCACTCTGTCTTTCTCTCAAAAATAAATAAACATTAAAAAAAAATTTTTTTAATGCACATTACTGGGCACCAACTCTCACTTGTTAAATCTGAACGTCCTGACGTGAAATTTGACAGCCAATGATGAAAAAGGTTGATGCAGCAGGCAAGCCAGATTCCATAGCATAAAAACAAAGAACACAGCTTCTCCCCAAGATCTAGAGAATGTTTTAAAACTTGACCACAGGGTACACCACACAATGAAACTCAACACGTTTTAAAGATTCAGGACAGTAGACACATTCTCAGACCACAGCACAATAAAGCAGAAACTTAACAAGATAATAAAGATAATGGGGATCTACAGAAAGCCCACAGAAAACATCATACTCCATGGTGAAGGACTGAATGCTTTTCCCTAAGATCTGGAATAAAGCAAGGAGGTGTGTTCTCAACACTCCTGTTCAATATTGTACTAAAGGATTGAGCCATTGCAATCAGACAAGAAAAAGAATTTGTTTTTAAAGAGAGGGAGATGGGCATTTAAACACCAAGAAATTGAAAATATATATATACATTCTCTCTCAAAATACTTTGAGATAAATAAAAAAAAATGTTGTAAATATTTTTCTTAATGGGCTCCGTGTCCATAATCTCACAACCTTGAGATCAAGAGTCACACACTCTACTAACTGAGCCAGCCAGGTGCCCCTCTAAATAGTTTTGAAATATGTGAAAACAAAGCTAAATGAAAGCTTTCCTCTGGTTAAAGTCCTCACCTTGGAAGCTCCAGTGACTCACATTTCAAATTAAGTATCAGGTTGTCAGAAAGGCCCCGACGTTAGTCACTCTCTTTTTATCTATCACAGCATCATCCTGTTTACGTCCCCAAGAGCACTACCAAAATCTGCAATTATTTAATTAAAGTATTTGGTTAGCTATTTCACATCTGTCCCTGCCCCTCACTCCATCATGGATCTGGCTATACAATGAGCAGAGCTCACTGCAAAATGAAAACATAGCAGGGGGATCCTCTGAATATCAAGATGGGGGGCACCTGGGCGGCTCAGTCGGTTAATCGTCCAACTCTTGATTTTGGCTCAGGTCATGATCTCATGATTTGTGGGATCAAGCCCTGTGTCGGGCTCTATGCTGATGGCACAGAGCCTGCCTGGGATTCTCTCTCCCTCTCTCTGCCTGTATCCTGCTTGTGCTCTCTCTCTCAAAAATAAACATTAAAACATATAATGCCGGGGCGCCTGGGTGGCGCAGTCGGTTGAGCGTCCGACTTCGGCCAGGTCACGATCTCGCGGTCCGTGAGTTCGGGCCCCGCGTCGGGCTCTGGGCTGATGGCTCAGAGCCTGGAGCCTGTTTACGATTCTGTGTCTCCCTCTCTCTCTGCCCCTCCCCCGTTCATGCTCTGTCTCTGTCTCAAAAATAAATAAACGTTGGGGCGCCTGGGTGGCGCAGTCGGTTAAGCATACGACTTCAGCCAGGTCACGATCTCGCGGTCCGTGAGTTCGAGCCCTGCGTCAGGCTCTGGGCTGATGGCTCAGAGCCTGGAGCCTGTTTCCGATTCTGTGTCTCCCTCTCTCTCTGCCCCTCCCCCGTTCATGCTCTGTCTCTCTCTGTCCCAAAAATAAAATAAACATTGAAAAAAAAATTAAAAAAAAAAAAAAAACATATAATGCCATATAATGTATATGGCACCTGGGTGGCTCAGTCGGTTAAGCACCAGACTTCGGCTCAGGTCATGATCTCATGGTTCGTGGGTTCGAGCCCTGCGTCAAGCTCTGTGCTGACAGCTCAGAGCCTGGAGCCTGCTTCGGATTCTGTGTCTCCATCTCTCTCTGCCCCTGCTCAGCTCATGCTCTGTCTCTCTCAAAAATAAACATAAAAAAAAAAAGAATATCAATATGGATACACTAGAGTATTTAACCAATCACAGGACCTTTGTGAGACACACTTGGGTGACTGCACACATCACAACCGACGAGGCCGTCCTGCTTCCCCACTCCTCGAATATATGTGCAGGGAGGGCAGACACCTCATCCACCTTACGCACAGCCACCTAGCACAAGGAGTTCCCCACAACTGTTGGAGGGAGCAAGGGATAGAGACCGGAAAACAGTGCGCTTGTGACACCCCGACGTCAGCCAGCCCTCAGAACTGGATGAAAGCTACAGATCCTTCCCCAGATGACGCGCTATGCCCCAACATACATCCTGCATCGAGCACAAACTGTTCGTGGAGCCCTTAAAGAAACGTATCCGTCAGCCCAGTAGGGTCTACACAGACCCCAGATGAGGGATCCCTACTTGAGAAAGGCAGCAACAAACGACGTGATCAGGTACCACTTAGGTGAGAGGAGACCCGACAGGCAACCTTCCTCATCAGCCGCAGAGAAAGGGGAAGATCTAGACAAAGGTCAAATGACTTCCAAGGGAGAATTTAGAAAGCACAGTCCCCCTGCATCCAAACGTGGCATGGGCCCTTGTACAGGTCGTTCAGGTTCAAATCCTGGGTCCGGCACCGTCTAGTCATCTGACTCTGGACAAGCTCCCTTATTTCTGTTTGCCCTTTTGTAGTGTCGGCAGGTGAACAGCTACTATCTCCTGGGCTTGGTGAGAGTCAATGATGAACCACACACAAGTGCTGGAAACAGAGCAAGCAACCAACAGGTGACGCTGGTGCTGGTGACGGTGCACATCAGAGCTCTCGGTCTCCACTCAGGCAAGTCCGCCTCACGGGTGGGATTTCTCCCAAGCTGTCAAAGGCTGCTCCACTCCCCCCGTCCCAAGACCGACTGCACTCTACCCTCCCCACCATGGCATCGGCAATCCTGATCAAAGAAACCTGCTATCCCTTGGGGTCGTTTGATTTCTACCTACCGTCAAAACGATTATAGCAACGCCAGACAAAATGACAAAAGGCAGGAAACCACACATCATCGGATAACTCTGACAAACTCTGTCCAGTTCCTCCACATCTCTGCCCAGCCTTTGTCCGTTTATGTACATATTCAGAATACACTGGACGGAGTCACACATACCATTTTGCACACTTTATTTTTCACTGTGCACCCAAAGCTCTTTCCGTGTGAGCACACGTTCTGTGTTGACACAGCCGGGCACGAAACAAGTTAGCACCTAGCTAAGGGACCGACAGGGGCAGGATGACTAAGTAAAATACTGAAACAGACTATTGAAACAAAAGTACTGAATTTGGGGGCACCTGGGTGGCTTAGTCAGTTAAGCGTCCAACTTCAGCTCAGGTCGTGATCTCGTGGTTGGTGGGCTCTGTGCTGATGGCTCAGAGCCTGGAGCCTGCTTCTGATTCTGTGTCTCCCTCTCTGCCCCTCCCCCCACTCATGCTCTGTCTCTCTCTCTCTCTCTCTCTCTTTCAAAAATAAACATTAAAAAAATACTGAATTTTGATGGGGCACCTGGGTGGCTTTGTTGGTTGAATATCTGACTCTTGATTTCAGCTCAAGTCATGATCTCAGGGTTTGTGGAATCGAGTCCCATGTCAGGCTCTGCACTGACAGCACGGAGCCTGCTTGGGATTCTCATTCTCTCTCTCTCTCTCTCTCTCTCTCTCTCTCTCTCTCTCTCTCCGTCTTTCTCTGCCCCTCTCTTGCTAGCATAATCTCTTCCCATAATAAACATTTTTTAATACTGAATTTTGAAACAAAAGGTATTCTGTTTCAACAACTAAATTCGTATGACGATTCTCAGCAAAATCCCTTTCCACATTGCTGTTCACATTTATCAATCTTTTCCAAAAGGACACGCCCCACTCAGCATAGCTCAATGGCAATTTCCCCCACTGAAAGGTCCCTTCTCAGATCTAGACCTCGGAGCTTTTCTTCAAGAACGTGCATGGGGCACCTGAGTGGCTCAGTCGGTCGAGCGTCCGACTTCGGCTCAGGTCATGATCTCGCGGTCTGTGAGTTCGAGCCCCGCGTCGGGCTCTGTGCTGACCGCTCCGAGCCTGGAGCCTGTTTCCGATTCTGTGTCTCCCTCTCTCTCTGCCCCTCCCCCGTTCACGCTCTGTCTCTCTCTGTCTCAAAAATAAATAAACGTTAAACATTTTTTAAAAAAGAACGTGCAGAAGCCTACTTCTTTTCAAACAGTCCCATCAGAAGGGCAAAATCTAACCATACTTCTGTAGCAGAGAGCTGAAAGGTACCTTACAGGCAGCAAGTGGTCTCTAAAACCCAATGAGGTTGCTGCTCTGATAGAAAGCTTTCCCACAATCAATTATTTTATAGGTTTTCTGACTGGTGTGAGTTTTCTGGTGTGTGATAAGGGACGAGCTCTGGCTGAACGCTTTCCCACATTCGCTACAGCCGTACGGTTTCTCTCCGGTGTGAGTCCTCTCGTGCCTCACGAGGGAAGACCTCTGACTGAAGGCTCTTCCGCACTGATTACATTCATAGGGGTTCTCACCGGTGTGAGTCCGCTCGTGTTGGTTAAGCGAGGAACGATCACTGAAGGCCTTTCCACACTCGTTACATTCGTAGGGCTTCTCGCCCGTATGCGTTCTCTTGTGCAAGACCAGGTAAGAACTCTGGCAGAAGGACTTTCCGCAGTCTTTGCATTTGTAGGGCTTTTCCCCTGTGTGAATCCTCTGGTGTTGGGTGAGAGACGAAATCCTGTTGAAGGCTTTCCCACATTCGCCGCACGCATAGGGTTTCTCTCCAGTATGAGTTCTCAAGTGTCGTGTGAGGGTTGAGCTGTGCGTAAAGGCTCGCCCACATTCCTGACATTCATATGGTCTCTCTCCTGTATGGATTCTCTGATGTTCACTCAGGGAATGCCTCCGGTTAAACACTTTCCCGCAGTGGTGACACTCGTAGGGTTTCCCCGCTGTATTCACCGTGTTGTGTGTTGTGAGAGCCATACCGTGAGGAAATGATTCCCCGCTTTCGGCGGCTCTGTGGTGTTGACCGAAGGCACTGTTGTGGCCGACGTCTTTTCCACATTCGTTCCCTTCACAGGGTCTCTGATCTGTATATGCCATCTGATGATGGTTTAAGAATGGATTAGCTACCAAACTCTCAATATCTAGACCACAGTCGTGGGAATGTTCTTCTGTAGAACCTCCTTGAGACAAAGCAAGGTCTGAGCTCATACTACAGGCTTCCCCAAACTCATGCCAAGCAGTGGTCTCCCTTTGAGCAAACACCTCCGCCTGGGGGTACGCCAGCTGCCTCCAAAGCCTGTGCAGGGCTTCACGATTCTCCTCAAGTTGACCATAGCTCCAGTCTCCTTTGGGAAGCTTTACTATAGTCACACCACTGGGTGGTTCTTCCCCCCAAACCACCTTCTTACAAGATGACTCTTGGCTTTTCAGTTTGGCAGCCAAATCTGAAATAAATTGAGAAAAGGGGGGGAGAGAAGACACTTTTAACTTAATAATGGCGGCACAAAAGTACTTCCAACATGCATGAGGTACATGTGAATCCGCGTTCAAGTATCAGCGCTCAACACAGGAGAAAACAGGAAAAGCTCCCGAGGCCAGGACGCAGTGTAAGAAGTTTGCCGATGACGGAAAACGGGGGCGAACGTAAATGTAGAAGGGATGGCCCTACAAAGGAGGGGGGATGAGAATGGCAAAGAGAAAGAATTATCAAGAAGGCAGAGAGGGAACATATGTAACAAGAAACACAGGTAGAATAGCTTCCAGAAGGAAATGAGGGGCGCCCGGGGGGCTCAGTCGGTTGAGCGTCCGACTTCGGCTCAGGTCACGATCTCACAGTTCGTGGATTTGAGCCCCGCGTCGGGCTCTGTGCTGACGGCTCAGAGCCCGGAGCCTGTTTCACATTCTGTGTCTCCCCCTCTCTCTGCCCCTCCCCCACTCATGTTCGCACTCTCTCTCTCTCTCTCCCTCCCTCAAATAAACATTTAAAAAAGAAAAAAAAAGAAAAAAGAAAAGAAAGAAATGAGATGTATTTCCTCTGCACCCAAAGCCTTGTAGAAGTCGGCGCACAGGACAAGCCTGCTGGAGAATGAATAAAGGTATCTGAGAAACTGCCACCAAAGACCTCAACCTGCTCCTTAAGCAAGAGGGCGTCTGTGGAGAGACCCGTGACCTGCAGTCCCCAAGACGCCGCCCCCATTCAGTGGCTCGTATCTGCCTGGCTCTCACCTGAACAGGAGGTTTGGGGAGTTCCTTCCCCCCCGTCCACACAGCTACTCCTTGCTCCAGCTGGAAAGGCACCACTGGTAGAAAGAGTGAACCCCCCACCCACGGGGAAGGACCGGCGGCCTGAGGGGCTTGGGCTGCGGACAGTGCACCAAACTCAACGCCTGCATCGGCACTTCGGGTCTTCAAGGTTTCTGGAAGAGACAAGAGCACACTGGAGACACGGCGTGTTGACCAAGCTGAAGATTTTATTTTCCTAATTAAAAACTTGCGGACCTCGGGGCACCTGGGGGGCTCAGTCAGTTAAACACCCGACTCTTGATCTCGGCTCAGGTCATGATCTCACGATTCGTGGGATCGAGCCCCGCGTCGGGCTCTGTGCTGACAGCTCAGAGACTGGAGCCTGCATGGGATTCTGTGTCACCCTCTCTCCCTGCCCCTCCCCTGCTCATGCTCTGTCTCTCTCTCTCTCTCAAAACTAAGCAAACGGTAAAAAATACTAATTAAAGAAACCTTGTGGCTCTCACATTTTCCCAAGGAGATCTACAAATGGCCAACAAGCACACGAAAAGATGCTCAACATCATCAGGCATCAGGGAAACGCAAATCAAAACCACAGTGAAACACCATTTCACACTTACTAGGATAGCTATTATTTTTTTAATGTTCATTTATTTTTGACACACACACACACACACACACACACACGTGTGAGGAGGGGAAAGGCAGAAAGAAAGGGAGACAGAGAATCCCAAGCAGGCTCTGCACTATCAGCACAAAGGCTGACGCGGGGCTCGAAGTCACGAACCGCGAGATCATGACGTGAGCTGAAGTCAGACGTTCAACCGACTGAGCCACCCAGGTGCCTGTAATTTTTTTTTTTTTAAGCAAAAACAGAAAATAAGGATTAGAGAGGATGTGGGCCAATCGGAATCCTTGTGCGTGGCTGGTAAGATGGTGAAATGCAGTCTGGCGGTCTCTCACGAAGGGAAGCACAGAGTCTCCATATGACCTAGCAAGTCCGCCCCTAGGTGTGCACCCGAGAAAGAAGAAAGCAGGAACTCAAAGTGCTATTTGCACATCTGTGTTCACGGGAGCATGATTCTCAGCAGCTACAAAGTGTCCACCCATGGTTGTGTAGATAAATAAAATGGGGTCCATCCACACACTGAAATATCACTCGGCTTCAAAAACCAAAGGCAGGGGCGCCTGGGTGGCGCAGTCGGTTAAGCGTCCGACTTCAGCCAGGTCACGATCTCGCGGTCCGGGAGTTCGAGCCCCGCGTCGGGCTCTGGGCTGATGGCTCAGAGCCTGGAGCCTGTTTCCGATTCTGTGTCTCCCTCTCTCTCTGCCCCTCCCCCGTTCATGCTCTGTCTCTCTCTGTCCCAAAAAATAAATAAACGTTGGGAAAAAAAAAAAAAAAAACAAAACACAAGGGCAGGGGCGCCTGGGTGGCTCAGTCGGTTAAGCGTCTGACTTTGGCTCAGGTCATGATCTCACAGTTCGTGGGGTCGAACCCCATGTCGGCGGGCTCCGTGCTGACAGCTCAGAGCCTGGAGCCTGCTTCGGATTCTGTGTCTCCCTCTCTCTCTGACCCTCCCCTGTTCACGCTCTGTCTCTGTCTGAGAACTAAATAAACATTAAAATGTTAACCTCATTAGTATCCTGTTACCATATCTAAAAAAAATAAAATAAAATAATAAAAAAAATAAAAACCAAGGGCAGGGGCGCCTGGGAGGCTCAGTCGGTTAGGCGTCCAACTTCAGCTCAGGTCATGATCTCACGGTTCGTGGGTTCGAGCCCCACGTCGGGCTCTGTGCTGACGACTCAGAGCCTGGAGCCTGCTTCCGATTCTGTGACTCCCTCTCTCTCTGCCCCTCCGCCGCTCATGCTCTGTCTCTCGCATTGTCTCAAAAATAAACATTCAAACAAACAAACAAACAAACAAGGGCAGGGGCGCCTCAGTGGCTCAGCTGGTTAAACGTCTGGCCTCAGCTCAGATCATGATCTCGTGGTTCATGAGTTCCGCCCTGCGTCGGGTTGTCTGCTGTCAGCAGAGAGCTCACTTCAGATCCTCCGTTCCCCCCTCTCTCTCTCTCTCTGCCCTCCCCCCCTCAAATAAACATTCTTTAAAAAATAAACAAATAAATAAAAAATAAACAGGAAGGACATCCTCCCACCTGCCACCACGTGGACAGACCTGGAGGACACTGTGCACAGTGACAGAAGCCAGACACAGAAGGACACGTCCCGCGTGACCCTACTCACAGGGGGTCCCTAGAGGAGCCCCGTCCACAGAGACAGAGAGCGGATGGTGGGAACCAGGGGTGGGGCAGGGGGCGGGGTGTCAGTGCTTCGTGGGGGCAGGGTCTCAGTCTGGGGAGATGGAAAGTTCTAGAAACAGATGGTGGGGGTGACTGCACATTTTGAATGTAATTACTGCCACTGAATTGTATACCCAAGAATGGTTTAAAAGGCAGATTTTATGTTGTACATGTTTTACCACACATACAAAAACATGTTTCATGATGACTCTGTACCCGAGGGGACTCGGGGACATTATCTAAGCCTCAGGTGAGATGTGCGGCTCGGCAGCAGCTCTGGGAGAAATCGGGTCACTTGCAGTGTTGAAGAAACCAGTAGACCACTCACCCCATAAGGGCAGGGGCCCACAGCTGCCTTATTCACCAACAACCCCCCACTTCCTAACACGGCTCTGGACACACCGCGGAGGCTACGTGCGTGTGAACCGATGGGCAGGTGCGTGCACGGCGCTGGTCTTACCCAGTGCGGCCAGGTTCCTGTAGGTCTCCAGCATCACCTCTCTGTACAGCCTCTTCTGAGCAGGGTCCAGCAAGGCCCACTCCTCCCGGGAGAAGGCCACGGCCACATCCTCGAAGGTCACTAACTCCTAAAATATCACATCGATTCTGCTCAAGAAAGGCACCCCCCCGCCCCCGCCTTTTTACAAGAGGCCCGAAGGCCGTGGCCAACAGGAGATCCACGGGGAGCAGGGAGCAAAGCCCGGAGGTCAGATTCTGCTAGCACGCAGATCTCGTGGGAACACACGGCCCGTTTCCTACTGAACTGGTGAGTCCCACTTTTGGATCTGTGAGCGCAACATTCCCACTTGAGAACCTCCCCCTGCTCATTCTAGAAAGAGGTAGCTTGTGGGATCGGACGTGTATTACTGACTTTCCAGGACGTGGCCTCCTCATCTGCTCAATGGAAGGAAAATGGAAGAAACTCTTTCCGCTCCACGGGGTGCAGTGAGGCTGAGTAGTTCACGCCGGTCGGGGCATCTGCTAGCGACACGGTCAGAGAACCCAGAAGCCACACCTGCCGATCCGCACGAGCGGAGAAATGTGGCAAGAGCGCTGATGGGCAAAGGAAGGGCACGTGGAGGGGGGATGGCGAACGTGTGGCGCCTGGCTGGCTACTGCAGCCGTCCTGGCTGGAACCAGCAGCTGGGCTGCTGTCTGTCGTGAGGGGAAAAGTTACCTATGGACCTTGAAAGCGATGGCTCCCACCCCAGGCGAGCAGGCCTGCTGGACCCGCTGGCTGGTTTTGGCCATGCTGGCTGAAGCTAAGGTGGTTTTTGGTTTCGTTTTTAAAAAGCACAGTCCTGAGGCGCCTGGGTGGCTCAGTCGGTTGAGCGTCCAACTTCAGCTCAGGTCATGATCTCATAGTTCGTGGGCTCGAGCCCAACATTGGACTCTGTGCTGACAGCTCGGAGCCTGGAGCCTGCTTTGGATTCTGTGTCTCCCTCTCTCTCTGCTCCTCCCCTGCTCACGCTCCGTATTTCTCTCTCTCAAAAATAAGCAAACATTAAAAAAAAAAATTAAAATAAATAAATAAATAAAGATGCAGGCCTGGGTTGCTAAGGGGCTCCCGTGAAATCCTGCATGGCCTGGACAGGCGATGACCCTCCGGCCTGACCGCCTAGGTCTGGGTGGCTCCGTTTACTTAACGTGAAGACAGAGAAGAAGGGACCCTGCCTGGCCTCGCGGCATCTCAGCTCTCCTGCTGCCGAGGGACAAGCCACAGCTTTGTTTGGAACCCTGACCCCACAGGCCCCGGGGGCGGTGTGGGCTCCAAGCTGAAACCTGACAGTGTCCCCGGGGGCTGTGCCAGCCTCAGCGAGCACCAGGCTGGCCTGAAAGTGGGTGTGCCTGCGATGACCAGGACTTCCATGCAGGGGCCAGAGCAGATCAAGTACCCCTCTCCAGGGGGCCCCAACAAGGACAACATCCAGGACACTGCCTGGACCCTTGGGATCGCCTGCAAATGTCCACAGGAAAGGGCCTGTTCTCCCAGGGACCACCTGAACCTGAGCTCTGTCGGCCCTATATTTCTGGCGCAGACACTGATCACTTTCTCAGACTTGTGGCTGCCATCCGAAGCCGAGAGCTAAGGGACAGGGACCCCATCTACCAGTCCCCACAGATGTGTTGTCCCAGTGGATGGTGGCCTCTGCTGTCCTGATGCTCATGGCCTGCAAGGCAGCTTCACATTAAACACAGCTCTTCCAGGCTTACAAAGACTGACCCAGCCTCGGGAAGGAAGGACGTCCTGCCGCCTGCCACCACGTGGACGGACCCGGAGGCCACTGTGCACAGTGACAGAGGCCAGACACAGACGGGACACGTCCCGCGTGACCCCACTCACAGAGGCTCCCCAGAGGAGTCCCGTCCACAGAGACAAGAGAGCAGATGGTGGGAGCCAGGGGGGGGCGTTGGTGCTTCATGGGGACAGGGTCTCAGTCGGGGGAGATGCAAAGTTCTGGAGACGGATGATGGGGGCGGCTGCACGACACCATGAGTGCGCTTGGTGCCGCTGAGCTGTGTGCTTAGAGAAGGTTACGATGGTGAACCTTTCACCACAACTGAAGTAACGAGACGGTGCTTCCCAGGCGGCCCCCCGCCGCGGTGGGGGAAGTGCTCCCTGCCGAGGACAGAAGCTCAGCTGTCTTGCGGGGAAAGACGCACTGAACAGCACGCCTGTGCTTCTGCTTACAAGCAGAGGTTCTCGGACCCAGACGCTCACGGGGAAGGCTCCCTGAGCTCCCACACAGCAATGGGGCTCCCTTCCCTATCTGGGAATGCACTTCTTGTAGGAGTGCGTCCTCTGGGCACACTGGACACTTTCAGGGGAAGAGGAAGGTCCCGCTCACCTGGGGCCCGGGGGACACGTACTCAGGTCCCACTCACCTGGGGCCCGGGGGACACGTACCCAGCAGCCATCCTCTTCTCTTGGGAAAAGCAGGATCCGGGGCAGGCAGAGCTGCGGGAGGAGAAGGGACCGTGAAGCCCAGGCCCAGGCCTGTCCCTGATCCCCAAATCCTGGACCTGGACACCTCTGGCACAATCCAGGTGCGCCCTCCCCCCCCACACACACACACAGTGTGGTCAACAGAAGCCAGGACAGAGGCCACAGGCCTGAATGGCCCCTTAACCCATGCATGGACCAAAATACGGAAGGTCTTGGAAGCTTACAAAGTATACCAATTCTATCACGGAGGAGTCTGTGCAAGTGTCCTGGGGCCACTGAAATAAACGACCACACGCTGGGGGCTTAAGACAGCAGAGATTTATTCTCTCACGTTCAGGAGGCCAGAAGTTGGATCAAGGTCTCAGGGCCAAAGCCCCAGAACAGGGTCCTTCCTGCCTCTTCCAGGTTCGGGGACTCCAGCTTCCCCTGGGCTTGTGGTCACATCCCTCCAGCTTCTGCCTCGGTGGTCACGTGACTGTCTTCTGACTCTGTGTCTCTCTTCTTATAAGGACGCCAGTCGTTGGATTAGACTCACCCATTCCCATATGACCTCATCTTAACTAATTACATCTGCAAAGACCCCATTTCCAGGTAAGCTCACATTCCAAGGTTCCGGGTGGACACGAATTTTGTGGGGAACCCCATTTGACCCAGTAGGACCTCCCAGCCTCGAAGCCCACAGGCCCCCACCCTGGGCGCCTCCCAGACTCATCTCTGCCTCCCCACAGCCCAGCCGGCTCCCTGGGGCCCCTCTCCCGGGCCCCCTCCTTTGCCCTGGCCTCTCCTACCGGACCACCCCAGCTCTGCAGCACGAAGGATCCAGATGCGCCTGTCCCACCCGGAAGGCACAGGCCGGACTGCACACTCCCGGGAGGCTCCCTTCCCTTCCAGGCTGATTCTGGTGCTGCCTGGTGGCACCAAGGACCCTCTCTCGCCTCTCTGAGCCCTCCATCCAACTAGGCCTTGACCTCTGGGCTTCTGAGTTCAGCTCAGATGCTCTGTTTTAGCCAGAGCCCTGCTAAGTCACTTCAGCTTGAAGCCCCCGCCCCGTGTCTGATCACCCTGGATATCCGGCCAATTTCCTCCTGCCCCACCCAGGTGGCGGGGGGTTGGAGGGGGTGGGGGGGTGGGGATCACCCAGAATGCCTGCAGCAGCAATCCTATCAGGTCTGTTCAGCCAGAATCCCCCGTGATGCGTCCTCACGGCAAGTGCCCGTCTGCTGACCCCCACCTACTCCCTTGCTATAAACCCCCTCTTGTCCACACTGCATCGGGGATGGGGCCCAGGTGCACCAGAGGTCCTTCCCCACTGCAACAGGTCCTGAACTGTTTCTCGTGCTCTAAGCACTGTCTGCCTGTGGCCCTCTGTTAACAACATCCTGGAGCAGTCCTGCTCTGTCCCCACTCACTACACGTGAGCCACCGGCCTGCTCTGGGTGATGTCGTAGGCGTGAAGTCTCTTGTAAACGCAAATTCTCATGCAGACTCATGAGGAATGAATAGAGGCCAGTTACCGGATACTTACGACGGGCGTGATCTGGATTCCTGGATGAAAACTTCAAAAATCACCACCCAGCCCCATTAATAGAAAATCACCATGGGATTTTCATGGGAACACCCCGGTGATCATCCCCACGGATGCACAAGTCATTACTGGGGACACTCCAAGGAGAGGCGGGACATCGGGTAGCAGAAAAGTCACATCTCCAAAATACTTGTTAATTACCGCCATGGTGTTAACGCATCTGTATTCTTCCATGGTCCTCCCTCCAGGACGCGGAGGAGCCTCCCCTCCCCCGCGCCATCCACGTGGGTTCACTCAGTGACTTGCTTCCAGCAAATAGTGCAGATAGAGTGAAGAAGGGGAACTTTATTCCTGGAGAAACCTGGCAGACCCCGCCCTAGCCAAGTGATGAAGATCAGTGTCACTGTGATGAGGACAGGACGCCTGCTGTGATGTCCCCTGATGTGACACAGGACACCTCTGGGCCACCTTCAGTGTAAGGTAACCTCAGTGTAATCATGAGAAAACATCAGACGAACTCAGTCCAAGGGACCTTCTACAAAGCACCTGGCCACTGCTCTTCAAAAGCGTCGAGGCCACGCAAAACCAGGAAAGTCTGAGGAAGGGTCACACTGGAGGAGCCCCAGAAAACAAGGCGAAATGGCAAGATGTCATGTGGGACCCTGGATGCGGTCCTGGGCCAGAATGAAGGTCCTGGGCTAGTGGAAAACCTCATGAAATCTAAATGAAGTTTGCAGTCTGGTTAGTATTCTGAACCAAGGTTGATGCCTTGGTGGGTTGATGTGGCTTTTTTTAAGTTTATTTATTTTGAGAGAGAGAGAGTGAGAGCGAGCGAGCAGGGGAGGGGCAGAGAGAGAGGGAAAGAGAGAATCCCAAGCAGACTCCACGCTGTCAGTACAGAGCCCGACATGGGGCTTGACCTCACAAAGTGCGAGATCACGACCTGAGCTGAAATCAAGAGTCAGACACTTAACCGAGTGATCCGCTCAGGAGCCCCAGTGGGTTGATGTTTTTAAAAACGGTCTGTGGTAAGAACGCTTAACATGAGATTTATCTTAACAAATTTTAAGCGTAGAAGGCGCTGTTGCTGACCGTAGGTACGACATCGTCCGGTGGCCCTCTCGCACGTGCTCATCTTCCGTAACTGAGACTTGATGTTGCCCAGCCCCCTCCCTCGGCCCCTGGCGGCACCACTCGGGGGTCACGTTTTGGCTGTGATAAATGTCCCACAGTGAGACGTCAACATCAGGCAAAGCGTTCCCACTACGGCGATGTTAACCCTGAGGTAGCACAAATCGGTTCTTGGGACAGGGAGGGGAGAATGTAGAAAGTATTCTTTTACACGCATGCAGAACAGAAGCAGATACGGGCATGTCTCATTTCATTGTGCTTCACGGCCACCGCGTTAAGACTGAAGGTCTGTGACAACCCTGCGTCACCCCGTTGGCACCATTTTTCCAACAGCATTTGCTCACTGCGTGTTCCTGGGTCATGCGCTGGTGATTCTCACCAACTCATTATCTTTTTTTAACTTTATTTATTTTGAGAGAGAGAGAGAGAGAGCACACGTGCAGGAAAAGGGGCAGAGAGAGAGAGGGAGACAGAATCCTAAGCAGGCTCCATGCTGTCGGCACAGAGCCCGATGTGGGGCTCGATCTCACAAAGTGAGAGATCATGGGGCGCCTGGGTGGCACAGTCGGTTAAGCGTCCGACTTCGGCTCAGGTCATGATCTCACGGTCTGTGAGTTCAAGCCCCGCGTCGGGCTCTGTGTTGACAGCTCAGAGCCTGGAACCTGTTTCCGATTCTGTGTCTCCCTCTCTCTCTGCCCCTCCCCCGTTCATGCTCTGTCTCTCTCTGTCCCAAAAATAAATAAACGTTGAAAAAAAAAATTTTAAAACAAAGTGCGAGATCACGACCTGAGCCAAAACCAAGAGTCGGATGCTTAACTGACTGAGCCCACCAGGCGGGTCTGCACTCGTTATTCTTATAGTTGTTACGGTGATCTGTGACCAGTGATATGACTGGCTGACAGTTCACATGATGATAAGCATCTTGTAGCAGTTAAAGTACTTTCAAATGAAGATATTTACATTGTTCTTTTATTTATATTTTTGAAAAAGTAGTGGAGATTTTTTTAACGTTTATTTTTGAGAGAGAGAGAGAGAGCGCGTGGGAGAGGGGCAGAGAAAGAGGGAGACACAGAATTGGAAACAGGCTCCAGGCTCTGAGCTGTCACCACGGAGCCTGATGTGGGGCTCGAACCCACGAACCGCAAGATCATGACCTGAGCCAAAGTCGGAGGCTTAACTGACTGAGCCACCCAGGCGCCCCTACATTGTTCTTTTAGATACAGTGCTATTGCACAAGTACGGAGAAAACATAACTTTTACATGCACTGGGAAACCAAACAATTCATCTGACTTGTTTCGCTGCGGTCGTCCGGAACCGAACCCGCAATATCTCCAACGTATGTCTGTACACATATATCTGTTGTCACAGGTTAATCTGTGTCCCCTCCAAATTCATCCCTTCCAGTCCCAACCCCAGGACCTCAGACGGTAACTGTATTTCAAGATAGGGCCTTTAAGAGGTATTAAGTCAAAATGAGGTCGTTAGGAATGGGCCCGGATCCAGTAAAACCAGTGTCCTTGTAAGAAGAGAGGATTAGGACACAGACACGTGGAGAAGACAAGTCTGTTGTGGGAGCCGTGCAGCCCCAGCACCCAGACGCATCTCTGCTAGGAAACTTTCATGGCGGGGGCGGGGCACCCGGGTGGCTCAGTTGGTTAAGCCGCGACTCTTGAGCTCCGCGCTGACAGCGTGGTCGGCTTGGGTTCTCTCAATCTCTCTGCCCCTCCCCGGTTCACACGCGCTCTCTCTCAAAAAAATAAACATTAAAATTTTTTCATGGGGGGGGTGGTCAATACCCACGTGCGGCTTTGATCCTACTATTGTCAGGAGACGGGCCAAGGGGGCAGCTGGGTGATGGGTGGGTGGGACTCCACCCCGTTTTTGCAACATTGTATGAGTCTATAATTAAGTCAAAGCTGAACGTTTAAGAAAACAGCCGCCTCCCCACCAGGAAAGGGGGATCAGGGAACAAGGTTCCTTGGGGTGAGGCTGAAGGAAGAAGCTGGTGGAGAGCACGCACGAGGAGCGGTGGCGAGGCACTCAGGGCCCCCGCGCACGCCTCTTCCAGCGACGGCGACTCACTTCCTAACAAAGAGCTCCCGTAGAGAACAGGCATTTGTCCAAAGGCGACACGCAAACGACCAAGCCGCATGGAAAGGATGATCGATCTCATGAGTCATCACGGAAATCAGACCCACAGTGAGGAGGCCCCTCCCGCCCAGCAGGATAACTGGAGGCCACAGGACAGGAACAGGTGTCGGTGAGGATGGGGGGGGGAATGGCCACCCTGGAGCAAGGCCAGCGGGGGTGGGAGGTGGGTCGCTGTCCTGGAAGACGGTCTGGCGGTTCCTCAAATGGTTAAACACAGTTTCCACTGGACCCAGGGATGCCTCTCCTACCGTCTGCCCGAGAGACACGAAAACACACATCCACACCAAAACCTGCCCACGAATGTTCGTGGCGGCACGACTCGCGGTGGCCGAAGAGTGGAAACAACCCCAGTGCCCATCAACGGATGAACGAGTAAGCACAATGTGGTCCAGCCGTACAGTGGAATATCATTCAGCCGCGAGCAGGAGCGAGGCACCCACACCCGCTGCCCCGCGGTCAGACCTGAACACATGACGCTCAGGGAGGGAACGAGACACGAGAGGCCACACGGGGTGTGTGAAACGTCCAGAACGGGATCATCCAGGGACAGGCAGGGGGCTCGTGGGGACTAGGGGAAGGAGGGTGACTGCTGACGGAGACAGGGTTTCTTCTGGGGTGATGGAATGTTCCAGAACTAGACAGACATGATGACTGCACAACTCTGTGAATACACGAGAAATCACTGAACTGCATACCTGAAATGAATGAATTGGTTTGTGGACTATATCTAAATAAAGCTGTTAGCCAAAAATAAACCTAACAAACCTGGAAAAAAATACCATGGCTAACTCCAGTAAGCATGTGTAACTGGTTTTTTTTTTCTTTTTTGGACATGTAACTGTTTAAAAAAAAATTTTTTTTAATGTTTACTTTTTTAAGAGAGAGAGAAACAGAGCATGAGCCGGGGAGGGGCAAAGAGAGAGGGAGACACAGAATCCAAAGCAGGCTCCAGGCTCCGAGCTGTCAGCACAGAATCTGACCTGGGGCTTGAACTCACAAACCCTGAGATCATGACCTGAGCCAAAGTAAGACACTTAACTGACTGAGCCACCCAGGTGCCCCATAACTGTTTAAATTATCAAGGAAGGGGCGCCTGGGTGGCTCAGTCGGTTAAGTGTGCGACTTTGGCTCAGGTCATGATCGCAGGGTTTGTGAGTTCGAGCCCCGTGTCGGGCTCTGTGCTGGAGCCTGGAGCCTGCTTCGGATTCTGTATCTCCCTCTCTCTCTCTCTCTCTCTGCCCCTCCCCCGCTGGCTCATGCATGCTCTCTCTCTCTCTCTCTCCCTCTCTCAAAAATAAACAAACATTAAAAAAAATTTTTTAATAAAAAAAATAAATTACCAAGGAAGACGTGATCTGTAAGGGCAACTTTTTTTACAAACCACTCATGAAATGAAACAAATGAAACAAAAAGCCTGAACAAAAGCCTGAAACAAAAGCCTGAAAATCTACAAGATGAGCTGGAATGATGCAGAGTTCTCACGGAGAGCCAGCCCTGCCTTGCTTCAGCTACAAAGGGGAGCAGGCTGTGCCCGGCCATGCCCCCAGGGCATCAGACGTGTCTTTACAAGGACACGCATGCTTCACCCTGACGAAACATCTGCTGATGACACTGAATCAGGTCCTCTAAAGGACACGCTCCAGCCCTGACCCTCTGGTACCTGTGAAGGTGACCCCATGTGCAAGCAGGATCTTCGCAGCTGAGATGAAGTCATATAGGAGTAGAGTGGGCCCGATGCCACGGGCTGGTGTCCTTAAAAGAGACGCAGACACACAGGAAGAAGGCCATGTGACAATGGACGTAGAGGCTGGAGTGACACAGCTGTAAGCCGAGGGACCCCAAGCGTAGAGAGGGACCACAGGGAGCTGGAAGAGGCAGGAAGGGTCCTCCCCTGGAGGCCTGCTGACCCTGCATTTCAGACTTCTGGCCTCCAGAGTGTGCAAGAGGAAGCTTCTGGAGTTTCAGCCACCCAGTCTGCCCCGGGACGCTCACAAACACCACAGGCAAACAGAGGGGCAGCGTTCCTTGCCGCCCCCCCCCCCAACCCCCTAGCCTTGCTGCCAGGGAGCCTCATGCAGGGGATTCTGTGCAAGCGCCTGAAGGCATCTACCACTGCCTCCCACGCTGCGTGAACTTCCGTCTTTGCTCTTGGGACGTTATAAATATTTTTGTTAATGTCTGAGAGACAGAACGAGACAGAGCATGAGCCGGGGGAGGGGCAGAGAGCGAGGGAGACAGAATCCGAAACAGGCTCCAGGCTCCGAGCTGTCAGCACAGAGCCCGACGTGGGGCTCACACTCACGAACTGTGAGATCATGACCTGAGCGGAGGTCAGAGGCTTAACCCACTGAGCCCCCCAGGCGCCCCGGCTCTTGGGACTTGAAGCCGCAGCTCAGGGCAATGGGTCCAGGTCCCCCAGCCCCTTCCTAGGTCTTGCAGAACAATTCTCTCCCATCGTCTGATGGTTCGAAGACCCTCCTACCTTGTGGCAGATGCCCGTGGTCCCTTCAGCCCCCTCCTTCACCTAGACGTGTGCCACATGGCTTGGGACCTTCCCTTTCAATGTTCAAACCACAGAAACTCATCATTTCTCCCCAGGAAGGGCCTGATGAGGCCAATGAGGAACTCCTCTAAGGATAAAGTGTAAGTCGGGATCTCCCTCTCAGCATTGCGAACGGCGGTTCGGGTCGTTCTCGCCGGGCGGGGCGGGGGGGGGTGCTCTTCTGGGCACTGGGAGGAGTTGAGCAGCGTCCCTGGCCTCACCTACTCCACCCCAGGGCTCAGCAGGGTGACAACCACAGATGTTCCTAGATACCACCACGGTCCCTTAGGGACACAGGCACTCCCCAGTGAGATCTCCCTGGTTTAGGGGAGTCTACCCACCCCCAAGACACTTTGTGTGCCATCATTATCCGCTCTACGGAGGTCCCAGGAGGCTGCACACAATTAAATACACACACGGGGGGGGGGGGGCGGGGGTCACTCTGGTTCCTACTGTCTGACCCTTTGGAGATTTATTCTGGTGTCTAGTGAGCAGGGATCGGACTCAACTGGTTTTCCAGATAATTAACATAGGGTGTCTCCGCCTCAACCCTGTGGACACTGGGGCCGGATCATTCTCTGGGGTGGGGCCGTCCTGGGCACTGCAGGGGGCTGAGCAGCATCCCTGTCCCCCACCCACTCGATGCACTGCCGCCCCCCCCCCCCCCCCCCCGCCCAGCCCCGTCATGACAACCACCAACGACCCCAAGCACTGCCAAGTGTCTCCTGGGGGATGGGGCAGGCAGAATAGTCTGGGGGAGACCCCGGGTCAGCCAAGGAGCCCTAGTGAATTCACATTCCCAAGTCTGAACGTTCCGACCCCTCTCGGCCTTTAAGAGCAAATAGGGTTTATTCCATTTCCCTTTCAAGTGCGGCCCCTCCCTCACAGCAGAGCGCGCCCCCTGGGTCTCACGCTGGGGTCCCCCCGCCGGGCAAGGGTCAGATGTGCCATTCTGGGCGCTGGGCGGCCTCCGTCGCCTCGAGTGACAGACAGGACAAACGCCCACGGGAACGCCTCGGCCGCCCCTCCCGCCGGACCCCCGCCCAGGACCCCGAACACCCGTCTCCAGGAGTGGTGACCCCGGGGTGGGCGCAGGTGCCAACCCGGGCGCAACGCTCGGGCGCCACCGGCTCCCGCCCGGGCCCGCCGCGGCCAGTCCCGGACGCCACCTCCCTCCGCCCCCCGGAGCCCGCGCCCCCGCCCCCTCCCTGCGCCCCGTTAACTCACGCCGCGCCGCCGCTGCCACCGCCTCCCCGACGAGCGCAACCGGGACGGTCTCCGCAGTGCGCCTGCGCACCACGAAGCCGCGAACTACAAGTCCCAGGAGGCTCGGGGGTGGAGCTGGGTGTGCCCCGTCCCTCTGGGGCAACGAGTCGAGTCACAGCGCCATCTGCGGGCGGGAGGTGTCTCCGCAGGACTGAGAAGCTTCCCGCAGCTGCGCACATCCGCCGGCCGCAAACGCGCGCCCGCGCCGTCGGGCAGGTGCGCGGAGGGCTCCGCCAGGCCTTAAATGAGGGGCAAATTGCCAGCCTTCCATTTGGCGCGGTGCCAGAGACATACAGATTTGCCTATTGGTTAACAAATCATGGAAACGTATAATCCGTTTTTTGCTTGGTAAAAGTGTTTTAATGATACTATTTCTTACTAATACCAATATGTTGATTTGTGTTATCAATAATATGTTGCAACAATAAAACTACCATAATTAACGTATAAATGTATTGGAGTTTAGTAATATCTAATGTTGTAATTAACTATAATATTCTGTATAATACAGTAAATGTAACCAACCTTCTAGAGGCGTCTGGGTGGCTCTTGTCCACTCTTGGTTTCAGCTCAGGTCACGATATCACTGATTGGGTCTGAGCCCCGCCAGGGGCTCTGCACCGGCAGCGGGAAGCCTTCTTGAGATTCTCTCTTTCTCTTCCCTCTCTGCCCCTCCCCGCTGGCTCTGTCTCTGAAAAATAAATATTTAAAAAAATGTAACCATCTAGTAATAAAACAGTAATAAATTACATAAATATGTGATAAATTCTACATTTAAAGAATTCTTATTATTGGTCCAAATCGTGATATGTATTATATGTATTTCTGAATATTATTTCTCTTTTTTTAATGTTTATTGTTGAGAGAGAGAGAGACTGCACAAGCCGGGGAGGGGCAGAGAGACAGGGAGACACAGGATCCGAAGCAGGCTCCGGGCTCGAGCTGTCGGCACGGAACCCGGCGTGGGGCTTGAACTCACTCACCTCGAGATCATGACCTGAACCGAACTCGGACGCTCAACCAACCAACAGAGCCACCCAGGCACCCCTATTGCCTTTCTCACTCTTTCTCTCGATGCAATGCCCAAGCCCTGAGCTGCGTGTTTTCCTTAGAGAAGAAATGGGGTCCCCTGAAGTGGAGAGAAGTTGGCAGTGTTTCCTCCATTACAACTGATGCTTTACTGGCACCCGAGATGGTGTGTCACGTGATATGTAATTATAAACATCATGCTTGTGACTTTGCCATCCGATCTACAGGCACTGGGGCAGAACGGATTAGGATCTTTTCTCCAGAGTTGCATCTTACTTGTTTCAAGCCTAGATTGGGAATCTAGTTTTCGAGTGGCTTTGATTTAAGTAGCATAAACATCAGGTGAAGGTCCCAAGGGTTGGATGAATTTGTGTAACAGATGGCCCAAGCCAACGCAACAATGCACATTATGTGTGTTATACCTGAATGTGTTCCCCACCCCAACCCACCCCCAAATTCTTAGGTTGACACCTGGTGGCCAGTGTGATGATATTAGGAGGTGGGGGCCTTTGAGAGGTGGAGTCATCACGGATGGGATTAGTGCCCTTATGGAAGAGACCCAAGAGAGCTCCCTCGTCCCTTCTGCCATGTGAGGACACAAGGAAGAGGTCGGCTCTCTGCAGCCTGGAAGGGGGTTCTCCCCTACCCGGGCCAGGACCCTTTATTATACCAGCCTGAACAGACTCAAGGTGTTGAATAATTTCCCAACCCCACTTTTTCAGTCTGGTTTTTCCAGTCTTAGCCCGTGATGCAGAAGGTACGCTGTCCAGACTGCCTGTTTAGGACTGGAGGACCTGTTCCTCCTCGTACCCCTCCACACTGCCGCTGGCAGTCCTGGGCTTTCAGCCTTGATTAATAAAAAGCAATAGCAGTGGTTCCCCGGGGTGGCTCAGTCGGTTCAGCGTCTGACTCTTGATTTTTCAGCTCAGGCCATGATCTGAAGTTTAAGCCCCACATCGGGTGAGCCCCTTCTCTCTCTCTCTCCCTCTCCCTCTTGCACCAATTCTCTCTCTCAAAAAAAAAAAAAAAAAAAAAAAAAAAAAAAAAAGCCCTTTGCAGACAGCCTACTCCTCTACTGACCACTCCTTTGTGGTCTATTCAATAAACTTCTATCTCCTCTTAAAAAGTCACTTTAATTGTTACTGGTTTAAATACCTAAATTAGGGGCGCCTGGGTGGCGCAGTCGGTTGGGCGTCCGACTTCAGCCAGGTCACGATCTCGCGGTCCGGGAGTTCGAGCCCCGCGTCGGGCTCTGGGCTGATGGCTCGGAGCCTGGAGCCTGTTTCCGATTCTGTGTCTCCCTCTCTCTCTGCCCCTCCCCCGTTCATGCTCTGTCTCTCTCTGTCCCAAAAATAAAAAAATAAAACAACAACAACAACAACAAAAAAACAGTAAAAATCCAATTGAGGAGCGAGGGAAAACTATAAAAAATAAATAAATAAATAAATAAATACCTAAATTAAAAGTCATAGATTGTCATATAAAATGGTAAGAAAATAAATCAAAAGGACATAACGATCCAAGATATTTATGCGTCTATTAACAGAGCTTCAAAATACACAAAGCGGGGCACCCAGGGGGCTCAGTCGGTTGGGCGTCCGACTTCGGCTCAGGTCACCATCTCACGGTTCGTGGGTTCGAGCCCCGCGTCGGGCTCTGGGCTGATGGCTCGGAGCCTGGAGTCTGTTTCAGATTCTGTGTCTCCCTCTCTCTCTGCCCCTCCCTTGCTCGTGCTCTGTCTCTCTCCCTCAAAAATAAAGACTTTTTAAAATTTTTAAATAAATAAATACAAACAAAATACACAAAGCAGAAATGCAAGGAGAAATGGGTAAGGGCACACTTACCGTTGGAGATGATTTCAATATTCCTCGTATCAATCAGAGTTCCTGGAGGCAAACAGGGCGGTTAACTTTTAGGAACTGCGTTATGTGATTACGGGGGCTGACAAGTACAACACCCCCAGGGCAGGCTGGAGACCAGGGAAGAGTAGCCGTTGTAGCCCAAGACCAAAGACCGTCGTTGTCCTGTGGCGGGATTCCTTCTTCCTCGCTGGACCCCAGCCTTTCCTCCTTGAGGCTTCCAACTGATTGGATGAGGCCCCCTGACATGACGGAGGGTAATCTCTTCACTCAAAGCGGGCTGATTTAAATGGTAATCACACCTGGGGCTCCCAGGTGGCTCAGGCCGTTGAGCACCCAACTTTGGCTCGAGTCATGATCTCACAGTTCGTGAGTTCAAGCCCCAATTCGGGCTCACTGCTGTCAGCGCAGAGCCCGATTCAGATTCTCTGCCCCTCCCTCTCTCTCTGCCCCTCTCCCACTTTTGCTCTCTCTCAAAACAAAAAACAAAAAACAAAAAACATTAAAAACAAATAAATGTTAATCACGTCTAAAGATTCGACCTCCGCAGCAACATCTAGACCGATGTTTGACCAAACAATGGGTACCATAACCTACCCCAGTAGATGCATAAAATTAATCACCACCCCCCTCTCTCTCTCTCTCGATAATTAACAGAACAAGTGGGCAGAACGTCAGCAAAGGTGTCGATTTAATCAACCCTATCGACAAACTTGACGGGACTGCCATGTATGAGACACTCTAGCCAACAAGAGCCAAACACACATCCTTCCCAAAAGTGCACAAAACGGACGCAAAGACAGATTATATTCGAGGCCATAAAATTGTCTTCGATACATTCAAAAGGATTCAAGTCCTACAGAATAAGCGTGATTGGCTAATGTGTATTAACACAGTACTGGGCTCCCTCACGCTGCTTCCACTGAGAGAAAACTGGACCCCACTCTTCTCTTCCCCTTCAGATCCCTGAGGGGCCTTTGGATCTGTCCTTGAATGGCAAAGCCCAGTTTCCAGCTCTGCATCAGATGGCCTCCAGGGATGCCGTTCTGGTCCCAGACGTGGTGGCCGTGTTGCCGCATGGTGGCCGGACCTGGGTGGGGCCGTGTGTCTCAGATGATATGAAGGGGAGCAGTTCCTCTGGGATTTGAAGAGGAAACGGTCAGGAAAGGTATCTTGCACAGCCTTGTACAGAGGGGATTCCCGCCACAGGGCGATCCCAACCTCTCTCAGAATGGATTCCCAGAGTCAACGATTGAACAGCCAACGTGACTATCGTTTGTGGGGACACCAGTTCTCCGATCAGCTTCCGCGTAGGTGGGATGGACACCGTCACCACACAGAAGGTGTGGGCCAGGCCACCCCGCGGGACTTCACCGCCGGTGGGAGAGGCTCCACGCTTGACGCTTTCCAAGGGACTCTTGCCTTTTCACACCAGGGTCCTGAAATTCCTGGTTTCTCACGTTTGATACAGACGGTTAACCCTCCTGAATACCCACAAGACGTCATCCTTAGGGAACGCTGGCGATTTTATTTCAGGTGGTCATCGCCAGGATCCGCCTGCAACGTTTCGGAGGGACGCCCACAGGATGCGTCTTTGGAGGACACACGCCCGCACTTCTTTGACAGAGTCCCGTGTGGCTCCCATGCCCTCCACGAGACGCTCTTCGCCCGGCCGGAAACGGGGTCTGGGGGTAACTCGAAGGGTCCGACGGTGCCCCAAGTGTGACCACTGCCACCGCCGCGTTTGGAGCCTCAGACACCGCAGTCCATCGAGAATGCCTGCCGGCGACAATATGCCCTCAGCAGGCCAAAGGGGCTCGGTTTTAATGAACTGGCGTTTTCCTCAAGAGTTGTGGGGATATCTGTGGTTGCATCTTCTAGGCAAGGACAAAGAGCGCCTGAGCTGGAAATGGCCCTGAAGTAGACGGTGCCTCTGGGTGCAGGAGATTTCATAAAGCAGAACTCAGTACCTATCCTTTGCTGCCCGGAGAATCTTCATAACCAGGCAGATCTGCTTTGGTCAGCGGGATGGATTTCGCAGCCACGATGTCTTGTAAGGATGGTGTGAAACGAACCAAGTCCCCCTTCGTGCAGCGGCTGTGAAGAAGAGTTTATGCATTTTTTTTATTTAATTCTACGAGCACTTTAAGGGAAAGCTTTTGTTCTCTCCTTTTTTACAAATGAAGACATTGGTTCTTAAAGGGTCCACTACCCAGGAGCTTTAAAATGTAAGTTGTTTTTTTTTTTTTAAGTTTACTCATTCATTTTGAGAGACTTAGAGAGAGAGCGGGAGAGGGGCAGAGAGAGAGGAAGAGAGAGAGAGAATTCCAAGCAGGCTCTGCATTGTCAATGGAGAGCCTGATGCGGGTCCCGAACCCACGACCTGAGTGATCATGGCCTGAGCCGAAGTCAAGAGCCGGACGCTTAGCCAACTGAGCCCCCCAGGTGCCCCTAAAGTGTAGGTTTTATTATCTAGGTATGGCGGGGCCGACAGATCAGGAGAGAGCTGCCGTGGAAAAGACAGTTCGTTGCCGACACTTCCCAAATGGAGGGAGCACGCCACCGGTGGGGAGCACTCCAGGAAGCACCAGGATCCATCAGGAGGCAGGGGTGTGGGGAACACGGGCGGGGACCTTCATTGGGGTTTCCGTGGGAAGAAACAAGTGAGGCGATCAGACACAGCAGGTTTAGGATTCACCGATGTGAAGAATCTCAGTGGGCTGGGGAGCGTATGTGTTGTCCCTAGTCGTCTGGAAACCGGCCCTGGAATGGTTAGGGCAGGGGGAGAGTGACCCAGATTGTGAGAGCCCCACGTAGGAGGCCATGGGGCGTCGACCTGGAATTGATGGGTTTGCATATGAAAGGGACACTGCAGGTTGAGTTGTTACCGATCTTTAGGAATTAGCCCCGGGAGGGGCTGTCCCCTCCGGGATCAGAGAGGTCTCAGAGATCAGAGCACCAGAAATAAAAGGCAAGGTTAACACACCAGCTCCCAGGTCCTAGAGTAGTCTGGATTTGAACCCAGAATGTTCTGAATCCCTATCCGATGCATAGGTGGAGCACCTCAGTCGGTTAAGCGTCTAACGTCGGCTCAGGTCGTGATCTCACGGTTAGTGGGTTGGAGCCCCGAGTCGGGCTCTGTGCTGACCTCTCAGAGCCCAGAGCCTGTTTCAGATTCTGTGTCCCCCCCACCCCATTCGCGCGCACTCTCTCTCTCTCTCTGTCTCTCTCAAAAATAAATAAACATAAAAAAGTTACCAGATGTGGGGCGCCTGGGTGGCTCAGTCGGTTGGGTGTCCGACTTCTGCTCAAGTCATGATCTCATGGCTTGTGGGTTTGAGCCCCGCGTCAGGCTCTGTGCTGACCCCTCAGAGGCTGGAGCCTGCTTTGGATTCTGTGTCTGTGTCTCTTTCTTTGAAAGATGACAACAGTGCTGGTGACCAGGTTTCTTTGGGCAAGAAAAGAAAATATGTGGAATGATAACGATATTCTTAACTATGGAAATTTTCCACTGGGACTGGGACTTGAGATGGAATGACATAGTATGTACCCCTGGCAAGCTCACGGTCAAGGCTTGACCATCCAGGAAGACATGACTGAGTGGGCCGTGGGGCTTCTTGAGGTTGGATGCCATTTCAATGTTGGATTTATACTTCACACAGATATTTGAGGAGAGCATTCCATCAGCGCAATCACAGATTCCATCTCATTTCAAGGTCCAGATTTATGGGGAAGAAAAGACCTTTCAATTTACGTAGACTTCTTTCTTACTCACTGTCCAGGGGCTAAAGAAATACCACACTCACACATACAAATAATTTTTCTGTAATTTTTTATTAAGCTAGTGTTCTGTGGAGAACCTTGTGATTCCTACAGATTAACTAAATAGACTGACTTCTTAAACTAAGCCGTTTGAATGTGCAGATACCTGATAAACACCTGGGGCTAGACCATGTATCACATTAAATGAATGTGCCCCTAAGTTTAAACTACATATTTTGGGGGCGCCTGGGTGGCACAGTCGGTTGAGCGTCCGACTTCAGCCAGGTCACCATCTCACGGTCCGTGGGTTCGAGCCCCGCGTCAGGCTCTGGGCTGATGGCTCGGAGCCTGGAGCCTGTTTCCGATTCTGTGTCTCCCTCTCTCTCTGCCCCTCCCCCGTTCATGCTCTGTCTCTCTCTGTCCCCCCAAAAAATAAATAAATGTTGAAAAAAAATTAAAAAAAATAAACTACATATTTTGTTCTAATTTAACTGTTTCTTTATTGGTGGCACTTGAGTTGTTTTGAACTTTCCGTTATTACAAATAATGCTACAATGAACATTTTACGTACAGCTTGACCAAATGTGTGTGTACTTCATCAGACCCCTAGATATGGGATGTTGGGGTGGAGTGTATTTACATCTTAAATTTTAATAGATAATATCAAATTACCCCCCGTAAGGCTTTGTCAGTTCATTCCTTATCCCAATCCTGATATTATCACATTTTTAAAAATGCTTCCAATCTGCTGGGTGCCTTATTGCGTGATCTAATTAGATATTTTAGTGCTACCCACATCTCCTGTGTTTTGGAAGTGCTAATTTAATTGTTATTTGGCCCATATGGCTTCCATTCAGCTTTGCGATATGGATTGGTATACCTTCTCCCCCCCACCCCTAAAACCATGGACCTATTTTCACTTACTTGTTATTTCCCTGATCATATGTATGGTCATTGTCGGGTCTGCAACACAGCAATGTTTGTCCATGTGAAAACACTATCATTATCTTTGTGAACCATTGGCACTCCCCCTGCTGCTAGTAAGACACGTGTCTGTGGGCAGAACTCGTTTTCAGACTCCCTTCTCTGTGCGCAGCGAGGGCTGTGGTCCTGGGTTTACGAAAAACCCTCAGAAGAGGATGCCTGCCAACTGCTCGCAACGCCCTTGTCCACATGGGGAGGGTTGCAGTCAGACAGGTGGGCACCCGCAGAAGCATCTTCTCTGAACACCCCCCAAGCCTTCCTTCTCAGCCCACTGGACTGGCCGTGTCTCGTGCCTTTATTCTTACACCACTCGTTCCTTCAGGAAGTGCGTTCTGTCAACCCGTCATAATAACCATTAGGACACTTTCACTCGTCTGGAATGCCCTCGCCACTGCCTAGAATCCTACCTAGGGCCTAATCAGGAACTCTCTACCCTTGAAAGGTCATTGAGCCCTAATGCAACTCAGCAGCTACGTTTAAGAAGCCAAACGCTCAAGTTTCAGGAAGAGGAAGAGTAGAGCAACTGGGCGGAGGTGAGCTGTCCAGGTGCTGAAACAAGATACGGAGTGAGGCAGGCGCCAATTAAGAATCGTCTTACGTTGCAATAAACTGTACCTGTGCTCTAAATGGACACAGCATAGACCAGAAAACCGTTAGCGATCTAAGCCAGACACACTGCAGAGCAGACACGAAAAGAAAAACCGTTGCCACTGTTGCTACCCCAAGAAATTCTAAAGGAAATCACCGTTGCCTCCACTTACGCCAGGAAGTAAGAACCACGTGACGCCTCCAAGTGCTCGGTTCCAAAGAGAAGCCTTCAGGTGAGTACTCTGGTCCGGGGGACCAAGGTCAGGCGCCTGCACCCTTGCTGCAGCGGAGAGCTCTAATGTGAGCTCTGAGTCCTACCTCAGAGGTAGAGTATTCATGAGATGTAACTTTCTCCACATGTAGGAAGGTTAATCCCGAAATGAAGCCCGGCCATCAAGAGAACGCATCTAGTACACAATCACACGCCGAGTCTCTTCTCTTGCGGGAGTTATTTTGAGGAAACTTCTGCTTTCAACCCACACGGCAACCCCATAGGGTATTATCATGACCATGATTTTACTAAAAGAATTGAAAACATGTGGAAAAGTAAACGCCTTTGTAAGCCGCAGGGCCAAGATTTGACTCTGAACCTACGGATTCGGAATTGCCTTCTCTCTCAGTAACCACCCTGGAATGTCACAGTCCAGTGAATGAAGGGTTGCAAATCAACGGAGTCCTTCACCATTTTGTGAAAGGCAGTATGAGAAGCTTGTATTGGGAGCTGGACCAGGACACAGGGAATGAACACGACAGTCTTGAAAGATCTGGGAATGGTTGCCAAAGGAAATGATGCTTGAGCTGCGTTTTTGTGCCTCCTGACCCCCCATACACCTGTTTCTGTCCCGCCCTCTGCGCTGGGAAACGGACTTCTATGGATTATATCAATGGAGCCCTGCCTTCTGCCTTCTATTTGGCTTTGGCCAACCTGGAGCGGTCTTGCTGGCTCCGTCCATGCTGGGTCATGGTTTGTCCATGGCTGATTGCCCAGTGAAAGGTATGGTCCCTTTGTGCTGGGTTCTGGGATCAGTTCTTCTGTTTTTCCCTTCGGATCAGAGGTGGTAACAGCTCCCACTCTTGCAGAATGCTGCAGGGTCTCTGTTGGCTCTCTTCAAACATATCCGCACGTTCACGGACACTCCTCTCATTCAACTTTTCTTCCATCATCCCCTAGAGGGTGCCATCCACTTTCTACAACACCTTTACCAACAGAGAGGGATCTTCAGGTCAGAGAATATGTGCAAGGGCACAGAGAAGTGAAAGGCCTTGGGGCGTCTGTGGAATTTCAAGTTATAAGAGTGCCTTTCCTGCTAGGCTAACGAGTGTAGACTTCATCCAGAGCACACGTGATCAGTTTTAAACAGACTCATGATCAGATTTACATGCTTAAGCAGTCACTTCATTAGTGGTGCTCTTGTAGGAGGGGATTAGACCCGGAGGTGGGTACCACCTGGAGATCCACTGCAAGCAAAAGGAAGGGGCACAGTGAATATCCTTGTGCATTTTTGCACAAGTGGCTGGGGTTTCTGTAGGGCGGATGCCTGGAGGTGTGGTACTGACCTGTCCGTATGCACATATGCTTGTGACCTTAAGCCTCTTTGGCACATTTTACCAAACTGCTCTTTCAAATTCTTGTACCTATCTACCAAAAACCTCATCCCTTTATCCCTTTAAAACTAGATTTTGCAGGCCACCTGGGTGCCCCAGTCGGTTGAGCATCCGACTTCGGCTCAGGTCATGATCTCTCAGTCTGTGAGCTCGAGCCCCGCGTCAGGCTCTTTGCTGACAGCTCGGAGCCTGGAGCCTGCTTTGGATTCTGTGTCTCCCTTTCTCTCTGCCCCTCTCCCGCTCACCCTCTGTCTCTCTCTCTCTCTCAAAAATAAACATTAAAAAATTTGTTTGAAAACTGGATTTTGCAATGGTAAACAGTTTGGCTAATCTACTAGGTGACAAACAGTATGTCATTGTTTTACTGCACATCCCTAGATTTTCCTGAAGGGTGAAGACCTTTTCCTGGATGTCTTCGCTATCTATATTCCCCAAACTACCTCTTCATAGCCTGTTTTTATTACAGTATTGTTATATTCTTACTGATTTTAATAACTCTTGATAAATATTACTCCTCTGAACCAGGTCAGTAACTCTCAACACTTTTCCATACATATTTTATTTTTGTATTTCTGATGCATTTAAAAATTTTTTTTAACGTTTATTTATTTTTGAGATAGAGAGAGACAGAGCATGAACAGGGGAGGAGCAGAGAGAGAGAGGGAGACACAGAATCTGAAACAGGCTCCAGGCTCTGAGCTGTCAACACAGAGCCCGACGCGGGGCTCGAACTCACAGACCGTGAGATCATGACCTGAGCCGAAGTTGGACGCTTAACCGACCAAGCCACCCAGGCGCCCCTCTGATGCATTTTAAAATAGTTTATAGACTTAATAATATCTCACCTTTAAATGCTTCAGCATCTAACTCTCAAAAGAGGTTTTAATGATATCACCATCATTAAATGGCAATGCCGTTTTAATATCATGATCACCCTTAGACATTAACAATAATTTGGGGCACCTGAGTGGCTCCGTCAGTCAAGCGTCTGACTCTTAATTTTGACTCAGGTCATGATCTTGCAGTTCGTGGGATCGAACCCCACGTCGGGCTCTGTGCTGTGCATGGAGCCTGCTTGGGGCTCTCTCTCTGCCCCTCCCCTTCTCACAATCAATCTCTCTCTCTCAGAAATAAACATTACAAAATCTTTTAAAAAATTAACAATAATTCCCTGATGTCGAATAGGTTATTAGTATGTTTTTTCCCAGCCTGAGATACAATTGGCATAGAACATAGTATAAATTTCAGGTGTACAACCTAGTAATTTTATATGTACAGAGAGATGTATCTCGCCACATATGTGTCACTAAATGTGTGTTATATATGCATCACTATGTATGTGCATAGAGTACATATGTGTAGTGATATATGTATACGATATGTACATATAGTGATATATATACATATATATACACAAATATATACCCAAATACATATATATAAATGATCACCACAGTAAGACTAGTTAACATATTCACCACCCCACATAGGTACAATTTTTTTCTGGGGATGAGAATTTTCTTTTTCCAATTTTACCACTCTAAAATTGACATATGGCAGCGTGTAAGTTTAGGGTATACAGCATGACGACCCACATACACTGTGCGAGGATTCCCAGTTAGTTAACATCCACCGTCTCGTAAGGGATGTGAACTCTTAGGATCCACGCCCTTAGCGACTTCCACATGGACCGCACAGCGGTGTCCACTCTGGTCCTGCCGTAGATCATGCCTCCAAAGGGGCACTTGACCGGCCCCACCTACTTCTTCTGCCGTTTCCCCTCCCCCCTCCCCAGCCCATGGTATGACCACAACTATGGTGTCTTTTTCTGGATCTAGTTTCCTGTGTTCTTACGGGGGAAAAAAATAATAATCCCGGTCAGGTAAGGCTGTGTATATGGTATGTGACCTAGAGAGGTAATATGTAAGGTCTAAGAGTCTATTACAGTTTCAAAATTATTTCCAAACGAGGGACAATGAAATGGCTACCTTCCACAGTGAAACGCTAGAGGAAATATTTTGTCCATAAAACCACATGCCAGGGGGCAGTGTAGACATGGCCCCACTGGGTAGACAGTGTGTCCATTTTTATCACGGGAATCGGTAAGAAATGCTGAACGGAAGGGATGGTTTCTGCTTCGTTCATCGGATGCAGAGAAATGTGTGAAGGGTGCAGCCCGCCGGTACGCACGGATGGCCGTGTCCGGAAGGGGGCGTGCTTCCTAGCTTGTAAAGACCCCCGGGAGCGGCTCTGGCCTTCCTGTCCTCCGGGCTGTGGTCCTGGGGTCTTCAGGAAGCACCGAGGCACTCTCCCGCTCAAAGCCAGCAACAGGGCCCTCGGCTACATCCTGCTCAACTCCCCCACCTTACAGCTCATTGGCCGTCCCGACACAGCCACCCTCGTGCTCCAGCAAACCGCATTTGGAGTGGTTTCTATCGTGGCTGTTTGCACTGTTACGGCCCAAACCATCACTGTGGCCTTGGTCTTCAGGGTCACTGCACCAGGGAAGAGAGGGTGGCTCCCTGAGCCCCAGCTCCCTGTGGGCTCCGGCTGGGAACCTCGCCCTGTTCCCTGACACAGACACAGTCCGAGCCTGGGTATGTCCTCCTCCTGTGCAGCAAGGGCTCCGTCACTGCCCTCTGCTGTGTGCTGGGATGCCTCGGCTCTGGGCCCCCAGCTCGGTCACTGCCCTCTTCTGTGTCCTGAAATGCCTCGGCTCCCGGGCCCCGGGCAGCTTCACGGTGGCTTTCCTGACACCTCCAGCAAAGCCAAGTTCCTGACATCCTGGCATTCTGTGGCATCCAGGCCACCCTCCTCCCCGACCAAGGGCGAGGTCATGGAGGCCGGGGAGATCGTCTCCATCCCGCCTCCGGCGAGGGGCTTCAAGGCTGCGTCTTTGCCCCCAGGGGCTATGTTATCCTCCCTGCGGCCTGGCCAGAACACCCCAAGAGGGGTTATGGAATAAGGTTTGGGGGACAATAAGCCTGCCAGATAAAAGACTAACACTTAACCAACAAATCATACTTTTTCACAAAGTCTTATCAAGCAGGGTCCCTGGGGGGCTCAGTCTGTTAAGCAGCCGACTCTTGATTTCGGCTCAGGTTGTGATCTCACAGTTCATGGGTTCAAGCCCTGCATCAGGCTCCGTGCTGACAGTGCAGGGCTTGCTTGAGATTCTCTCTTCCTCTGTCCTCGTGTCTCTGCCCCTACCACACACGCTCGCGCGCTCTCTCTCTCTCTCTCTCTCAAAATAAACTTTGGAAAAAAAGTTTTGTTGAGCAAAAGATGAAATGTACGTACCCAATTAAAAAGTGACTGCCTGAATGTTAAGGGAAACTGTTCCCTTGAATCTATTTTTGAATTCTGGTGGCTCACTGCCACCCCTCATTACGTATGCCATGACTCACTGTTCTCATTCTCTTTAAAAAAAAAAAAATTTTTTTTTAGGGGCACCTGGGTGGCTCAGTGGCTTAAGTGTCCGACTTCGGCTCGGGTCATGATCTCGCGGTCTGTGGGTTCGAGCCCCGCGTCGGGTTCTGTGCTGATGGCTCGGAGCCTGGAGCCCGCTTCCAACTCTGTGTCTCCCTCTCTCTGTCCCTCTCCACACTCTGTCTCCCTCTCTCTCTCTCGAAAATAAACATTAAAAATTAAAAAAAAAAAAATTTTAATGTTTATTTTCGAGAGAGAGAGAGGGAGATAGAGCGTGAACAGCGGATGGGCAGAGAGGGGAGTCACAGAATCCAAAGCAGGCTCCAGGCTCCAAGCTGTCAGCACAGAGCCTGACGTGGGGCTCAAACCCACAGACCGTGAGGTCATGACCTGAACCGAAGTCACCCGCTTAACCGACCGAGCCACCCAGGAGCCCCTGTTCTCATATTCCATCCGTGTTTCCAATCACCTCTCTAGCCTAGGAACCAAATGACCGCTGCAAACTGTTACTCTGTCTTCTTTTGTATGTTTTCCTTTTAGAAAGAACAAAGAGAATGTGTTGTGAGCATGGAGAACGTCGGGGAGACAGGCCTCCAGTGACCCGCACCTGTTATTCACGCCCCGTGTGGCTCCCACCTGCACCGCCTGGAGACTGGTAACCGGCAGGGCATTGGGAACGTGACAGAGTGTGACTTCCGAGGCCAGGTCGCGAGACACTGAGGCTCTGCCTTGCTCACTGTCGGGTGACTCAACTGGGAAAAGGCAGCCACCATATCGTGCGGACGCTCGCCACCCCTCAAAGCTCCCCACCCTCAGATCCTGCAGCCCCGGGATGGTGTTCGGATGATGTTAACCTCATGAGAGACCCCAAGCCAGAAGCCCCAGCTGAGTGGCTTCTAAGTTCCTGACCCAAAGAAAGCGTAAGATAGTATTTACTGTTATTTCAGCTGGGGGATAAGGTTATGCATCAACAGCCAACTCAAGCAACAGGATAGAGGTGTTTCACCAAAGACCTGGAAAGCCAGCGTCCCAGACACCTGCAGCAGAAAGGACAGGGTGGGGGGCATTCCCTACTTAAAACCCCTCAAGCCAGAGCAGACTGAAGCTCAGAACGCTCTTTGTCCGCTGGCTCAGTTGTGGTCTTGCTGGGATGGATGCATGTCGTTAGCCAAGGCGACGTTTGTCCTCCTAACGCAACCGTCACTCCTCCTGCCTTTTACACCCTGTGTCCCTGAACCCTCGAATGTCTTCATCTTGAAAGTGTCAGCACTGAAATCTTATCATCTCAATGCTTCCTGAGGTATTTGTGGCGTTTTAACCAAAGAGTGGATGTCGCTGGTCCCCATCAACCCTAAGTCAGCTTCACTTATAGGAAGAGTGGAAGCATCACGCCACGGCCCCTGAGGTGGACCAAGAATGGAGGTCCACGGTCTTTGCCCCCCGTGCCCCCCTTCAGCTCCTCGAGGGGCCCTTCACTGGGATGGGAGAATGGGGTACAGGGCGGGACATCACGAGGGGAGAGGTGATGCTTCTCCAGCCTTCAAGGGAGCCCAATCCCGTCTCTTAGCCCAGCCAGGATCCAAGGGGATCCTCTAGATAACGATCAAGGTTGACTATTCCTCCCTCGACCTACTCCAGGACACGAAGAGTCTGTTCTCTTTGCAGACATGCTCATGGCCAGGTACAAGACGTAGTCCTCTCCCCACCCCAGACTTCCAGGGACCACGGAGGTTTTCCCTGGTGCCACCCAAGCCGCAATGCTTTCCAAAGCACAGGCTCTTCTCCCGGGCCCAAGCATTCCAGGGACTGCTCACTCACAATGACACGGTGGCTCTGCCCTGCTGTATGTAGGCTCTACGGCCACTCAACTGGCCGCCTTCCACGTCTGACCCTAGACACTCCGGATTTGGGGACCTTATCCTGCTCCACTTTGACTGGAAGAGGGAAGCTGAGGCCAGTGCCCATTCGTCCGTGTGTTTCTCAGGACCACCCAACTCCGGTCTCCCTGCTGGTCACGTGGGATGAGCACCATCCCAGGCTTCAAGGTCTTTGCGCAAATCTTTTCTGCCACCACCCACTGCTGCCCCACCAGGCCTGGGTATTTATTGCATTTGGCATTCAAGTTCCCTAGCAATTAGGTCACAACATAAGCTCCAGGGTAGACCACCCAGACAGGCAGACCCCAGCCGCGGCTGAGGGAGAGGTCTCAGGGCTCCATGCGGCTGATATGAGCTAACTGCCTTCACCAGGCCAGGTGGTTTTTCTGGAAGGTTCCAGACTCTGCTCTCCTTCACAGGGGTTGATGGACAGCAGAGACCGTCACCAGCCTCCGGTTCTAAAACACATTGCGACAGAAACTATTCCTGGTCTTGCCCCACATGCTTGCATGAATGCCCTTTGGGTATTCCACGTCCCTGCCTCCCCTGCGCAGGAAACCTCTCTAGTCCTGGGACTCTAGAACGCCACCCCAGGGACTGGGACCCTGCTCTTCCCCGGTCTGGCTTTCCCAGTCAGTACCAGCAAGACGGAGACACATTATTTGCATAAGTTTTCATCGTTTGCAAGGGGTTCACACATGCATTTCTGCCACTTTCAACAAGATTTACTGCAAGACTTTACATGTTGGAAATCGGAATGACCTACTTTGTGGCCAAACAACAGAATCTCCTGGGGCTGTTAAAAGAGTTTTCTTCCTTAATCTCCACTGGACACTACCACCCATAACCCTGGGACACCTGCCCCACAATCTACTGGTAACTGACGTTCAAAAGGAGGGATCCTGAATCTGTATGGATGGGAGTGACGCAGGTGTTCAACAGCACAATCCTTGGGCCCTATCTGGTTGGGCCCACTTATGAAAACTGGTCTTAAGAGTTCTAAAATGTTGTAATCAATATCAAGAGCGTTTATTTGGGGCGCCTGGGTGGCTCAGTTGGTTTAAGCATTCAACTTTGGGTCAGGTCATGATCTCACAGCTTTTGGGTTTGAGCCCCGCATCGGGCGCTGTGCTGACAGCTCAGAGCCTGGAGCCTGCTTCGGATTCTGTCTCTCTCTCTCACTCTGCCCCTCCCCCCCCTTATGCGCACTCTCTCTCTCTCTCTCTCTCAAGAATAAAGATTAATTTAAAAAGGGGGGGGGGACCCTGGTTTCTTTTTACTTTTGAGAGAGAGAGAGCAAGCAAATGGGGGAGAGAGGCAGGGGGTAGGGAAAGAGAAAGAGAGAGACAGACAGACAGACAGACAGAGAGAGAGAGAGAGAGAGAGAGAATCCCAAGCAGGCTCCACACTCAGCATGGAGCCCAACATGGGGCCCGATCCCACGACCCTAGGATCATGACCTGAGCTGAAATTAAGAGTCAGACGCTTAACCAACGGAGCCACCCAGGCACCCCAGGACGCTGATTTCTTCTAAGCGTCTCTGGATGCATCATTCCAGGCCAATTCTTTTAGGTCATCGATAAAATATTCAGTATTGTTTGATTTTAGTTTGCAGCTACAACTAACAGAATATGCAGTTCAAACTGGCCTTGTAAAGAGGAAGTTCTGTTTTCACAGAAAATAGGGAAGAAGTCCCAGTCCCAGGGTCAGCTGTATCAAGCACTCGTCAGCCTCATCTGCGAGGCAAGCTCATCACGTCCGTCTTCCACCTCGGTGGCTTGCTGAGGTCACACGTGGGAGGCCCACAACACGGGCCAAGTGTGGAAGGTCCTCTCTGACACCGGGTTGGAGGCACAGGCGTGATCAGGAAACACACGTTACAGGAGGAGCAGGGCACAGGGGGCGTCAACGGGAGTAACAGCCTTCCCACGCAGGGTCCCATCTGGTGTCTTCTGGCCAGATCACGCACCGTACCATCAAGAGGCATCAGCCCTGGGTGGCTACTGAGCCTTGAAACCTGGCCAGTCCGTGCTGAGATGAGCCGTGTTATGAAACAAGATGCTGGATTCTGAAGGTTCTGTTCCCCCCAGAAATGTTTCTCTGACGGCGTTTTCTATCGATAACACATTGAAATGGTATTTTGGATACGTTGCATTAAGTAAAATATTAACTTCGCCTGTTCTGTTTGTTTGACTACTAGATTTAAATACTATTGGGTTTTTTGGGGGGACTTGTCTAGGAGATCGAGACACCTGTCCTCCACCTTAGAAGGACTTCCATCCAGGGGCGCCTGGGTGGCGCAGTCAGTTAAGCGTCCGACTTCAGCCAGGTCACGATCTTGCGGTCCGTGAGTTCGAGCCCCGTGTCAGGCTCTGGGCTGATGGCTCAGAGCCTGGAGCCTGTTTCCGATTCTGTGTCCCCCTCTCTCTCTGCCCCTCCCCCATTCATGCTCTGTCTCTCTCTGTCCAAAAAATAAATAAACGTTGAAAAAAAAAATTTAAAAAAAAGAAGGACTTCCACCCAGGGACCTTCTAGAGCATTCTCTGAGGTGTGAGCCTTGAATGGCTGCATGGGGCACGGCCCTGCCACCCTGTGGACACAGCCCCTACTGCAGCCCGCCTGCTGGGTTCATTAATTCTGCAAATACCCACCACTCCGATGGGTTGACGCCGTGCAGCACCACGTAAGGCCGTACATGGGGTGGGAGAAGAGATCTGAAATATTTGCTGCCCTTCGGCATCCAGCTTTACGATCCGTTTAGTTCTGTTTTTGTGCGGGGCATAAGCGGGGGGATCAAGGTCTGGGGTTTTCTACCTGCAGGTCCACGGGCTGAAAAGGGGAGTCCTTCCCCCAGCGACGCGTAGTGACATCTTGGGTGCAAATGCAGGTGCTCCTGTGTGTGGGTCTGTTTCCGGACTTCTGTGTCTTTTGCCCCACCAGTGAATTTGTCCATCCCTCTGCCCAAGCCACCCTTGCTTCATGACTGCAGCTTTCTAAGTCTTGGCGACTAACTGCTTGTCCCCCAAATTTCTGCTCAAGGCTGCCTCGGCTGTCCTAGCTTCTTTGCATTGTTATATAAATTTTAGAATCATCAAGTCAGTTTCTACCGAAAAAAAAAAAAAAGGCTGCTGGAATTTTAGCTGGGAATGCATCGCGTCTGTCGATCCGCCGGGGGAAGAAGCGGCGCCTTCCCAGCCTCTCCGCTCCGTGACCGCGCTACGTGTCCCTCCCTCGCCGGTTCTTTGTAGAGCAGCCGTACGTCTTTGTCCGGCTTTTTCCCAGGTGCGTAATGTTTTCGACGCTATTATCAATAACCATCTTTCAAACGTGCGACTATTTCTGGTCCCAACTACTTAACCGCCAGTAGATAGAGACAGGTAAGAGACCCGGACGCCTCACCGGGGAGCTCAGATGGCAGACACACGTGTCGAGAGCCGCTCGCTCGTCAGGAGGCAAGAAAGAGCAAAGTAAACCCGCGACCAGACGTCCACGTGAAGGCGGCACACAAATGTCCTCGGCAGTGGACCAACTGGCTGGGGCCAACCCCAGAGCAAACCAGATGAACACGCGGACGCACCCACAGAAGGGAACACGGCGCATGGACGCCCCTCAAAATAGCCACCCACCCGGCACCCGCCCGCCCGGATCACCTCAACACCCCCAGTCAGAGGGGGGCCCCTGGACAGCCCTCGGAGGCTGAGAGGCCGGTCTGTTCTGGCCAGCCCTGCCTCAGCGGCCACATACCTGGGGCGGGGAAAGGGCAGGGTCGGCGGGGACGGGGTCAAGGGCAGAACTCTGGGTTACGGGTGACAGAGGGCTGCTCAGACTGGCTGACGCAGGAAAGGGAACTCACTGGCTCGGCGCGAAGCTGGAGCGGGCACCCAGGCAGCGTGTGGAGCAGGCTGTGGTCTCCCCCGGGGCCTCCCGGCCTCACTCGTCCAGCGGCTCCATGCGGCCCACAGCCTGTGACCCCAGTCTCAAGTCTGGGGCGGGGGACACAGAATTTCTCCTCCCGGTTTCAACAGAAGTCACGAGGGTGCCAGCACCGGCCCAGTGATGCTATTTGTCACGGTGAACTGCACTCTGGCCCGAGGGCTGGGCAGTGCTTTACCCTAACCTGGCGCCCATGGGCCCCTCTGGGATTAAGCAGAGCCCCACCCCGTCTCACATGCTGCGGGGCCGGTAGGAAAGCTCACGGGAAGTTTGGGGTGTGTGAGCAGCCAAGGTCAGCTTGCTTTCCCAGGTCACACGGGCTCCCACCTGGCCCAGCCTGTGCCCAAAGTGCACCTGGGGACCCACTCATCCAACAGTGCAGCCCAAGATCCAGCCCGGGATCCACCTGTGGGTTCCCAGACAAGCAAGCCGTGCTCACCAGCGAGGCCGCACCGGGCCATCTCTCGCCGGGCTGCTGGCTCCGGCTGGTGCTGCTGGATGGGGATGCCCAGGAAGGTGTGGACCCCGACCCCGGTCCTGAGACGCCCCACCTGCAACAGCCCCCAGGGGAGGGCGAGTCAAGATGGCTGCTCCAGCCCACCAACCAGAAGGATCCAACGGCTCTCTCTCCCCAGCGTCCCGAACGGACCTCGAGAGCAGGTGCGGGCGCACAAAGCCAGCGGCCCTCAGCCAGCGGGAGGCAGGTAGCACCGAGCGGGCCCCGTGTGCCAACCCTTCATCTGCCCACCCGGGGACCCCCGAGGCCTGGGCATCCTCCCTCCCCGGCCCCCGACTGCCCAGCACGCCGCTGGGGTGCCGGCGCCCCACCTGGACTTTGCACAGGGACCAGGTAGCGGCCATCTGGGGTCTCTGTGCAGGAAAGAGAGCCCCAGCCCCCAACGTGACTACCACTGGCCAGAGGCCCCTGAAGCAAGCCCTGCTCATCTGTGTTGGTGTCTTTGCGCCTCCTTGGGCCCCGGATGGTTTAAGAGTAAGCAGCAGCAGCCTCACATGGGTCTCACCCCCTCCCTCCTAGCAGAGCCCTTACATCCAGGGGCTCACCAACCAGCCAGGGGCACACGAGCTTCGAGCCCTCGTCCCCGCACAGAGGTGGGAGCAGGAAGCGAGCCGGGTGTGCATAAGGGAGGATGCCACAGTCCAGGCCACAGCCGCCCAGCCCGGGCCTGCTGAGGATGGGCGGGCAAGGGGGCCCCACAGACACAGCCGCCTGGTTCCCCACTCCTCTGACCGTTCCCTCTGCAAGGGGCAAAGGACTGGTGGGGACCATTCAGGAGCAGGCGGCAGGGCTCCCACGGAGCTGAGACCAGGGAAGCAAATGCGGGATGGCCCAGACCAAGTGAAGGCGGGATACGTACCCGTCCTGCTCAAGAACCCCTTCCGAATTCCCACTGCCACCAGAAAGCATGACCTAAGGCGTCCTAAACAATTACCAGAGGCCCCAGGAAGGCCCCCCGCCATTACCGAGACTTGGCTGCGTTGCCACCAGCCAGACGGGGCTGGGCCAAGAGGGCCGCACATATGCCTTACTCAAGGTCACACGGACCAGGTCACAGCCTGGCTTCCAGCAACTGTGCCCGCTAATCAGAAACCGTCACATCACAAATCCCTGAGTGTGTCCAAGGGGTGGGGACAGGAGCTCTGCCCAGTAGGCTGGCTCAGGGGCCGGAGGTCGGGCCGCGGCTCGCTGCATGCTCCAGCCACCCCCCTGCATGGGCACAGGCGGGCGGGCGGTCTTGGCCTTGCGGCTCCGAGGAAGGGCTGAGCCTGGTCCTACGTGGGCTGCACAGGAAAGGGGGCAGCCGGCAGCAGCCTGGAGAGCGGTATGGCCACACCCGTGCCGCGGGTCTCCTCCGCAGGCCTGTCCCCGCACGCGCTGTGACAGCTCGACCAGCTCCCAGAGACCCACACCCATCACCATCCAGAACACTTCACGCAGAGCAGCTGTCCCTGGCCCGGGGGCCGATCACAACCACATCTAGGGCTTAGGGAGCGCCGTAAGCGCTCCATCCACCCGTGACAGCCTGCTCTTCTGTGGCAGGAGGGACAGAGTCAGGGACCAGGCCGACAGTCTCGCTCTTTTCTTTTCTTTTTTTTTCTTTTTAATGGCTGCATTTCAAAGAACCATTTTTCACTCAGAAAACTTCCCGGGAAGGGCCGGGTCAGTGCAACAAAGCGGCGGGCTCGACTGCTCAGAGTTGTCCAGGCACCTTGAGAAGACCTCGCCAGCCCGGGCCGGCCACCGAGGGCGGCCTGTGGAGACCGGACGCGGGGAACGAACAGGGAGGGCGAACGGCGCCTCTCCTCGCCCCACCCCCGCCCCCACCCTGAGCAGCAAGCACCCCGTTTCCCGGGCGGCGGGAGCTGGGGCGGGGCTGAGCCCGCGGCCTGGGGCCCTCGGAGCCCTGGCGTGTCAGCAGGCCGGCGGCTCGCTGCTGTCCACCTGCAGCCCTTTGCTCAGGAGGAAGGCGTCCTGCTTGGGGTCTCGGCCCAGGAAGAGCTTCAGCATGACGCTGGCGTCCTGGGAGCCGCCAGGTCTCAGGATGCAGCTCCTGTAGTCCATGCCGACCTGCTGGGAGTAGACCCAGGTCAGCCCTCGCACATCCCCTCCCCTCCCCTCCCCTCTCCCAGCCACAAGCGGGCCTGCGGGCGCCTGAATCAGCACCAGAGAGAACGCGTGGGCACGAGCGCACGTGCATTCGTGAGCACGTGTGTGTGACTGTGCGCGAGCACACGTGTGCAGGAAGCCCGTCCTCAGAAACTCCTCGGGGCCCTTCATCTGCACAGGGAGTGAGGCCCAGGCCAAGCCCCACAACACGGGTGGTCAAGCCTCCATGGTGGCTAAACACAGGTCTGGAAAGCCGGCTGAGCACCCGGCCCCGGGAGGGTCTAGGGTGGCGGCCCCTCAGGGCCGAGCACCTGGCAAAGACCAGCAGGTGCCTCGGCTCTCCCAGCCTGGTCCTGGGCAGCGGGGAGCAGAGTTGAAAGGTCACCTGCTCCCTCCACGGGCAGGTGTGCCCCCGCCCCCCGCCGCAGGGAGCGGCCGGCCTTCCCTCACCTTGCCGTTCAGGACGCCCTCCTGCTTGAAGCGCGTGTGGAACATGTCCATGGAGTACACCTCGCTCCACAGGTAGCCATAGTACTGGGCGTCATAGCCACCTGCCAGGTGGCCGAAGGTCGCAGGCATGTTGGTCCCTGGGACAGATGCGGTGCGGCTTTCACTGCGGCCCCAGGCATCCCCCGGGCCCCGTGAGAGACGACCCCCACACACCCGGAAGGAGAACTGGCCCGACACTTCTAGAAAGCAGGAGCTGGACAACTTGGCCCGGGGAAATACATCTTTGCCCACTATCTGCTGACGCTCAACAGTTTATGCAAAAGGAGGGACGCTGGGTGGCTCAGTCGGATGAGCGTCCGACTCTTGATTTCGGCTCAAGTCACGATCCCAGGGTCATGGGATCGAGCCCTACGTTGGGCTCCGTGCTGAGCATGCAGCCTGCTCAGGATTCGCTCTTTCTGTCTCTTTCTGCACCTCCCCTGCGCACATGCGTTCTGTTCCTCTCTCTCTAAAATAAAAATAAAAAAGCTTTTTGAAGGAACTTTCTACCCGCTATGGAATAAACCAACGCCACACGCCCTACACCAAAAGGCCGATTATCTTCAATCATATTAACCCGAGCATTTGTGCTGACGACGAGCATACGCGTTAACACTTTATCTACTATCTCCAGGGTGTGAAATCCCTGGTCCTTCCCGCACCTTTCCAGGCTTGTTCCAAAGCGACATGTCGGAGGGCACAGGTGCCAGTGGCGATGGAGCAGCACGTGGCCTGAGCAGTAGGAGGGACAGCAAGAAAGGGCAGAGCTGCCCACCTGCACCCGCGGCCGGCCTGAAGCCGTGTGCTTCCTCCTGGGCCTCAGCTGCAACCTGTAAATTGGCCTAACTCCCTTCAAACGTCACTAGATCCTTCCGGGGCGCCTGGGTGGCTCAGTCGGTTAAGCGTCTGACTTCAGCTCAGGTCATGATCTCACAGTCTGTGAGTTCAAGCCGCGCTTTGGGCTCTGTGCTGACAGCTCAGAGCCTGGAGACTGCTTTGGATTCTGTGTCTCCCTCTCTCTCTGGCCCTCCCCCGCTTACACTGTCTCTCTCAAAAAGGAATAAAAACATTAAAAAAAAAAAACAACCCACTAGATCCTTCCAACTCGGGGAATGGCTGAGCCCCAACCCCCAAGGTGGGCCCAGCTCGCGAGCGGCTACCTGGTGTGGCTGGGACCCCAAGGATCTCCTGGCAGAGGCGGGCATATTCCTCAGCTGGGTCTGCAGACGTCTGGGTGTGCAGGGCCTGGTCCACCTTAGCCAGGACGATCTGGCGCAAGTTGAAGAGACCTGGCAGGCGGAAGGAGATGGGGAGGTTGGCTCTGTGCTCCTGACCAGGCGGTGGAGAAGACCCATGAGGGCACACGCCTGCCCTCACTGGGTGAGGCGTGAAGGACTCCCTCTGCCCCCAGAGGCCTGGGCAGGAGAGCAGCCCCACCACCCCCCCCCTGCGGGCACCTGTGTTGGCCTGCCGAGACTTGATGAGCTTGTCGAGCAGCTCCTGGGGGATGGTGTCGCCTGTCCTGTAGTGCTGGGACATCCTGAGCAGCGGCTCCTTCTCCCACACCCAGTTCTCCAGCATCTGTGAAGGTGCCTCCACGAAGTCCCGCTCCACGTGCGTCCCGCTGAACATGGCGAACTCCGCCTGCACGGGCGGACAGAGCCGCAGGAAGGTCTGGACCCTGCCCGATCCGCTCCTGCCCACTGGCCTTGCCTGGGCACACGGGCATGCAGTGCCCCCCCAACAAGCACACCAGGGCGAGCAGACAACAGCTGCGCGAGGCCCCAAAACCTGAGGCTCCTGCGGGGCTGTCAGCCCAGTACATGAGGAGGCGGGGAGCATGCCCACCCTTGAAGGCCACCTATGCTCCCTTCTTCCACCTATAAAGCCACTGCTCTCAAAAAGCCCTACACTGCAAAAGCCACTGGCCCAGAAACAAAGGGATCTGGAAGGCAACATGGCAAGGCACCGGTGTTGTCTCCACTTTTGTCTGAAATTTTCCTGAAAAACACGGCGCCTGGTCAAGTAGTGCTAGAACCTGGCTCTGGCAGCCAAATGAGCCACACGACCTTGGGCGAGTCCTTGCCCGGCCCAGAGTGGAGCAGGGCAACGGTGGGGGGCTGGGGGAGGCACTCGCGGCCCTTGTTACTGACAACCTCTGTGACCTCACCTACTTGCTAGACTTTTTTTTTTTAGTATTTGTTTTTGAGAGAGAGAAGAGACCATATGTGAGTGGGGGGAGGGGCAGAGAGAGAGGAAGACACAGAATCCAAAGGAGGCTCCAGGATCTGAGCTGTCAGCCCAGCGCCCGACGCAGGGCTTGAACTCATGAACTGTATGATCGTGACCTGAGTTGAAGTCGGATGCTGAACCGAGCCACCCCGGGCACCCCTACTTGCTAAACTTTTCAACCCAAAACCAACACCTGCGGCACCCTGTGACCCTTTGATGCTCTGCCTTTGGGTTTCGGCTCTGACTGTAAACCAGTGTCCTTTTCATCAACTACCAAGAGCCCCCCCACCTTTTTATTTGCATTTTTGTTTTTGTAGGTGGTCTGCCTGAAACGGATCCCAATGGTCACGCTGAAGCACTGTCTGGTGTTCCTGAGCACAAGAAGGCCGTGATGTGCCGAGATAGCACACGGGTCAGAGGCCCTTCCTTCAGGCACGAGCTATAGCACCGCCGGCCGTGAGTTCAGTGTTACGACAACGACGCAGGAAAGGTGTCTTTCAACAGAAACACGTGACGCGAGGTTACATATCGGTGGGTCGTGACCAGAGGCTCGCAGGGACCTGTGTGCTCCCCCAGGAGCGGTGCCTCAGTATCCGCGAACTCCGTGTGGGCGGCAACTTTACACACCTCTGAATGGTGGTAACGTGTGTCCGAAAAGGCCTGAAGGAAATGAGGGAGCCACGAGAGTTCTAGTTTTGGGAAATAACCAGTAAGAGCACAGTGCAGAGGCAGGAAGAGGGCACGTGAGCAGAGCTGACAAGGAGGCCAGGGTGCACGGGGCTAGTGCTGTGCAGACACTGGCTGTGCCCTGCGCGGCTGCTGTAGGTGAGGGCCGACCCCCGACCTCACACCACATACGACTCTTAACTCACAGTGGACGACAGACCGACACAAAGAGCTGAAACTGAAACTTCTAGAAAATCAGGAGAAAAACTTAGTGTCTTGGGTTAGAAAATGATTTCTTCAACAAGACACAAAGATGCAAAATGTGAAAGAGAAAAAGACGACAGTCAACATCTGCTCAAAAGATACTTCTCAGCGCTCTACCCACGCACACGCATGTCCCTCGGCCGCGAGGAGTGAGGCGCCCACACCCGCTGCCCGGCGTAAGGATCTCTGAACACACGACGCTCAGGGAGGGAACCAGACACAAGAGGCCACACAGGGTGTGAGTCCACGTATGTGAAACGTCCAGAACAGGTTCTTCCACGGACGGGAAGGGGGCTCGTGGGGGCCGGGGGAGGAGTGGGGACAACTAAGGGACGTGAAGACTCTTTCTGGACGACGGAAATGTTCCAAAACATCTGGTTGGCAGCTATACACCTTGGTGAACAATCACCAAGGTATTCAACTTAAAATGACATCACTGGGGTGGTCCTAATCCAACGACCGCTGTCCTTATAAGACATGAGGGAGGCACTTGGGTGGTTCAATCAATCAGTTGAGTGTCCAACTCTTGATTTCGGCTGAGGTCATGACCTCATGGTTGTGGGACTGAGCCCCACGCCGGGCTCTGCACTGACAGCATGGAGTCTGCTTGGGATTCTGTCTCTCTCTCTGCCCCACCCCTGCTTGTGCACACGCATGCGAACTTTCAACGTGAATAAATATTTAAAAAAGAGAAATAGGTGAGGACGCAGACATGCACAGAGAAACGAAGACGGGGGAGAACACAGCCGTCTGCACCCCGAGGAGAGCGGCCTCACGAGGAACCGGCCCTTGGACAGCTGATGTCAGACCCCCAGCCCCTGCTGCTACCCATGAAGCCGGCCGTCTCCAGGGCTCCATGCTGGAAAGTGGCACAACAGGGCGTTACTGCGGCCATGGGGACATCAGAGGAGGACTCCACCAGGGAGGAGGCTGCCTCCGGACCCGCTAACCAGCAGCACCGCCCGCCCCCGCGCCCCCTGCACCCACCTGAGAGCAGAGCTGGTGCATCACGTGCCCAAACTCATGGAAGTAGGTCTCCACCTCGTCGTGCTGCAGCAGGGAGGGGGCATCCGGGGTGGGCTTGGTGAAGTTGGCCACCATGGCCGCGATGGCGATCTGGCGGCTCCCGTCCTGCCGCAGGCAGCCCGGCTGCAAGCCAAAGCAGGCCGCGTGCCCGTACTTCCCTTCCCTGGGGAAGGAGGCCGTGTCAGGCCCAGCCAGGGATCTACTCCATCCCCCAGCTGGCCCAGAGAGGCCCATGAGGGTCCCCGATTCCGCCACTCTCTGACTCTGCAGCCCCTAATCAACCCGGACGACTGGACAGACTGAGAGGCTCGAGCTTCCTTCTCAGGAGCGGGGGTCCTGCCCCCCCCCGTCCCCCCCCCCCCCCCCTCAGGCAGAACCTCCCGGGCACCCACCCGCCTCCCTGGACGGTGAACGTTCCCGGCCCCTCACCTGGCCCCGCGCTGTGGCGGACACAACCTATTTCACAGATGGAAACGCTGAGGCTCAGAGAAGGGTCGCCCAGCTCACACGCACCTCGGGTAAAGGTCCAGGTAGAACTTCCCGATGACCTTCCCGGAGGCCGAGTCCCTCACGCAGTACAGCTTCACGTCTTCGTGCCACACGGTGGCGTTCTCCTCCAGGTTGAAGGTCAGCCCTAGCAGCTCCTGGTAGATGCTGAGCAGTCCCTTGGTGACCACCTGCATGGGGAAGTACTCCTTGAGCAGGTTCTGGTCCACGCTGTAGCGGGTCTCCTCCACCTGGTTCATGTAGTAGCGCATGTCCCAGGCGTTGATGCGCCCGTCGAAGTCCAGGCCCCGTTTCTCGCACTCGGCCTTCTTCAGCTCCAGGATCACGGCCCGCTCCTGCTCCCCGAGGGGCTTCAGCTTCTGGGCCAACTCGTCTGGGGAGGACAGAGGGGAAGGCAAGGCTATACCTCCTGCGGCGGCCGCCCCCACAGGCCCCAGGCCGCGGCACGGTGGCCCCGGCGCCCCACCCGGGAGGAAGGCCCGGGCCGCCAGCACAACTCAAACACGGGTGATACATCGCCCTCAGCAGCCGGGGGGGCTCTGCCCCGTCCACGAGTGGGAAAGGATGGCCACAGTGGGGACGCTGGCCCAGAGCTCATGCCAGGAAGCCACAGGGCCAGGCGGACTCAGCCTCACCCCAGAGCCCCATGCTTGGCTGCTGGGCTGGGGCCCCTCGAGGCTGAACAGGGTTAGGGAGGTGTCGGGATTCCCTCTGGGGTGGACAGGACACGGCTCTCCGAGGCGTTTGCACGTCGCAGTCAAGAACCACCCAAACCTCGCTCCTGGAACCCATGGCAGGAGGCTGAGGGGAGGCAAGGCTTACCTAGGAACGTGGCCACCACCTGGCTGCTCTTAGCCATGTTCATCTCCAGGACGTAGTCGGCGTGCGTGCTGAACCCCAGCAGACTGGACTTCTGGGCCCGCAGGGACACCAGCTCTCTGAGGATCGCACAGTTCTCCTAGAACCGACCAGCAACCAGCTCTGTGGGCGCCGGGCCCACCACTCCCACTTGGGCCCCGTGGCCAGCACAGTTCTGGACCGCCGGGACCCAGCTGGCTCGTTTCCCTCCCTCCTTTCCCTGGCCTAGATTTCGGTGCCCGCCACGTGACCCTGCCATAACGCCTGAGTCTCTATGAACCCTCGAGTCTCATCTGGACCCAGTAAGAGCGTAAACTGTGAGGGGTTCTGAGGCCGTGAGAGGAGAGCAACATGGGGCCGGGACTGCAGGAGAGCCTCGGGGGGTGTGCATGGGGAGCTCCCCACCGGTCCAGGCCTGGCCCCAGGCACCTCCGAGGGGCTGACCCAGCCAACCAAACTCATGGGACCAACACAAAATGAAACGCATGGGACTCGTTTCCAAGGGAGAGAGGGTTGTGCAGAACGCAGCGCTCACGGGGTGCCTGGAGGCTGCTGGGTGAGCGTCCGACCCAGGACTTGGACTCAGGTCATGATCTCACAGTTCATGAGTTCAAGCCTCACGTTGGGCTCTGCGCTGATGGCACGGAGCCTGCTTGGGATTCTCTGCCTCCCTCTCTCTGCCCCTCCGCCAAATATTTAAAAAAAACAAAAACAAAAATCAGAATGCTCCCACCAATCAGGTCCACAAGCAGGAAGTTGAGTGGAAACCTTCCTGACCAGGGGGCTCAGGGCCACGGCACCAGACAACACGCCAGCTCCCCCGGAGCTCTGGGGTCGAGGCTGGGGGCGGGACGGGCCACGAGGACGAGGTGATGTCGACCCCACCAGTCCTGATCACAGACCTGAGGGCTCTGCTCTCAACAGTATAAAGTTGCTGCTGACACCCCAGAAGCGGCACGTCCCCACCAGAACCAGTATTCCCGGCTCCTCCACAAGCCATCACGCCCGTTCCTGCAGCCCCCGCCTGTGTGAGCGGGCTTCTCTAGGGCCACATCTCGATCTGAGGGAGGCGACCTGAAAACATCGTTTCCTTAAGGCTAGCGTGGTCGGTCTTCAGTCTGGGAAGCGGGGAACACGGGACCTGGAGCACACGCTTCCCTGTCACCCTGTAAGGGGCTCAGCCTCCAGCCGGCGGCTCCCGTCCCCCAGCCATGCAAGCACCGTGGTGTCCCCATGGAGGCCGAAGGGCCCCTCCATCACCTGCTGCAGACACTGAGCAGGAGTGAGGCCAAGGCCACGCTGGGGCGGGGACAACAAACACAAGTGTCCATGTGGGAACAGGTGTCTGAGCGGTGAAGACGCCCAGGGCTGCAGCTCGAGGGCCCAGGCCACCACACAAAACGGAACAAGGGAGCTCGAGCCCGGGGAGCACCACCAGACACAGGGACAAGCCAACGTAAGGCCTGGGAGCAGTGGACACGCACGGCCTGCCAGCCACCGAGCCTGGCCCAGAGCATAGGCCTGGCGACTCCCGGGCGCAGCCTCCGCACCTGCTTGCACCGACAGTTGAAGGCCTCCTCCACCTTCCTTCTGGTCTCCGGCACATGGCACTTCTTCAGGAGGGGAAAGTAATGTGGGTACTTGAGGGTGACTTTCAACTTGTCATCCCCAGCCTTTTCCAGTGAGTTCAAAAAGTCCTCCGGGAGCCCTCCTGCAGGAACAAGACCAGGGCTGCTGAGGGCCCGACAAGCGCCAGGCTTCCCTCCCACACGACAGGCGGGGACGGGAGCCTGCAGGGGACACGCCCTGCAGGGGACTCGCCCGGCCTCCCCACCCTCAGCCCCTCCTGGAAGATGTGGCGCTACGGCCCTTCCCACCAGGCTCCTAGGGAGGAGCAGCGCCACTCGGCTCAACCCTGGACAGAGAGGGCTTCTGGGGCTGCAGTCTCTTCCCTCACCCTTCCCTGGACAGCAGCACCTGCGGAGGACAGATGACCCCTGCGGCCCTCGCCATCCCGGTGGCCGCACTTCTGCAACAGCCTCCCCCCTCAGCTCCCCACCCCAGACCCCTGCAGCTCACACTGAACATCTCCAGGGGCCAAGGCCTCACACGCCTGGCTCTGACCTGCCCACACCTCCTTGAAGGCCAGGCTGGGGCCCTCACCTCAGTACAGGTGGGAAGGGACGCTCTGGAGCAGGGTGGACGGGGCCGGGCAGGGCACAGCTTGGGAGGTCACAGCTTCCAGGCTGGGCGTGTAAACACAGGCGTGCAGACGCCCATTTCTACTCTGCCACAGGGCCTGGGAGCAGTGAGCACACCGGCACCCACAGCTGTTTCTAGACATCAGGCGGGGCAAGGACAAAACGGCCTGGGGCACGAGTCCCAAAGAAGCTGCTCGAGAAAACACAGGGACACCTCCACCTGGAGGAGCTCTCGCGGTTGCACTGAGACCATCTTGAGCATCGAGTTAATAGAGACAGCAGCAGACCCCAACCCGCTGAATGACGGGCCCCGTCCACACGGACGACTGCTGATAAATCTAGCAAGTGGGGGAGGGAAAGCCGACTCGTGAGGGACAAACACAAGGAACGATGGGGTCGGAAGCCTGTCCACAGGAGCTTCCCCTCACGGTGCGGCGTGAGCAGCGGCAGCCCCAAGGCGCCTCTTGGGGGCCTGTGAGCTGGGAGAGCAGCTGGGACTCGCGGAGGGGGATAGAGAGAGAGAGGCGGTGTTGCTGTAACTGAACACCGACTCCTGGCCTTGGTCACTGCCCCGCCCGTCCCACGGCCGCCAGAGCTCCGCGGGGGTCCCCGGCCGCCTATACGGGAGGCCGGCCCAGTGGATGGCGTGGGTGAGCAGATTCGTCTGCCCAGTTCCAGAGACCCAGGGCCCTCCCCTGCCCGGGAAACATGGCGGGCATCCGCCCTTAAACGTGGGGTCCACGTGGAGGGACCTGCCGCCCGAGGCCCCAGGAAGGACTGAACCAGAACGAAGGGCGACAGAGGACGGCGCCGAGGGACCTGCCAGCCCCTGTTCAGGAGACTCGAGTCCGTGGCACCCCTAAGAGAAAGCTGCCCTCGGGGGCCCCTGGCAGCCAGGCCGAGCCCCCGGCCCCCCATCCCCGAGACGGCCGCTACAGGACCACTGCCACAGCGCTTCACTGCCTCACAGGGGACGGGTCGGAAATCTGGTCCCCGAGCCCCTGGCAGGGCTCTCCCAAGCGGCAGCAAACCCGCCCGCCTGGGCTCTTCGGAAGTGTCCACGGCAGGAAAGGTGGGAAGAAAACACTTTCGTGAACAGCTGAGGAGTGGTTCAACAAGAAAGGAACCTGTAAAGACAGGATGCTCCCCGACAGGACTCTGACTGGGAAGCGAACACAAAGAGTGTCCTCGGGGGCACCTGGGGGCTCCATACGTTAAGCATCTGACTTTGGCTTCAGGCACGATCTCACTGTTCCTGAGTTTAAGCCCCGCATCAGGCTCTGTGCTGACAGCTCACAGCCTGGGGCCTGCTTGGGATTCTGGGTCTCCCTCTCTCTCTGCCCCTCCCCCCCCACCACACATGCTCTTTCAAAAATAAACATTAAAGGGGCACCTGGGTGGCTCAGTCGGTTAAGCATCCGACTTTGGCTCAGGTCATGATCTCACGGTCCGGTCCGTGAGTTTGAGCCCCGCTTCGGGCTCTGTGCTGACAGCTCAGAGCCCGGAGCCATTTCAGATTCTGTGTCTCCCTCTCTCTGTGCCCCTCCCCTGTTCATGCTCTGTCTCTCTGTGTCTCAAAAATAAATAAATGTTGGGGCGCCTGGGTGGCGCAGTCGGTTGGGCGTCCGACTTCAGCCAGGTCACGATCTCGCGGTCCGTGAGTTCGAGCCCCGCATCAGGCTCTGGGCTGATGGCTCAGAGCCTGGAGCCTGTTTCCGATTCTGTGTCTCCCTCTCTCTCTGCCCCTCCCCCGTTCATGCTGTCTCTCTCTGTCCCAAAAATAAATAAACGTTGAAAAAAAAATTAAAAAAAAAAAAAATTAGGTGGGAGGCACCTGAGTGGCTCAGTTGGTTAAGCATCTGACTTTGGCTCAGGTCACGATCTCACAATTTGTGGGTTTGAGCCTTGCGTGGGGCTCAGTGCTGGCAGCTCAGAGCCTGGAGCCTGCTTCAGATTCTGTCTCTCTCTCTCTCTCTCTCTCTGTGCTTCCCCTGCTCACATTCTGTCTCTCTCCCTCAAAAATGAATCAACATTTAAAAAATAAAATAAGTGGGGCGCCTGGGTGGCGCAGTCGGTTAAGCGTCCGACTTCAGCCAGGTCACGATCTCGCGGTCCGTGAATTCGAGCCCCGCGTCAGGCTCTGGGCTGATGGCTCAGAGCCTGGAGCCTGTTTCCGATTCTGTGTCTCCCTCTCTCTCTGCCCCTCCCCCGTTCATGCTCTGTCTCTCTCTGTCCCAAAAATAAATAAACGTTGAAAAAAAAAATTAAAAAAAAAAAAAATTAGGTGGGAGGCACCTGAGTGGCTCAGTTGGTTAAGCATCTGACTTTGGCTCAGGTCACGATCTCACAATTTGTGGGTTTGAGCCTTGCGTGGGGCTCAGTGCTGGCAGCTCAGAGCCTGGAGCCTGCTTCAGATTCTGTCTCTCTCTCTCTCTCTCTCTCTGTGCCTCCCCTGCTCACATTCTGTCTCTCTCCCTCAAAAATGAATCAACATTTAAAAAATAAAATAAGTGGGGCGCCTGGGTGGCGCAGTCGGTTAAGCGTCCGACTTCAGCCAGGTCACGATCTCGCGGTCCGTGAGTTCGAGCCCTGCGTCGGGCTCTGGGCTGATGGCTCAGAGCCTGGAGCCTGTTTCCGATTCTGTGTCTCCCTCTCTCTCTGCCCCTCCCCCGTTCATGCTCTGTCTCTCTCTGTCCCAAAATAAATAAACGTTGAAAAAAAAAATTAAAAAAAAAAAAAAAATTAGGTGGGAGGCACCTGAGTGGCTCAGTTGGTTAAGCGTCTGACTTTGGCTCAGGTCACGATCTCACAATTTGTGGGTTTGAGCCTTGCGTGGGGCTCAGTGCTGGCAGCTCAGAGCCTGGAGCCTGCTTCAGATTCTGTCTCTCTCTCTCTCTCTCTCTCTCTCTCTCTCTGTGCCTCCCCTGCTCACATTCTGTCTCTCTCCCTCAAAAATGAATCAACATTTAAAAAATAAAATAAGTGGGGCGCCTGGGTGGCGCAGTCGGTTAAGCGTCCGACTTCAGCCAGGTCACGATCTCGCGGTCTGTGAGTTCGAGCCCCGCGTCGGGCTCTGGGCTGATGGCTCAGAGCGTGGAGCCTGTTTCCGATTCTGTGTCTCCCTCTCTCTCTGCCCCTCCCCCGTTCATGCTCTGTCTCTCTCTGTCCCAAAAATAAATAAACGTTGAAAAAAAAAATTTAAAAAAAAATAAATAAATGTTAAAATAAAGAAATAAATAAAAATAAACATAAAAAAAAAAAAAAAAAAGGCACGTCCTTGGGACAGCAGAGCAAGGAAGCCCAGACGGGTCTCCTAGGAGGTCTGCTGTTCAGGGCTCCACCTCCCAAGTGCAAGATGTACACGGAGGGGCCAAGGATGGCCTCAGTCCTGGGGAAGGCTCACGAGGCCGCGGACAGGGGTCTGACAGCGAAAAGGATGCGTGCAGCAGCGTCCACGTAAACGGACAGAACGTGCGACGTCAGCTGGGGGCCGGCACAGGCCGAGTACACAGGGCTTCCCACTGTGCTGTTCCTGCAACTTTCCTCCAGCTGTGAAATTTTTCAAAACCAGACATTTGGGGAAAGAGGGGAAAAAAGTAAAAACCGAACTTTCCCTTCCAAATGCCACGTCCGGCCGGATTTGGGAGCAGCATCAGCCAGGACTCAGCCCGGCCCCTCTCGGAAGGTCACAGCGAGAAGAGCAGCAGGTAGGGCCTTGTGCCTGAGACCTCCTCGGCCTAACCCAGCGCTCCTGCCGCTGCCCAAGGAAGGATCTAGAAACGTTGATTCCAAAGTGTTGAGCGCTCCAGGTGAAGAAACCCCCTCCCCAGGGCGGTGGGACACAAATCCCCCCTCCCCACTTGAGAAGCCTGTTGGAGGTCAGCACCGTCCCCGCCCCCCGCGCCCCAGGCCCTGGGCCAGTACCCAGCTCCTCTCGAGTGAGCGGCAGGAAGGTCGTGTCCTCGTTCAGGTTCTTGTTGAAGTCGATGCACAGGAGACTCAGCTTCTTCTTGATGCTCTTGATTTTCTGGAGGGAGGAGCACAGCCGTGAGGAGCACAGCCTCCGGGCCTGGGGGCTCCCCCCTGCAAGGAGAAGTGGGAGAGGCGGGAAAAGCAGGCAGAGCCGTCTGCACGCAGATACCCACCGGCCGTGCCGCGCGGCCTCGGTGACCCCGGGGAGCTCGGGCTTGCGTCCCCAACTGTTGTACGTCCCCAGCCAAGAGCCTTCTGGACCCTATTCCCTTCAGAGTCTGCAGCTTAGGCATTTGGATATTTTGACAGAGGAGTGGGGCTAAGCCTCAGGGAGGAAACTTCTGATGGGGGGGGGGTGTGCCCTGGGGCCACAACATCTGCCCACCGCTGCCTCAGGGGGGGCCCTGGAGCCCAGCCCAGGCCTCGGGTATAACAGCTGCTCTGTGCCGGGAAGGTCGGGCAAGTGTGGCTGACAGCTGTGCAGTGACCTGGGGGCTCCTCGGGTGAGACCCGGGCTCAGAACCAGCCCGCATGGGTGCACTGAGCCTCCGTTGGCCATGACCCTGCGCTGGGCACTTCCACTTATTTCCTGATCTCGCTGAAGCCTCACAAAACCAAACGTGGCCATGCCAATCAAGGTTCTAAGGCGTGAAAACAGCTCATGCCCCAGGAAAGAAGGCACGGCTTCGGCTTCTGGGTCCCCATCCAGCCCACGGCCAGTGTCCTTCCTCCACCCGGAGCCCCCCGTGTCCCTCCCAGTGCAGCGGCTCTCAAGTCACAGTCAGGACTTTCGACAACGTGACGACAAAGCTTTAAGCACAGCCCTGCAAGCGTGTGGGTGGCTCAGTCGGAGGAGCATGAGAGTCTTGATCTCGGGGTCATGGGTTCAAGCCCTATGTTGGGCATAAAGTTTACTTAAGGGAAAAAAAAAAAAGTACAACTGTGCTTCTGTTGCTCTGGCTGAGTTTATCACCTGCGCCCACAGAAGCTGAGACACCACACTGGATTCCAGATCCCACAGTTCCAAGATGGAATTCGACTCAAGTCTTACCAGCACTGGTTTTAACCACAAGCACGCCTCATTTCCCTGATTCTCCAACCAGAAGGTAGAATCAGTTCTAAGTGACAAGAGACACGGTCGCTGAGCTCTGGGTGTGGATCTGGCATCTGCTTTAACTGTGTCTTTTGTCTCCTGTGCCCTGGTGCTTTCCTATCGGGGGCCTTGCTGACCCCGGAGGGAGGGCTTCTCCTAAGGGTGGCCAGTTCCAGGGGATGGTACCCAGCTCACCCATATGTGTGCCTCATGTGCAAACCAGCCAGCCCAGAGCCCACGCCCCGGCCATCCCCTCTGTGTGGCTGCGGGGCCTTCAGAGAAAATGGGAAGGGAGTGGAGCGGACAGAGACCCCCAGCGATCAACCCAGGACGGGGGCAGGTGCAGCCCTGCTCGCCCTCTGCCCCAGAAGGGAACGCAGGCGATGCCATCCACGACTGGGGCTTTTGATGAGCAACTCGTATATGCAGTCTGCGTTCCCATTCCTGGCACACGGCTCCTAAACCCTTGGAATTAGTGACAACACGACACTGAAACGGCTCAAGAGATGAGGTGTGGGGAACATTGTGCTATCTCTTACCAGCCCTTCCCACCACACTTGAGGGCAACCTGATGAGATGCCTTTGGAAAGCCCCTGGGATGGGGGCGGGTGGCCAAGGAAGTCCCTCCTGCCTACTTAGGGAGTCGGTCACGGATGGAGTGACTAGTCGGGCTGAAGTGATGTGGCGGCCACAGAAGCCATAAGGCACAGGGTTAAGGGAGTTTCCAGTTGGTGAACACGTGAAGGTGCCCGTGAGGGCGAAGCACGCAGGGAACCGGAGCTCCGTGCCTGCCCCCCACCCCGACCTTGCCCTGTGCTTCTGTCCCAGCTGGCGGCTCTAGGTGGTACCCTTCACGATAGGTCAGTAAGGGCAAGTAAGCTTTTCCCGAGTTCTCTGAGCCACTCTGTCGAACGAATTAAACCCGAGGGAGGAGTGCCGGTCGGTCAGAACCAAGGGACACCCTGGACTCGTGGCCGGTGCCTCAGGTCGGGGCGGCGTGGAGGGGCCGAGCCCTGAGGCTGTGGTTTCCGACACCACCTCTGTGTACACGGGTCAGAACTGAGTGCTGGCGTCACGGAGGACTGCATGGGGCGGGCACCCCCCGCCACCCCCCCCCGTGTGGGGTCAGAAGGAAGCCATGCCGTCGCAGCAGAGTCCTGAGAACAGGAGACCCACAGCCAGAGCGAGCTTCTCCTTACTGCCGTTGCACCCAAGTCACGGGGAGGACCCCCTGAGCCCTGCCACCTGCCCCATGCGCTCTCCCCGCGGCCGAGGCAGCGCCACGCCCTCAGGAAAGCCTCACCAGGACCCTGGAGGATCCGAGGCAGAACGGGTGCAAAGAGAGAGCTGCTCCACATAGACCGCCCTGCCCGGAACCGAGGCGATAGAGCGCACACCAGGACTCAGGCGGTGCCCGCGATCGCAGGTCCCCCCCCCCCCCCCCCCCCCCCCGAGCTGGCACGCACCTCCTGAGTGTCTTTGGGCAGGTGGAGCCCATTCCTTCTGCCCAGCTTGATCAGTCGCTCCAGGTACCGCACTGCCTCTGGCCTCAACGAGTCCTTCTGGATTTTTTCCTGGAGTAAGAAAATCAAAGCTGTTTATAACGAAAAGCCGTGATGCTGCTGGATGTCGGTGAGGCAGCAGGGAAACTGGGTCACTCACTCCAACATCGCCGGAGGGAGCATGAAGTGGGGCAGCCGCCCAGGAGAGCAGTTTGGCACAAAACGTGCGACTACCACCCGACTCCGCGCCTGCACTCCGGGCGTTTGTCCCAGAGAATGAAGACTGGGGTCACACAACACCTGTTCACAAACGCCTGCGGGGAACAGCCCAAACGAAGAGCAGCCCAGAGGGTCTTCCCCTGGTGAACAGTTACGTGGGAATGAGTCTGGGGGGCTGCATCAAGGTCTTTAACCCGGTGGTGACACTGACCGGTTCTGTAATACGTTACGTGGGGGAAACTGGTCAAAGAACAGACAGGCGCTCCCCGAGCTATTTCTTCCCACTGCACGCTGACCCGCAAAGATCTTCAAACGAGAATTAAATACAAGACACCGCTTGTGCTTCCCCAGGCCACCCGCCTGTCCGTGCACCAAAGCACACTCATGTGCCTTCCTGCCATCGAGGGGACACGGCAGCAGGTGCTAAGACAACGAGCAGAGAATCATCTCGGTCCGCTTCCGACATCGGCAGCCGTAGCCCAGGAGGCAGGACGATAGCTCTACGGGGCACCCAACAAGGTCAGGAAAGTAAAAAGATGTGCTGGACGGAGGGAAGGCTCAGAAAGTCCTAGGCACAGGGCATGTGAGTGCAGTCAGTTAGGCGTCTGACTCTTGGTTTCGGCTCAGCTTATGATCTCACGGCTCGTGAGTTTGAGCCCCACGTTGGGCTCTGTGCTGACCACAAGGAGCCTGCTTGGAATTCCCTGTCTCTCTCTCTCTTTCTGCCCCTCCCCAACTCGTGAGCACACGCTTGCTCTCTCAAAATAAATAAACGTTAAAAAAAAAAAAGTTTTTTTAGGCATTTTATATTTCATTTTTGCATTCCTGCCCACTTCTGCCATTTTTTTCATGTTTTTTAGCCACTGTTAACACCTTAGCCACTGTTAAGCGCATGGTTCAGCGGCGTTAAGTGCACTCACGCTGTCACACGGCGATGCCCACCAGCCACCCACAGGGCTCCTCACTCTCTACCTTCTAAAGTCTGAGGAACAGAACGATCACATCTAGAGAGGTTCTGACCCTCCAGTGCCACCTGGACACCGGTCTGTCCCCCCACCTCCCGCCCCCCGTCTTCCACCTCCAGCGGGCCTGGTGCGTGCCCCGTCAGCCGCGTCCCGGGGCTGAGCGGACGCTGGGCTTGTCGCTGTCCCCTCACCTGCAGCCAGACAATCCTCTGGTACACATCCTGCCTCATGCTCATTTCCACGTCAAATTCAGACAGCTTTTTGTCTGCCTCTGTGCTGGCCGTCCGAATGTCCTTGGATGGAGAGACGTGCTGGGGAAGTCAAGGATATTCCTCTGAACTGAAACAGGGAAACAGGACAGGTGTGAAAACGGGCCCCGGGGAGAAACTGGCAAGTACCGACCTCACCCTGGCCCGGCACGTAGCCCACCCGCGTGTCTCCATGTTCCGTGAACACTCTCCATGCCGGGCCCTGGGGTGGGCACTGGAAGAAAGGAACACTGTCACCCATGTTCTTGGGGACCTCACAGGCCAATGGGAACAGACTCAACTCACAATACTCCAAGGTCCATGAAGGACCATAACAGAGGAGTCTGACAAGATGGGGACCGGCTCCAGTGGCTCCGGCCCAGGAAAGAGCCACGGCTGCTGAGAGCAGTACTTTACGTTCATGAACAATTTTCTAATTTACAGAGCATGCTGACACTTCGCTAAATAAAGGGAACATGGCGGGGGGAAGGGGGGGCCTGGGGGGCCCAGTTAGTTAAGCATCCGACTTTGGCTCAGGTCATGATCTCACAGTTCATGAGTTTGAGCCTCGCTTCGGGCTCTGTGCTGACAGCTCAGAGCCTGGAGCCTACTTTAGATTCTGTGTGTGTCTCTCTCTCTGCTCCTCACTGGCTCACGCTGTCTCTCAAAAATAAACGTTTAAGTAAATAAGTAAAGGAAGCAGGAGTAGCCATAACAACATAAACTTTAATTTTCTTTCTTAATTCTTTTTAACCTTATTTATTTTGAGAAAAAGAGAGGGTGCATGTAAGCAGGGGAGGGGCAGAGAGAGAGGGAGAGAGAATCCCAAGCAGGCTGTGCTCAGCACAGAGCCCAACAGGGGGCTTGACCTCACCAACCTCAAGATCATGACCTGAGCTGAAATCCAGAGTCGGATGCTTAAGCAACAGAGCCACCCGGCGCCCCATAAGAGCATCAGCTTTAACAGGTATCACCTGACCCAGCACCCCACTCTCAAGCACCCACCCTCGTGAAATGAGAACACGTGATCACACAGAAATCACATACATGCACAGCAGCAGGCCCAGTAATGACCAAATAGTAGAAACGGCCCAAACACCCATCAAAAGTGCACGGAGACACACGTGTCTGGCACGCACAGCAAGTCACTTGGCCGCAAACAGGAGCGAGGCGCCCACACCTGCTGCCCCGTGGTCGGACCCTGAACACACACTGCTCAGAGCAAACCAGACATGAGGTGTGTGAGTCAAGGTGTGTACGATGTCCAGAACAGGCTCGTCCACAGATGGGAAGGGGGCTGGTGGGTGCCAAGAGCTGAGGAAGGGATGGGGAGTGACTGCCAATGGGGACAGGATTTCCCTTTGGGATGGCAGAATGTTCTAGAATTAGAACATGGTGATGCTTAGACAAGTGACTATAAAAACCACTGAAACGTAGGCTTCAAGTGAGCAAATCGTTAAGGTCTATAAATCAGATCTCAACAGAGCATTTACGTTTTAAAAAGCACATACTCTGGGAAAGAGCTGCAATCAAATCGCAGCTTGGTCATGCTCGCTCGGGGCCCCAGGGCAGGCCTACCGCTGGCTGCCCGAGAGGGGACAGTGAAAAGACAGAAACAGCATCCGTCCGTCTGGGATTTACAGGCTCACAAGCGCCTGTGATCGCACCAAGCACAACAACAAAACAGTGCATGCTGTCAGATCAGCGCAGGCAGCTGTGTGAGCAGAGGGGGTGCAGGAAGGGGCTCGTGCGGGGGGTTAATCTGTGATCACAGAGAAGCTCAACATCCTGCAAAGCGGGGGTGTGGGAAGCCCCGAGACGGGACAGCGTGAGCAACTGCGAGGCCACGTGGCCAGGCACAAAGTGCAGAGGCGGGTCAGAAAGGGGGAACCGTGCAGCACACGGAACACCACCGAGGCCCCTGGCCTCCGTCCAGAGGGCAGTGGAAAGACAGAGGGGCTGGCTGGGGGGAAGGCCACGATCCAGTCTCAGTCTCCTCTAAAATTCCGTGGGCTACTGAGAGGAGACAGAAATAAAAGCCTGGGGGACTGAAGTGGGGGAGAGACTAAACGATGTCTGGCAGGGCCACGCCCAAGAAGCAGGAATTAGCATCAGGCAATGCCCGAGGGCCTCTCTGGAAAGAGATGGGAAGGGGAGCCTGAGGCACACCCGCCTGAAGGCGTTGGAGCGGCCCCTGCCGTCTGGCACACCCCGCACAGGAGGCTCCTGGAGAACCCCGCTGCCAGGATTCCCAAAGGCCCCCCGGAAAAGGACTTGTGCTAGAGATCCGGGGGCTCGGAGTCCTCCGTCGCAAGACTTGCTTGGTCTTCTGTCCCCTTGCCATCAACCTCCACACGGGGGCTCTGGGAAGCAGGGCTGTAGGTATGTGACCGAGCACCTCATCCTTCCCTCACAAAGGGAGCAAACAGACCCCAAGGGGGAGACAAGGATCCAGGTGGGTGGTGATGAGGACACCTGACGGCATCAGGTTACCCAAAGCACAGGGGGGAGGCAGCGGGGAGAAGAGAGGCAAAAGGGTCCAAGTTCAGTCGCCCAGAGAGAAAACAAAGCTCTCCTGTGACACGAAAGGGGTAAGAAGGGGCTCTGGTTTCGGGGCTGGCACCCGAGCTGACTCCTGGAGAGAAGAGAGGTCACACGTGCTGTCCCGCTCTGGGCCCTCAGATGACACGGCCCAGAACTAAGTATGCCAGGCCACGAGTGCAGTAGGGTGTGTGGGAGAACCAGCCCTCCAGGCTGCCCCTGGCCTGGCCGAGGGATCCTCCCCCTGGGGAGTAGGCTGCCCCCCCCCCCCCCGGCGGCTGGGCGCTTCCGCCTCCCCGCTGGGTCCTGACCTGGATTTACCTGTGTAGGACACCTCCGCGTCAGCCAGCGCCTTGAGGGTACTCTCGTAGGACACGTCTTCAAACTTCTGGGAGCCCACCTGGTCATATACACGCTTGGTTTGCTCGATGAGCTCCACAGTGAGCTCCCCTATTTGCTGGGCGCTCAGGTCCCACCGCAGGTAGTTCACCTCGGAGCACGGGGCCGCTGTGTCCAGGGCATCTCCGGCACAGGCTAGACAGAGAAGACAGAACCCCACACTGAATGTGTCTGCTTCAAGGGCAGAATTAGGGTTAGAGTAACTAGGGGCTGGAGGGCAAGGCCAGGAGCACCGTTTCCCCATGCAGGTTGACAAGGACCGGGGGCTCTATGGGGGTACACAGGTTGACGGATCCTCTAAAACACACGAAGACTCCGCACCCGGGAGACACCGGGTGACCTGTGGGGATGCTTGCACTTGTCACGACGGGAGAGTGATGCTACTTCATCGGGCGGCGGGGTCTGGGGATGCTGCTCAACATCCCCAAGCACCTAGGATGCCCCATGATGACCCAGCCCCGCCATCGGCCGGCTGGGGCGGATGCTTGGCATACGCCTGCACTCCACGGGGTTAATTTGTTTGATTACTACCTCCGACGTCCCTTGTCGTACTGTGACGTTTGCACCATATTACTTACCTAAAATAGGGGAATTCCCGAGTCCTGAACATCCCTACCACGAGAATTTTTGGATAAGAGATTATGGCCTAGAACTGCTGTCACGGGAACTGCTGTGTGGTGTTCAGGGTAAAGATGTTTTGCTTTCGTCCCCTCACTGAATTCACAGCTCTGTACTCTGGGACCTATGTCCCAGAGTACTCTGGGACCATTTTACAGACGGGGGTCCTGAGATTTGGAGAATGCAAGTCTCGTGCCACGATCCCACACCAGCAAGCAGCAGAGGCGGGGGCTCAAGCCCGTGCAGTCGGACTCCAGCTCCAACGCTGCGAACTAGCATACTGTGTGCACCCCACCTTTCTAAACATCTCATTTGCAGGTGGGGCTGCGCCTTACCCTTCCCAGGGCTCCACCTACACTCAGGATTACAGTCCAACCTTTACTGGAGTCTATATCAGAGGCTGGCAAAGTCTGTCTCTGCACAGCCCATAAGGTAAAGGTGACGAAGAAGGAGACTACGTGACTTGCCAAGCAAGACTATGTGACTTGCCAGGCTGGTCTGCTGACCCCTGGTCTAGATCATCCCGACTCCACTGGGTCCTGCACAGCAGGTTTGGCCAGTTGGTTTTGCCAACTTCCCTGAGCTCAGGCACACTGGCTTTCTTCAAGGTATCTCCCAGGCCTTCCCACAGGTTGCCCCCTCTGCCCGGAGCCCCGACCCTGCCAATCTTTCTTTCTTGAATGTCCTGCTGGCATCCCTGTAGCACCTGTAGGGCTCAGATGGCTACACCTTCCCCCAATTTCTTGTCGAGTTAATGAACAGAGGCCTGTCCTGTGTGAGCCCCCAGCAGAATACGCAGAAGCCGCTCCAGGAAACACCCACCTGTGCCCCATTTTTCCCTTCCAGCATGGCGGGGAGGGGAGCAGGACCACAGTGGTCCTGGACAGAGGGGGACGGATCTTCGCAGGGTGCTGTGTTTGGCATCCCTAGGACAGGGCTTTTAACAGTATTATCAACACCTGTGTCTGGGTCACGCTCTGGGGTGGGGGCCACCCTGGGCACTGTACCGTGTTGAACAGCACCCCTGGTGCCCATCCACTCGATGCCAGGAGCACCCCGAGTCATGACAACCACAGATGTCCCCAGACATTGCCCCAGTGTCCGCTGGGGAGGCACGATCTCCCCAGCTGAGGACCACTGACATCTGCTACGTGGGAGAAAAAAAAAAAAAAAAGTCTCTTAGGCCAAGACAGGCCAGGTATTCTGGCCACGTGACTGCTTCGAGCTTACGGAAAATCGTTGTGCCTGCAGAGCATTTTGGACTTCAGAACCGCAGAGAGAAGCTGTGGGTCTGGGTTAACTGGTAGCCGAGGGCTCCAGACGCTCAGGAAAGGTGGGAGACCCGTGTAAGCCAGAACTGTCAGCCAAACTTCCCGGAGGGAGCTGGGATTTGAAACACTGGAGCAGACGCTCCCGTTCTGCAGTATCTACAGATCCCCACCCCCGAGCCGGGTCTCCAAGCTAACAACCCTGCAGCACACAAGGCAGACAACACTCCCCGAATAACCCTAGTTGTGATTTACCATTAAATGCAATTATCGTCACAGCCAGCTGGGAGAAAGAACTGGGGGAAGACAAACCGGCAAGAGAAAATTCCAGGAGGCATCATACGACCCCCGGGGAATTCTCTATAATCCCGCACGCACATCCTATCCCTCCCATAACGAAAACCCTTTCACGACGCCCTTTGCCCTTCCAGGGCTGTGCTCCAGCCAGAATGACTTGTTGCTACGCAAACGCGTTTACCCTCGCAGCTCCGGCCACCTGGGACAGGCCTCACGCAGGTCTTGGCGGCACCGCCGCTTCTCCACTTTGGGTCCTGGCTAATATGCCGCCTCCTCCGAGAAGCCCTTCGGGACCGCCCTCAGCCCCACCACTGACCACTCTCTAAGGCGCTCGCTTGCTTCCCTGCTGGTTGAACGTCTGTCTCCGACTCTGGAACTCCGCCTAGAACTCAGGGTCTCCCCTGGAGTCGGCACCCCCTGGGCCCGACCCGCCCTTAGCGGCCGCGCGACCTGGAGTTTGTTGAATGAGTGAAACGCTGGGAAAGCTGGTCCATTCATTCGGCCGCCGAGGGAACGGGATCTCCGGCTCACCGACCCATCCCCGCCAGGCTCCAGTCACTCGCAGGTCACTGGGCTCGGGTCCTAGGCCCAAGTCGCGACCCCGGGAGGCGAGAAGCTGGAGGGGATGCCGGGGTCCGGGGAGCGGGGCCCCGCCTCGCGGCAGCCAGTACCTGCGGGGGGCTTCATGGCGGGCGGGTGTGCACCGGCGATCCCTTCCTCCACCTGGTCTGCCTCGGTCCGCCTCAGCCGCGGCGACCTGCCGCTCCGGTCCGCTCAGGGGCCGCAGCAGCCGGGACTGAGGTGCCCGCCGCCCGCGCGCCCGCTGAATGCTGGGAGCGCGCGTGCGCCGAAGAACAGAGCGCACGCGCGCCCCCAGCACCGCCCACACACCCGTGGCGGGGCTTTGGCACGCCATCGCACTCTGCGCACGCGCTGGAGCCCTCCCTGCTCATCATTGGCTCTCGCGGCGAGAGGGAGGAACCTCCGGGGAGGCCCGGGAGGGACGTTTCCATGGAAACCACACACAGAGGTTGCTTCAAAATCTGTGTGCATGCGGTTCTTTCTGCCGGTAGTTCTGTCTGGGCTTCCAGCCTCAGTGTTAATCCGTGCTTGTCACCTTTCTATCTTACGGTTGTGTATTTGGCTAGTTTTGCAGGTTTTCCCTTCACCTAAGGATCACGTTGGTGATCCCTTACCATACTCGTCTCAGGCTCTTTTTGTAGATTATCCCAACCAGCATCCTGCCCAGCTTCCTGCACCTAACGAAGATGAGGCGCTCCACGAGTACCAGCAGAATCCGGTGAATCAATTAAACACACTTTTTAAAAAAAAAAAAAATCGGGAAAGCTTCAGAAAATGAATCCACGAGTTCAAACAACAGGTGTTTTGAGACGGTGCAGTATCCTAACCTGTAATTATTGTCCATTAAAACGAAAAACGAAATCTTGATCTAAAGCGTCCAGGAAGAAAAACATACCAGAACTAAAATGGCCAAAAAACACGCTCCCCTTTATTTCTGCAAAAGAAATTAAATCCCCGGGCTTTAAACACGTATGCGTTTTAAATAGGATAAAAGTGAATTCGGAGAACCCTTCTTGCAACTTTAACGGTGGTCAGTTGTGGGTCTTCCTAGAGACTGTCCTCATCGCTCACCCTCTATTAAGCACAGCAAGTTTTATCCTACTTAATAATCATTTCCACTGTTCTCCATACCTGGAGGTTTTTTTTTAAGGTTATTTTATTTTTTTTAGAGAGAGAGTGCTTAAGTGAGGCAGGTGAAGAGAGAAAGAGGGAGAGAGAATCCCTGGCAGGCTCCGTACTGTCAGCCCAGAGCCTAGGGCTTTAATTCAGGAGCCATGAGATCAAGACCTGAGCCGAAACCCAGAGTCAGATGCTTAACCAACTGAGCCACCCAGGCACCCCATACTTGGAGGTTTTTTTGCCTCATCCTCCAAATCCACATCTACAAGAAAGATCTTCCTTAACCATCACAGCCAGATTACCTCCCCAATCATAATCACCGCACGCCGTTTTATCATCAAGCGAAAGGTGTTAATTTACATACTAGTTTACGAGTTCGTCAACCCCAGTAGGAGTAACGAGAGCAGGCACTTTCCTGGTTTTGATAGTTGCTTTGCAAAACATTTGCTATTAGGCACCTGCTGTAAACAAATATATCTGTATTCCTTTACGTCTTATAGATGGAATGAATGAAAGAATGCATTTGTGGCCGCGCGGGTGGATGGGTGGGTGAATAAACGTAAAACATAGCGTGTAACAGTCACTGGCATTCACAGAGCCCCTGCGCTGCTCTGGGCGCTAGATACCAAACTGAGCCACCCCACGTGGCCGGCTCGGTGCCACGTGACCGGCTCTGCCAAACGCGCGGGAGTCCGCCACTGTCCCACGATGCACCGCGCTGTTACCGCTCGGGAGGGAACGACAGTCCTGATTTCCGGCCTCCAATCGGTCGCAGAGGTCAGTTGCCCTAACGACCAGCTAGCCTCCCCAACCCCCCCTCCAACGTCTGAATTACGTCACTTCTCCCCACGCCCGTCTTGATAATTGACGCGCCTGCGCAGAATGAAAGCCAACGAGCGCCGCCTCCTTCCGCGCAAGCGTCGCGGCCGGGGGCGGGGCCGGGTAGCGCTGCGGTGCGCAGGCGCAGCCGTCGGCGGGTCGGCGTTCGGCCGCCAGTGAGGTGAGTGGGGGGTGTTCGGTGCTGAGCCAGACGGGCTTAGGGTCCGCGGCTTGGAGCTCCCGGGGCTCAAGGGCCCGTAAAGAGAGCTGGGGCTGGGGCTGGGGTGGCCGCGGTCCGCTGGGTGCTGTGAGTGGGCGGCGCGAAGGGGAAACTGAGGCAGGGCGGCGTCGGGCAGGCCCTCGCCAGTCTTGGTCCGCCTCACCCGGACCCGGGGCCCGGCAAGTGCTGGTTCGAGGTGAAACTGCAAGTGAAAGTGCCCCGCAAGCAACGAAGGTGTCTTCTGCCCGGAAATACGGTCCCTTTGAATCAGGTATCCCGTTAGTGGGGCTCCGGTCGGTGTCCTGTCCCAGCGCCGCCACTCTCCACCTGGGTGACCTGGCCAGCCTCTTGGGTTCCCGGAGCCTCATTTTCCCCCTCTGTAAAACGGGTGTAGTCACGGTCCCTGTCTGATGATTGTGGGTGGGGGCGGTGGCCCTTGGAAAGATTGAAGCCACAGGGACCGGCGCAAAGCCAGAGCTCAGTGGGGTCAGCAGGTGTTAGGGGCTTCTGTATATTGACCTAAAGGCGGGAAGACTCAGCCCCACCACCTCTCGCTGGCTGTGTGAGCTTGAGGAAGTCGCTTGCCTCTCTGAGCAGCGCTTTCCTTCTAGAATAGGGGCCGGAGGAGAATGCGCTTCTTAGGGCCGCTCTGAGGTTAAGTAAACAGAACATTCTGTGACCAGGCTCCTGCTGCTTGTTAAGAGTGTACTGGAGAACCGCTAGGTTTCTTATTAGGTGTCAGAAAACGTGTGCGCAGCCCGAATCCCTCAGGCTGCAGGATCTTCCCGTGCCTTTTAGTTTTCCATCTCTGATTATTCTGACTGCTTTTCCTCTCCCCAGACCGGTGGTTCTGTCACCCTGGGGGACACAGGGCGGTGTCTGGGGGACATTTGTTGTCACGACTGGGTGTGATATTGGCGCTGAGTGGGTGGGGCCAGGGTGATGCTCAACACCCTGCGGTGCCTAGGACGGTCCATGAACGGTCCACAGTGTCCTCAGTGCAGAAGTTAAGCCCTGCTCCAGACCAGTGCGACTTCGCCAGCATGAGCTGTGTACATGGGGTTGGTGAGATGAACCCCAAGACATCCTGTGCACGTTTTGTGGGGAGAGGAAAGCGCACTTGGAGTTGAGGCTCTGGAGTCAGACTGCTGGGTTCAAAAGTCCGGGTTTGTGTCTCAGCTGGGTGACCTTGAGTGGCACCCCCATCTTTCTAGTGTCCGTGGGTTTTTTTCTGTAAAATGGAGACGGGGTAGACAAGCCAAGGTCTCAGCAAACTGTGATTGGGGGCCAGACCCAGCTGCAGCTTGTTTTCCTGAACGAAGCCGTGCCTCCATCGCAGACCCCTTAACCGTGGCTGCTGTTGCACAAGAGGAAAGTTGAGTGGTTGCCACAGAAACCCTGTGGCCCGGGAAGCTTACTTGGGCCCTTTTCAGAACATGATCACCTATCCCCTCCATAAGCCATTGTGTGAACTGCACTGAGCTCGGGCCTGGAAGGTGCTCAGCACTCCAAGGATTTTGCCTGAGGCTTGTAATTTGGTCTTATTGGAAGGGTGAGCCAGCTCCAAAGATAGGGTTATAAGCTCCGCCTCAGATGGAGAGCTGTGGTCTTAACTTGGACCCTACATTTTTATTTTATTTTTTTTGCCAAGAGCCAGCACTGGCCCCTGTGGGAAATACTCAGGAAGAGGGTTGAAGGAATAAAGGGAGTTTTAGCAGGGAGGCAAGACCCAAGGTTTGTTGTCTCTTCTTCTCTTCCCAAAGAACTTGGTCAGGTGGCTCTGAATCTGACAGGGATCTAACATTTTCCCGAGACTGTATGGATCAAACACTGCTCAGCGCTGGGGTTCAAAGGGAAGGTGTCTGTCCAGTGGCTCATAGTCGGGGCAAGGGCAGGGGACAGATGACAGGCCAAGGAGTTTCAAAGCCCACTAAGCCAGGGATAAGACTGGTACTTGGACTTTGCCAGAAAAAGAGGGCGTCTAGCTCTGAGGCAGCAACCTTGCGGCTCGGTATTGAAGGGAGTTAGAGTTTCCAGACGGGTTGGAGCAGTTGTGTTTGAGTGGAGCCCCTGAGGGTTTGGCAGAGGGCCTCACGCGCACACGCGTGACATCTCGGGGGGCTTTTGACGGTTTTAAAGCGTACAGGGCATTCTGGTGGCATTTTAGAAGAACACAGGGCTGCGGCGAGAGTCGTGGGCTCAAGCCTTGGGACGGCCCTGCTCAGACACTGGAGGTGTGCTAGGTTGAGACACAGGAGTAGAGCACTGACTTTGCACACTGCTGTTTGTGAGCAGGGCTCTGGCTTCAGGATGGAGGCGGAAAGCCCTCGGCAGCGGCAGCGGGCGGTTCAGCTCCCGAGGTGGGGGGAGCCCTCACTTTTTATTTTTTTTAACGCTTGTTTATTTTTGAGAGACGGAGCATGAGCGGGGGAGGGGCAGAGAGAGAGGGAGACACAGACCAAGAGGCTCCAGGCTCTGAGCTGTCGGCACGGAGCCCGACGTGACCCTCGAACCCTTGAACCCTCTAACCGCGAGATCATGACCTGAGCTGAAGTTGCGCACTTAACTGACTGAGCCACCCAGGCGCACCAAGGGCTTGCTCGTTTTAGCGGGGCATGCCGTTTTTTCCCCTTTCACCAGTTCTAGGCTCGGAAATAAAAGGAACAGAGGCTGATTTTTTCGTTGTTTAATGATGAAATGAAAAGGTGGACGGAGAGCCGGAAGGATTGTGAGGACCACCAGCGGGGCTGGCCCCAGGACCCTGCCACACCCTGGGACTCTGTCCGTCCACCCTCACCAGGCTCACCCGAACTGGGCCCTCCGTGGTGCTTCCCGAGAGCTCATAAAGCACTCACTGTTCAGAGAGCGGGCTGCTTTTGAGAATTTTGTCCAGTGGCCAAAACCCTACAAGTCGTGATTGTTCCGGGTGCCTGGTGGGAGTCGAGGGAAAGTGCGGTCCTTGTGTTTTGCTGGGCCTCACTTTGTGGCGAGCAGAAGGCTCGTTCGTCCCAAAACCCCTGCGTGGAAGTGAGATTTGCAGACTGTCTCGCAAAGAAGCGACAGTTTCGTGGACCACCTGTGTCAGAGGCCCCGGTAGCAGACCCATGCTCCCTCTGCTGCAGGCCGAAACCCAAAATGTTGCGCAAGCAGGTTTTCAGAAAGTGTGCAGCAAAGTCATTTGGCCAGAAAAGTCTGACTTGTACTGACTTAGAGTCTTCCAGTGACTTTCACTGGGGGGTTTGGCCATGTCTGGGGACATCTGTGGTTGTTACCACTGTGGAAGGAGGTGCTCCTGGCATCGAGGGGGATGGGGCCAGGGATGCTACTGAACCCCCGCCGTGTTCAGGACATCCCCATGGAGAGCGACCTGCTCCTAAGGTCAGCAGTGCTGAGCGGGAGAGACCCTGCATTGATTATTTGGGAAAATACTGAGTCTAGTCCCTGCCCACACTAGACACCAGAGTAAGTCCCCAGGGGTCAGAGGGTAGAAACCAGGGCAGCCCTGGTGCCTGTGGGTCACCCTCCCTCCCTCTGCTGTTTCTGCGTATTTCTATATGTGCAGCATCCCGGGACCTCAGTAGTCAGATGCTTACAGAACACAGAGACTCCTGGGGGTGTCCCTTGGGGGGTGATTCTGCCCCCCGCCTCGGGGTACACTGGACAGAGACCAGGGATGCTGTTAAACTCTGCAGTGAACAGGACATCCCCCCGCCACACACACACACACACACACACACACACACACACACACAGCAAAGAATGATCTTACCCCGGATAGCAATAGTGGAGAAAACCCGAGTTAGGTCTTTTTTTTTTTTTTTTTTTTTTCCACATTTATTTTTTGAGAGAGCACAAGTTGGGGAGGGGCAGAGACTAGGGACAGGATCTGAAGCAGATTCTGTGCTGACAGCACACTCAGGAACCACAGGATCAGGACCTGAGCCAGTCGTATGCTCAACCGACTGAGCCACCCACACACCCCGTAGGTCAGAAGTTCTTGGAACAGCTGTTAAGGACATCTCCGTTACCCCATCTCATAGGAGAGGAAAGTGAGGGTATCGGCTGGGACAAAGCAGTCCTTAGCTTAGGAGTGGGGAAAGTGACCTGAAACTGTCATGGGGAGAAGTGGCTGAGCCTGAGGCTGACTCCAGGCCCTTGTCCTCCCAGGCAAATCAGGCTCCCTGGCCTGTCATCCATACACCAGGCCCAGGGCAGGCTCCAGGGGGCGCTCTGACCTCTTGACACTGAATCCCTTTGGAGGGGCCACCATTTGGGAGAAGATCAAGCGACAGACCTGGTGAAGCTCAGGAAGCAGGCAGTGAGAGCTTATCCTGGGGAGATCAGGCCAGAGTGCCTCAAATCCAGTGGGGACAAGAGATCCTCACGTGCAAACGCCCTGAGGTTCCAAGGGCCAGGGGCACAGAAAGGAGGGTGACTTGGCCTTTAGGTTTTTGAACCCTTGCCTCCATGAGCCTTGATAGTCTCATACACAGCACCCCCGCCCCCAGCTTCACCACTTGGTCCGGGGGGGCAGACTTCTGCTAAAGACCTGATTTCCTTCCTCAGTCTACTCTTTTTGTGTGTGTGATAACTTATTTTTGAGGGAGAGAGCTTGAGCGGGGGAGGGGCGGACAGAGAGAGGAGGACAGAAGCTCCAAAGCAGGGTCTGAGCTGACAGCAGCAGGCCCGACACGAACCGCGAGATCATGCCCTGAGCCAAAGTCAGATGCTCCACCGACTGAGCCGCCCAGGCGCCCCTATCTTTCAGCTATTGTAAATAATGCTGTCAAAACAAATACCTAAAATGAAAACATTTTGACGTTTTTGGCAGCGTGTGTCTGTTCTTTTTAGATCTGGCGGTCAGCAGACTGGTTTGCTCTCTGTGCCCTCTTAGCTGGGGAGCGTGACTCCCCTTTTGAGGCTTCCCCCGAGATGAGTGGGTTGTGGTGGTTGATCTCTGTGGGTCCTTCTGTGTCTCCTAAGGTCTTCAGGGCCGGGACTGGCTGTCTGTCCTACAGGCTCTGGCGGCCCATCCTGATCCCAGACCTTGCAGTTCTGGGGAGGCTCTTCAGCCAAAGGCACTTGCTGGGTAAAGGGTCATTGTGTCCAGAAATGGGAGCGGGTGGGGAGGAGGGGGGCGCTCATTACCAGCCTTAACTTTAATTACCTCGCCAGTTTTATACAACAAGTGTTTTAAGTTTTTTCCTTACTTAAAATTGAGATATAACCCGTATACCTTAAAACAGCGGATTGCGGTAGATTCACACTGCTGTGGAACCATCAGCTTTTTCTAAGTCCAGAACGTTCCACCTCAAAAAGAAACTGTGTCCCCATCAGCCATCCCTCCCCAGCCCCCACGAACCCCCTTCCTGTCTATGGATGCGCCTGTTCCGGACGTTTCACACACGTGGAGTCACATCCTTGTGGCCTCTCGTGTCTGGTTCCCCCGCCTTTACGAACGAAGCAGCTGTTGATGGACGTAGGTTCCCGTGAACTGGAGACAGGTCTCTGAGGCCAGCCAGCGCCAGGGGTCTTGACAGAGCTTGCCCCGACCAGCCGTCTGCATATTCACATCATCTGAGTCTGATGCCAGCCAGTTTGTAGAGCCTGGGGCCTAATGACTGACTCTTCCTGGTTCTGCAGGGCACAGAGGCATTTTGGGGAGACCAAGGTGCTTCATGCTGCGGGTTCTGGCTGCACGGGTGGACTTGAGCCGCCTCGGGCCGGCTGCTCCTTGTGGACCCCCAGCCCCCACCTGGTGCCCTTCTCAGTGGGAGCGACCGTGGAGGTCATGGTCCAGAGGGAAGGAGATGGTGTTACGTACAGTGCTTGGCCCATCATAGGCCTCCAGGTGGCAGACCCCTCCCACCAGATCGTTCCACACCAGGGCTGTCCCCTGGGCACTGCTTATGCTGGAGCCAGAGAGCTCTCCATCACGGGGACATCCTCGGTGCCAGGGGGCTAAACAGCATCCCAGGTCCTCACCACTCAACACTGGGAGCACCCCGTTGTGATGGCCACGGATTTCCCCAAACCTGGTCCCCAGTCCCTGGGGCAGGGTCACTCCTGGCCTGGGAATCCAGCACATCGTGGAGGGACCAAGAAAAGGCTCTCTGGCTGCCAGGAAAGGGACCGGTGCCTCTGGGCCCTCCCCCTACCCCAGCCCACCCCCCCACTGCTCCCTGCCCCCCACAACACTTGTCCGACCCCCTCGTATCCCTCGGGGGTGTCAGGACTTGGAGAACCGTCAGTTTGTTTTCTCAGCCTGAATGGAAAAGCAGGTGGGACTGTGGTCCGCCTTGTGCTTAGCTCAAAACTCGGGGTTCGTAGACCTGCAGGAGTAGTGCTGGCAGTCTGGCCCTCCACACCCCTGGGAGCCCCCGTGTGCCACTCAGTCTGTGAAAGGGTGGTGATGGTTAAGGCCACGTCACTTTCTTTACAGTAAGGAGGCAGGGTTGCCTGGGGGGCTCAGTTGTTCGAGCGTCCTGCTCTTGATTCTGGCTCAGGTCTTGATCTCATGGAATCAAGCTCCGAGTTGGGCTCTGTGCTCACAGCATGGAACCTGCTTGGGATCCTCTCTTTCTCTGTCTGTCTCTGTCTCTCTCAAAAAATAAGCAAACCTGAAAAAAAACTTAGAGTAAGGAGGCAGGAGGCTGGAGCAGTCCTCTGCCCATGAAAGCCCCAGCATCTCATCCGTGAAATGCGGGTCGTAACCATTTCCCCTCACTTGTCATTCAGATTATATTGTTTCGTGTGCCCGAAGCGGCTTCCGCAGGGCCAGGCCTGGCGAGCCAGGGCCCAACAGTCCAGGGGCGTAGAGCACCAGGCACCCCAGGCACAGGGGGGAGGGGCACTGCCCGCATGCCCTCTGCTTCGGTCCACAGATCCCGAGAACCCCTGGGCGTTGTCTCTTCCTGTCACAAGATGGATAACAAGAAGCGCCTGGCCTACGCCATTATCCGGTTCCTGCATGACCAGCTGCGGCACGGGGGGCTCTCGTCCGACGCCCAGGAGAGCTTGGAAGGTACGTGTGGGCCACTGCCCTCCCTCCTTCCCGCCGTGCAGACCCTAGTCTCCCGCAGGTATTCTCGGCACTACCCATCTTTCATCGAGGTGCGGTTCCAGAACGTTCTCCACCACTACCGCATGTGTGTGACTCCAGTGATCAGAGGAAGGCTCTCTTGAAAGAGGGGGTAGGGCACCCACGGTGCCTGGAAGCCACGTGGGGCTGAGGGTGGGGAGGCCATCTGACCCCCAGAGTCACAAAGTCGGGATTGTGTTCAGAAGAAAACACCTCTGTTCTCCCTCACAGTTGCGATCCAGTGCCTGGAGACTGCTTTTGGGGTGACCGTGGAGGACAGCGACCTCGCTCTCCCTCAGACTCTTCCGGAAATATTTGAAGCAGCCGCCGCGGGCAGGGTGAGCCTCTGGGCTTCCCGGAACAACAGTAACAAGTGCCGGTGCCAGGCCTGTGGGCAGGGCAGGTGGGGGCGCGGCCCGGCCACCTGGCCCAAGGCGTCTCCCTCGGAGCTCAGCTGCCCTCTCAGGCGGCCTGAGCAGGAGGGCGGCCAGAGGTGCGGGGCTGGGAGGAGGAAGACGGCAGGGCCGCCCGTTAGACAGCTCATCCCTGCCTTGGACCCAGGAGGCGCCGCAGGACCTGAGGAGCCCTGAGCGAACTCCGCCTTCAGAGGAGGACTCGGCGGAGGCAGAGCGCCTCAAAACCGAAGGTGAGAGACGAGTGGCAGCCGGGGGGCTTGCTGTCACGCAGCACCACGGCACAGGGGCTTGGGGGCCGGGGGCCGCAGAACGCGCGGATGTGAGGATGTGCGCAGGGTGGAGCCCCCGACGCGGCTGGTGGGGGCGTAAGCGGGCCGTCGCCGTGGAAGGCGTTCTGACAGTATGTGGTCATCCGATGGCGTGGTGTGTGGCCCGGCCTCTCCCCTCCCGGGCAGAGCCGTGGGCCCAGGAAAATTGCAGGCGCGTATCCACAGCAGCAAAAAGGGAGAACAGCCCATATGTCCACAGACCAGTAAAAGGGATAAACAAAACGTGACACATCCATAGTCAGGAACATCACTCGGCCGCCAGCAGGAGCGAGGCGCCCACACCCGCCACCCGGCAGATGGACCCTGAACACACGACGCTCAGGGAGGGAACCAGACACGAGAGGCCACACGGGGTGTGAGTCCACGTGTGTGAAACGTCCAGGACAGGCTCATCCGTGGACAGGAGGGGGGTTTGTGGGTGCTGGGGGAGGAGAGCGGGCGATGGCTGATGGGGACGGGGCTTTCTTCAGGGGAGAGGGAATGTTCTGGAAGTGACTACAGTGATGGACAACTGAATATTTTAAAAACCACCGAGCTGCACGCTTTGAAAATGTGAGTTTTATGCTACGTGAGTCACATCTCGTTAAACTTGGCTGTCTCTGAGGGGAGAAGCGGAAGTGAGGGTGTCGGGGACTTGTCTCCAGATGTCACAGCAGCGACAGGTGTCCTCACCGGGTGCTGGCTTGGGCCGCGAGCCCCGAGATGCCGGACGCAGCCGCCCCCTTCTCCCCTGCCACCGCCCTGAGCGACTGAGCGCTGCGTCCCGCCCGAGGCTCTCCTCGCGCCTTCCCACAGACGCCCGGGAGGGCGGAGCCCGCGTGTCGGAGCCCTCGGGTCTCGTGCGAACAGCGGGGTCACCGGTTTTCCTTTGTTCTAGGAAACGAGCAGATGAAAGGAGAAAACTTTGAAGCTGCCGCGCACTTCTACGGGAAAGCCATCGAGCTGAACCCCGCCAACGCCGTCTATTTCTGTAACAGGTGCCAGCCGGGCTCACGCGGGGCGGGGACTCACGTGGGGCCTGGGCAGGCAGGTCGCGTGTCCCCAGGAGACCAGGAGAGGTGTCCGAACAGTCCCCTAGGGGTTGTTACGCCGCAGCCCCTGAGAAGCAGTCCGTGGCAGGCGGCCAGGAACGTGTCAGTAAGCGTTGACAGCGGCCTTAAAATTAGGGAGCACCAACCTCCACGCGGGCGTTGCGACGAGAAATAAGCTAACGCTTGGGTGGCGTTTCATTCCTGTGTTCACATCAGCATCGTCGCCAACTGTGAAGAGTTGCATCTGGCTTGTACTTTAGTTAAATTTTTTAATGTTTAGTGAGTTTGAGAGAGAGAGAGAGACAAAACGTACGCGGGGGGGGAGGGGGGCAGAGAGAGAGAATCCCGAGCAGGTTCCGTGCTGTCAGCGCAGCCAACCGTGAGATCGTGGCCTGAGGCGAAACCAGGAGTAGGATGCTTAACCGACTGAGCCCCCCAGGCACCCCTGGCTCGTGCTTCTGAAGGGAACGCCGTATCACCCCAGCCTCCCAGTAGGGACTTTCTTGCTCATGAGCGGTTCTTGGTGACGAGAGGGACTGGATGGGACGTGGGACAGAATCGCACGTTCGTGTGAAAGGCACAGGAACCAGCAGAGAACAGAGACCGGAGGGGGCACCAGACGTCATCCACGTGGTCTCCAGGGTGAAACTGCTTTAGCTTTAACGTCTTTCTCTTTTTGGGGCGATCACACAAACGGGTGGACAGAAAAGGTAGGCGCGTCGTACAGAGTCCTGTACCCCGTTTCTGCCAGCGCAGCCGCTCCGTGCTTTCTAGCTGATGTCTTTTTTTATCTTAAAAAAAAAAAATTTTTTTTTGTTTGACGTTTATTTATTTTTGAGACAGAGAGAGACAGAGCATGAACGGGGGAGGGGCAGAGACAGAGGGAGACACAGAATCGGAAGCAGGCTCCAGGCTCTGAGCCATCAGCCCAGAGCCCGACGCGGGGCTCGAACTCACGGACCATGAGATTGTGACCTGGGCTGAAGTCAGACGCCCAACCGACTGAGCCACCCAGGCGCCCCATCTAGCTGATGTCTTTTTGTACTTCAGAAACTGGGGGAAGCGTAAAGGGGAATATTAAAAAACACCCAGTGAGAAAAACTATCAAATGCGGCAAGTCGAGAGCGTGGACAGGGGTCTCGTGGCAGATCAGTTATTTTCTAGTAGGTTCTCCCTGACGCAGAACAGGCGCCAGCCCTCCAACAGTGGCGCCTCCCCGTGCGGGGCAGGGTTGGGCCGATCTGTTCTGCCTCCTTCAGCCTCGGTTTCCCCGGGAGGCTGCCGCAGCCCCGGCACGGCTGCTCCGCAGGCAGAAGCCTCGGCAGCCCTGCGTCCGTCCCGCCTGACAGACGGGGAAGCTGAGGCCCCTCTGTGGCAGCGAGCCAGGCACACGACCCCTGACCTGCGCTTTGTCTCCCCAGAGCGGCGGCCTACAGCAAACTGGGGAACTACGCAGGGGCCGTGCAGGACTGTGAGCGAGCCATCTGCATAGACCCGTCCTACAGCAAAGCCTACGGCCGGATGGGGTGAGTGCGCCCGTACGGCGTGTGGTGTCTGTCCGCTTCCTCCTCTTGCCATCACCCCTGCAGTTCGCTTCAGTCCTGACTCTGCCCAGACCAAGTGTCACACCCCCCAGGGTCAGGACTCAGCCCCACTCAACGTCGGGGCCTTCCAAACTTCTGATCCGCCCGCTGTCTGGGCTCCTGCCACTCGCTCTCGTGCCTCCGTGGTTTGCGAGAGCAGGTCGCAGGACTCGGGAGCACGCCCGTGCTTCCTGCTTGATCGAGGGACACGGGTGAACAGCCAGACGAAGAGGTCCACAGGGCAGGGTGCAGGGGATCCCCCTGGAGTGGGGTGGCCTCCCTCGCAGCATGTGGTTACCTTCACCAGTGGGGACCTTCTTCAGATCTCATTGTTGAAGAGGTTTTTTTTTTTATTTATTTTTTTATTTAAAAAAAAAAATTTTTTTTTTCAACGTTTATTTATTTTTGGGACAGAGAGAGACAGAGCATGAACGGGGGAGGGGCAGAGAGAGAGGGAGACACAGAATCGGAAACAGGCTCCAGGCTCTGAGCCATCAGCCCAGAGCCCGACGCGGGGCTCGAACTCACGGACCGCGAGATCGTGACCTGGCTGAAGTCGGACGCTTAACCGACTGCGCTATCCAGGCGCCCCGCATTGTCGAAGAGTTTTATAGCCTCTCCAGTCTTCTCCCTCCTAGAAGTTTGGGGGCCATGAGATCCCCCCCAACTCAGATCTGAAATTTGGTCTTCCTGGCCACCAGCCCCACCCTGAGTCACATCATTGGCATAAACTCAGATGGGGTTCAAGGGGCTCGTTACAAAGAACAGGAAACGCCTATGACTTAGGAAGTTTAGGGTTTTAAGAGCTCTGTGCCAGGAACAGAGGCCACATCTGACCACCCCGCCCTCTGGCCCCCTGCTTCGGGCCTTCAAGCTCTTTGTGTGGGTCCCTCTGGGGCACCAGCCTTTGTGCCTTTGAATTTTCATACGCCTGTACTCTCGGCCCCCGTGGCCCTCGCATGCCATTCCCACCGGACGCTGGCCACAGCGACACTGGAGCGGTTTGGGGTGTCGGGCAGCCTCCCAGGCCCTCCCCCACATCGCGCTGCCTCTCCTCCAGCCTCGCGCTCTCCAGTTTGAACAAGCACACCGAGGCAGTGGCCTATTACAAGAAGGCCTTGGAGCTGGACCCCGACAACGAGACCTACAAGTCGAACCTCAAGATAGCCGAGCTGAAGTTGAGGGAGACGCCAAGTCCCGTGAGTGGCCCCGGGGAAGAGAGGGCCCTGGCGGGCAGGCCAGGTAGACACTCAGGGCTGGTGGCTTAATCCAGTCCGGTAGGAGACAAAGACACAGAAATGCCTGTCACAAAGGAAAAAGTTTATCCCCACAGGCCCTGGAAACGGGAGGCAGGGCCACACACAGGAGCTCCAGGGTCGGCCAGGAGGCCAGTGCCCCTGTGGTGGTTTCCGGGGGAGGAGCAGGGAGGCAGGGGATGCAGGCTTAGGATCAGCTAGGCGAGCAATTCCAGCAGAGTCCGGGGTATGGGGGCCGGCCCTGGTGGCCGAATGCCAGGCCCTGGGGAATGGCTGACTGGCTCGTGCACTAAAGGTGGCCCGCAGGTGACTGTTCACTCTCTCTGGGAATTGCTCACCCTGAGGGACCGTCCTCCAGGGTTCACGGGGGCCCAAGACATCAGAACGCTAGAACGTGAAGGACGGCGCTCTTGTAAACGTTCATAACTGGTTTGTGCCTTTCACGAAGTGCTCTCTGGCCTCAGGGCCTGGCTGCTTGGTTGGTGGGATGTCTGAGCCGTATGCCTCTTAGAATTTGGACAGGCCCCGCGTGGGGTGTTGTGTCTCAGTTCTTGGTTCCTGGGGGCGGGGCCGGCCACCGTGGTCCTGTGACCACTCACCAGGGCTTTTCTCCCCACAGACAGGAGGTGTCGGCAGCTTTGACATTGCTGGCCTGCTGAACAACCCAAGTTTCATGAGCATGGTAATCTGCACTCCCCCCTCTCTCGTGGGTTCCGGTTCCTCTGGGGGCCATGACCTGGGCGCTGGGGGCTGAGCAGCATCCCCGGCTCCACCCCTTGATGCCAGGAGCCCCCCAGCGTGACAGACACAGATGTCCCCAGACACCACCCTTGTCGCTAGGGCAGCATCGCCCCCAGTGAGACCCCCTCAGTATGGAGCACAAAGGACAGACTGGGTCCTGCCTCTCACGGTCGCATGACCCAGGAAAACAGCATCCCTCTCTCCAGCTCGGTTTCCACCTCACACTGTGGAGACCCTGGTAGCCACACAGCTGCAACTGCTCCTCGGAGGAGGAGACACCGAGGAGCCCGGGATGCCACCAAGGTGGAGGTCCCACCTTCCCATGCCAGAGACTTGAGTCCTGAAGCACCTGTTCTGTGCAGCGCTGTCCTTTGAAGGCAGGCACCCGCCTGTGTCCTTGGGGCTGGTCCCACACATGCAAGTTCTTTCAGAGTGGCCACAGGGCCCAGGGTTTCCAAGTGTCCAGAAGAGGGAAATCCTGCGCCTTCCGGCCGTCAGAAGCATCCCCATTACAGCAGGAGGCGGGCCAGCCAGGCATGGCGATGGGCCGGGCATCACTTTGTATTTTTGTTGGCACACGGCCACACCCGTGCAGTGACGGTGACACAGGGCTGTCTGGTTGGGGCAGGGATGGGCCCATAAGGTGAGAACCTTGACTCTGGCCCTTCACAGAATTTAGCCAGCCCTCGTGAGCCATGTCAGGAAGACCCCGCTTTAGCTGCCCACTCAGCCGCGTCCTGAAGTCGGTCCTAGGGAGAGAACCCTCGGGGAGTTAAGTTTAAATGCAGGCATGCAGGGTAGTGATAGTAACCGAGGAAACAAAAGAGGCCAACTGTGCTGACAGATCCATTGGCCGGAAAAACGGATCTGGATACATCTACACAGCAAAGAGTAAGCAGCCAGTAGGAGATGATGAGGTGCCTGGAGTCTCTTTAAAGAAAAGTCTTACGCGGGATGGAAGCACGTCAGGAAGGCCGAGCGCCCTTGGGAAGCGTGTGCGCAGGAGCCCCTGGGCGCCTGCTGTGTCTGATCATGTGTTCCTTTCTGCAGGCGTCAAACCTGATGAACAACCCCCAAGTTCAGCAGCTGTAAGTGACAACTGTGTGCCTTTGACCTTCTTGTGGTTACATTTTCCATTGTGACAAGACACACGTGACTTAAAACCTGCCTGTTGTAACTGTTTCAAGGTTTACAACGCAGAGGCATTAAGCATTTTCAACGTGTTGTACAGCCATCACCGCTGATTAATTTCAGGACATTCCATTATCCCAAAAAGAGTCCTTGTCCCCATTATAGGCATTTTAACCCCCCCCCCCCGTGGTCCCTGGCCCCCACAAACCCCCTTCCCATCCATGGACGAGCCTGTTCCGGATGTTTCACACACGTGGACTCACACCCCGTGTGGCCTCTCGTGTCTGGTTCCCTCCCTGAGCGTCGTGTGTGAGCGCCTGTGTTCAGTTCTTCTGGGCCAACGCCCAGGAGTAGACTTGCTGTGTCGTGTGGTGATTCTGTGTCACTTAAGAATTGCCGGACTGTGGTTAAATCTTAAAGCAAAATTTCTGAACCCAGCACTGCTAACATTGGGGCAGTCACTCGGCGGGGGGGGGGGGGGGGGGGGGGGGGGGGGGGAGGAGGGAGGGGTGTACCAGGTGCCGTGGGGGCTAAACAGCACGCCTGGTCAGCCCCCACCCTCACTGCCAGGAGCCCCCCAGTCGTGAGGACCACTGTCTTTAAGCCAGAAACGAGTGTTCCCGAGTGAGCCGGTGGCGTTCACAGCAGCTGCTGTCAGAGGACGGGCTGTCAGAGGACGGGCGGGCTGGGCAGCTCTGGGCCCCGAGGGGCCGCCAGGTGGCGGCAGAGAGCAGCTGGAGGAGGAGGAGCAGGACCCAGCCGGAACGGGCAGGCCAGGCTGTCTGTGCACATCGTGGGCTCTCTCCTTGCAGCATGTCCGGGATGATTTCGGGCGGCCACAACCCCCTGGGGACTCCTGGCACCAGCCCCTCACAGAATGACCTGGCCAGTCTCATCCAGGCGTGAGTAGACGTGCCTGGTGGGACTCTGGGGTGGTGGGGGCCCGCCCTCGAGAATAAAAGCGCAAATGCTGTGTCCCTGGGTGCTCGATAAGACCCCGCTACCGGGACCCAGTGAGTAGCCGCACTGCCCGTGGGGGCACGCACCTAGGAAGTGGCCGGGAGGGTGCCCCGGGGCCACCAGCTGAGCCCGGGCACGCCCCTCCTGCAGCGGCCAGCAGTTCGCCCAGCAGATGCAGCAGCAGAATCCAGAGTTGATAGAACAGCTCCGAAGTCAGATCCGAAGTCGGACCCCCAGTGCCAGCAACGATGACCAGCAGGAGTGATGGCCCACGTGAGTCCACTGTGGCCGTGAGGGGTGAGAGCCTTTGTTTGACAGCCCGGGTGCACGAGGTTGGGGGTGGTGTCTGGGGCCATCGGGCCCCTTTCCGAGGTGTTTCTGCCCGAATCCTGTCTCTCCCTTCCCAGTTCCCTTCTGTGGGTGGGTTTTATACAGAGAGGGGCTGAAAGCCCACCACTCCCGGGCAGGGCTGCTGCCCGAGGGCCTGCAGAGAGTGGGCGGCCACCACGATGGCCAGGGAGGTCTCCAGGGGTGGGATGACAGGCCACCCTGGCCCCTTGCTTCCCGTGCTCCCCTGGGCTTGTGTGCATATGTGTCTGTGGTGAGTGGATGTTAATGAGGGGCAGCTGGAAGACAAATGGGCTGTCCCGGAGGGCTCCTGGCCACCTTGGCTGGCTCCGGGGCCACCCCTAGGGGCCCTTGGCCTCAACCTGTGTCCACTAGCCTTGCCTCCTGGCATAGTGGGCTTCCGCCCAGAGGCCTGGGCATTTCTGTCATCCCATTTCTCCTTTAACCGTGCTTTTTCTATTAAAAATTTTGAAGGACGGGGGCACCTGGCTGGCTCAGTCGCAGAGTGTGCAACTCTTAATCTCAGGGTCGGGAGCTCCAGCCCCGTGCTGGGTGTAGAAGTTACTAAAAAAATAAACAAAAAAACAGTTTTAAGGATTTTAAAAGACAAAAATATTAAGAAGCAGGAATAACAACTTTGATCTCTCCGCCCACGACACCTAACGTTAGTTATTTGGGCACTTTTTTCCAGTTTTTTTGGGTTTTTTTTTTTTTTTTTAGCACTCTTAAAAAATAGAACGAAACATAGTTAAGATCAATTTTGCATTTGTTGTATGTCGTAAGCTCATCTGCACAACACCTCTGCCAATGTTTCCCTGTCTGTGGCCTCAGAACCTACAGCGCAGTTCTGTGTCTGTGCTGACGTGGTGCTGCCTCCCCCCACCCCCTTGAACATGGCCGTGGAGCCACGGAACCACAGAGATTTAGGCTGAAGCGTCACAGGGCTGGTGCCGCCTGGGCCGTAGCCGTCCCCATCCCCACGCCCGAAGTCTGGCCTCCACCGGGCCCACCACACCCTGACTGGGCCCTCGTGTCCTCTCCCCACAGCCCTCCCAGCATCGCCAGCTCCTTCCCACCGACTGGAAGCCTTCTCGCATTTTGCCGTCTTCTCCCCTTGGACTGCCCAAGAGAGAAAAAGAAAAAGAAATTGGACCTGCATGTTAAGATGGATTTTTATTATTTTTATTTTGCCCTTCATCCTTCCTTCCCTGTTTGTAGTCTCCCATGGCCCCCAGACCCCTCTCGAAACAGAGCCAGCAAGCTGTGAATGCAGACCAGCTCCCAGAAAACCCAGTCACTAAAGTATTTTTTAGACTGTTCCAGGGCGGGGGTCGTTCTCGAGCCCCTGTCCAGGAAGCAGCCAGTTTTATGTCAAGCCACGTCAGGGACACCCGTGGCTCTCAGAGCCCCGTTTTGCAGCCCCCGCGGTCTGTCTTCAGAGGCCTCCGCAGCCCGGTGAGAAGACACTTCTGAGTCGACCTTGGCCTCCCCAGCCGCGCCCTGCTCGGATGAGCTCACTGCCAGCCGCGGTCTGGGCGCCAGTGTCTGCCCTGCCCCTCGGACTGCGGGTTTTCGCGTGAGGAGCTCTTCAGATGCATTTTCCTCGATGACAATTTCCGTTGCCTCGCGCCCCAGCGGGAGCAGGGGTGGGACCGTCCTGGGGCGCACAGGACCAGGTACCGGGACTTCCGATCGAGCATTTTGATGGACACGCATCTCATCTCCTCTGACCCTTTCATCCCAGTACTCGTGGCCGACAGACCCCAGGGGGCAGATCATGACCTTCCAGCCCGTCCCCAGCTGGGTGTCCCAGCCCCACTGCCCTTCTGCCCACAGGTGACCCTGCTGGCCGACATGTCTAGGTTCTTGGCAGGTTCTGTCCTGTTCAGGGCTGGGGGCTGGCGGGGGGCCCTGGTGCCACCAGAGCTGCTTCCAGGGTGGGCAACCTGCCCAGGACACAAGGCCACCTCAGACATCCCCATGGCCTCTGCTGGGGGCGGCGGGTGGGGGTTGGGGGGCAGGTCCACTGGCCCCGCTGTACCAGCAGCGACGTGGACAACTGGATCGTTCGAGGTTCCCTGGTGTCGTCGGCTGTCTGCGAGCAGACCCAGTACCGTGTGTGTCGTAGGTAACTAGTAGGAAGACGGGCCACTGCCAGCCACCGCGGTCTGTCCTGCGTCTGGCAAGATGTGTCCTAACTCTTGAGTGCTAGCCATGGTGACAAGCATAATGTGTGGGGAATAAATAGACATCGTGACCTCTGCTCAGCTCTGCATTGACCTCTGGCGCCACCCTTACCCTCTTGCCCCCAGTTTCTAGAAGCCCCCAGCCTGGAGTTCCTACCTCTGGCACATGCTGGGTGTGAATCTTGTCAATGCCTGGTGTGACGAGGCTGGAAGCAGTTTCTGTGTCCGAGATCACAGACGATTCCAGAAACAGTGAATCTCTGGGCTGGTTCTGTATTTTCTCTCCCTTGTTTTCATCTCCCATAACCCTCCCCTGAGGGGCCAGCCTGGACTCCTGGCCTCTCGAGAACAGGGAGACTATTCTATGTTCCTTCTCTAGTGTGTTCTGAGAGTCCACCCATTCTCCCTTGGGTAACCCCCGGGGCCTCCCTTTATAACTGCTGCAGGCAGGGGAAGTTGTCCCTCCAGCGGCTCGTCCTGGCCCCCACCCCAGTGCTCTGTGTCAGCAGGGACTTCCTGGGGACCCCACTCTACAGGCGTCCTGCTCCATCCATGGGTGGAGAGACCCAGTTTCCAGGTTTGTGGCTGCCCTGGGGAGCACCCCTCTCGTGAGCACGAGGTTAGCACGCATCTCCGAGGGCACGTGAGGCTCCTCTGGGCTCGCCCGGGCGACCTTGCCCTGGGGATACCGGTCTGCGTCAGGATGGCTGTGGCCGTGGCAACCACACTCCTGGTATGGAGCAGGTGGGGGCCGGGGATGCTGCTTCGCCAGCCCCCATCGGTCTGGCCTTCACATGGGCAGCCCACGTGGTGCTGATGCATCTGTTTGGAGAACCCTGCTCTGAGAGGCACTGGCTGGCACATGAATACCAGCCATACGTTCTGGAAACATCTACATATGTCTTCGGTCTTCCCACATAATCTCATTTCTTCTGTCTGGTGTGTCCGTCCCCGAGCGGCCCCACACCCAGCCTAAGTGTTCAGGAAAGCTCCAGAAACTTTGTGTTGGAACCGCTGGCAGAGTGGGATGAGGGGAAGAAAAGGAGCGGCTGTCAACGTCTCCTCCCCGAAGCTGGCAGCTTCTCCGTGCGCCTTGACAAGAAGTGTGTCACGCTTAATTACTGCCCGATCCCACACGAGGTAGAAATAGGATCTTTCTGAACATTGCTGTCAGAGGTGCATTGAGGGGGAGAAAAAAAACGGCAATTAAGCACAGAGTTAGCATAAGTCGTGACTTGGAGAAAGCCCCCGGGAGTGGATGGAGCTTTGGGATGCAGGGCAGCAGCGGATGGAAACGGGGGTCTGTTCCCGTCCCTGCACCCCCAGGCTCCTGGGCGCCGGGCTGCAAGCCCACCCAGCTTCCGTCCCAGGACGCTGAGGGGTCTCCTGCGGTCAGTGCTTCCCCTCGGGGACCGGGCAGTGTCTGGGGATGTGGCGGGGGTGGGGGTTTGTCACAGCTCAAGGGGCTGGGGCCAGGGATGTCAACCCCCCCCCCCCCCCGCAGTGCCCGGCACACCCCCAGAGGACGACCGTCGGCATTGCCGGCACCTGGTGGGCCCTACGTAAACTTGTCCTGGACAGTTGGCCCCCATGAAACCAGTCTGTTTGCTGGCTCTAGAGGGCTCCTGTAAGTCTGCAGTACAAACTGTGCGCGCCAACCTGGGTGACTTGAAAACCCCAAACTGAGCTGGCTTTCCCAGCACCCCTCCACCTCCTCTCCCTTTTGAAAAGCAATGATTTCAAAGGGACTCTCGTGGGTGAGACGCTCGGGCCACCAGGTGGCGCACCGGCACCGTGGCCTCCCGCCTGCCTCCATCCCAGGGCTGGCGCGCGGCCTCTGGACAGAAAGGAGGAGGCTACGTCCATTTCTGAAACCACCTGGGCAGGAGGCTAGAAACTGCCATGGCCCTAGGGGTCAGAGCTGTGCTTTCCAGACCTGGTTCCCTTTCAGGATTGTAAATCCTCATAGCCACGGACTTTCTGCTGGGCGCTGTGCCATGACAAGGCCGCCGTCCTGGGGTGCCTGGTACAATATAGGGTGGGAGATACAGATCCCTTCTGTGCCCGGGTCGGAGAATGGAACCACAGATTCTGCTCGGCTCGTGGCTGTCGGAAGCTCTTTGTAAGGTCAGGTAGGTGTGGGGGTCCACTCTCCCTCCTTACTAGGCTGCTAACTCTTTTCCTCATAGCGTAACACATGCACAGAAGTGCACACATCACGAGCAAACCGCCCGATGAGTTTTCATGCAGGGAGCATGCCCTTGTCATCGGCACCGGGGCCAAGAACAGAACCCAGCCACCTCCCCTCATATCCCCCAAGGGTAACGCTGCCTTAGTGTTGATTGCCATGGGTTAGTGTGGCCTGTTTTTGAATGTGTGTAAAATGGAATTTTTTTTAAAGGCAAAATTATAAAGATCATAGAAGAAAATTTAGAATATGACTTCAGGTGGGCAGATTTTCTTAGAGCATAACGTTGTGATAGTTGATTTTTTTAACGTTTATTTTTGAGGGGGTGGGTGGGGAAGGAGCAGAGAGGGAGACACAAAATCCGAAGCAGTTTCCAGGCTCTGAGCTGTCAGCACAGAGCCTGACATGGGACTCAAACTCATGAATGGTGAGATCATGAGCTGAGCAGAAGTGAAACACTTAATTGAGCCACGCAGGTGCCCCCATAATTTTATGTATCCACGTGGGCAGGCAATGATACAACAGCCCAGCTTCCCAGTCCCTCAACTACAGCAAGTTCTTATCTATGTTTATACCAACTGTCCTCTGCTGCCCTACATTACACACACACACACACACACACACACACACACACACACAGTGGACTTGGTTAATTCGCACACAAAACTCTTTCTCTTCAGGGCTTTTTTTTTTTTTTTTTTTTTTTTTAAGAGAGAGAGCGCAAGTGGGGGAGGGGCAGAGAGAGAGGGAGACACAGAATCTGAAGCAGGTTCCAGGCTCTGAGCTGTCAGCGCAGAACCCAACGCGGGGCTTGAACCCATGAACTGTGAGATCACGACCTGAGCTGAAGTCAGATGGTTAACCGACTGAACCACCCAGGCCCCCCTCTTCAGGGCATTTCGTACAGTCGGTAGTTTTTCCTTTACGTATGTGCATTACCTAGTTACCTTCTGCCTAACAAACTACCCCCCCCCCCAACTTAGTGGCTTTGAAACAGCAACATTTGTTATCCCATAGTTTTTGTGGATTAGGAATCCAGGTGCAGCTTAGATGGGCCCTCAGCTTCAGGGTCTCTCAAAGTCTATAATCAAGGTGCCCACTGAGCAGCAGTCGTCGGAAGGCATGATTGAGACAGGACCCCCTTCCGTGATCATTCACGATGTTGGCAGGATCCAGTAATTTAACAGGCTCTTGCACTGAAGGTCTGCTGACTGTTGGCTGGCGGTCATCCTCAGCCCCTTGCAGTGCGGGCCTCTCCAGCGTCTCAGCTTGCTTCGTCAAGGCATACAAGCTGAAAAGGCAATGGAGTTGTGCTAGGAGGACAGAAGTCGGTGTTTTGTAACCCAGTCAGGGAAATGACATCCCATTCCTCTGCCATATTCTGTTTGTTAGAATCAAGTCCCCAGGGGCAGCCCAGAGTCAAGGAGGGAATCGCACAAAGGCATGGGTACTAGGATGTCGAGATCGTGTGGAACCATCTTAGAAATCTGCCCATCGTGGTGTGCTATTAATTCATTTGTATTTGTCTCTCTCACTAGACTGTGAACTGTAAGGACCTAGGGTTCGTTTTATACTCCATTAATGAAAATTTGGGCGGGGGAGGCGCCTGGGTGGCTCAGGTGAGCATGACTCTTTGGCTCGGGTCATGACCTCACAGTTTGTGGGGTTTTGCCCCTCGTTTGAGCTGTCAATGCAGAGCCTGTTTAGGGTTTTCAGTCTCCTTCTCTCTCTGCTCCTCCCCCGCTCACACTCTATCTCTTTCTCAAAATAAACATTTAAAAAAGAAATTTAAAATTTTTTAGTTGTGGTGAGATATACATAAAATTAAATGTACCATTTTAACCACTCTTAAGGGCACAGTTCAGCAGCATCAGGCAACACTCACACTGTCATGCAGCCACTCCCACCATCTGTCTCCAGAACTTTCCATCTCCCCAAACTGAGACTCTGTCCCCATGAAACACTGACTCCCCGCTCTTTGTCCCAGCACTGGATCCCACCAGTGCTCTGGATGGGATTCCTCTAGGGACCCCCTGTGAGTGGAGTCACACAGGACATACCTTCTGTGTCTGTCTTCTGTCACTGCACACAGTGTCCTCTGGGTCCATCCACACCGTGGCACTCTGTGCTTTATTCTTAGCAGCTCTCTTCATGCCTGGCTCATAGTACGCTGACAACAAGACTTTAGTAAACAAATGAATACAGTCTTCTCTTTTATAACTCATCGCTTTAAAATTTTTTTTTAATTATTATTTTAGTATATGTGCTGCCAAAGTGAGCACATAACTCTGGTTGTTTTTATAGGGCAGTGAAACAAGCTTTTTAAAAAAGTATTGTCTTCTCTCTGTCTAAAAACTATCAACAATTCTCAGTCTTCATCTTATTTGGCCTGTTAGCAGCATTGTTACAATAACCAAATGATTGTGTTAAAAGATGCTGGATCTGTCACGTCTCTGACCAAAACTGCAACTGCTCCCTATTTCCCTCCAAGGCCTCTTGTGACCCATGTCCTTTTATCCTGTGCTTTGGCCACACTGGCATTCTTGCACAGACCTGCCAGGGCCTCCGTATTCTCAGTCCCTTATGTGTGTGACGGTCTGCCTCCATATACCCGCTGGACTAACTTCATGTTCACCTTTGCTCAAACATTAAGCACCTTACTTAAAATAGCAACCCATACCCAGAACTTTTGATAGCTCCTCATTGGCTCTTTTATCCCAGGGCACTTGTTACCTTCCGACATCATTCCATTACTTATTATGTTTACTGATTATTTTCTGTGTCTTCTCCTAGAATGTAAGCTCCGAAGTTGGCGGGGTGTGGGGAGGGTGGCGGATCTTGGTTTGTTCACAGATGTTCTTCTACAAGAGGCCCTGGAACACATAGAAGGCAGGGATGTGGACACAGATGAATCTGCGTCTTAAATTGAAGGGAAGGACACCAGCGTCGTGGACGCTCAGGGAGAGACAGTCTCCCGTAGCAAATGGTTTCCCATCAATGGCCAAACCTCCCTAGAGCGGGATTCAGCACCGGGCACCCCTGGACAGCTCTGGCAGCCAAGTCGTACCGGAACCATTCCTCTAGGGCTGGAGTTTCCCGCCGGAGGCACCTGCTGGCTGTACCTACCTCTCAGAAACAGGAAACTACTTTCCCATGCCGGTAGGAGAGGTGGCGGGGGTGGCGGGGGGGGGGGGGGGGTTCACAGGATGAGTGGCAACCACAGCGGCTAATGGACACGATACACTCGGCCCGTGGCGCTCGGGGTAGCCAATGAGCAGCGGCGTGGGCGGGGCGTGGGCAGCCGCGCGCGGAGCCGGGGCCGGACAGGAGCACGGCTTGTGGGGTCGAGACCGCGCGGCGGTTGAGCGGCGGGAGGCGCCGGCGGGCGGGCGAGGGCCCGGCGGAGGTGCGTGCGGACAGGGGCCGGGGACCGGGGGCCTGGGGCTGGGTGCCAGGGCGGGGCGTTTCGGGGTCTGGCCGGCTCGGCCGCCCGTTAGCGGAGGCCCGGCTGCGGCCCCGAGGCTGGTTTCCCCCCCGATCGGCGAGGTCTGTCTGTAGTAATTAGCTTTCGAGTCCCCCGGGCAGAGCGCGAGTTGCTCCCTCCCCGGCGGAGCCCTCTCGGCCTCGGCCTCGCCCTCCCCGGGGCCCCCGCTGCAGCGCGGGCACACAACAGACGCTCGGTGTGTAGTGAGTGAATGAATGAATGCGCCTGTGCTGTCCTGGTCCCACCCCCATCAGCCCCCGGGTTGAGAGCGCACAGCCCCCCTCCCCACCCGCACTGCACAGACCGGGGCATCTGGACACCCGGCAGGGATTTACGCGATGCCCGCCGTCGACCTGCCTGTGCACTGGGTGCTGCTGGGGGGCCCGCCTCCAGCAAGACAGGCTCTCTGCCCGCGCGGAGCTTGCAGCCCTGAGCAAGGGAGCGCATTCAGGGACTCTGAGTTATGCAGTTTCCTGTAGCACAAATAATGCCAGAACTTCACGCCAGGGAAGGGGAGGGAGAGGCCCCTCCATCCGGTGGCATCCGAGCTGAGACCTGAAGACCTCAGTGAAGTGGGGTGTGGGCCGTGAGAGCTGGGAGGTTAGGAGGAAACTAAGGGACAGAGGAGCAGCCAAGGGCCCTCGTACTAACAGTGACGCTTTCGAGTCCAGGGCGATATCTGCACCACTTGGGTTCGTGGAGTCCTGTAAAGAGGTCCACATGCTTCATTCAGCTCACCTGTTTGGTTGCCAGTGGTTACTGAGCATCTGTTCTGCACCAGGACTCGCGGTGGGTACAAGGCATACAGTTTAGGGCACAGGTCCGCCAGGGGAGGCCCTTCCAAGGCATCCTGGAGGCAGTGACCTAAAAGACAAGACATCATCGGGAGGTCAGGGGGAAGACATGTTCCAGGACAAGAGAACAACCCATACAAAGGCCCTGAGGCAGGAACGGGCTAGGCATATTCAAGGCCCACAAAAGCCCGTGTGGGGTGAGCGAAGCCAATGGTGCAGGGCCTTCTGTACAGGGTATGGTGCTTGGTTTCACGTACGGGCAGTGGGAAACCAGTGGAGCAGCACCACCCGATAGAACATTCTGCAGCAGTGGAGATGTTCTCTGTCTGCGCTGTCCAGTATGGTGGCGACGGCACTTGTGTGGCTATTGGACACTTGCAGTATGACTGGTGTGACCGAGGAGCCGAATTTTGCCTTTCATTCAGTTCTCCTTAGCTTAAATAGACGCACGTGGCCAGTGGCTCCCATACCGGACAGTGCAGCCGTGGATACTCCTGCGGAAGGCAGGGATGCGGGCTAGGCCTGGAATGGAGCAAGGTCCTGGGGGTGATGGGCTTGGTCACTAGAGCTGGGCAGGTGATCCAACAGCTGACGCGGTTGCCCCTGGCGTTCACAGCGGATGAACCGAGGCATGAGCCCCCAGCCACGTGGCTGGGCCCAGTAGCACATCGTGGGACGGGAGTGTGCGCCCACACATGGTTTGGCCCCGCGGTGACCGGAGCAGCCTGGGCCACCACCATGATGAAGTTGTTGGTGGCCAAAGTCCTCTGCATGGTGGGCGTGTTCTTCTTCATGCTGCTTGGCTCCCTGCTCCCGGTGAAGATCATCGAGACGGATTTTGAGAAGGCCCATCGCTCAAAAAAGATCCTCTCGCTCTGCAACACCTTCGGAGGCGGCGTCTTTCTGGCCACGTGCTTCAATGCCCTCCTGCCCGCCGTGAGGGAAAAGGTAAGGGGTCCCCGGGGGTAGACGCCGCCCTTGGCACCTTATGGCCAAGGGTCACTGACGTTTTTTCACTAAAGCCACCAAGCTGGGTGGAGCCTTGACACTGTAAGGGTGACAGGAAGTGGATTTGCTGTGTGACCGTGCATTGCTTGCTTCTCTTCTCTGGGCCTTGTCTGGTAAACAGGGGGTTTGAACTAGACACAGGGTTGCTCGCTGGCGAGCTCACCCGTTGCTACCTGAGCAGACTGCCCACCATGGCTGCCATACACTTTGTCCTGAAGCTGGCAGTTTGGGCCTCTCTTCAACACCTGTATCGGTTAGCTGCTGCCGCCTAACAAGTCACAACAGACTTAGCACCTTAACCGGATACGTGTTTATTATCACAATTTTTGTGGGGCTGGAGTCTGGACAGCACGTAGCAGGGTCCCCTGCTCCGGGCTCTCTCAGACAGCGTTCCGGGTATCCGTGGGCTGTGGCCTCACCTCAGGGTTTGAGGAGACGGGTCGGTTTCTGAGTTCATGTGGTGGTAAGGCAAGTTCAGCCCTTCCCGGTTGTCAGACCCAGGGGCCTAGTTTCTCCCCGGCTGCTGGCGGAGGATGGCCCTCAGGCCCTGGCCACGTGGGCCTCCCCAACACGGCCGCATGTTTCATCAGCAGGCCACAGCCGGTGCCTGCATCTTGGGCGTCCAAAGCTGCGAGTTGACACGTTTCTGCGGCCTTCCGCTGCTAGCCTCGTGCTCCTTTGTTCACAGTGTGGGAGACTCACACAGTCAGCGTCCAGGGGGGATAAAATCTCAGAGTCCTCAGGCCCAGACTGCTGTGATGGTGCATGTGGCCCTTCCATGGTCCTCCCAGAGCCACTCCATGCCGCACGCCTGCCCGCACCTGAGCCTTGGAGGGTCAGGTCCCTCCCCTGCGGCCCCTGGCCAGCCTCAGCTGGCACGGTCACCCTGCAGAGAGCAGTGCTGCACACTGTGGCTTTTGCGTCTGCCTTGTCTTCCTCGATCTGATCTGATCCATGTTCATCCCTGGGGTGGGGGGTTAGTGCTCCCCACGTGCTGGTGTCTCCCCAGGTGTAGCACACGCAGGCCTCTGTGAGATGTTTGGCAAATGAATGAAGCGGCTTCTCTACAAAACACGGCCTCTGCAGCAGCGGGGGTTCCCCTGTGGGGGACGACTCTGCCACCAGGGGACACTGAGTGATGGCAGGTCACTGGGTCAGGGGGTCTCACCTGGGCGTCCTACCCCCAGGGTTACTGGATGATGTCTGGAGACATCTGAGGTCATCACGACTGGCGGAGCTCCTGGCATCAGGTGGGTGGGGCCAGGGATGCTGTTCCACACCCTCTCCCACCTCCCTCTGGTGCCCAGAACGGCCCCCGGACAGAGAATGACCTGGCCCCAATGCCAGCACTACCCGTCGCAAGTCGTGACGACCACAGTGTCCTCAGACTTTGCAGGTGTGCCCTGGGGCAGGATAGCCCCCAGTGTGTGTGTGTGTGTGTGTTCCCGGGCTGTCACGAAGGCTGTGACAGGAAAGAAAGGGGTGTCACGAGCATAGTTTGGAGCGCCTGGCTCAGGTGGAGCCCTCGGGAATTGCATGTGCACGTGAGCATTGTGCAGCCGTGAGTGAAAGTGGAGGAGGAACGGTCCAGACGGCCAACAGCTCACCCTGCAGCCCCCAGGCCGGACCAGCGTGGAGTGCACACACACCCTCGTGAGCAGGGGCCACCCGACCCAGCTGTGAGGAGTGGCAGCCTGTTGTAGGCCTGTCTAGTCACGTTTCAGTGACTTAACATGAAACACGGTTCAACATGCCCGTCCTTGGCCGCACCAGCCACGCCTAAGGTCCACATGGGCCACGCGCGGCCAGTGACTTCCGTATCGGTATCAGCACAGACAGAAAGCCTTTCTGTCACTGGAAAGCTCTACTGGACGGGGCTAGCTCGAGGCATCTGCGGGGGTGCAGGTGGATGTCTGAGGAGTCTCCCTCGTTCCCAGCTTGTCCACCCAGGAGGTCGGGGTGCCTTGTGCAAGCAAACCCCACGCAGGCCCCAGGGCTGCAAAGGCCAGTTGCTGTGACCGTGATGGAGGCCAGAAGGCTGAGATCACCGTGTCAGCAGGGCTGGGTCCTTCTGAGACCGTGAGGGAGAATCTGTCCTGTGCCCCTTTCCCTGCTTCGGGAGGTTTGTTGGCAATCCTTGGCATTCCTTGACTTGTAGGTACATCACCCCAGTCTCATGCCCGTCTCCCCGTGTCTCTGTGTGTCCTTTCCTTTTGTGTCTCATAAGGACACTGTTGCTGGACTTAGAGCCCGCCCTGATTTAGGATGATCTCGTCTCAAGATCCCGATGCGTGAGTTTCCTGGGGCTGCCGTAGCCGTGTGCCACAGCTCAAACCATGGGCGTCTACTCTTGGTCAGTGGGGAGGCTGGAAGTCCGAGACCAAGATGCCGGCAGGCCTGGGTCCCTCGCAGGCCTCTCTCCTTCCTGCCTCTTCATGTGGTGGTCCCGTGTCTTTCCTGTTCCCGTAAGGACTCCAGTCCTGTCGGCTCAGGGCCCACCCTAACAGCCTCACTGTCACTGAATCGCCTCTCTCCAAGTAGGGTTAGTTTGGAGATTCTGCGGGCTGGGAACCTTTAAGATACGAATCTCTCTGCCGGGAGCACCTTAATTACATCTGTAAAGACCCTTCTTCCAGAGAAGGTCACGTTCTGAGGTTCCACGTGCACGTATCTTTAGGGACCACGGTTCAGCCCGCGGCAGCACAATTAACGTTATTGGGCCGATTTAGTAGATGTCACGTAAAGCCTCACAACCCCCTTTGTAATAGGGATATTTTTATGTTGTTGTTGCTGTTTTCTTCCAAATCCACCAAAGGGTGAGTCCACCTTCCCCCGTTTTTAGCCTCTTGTGTGAACGGGGGGCTTCTGTGCTTTGCTAGCTGATCAGTGAGATCTGGGGACCCTGTTGTGTTGGTGGCGAGTGTCCAGGCCTCCCGCCTCTGAACCCCTCTCCCCCTTCTCCTCCCTCACACATCCTCCGCTCCAGCTCCAGAAGGTTCTGAGTCTCGGGCACATCAGCACCGACTACCCGCTGGCCGAGACCATCGTGATGCTGGGCTTCTTCATGACCGTCTTCCTGGAGCAGCTCATCCTGACGTTCCGCAGGGAGAAGCCGTCCTTCATCGACCTGGAGACCTTCAACGCCGGCTCGGACGCTGGCAGCGACTCGGAGTACGAGAGCCCCTTCATGGGGGGCACGCGGGGCCATGCACTCTACGCGGAGCCCCACCCCCACGCACACGGGCTCAGCGTCCAGGAGCTGTCGCGCTCCAGCCCGCTGAGGCTCCTCAGCCTGGTGTTTGCCCTGTCGGCGCACTCCATCTTCGAGGGCCTGGCCCTGGGCCTGCAGGAGGACGGCGAGAAGGTGGTGAGCCTGTTCGTGGGGGTGGCCGTCCACGAGACGCTGGTGGCCGTGGCCCTGGGCATCAGCATGGCCAGGTGCTCCATGGCCCTGAGGGACGCGGCCAAGCTGGCCGTCACCGTGAGCGCCATGATTCCCCTGGGCATCGGCGTCGGCCTGGGCATCGAGAGCGCACAGGGTGTGCCCAGTAGCGTGGCCTCGGTGCTGCTGCAGGGCCTGGCGGGCGGCACGTTCCTCTTCGTCACCTTCTTTGAGATCCTGGCGAAGGAGCTGGAGGAGAACAGTGACCGTCTGCTCAAAGTCCTCTTCCTGGTGCTGGGTTACGCTGTCCTGGCCGGCATGGTCTTCCTCAAGTGGTGAACTGCCCACCGCCCGCCCGCCGGACACAGGCGGTCCCCCAGCCCCCCCCCGTCCCCCAGGCGGGGGCGCTCAGGCCCCGGGCTTCCGCCTGTGCACGGAGGGGCTGCGCCCCAGATCCTATGCCCCGAGCCCGAGGCACCGCGACCACTTTTAAAAACACTGCTCTTATAATTACTTACCAAAGCTGTGTGGCCATGTCGTCCTCTGGCATTGGGATCTGAGGACTCGCACAGGCGCTGGGGCCCGGGCACCCGGAGGGGGTCGGGCTGGGACCCTCCCCTCTCCTCCCCCGCACACTCCCACCGGTGTACAGGACAGGAATATGGCCTATCTGAGCCGCTGAGCCCAGTCGGAGGCTTGAGACTTGCGTCCTCTGCTCCCAGCTGGCTCTGTTCCTAACAGAGGAGCCCGCCAGCCTGGAGCGTCTGACCAGGGATCACAGGGCAGCTCTAACTCCTGCCACCTGACGCCGTGCCTCCTGGGAGACGGGCAGGGTCCTGGGCACCTCAGGACTCCCCTCCTCCCTGCCTTCCTGCGTGCCCCCTCCCACACACCCTTGGTGGGCCGGGTGAGCGTGTGGGTTCTTTAAGGGAACAGAGGCCCATGGACCCGAGAGATGCGCAGGTGGGGCCGGGGGCCAGCGTGGTTGGTTGGTTGTCAGTCCTGTCCCCGGAGTGAGACAGACTTCCGTGGGCTATGGGGGCAGGGCCACACGCCATTCACCTTGCCCGATGCACAGACACATAAAGCCAGCACCTGCCTCGGGTGAGTGTGGGGCTGGTGCCAACCCTGGGCGTCAGCTCCGTGGCAACCTGTTGTCGCAGAAGCCCAGAGCCGTGCCTCTGGGAACGGAGTCAGGGGTGACAGCCTTTCCCAGCGGATTCCACGTGTCTGGCTTGAAGCCACCAGAGGTGCTACAGGAGGGAGGGCGGGCCCGTGGCCAGGCCGGGTGCTGGTGGCCTCAGCCTCGCAAGCTCCGTCACGGGCACTCGGGCCTCCTCACTTGGCCACTCAGCTGCAGGCACGCGGGCCCTGGAGCGCGCCTTCCCAGGACCCTGGATCTCCACCCTGCGCCCCTCACGGCCAGCAGCCCTTCCCCCCCCCCCCCCCCCCCCCCCCCACCGCTCAGCAGATTAAGCCCTGGCAAGCACAGGCCCCTTCTGCCCCGGGACGTGAACTGCCTGCCCAAGGGTTGGTGGGTGGGTGGGCGCGCCTGCGCCCCGGGGGCTGCCTGCTGCCACCGCTCAGCCCCTCCCAGCACAAGGCCCGAGGGGACACCTGTGCCATGGCCCTGGCCCCCTTGAGTTTTGTCACAAGAGGTGGGGGGAGTGGGGATGTGTGTCCGAGCCCCCCCACTTGTGCTCTGCCTGCCCCCACCTTGTCATGTGAACTGTCCCGTTGCTAGAAACTTCTTTTCTTCTGGGGTCCCATCTCTGAACCCCACACGGCCCGCCCTGTCCCTGTGCTGGGACGATGACCGCCATGGGGATGGGGGCCTCCACCCTCCTTTCCACGGTGGCCTAAACCCAGTGTTGGCAGCCTCTGCTGCCACACTTCACCCCACCCCGGAACTGGAAGTTTCCACCCATTTGGCCTTCTCCCCAGGGGCGGGGAGGCGGGTGTCTGTGGAGCCACCAGGTTCTGTAGCCCACCTTCACCTGGACCGAGGAAGTCTGCTCCGGGGTCTCAGCTTTGTATCCCCCATCACTGCCAAAAGCACACACACAGCAGGGTCTCCCCTCCTGCCAGCCATCAGCTCCATGGAGTGGCCCTGGGGACACCACAGCCTGACTGCCCACGTCCCCCCGCCGAACCCATGGAGGTCCCAAGGCCATGTTGTCCCCCTCACCCTGAGCCAGCTTCCTGACCAGCCAACCCGGGAAGGGCACCGTCGCGCCAGCCAGGAACCTTGGGGTGTGGAAAGACCCGGGTGCCCCTCTGTGGGCCCCAGGCCAGCCACCCTGGTCCCCAGCATCCTAACCCTCTCCATCTGCTGGGCCATGGCCACTCCTGGCTGACCTGCCCTCCCTACCGTCCCACCAGCCCCAGCAAAGCTGCTTCAAGGACCCCGGAGCCCCGAGAAGTGTGAGGGGGCTATGTTGCAAGAGCGGACACAGACTGCCACAGCAGCCCCCCAAGGCCACTCCCGGCCACCCCTCCTGTCTTCTGTGGTCAGCGGAGCCAGGATCAGCCCTGGGACCTGCTTATGGAAGCTGCCACGGTCGGCCAGCCGTGAGGGGTGACAGTGTCTTAGCTTTGGTCAGCTTTCCCCGCGTGGGGCGAGGAGCAGACCGTCCCCACGTCAAGGTGGGAAGAGTGGCTGTTGTGCCCTCTGACGGAGGCCCCGGAGAAGCAGCACTCACTCCTGAGCTTCCCTGGCCCCTGGTGGCCCTGTCCCCCCACCAGCTCTGACACAAGAGCACTGCCACTTGCTGACAGGAGCTTGTCTTGAACAAGACTGGATTGCTCACCACCTGGCCCAGGATCGGCCCCGCTACGAGACTGGACGTCAGCCGCAAAAGGCCATCGCTATGCAACTTTGTCATATCGAGGGAACGTCGGTGGAGATTCCTGCCTCCTGGGGGTCTTTCTCAGTAAGGGGGTGACCCCCTAGGGCGCACCAGGCAGTGTCTGGGGACATCTATGTTTGCCACACGGGGGTGTCCTGGCACCCGGTGGGTGGGGCCGGGGTGCCACTCAGCCCCCGCAGTGCCCTGGACACCCCCGCAGAGGATGCCCCCACTGGGCTGAATGTCCTTGGTGCAGACAGGGAGAGGTGCTGCTTTGAGTCACGGGAAGCGATGGTGAGTTGCGCGTAGAGGCCAGTTAGCCGTGAGATCCTGTGTGCGTGTACGAAAGAGGGAGGCGCACACCTGCTGACAGACAGCGTAGCACACTCGGCCGGGACTGGAGGCTCTGTCGTCACGACGTGGACGTGAGTGCCCAGACCGCACACCCTGCTTGCTGTCGTAAATAACCGCAGCCTCAGCTCAGAACACCGGGCACCAACCTTGTCTGCGTGGACTTGGCAGGGTCGGGGCCGCCCCCAGCCACCTGATTGGCCCTGACCCGGCAGGTTCCTGGATGGGCAGGATTGGGGGGGGGGTGCCCTGGGCTGGGGGCGCCATTCAGAGCTCTGCCAGGAGGGGAGTTACCTCCAACCGGGCTCCGGTCGTCGGCCAAGCCCACTGGAGCGTTTGCCTCCACCAGGAAGTCCCTGGCCCCACCCTCAGCCCTCTGAGGTCTGCCGTGCGTAGGGGCTCATGGCACAGGCGACAGCTGGATGGAGTCACCCAGATTCCCCTCCCTCATCTGGAGACAGGAGGAAATTACGAGGCGGCACCCAGGCCTTGTGGATTGAATCAACCTTAATAGCAGCGTGTCAGGGCTTCTGTTGTCTGCTGTTTGCGTCTCTGGTGCAGAAGTTATTAGTGTGGGGCGGGGAGGGGCAGCACCGGTTCCCAGCCGGTGTCTTTCCAGTCCCCAAGACAGGCAGTGGATGGGATGGTGCCTCCACAGATGGTGTCAGACCTCCCCTGGCCACTAGCTCTGGACCCTCGGCCCTGTCAGGAAGAGGGAGGCACGCGTCCCACCTGGCCCAGCCCACGCCCGCCCTGAACCGTGCACCAGCTTGTGCTTGTGGACAAAGCCAGTGACCAACCTTTCTGACCTTCCCAGCGCCTCCTGCAGGCGGAGAGGGGTCCACTATAGGGCACGGGTGTCATTCCAGAGGACCCTGGAACTGTTCTCTGGGCGGTCAGGTGCTGATGCCACATTAGGCCGAAGCAGGGAGAAGCCCTTCCGTGTCCTGTCACCCCAGAGGCCTCTCTGTAGCTCCCGGGGCAGGGACCGCTGACCTGGCTGGCTGCGGTGTCCCGAATGCGGGCTGTGATCGCGGGCTGCCCACCCTGGCTGGACAGATGGGCAGTTCAGAGCTCCCACTTCTGCAGCGCACGGGAGGCATGACCAAAGTCGACTGCTCCACAGCTGATGGGGCCTCTCCCTCAAGGGACCGGCTGGGCCTCCCTCTGACCCCTTGGGCTGATGGCCTGGAACACTGTCTCCATCTCGGCACCACGGACATTTGGGGCGGTCTTGCCCAGTGTAGGGTGGGAGCAGCATTCTGGCTGCGGGGTGGGGCTGCCGGACTTGCATCTCTGCCAAGCCCCCCGGTTATGCTGGTCTGGGGACACGTTTGGAATCCATTGCCCTCCTCTGGGCTCTCTCTCTCCCCCAGAACTGCCGACACAGGACTGTCCTGGGCACTGTGCAGGGGCGGGGGGGAGGGAGGGAGCAGCATCCCCAGCCCCCGCCCACGTGATGCCAGGAGTACCCCAATTGTGGCGACTACAGATGTTCCCAGACACGGCCCCCTGTCCCCTGGGAGCAGACTCACCCAAGGGGGAGGCCCACCACCCTGGGACGCATAGCAGCTCACCTAGTGAGGGGACAGATGACACCCACGTGCAGTGCAGTATCAGGTGACAATGACAGAAAAAGCAAAGCGAAGGGAGAGAGAGACAAGGAAAATGGAAACAATGTTAGCAACATGGTCCGGGAGGAAATCTCTACGAGCCACTCGAGTCCCAAGAAGATGGGGAAAGAACTTTTCCAGTGGTGGGGGGGGGGGGAGGTGGGCAGGCTGTGCAAAGGCCATGAGGTCTCTGGGAGTCGTGGCCCTTTTTTCTGACCGACCACAGCCACCCTGGCATCACAGGGCTTTATCCTGCCAGTGCAAAGACTTCAGTGACCCCGTACTCAGGGAGGAACCCCGGGCTGCCTCCACTGGCCCGCCAGGTGGCTTCGGTGACGAACCATCCTCTTTCAGCCGGGGCTGGGGTCCAGCTCCTGCAGAGACTGACTGGCAGGAATTCGGGCTCGGGAGGGCCAGCCCATTCATTTTTCTTTTTTCTTTTTTTTTTTTTTTAACGTTTATTTATTTTTGAGACAGAGAGAGACAGAGCATGAATGGGGGAGGGTCAGAAAGAGGGAGACACAGAATCGGAAACAGGCTCCAGGCTCCGAGCTGTCAGCACAGAGCCCGACGTGGGGCTCGAACTCACAGACCGCGAGATCGTGACCTGAGCCGAAGTCGGCCGCTCAACCGACTGAGCCACCCAGGCGCCCCTTCTTTTCATTTTTCAAGGCAAACTGAGTTTTGACAAATGATTTTCTTCCTTTCAAATGTTGACACCAAACTTAAAAAAAAACAAACAAAACAGCCTTTGTGGGGCAAACTGCATCTGTTAGAGGCTGTGTGACACTCAGCCTCTGCTTTGCCCACCTAATTGCATTAATCCTGGGAGCACAGAGCCAGAGAATGCATCTCAGCCACCTTCTTCCCCCCACGGTACCACCGGGAGTGGGGGCCGGGGCGGGGGGGGAGGAGGGGATGAGCATTGAGACAGGGACAATTCCCACGGGCTGCCAGGCCAGGCGCTGGGACTTTGCAGGTGAACGCTTGTCCGTTGCAGCGGAGAGGGCTTCTGCAGGACAGGAATGGCCAGCCAGGGACAGCAAGAAGTCTGGGTGGCGGCTTCAGAGCTGGAGGGACTCGAGTTCCAGCCCCAGCCGGCCTCTTGCCAGCACATACCCATGCTCACAAAGGCCAAGGCCCCCCGGCCGGCCGTAGGCAAGGGTCACGGCTATCCTAGTTTGGGGTGCTCCGATGGCGATTTGGGCCCCCATGCCCTGGGGAGAGCAGGGAGGGGACTCGGGCCTGTCCTCCCCCAGCTCACAAGGCCAAGAGCCTGGCCTGGGAGCTATAAATAGCCACAGAGTGGAGCTGCTGGCTGCGCCCACACTCCTACGCATGAGTCAGCCTGCCCTGGCCTGGGCAGGCACCCGGAGGAGCCGGAGAGCTGGCCAGAGGCCGGAGGCCCAAGCCAAGTGTGGGCCGGTCGCTCAGGAGACCACGGCAGGCAGGCCATTGGAGTGGGAGGGAGCGGGGCTGTCGCCGCGGGGTACCCATGTGCCTGGCAGCCCCACGTAGGCAGACGTCATCCGGATCACTCCCTGCAGCCCTGAGAGACAACAGTGATCTTCATTCGCAGATGAGGAAACTGAGGCTCAGAGGGGCGCTTGGCTGGGACATGGCAACCCAGACCAAAAGTTCTTACCTATCTGCCGACCGGGCTGTCTTCACCTCTGGTTGAGGGCACCCCAAGATGAGGGGCTGGGGCCAGATCACGCTCTGAGGTGCCCCAACAGGACAGTAGGGAAATGTCCCTGGGGAACAGCTCCAAGCAGCCCCCAGGGACCAGGAGGAGCGCTCAGGCCAGGCCTCAGAGGAACTTGAACGCCAGGCTGAGAAGCTGGCGAAGGGAGCCACAGGCAGCATTAGAGTATTAGAGGCCCGTGTTGGAAGCTGGGCATTCAATGCCCGGGAGGAAGGAGAGTTGGAGGGGTGATCCTGGGAGACCAGGAAGGAGGCAGGTGAGAGAGGCCTGCAGATGAGGGTCTGGATCGGGGAGAAATGGGGGCCTCTGAGCCCCAGAAGCAGGACGAACCTCAGCCCAGCCTCTGTGGGAGCCAGGTGGCTCTGAGGGACAGTGAAACAGTGGCCACGTTTCCAAGGGGAGCAGGAAGCATCCACCTCAGTCAGAGCCATGGAGACGATGAGTCAATGAGGATCCAGAAGCCAAAAGCCCGAGGGGCCTGTAGGCTCCAGCCGACCATCTGCTCACACACCTCATGATGGGGAGCTCACCACCTATCAAACACCATTTACCCTCCCACTGTTCTGGCCCCAGAGAGTCCCTTCTCGTGGGACCTTGGTGTCGACCTTCCCATCGAGGGGCACCTTCCTCTAATGGGCTTTTTGGAGCCTGGGGCTGTCATGCCCCCCCTTAGCCCGGCTGCTGCACCTGACAGTCCAGTCTCCGAGATGAGCCTCTGCCCTCCGTCCTGTTTTTCAGGAGCTGTCTTGTTGCCTTAAACCGGACACACGGACACCGAATGCACAGGCACTTCAGAAAGGCAAACATTTATTCCCAGCGACAACTCCTACCAGAGGAAGATAGACGTTTCCGACAACAAAGCCACCAACCCGGCTCCGAAGCCCCCTTTATTGACCCCTCCATTCAAATGGGCCCCCAGTCTTACAGCTGCCATCCCCCGACCCAGACCTAGCGCGGTCTTCACTTCCTCTCTCGCTCCCCTCTGCGGCCCCTGCCGGGAGTGGGGGGGGGGGGGGAGGCCCCTCAGGTGGGGGCGGGGTCTCCAGGGACATTCCCACTGCCCCCCAGCTGCTGCCTCAGACATCTCCTCGTCGGAGATGCCGTCTTCATCCCAGCAACAGCCCCACTCTAGTGTGGGGCCCCACCAACCCACCCCCGCCCCCGCCGGCCCCTTCTGCTCCCCCAGCCCCTCACGTGCACTTCTGCCAACGGCCCCCTCCCTTTGCTCCCCGGGTGACCTCGACTCTGCCCGGCTCTTGCCCAGCTCCTGGCTCCGGGGTGACCCTGGGGCGCAGGGGCCCCCCGGAGGCAGACCCCACCCCACGGCGCCCCCGCGGCCCGGCGGCTCCCCGGTGCGCCGGCAGGGGCGCGTGTGCGCGGGGCGGGGGTCGGCGCGGCGGTGACCTTGGCCGGGCGCGGGTCCCCGGGGAGGGGCGGAGCGCGGCGCCCGGCGGGCGGGGACGGGCGGGGACGGGCGCGGGCGCGGCGGCGGCGGCGGCGGCGGCGGCGGCGGCGGCGGCGGCTCGGGCGGGCGGGCGGCGGGCGCGCGGGGGGCGGCGGCGCCCGAGCGGACACGAGCCGGCCAGCAGCAGCCGCGGCGGCGCCGCAGGACGAGCGCCCAGGTAGGCGGCCGGGGCGGGGGGCCGGGGCGCCGGGCCCCGCCGCCCCTCACGCGCGCGCCCCTCCTTTGTCCGAGCCCCACCCTCCCGGCCGCGGGGCCGGGCCCTCCTCCTCCCGGCGGCCCCCCCACCGGAGCCCCCTCCCCAGATCCGAGGGGCCCTGGCCCTCGGCGCGCCCACCTTGGACAGCTCCCCCTCCGCGCCCTCCCGCCCCCGCGGTACTTGCCGGGCGACCCTGGGCCAAGCCGGCCCCTCCCCCAGGTCCAGCGCAGGCCCCCTCTCTGGGTGGGTCTGTCCCGCTCAGTCAGAGCCCCCTCCGCGCGGGGCCAGTTGGGCCCTGGGCCCGTCTTCCCGCGGAGCACCGGCTCGGCTTCCCGCCCCTCGCCCGGGAGCCGAAGCAAGCCCCTCGCCCGGGAGCCCCTCCCCTGGTCGGCCCCTTCCCCCACCGCTGAGATCCTCCGCTGGCCAAGGGGAGCCCCGTGGGCCGGTCCCCTGAGTGTGTCTCCCCTCCCTCAGGCCCCCTGTCATCCAACCCCTAGGTCCCTAAGCCAGACCCCTCCCCCCATTTGGTTGAGCCCTGCGTGAGTGCGTGTGTGTGTGTGTGTGTGTGTGTGTGTGTGTGTGTGTCCTGTGCCGTCCCCTGGGCCCCGGCCTGTTCTCCTGGCCCCAGGAGTGTTGGGGAGGGCTGCCTTGCACAGGAGGAGGTCTGTGTAGCCAACCAGGGCCCAGTTCAAATCCTGCTCTGCTCTGTGACCTTGAGCTAGTCCCCCCCACCCCTGGAGCCTCCTGCCGTGCCCCCTACCCCCACCCCGCAGGAGGAGGAAGAGGGTGAGATTCAAACAGCACAAGGTAGGTGCCTGGCATGGGTTATTGAATGGGGGCTCCTACTCCAGGGTCGCAGGGCCCTTTCTAGAGGACACCATGCTGAGGGGCCTGGAGTCCTGCCAGGGGGTCTGCACCCGGAGCAGGACAAGGGCGGTCTGGGTCTCCCAGCCAGTCATGGCGGTGCCTGGCTGCACACTCACGTGCCCTCTTCTCTGGGTGCCCACCCAAGGGAAGGGCAGTGCCTGCCGAGCTGGCCGGTGCCCCTCGCCACCCCCCTCCCCCGCCGCCGGCTCCCAATGGTGAGAATTGCTATGCACATCACCACCATGCCTATCCGGTCTACTAGGAGGTAGTACTGGGAAGCCTGTAGAGGCAGGCCTGGCACGTAAGTGGGGTATGTGTCTGCTGTCACTTTTATCGTTCTGTCTCTGGCGAACCTGGTACCTGTGATCCTTCAGAACCTGCCCTGAGCCCTGGTGATGGACAGTTATGACCGCCCATCTTTACCGGGAGCCCCCGTGTGCCGGGAGCCTGGCTATGGGCTTTATCCGGCTCCCACAGTGCTCGCCCCAGCAACCTGTGGAACAGGCAGCGTGCCTGCTCACATTCACAGAGGACAAAACCACGGCTTGGGGGCCCCAGCTGACCTTCCCGGGTTCTCACCACCTGGTCTTACACCCCTACACACCCGAGGGAGGTGACTTGGTCCAGGTGCGATCTTATGTCTCCTCTCTCCCACTGTGGACCTAGCTCCGTACTCAGGGACCCTCAGAGACGGCTGGGAAGAAAGAAGGGAAGGGGTGTCCTGCTTTTCCTAAGTAAGGACACAGGCTGGGGACAGGCCTTCTGCTATCCCCCCCCCCCCCAGCCCAGGGCTCTCCCCTCACCTCCATCCTTTCAGGGTTTGTTGTGCTGTGTGAGCTCCTGAGGCCACTGGACCTCTCTGACTACAGGTGCAGAGAGAGATGATAGGGGGATGCCCTTTCAGGAGGTTCTGTTCCTACAGACAACAGCAGACCCGAACCGGAGGCCAGGACAGGCCAGACTATCCTCTGGGTGCAGAGTGCAGGAAGGGGGGACCTTTCTCTCTGGGCTCAGTTTAGTTTTCCCACCTCCAGTCTGGGCTGCTCTCAGAAATCAGGGCCACGATTTGCAAGATTGTGACTCTTGGACCTCCAGCATCAGGATCGCACTTACGGGATAAGAGAGGGGAGCGGCTTTACGGTGCAAGTTCCCTGGGCCACTAGGTTTGTCACTTCCGGGCCCACGCGGACAGGCCTGTTAAAGACACGCGGTTCCCGTGAGCTTCAGGGACCTCTGGGCTGGGGGAAGGGCAGGGAGCCTGTGGTTGTCGGAGAGAGGCACCCGTTCACCCACTTCACAGAAGAGGACACTGAGGCTCAGGGTCACAGAGCCAGGTGTGCTGGCTTCTAAGAACTCACGGCCGTACTAGGAAGGGAAGGAGAAGCCAGGGCAGCCTGGGGGAGGGGGACGTGCAGGTGGGGAAAGAAGTTTGTGCACTGCACGCCGCATCCCTGCACCTCTTCCAGCCCAGGGTCCCCTGGGAAGGAGCTTGGGCCCCAGGTTGTGTCGGGGCTGGGAAGCAAGCGAAGGAGGCTGGCTCCAAGCCTGCCTGCAGGGTAGAATTGCCGAGTCAGCCAAATCAACCAGAGGGCCTTCCCAGGATGCGGGAGAAGCGCCGTCTCCTCTGAGAAGCTGCCCCTTGTACTGTACCACCTCACCCCCAGGGGCCCAGAGCTGTCCCCCCTCCCGCCTGGGGCCTTTTGTGCCTGACACTCCTCTCTGTGCAGGGTCGGTCTGGGGTTCTAGCAGCTGGCACGAGCCCTCCCGGCCCTGACCCCCACCCACCGCGTGGAAGATGCCTGAACAGAGCAACGACTACCGAGTGGTGGTGTTCGGGGCGGGCGGCGTGGGCAAGAGCTCGCTGGTGCTTCGCTTCGTCAAGGGCACGTTCCGGGACACCTACATCCCCACCATCGAGGACACCTACCGGCAGGTGATCAGCTGTGACAAGAGCGTATGCACGCTGCAGATCACCGACACCACGGGCAGCCACCAGTTCCCGGCCATGCAGCGGCTGTCCATCTCCAAGGGCCACGCCTTCATCCTGGTCTACTCCATCACCAGCAAGCAGTCGCTGGAGGAGCTGGGGCCCATCTACAAGCTCATCGTGCAGATCAAGGGCAGCGTAGAGGACATCCCCGTCATGCTGGTGGGCAACAAGTGCGATGAGACACAGCGGGAGGTGGACACCCGCGAGGCCCAGGCCGTGGCCCAGGAGTGGAAGTGCGCCTTCATGGAGACGTCGGCCAAGATGAACTACAACGTCAAGGAGCTTTTCCAGGAGCTGCTGACGCTGGAGACGCGCCGGAACATGAGCCTGAACATCGACGGCAAGCGCTCCAGCAAACAGAAGAGGACAGACCGCGTCAAGGGCAAATGCGTCCTCATGTGAGCCCGGGACGCCCGCCACCGGCCGGTCCAAGCCTCTCCCAAAGCCCCTGCTCCTCCTCCTCCTCCAGCCCTCCACTCCCGTCCCTCGATCCTCCCCGCCATCCCCCCCCCCTTCTCCTTCTCTCTCCCTCTCATCTGTCTTCTTCCCTTCCTTCATCCAACACCTCTGCGGGGGGGAAAACCGAGGCCCCAGTGAGCCCACGGCAGGTCTGGGGCTCCAACCTGGCTCTGCCGCACGGCTCTGCCTTCCCTCCTTCTCTGCCCCCCAGCCCTGTCTGCACCCCCCAAAGCCAAGTGCTGGAGGTGGCCCCCTGGATCCGCACATGAGAAAATGGGGAAGCTGCCCGTCCCCGCTGAGCCTGAGGACGCCAGGTCTCCCCTGTCTCTGCCCATCTCTGTCTCTTTCCCTTGGGTGCCCCGAGCCAGACCTGTGTCTCCCCCATTAGATCACTGTGACCTTGCTGGGGGCGGGGGGGGGGAGAGTTGAAATGCACATGGACCTCAGAGTTCGGTTCCTCCTTTTGGTGTTTAATATACACTGCCCCTGCTCCATCCTTCGTGACTTCTGGCCTGTGCCCCCACCCCAGGTCCCAGATCAGTCCTCACCTCTGTCCCCACAGCCTCGGTTCGGGGGTGGGGGTGGGGGGGGAGGCTTGCAGGATGGGTCTCAGGCCACCAGGCAATAACCACAGAGCCTGCGACAGCACCCCGCCAGCCTGGAGTCCCACTGCTCGCCCAGCCTGAGGTGAGGCTGCGGTGCAGGCAGGGGAGGCCTAGGACTGGCCCATGGCCACAGCACAACCCAAGGGGACTGTCCAGCGTGAATATGGACGGTGTCCCCAGACAACGGCTCACAGACTGGCACAGTGTGTCACCACCGAGCCTCAGGCAGGGGGACATGGGGTGCTGGGGAGGCGGTACCCGGGGCCCCATCCAGGGGCAGGCGGCTGGACCCAGCACCAGCAGGATCTGAGGGGGCTCAAGGCAGAGTCTGTCTCCCACCAGCTGTGCCCCAGAGAGAGGGGGTCTGCCCAGGAAGGCGTGTCTCCTGGGGTCAGGGCTTTACCTCCACCAGGAGATTCTGAGTGCTCCAGACTGTCTAGATAACGCCACACTCATGGGACCCCGTGGGAGTGTGTCTGACAAGCCATGAAGTGGGCTGTAGGCCTGGGGGGGGCGGTGCGGTGACCATGGGTGGTGCATTTGTGCAACTTGGCGTGGACAGGCAGATGGCTTGTGTCTACGCTTACACTCGTGTGTGTTTGTGTGTGTGTGTGTGTGTGGCTGTCATTCGGGTAGGGTGTTACTGTGATAGTCTGTGTATGTAATGATGGTGTAGGCTACACGTAGGGGTGGGCGGTGCAATTGTCCATAGGAGTGGATATTTGTGTTGGTGGGAACCTTTGTACCAGCGTAAGTGTGACTGTAAGTGACCGTATTTGGGGGAGCGGGGGACGTGGCTCATAGGACAGTGTCTGTAAACCGTTTCGTTCTGCCTGAGGAACACGAGTCCTGTCTGACTTTGTAGCAAGGTGGCTCTCAGCTCGAACTCTGTATCAGTCAGATGATGCTGCCTAACAAACACATGGCCACAAATCAGCAACTTGAAACAACACACGTTTATCACCTCCATCCCTGTGGGTCAGGAGCCTGGGGGTGGCTCACCTCGTCTCCTACTCGGGACCTCACAAGGCTGCGATCGGAGTACGGGCTGGCTGCAGTCTCATCTGAAGGCTGAGTGGGGAACCGTGCGCTCCCAAGCTCACACGGCTGTTGGCAACATTCAGTCTTCTGCTGTCGCGGGACCAAGGGGCTCAGAGGCTCGCTGGACGACAGCCAGAGCCACCCTCGGCTCCTCGCCACACGGGTCTCAACCTGGGGTTGCTGGCAGCGTTGGGACTGACCTGTGTGTGTGTGCGCACGTGTGAGAGAGAAAGGCCCTGTGGCTGGACAGTCGTGCGACCACGTGGGGCCTGTTCGTAGGCAAGAGGGGCTGTTCGTGTGCATCTTGGTAGCAGCGTGTTTGACTTTCCCTGTGTCCGTGTGACTCCACAGATGTTTACTGAGCACACCGTGTAGAGAGGGAGGGAGTGTGTGTGTGCATGTGTGTGTCACCACCTGGCACGTGGATGGGCCCTTGGAAGAGCTGGCAGCATCCTGCCTGGGCACAGCTGGGGTCCTCCATCCTGTGGCGGGTCCAGGGCCCAACAGCGTCTGGTGATGCTCCCCCCACCCCCACCCTGGGAGCTTTTCCTGGGCCTTGCCGGGCAGGTGTCTGCAGCCCTTTCTCAGGGACACACCCTGATAGCACAATCTCCCTGAGACCCCGCCCACCTCCAGGCCTTTCCCACCCCAGGCACTGGTTCCCTGGGGAGAGGGATCCTGCAGCAGGAGGGGTAGGAGCCTGCGCCTGCTGCTGGCCCTTCCTGCCTGGGCATCCCCTGTCCTGGGGACCGTGCCAGGTCATGCTTGCTGTGGTTCCACCCCTGCCCCTTCTCCCCCCCGCATGTGGGTGCCCCCTGCCCCCCATTGTGGGGTCTGTGTAGCATTTGCTCTAGAAATAGTCTTCCTGCAATAAAGAAGTGGATCCTGCATTCCCCATCAGTGTTCTTTCTTTGGGGGGGGGGGGGAGGCAGCCCTGCAAAAGATGAGAAACGTGAAGGATGGGGGCAAGTGATGAGGAGGAGGTGAGGGATGAAGGATGGAGGAGGTGGGGGATGGGGGTGAAGGGTGGGGACAAAGGAAGGGGCTGTGGGAAGAGGTCGAACGTTTGCGACGAAGACAGTTCAGCATTCCCCCGGGGGGCCCCCCCACAAGAGACCTCACAGGCGCTGCTGGAGCCCATCCTCACCGCAGCCCCTTGCGAGGAATGAGCAGGTGCATTGAGCCGCCTTTCACACGGGGAGGGATCCGCGGGGCCCCAGCTTCCCCATCTGCTAAATGTTGGCTTGGGGCAGAGTTTGCAAACTTACGAGCAGGGGCAAGATGAGGGTGAGAAGACTGAGGCACTCGCTAGGAGCACAGAACTTGAGTGGGGGATGCCAAGAACTCAGCCATGGAGATACATATGTCAAAGCAGTGTTTAATGCAAAGGAAACCGTGGTGAAAACATACCGATGTTTTAAATAAAGACAGGATCTGTCAGGGCCTGGGAGAAGCAGAGCTCCTGGCTGGTCCAAGTGCAACGTCAGATCTTGTCTTTCCTAAAATTTTGGTATTTTGCTCTCCCTGGATCATTTCTGCATTTATTTTGAATTTTTAAAATATTGCAGTAGCATAGTGTTTATCTTGATAGCAGGGTTTTGGTTTGTTTTTCATGGGGCTCCTTTAGGCTTTGGATTTGAGGAAAGTGCTTGCCTCACCGCAGTCCCGGTCCTGCTCTGTCTTTAGGGCCACACGATGATGCCCTTGAGTGAAGCAAGCTCAGCCACGTCACCCAAGTGGCCCAGGGATGGCCAGACCTTCCTTCTGATCTTTCAAGGGTGCCTGGGAATCCAGATTTCTTCTTGTGAAACGTCCTTATTTTTACATGTTGGCAACAAACTTACATTTTTAAAGCACTTTGGGGCCACATCTCATCCGAGGGCCACCAATCTGCGACCCTTGTTTAGGTAACAATTCCTTTGTGGAGATGTGGACTGTGGAGTGAGAGGCTGGGGGCCCCAGGCACTTGGTTCTCTCTGTGCACTGCAAAGGACGATCGGGAGGTTCCTGCAGGGAAGACAGGAGCCCTGTGGGGGCTCAGCTGGGAGGCCAGAGGCTCAGATCACAGAATGTCAGCTTTGCAGAAAGTTCTAGAAGTCCCAGAATCTGGAGGTCCGTCATCCCCTGTGAGAAATTCTCCCCTCCGTGATTGCTGGATAATTTTGGAGACAAACCACACGTGTTTCAACATCACCGGGGGAGCTTATTAAAAATACACATTCCCTCCCCCCCCCCAAAAAATAAAAATGCACATTCCAGGGGTCCAGTTCTTACAGGATTCTGTATCATTCAATGTGGGTGGGTGCCTAGGAAGGTGCTTATTTATTTATTTATTTTATTATTATTATTTTTTAATCTTTATTTTTTTATTTTTGAGAGAGAGAGAGTGAGCGGGGGAGGAACAGAGAGAGGGAGACACAGAACCCTAAGCAAGCTGCGGTTTCTCTGAGCTGTCAGCACAGAGCCCGACATGGGGCTCGGGCTCACGGACTGTGAGATCACGACCCCAGCTGAAGTCAGCCTAAGTCAGACGTTTAACCGACTAAGCCACCCAGGTGCCCCAGCTGCTTTTTTAGATCCAGGCCCAGGAGTTAGGAAATTGAGAAACCCTGGAAATTATGAGCTAGGCTTAGGCAAATGACCTTGGGTTTAACTTCTCGGAGACTCAGTTACCGCCGCTGTAAAACGCAGACGATGTAATTTCACCTCTTAGCCTTATGCAGAAGATTCAAAATAAGGGAGCAGTTATTACTGTCCTGCTGGTTAGGAAGCGATACACTTCTCCCTCAAGTGAGGCTAGGATGTTGGATTCGAACTCGCAGCCCCCCTGGGGATTCGAATTCGCGAAGCGCCTCGCACCCGGCTGACGTCATCGAGTCACCTCTGGAAATCCGCTGGTCGTCAGCAGCGGAGTCCACCACAGCGGGACTATTTGCATATTAGCATAGCGCCGCCCCCCGCGCCGTGCTCATCGTTCGCGGGTGGCCAGCGGCGGTGCCATTCAGCGCTCCGCCTTCTGGCCCCGCCCACATCGCGGGCACCGCCCCCTCGCCTGCGCGCAGCCTACCCCGCTGTCTGCCCTGCGCCCCGCCCCGGCCGGGGCCTCCCGCCGCCGAGGCTCTCGATTGGCCGAGCTGGCTGCCAGTGCCCGCCCCCCGGGAGTAGGCCCCGCCCCGCGGTGGGAGCGGGCGCTCGCCGGCTAGGCAGCGGGTTCGGCTGCGCGGCGGGGCTGAGGCGGCCGCGGCGGCCGGAGCGCAGGTAAGGGCGCTCGCAACCGCGGGCCGGGCCGGGTTCCGCCGCCCTCGCCTCGGGCCCGGGGGACAGGGTGCGGCCGGGGAGGAGGGCTGGCGGGGGCGGCCAGCCCAGGGAGGGCGCTCCGATTTGGCTGCGGACCGAGTTGGGGGTCGGAGTCAGCTGAGGAAGGGGCTTGGGCCGGGGGTCCGGGCCGGAGTTGGGGGTCGCGGTCAGTGAGGAAGGGGCTGGGGTAGGGGTGCTGGCCAGAGCTGGGGGGTCGTGTTCAGTGAGGAAGGGGCTGGGGGTGGGGGTCCTGGCCAGAGTTGGGGGTCGCGGACCGTGAGGAAGGGGCTGGGGTGGGGGTCCTGGCCAGAGTTGGGGGTCGCGGACAGTAAGAAGGGGGCTGGGTCCGGGGGTCCTGGCCAGAGTTGGGGGTCACGGTCAGTGAGATAGGGGCTGGGGTGGGGGTCCTGGCCAGAGTTGGGGGTCGCGGACCATGAGGAAGGGGCTGGGGTGGGGGTCCTGGCCAGAGTTGGGGGTCGCGGACTGTGAGGAGGGGGCTGGGGTGGGGGTCCTGGCCAGAGTTGGGGGTCGTGTTCAGTGAGGAAGGGGCTGGGTCCGGGGGTCCTGGCCAGAGTTGGGGGTCACGGTCAGTGAGATAGGGGCTGGGGTGGGGGTCCTGGCCAGAGTTGGGGGTCGCGGACCATGAGGAAGGGGCTGGGGTGGGGGTCCTGGCCAGAGTTGGGGGTCGTGGACAGTAAGAAAGGGGCTGGGTCCGGGGGTTCTGGCCAGAGTTGGGGGTCACGGTCAGTGAGATAGGGGCTGGGGTGGGGGTCCTGGCAAGAGTTGGGGCTCGCGGACCATGAGGAAGGGGCTGGGGTGGGGGTCCTGGCCAGAGTTGGGGGTCGCGGACAGTAAGAAAGGGGCTGGGTCCGGGGGTCCTGGCCAGAGTTAGGGGTCACGGTCAGTGAGATAGGGGCTGGGGTGGGGGTCCTGGCCAGAGCTGGGGGTCGCGGACAGTGAGGAAGGGGCTGGGGTGGGGGTCCAGTGTCCTGGCTGGAGTTGGGGAGTCGTGTTCAGTGAGGAAGCGGCTGGGTCCGGGGGTCTAGGCTGGGGTTGGGGGTCGCGGTCAATGAGGAAGGGGCTGGGGCCAGGGCCCCGGCTGGAGTTGGGGGTCAGAGTCAGCAGAGGAGGGTCTGGGGCTGTAATTAGGGTCTGGGCTTGGATTGGGATGGAGGTCCTCTGAGGAGGGGGGTGGGGGTGGAGTTGGGGGCTGGGCCAGCAGGGGAAGGGGATCGGGGCTAGGGTTGAAGGTGGAGGTTATTTGAACCGGGGCTGGGAGTGGAGTTGCGGACCGGGGGAGGGGTGATTGAGGAGTCCCTGGTGAGGGTGAGCTCAGAAAGGGGGCACCGGGAGGGGAGGGCTGAGGCATGAGGGTAAGGCCGGCCACTTTGAGTAGGAGTCCCAGGGCCGTGGGGACCCATGCTGGAGGCATAGAGGGCTGGGAAGCCTGTGCGGGTGTTTGGGGGAGGGGGTGTGACTAGTCAGGAGGAAATGGGGGGTCTTGGTCAGTTACTAGTATCGTGGAGGCCACTCGCCCCCTACTTTTGGGAGGCTGATCATTTGGTGTAGAAGGTGGGGAGGCAGAGACCCTGTGGCAACAGTGAGCAGGAGGAGACATGGGTCCAGCATACTTTGGGGGGGCTGCTCCTGGGACGTAGGGTGTAAGGCGAATGAGTGTCCTGGAAGCAGAAAGGCTCGTGTCGGGGACTGAATATTTCAGGAATTTTGGGGCTCAGGAGTCGAGGAACCAAGGTGGGAGTTTTGGGGACGATGGTATTGACGGATGTGGGCATGTGGGTGGCACTTTGTCTTTCCTGGGGGGCGGGGGTTGCTAGGGGCTGGAAGGTGGGTGGGAGAAGGCAGGCGTGAGGACGCGCGGCTCGGAGGCTCCCACTGCTGCTAGGGGTCCAGGATGCAGTTCAGAAACGGGTCCCGTCGGATGCTGAGGTCTTGCAGAAATGCAGAGTGGAGTGGGCTCGGCAAGGCCGGCCTGCGGTCCCCCCCTCAGCTCCAGCTGCTCCGGGAGTCTGACTTGCTTGTCCGTGAAATGGGCGTAAGAAAGCGGCAGGAGGCACCTCACAGGGCTGCTGGGGGATCAGAAGAGGGGAGGTGCCACCCAGCACGCTCCTGGCACGTGGCGAGGGGACGTGAGACATCGATAATAATGTTCTAAATTAAGGCTTTTTTGGGAGGGGGGGAAGGTGGGTGGATAGAATGACTGGGTTGTCACAGAGGGTGGGGGAGGGAAGGAATCAGCTGGAGCTTGACTCTAGTCCTTCAGCCTTGGGGTGCAGTTGACAGTCACCCCTGAAGCTTTAAGACAGACTTTCCGGAGGGGAAAGAAAGGTCCGTGTCGTTAAAAGTGAGGAAAAAACGAAAGAGGAAGAAGGTTCTGCCACCAGGAGATTCAGAAGGTTTGTCCAGAAACAGACACATCCACTTAAGAGAAGGCTGCAGGGGTCATTCTGATTTAGGGGTACCCCCCCCCCAGGAGCCATTCCAACGTGTACCCCAGGGGTCGCAATTATATGCTCTTTAAATATGTGAGCTCTGCTTCTGGACCTCATGTGATGGACCCGGGTCTCTCCACTCGGCATCGCCGACACTGGGGCAGGGGCACTCGTTGGGGGCGTCCTGGGTGCTGTGGGGACTGAGCAGCGCCCCTGGTCCCCACCTGCTCCATTCCAGGAGCGCCCCAAGTCGTGACAGCCACAGACGTCCCACTGCCCCCTGGGCGCAGAATCACCCCCAAGACCCAAGACCCAAGTTAGTTTCCTTTTTAAAGCCCACACGTCGTCACCTTCGATCCTTAGGAAGTGCAGCCATTCAGGTTTGGGGTCGCCTTCAGATCACCTAGTGCTCTCGTTTTGAGTGGAAAACCGCACTTAGAGGCTTTTAGAAATGCTGGCTTCTTTCTCAGCGCGTCTTTTGTGTGACTTTCCAACCCTTGCCACCGTGATTTTATACACGGGACGAATGGATACGTCGCAGGCATTGAGAGGCACCAGCGTGTTCGAGTCGTCTCCCCCGTTTTTAACCCAGCGCACGAGGCTTCCAGAGATGCCACAGTTGTTTGGGCGATTCTTGGTCTTATTTAGAAAATACCCGTGACTGATGCCATTGTTTCCTGTTTTTGTTCCGTGCTTCGTGAAGCCTGGGCCCTATGGTTTGAAGGGAGGGACAGCTGAACACGAATTACCCTAACACACAGACCCAGCTCCGTGTTTACAGAGTGGAGGCGTTATTTTTTGTACAGCACGTAGCAGAGTAACAAGCTGCTTCTTCCGTTCAAGGTGTTGTTACGAATTTTCTCATTTGCATCTGGAAACCGATAATAGTCTTTAAAAAAAGGCATTTTGCTAGGTCCTTCCTACTCTTGAAGCTCTTTGCGGTTTCTTACAAAAGGGCTGTTGTGTGTGGCCTCCGTGACTTTGGAACGTTCTGGAGCTCTCTAGAGGGGACGGTTACCAGGATAGTTGTGGGATTGCCGGGCGTTGAGTTACAACTGCCTTCCTTTGTGCCCCACGGTGGCAGCCAGTGGGTGACTGCCCAAGCTGAGTCTTTGTCCTGGGAGGGTTTGTCTCCCGTGCCACGCACGCCAGAGTCCCCTGGCCCCTGCCACCCAGGGGGCCTCCCTCAGGTTCCTACTGGTCTTTTGGCCGGTTCTGGACCTCGCTTCCCATGGCTTCTGTCTTGTGCCACCCTTCGGCGTGGCCTCTCTCTCTACAGGCTCTGGAGAAAATTCACCGTGCGTGTCACCCGCCACACCTTAGACACCAGGTGGGAGAGCCTAAAAGGTGGAGTCACTTGTCCCGGAGGGTCCCTTCCGTCCTCCTCCTGGTCCCCCCTGCCAGCTGGAGTGCAGGGGGGACTTGGGCAGCTCTGAGACTCTTCCAGAAACGGCCATTAGTTTTCCCTGGGAACTTGGCAAAGTAGAAGATCTTACTGCTTTTCACTTTTTAAATTGAGGTACAATTTCCATGTCGTAAAACTCAGCCAGTTGAAGCATAGAGTTCAGTTTTCTGGGAAGTTTATGGAGCCGTGCAACCTCCCCCGTAAACCTTTAGAACCTTCCATCACCCCAGTAAGATCCCTATAAACGTTAACCATCACTCCCTGTTCCCCCCTCCCCAGCCCCCGGCCCCCACAAGCCCCCCTTCCTGTCCCTGGATGAGTCCCGTTCCGGACGTTTCACACACGTGGACTCACACCCCGCGTGGCCTCTCGTGTCTGGTTCCCTCCCTGAGCGTCGCGTGTTCGGGGTCCGTCCGCGGGGCGGCGGGGGTGGGCGCCTCGCTCCTGTTCGTGGGTGAGTAATATTCCACCCCGTGGCCAGACCATCCTTGTCTATCCGTTCGCCTGGCAGTGGACTTCTGGGTTGCCCCCACGTTTTGGTACCGAACCATCAAGCTGCTATTTAAGTGGCTTTTTCCTGGCGCTTGGTGGCCTGTTCACTTGAAGCTTGGGGGTGGCCCGGGTGTCAGCCATCCGAATTCTGCCTCTCTCTTTTCCGCCTGAGTGAAATGCTTCGCCGTCTCTGGTTCCACGCATGCTAGCTGGTGGGCCGGCCTCACGGCCCACTCAGTGGGTGGCTCCGCGCGGCCAGAACCCGCTCTGTAAAGGCATAGATGTATCGTCAGTTCCCGGCCACCTCTACCAGCTCATCCCCCACTTGACAAGATCCAAATGCCTCGTGCAGCCTTGGTGGCACCACAGGACTTGGCCCCGCCTCACCTTTGCAGAGTGACCTTCACTTTGACTGTAGGAACCCGCCCCTCCTGGTCCTCCCTGCCACCCGCCCAGCACTCCCCCTTTCCTGGATGGTGCGGTTTGCTGTCTCCTTTGTCTGAAGCCTGCCTTCCTTCCTTCCTTCCTCTCCCCAACAAAGGCTGCTTGTGTGCCTATTTTAAGCATCAGAACGGGTGCCAGGCTCCGGGAGTACCACGTGAATGAGACGCTTGTGTGCATGCGTGGGGAGGCGTGGAGACAGGGGACCCAGGGCCGTTCTGGCCCTGGCCTGCTGTCTGAGTGGGGGTCCCGGGGGGTGGTGGAGACAGGCCCAGGCCTGTGCATCCCAGGAACTCCATAAGTGCTGTGAGAAAGGAAGCCTTCTGGGGGCAGAGGCGGGGGGGGGGGGCCTGCGTGAAGGACAGGCCAGAGACAAGCTTCACACTGACCAGTTTGCCAGGTGGGGGGTGCAGCCCACCTTGTACGAGCCCCGAGGCAGGGCTGAATCCTTCCACGTCATTTCCCTCAGGGTCTCCCCCTCGGCACTGCTGACATTTGGGTCAGGTTGTTCTCCATGGGGCGTCCTGCAGCATCCCTGACCCCACCCCCTCAAGGCCAGGAGCACCCCCATCACGATCACCGCAGATGTCCCCAGACATCACCCAGTGTCCCCAGGGGAAATCCCCTCTGGTTGGGAACCATTGGGCTGAGCGATGATTTTATGAATCTGTGATCAAAGTAAAAAGGCACATTGGGGCTTTTTTTTAAAAATAGACTTTATTTTTTAAAGCAGTTTTAGGTCCACAACCAATTTGAGCAGAAGGATTTTCTGTGTCCCCCTTGGCCCCCACCCCCAGCAGGCTCCCACACTATCAAAGTCCCCCGTGAGATGGGGCATTTGTTACAGGTGGTGAGCCTACAGCCGTGTCCATAGGCTCACTGTTGGTGGTGTAGTGTGGGTCTGGGCTGATTCATAAAGACACGTATCCGCCATTAGGGTCCCACACGGAGTGGTTTCACTGCCCTAAAACATCCCCTGTGCCCCACCGATTCATCCCCTCCCCCCCCCCCCCCCCCCCCCCCCGCCACACACACACTATTTTGCTTTTATGGGCAAAGGGATAAGAATAGCATAGTAACCTTGAGTACCTTTTGGGAAGGATGTAACCCTGTAGCCTATGGAGTCTTCTGCGAATTATTCTTCTATACTTTCTACTCCAAGAAACTGTACCGTTGAATAGAAACAGGATTCTAGAGGGGCATCCGGGTGGCTCAGTTGGTTGAGCATCCAGCTTCAGCCCAGGTCATGATCTCATGGTTCGTGAGTTCAAGCCCCATGTCGGGCTCTGTGCCCGACAGCTCGGAGCCTGGAACCTGCTTCTGATTCTGTGTCTCCCTCTCTCTGCCCCTCCCCTACTCACACTCTGTCTCTTGCTCAAAAAATAAATCAACATTAAAAAAAAAAAAACTTTGTAAAACCATATAAACTGAAACAAACAAACAAACAAACAGGATTCTAGAAACATGATCCCACCCTGTGTTGGTAATTGGAACCATTCGGCCAGCCACGTTCAACAAGGCAAATAGGTGAAAGTAATCTTTTTTTTTTTTTTTAATTTTTTTTAACGTTTATTTATTTTGGAGACAGAGAGAGACAGAGCATGAACAGGGGAGGGGCAGAGAGAGAGGGAGACACAGAATCGGAAGCAGGCTCCAGGCTCTGAGCCATCAGCCCAGAGCCCCACGCGGGGCTCGAACTCACGGACCGCGAGATCGTGACCTGAGCTGAAGTCGGAGGCTTAACCGACTGAGCCCCCCAGGCGCCCCGAAAGTAATCTTAATGATATGTTTTACGTAACTCACGGTATGCAAAATACTAACATTGCAACATGTAATCAACATAAGGAACGTATGATCAAGCTACTGTACAGTCTCTTGTATGAAGGTTTCAAAATCTAGTATGGATGCTGCACTTGCAGATTTGTAAGTCTCAGGATCAGCCACATTTCAGGTGCTCGGTACCACGTGCGAGATGTCACAGGTGTAGGACAGGAATAGGGGAAGTTTTAGGAGAAAATGAGACCTCTCCAGGCGTATGAACGTAGCTTAGCGTTTGGACACGTTGTGGGTCGTTTTTAGAGCTATTGAAGTATCTGCCGATTGAAAATGAGGATTGAGGGTCTCAGAAAATCAGTTCTGTAGGACCTCCTAGACTGTCCGGTCCAGGGGATGGCAAGCCGTGCCCCTCGGGCCAAATCCAGCTCACTGGCTGTTGTTGTTGTTGTTTTAACATTTATATATGGTGGAGAGAAAGAGACAGAGCACAAGCAGGGGAGGCACACAGAGACACAGAATCCGAAGCAGGCTCCAGGCTCTGAGATGTCAGCACAGAGCCCGACACGGGGCTCAAACCCTCGAACCGTGAGATCATGACCTGAGCCGAAGTCGGACGCTTAACCGACGGAGCCCCCCAGGCGCCCCTCATCATCTGTTTTTGATGTGGCCCTCAGGCGGAGAATGGTTTTTACATTTGAAGTGGTTCAAAAAAATCAAGACAAGCATAATTTGTCCTGATATATGAAAACCGTATAGAATTCAAGTTCCAGTGTCCATCAATAAAGTTTTATTGTCACAGAGACATACACATTCGTTGACAAGTTGCCTGCGGTGGCTTTCAGGCTATAACATATGAGACCACGTGATACCGATTCTCTGGCCCCTACAGAAGAGGTTTGTCAGCCCTGCTAGACTAACTTGTGTGATTTACAGACGAGGAATCGGCCGGGTTTCCTGGGCTCACGGCAGTGCTGGGACTTGAACTTGGGGGTTTCATAGTCCAGCTTTATCCTTTCAATTTAGCACTGCCCTTGGGAGAGCAAGTGACGCTCGACTTCAGAGAGCTGCCTCTGCCACTGTCCTTGGGCTCTTGGACCCCCTGCAGCCTCCTGGTTGAGCAGAGGTTAATGATCTGGGGACAAATGCACAGGGTGATTTTGTTTTTCCCCATCGTATGGTGCCCGTACTGAGGGAGACTGATCATTTAATTTCTTTAGGGTCACGATACAGAACAGCCGATTTTAGAGATAATGGGATCTTAGATTTGATGAACTATGACATCTGATAGCTCCAAATAGATCCCATTTGAAAATGCCAGTGACATTCATTATCATGTTACTTAAAGACGCCCGAGTGTAACACTGCATATAAATGTCTCCTGCTCGTGGCTTTTAGTGATAAATCGAGAAAGCCTGTCAGGTAAACAAAAGTAAAAACCGCAACACAGTGGTTGCCAAATGCACATTCAGACGGACTGTTTTGATGTCAGGCGATGGGTGTCGTGTAGAACGATGTCCAGGAGTGACAGTTTGCCCCGAGCCCCCTTTTGAAAACCCAGTGGGTCACGGTGAATTTCACCGTCTGCAGCCAAGGACGATTCTGTGTTTGACACCCACTCAACTTAGAAATGCTTTTCTCTTTAGGTTGAGCACAGACAAGCCGTGAGTTCTTCAGGGAGGCTGAGTTTTAAATATTTGAGGCCAGGGTGAGAAGCGGAAGGTTTGTTTTGGTTTGCTTTCGTCTGTCTTTTGGCCAACCGCTGCTTTGGGAATGTACAGTTATTTCATTTGGCAACGAGAGGTGATGGGAGGAAATGGGGCGGGGGGCTCTGTGGGCAGGCCGGGCATTCCTTATTGTTTGAGAAACAGATCGGCGCCTGTCTTTCTTCTCTGTCCCTCCGCGTCTGTGTGGCACTGAAGGGTTCCAGGAGGCTCTCAGCTCTGTGTAAAGAAAACAAAGGGATGTCCACGCTGTTCACAAGCTTCAGACACCTGTATTGGGGCTCAGAAGGACGGGGGACCAGGGTTACAGAATCTCAGTCCCAGCCTTGCCTCTCGATCCTAAATTGACCAGGTCCCTGCCCCTCTCTGCTCCCCTTCCCCTGGCTGAGAAGTGGGGCACGGGGATCGGGGAAGTCTCTGAGGGAGCCTCTGAAAAAGAGCGTGCCCTGAGTTCTGAGACCTGGTTTTTGTTTTTTTTTTTCTTTTTTTTTTTAAATTTTTTTTTCAACGTTTATTTATTTTTGGGACAGAGAGAGACAGAGCACGAACGGGGGAGGGGCAGAGAGAGAGGGAGACACAGAATCGGAAGCAGGCTCCAGGCTCCGAGCCATCAGCCCAGAGCCCGACGCGGGGCTTGAACTCCTGGACCGCGAGATCGTGACTTGGCTGAAGTCGGACGCTTAACCGACTGCGCCACCCAGGCGCCCCATTTTTTTTTTCTTTGATAGAATGTCAACTTTGGGCTAGTTTTTGGTGTACAGACAAGTCACGAAGGCAGTGCAGGGCACCCCCGTGCTAGCTAACGTCCGCACCCCCCCTGGTGCCTGCCACCCTCGGAGGTTAATGTGTCTGTGTTGCTGCTCTCCAAGGCCTGTGCTTCGTGTGCACATCACTACTTTTCCTCTAATGTCCTTTCCTGTCCCAGGACCCCACCCAGGGCCTCACGTGACACTGGGCCCCTCTGGGCTGTGACAGCCTCTCTGACACCCCTTGTCTTTTATGCCTGGACAGTCTTGAGGACACCTGGTTAGGGATTTTTTTTTTTTTTATGTTTATTTATTTTTGAGAGCGAGAGAGAGCACAAGCGGGGGTGGGGCAGAGAGAGAGGGAGACACGGAATCGGAAGCAGGCTCCAGGCTCTGAGCTGTCAGCACAGAGCCCTACGCAGGGCTTGAACCCTCGAAGCACGAGATCGTGACCTGAGCCGAAGTCTGGCGCTCAACGGACTGAGCCACCCAGGCGCCCCATGGTTAGGGATTTTTTCACCACGACCCCCAACCTGGGTTTGTCTCATGTTTCCTCGTGAGCAGACCAGGGGTTACGGGTTTGGGGGTAGAACACACAGTGGTGAGGTGCCCTTCTTGTCACATCACACCAGGTGTCTCTGCCACCCACATGACATCACTGACGGTGTTGACCTTGGCCACCTGTCACAAGCAGTGTTTGCCTACCCACCGGGTGCTCAGAGCCCTGGATTAGTCTCTTTTCACCCTTCCTTCCTTCTGCAGAGAGGAGCCCGGGGTGGGGACGCCTGCCTTTGCTCTCCGTGCTGGGTTCCCCATCCCCTGTCCTGCCAGCTTTGTGGTCCGTCTTCACAGCCTGTGACGTTGACTTTCTCCCGGTTCCATCACACCCGCACTGGAGATGGTCTGGGGAGTTGGAAAATCATCATCTTACACGTTGTGGCCGCAGACACTGCAGGGTGTTGGGGAGAACCGTCCCCCTTCCGACCTGAGACGCACAGGTCCCACCCGTCCCAACCCCCTGCGTTGGTGAGGAGCGTGGATGGGTCCCAGTGCTGGTGACAGAGCGTCCATCCCAGCCCTGCGTAGATGCCACATGTTAACAAAAGTAGGGGGAGCTTTCGGTTGGGGGGGCCAAGGCCCAAAACCGCCTGCCGGTGCCCACGTTCCTACCCTCCCCACCCTACCACCTGCCTCCCAGAGGGACACGGTGGGTCTCCGTCCACCTGGGGATGCAGCGTCCAGGGAAGCGAAAGATTGCTGGAAAGCAGGCTGTTTTGTAGGGAGGTGTTTGCGGGTCCTTTGGAGGCAGTGGGGTCCCCCCGGGGGAAGGGCGGGATTCCCTCCAGCCGCCTGTCCCACCGCCTGTAGCACTGGGTGGTCTGGCCGCGCTGAGGCCTTTTCCTCTGTGGCCTCACGATGCTCAGCCACCAGCCGCGGGATGATGCCAGGTGCTGGGTGTACGGCCATCCCCTGCCATGCGCCCTGCCTCCGGGGGGAGGGGACCTGTCAGCTGTGGGTGTCACCATGGATGGGAACATCCGTCACACATCACACATCGTCCCCGTTTACGTGTCCGTCTCTGCTCAGTGCGGCACCGGCGTCCCACCCCGTTCCCTGGGCCCGCGTCGGTTTGGGCACCCGTAACATCCGGCTCGCCATTGGGACCACTTCCAAGCACACGGCTCAGCGACATCAAGCACAGGCACACTGTCGGGCAGCCACCCCCGCCGTCCATCTCCAGAACTTTCCATCTCCCCAGACTGAGACTCTGTCCCCAGAAAGCACTGACTCCCCGCTCCTCCCCCAGCCCCCACGAGCCCCCTTCCCATCCCAGCCTGTTCTGGACGTTTCACATGCGTGGGATCACACACACCATGGGACTTCTCGCGTCCGATTCCCTCCCTGAGCGTTTTGTGCTTGGGGTCGGACCACGTTTATATTTTATGGCCGAATAACATTCTGTTCTGTGACTCTACCACATTGTCTTTACCCCCGCGTCCACTATGGGCACGTGGGCTGCTTTCGCTCTTTGCTGTGGTGACTTGTGATGCTGCGAACGTGTGCGTGCAGACGTTTGTGTGGACAGATGCTTTCAGTCCAGGGCGGATGGCCGGGGGGTGGCATCGTGGGGCCCGTCCCCTGTTATTAAACTTATTGACTTCGTGCTTCTGTGCCTGGCGGGACTTTTGCCCATTTGCCGCTGCTTTCATAGCTCAGCCCTGGGGGCTCTGGGAGGATTCGAGTGCCTCTGCTCTGGCTGATCCCGTTTGTTCGTTCTTTCGTCCGCTCGCTTGCTCGTGGGCTCCATCCTGGTCCGTGGCAGGACCCTGCGCCGGCCTGCCCCAGGCGGCTTTCTCAGCACAGTTGATTTTTCTCCCTCCCGCCCCTGGGGTCTCGCTCCTGTCTCCCTGGCCTGGAATGCCCTCTGCACTGGGTCCTCCGCCTGCTCCCTGCCAGCCCGCCCCTCCCGGGGCCACGTCTTCGCCTGGCCCTGCTGTCCACCCGCCCCTGCGTCCGCTGTTCTCCCACCACCAGCGCTCTGGGCCTGCCGGACTCCCGGCCACTCTGTCTGCAGTCGCCAGGGGGCCTGGCCCAGTTTTCTTTAGACTGAGCTTTAGTTTTCCTTGGTTTGTCTGTCTCGCCCTCTCCGTCCCCCTCCTCCTGCTCCCGGTCAAGGTGACTTCCTGGCCACCCTTGTCTCCCATTTAACACCGTGTGTGGTGGCTTCTACCCAACTCCCTGAGATGCCCTTCTGAGGGCCAATCTTCAGAGGAGTCAACTGAGGTTCAGAATGAGTGCTTAGCCAGGAAGGACCCCAGCCCCCGGGCTCCCTCACTTCGTAGCTCTTCCTTGAGAATGTTCCTGATTGTATCGACTGCCTTTTGCCCAGGATTTGTATGTCTCAGGGTTGGACCAGCCACACTTCCTTCCAGCCATGGAATTGTGTATGTGAAGCCGGCTCTGGGGCACCTGTTTCCTAGTATTGAAACATTTTGGTGTCAGGGCACCTGGGTGGCTCAGTCGGTTGAGCGACAAACTCAGGTCTTGATCTCAGGGTCGTGAGTTCAGGCCCCACATTGGGCTCTACACTGGGTGTGGCTGGCGCCTGCTTAAGATTCTCTTTCCCTCTGCCCCTCTCCCCTGCTCGTATTCAACCCCCGACTCCTCTCTCCCTATCTCTCTCTCTCTTTCTCTTTCTCTCTCTCTCTCTCTCTCAAAAAAAAAAAAAAAGTTACCCATGGAGTTTCCATCTGACCAAATGATTCCACTCCTGGGTATCCATCCCGAAGAAACTAGAACATAAGTCCACACTAAAACCTGCACACACATGTTCACAGTAGTGAGGTTCACAATAGCTGAAAAGTGGAAGCAACTTAATGCCCATCCATGGATGAATGGATGCACAACGTGTCCATATCCACAGATGAATGTGTCCACCGCACACGCGCGTGTCCCTCGGCCGCAAGCAGAAGTGAGGTGCCTGCACCCACCGCCCTGAGGACAGACTCTGAACACACGACGCTCAGGGAGGGAACCAGACACGAGAGGCCACACGGGGTGTGAGTCCGCGTGTGTGAAACGTCCAGAACAGGCTCATCCCACTGCTAAGAGGGACGGGGTTTATTTTTGGGGAAATGGAATGTTCCGGAACTAGATAGAGGTGATGGTTGCACAACTGTGTAAATATACTAGATGCCTTTGGAATATACACCTGGGTTACAATTGTAAATTTTATATTATGCGTATTTTACCAACTGCCCCTCCCTACAAAATATCTCTTGGTCTAAGTGGTCATATTTTGGAGCGTGTGACCATTGACGTCCTTAATGGGCCTTGGGGGAACAGCCCTGTTTTCCTCGGAGAGCCCTCCCCTCCCCTGCCTTAGGTCAAGCCCTGTAGGGCTGTGATCACAGGCATGTTCTCATTTTAAGTAATGTCCTTGTGAGTCCACCACAAGGGCGTGAATTCCTCTGCGTCTGGGTCTGCTAAGCAGTCACACCCTTGACTTAGGTCTCGCCAGGCCCGGCCCTGACCGGCCACAGGAGGGCAGAAAGGTGCTCCTGGGTCTCTGGGAGAAATCAGTGAGTAGGATGTGGCACTGCTGAAAGTTCTGTCCCCCTTTGAGGAAGAGGGACCCAGGGAGTAAAGTAGGTAGGAGGTGAGATGTTGGGAATTATGGAACTTTCTGGAACCTTCTGGAATGTGGAGGGCGTTGTGGCATGGTGAGGCTGCGGGTCGGAATTCCTGCTCACCCTGGATGACTTTCTCCCTGTGTGATTAGACCTTCCCTGTTTCTGTCTCCTTGTGGGCAAAAAGGAACAGGAATCATCACCCATGATCGTTCTAAGTTATGGGATGGCGTGCGAGCCGGTGACCCGCCTGTAGTGATGGCTGTTCTGTCTGGGCTGTTGTTCTGCTGTGTGCTAACATAGCCTTCCGTCTGTGCCGCCGCCGTCATTCCCCAGCCACCACCACAGGCATGGACCCAACCAAGGGTGGGATCAGGCCCGCCCCTGCCGACCCGGTGGCAGGATCGCCCCTCTTTGTTCGTAAAGGGATCAAACCCAGAGAAAACGTGTTTGAGATTTGAGGCTGCTCTGGGACATCCAGTTGATGGAGTGACACTTGGGGCTTAGACAGCTGGGCTTAGACGGCTCTGGAGATGTGCCGTGGAGTCCGGTCTCCAGGTGATGCTCCCGGCCAGCCTCCCTAAGGAAACTCTCGGTGGCCCACATGGAAATGTAATTAAGTGGCCGTTTTCCCCTCTGTGGTGATGACACAGATTTGGCTCTGTAATAAAGACGAAGCAGTCCCTCTAGATCTGAGGGCCAGACCCGGCGGGTCCCCCACCGCCCACCCCCAGCCCCGCCCTCCTGACATCGGGGCAGGTCACTCTCTGTGGGGGCACAGCAGCCATCCCTGGCCCCACCCCTTCGATGCCAGGAGCTCCCCCACCGTGACAACCACAGATGTCCCCAGACATTGCCTCACGTCCCCCGGGGGCAGAATTGTCCCACTTCTCCCATTGAGAACCGTGTGCAAGGAATAACACGGTTTTCGTGTTTGTCTTTTGCGCCCTGTAGGACCCTGGGGAACTGCTTTGCTGCCAGTTCTTTACGCATCGAGACCCACACATGAACCGCTTTAGGTCATGGCTGTCCTTCAGAGCTGTCCTCACGAGAGGGGCCATGCAACCTGATCTTTCTGGTCTCGAACCAGCCTAGTTCGGTGAATGACGTTCCCTGCTTTGACCTCTGAGCAACACCCCCTCCTCCTTGCTGGCCTGCGTTTCCTGGTCTTTGCAGTTGCAGGTTTTCATTGGATAACACCGAACCTGGCCATAGCACTGTCCCTTCGTGTTCCCCGAACCCGGGTGTCTCACGGAAGCCACACCCCCACTTTCTGTGATGGTTCGGGGGTTTCATTAGGCCCCTCTGGGGGCAGAGAGACACTTCAGTCTCCACTGTGCGTCTGTCCCCAAGAACGTGATGTGTTTTGGTTCATTTACGAACACATCCAACTGTTAGGCTGGTTGGCACGGTTGCAAATATGTTTGAAGAATATAAAGCAGTTTGCAACCCCATAGCGTTTCCCATGTGTTAAAACATTACCAATCCCAAGTGTGTAAAAATCTGGATTTTTATCTATTCTAGTCTCAGCCAGAGGGGGAGGCGTTACAGCAGTTCTGTTTTAAGAAAAGTAGTACGAGATATATATATAATGTATAGTGTTATTTCCTGAATCAGTTTTTCTTTTTGATGATATACAACAGAACAGCTTTCGAACTCCGTAATGCAGAAAAACCGCCTGACGGAGTAGATGCTGTTGAGCGCAGGAATCTGAATGGTGAGCGTCCGCTAGGGAAATCTGTGTTGTCTTCACCACCCCCAGATCTCCCATCAAAGCAGGTGTCCTCCACGTTCTCAGTCACCTTGGGAGAATGTGCACCTCGAGCAGTCAATTCCAAGCAGTTGTGAGTGCCTTCAAGAGCGGGCTGTGCTGCTCTTGTATACTTCAGCTATACAGGTTTGTAGGTTTCAAATAAGTCTCGGGTTTTCATCTTTTGGGGGTAGAGACAGCTTGTATTTGTCTGCTGATGCTGCATAACAAATCACTACAAACTTAGTGGCTGGAAACCACACGTTTATTGTCTCCCAGTTTCTGGGGGGTGGGGGCAGGGATCTGGGTGCAGCGTAGCTAGGTCTTCTGCTCCGCGTTTCTCAGGCTGCAATCAAATTGCCAGCCCGGGCTGTAGACTTAACTGGGAAAGAAGACTGTACCTCCAAGCCCACTCACGCGGCTGCTGGCATGGTTGAGTTCTTCTTGGCTGTTGCCTGGAGGCCACGCTCAGTTTTTTGGCTGCTGGTTGGTAGGCAACCTGCTTTATCACAGCAGCAAAGGGGGCGGTCTGCTAGCAAGATGGAAGTTACTTTGTCACGTCGGATAATCGTGGAAGTGACATCCCATCACCTGTGCCATATTCTAGAGGTTAGGAACAAGCACAGGTCCTGCCCACACTCAGGGGCAGGTCCTGACACAAGGCATGAGTACCAGGAGTTGGGGATCACTGGGGGACCATCTCAGAGTGCCTCCCACCCAGCCAGAGGTCACTCAGTGGTGAGTAAGGTCAGTGGTCCAGCAGGAAGGGGTCAATTTTGGTTGAATGGGAGATTCATTGCCAAGTCCTAGGACTGTATTTCTCAGGTATAAGAGTCTTTTCTCCTTCCAAAGGTGATTTCTGAGGATGCATCCAGAGATGTCATGAGATGGCATATTGCTTTGAAATAGTTTCCCAGAGTGGCTAGTGGAAGGGGAGAATAGATGACTTAATTCTGTCATGTAGGTTGATTACCCAACTTGTATCACCTTGCTTGGATCACCTGGTTTGTTAGTGGGGAATTAGAGACCAGGCTTTGCATGCTCGGAGGAGGTGAGGACGGGATGAGAGAGAGGGAGGCATGCTCATGGTGTTTCTAGATCCGGAGTCTTTCATGTGTGGCTTGCATCTGGACCGGCTGTTCACCAGCTGTGTAACTTGGGCAAGTCACTTAGCCTCTCCAAAGCCTTATCTTATCAGCACAATGGAGATGTTAAGCCTTAGTTTATAAGGTGGTTCTAAGGATTAGGGACAACAGATAGAAAGTGTGATAAACGCACTGTGGCATCCTAGATGGCATCCTAGAACAGAAGAGGGCCATTAGTGGAAAACCCAGTGAAATCTGAATAAACTGTGGGGTTTGGTTAATACTAACGTAGCAGTGTTGACGTCTTGGTTGTGACAAATGCACCCTGATTATGTGAGTCGTCAACTTTTAAGAGAAGCTAGGTGAGTGATATATAGGAACTGTCTGTATTATCTTACAACTCTCCAGCATATCTAAAAATATTCCAAAGTAAAAAGTTTATTGCAAAAACAAAAAACAAAAAACAACACCCAAGAAGAGTCTATTTTTCACCTTTAAAGTAGGTGAGGAGTAATAAACAATGATACCAGTGTTGATGAGGGTATGGACAGAAAGATAGTATAAAATGGAGTAATCTGTTTCAACAATAACTTAGTAGTGTGTTTTTAAAAATCTTAAAAATATTTAATGCTCTCTAATCCCATAATGCCATCTCTAAGAACGTATACTAAGAAAGTAATTAGAGACAGGCATAAAGATGTTCACTTTAGCATTATTTATAAAGCAGAAATTGGGAACAGTCTACATACTCAATAGTAAGGAAATTGGTACATCACTTACGGTATATTATTAACTCAATGTAAATATATGGGCAGCCATTAGAAAATTGTTTTCAAAGAATACTTAGAAAATGCCAATGATAGAATGTTAAATAAAAGTGGCAGAGGGAAAAATACCTAGATTTTTCCCTTTATAATTTAGAAGCTGTTTTTGAGGCCAAAAGCTCAGAGCTAAAATCTTCAAGTTTGCTTTTCTAGAAAGCTTGTGGCCAACACCCAGTAAATTATGTGTGGAGGTGTTCTGTACGGTGTCTGCTTTTTGTGGGGTGGCACTAGGTCCCTTCTTTGTGTGGGATAGCCTGTTCATTGACTGCATGTGACTGTACCGCTGCCTTCTGGGAAGCAGATTCCTAGAGCTCAGGTCCACATAGAATCCATCTCCATGGAACAGTCTTTAAAGCATGGGTTGGGCTGTGTACTTGAATTGAAATTGATCCTCGTGTTTCCTGTGGGGTAGTCCATAGCTGCTACTTTGTTTGATTTCATATCTTGGATGCCATCTCTTATCCCCAGCTGTGACTGACTCATTCTGTCTTACATATTGGTCTGCATTGATGGTTGCCTTTGTTTTTCCCCTCTTAATCATGAGTCTTTCTCATGTTTCCCATTTCTCTGCCTCCTTTCCCTGGGGAGGTAATCTTTAACACATCACTTCTTCGGTGGTCATTTCTTTAAGTTATATTTGCCATGCATCTGGGTTTTTCAATCGAGGCACTGTTGGCATTTTGGGCTAGGTAATTAATATAATCATATCCCCAGTTAGTAGAATTAATTTTTGAACTATCAATTATGCTCATGGTAAAAAAAAATTCAAATTATATATGAGGACATAAAACAAAGAATAAATCTCCCACCCCTCAGTCCTCCTCACCATTGTAACTGTTAATAGTTCTGGTGGTGTTTTCTTCTAGAATTTTTTTTCCTTTGCATATACAAGTACGTGTACAAATGTATCTTTTCAAGAAAATGTTGTAACTCAGATGGCTTGTGCTAGTTGATGTACTTGTCTGTAGTTCTTGGTACTTACAGTCTTGGATCTCCTACAGTGTTAGCACATATAGGTCTGGGTGTATGATAAACTATTACTCCTTCCCTGTCCATCAAGGGCTCACGTCTTTGGCACTATGGACATTGGGGCTGGGTCATCGTTTTTGGGCCGTACTGGGTACTGTAGAGATTGAGCAGCATCCCTGGCCACACCCCTTCCATGCCAGGAGTACCTCCAACATCTCCAGACATTGAGTGTCTCCACGGGAGATCCACCAGGTCGTAAGGCATCTCTCCCTTTGTGAGCTTCGGAGTTAAACCTCAGTCTGAACTCTTCCATTCCTTTTACTGGCTTTGGACAGTGTTTTAGGTTTTGTGTAGCTTAAAAACAAGCAAACAAACAAACACAGCTCTTTTCCTTAACTGAGACAGAAAGGGAGTGGTTCCTGATCTTGTAGCCATATTGACATGAGGGTGACGTCATCAAGATCCTCAGAGCCCCAGCTCAGACAGCAGCTGTGGTCACTGATACCACTTGGGAGTGGTGTCCACTGATGTGGTTTCGAGGCCCTCCTTGGCTGAGAGGCTGCTGGGAGGCCAGGGACCTCTGTGCCCCTCTGCACCGTTGAGGGCTGGGCTCGTGCCCCCCAAGGGGCTCCACCACCTTCTATTTGTGTCATTGCTCTCCTCCCTGGGTCCTGGGTCTGCTGGTTCATAGATTAAACCCTGTCCACACGCCTGGGAGCTTGGCCATCCCAGCAGCTTTTTAATTTCTAAAAACATGTTCATGGCTATATATTTATATTTCTCTGATGGTCACTTTTGAGAACAAGCCCACTGAGTCTGGAAGACAAATTGGGCCTTCGACAGCAAAATACAAGGCCGTCGTGAACATCCTGTGGTATGTTACGGCAACGCGCCTGGTTTGCAGTTTGCAAACCAGTCTTTAAAATAAAGTTACCTGGCGTGGTTTTGAATTTGCAGAAATGTTGCAAAGACAGTGCAGAGAGTTCCCACGTGGCCCACGCCCTGGTATTGGCATCTTACGTTAGCGTGGTGCATTTGTCACAATTATTGATCCAGTATCAATACGTTATGATCAGCTCAAGTCCGTACTTCGTTTGGATTTCCTTATTATTTCCCATTTCCCAGAAAACGTCTCTTTTCTGCCCCAGGACCCCATATGGCATTAGTTGTCACGTCTCCTTAAGGCTTCTCTGGGCTGAGACGGTTTCTCTGACTTTCCTTGTCTTTTATGCCTGGACAGTCGTGCAGAGCACAGGGCAGGAGTCTTACAGAACACCCCCCATCTGGGTTTGTCTGGCATTTTCTCCCAGTCAGACGAGGGTTGTGGTTTTGGGGTAAGAACACACAGAGGGACACATGCTGTCCACAGGGCTTACCGTTCTTGGTGTTGACCTTGATCTCTGGCTGAACCAAACCCAGTGGTTTTAAACTTTGAATTATTCCCAACATTGAAAAATCCGGAGATTTTATAATAAAAGACCTCCCAGCTCCTCAGGATACTTGGGAGAGCTGATGACATCAGGCCACTTCCCGTGCGGTGACAGAGCTGGGCTGGAAGAGGTGCCCCCGTCCAGCGAGCCAGGACCCCCATTGTTACCGCCTGCCTGCCCTGGGGCCCACCTCCCTCTTGTGACCCCAGGATGGGCCACTAGAACGTGGCAAGCTCCCCCCGCCCCTGCCACTGTGGCCTTGCACCCTCGTGGAGGAATGTCCTCGTGCACCACTCGTTCCCAAATACAGTCCCCCAGGAGGTGGCCGTGAGTCAGAAAAGCATGTTGGAATGTAGGGGAGTGAAGGTTACCTGGGCACATATTGTGGTTCGTCTGAAGGACACGGCTGGCCACTCCTGGCCATGTGGGGCTCAGAGCCACTGGCATCTGGGGCAGAAGGAGGGGTGGCCTTGGGCCTCCCACTCCGGAGTCATCATCGTTGGCCACTCCTGGGTCGTGGGCTTCTGGCCTCCAGCGCTGGGAGACAAGTCCCTGTGGTTTTAAGCCGCCTGGTCTGCGGTCACTTGTTACGGCCGCCCCGAGAAGTGTGTAGAGTCGGTGAGGACCAGATCCGGAAGTATGCGAGCTACAGAAAACAAGGACCGACCAGATCGCGTGTTTGGAACTTGTCGGGCGCAGAATGTCTCAAGATGTCGGGGGCACTGCACTGGAGTTTTGGTTTCGTGGCGCCCCTGAGCTCCCCTGGCTCAGCCTCTGGTGGAGTCGAGTCCAGCATGAACACCCAGCAAGTCCTTTTATAGAGCGAGCAGTTTCCATATTTGCCACCGGCCAAAATCTGGGGACATTTTTCGCTGTCACGACTGGAGTGGTCCCGGCTTCGGGTGGGTGGATCCAGGGGTCCTGCTCAGCCCCCAGAGTGTCCAGGACACCCCCTCCCCCAGAGCATGACCCGCCCCCAGTGCTGGGGGCAGAAAACATGGAGCGAGGTGACCTTCAGATTCCAGAACATTCTGTGGGTCCCAGCACCGGGGCCCACAGCTGTGCCGAGGCAGCTGGAGCCCCCGGAAGATGAGCTGGGCTCGTCCTCACTCAGCACGTTTTACCCTCTCGAGGCGGCAGGGCTGACCCACGGAGTCAGGCAAACATCACAGCTCGGAGCAGAAGCCTCCGCTCCATCCCACGCGAGAGCAGGGTCGAGGTGACAGCACAGCCCACACACCGGGGCCTCCAAGGCACACGGGCTGGCGTGCTGCCAGCTGCCACTCACCCGACAGTCCCCGCACACCCACAATGACACGCGCTCCCTGGAAGGCGGATGGGGAGGGGCAGATCCCTTCTGGCGCAGGAGGAGAACACAGGGCGGGCCTCCTTGGCCAGAACCAGACAGAACCAGGCCAGACGTGCTTCCCCTCTGGGGAGGCTGCCTGTGCTGTCTGTATCTCTTCGACAGCACATTCCCTGGGCACTTAGACTGCGGGGCCTTGGAGTGGTGGTGGAGGGTCTCCCTGTGAGGCGTCAACAGACTTTCTGTAAAGGGCCAAAGGGTGAGTGTTTTCAGCTTTACAGGCCAGAGGCTGCAGTTGCCGGGTTCTGCCTTTGGAGGTGCAGCTGTGCCTTGGATGGTGTATACGTGAAGCGGCATGGCCGTGTTTGAATAAAACTTTATTTACAAAGCAAGTGGTGGGCCAGATTTGGTCTCGGGTCTCTGATAGGTCAGCGCTGCCTCCTTCCCAGTTCAGAGGCCTCTCCTTGTTAGAAGTGGTGTTCGACACGCGTGACTGTCCCCTTCTCTAGCTTGGTGACCTCAGGCTGGTTTCATCTCCTCTCTGAGCCTCCGTTTCCCCATCTGTAGAGAAAGGATAATTATTCTTAGGGGTTGTAGCTAGATTGTTAGGTGTTGTAGGACAGTAGTTCTCATCTGGGGTGATTTTGCCCCACAGGGGGTACTGGTCATGTAGTTGTCATGACTGGGGATGCTCCTGGCATGGAGGGGGTGGGGCCAGGGATGCTTCTCAGCCCCCCTCAGTGCCTGGGACGCCCCCAGAGAATGAGGTGGTTCTGAATGTGTGTGGGGCTGGAGGGGAGAGACCCCGGTGTAGATGGAAGTATCTAATAGGGTCACGTGCAAAGAGCAGGATGCCGTATTAGTTGTTGTCTGTCTTTCTTTGGCCCACAGCTTCCCTCGTATTTTCCAGAACTCTCCATCCATAAAACCTTTGCCCTCCTCCAGGCCCGCGCACCGGCTGCAGACTCGGCAGGCCTTGCTTGAGTGCCGCTGGACGCCGCGGCCCCCTGAGTGAATGCGCCCTGTCGCCCGGGTCTGCCGGAGATGTCTCAGAGCCTTGCTCCAGCAGGACCCGGGGCCCCGCTCAGCCACCTTCTCCCCTCCTCCCCCCTTCCTGTCAGAAGAGCAAACTTCCCTTGTCGATTAGCATATCCTGTTTTTAGCGTCTTTCTCTTCTAGGTTTTATATAATCGTGTCATTATTAGACGCTGTCACAGGGACTCAGTGCTCCCCCAGTCACACTTTGAAGTGTTCCCTAGCATCAACGGCTAATTGCCTGTCGTCACTCTTCTCTTCTCTTGTTCAGTAAACTTTCACTTTAGAATAGTTTCAGATCCTCAGAGGAAGTGGGAAGGCAGTACAGAGTTCCCACGCAGCCCGCCGCCGGGGCCCCTTTGGCCAACGCCTTACATCAGCGCAGTGCACCTGTCACAGTCAATAGGCCAATATTCCTATGTCATTATTAACTGTGCTCCATACTTTGGACTTCTCTGCTTTCCCCCTAATTATCTTTTTCTGCCCCAGAACTTCATCCAGGACCCCCACATGACACAGCCCCACTGGGCTGTGGCGGCTTCTCAGACTTTCCGTGTGCAGAAACCCTGTCCCACTGGGCAGTGGCGGGGGGAGGGGGGCGGCGGTCATCAAGGGCATTACCGGTGGCGATTTCATTCACCAGACCTAGACGTTTAGGGCGCCCTTTGCAGCCAAGGTTTGCTAGCCCACTGATGAAGACGAGGTATTTACTAGAAAGTCGGGTGATGGATTTTTTTCAAGGTGACCTTCCGGGCAGCAGCGGAAGTGGCCCCTCTGTGGTTGTGGGTGTTTTGTGTGGCAGGATGGTTGGAGGTAATTTTGCTGGGTGACAGTCAGGGGCAGCGTGGAGCTTTTCCATGTGACCCAGGGTCTAGCTTCAGGATGAGATGGCCCTGGTCTCTCTGTGGTGGCGCCTGGATATGAGAATTTGTGGCTAAAATAGTGCCATGTTAAAAAAAAAAACAAACCCTGTTTTTAATGTTTATTTATTTTTGAGAGAGAGAGAGACAGAGTGTGAGGGGGGTAGGGGTAAAGAGAGAGGGAGACACAGAATCCGAAGCAGGCTCCAGGCTCTGAGCTGTCAGCACAGAGCCCAACACGGGGCTCGAACTCACCTTGGGATCATGACCTGAGCCAGAGTTGGATGCTTAACTGAGAGAGCCACCTAGGCGCCCCTAGTGCTGTGTTTTAATAGACTGACTTCTGTTCCGGGGGTCACAAACTACAGCCTGTGGGCTGAATCCAGGCCTCCTGCTTTTGTAAATGAAGGGTTTTTTTTTTTTTGTAATGTTTATTTATCTTTGAGACACATACACGCACACACGCACACACGCACACGGAGTGTGAGTGGGGGAGGGGCAGAGAGTGAGGGAGACACAGAATCCAAAGCGGTCTCTGAACTGTCAGCACAGAGCCCTGACATGGGGCTCGAACTCTTGAATGGTGAGAGCATGACCTGAGCCGAAGCCGCACACGTTACCGACTGAGCCCCCCAGGTGCCCCTGTAAATAAAGTTTTATTGGCACGTGACCGCACCTGTTTGTCCCCCGCAGCCGCGTCGAGCGAGCAGTAGTGACAGAGACCACCTGACCCACAAAGCCAAAAATAGTGACCGTCTGGCCCTTCCCGGGAACACTTTGCTGGACCCTGGTCTTGTCAACAAAGCAGATCACACGAGTCCTGAGTAATGAAGAAGTTGTGGCATGTAACTTACTCTGCGATACGTATCATATAATAAGGAAGTTGTTTTTTTTTAACGTTTATTTATTTTGAGAGAGGGAGAGAGAGAACCCCAAGCAGGCTCCGTGCTGTCATTGTGGAGCCTGATGTGAGTGAGGCTCGAACCCACGAACCGTGAGATCACGACCTGAGCCGAAGTCAAGAGTCAGATGCTTAACCGACTGAGACGCCCAGGCGCCCCTAAAGCAGTTGTATAGTATTAACAGTGTCAGGCGCTGATATAAGCAGCTTATATATGTTCAGCTATTTAATCTGAAAACCACTCACGGGGTAGGTGCTCCCATCATCTGTGTGCTACAGATTCAGAAACTGAGGCACAGAAGAGTCCCTAAGCCGTGAAGTCAGGACAGACAGTGTTTGGCAATGCTGCCTCTCAGATATAAGGATATATGTCCCCACCACCCCCCTTCCGTGGGACTCGGTGTAGTTAGTTTAATTTCGAGTGGAAAAAGAAATGTTTGTACACATTTTGTTTTCTTTCTTTTTTTCTTCTGTTGGAAATTGGTCATCTCCTAAATCAGTTGCCTGTCCCCCCATATGCTACAGTTCCAGGCGGTGTGGGTTTGATGACCGCTGCCTTGCACAGGGAAGCGGCCCTGCCCCCTGGGACAAGGGGCAGTGTCTGGGGATGTCTGTGATCCTCATGACTGGGGGGCTCCTGGCATCGATGGGGACGGGGGCCAGGGACTCTGCTCAGCCACCACGGCACCCGGGATGCCCTGCAGAGAACCACCCAGCCCAATGTCTGCAGTGCGAGGTTGGTAGGGGGAGACCCTGTGATGATAATTTGGAAAACAGTCGAGTCAGGTCCCTGACCACGTGTGACAGCAGAAGAAACCGCGGTGGTCCTGGTCAGATGGAATGGAGCAGGTGACGCCCCCATCCCCCCCAGTCTGGGTTAAGTGGAGGAGGGTCTGGAGGATCTCCAGAGGCACCGCGGACCTGGGATCAAAGGGCGGCGGCACTCCAGCTGCCTTCTTGTGCTCGGCACCCGGAGACCTTTAACCCTGGGGTGAAGCGAGCGGTGCCCTCGTGTCCCGTCTGATCAGGGGTGTGATGGCGCCTGATCTGGGCCAGTCCTGGCGGAGCCCTCCACCAGCCGCCTCACCTCCTGTCCCCCCCCCCCCCGCCCCCCGTGCCTCCCCACCGGTGCCTTCCCCCAGGCTCCTCCTCCCCCAACTTCATTTGCAATCAGAATCAGTCAGGGTGACATATTTAGATGGTTGCTGTGGTGACGGGGGAAGGCTGGGGTGATTGTGGCAATGAGTGCATGAAGGACAGCGGCTGCATTGCTATCTGGAGCCTCCCTGGAGGCCTGCACTCCTGCTGCCCGCGGGGGGGTGGGCATCAGTGTGGGGAGCTAGGGGGCTCCAACGCCCCGGTCCCATCCACTCCGTTCCCGGAGACGGAGACGCGAACTGTGGCCCAGGCAGGGAAGATCTGCCTGTTGCCGAGTGCTGGGTCCCCGCTGGGGTGGGGGGTGGGGGCCTGGAGAATGTTTGTGGTCATCGCGACTGGGGTGCCCTTGGCATCGCATGGGTGGGGTTGAGGGGTGACGCTCGATGCCCCACGACGCCCAAGGTGGCCCTCACAGACAGTCAGGGGTGCTGGGGGTGGAGGGAGAGACCTGCTTTGCAGGGAAGGGGATACAGGCAGGGGCTTCCTTCCGTTTCAGAAGGGACGCGCTGGCATTTACGCTGTGGTAATTCGCGAGATTCCAAAGGCTTCCTTTTCTCACCCCTGTTGTTCTGCTGAATCTCCTGGGCCCCGTTGGGCTCTTGTGTCTCCCCAGATTATCAGGTCGATAGACATTGGGAAAACAAGACAACGAAAACTCCAGTGAAACTCCAGTGCGGTTCAGTGCTCACCGTTAGAAAAAGGTAACGGCTGCCAGAGGTGCAGGTGGAGACGTCAGGCGAGTCAGTGCTGAGGGCAGGAGTCTCAGGTCTCCGCTGCCGTGTCACGGCGAGCCGCTCCGAGCCCCGTGGGGACCACGGACAGCGAAGGGGTAGTGTGCGTGTCACGGCGAGCCGCTCCGAGCCCCGTGGGGACCACGGACAGCGAAGGGGTAGTGTGCCGCTCGGTGCCGTCTCGCAGAAATCCGCTGATCCCTGGCCACGATGTGCTTTCCGTTGGCCAAATGGGATCTGGGAGTAATCTGAGAGAGGCGGTTTGGGACTGATTGTATTAGGGCTCTTGTCTGATCCACTCAGGGGGCTGCTGTGGTCCCTGGGCCGGGGGGCGGGGGGCAGGGGGCAGCGGGGAGGATGGCTCTGGTGTAGGTTTTTCCGGGCCTGAGCGGTCAGGAGAGTCGGATCCTTGCCGTATCGTATTGTTACATCACTTGCAGAGGCTTCCGGGGGTCGGGGGGAAAGTAGGCAATGCATTTGGCCAAGACTGACCCAGCTTCTCTGTGGGTCCGGTTCATAACAGCTCGTTGAAGCAATCACTGGTGAATGTGAGCACTTTGCGATCATCTGGTCTAAGACAGGCTCCCTCTCCCCTCCCCCTCCCCCTCCCCCCCTCCCCCCTCCCCCCTCCCTCCTCCCTCCTCCCTCCTCCTTTCTAAATTCAGAATTCTCCTGATTTGTCTCTTCAAGATCTTCTCTTAATAGACTGCTTTTTAGAGTAGTGTTAGGTGATGGAAAAATGCAGAAAATAGAGCTCCCACGTACCCCCTGCCCCCTCCACATTTCCCCCGTTGTCACCATCTTGCCGTAGTGGGGCACATTTGTTGCAGTCGATGGGCCGATATTAATACGTGACCGTTGACCAAAGTCCTCGTTGACATTCGGGTTCAGTCTTCGCCTCGCCCCTCCCCCGGCCCAGGAGGTCGGTAACAGGGTCCTGCCCGAAAAGGGGTTTGCTTCCCAGGAGGACACGGGGCGCTTGGACATGGCAGCAGCTCCCGAGCTAGTGTGTCCCGCTGGGCACAGACTCTCAAGTAGCAGTCGGCCTGTCGTCTCCCCTGACGCGTAGTTTCACGGCCCTGTTTGGGGCAGTTTGGGGTCTCCAGGTGTGGGAGCTAAGGGTCCCCCTGCCCATGTCCCGGCTCACCGTGCGGAGATACTAGGCTGCAGATCTGTGGAGCCCCTCCAGAATTACGAGGGGAATAGAAACCACCCCACTGGGAAATTAATGGCGGAAGACCCAGCGCGCCTTTGGTTTGTGATCCGCGGGTTTTGTCTTCCTTTATCAGCGGCTGAGAACAGGGGCTCCCTGAGCCCCTGGGCCCGTCCTGTCGGCGTGCAGCGGGGTTCCTGCTCGTTCCGTTTCAGAGGCGAGGCTCGGGCTGGAACCGGCCCACAGGGAGCAGCTCTGCGGGGCGGCCTGGTCTTCCCTGGGTCCTCTGGGCTCCGCAGGCTTTCCCGTAGCACCAACCGGGACAGGAAACCCCAGTGGTTTACTGAGCGCATGCCGAGTGCGCGGCCTGCGGTAAACCGCGGCCCAGGCACTCCGGGGTCTCCCTTCTCCCAAGACACACGATCCTAGCAATGCTGGCGGGCGGGGGTCTCTCCAGGGGGTAACGACCACGTCGTCCTGCAATTAGCCCAGCGTTCGTACAACCTCGCGGATATCCTAAAAGCCGCTGAATTGGACACTCCCAAAGGGTGGCTTTTATGATCGGTGGATCACATCTCAATTTAAAGGAAAAGAAAAGAAAAAGGAAGCACGTGGACAAGATGGGGTTCCAGGTTGTAAGAACTGTGGCCCAGGATAAATGTAGGTGAGAGTCCTTCCCATGCAGGCGCCCCAGTGGCCGCAGTCACGAATGGTGTCTGTTTCCAGCGTGGTTTACGGCCCCCTCGGCACGTGGCCCTTCCCACCAGAGTTTCCTTTGTTGGTGTCTGTGACTGTGCTTCCCGGCAGTGCCTCCGGCGGGTCCGTGTGGGGTCGGTAGGCCCCGGGGTACCAGGGTCCCACCTCTTCATCCCACTGCTGGTCCTTCAGGATGGCCTGTGGGTCCCCCTGATGGGGAAAGTGAAAGCCCAGCATTTTTGCCTGGGTGAAGGTCACGGGGACGGGCAGGCGCCAGCTGGTGCCACTCACAGCCTGTCTCGTGGGCCGCGGACGAGCTGGTCTGGTTGTCTGCGGGGGTCGCCTCAGTGCTCAAGTTCAGGTCCCAGGGTTGGAGGACAGCCAGCGGCTGGTGTTGAAGGGCTAGGGACGGGGAGATTTGCGGTTGGCACGTGTGAAGGCAGAGGTGAGAAACCATCTTTAAAGGGAGTCGTGACCCCATGTCCACAGCAGCACGATTCATAGCAGCAGCAACCAGGAGGTGGAAACACCCAAGTGCCCATCAGCAGCGAAGGGGTACACGCAGTGTGTCCGTCCATGCACGGGCACATGATTGGTCGTGAACAGCAGCGAGGCACCCACCCCTGCCGCCCTGCGGACGGATCCTGAACACACGACGCTCAGGGAGGGAACCAGACACGAGAGGCCACACGGGGTGTGAGTCCACGTGTGTGAAACGCCCAGAACAGGCTCATCCAGGGACAGGGAGGGGGCTCGTGGGGGCCGGGGGTGCTGGGGAGGGGTGATGGCTGATGGGGATGGGGCTTCCTTCAGGGGTGATGAAAAAGTCCTAAAATTGTTCATGGCGATGGTTGCACAAGTGTGAAAATAGTAAAAAGCCCGAACTGTGTGTTGTGTGTGAATTAACTGTGTGGCCTGAGGACCGTGTCTCGGTAAGAAGGCCTTAGAAAACAATGCCTAGTGACGGGTCAGTTTCCTGGTTTGGACAACGGCCCCTGGTTGTGCAGGGAGCCAGCACGGTTGGAGCTGGGTGCGAGGTGCCCAGGACCCCTGTGCACGGTTTTGCACCTTCTCGTGAGTCTTTAATTGAGTCAGAAATAAAAACTTGAATGATCGTATGTGCGGACGTCCCCTACAAGGCTGAAGTGAGTGAAGGGAGTTCTCCAGGACGGGTAGGGGGTGCATATTGGACGGGCCCTTGTTTCTCACCCCCCCGCCGCCCCCAGCAGCGAGGCGCCCTCTGGCCTCTGCGGGGCGCTCCCGCAGCTCCCCAGCCGCGTCTGGGGCGTTACTGAGGCAGCGGCGCCACCTGCAGGTGATGGTGGGGACTTCGCTTCTCCATCCTGGCCCCAGGTTGACAACACAATGGCCCTGAACTCTGAGAAAAGGGAGCTGGCATCTTTTGAGTTTTTGGGTTTTTTTAATTTTTTTTCAACGTTTTTTATTTATTTTTGGGAGAGAGAGAGACAGCATGAACGGGGGAGGGGCAGAGAGAGAGGGAGACACAGAATCGGAAACAGGCTCCAGGCTCTGAGCCATCAGCCCAGAGCCCGATGCGGGGCTTGAACTCACGGACCGCGAGATCGTGACCTGAGCTGAAGTCGGACACCCAACCGACTGAGCCACCCAGGTGCCCCTCAGCCCCACTCTTTATTCAGATTTCACCAGTTTGCCCCTGTGGTCCTTGTCCTGCCCCGGGACCCCATCCTGGATCCCACCTTGCATTTGGTCCTCACATCTCGGCAGGCAGACCCCGGTGACCTGGTGGGTGCCCTGGGGCAGGGGGTTGACTCAGTTTCCACCTTTTCCTCACAGGGGACTCTGAGAGTCAAGTCACGTAGGAGAACGTCCTGATAAGGCATGAAAGGTCACGTGAGCATCCAATCCTTTCCTGTTTAGTTTGGGAGCATTTGGAGAATTTAGTGGGGACGACCTCGCAAATTTCTAACAGACCTTTCTGGTAAAGTACGTCAAGTTCCACTTCTGCACCGGGAGGTCCTGAGTCTGGCGGAGCAGCCGAAAGGCAGGCCTTCATGACGGTCTGACCGTGAGCTCCAGACCCTTCCTCACCGCCGCTGCCGAACACGTGTTTCTGGCCAAATGGTGCTCCACTGAACTGTTCCATTTTTCTTCCAGGGAGCGGACATCGGGTTCCTGAGCCTCGGCGCTGAGGACAGCTAAGCCTCGTGCACAGGTCAGTGCCGTGATGTGTCTCCTACTCGACCGTCAGAGTTCAAGGGGACGTTGAATGGCTGGCCATTCTGGGCCAGGCTGGGGGGGGGGGTGGCTTGCTGTGGAGGCGGGCGCCTCACCCGAAGGGCTTCAGCGGGGCGTGCAGGGTGGCCACTGGCAGGACCAGAGCCGAGTCACTGGATGTGACAGACGTTATCTCAAAGCTGGCTCCCGTCCTGGCGGCTGGGAGGCACTACGTGGCCTCAGGGGCGTTCTTTTTACCAAGGTAGCCGTAGAGACAAACAAGGCTGAGATCCTGCTCTCTTGACTTCGGCCGTCTGTCCATCTGGTCTCATTTCCAGAGGGTGTTGGGTGGCTTCTGTCGTGTGGGAGGAGGGACGGCGTGAAGGTGAGCTGGGCAAGGCGGCTCGGCCTGCGGTAGCCCCACGTCTCTCCCCTTGCACCTGCCCACGGAGGTCTCCGCCACCCTCCCGCGGTTTTCTCTGTCGTGTGATCTGTGATCTTCACTTACAGTCAACCTCTGGCTTCCAACCGAAATGCCGAGGGAATTTTGATTCGGGTTGTGTTTGATTTATCGGTAAATTTGAGGGAGATCGGATGTCTCTGTGATGTTGGATATTCCCAAGCCGTGTGTCTGCGCCTGAGTCTAAAAGAAAAAACGTCAGAAGGAGGCAGCCCCAGAAGACGCACGTGCTGTGGGTCCGTCTCGGGGAAGTTTCCAGCAAAGGCTGGTCTGCAGGGACGGGAAGGTGCTTGGTGGCCGCCAGGGGCTGGGGAGGGAACGGGGACTCTGTGGATGTGTGGCAGGAAGACTGCGTGGGGGGTGATTTCACGCCCTGGCACCCTCGCTGCCGACTCCTCCAACCGTGTTTCCACCCGGCGAGCTTTCTGGCCTGCGAGGTGCCCCTCAGTAAGCTCGCAGTGGTCATGGGCTCAGCTCAGGAGAGAGGCTGTCCCTGAGGACAGAGACCAAGAGCCGAAACGGGAGCCCTGGGGTGGGCGTGACGTGTGGGCGCCCGGTGGGACCCACACAGATTTCCCGTGTGAAGTCCGGCTCACAGGGCAGCCGGCCAGCTGGAGGCAGACCGCTGTCCTGTTGAAGAAGTGTAGGGGCGCCTGGGTGGCTCAGTCGGTTAAGCGTCCGACTTCAGCTCAGGTCACGATCTCGCGGTCCGTGAGTTCGAGCCCCGCGTCGGGCTCTGGGCTGATGGCTCGGAGCCTGGGGCCTGCTTCCCATTCTGTGTCTCCCTCTCTCTCTGCCCCGCCCCCATTCATGCTCTGTCTCTCTCTGTCTCAAAAATAAATAAACGTTAAAAAAAAAAAAAAAAAGAAGTGTAAACGCACACAAAGGGGCCGCAGAGTTTCCTAAAGGCCCCGCCCGGCGCCGGCCGTGCTGACGTCTTGGGGCGCGTTCTGCCCGGATCTCCGGGAGTTACATCCACACGCGTGATTTTAGAGCCAAAGGATTTACTCTGTAACGTGCTGGTTTTGCTTGAGGGGCGTCTTTCCTCGACGGGAAACCTGTGTTTCCGTCATCTTTCTGGACGCTGGCTTAGCATCCCATATTCTAGGCGAATTGTAACACGTTTCTTTTTTTTCTTTGAAAGTTTATTTATTTATTTGAGAGATACAGAGACACTGGGAGTGGGGAGGGGCAGAGAGAGAGGGAGACAGAGAATCCCAAGCAGGTTCCACACTGTCAGCGCAGAGCCCGACGCGGGGCTCAAACCCACGAACCGTGAGATCGTGACCTGAGACGAAACCAAGAGTCGGACGCTTAGCTGACTGAGCCGCCCAGGCGCCCCTGTGCCACATTTCTTTTAAAATAATTTTATAACTGATTTAATTGGTCTCTGGGTGGGTTGGGGAGGGGTTTCCTGTTTTTCTTTTCTCTTTCTCTCTTTCTTTCTTTCATATTCCGGGATGACTGTCTCTGTGCAAACTTAATACACCCTTGGCTGGTTGTCGTTTGGGGTAAATGCTCACGTGTGTGCTTGCAGTGCGTGTGAGAGAGAGAGGGAGAGTCCGGGTGTCCTCGTCGCCTGTCCGACAGCCCCAGTGCCCTCCAGGAACGCACCGTCCCCGGGGAGCAGCCAGGCCGCCTCAGGGCTGCCGAGTCCGGGTCATTCGGGCTTCAGTTTCTCCCCTGAGCTGTGTGTTCTGTGCGCGGCCTGGCTGTGCTCTTTACTGACCTTCCCGGCGGGGCCTCTGTCTCATCGACGTGTTTGAACTCTTCTGACACGTGTGTCGGAACTTCCTGTCTTTCTCCGTTTGGATGCCGTCTGGTGTCCGTCACGTAGGCCGCGAATGTTTTTCGGAGCGCGCTGTTCCCTCTACTCGCCGTGGGCGTTCTCGTAGGGAATGTGTTGTCTTTGGCGTGCCCCCAAATTTCAAGATGACAAAGAGCAATTAACCTGCACTTTGTGCGGATTGCATCTTTTACGCTTAAATCTTTGAAGCAGACGGACTGGTGAGCCTGCCCCCTGCCCCAGGGGGACGCGGGGCAGCGTGCAGAGGGGCGTGGAGTGGTGCGGTGAGCAGGTGCTCCGTGGGCAGGTCCCGCGGGGAGCTCTCTGTCACAACGGAGGCACCCCTCCAGGGGGCTGCCGGGCTTTCCCTGGTTACGTGCTAATTTGGTACTCACTCGTCGAACACAGTCTGCTCACCTGCAGGTGCACAGACACGCGAGACCCTGGCCAGGGTTTACCACCTGAGCAGCCGGGGTGTCGCCGAGCAGGGGCCCCGCCACCTGTCTTGACGGCAGAACCAGCCCTCCAACAGATGTCAGAGCTCAAGGACGACCGGGAGTTTGGGGTGTTTGCTCCGGGGGCTTGGGGCTCAGGGGTCCCCCCTCTGCCCGCCCCACAGGATGCTGCAGTTCCCGCTGGCGACCACAAGGGGGCAGAGAAGGTCCACGGGGTCTGCCCCCGCTGGGCCTCCAGCCTCTGTGGGCACAGGTGCGGTATTTCCAGCTCTCCCCCACCCTTGTTGGAGCTCTGTGACTACCCTGTCCCTGTTCCCCAGGACATTCCAGCACCGAGAGTTCCAGGGTCACTCTGTCTCCCCGCCCCCATCCCCCTTACAGATCCAGAGCCTCCGTGGACCCAGGCCCCAGCTGGCCCCTTTCACCGGGTTAAGGAGGGAGAAGGAAGCACTGGCCTGTGACCTTGGGGGTTCAGGGTACCGGCACACCTGCACCCCGAAACCCACTCGACCCAGGCATGACCCAGTGGCCAGAGCAGAGGCCGTAGCACAGAAGCAAAGGCACAGGATTGGGGGTGGGCAGCCTGGCTGCCGCAACCCCCGCCTCGGGGACTGAGTCTGGCTTCTGGAATGTTCCCCCCTCCGTGATCTGGAGCAGTGGCTGGTGGCTCTGGCCCGGTACAGTCCCTTCCTTTGGGACTCACCTAAATGGCACAAACCCTCAGAAGCCGCCTCGGGCCTCCCAGGTGTGGAATCTGGCCTGTGTCACACCTTCTAGTGCGGTCCCTGGGGTGGTTACGTCCGGGGCACAGGGTAGCCCTTCCCTTAGCAGGGATTTCCGTGTGCCTGGGCCTGGCCATGGAGAAACGGCAGTGACCGCATGGGGAAAACCCTCGGTTCCACAGAGCTGACGTGCTAGCAAGAACTGGAGACCCGTTGTGGGCTCCCCCCGCCCCAGCACCGCTAAGGTCAGGCGGGTCACTCTCTGGGGGCGTCCGGGGCTTTGTGAGGGCTGAGCAGCGTCGCTGGCCCCACCCCCTCGATGCCAGGAGCTCCCCCCGTGTAATGACCACAGATGTCCCTAGACGTGGCCCAGGATCTCCTGGGGGCAGAACGAAGACGCTATCTTAGTGATCTCTCTCACACTGTCTTTATCGGGTTCCCGGCCGCTGGCCCTCCCACAGCCTCGGAGCTCTGGGGGCTGAGACCGCAGCCGAGGCCTCCTGGAGAGGCACCCAGCGTTCCTTCAGTTGCCGCTGCCAGGGACCGCGGCTCAGGCCCCCTGTGCCCTGAGGGCTCTGGGCTTTCACCCTGGGCGTCACCTGGGCTCACCAGGCCACTGTGGCGCTAGCTTTCCTTTGGATGTGACATTGTCTTTGAGCTGCAGCTTCCAGCATGGTAGGTAGGCATGAACCACCGGCACGAGTACCGGCAGCCGCTGAGCACCTGAAATGGGCCGCAGTGGAAATATTTTGCGTGTGTTAGGTTAAATCTCTGATTCTTCATTGGGGGCCGTCTTGTCCCCAGGGGACACTGGGCTGTGTCCGGGGCCATCTGTGGTTGTCATACTAGGGGTGTAGCATCGAGGGACTAGGGGCCAGGGTCTCTGCTCAGCCCCGACAGAGTGGCCGGCCGTGATGCCCATGGTGCGGAGGGAGGGGGAGAGCGCCCGGACAAGGACCGGCTGCGTAGAGCACAAAAGCACTCCGTGACCTTCAAACGACTGAGTGTGTTTTCCTGACTGCCGCTTGTTCTCCCGGGAGCGGGTGAACATTCCTGCCGAGGGCACCGTCGGAGCCTTTTATCTCTGGAGTGGTCCTCGAGCGGATCAGACCGCAGCCCCAGCCCTCCAGTCAGAGCCCGCTGCCCCCGCCACCCCCGGCTGGTTCCCCGCCTCAAGTCCTTCCCAGGCTCGTGGAAATGCACGTTATTATCAGTTCTTTCTGCGGACGAGCTGTCCTCCTGCACAAACTGCCAAGACCCACAGTCAAAATCTTAAAGCGTTCTGCTCACGAAAGGTCACGGGCTGCCGCTGCCTTTCCAGCAGAAACGTACACGGCGCATGCATAGTCAGGCGGTGCCGTGTGAAGCGGGCCCAGGGGGCCCTGCCGCAGCCCGCGGTGCCTGAGACCCTCATCCCGTAGCCCGCAGCTCCGATCCGGCAGACAGGACGTGGGCCCTTCCCAAGGCAGCAGCGGTGGCTCCGACGTGAGCTTGACCCTCTAACCCAGGCTCTCCCCGGGGCTCTCCCAGGGGCCCGCGTCCTGGGAGGTCTGTGGCCGTCACGACCGGGAAGCTCCTGGCATCGAGCGGGGGGCCCAGGGATACTGCTCCGCCGCCACAGCGCCCAGGACACCCCCAGACAGTGGCCTGCCCCAGTGTCCGCCGTGGCGAGGCGAGAGGTCCCGGCTGTGCAGGATTCTCGGCTCCCACAGGGAGTCAGGGTCCGGCCCCACTGTCCACGTGCGTCACTGCCTGGGTCCCACCCAAGCCGTCTTCCTGACCCTGCGGGCCAAGGCACACCACAGGTTTCCGTCGGATTTTACTGATTTGGCAACGCAGACCCAGGGAGTCTCACGTGGGAGATCACCGGGGCAGGGGACCCGTCCGTGGGGCTGCTGGAGCGGAGCAGCCCAGTGGCAACTCAGGAGCGGAGGCCACGCATCGCGGGCACGTTTGCTGGGCAACCGCTGGCACAGTCGGCCTCCCTCGGGGCAGGGCGCGGTGCGCACACGCCCCGCTCGCTACTCATCAAACTGCAGCCTCTCGACTCAAAACACACAGGGCGACAGTCACGTGGGACAGGAAGGTGGGGGCGGGGGAGCCGGGAGCCGGGTGGAAGCCGCGAGGGCCTCCCCTGGGTGGGCACGGGGGTCCCGCATCTCCCCAGGGTCCATTCTCGGCCTGATTCCCTTGGAGCCGGTGGGTTGTCGGTTCCTTATTTTCCTTCCCTCCCAATCATTCGGTCAGCAAACGTCCGTGCGCCTGGGCCCCGCTGGGCTCACTGCTCACATCTGTCTGCGGAAGCCCCCAGGGCAGGGTCGGGGTACGCAGGACAGAGGGGAAGGGACGGCCTGGAGACGTGCTCAGTAGCAGGAGGCAGCAAGAGGGACTCCGGGGCCGACATCAGCCCGGCGGCGGAGGCCTGAGCAGGTGCGGGAGATGCAGGTGTGGGGTGGGGGGCGGGGTGCTTGCCTCGATTGCCACAGACTGCCACAGACGGTGCTCTCTAACTGTCGCAGGTGCCCCCCATGTGATGGCAACCGGAGGGGAGGCCTTTGGAGGGCTGGTACCGGGCTTTGTAATAAAGACCTGTCTTGGGCTCCGTGCACGATTCCCGGCTCCCCGCTCCCCACGGCCTTGGAGTTTCCGAGCGAAAGGAGCATCCGTCGTGTGTGACCGAACGTGAAAGTGATGGGAGAGCCGTCACCTAGAGTGTGTTAGCTAGCCGGGGCTGCGTAACATCACCACACACAGCGAGCTCCACGCGGCTTATCCGCTCCTGGGTCTGCAGGGCAGCGGTGTGGACTGCGTGGCTGGCATCTGTGCCCAGGGCCTCACCGGGCTTGGGCAGCGTTGAGGTGTCACTGAGGCTTGACTGAGAAAGGACCTGCCTCCAGGTTCACTCGGTCTGTCGTCAGGGTTCAGTTTCTTTGTCATCAGACTGCGATCCCTGCTGCCTTGCTAGCGGCCAGCAAAGGGCCACCCTAGACTCTCAGGGGCCACATGGTCTCCTCCACTGGCCCCCTCCTGCTTCCAGTCTCTTACGTCCGGAAGGTCTCTGACCCGTTGAAGGGTTCACCTGATTAGGCCAGGCCCACCCACGTGTGTTCCCTTTTTTTATTAATTCAAAGTCAACCGATCTGGGGGCTTAACTACGTCACTCAAACCCCTTCTTCCATACAAAATAGCCTAAGCATGGGGCGCCTGGGTGGCTCAGTCGGTTAAGTATCCAACTCTCGATTTGGCTCAGGTCGTGATTCCAGTGTTACGGGCTTGGTCCCTGTGTCGGGCTCCGTGCCACATGGAGCCTGCTTGAGACTCTCTCGCTATCGCTCTCGCTCTCTCTCTCTCTGCCTCTTCCCTGCTTGTGCATGTGTGTGCTCCTTTTGTCTCTCTCTAAAAACAAACAAACAAACAAAAAAACCCCAAATAGCCTCAGCAGGAAATAGTATCTTACCATGTTCCCGGGTCCTGTCCACACTGAAGGTTGGTCTACACAGCGTGTTCACCAGGGAGCAGGGATTTGGGGCTCTTAGAATCCTGTCGGCCACAAAGGGAAAGAAGGGAGTGTACTCCTTCAAGACAGCCAGCCCAAAGCCTCGCCCCGGGCTGAGCAGGTGATGCCTCGTCCGCCCCCTCCGTGCTGGCAGCATCACCGGGACTGGGGGGTCAGGACTGGGAGAGAAAGGGCGCGTTTGCGGAATGCACGGCCTGCTTTGTCCCAGTTACACCCGAATGTACTCACAGCTTCGCCTGGTTTTTATTTTTTTAATTTGGAGAGAGACAGAGAGACAGAGACAGGGACAGAGAGAGGTTGAGAATCCCAAGCAGGCTCCATGCGGTCAACACAGAGCCCGACGCGGGGCTCGAACCCACAACACCGTGAGCCGCCCGGGTGCCATCGCTTCACCGAATTGTTAAAACACTTGTATTTTGAAATAATTACAGATCCATTGGAAGTCACAGTCACTCCTGAGGCCTGATCCCGTACCCCCTCCGTCCCGCTTCCCCCAGGGGCAGCATCTCTCGTCACTGTGGTGCTAAACCGGGAAATTGGCGTGGGGACCCGGCGTGTGCGGTTCCCAGCCATTCAGCGCACGCGCAGATTTGGCTTTGCCTCCTGGAGGCGCGTGCGGGACTGTTACACGTCCGTCAGGTGGAGAGAGCTCTGGTCGCTGGCGTGTGTCGGGCCGGCGGGCGGAGGCCCGGGAAACAGACACAGGTGTCTCTGCCTCGATGGGATAAAAAGGCTGAAGGCGCCCACTGCACACTGATAGGAATCCCCTTGCCACTAACGGCCTGGACACATGACGACGGGTGACGTGGAGGCGTGTGTTTGTTGGGTTTTGCCAAAATGAGAGAGACGGAGACAGAGCAGAGCAGCGGCAGTAGCAATGTGCTGGCCTTGAAGAAAGCAAGCGGCCACGTCAGGAACACTCGGAGCAAACGCCGTCCGGCAGCCAGGAGGAGAACGGGGACCTGAGTCCCACAGGGGAGTGGATTCTGCCAGCCGCTCACACGAGCTGGCCGGGGGTCCCGAGTTCCAGATGAGAGCTCGGCCCGGCCAGTCCCTTGATTTCGGGCCCGTGAGACCTGAGTTGAGGGCCCAGTTGTCCCCATTTCATGGATGAGAAGATCGTGGCAGAGGGGCCAAGTACCTTAAGTGTTCTGTGACATTCAGACGAGCCGCGTCTGTCCTCCGGGCCCAGTTGTGGAACCTGCAGGTCGGGGGTTTCGTCCGACCCCTCGCGGGGGTTCAGCGAGTGGGTGAACGAAGGGGGGAAGGCGGCCCTGGGACAGTCCTCGCCTGACCTCCCGCACAGAGAGGCGAGCCTGCGAGCGGGACCAGTGACACGTCAGGGACAGTGAGCAGAACCCGGGACGAGTAATGATCACGTGCAGCTTCCTTGGCGGAGTCATTGCCGGAGCTGAGGTCTGAGCTCATTAGCCTCCCGGAATGTGACATGCCGTTCCCTGGCTCCCTGACGAATGTTCCCGCTGAGCCGAGCTCTGCTCCTGCGGGAGGCAGGCTCTCGGGGCGGGAGCCAGGCGCCCTCTGGCCCTCGGGAGGCAGGCCCGCCAAGCCAGCGGCGGCCGGAGGGACAGAGGGCCAGGTCTGGCAGTGCTCCCGGTGTGTGTCCTTGACAGGGGCCGGGGGTGCAGGTGTGAGGATAGGCACGCAGACTACGCGGGAAGACAGACAGCAGTGGGGACTCCAGCTGGGGTCATACCTGGCAAACCGTTAATCAGGCCCTCTGTGTCCCTTCTGTGTCCTGGTGCCATGGGGTAGCCAGCGGGGCACTGGGGAGTGGGGTAGCAGCATCCAGGGCCCCATCCACTCGACGCCAGGAGGTCCCCCAGTCGTGGCAGCTACAGATGTCCCTGCCTCACTCGGTGTCCCCTGGGGCAGGACTGCCCTGGGTGAGACCCCAGGTGAGAGAGCTGATGGCTGACAATACTGCCTCGGAGTGAGAGCAGGTATTCAGGGAGGCCTTCCTGGAGGAAGTGAGGTCCGAGTTGAGGTTGATAAGGCCCTGGAGCTGACTGGATGCAGGGGGACCCTCCAGGGGCACGGGAGCTGAGGCCGTTGCCAGGACCGACGGCACAGGCTGAGGGAGAGGGAGCAGGGAGGCCAAGGGCAGAGGGTTCCAGGCCCACCCGTGGCAACGACAGACTGAGCATGTTTTCCAGATTAGGAAATTGAGGTGCAGAGGTGAGGGTGCCCAGTCACCCCAGCGATGGCGGGCAGAGGTCCCCGGGGGCTTTAGGGCTGTTTCCACGGTGCTGCTGGCCAGGCCAGCTTGGGGCTGGGAGTGGGCCTCAGAGCCAGGCCCGGGGAGCTCAGCCCTCACCTGCCCTTCGGTGAAACCGGCTTCCACCCTGACGCCCCGGGTTGTTGCAGGGAGTCCGTGAGGGCGCAGCTCCCCAGGCCTGGGTGCACGGGCAGTGAGTCCCTTCCGCCTGCGGTCATTGGGGGTCACTCCCCAGAGCCCTGCGTCTTTGGGCCCTGCCTCCCTCCTCCCTCCAGCTTCTCCGGTATCCGTGGAAACGTCAGGGCTGCGTGAGAGGCCCCCCGCCCTTCGGCAGGTTGGCGGTGAGCCCTGGACCCCTGCTCTTGTCCCAGCGTCCTTCCCTCTGGCCGGGCGAGAAGGAAGTGTCAGAACCATGGGGACAGAACGTGCCCCTGGCCGGGAGCCCCCACGCCCTTGGGAAAGCAGCGAATGGAGTCCCCCTTCCGCGGGTCCGGCCCGCATCCCCCAGGAAGGACGGCCGCAGGCGGCAGCTGTGTGTCCCGAGCTGGCCTTGTTTTCCTGTCCTCGGGGCGGGCCTCTGCATTCCAGGTGAACACCTGGGACGCTGGGAGGGGAGGGACTGCGGTTCCTTGGCCGCCACCTGCACCCCCTTCCTGGCACCTACCAGGGAAGGTTGCCAGAGCTGGTCTGTGCACGCTTCCCCGAAGACCGGCTTGCTCCTGGAGGGAGCCCAGCAGAGGGGGCGGCTGGGGACAGTCACCTGCACCACGAGGCCACCAGGGCTGCCACGTTTGTGCACAGGCCACATTGTGCCACACATGACAAACTGGGGACAGAGACGGCCTCATGAGCACTTGAAGCACTCCCTCCCTCTCTCTCTCTCTCTCTCTCTCTCTCTCTCTCTCTCTCTCAAAATAAAGGAGCAAACTTTACAAAAAATTCATGATCCTAACCACGTCTAAGTGCACAGCTCAGCGGCATCAGGCACACTCACACTGTCGTGCAGCCGTCCCCGCCATCCCGCCACCCGTCTCCAGAACTTTCCATCTCCCCAGACCGAGACCCTGTCCCCATGAAGCAGGGACTCCCCGCCCCTGCCCCACCCCTGGCTCCCACCGTCTATTCTCTGACTCGGTGGACGGGACTCCTCTGGGGACCCCCTGTGCGTGGGGTCACGCGGGACGTGTCCTTCTGTGTCTGGCTCCTGTCACCACGCACAGTGTCCTCCGGGTCCGTCCACGCGGTGGCAGGTGGCAGGACGTCCTTCCTTCCTGAGACTGGATCCTACTTCAGCATGTGGATGGACACACCGCGTTTGTCCTTCATCCACGGATGGACACGGGTTGTCTCCACCCTTTTTGCGGCTGCTGTGAATCGCGCTGCTATGAACGTGGGGGTGAAACTACCTGTTTGAGTCCCTGCTTGGAATTCTTTTGGGGATAAAATACCTTTCCGTTTTGGTTTGACACGTCACCCCAGGTCACGGGTCTGCCCCCCAGGACACAGGGGAGCCCCTTCTGAGCTGCGGAATCCAAGATGTGACTTCTCCCTCACCCGCCCCCACTTGGACCCGCACAGCCCTCGGAGGAAATACAGGCTTTTTGCACAAATAAGCGTGCCCTGGAACAAAAGCTCCCAAGGTGCAAATGACACAGGAGGAGAATGGCGTCCCCCTCCCCTTGTGCTCTCGGCCACCCTGCCTGGAAGCGGCCACCATGGCCGGCGTCGGGGTCTCTCCGGGACACGCTCCGTCTCCTTCCAGGCAGAGTTGCTGGCTGAGTTCCGGCAGGGGGAGGTGCACCCCTGCAAAGCACAAAGTGGGGCAGGGGAGTGCCAGGCCCACGGGCCCGTGTGCGCAGGGCACCAGGTCAGCTCACCTGCCAGGGGGTGGAGCCACAGGGGACCTGCCCACCCGCGCCGGCCCGGGTCCTGGCCTGCACGTAGTGGGCGTTTGATGATGATGACGTACCCCCACGTCAGGGACCCAGTGTTTGCATCCCCCGAATTTGTGCGTGGACGCCCTGAGGAGGGGGGTGGGGGGGGGGAGGTGATGCTGTCGGGTGAGGTCCTGAGGGTGGGGCCCCGCGGTGGGCCACAGCGAGGAGTCTGCCCGCGAGGAAGTGCACCCTTACCAGGGACCCTGCCCGGAGCCGTGATCTCATACTTCCAGGCTCCTGAAGTGAGAAGTGAGGCCTGCGGCTTAAGGCGCCTTGTCCGTGGCGTTCTGCGTTGGCAGCCGGAAGGGACTGATACAGCCCATCAAAATTACAACAGAATGTTTTTGAAAAGCAATCCGGAAAAGGCACCAGGTGGCAGCCACCTAGGGGAGTGGGGGTGCTTCCGCGGCCAAGGGTGGGTGAGGGCACGCGCAGATACTCCGAGTGGTTTCTTGAAGACGCGGTGGGTTGAGCTGGCTCCTCCTATGCAGTCGGCGTGGGGTTGGGGGGAGACCAGAGAGGCGTGTGCCAGTGTCCTGGGGCCACTGTGACAAAAGACCACAAACCAGGGGGCTTAAAACCACAGAATTTTGGGAGCATTTCGGTTGAGCATCTGACTCTTGATATCAGTTCCGGGTGGAGCCCGCTTGGGATTCTCTCTCTCCCCCTCTACTCTCTCTGTCTTTCAAAAGTAAACATTTTTTTTTTAAACGCAGAATTTCGTTCTCCCACGTTCCGGGGCCATATGGCTGAGGTCACAGTGTGGTGGGGCCAAGCTCCCTCCAGAGGTTCCAGGGGATGGTTCCTCCCCCCTCCTCCAGTTCCTGGGGGCCCAGCAGCCCGTGGCCTGTCCCCGCAGCGCCTGCCTCTCCCTGTGTGTCTCTCTTCCGATAAGGACACCAGACCCCCCAGGTGGGGGCCCACCCTGATCCTGCATGGTCTCATGTTAATCGAACCAGTCACACCTGCAGAGACTTTGCCCATGTTCAGATAAGGTCCCCAGAGCCCCAGCTGCTCTAACCAAGTCCCACTGAGGGGGCAGCTAAACAGTGAAGTGTCTGTCCTCACGGTTCTAGAGGCGGGAGGTCTGAGACCAGGCTGTCGTCAGGGCTGGGTCCTGCTGAGGCCGCTCTCCTGGGTGTGCAGATTCTGACCTCTCGCCGTGTCCCCGCAGGGCCGTCATTCTGTGCAGACCGGGGCCGCCCTTGTAACCTCGTTTAAATCGATCACCTCTTATAAGGCCCCATCTCCAACCATGATCACATCGGGGGTTAGGGCTTCAACATAGGAATCTGGGGGACACAATTCGGTTCGTGTCAGGCACCTTCTGAGGCTCCTGTGGGCATGAGTCTGGGGGGGTCGTTATTCAGTGCACCATGGGAAGGGGGCTGGACTCTGTCCTCAGTAAGGAAGGCTGTGCCCGAGGGAAGGGGGGGCTGGGTCGCCCCAGGAGGCGGCCCCAGAGCCGGTCAAAGCCACATAGGTGGGCCTCTGTTTGCAAGTCACTTAGCCGAGCTATGCTCCGACCTTCGGGGCCCTCTGCCAGCAGGGGAGCCTTCACCCCATCCTTCACCCCTTTTATAAAGGAAGGCGGAAACCCAGCTGGGAGGGTGCAGCTCCAGCTCCCAGCCAGGGGTGCCGATGGCATGAGGAAGGTGGCTGCCACCGTGGCCCAGGGAGCCCTCCCACGGCTGGGATGTTCCTGGAAATCTTCTCTTTTGCTCTTAATGGCTTGGAAATGCTGCATTCTTGCCCGAGATCTTCCTAATTTGCTTGGAGAGAGAGAGCGATCTTGACTTTTTTCCCCTTTTCTGTGTCCTGTTGTTCTCATGGCCGAGTGTCCCCTTGGGGTGGACCCTGCTCTGGGTTGGGTGGGGGCCGAAAGTGTGTCTGTGGTGTGGATAGCAGTGGGGGGAGGGCAGCGGGGGCCAGACCTGGTGCATGGAGGGGACACAGAGCAGCGGGAGCCGAAGTGCAGGCCTATTGGCTGTTTTCTTAATTCTGTGGGTTAAAAAAATGTTTTGATAACAGCTTTGTTGAGATATAATCCACTCACCACACAATTCACCCTTTGATTTTTTTATTATTATTTTTTTAATTAAAAAAAAATTTTTTTAACATTTATTTTTGAGACAGAGAGAGACAGAGCATGAATGGGGGAGGGTCAGAGAGAGGGAGACACAGAATCCGAAACAGGCTCCAGGCTCTGAGCTGTCAGCACAGAGCCCGACGCGGGGCTCAAACTCATGGACCGTGAGATCGTGACCTGAGCCGAAGTCGGCCACTTAAGCGACTGAGCCACCCAGGTGCCCCCAATTCACCCTTTTAAAGCGTATAGTTCAGTGTGTTTTAGTGCATTTACATGCTTGTTTAACCATTGCATTATTTAATTCCATCAGCCCAAAAAGCAACCCCATCCCCATCAACTATCACCCCCAGCCCCCATCACCCCCAGCCCCCACGAACCCCCTTCCGTCCGTGGATGAGTCTGTTCTGGACCTTTCACACACGTGGACTCACACCCCGTGTGGCCTCTCGTGTCTGGTTCCCTCTCTGAGTGTCGTGTGTTAGGGGTCTGCCCGCGGGGCAGCGGGGGTGGGCGCCTCGCTCCTGTTCACGGGTCAATATGTTCCACAGTGGCATTTGCCTTAAAAGATGTTATGTGATGAGTACCTTGACAATATTCCAGCATCTGCGAGGGCCTGTGCTCTGGTAAGGCGTGGACCTGCTGTGTACAAGCACCAGTACAGACTTGCTGTAATCTAGACCGAGGGTGGCCACCTTTTTCTGGGGAGGGCTATGCCTTAAGTATTTTTAACCTTTGCAGGCTGGAAAGTCTCCGTTGTAACAACTCAGCATTGCCCTTGCAGCACGGAAGCTGCCAGAGACAACAGGTTGATGTGGCCACATGCCATTAAGACTTTGTGAGCAAGGGGCACCCGGGTGGCTCAGTCGGTTGAGCGTCCGACTTCGGCTCAGGTCACGATCTCGCGGTTCGTGGGTTCGAGCCCCGCGTCGGGCTCTGTGCTGACAGTTCGGAGCCTGGAGCCTGCTTGGGATTCCGTGTCTCCCTCTCTCTCTGCCCCTCCCCCACTCACACTCTGTCTCTGTCTGTCTCTCTCTCTCTCAAAAATAAGTAAACCTAAAAAAAAAAAAAGAGACTCTGTGCAGAACCGCATGAAGGGTCCTGGTCTTCTGACCCTGCTTTAGGACAGAAGTTCTCAAATCCGGGTCCTGAAGACTCCAAAGAGTTTTTGTTTCTTGCAGGTTCTATTTTTATTTACTTATTTATTTTTATTTTTTGAGAGAGCGAGTGAGTGAGGGAGAGAGGCAGAGGAAGAGAGAGAGAGAAAGAGAGAATCCCAAGCAGGCTCTGTACTCAGCGAGGAGCCTGATGTGGGCCTCGATCCCCCGACCCTGGGGTCATGACCTGAGCCGAAACCAAGAGTCGGACACCCAGCCAGCTGAGCCCCCAGGCGCCCCTCGTGCGCGTTCTATTCATCAAGTCAGTGGACTCAAAGTTAAAACTGAGAAGATATTTAAGTTTTATAAATTGACTTAGAAACAACAATAAAAAATGCTAAATGACACTTTATTAAGTGAAAAGTCACTCAGATTTGCTGAGAAGGTAGCAAGGAAAACCCGAGGGACTGGGACAGAGCCGAGGACGCCACAGAGACAGGATGGTCACGCTTGTCAGGCGTGGCCACATCACTGTGACAGACGCGCCCTGGGAGGAACGGTGCTCCCACGAGGGGTGCTGGTTGGAGGGCGGACGGAGCTCTCTCTTCTGTCTCTGCCAGTTTTCTGTAAATCCCAAATTATTCCAACTGAAAACTCCATTTAAAAACATGTCCGGAAGGAAGGAAAGTGAGGTTGGAGGCTGCGGTCTGCAGTCGGAGGAGGGGGGTGCTCCGCCCTGGGGACCAGGCGTCGGGGTGAACAGGCAGGAGCTGGGCAGGGAAAGAGGGGTGAACGACCAGGCGAGTCAGCGAGTCCTGACCCAACGGCTGTCACGTGCTGCGGACGGTCGGTCGTCATTACCCGACCTGGGAGATGTGCTGGCGACCTGGCGATGAGGGGCCGGGAAGACAGACTCTGCAGCCGGGGGTCCAGGGAGGTCTCTGGAGAGGGGACGTCCACGCCAACCCCCGCGGGTGGGCAGGAGCGTCGGAGGCAGAAGGGGGGATGAGCCCCTCTGTCTGGGCTGGTCCCACGCCGACCTGGCTGACGCAGGGGCCGAGGCTCCCAACCCCCAAGGCAGGGTGGGGGCCGCAGAGGCAAGTGCAGGCTTAGCCCCCCCACCGTGGGTCAACTCAGCCTCCCTGGAGGAGCCCGGTTCCTGGTCCAGGCCAGCATTTTCCAACTAAAGGCAGCTCTGGCCCAGGGGACACTGGACGGTATCTGGGGACATCTGTGGTTGTCACAGCTGGGGGGCTCCTGGCATTGAGGGGGTGGGGCCAGGATCGCCCCACTGAGGACAGCAGTTCAGCCGGGCTTGAACTCCGGAGGGACTCCAGGTTGCTCTCCGCTCGGAAATTCAGATGCCCCCGGTGCCGCACCCCCACCTGCCCAGGCGTCCCCGGAGCACTTGGTGGGGCTCAGCCACGGGGCCGATCACAGACCCGGGGGGAGATTGGGGGCGGGGAGAGCGGTGTTAGGACAGGGTGGGCCGTCCGAGTGCCGGGCCCGGCCAGGGCAGCCGTGTCAGCCCCACGGTGCAGGCCGGAGGGGCGGACTCTCTGGTGGGGTGGCTGGGCTCCAGGCCCCTCCGTCTGTAGGGCCCTCTGGCCGTGTGTGCGTCCTCCTCGGGTCCCCCTCCTGCAGCAGGCCCAAGCTGCTGGCCTTGGCGCCTGTCCACGCTTTCTTCCCTGCCTCCCGTGTGTGTGTGCTGGGCCGAACTGAGCAGAAGGCTGGGAAATACCGTCTGGAGATCTGCTTCACCCCGTTGCCGGTGACAGAAACGTGGGGTCAGTCCAGCCCTGCCCTGTCCCACCGGAGCCTCTGCCTGGCCGCCATAGGCTTCACCTTCCTCGCCCTTCCCAGCCAGTGTGTCGCTGATGTGCACACGCAGCGCACGACCTGAGCTGAGGGGGAGGAGAGGGGTGACTTATCGTGGCCGGGGTCACCCTGGCTTGTACTGCGTGACCCCTGAGGACTTACTCTGGCGTCCAGTGTGAGCAGGGATCAGACTCCATTTTTGCCAAATACTTAATGCAGGGTCTGTCGCCCTCCGCACTGCGTATATTCAGGGACGTCCTGGGCGCTGTGGGGGCCGAGCGGTGTCCCTGACCCCCACCCACTTGACGCCAGGAGCCCCCCAATGTGACAACCACAGGTGCCCCCAGACATCATCCCGTGTCCCCTGGGGACAGCCCCACTGAGAGCCACCCCTAGTCCAGGCTCTTTGACAAGCGGCCGAGTGGAAGACAGAGCCCACCCTCGGGGTACAGCTGGGTCCCTCCCAGCACCTGTTGGGAGCAGGCCTGGGGGCAGCCAGTGCCAGAAATGCTGCGAGACCCAGGATCCTCGGCTGGATTCTTGGCCGGGAAGCAGAAGGCTGTGAACTGCACTTTCCAGGGATCAGGCAACCAGAAATGTGAGCCCAGGAGCCCCACCTCCACAGGCTCCTCACTGTAATCCCCAAACACGCAGGTGCCCACACGGGGCACTGAACGCAGGGTCTGACCAGCGGCTTCCCAAGTCATTTCTATCACCGGACTGAGGCAGGGGTGGGGGGCCTCATGGTGGCGGGGGTCTGCCTCCAGGGGACTGGGAGGTGTCTGGAGATGTCTGTGGCCATCGTTCCCTGGGGGGGTCCTGGGATCGAGGGGTGGGACCCAGGACTGCTGCTCAGTCCCCGAGCGCCCAGGTCACTTCCCCAGAGAACAACCCAGCCCAGTGCCATGTCTGGACTCCTGCAGCTCTGAGATTCCGACCTCTGATGTCACGGGATGATGCGAGGATGTTGGCAGGCGTCCCCTCCGCTGTGTGGTGGGTGGCGGCCGGTCACGGGGACGCAGTGCACTCCCTGTCCACAGGAACGCGGGCCTGAGCTCCTGCACAGCCTGTGGGCACGGGGAGCTGCTGTCCTCTGCAGGAAGGGGTGGGGGGAGGGCACCGACACCGTGACACTTCCCCCGGGCCCTTCGGCGGCAGCCAAGGGTCCTGCAGCAGCCTGGCAGGGTGTCAGCGGGCTGTGTGGCCCCGTGCCTGGGGCTTCCAGGAAGCTCGTTTCCAGCAAGCTCTGGGTGGGGCTGGAGGCCGGCTGAGAGGTCAGGACCCGGCTTCGCAGAAGCCAGCCCAGTGTCCAGAAGTGGTGGCAGGTCTGGCTTCCGGGCCTCCGGCAGGGCTGTGTCACGCGGAGGAGAGAAAGGCCAGCGCAGCGGGCTGGGCGGGCAGAGGGAGCTTCGTCAGATCACGTGACTTCCGCGGCCGGGTGCCCCCTTCCTGGTCTCCCGAGGACCAGAGCCTCGGTCTGTCAGCCTCTTTGGCCTCGCTGCACCCTCCCCCTCCCCCAGACATCTGTGCGGCCACCTTCCCTCCAAACAGCCTCCCAGCTGCCCCTGTTCTTTAGGGTCTTTGCTCCGAGGCACCCCCTCCCCTCCAGCCAGACCTCTTTTCCCCGGCCCGTCTTGGACGCTGCCTCCCTCCCACTCTGCACGCGGTCCTTCTGAACTGCTCTGCGTTCCCTCCGGTGCCACCGAGTGAAATTGTTTCTATATTACATCATTATTTGTGTGTGTGTCTATCTGCCCTGTCTAGAACATTAGGTCCGTCCAGCTTTGCCTAGGCCGGGGGTCACGAACCTTTTCCGTAAAGGGCCAGATAGTGAATATTTTCGGCTTGATGGGCCAGACCTTGTCTGTCGAGACCTATTGGTTGTGCCCTTGTAAATGAATGGGCCGTGTGCCAATAAAACTTTATTTACAAGGACAGGAGGCCCAGAGCCAGGGTTTGCCTACCTCTGTGTCAGAGGGTTTCTTAGAGGGACCCACGGTGACCCTGCCACATGGCGACTTGGACTTGTGTTTGAGACAGACTTTCAAGCTTTAGAATTGGCGTTAGATGATTGTGGGACATAAAGTCCCTTGTGGGTTGATGGAACCCCCTAATGCAGAGGGGCTCATCTGGGGCCATCCTGCCCCAGGGGACACGGGCCATGTTTGGAGACGTGTGTGGTTGTGGAGACTGTGGACTTTGAGGGAGTGGGGGGCCAAGGATGCTGCTCAGGGCCCCACAGCGCCCGGGACACCCCCACAGAGACCAACCCACCGTGATGTCAGCAGCGCAGTGGGGGGCGGGGGTGACCCTGCCCTTATGCATACGGGCTTGGAACACCTGGTTTCCTTGGTTGGGTAGGCCACCTGTGAGAGGTTCACCCTTGCCAGAACCTTCCGAGTTGCAACACATTTTCTCTCACAGTCATCCTCACAACCAGCAAGGCAGGCTGGGCTTACCCTGTGACGCCAGCTGGGGAAACCGAGGCTCAGCGCCAGGCCAGCAGCCCCAAGGCCTGTGCTCTGTCCAGCTCCCTTTCTTCAGCGTGGGGGGTCTGGCCACTAGTCTTTGGCCCAGGAACACCCCTGTTGTGCTGTGTCAGCTCAGGTCAGGCCCTGAGCTGGCTCGGGGGGCCCCGCAGCTAAGAACGTCAGCAGGGCCCCTGCCTGCAGGGACAAAGACCCGCCGGGAATGCGCCTCGGTGGCGGCGGCCCTTCACCATCTGCCCAGGAGGCCTGGCGGGCCTTGCTGCTGCCTGGCCCTGCGTCGCCACATTCTGGGGCGCCCTGTAGGGATGCAGGGTGGGGAGGGACTCCGCGATGCCAGGCGCATGGCAGGTGCCCTGGGCACACATCTCAGCGAATCCTTGTGCCACCGTGAAACAAGGAGGTGCACCTTGGCCGTGAACGAATGCGCCGCGGGAGGGGGATGGCCGCCTTGGAGGACAGTGTGGCGGCCCCTCCTTAAATTAGACGCAGGGCTACACCACATGATCCAGCAGTTCCGTTCCCGGGTACGCACCCAGAGCGATGGAAAAATGTGCACGAACAGGAATTTGCACACGCGTGTGCACAGCAGCACGACTCAGCACAGCTGTGAACTGAGAGTGGTACGAGTGTCCATCCACAGGTGACCCGCACCCACAACGTGCCCACCGCACACACGCATGTCCCTCGGCCACAGCAGGAGCGAGGCGCCCACCCCCGCCGCCCCGCGGACGGACCCCGAACACGCGACGCTCAGGGAGGGAACCGGACATGACAGGCCACACGGGGTGTGAGTCCACGTGTGTGAAACGTCCCGAACAGGCTCATCCATGGACAGGAAGGGGGCTCGTGGGGGCCGGGGGACTGGGGGAGGGGGTGGAAGGGTGACGGCTGATGAGGACGAGGCTTCTTTGGGGCTGATGGAATGTTCTGGAAGTAGATAGAAGTGTGCGTTTCACAAATGCCACTGAATTGAAGTGTAAGATGGTAGTTTTCATGTCACGTGCACTGTAGCACACACAGGACCTTGTGTGCCCCACCCCCCCAAGCCTGCACTCCACCTGCTGGGCACGGAGTAATTGGTGACCTGTGACCTGTGACCCTGCTTATGTGCAGTGCAGACCTCCTCCCCGCCTCCCTGCATCTCCGGAGCTCTGGGCCTGCTCCCAGGCGTGGCTCCCACCGAATGTGTGGGTCAGGCTCCCTCCCCTCCTGAGGAGCCCTGGGCGTGGTCCTCAGACCTTGTCCTCGGAAGCCACTGTGACTGCAGCTTTCCGCCCGGTCTTCAGTCGCCTCACGGCAACAGGATTCACCAGACGTGCCTGTGAGTTAACTGGCGTGGCCCAGGGTCTCGGTGCCACAGACGGACACGTGGCACGGCGCATTCACCCTCCGGGGGGTGTCCTGGGCACTGGGGTGGGGGACGTTCAGCAGCATCCCTGGCTCCCACCCACCAAGGCCAGGGACAGCCGTGGACGTCCACAGACTTCACCCCACGACCCCTGGGGGCAAGAGCACCCCAGGCTGGGACTGCGTCCGGGGCAGCACCAGCCTTCCAGGCGAACACCCAGGAGCTGGCGTGTCCTCGATGGGCCGGTCTGGGCGGGAGGTGGGGCCAGCACCCAGGGCCCACGGACATGTGTTCATTTGAACTTCTTCTAAAACCGGGGCGCCTGGGTGGCGCGGTCGGTTAAGCGTCCGACTTCAGCCAGGTCACGATCTCACGGTCCGTGAGTTCGAGCCCCGCGTCGGGCTCTGGGCTGATGGCTCGGAGCCTGGAGCCTGTTTCCGATTCTGTGTCCCCTCTCTCTCTGCCCCTCGCCCATTCGTGCTCTGTCTCTCTCTGTCCCAAAAATAAATAAACGTTGAAAAAAAAATTTATGAACTTCTTCTAAAACCAGTCAACGAAAGATGAATCACATATGAATATTTAATAACAAACCCAGCCTAGTTTATGTTCCTCCTTACCAGGGTGCAGTTGTAAAACGTAACCTTCCGTATCGCCATGTGGAGGAAGGGGACCCCAAAGGCAGACGGGCCGCCCACGTGGCCCTGCGGTCAGGTGAAGCCAGGAGCCGAGAGGGTTGTGCCTAAGGACCATTAAGGCAAATTCCAGAAGCAGAATTTTGTGGTGAGAGGTTGGCCCTCCTGGGGACACGCAGCCTCCTCCCTGGGACAGACTGGCCTCCACACCCTGGCCCCTGGGACCTACCGCCCAAGGCACAGAGACCTCTGTTTGGGCCGTGTGGCCCAGCAGGTGGGGTTTCCTGCAGCCCTCATTCCTGTGCGCCCCCAACACCACCCAGCCCTGACAGAGGTTTAGGTTCCTCACAGGGGGAGGCCAGGGGCTGCCTCTGCGGGTGACACTGGTGTCAGCAACCTGGACGGTTTCTGCCTCCAAGAAGGGACATTTGGCTCCAATAAAAAAAAATAATTACCTATGCCAGTGTTTCTGACGCACAATGACTGTGCCCAGCGGTCACTGGGCCACGTGTGGAGGCATCTGTGGTGGTCACGACAGGGAGCAGGGGGGCTCTTGGCATCGAGGGGTCGGGGGCCAGGGATGCTCAGCCCCCACAGTGCCCAGGACACCCCAGAAAGAGTGACCGGCCCCATTTGAGCCTTGTCAGGATGGGAAGACCCTTCATTCCTTATCTGGGGAAAAGAAGTTGAGTTCAGTCCTGCTCACGCTAGACCCAGAATAGACCCCAAGGACTCACACTCGTGAACCTGTGTCTGTGAGTCGCCCCCACTCAGCGTGTATTATTTCTGTGTGCACAGCACCCCAGGACCTCAGCTGTCAGAAGGCTACAGAGCGCAGTCTCCCGGGGTCAATGGAGCCCCTAGCCCAGGGGTCTCACCCTGCAGATCGTGCATGGCCTTCCCCATCACACACAGGCCTCACAAGGCCTTACCCACAATATCCCACTCCGGAGTCACCTGACGCTCCGCGGGTCCCCATGCCGCTGTGGCCACCAGGTGGCAGCACAGCCCTCCCCACCGGCTGGCATTTCTGGCTCCTGGTTCCTGCATCCCAGAAACACCGCAGTCTAGACACCAGCCGGCGAATTCCTGTCCCCTTAAGTCAGTCTGGGGGGAGACGTTCGTGATCCCGGTTCTCAGTCACCGTCTCCCACTGCATTTTCGAGGCTGTCTCGCCAGGGGCCAGATCACGGAACCCAGTGGCTTCATAAGGGTCTGGGCGGGGGCGGCAGGGAAAGGGGACCCGCCCCGCATTGCTTTCACACCAGCTCGAAATGCCACTGGGTCCCGGGAGGTCATGGGCCAGCCACCCGCCTGGCTTTGTCTCTGAGTGTCTTCCCTTTGCTGCCTTCTGGGAACCGAGAGTCTCAAACTGAGTGTTCAGGAGACAGGTGTGCTCACACTGGGCCCCACTGAAACCCAGCAGCCCAGAGAAATGTGGCCCCCGCGCACCTCGGCCCAAGCCCCTCCTGAAATGGGTCAGCACCTTGCAAACGTTAAAGCTGGTCTTTGTCGCGTTTCCTAGGCCCCCTGAGGCCGAGACCCTTGCCACGTGCTTTTCCTGCGTGTCGTCTGATCGATCCAACCACGCGAGTTTCCAAGGGTGTGGGGATGGGGACAGGGCACCGCCGGCTCCCAGCAGACATTCTAGGGTGGTCGTTCCAGTGTATCAGCCCCGGGTATCGTCTCCCCGGGAGGCTGCCGTAACCTGGGTGCTGAAACAGCGCAAGTTCATTCTCTCCCAGCTCTGGAGCCACAAGTTCAAGATCAAGGTGTCACAGGGCTCTTCCTGCTCAGGGAGAACCGGGCCAGGCTCTCCCAGCATCACTGGGGGGATCACTGCAATCTTGGCGTCCCTTGGCCTGTAGAAGCATCACCCCCTCTCGGCCCCATTTTCACAGGGCTTCCCCCAGCCTGTCTGCATCCACATGGCCTCTTTTAAAAAAGATGCCAGTATTGTGGGATGAGGGCCCCCCTCCTCAGGTATGACCTCACCTTAACTAGGTACCCCTGCAGTGACCCCATTTCCAAATAGTTTCTCATCTGCCGTGCTGGGTGTTGGGGCTTCAACACATGCATTTGTCATAGGGACGCAAATTAACCCCAACTGCCCTGTGGGGTCCCAGCCTGGCAACCAGCATCGGTGGTGCCTCCCGCTTTCTTTCTGGGAGCCGGGATCCCCCCGGGCCCCAGGAGGTGAGAGGGCGGGGTGCCGGAGCAGACCCAGCACAGGACCGGCCGGGGCAGAAGAAATTGTCCCCTGCTGCCATCTGCACAACTGATCCTTTTCCAACAAAGTGCCACCTGCTTCCTTGGAGCCTCCCAGGTGGCAGCATGGTGGAGAGCTCCCGAGGGGGATCTGTGGGCCATATGGGGGCCACAGCCACCTCCCCTCCCCTCCGCACACCCCAGGACCGTGTCCTCACGAGTCTGGAGGGACGTTAATCCTTCCCAGCGTGGCGCATCCGGCTGCAAATAGTCTGGGGCCCACCGCCCTGAGCCCACTTCTTTGGGAAGTTGGTCCTGTGGGCCCTGAGGCTGAGACAGAGCCTGGTCTGGCACTCGTTGACAAGCTGTCCCAGCAGCACTGGAGGCTTGGTCAGGACAACCCCTGTGTTGTGGACAAGGAAACCGGGGCTGAGAAAACTGACAGCCGGCCTCCACGCACTCCCCTCTACCTCAGGACCAGCAGACAACGCCTCACTTCCTGTAGGGCGTTGGGGGCTGTGCCGGCCCCTTCGTGGTCCTGGCCGTCCGACTCGTGTTCACGGGCACCAGGATCCCACCGTCCAGATGCTCCACACGACCAGGGCCCCAGACATGGTCCACCTGAAGGGAGCCTGAGTAGCCCCAGCCAGTGAGCGGTGGGGCTGGGCTCTCCCCCCATCCGTCAGGACCCCACATCCCAGGGCCGGCACCAGGTGTGGCCAGGGGGCACTCGCCCTGCATGCAGGAGCTGGGGTGGCACCAAGACCCTCTGGGATCAAGATAAACAGCACATTAACGTAGAATACAAATGAATTAATTTGTATTAACGGTAACTTATTTATCCTAATTTGGTCTAATTTGCTTTTATGTAAAAGTAGAACATTTTACTAGAACACTGTTTATTATTTCCGTGAGTGAGGCAAAGTCGATGTGAAAATCCAGTGAACCAAATTTCAAAATGTTAACTGAGTCCAGACAGGATGGGGCACTCTGGTTTCTCCTCTTGGTTCAGGCTCTGGGATGACTGTCTCAGCACTGTTACCAGTTCTGTCTCGATTTCACACGTTGGTATTTCAGCCACCATGGGTTTTGTGCCTTCGTTTTGATTTTTTATCACAGAGCGTTAACACGATTTGCCTTGATCGCTGGATTTTGGGCGTCCCTCGCGTTCTGTGCCTGCGTCTCATCGCTGTCCTGCAAGGCGCCCACTGCCCGTCACCTCAGGACACACACACGCCCTTCAGATGCGTGCGCACCTGCATGCTGACTGGTTGTGCTGTGGGGAAGCCAGCCGCACGGGGCAAGATGCGAGGCCTGCTCTGGGCACGCCAGGGATGGCGGAGGTGGAGAGGGAGCCCGGTGACCCCGCGGTTCCAGCCCTAGGAATGTGCACAAAACGATTGCAGAGATGCTCAAATAAAGACACGTGCACGGATGTTCACAGCTGCACAATTCACGGGAGCCAAAGGGTGGAAACAGTCTACATATCCATCAGTGGGTGAACGGATACGCACGGTGTGTCCACCACACGTGGGAACATCACTCGGCCACGAGCAGGAGCGAGCCGCCCACTCCCGCCGCCCCGTGGACGGACCCCGAACACGCGACGCTCAGGGAGGGAACCCGACACGAGAGGCCACGCGGGGTGTGAGTCCGCGTGCGTGGAGCATCTGGAACCGGCTCATCCACGGACGGGAAGGGGGCTCGTGGGGGCTGGGAGCTAGGGGAGTGGTGCCGGCCGATAGGGACGTGGCTTCCTTTTCGGGCTGATGGAATGTTCTGGAACTGGTAGAGGTGGTGGTTGCAGGACACTGTGAATGCGCCCAATGCCACTGAAATGTTTACTTTAAAACGGTTGGTTTTATCGTATACAACTCTCACCTCAATTGTAAAAATGTGGGCAGGAGGAAGTAAGGCTTTAGATCGGGCACGCAGATTTCGGCTGTGTTCACAGGCCTGCAGGCATCTGATGGTGGCCTGGGTGCTGGCCGACATGGGGCCAGCGAACCGCAGACCTGGGTGCCCCCAGGGCCACCGTGTGCTGCACTTCTGCTCACCCCAGGAGGGATCTGGGACTCCTCCAGCCCTCTGCAGGAGGAGACGCTGGTGGAGGCCTGGAGCACCTTGGCCTCGAGACTCTGGGGTGTGTGCGAGCCAGCCGCCTCTCTCGGATCACAGGGGGAGCTGTGCTCCTCGGGGAGCCTAGTGTGCTACCCCCCCCCCCCGCCCCCGGGGTGTGTGCGCGTGTGCGTGTGCGTGTGTGTGCAGAAAGCCTGCCGGGCCGCCTCTGCCACCCCAGGCCCCGAGCCTCTGAGGGCAGCTCGGTGTGGGCGGGGCCTCTGCTGAATCAGATGTTGCTCTGTTTCGGTTTTCTCCTCCCCGGCACTTCCCCTCCTCAGCTCCGCCCACTCGCCACCTGCAGCTCCTTCTGACTCCCATGCGGTTTGCCCAAACCGTGTGTCATGGAGGGGCAGCCGCCAGCCTCTGCTTGACCTTTTTCCTCAAATGCCACCTGAGCCGCGAGCCCCTCCAGGAGGCGTGTCGGACCCCACAAGCTTTCTGGGCGCTCTCTGGCTGCCGGCCAGGAAGGAGCCGCTGTTGGGCCTCGGCTCTGCGTGTTGCTGTCCCCCGGGGCTGCTCCCCAGAAAGCCCCTTGCGTGTGTTTGGTGGTTACACACTCGCCAGGCCCTCTCGCCTGCAGCCTAAGTGCGGCAGGAAGAGGGCGCTGCCGGTGGGGTTCCCGGGGCCAGGCCAGCCCCCATGGGAACGGACTCCAGGCGGATTTCATTTCCCAACTCCGTTAAAAAAATATCGCTACCGTTTGAATGTCTTTAACGCGGACGACACGTTGGCCTTCAGCACACCGACAGTGCGTCACATCACTGTCTGGTCCTGGGCTTTCTCATCCACCAGACGGGCCTTCCCCTCCTCCCTTCCAGAAGGACAACCTCAGCTCCACTGCCTTCCCGGCTCCCAAAGCCCATGCCTCACACAGGTGCTCCGGGCTGCTGGACACGGGAGCCTTTCCTCTGTGCACACACGCGTGCCCTGGAAAGACTTTGTGCTTGGGCAAGAAAGGCCCCAGGGCACAGCAGGTCCTGAATCCCCAGAACCCGCGAAAGTCACGCCTGATAGGAGCACGCTTTTGCAGGCGTCACTAAGTTAAGTCTTTTCAGATGGAGGGATTTTCCTGATGTGCCTTCAATGCAACCGTCGGTGTCCTTATGAGAAGGCAGAAGGGGGGCCCCTGGGGGGCTCAGTCGGTTGAGTGTCCGACTTCGGCTCAGGTCATGATCTCACGGCTCGTGAGTTCGAGCCCCGTGTTGGGCTCTGTGCTGACAGCTCGAGCCTGGAACCTGCTTCAGATTCTGGGTCTCCCTGTCTCTCGGCCCCTCCCATCTTGTGCTCTGTCTCTCTCTGTCTCTCAGTAATAAATAAACGTTAAAAAAAAAATTGAAAAAAAAAAGAAGGCAGGAGGGGATTTGACACTCAGGTGCCCCCAGGAGCTGGAGGAGGTAGGACCCCCCTCCCCGGAGCCTCCAGAGAAAGTGCACCCCCCTGCCTCCCCCTGGCACTGTGACCTCCGCCCAGTGATACCGGTTTTGGACTCTGGCCTCCAGAACTGCAGAAATACACTTCTGCTGTTTTAAGCCAGCAGATCAGTGTGATTTGTTACAGTAGCTGCAGGAAACGAATCCGGACTGCACAAGGGGGGGGTGGGGCGGGGGTTACATTTCAGCAGCTGTACCTCATTCACCCCCACAACTCAGCTGCTCTCCTGGGACCCCGTGGCCTGACGTTTCGGGGGGCAGGAGCCACAGCTGATGGTGCTCTCCCCGCCAACGTCGTATACCCGTTTGGGCAAAGCGTCCCGAAAGGCCCCATTTCATCCCTGAACGTGGGTCGTGGGAGACACAGCTCCTCTCGCGTGTGGCGTGGGGGGCGTGGGGGAAGGTGTCCGCACCACTGCTCAGAGGCACGGGCCACAAAACTAGCAGCTGCTCAGAACAGAGGGGCCCCTGCCTGTCGTGTTCAGTCCCCACCCCCACCTGTGACCTGGATCAGGCCAGACACACCGAAGCCCCTCCCAGCCCCAGGGCCCTTCGAAAAACCGCCGACTCTGTGCACAGCGATACAAGCCAACTTACGTCATCCTCCCAAACACCGAGGCTGCTGACGGCCTCGCCCGCTCGCACTCCCCAGAGAGCTGGCGTCCAGATTCAGCCATCGCCCACCAGCCTGAACCCTGCCCGGTTTTGTTCTGTCTCCGCCCGGGGCCCTGGAAACACGGTCCTGGGTTTGCGATTCCCAGCCCCGGACTGTTGGCTTCCTGGGCTCCTCCGTCCGTCCGGAGGGTCCCCACCGTGCCGCCTCCAGCCAGGCAGAGTGGGAAGAACACAGATGTGCCTTCGCACCTCAGCTCTGTGCACGGCACCTCTGTCTTCGGAATCGAGGGCGGTGGGCAGCTCGCCGACCCTCCCAGAGCCATGCGGATCGCGAGGCAGGACGCCCCCCCCAGGCCCCGCTCCCTGGACCCTCGACCCCTCGGCCCCTCAGCTGCACGGTGTCCAGGGTCTGGGCCCCAGCCTCGACTTGGTCGCTCCCTGCCTGCCCTACGTTTCTGGTGCTTCCTTGTCTTGCCCTTGACCCCTCCCGGTTGTTAGACATCAAGCTGGCTATAAAAGGCAATTCTGATCTAAGAAAAAGGAGGACACGGGTGGCCTGCTGCCCGGGCCGAGATCGGCTTCTGCTTCTGCCTCGCAGCCGGGCGTCTGGGATTAATTTGGATTCCCAGAATACCATCGGGGGAGGCAGCACATGCTGTTAGGATTGCGCAGCGGCTCCTGCTCTGCTGCCCCAGGCCCAGCCCAGGGTGTCCCCGCGCCCGCCCGCCCACCCTCTGCAGAGCTGGCTCAGGGGGGCCGGCACGGACCGTTCTTTAATGCCAGCAGCTGCTCCCCGTGCAGGGGGGAGGCAGCGTCTGCTTGCGGAGGGGGCAGGGGGCAGGTGGAGGGAAGCCAGGGCACATCCCGTCTCTGGGCCCGGCAGGCTTCCCTCCCCGGCAGGCAGGTCTCCCCAGTGCTCCCTGCAGCTCCTGGAGGGAGCTGGGGCCATCTGGGGCTCGCACGGCCCCCTCTCTTCCCCGGCAGATTCCTGCCCAGGCTGTGCTGCAGGCAGGTGTCTCTGCTGCCCAGCAGTCAGGACAGGGCCAGGAAACCGCCCCCCATCCCTGCCCCCGGGGAGCTGGCCGCGCGCAGGTGCGCACGCATATCTTCAGCTGGTGAGAGCCGTGGCACGACCCGCCCGCCTCGCCTCACACTGTCACACGTGTAGCCACAGTTGCTTTTAAGAGCACGGACGGGTCCCGGGACCAGAACGTTTCCGCATCACTGGAATTACGGTTCCAGGAGCGCTTTGTCTCGTCTCCCTCTGAGGCCGGTGCTGCTGCGCTTCTCGGTTCATAGGTGAGGAGCCAGAGAGTCCGTCCAGATTGAGCTTGCCCTGATCCCGCGGCCTGGGAGCCACAGAGCTGGGCCTCAGCGACCTGACCCACTGCCCCCTTAGCTGCGGGGAGAGCACTCCTCTAGTTAACGTCCTTTAAAAGATTAAAATTAAGGGCGCCTGGGTGGCTCGGTGGGTTAAGCATCTGACTTCGGCTCAGGTCAGGATCTCACGGTTCGTGAGTTCGAGCCCCGTGTTGGGGGAACCTGGAGCCTGTTTCGGATTCGGTCTCCCTCGCTCTCTGCTCCTCCCCCGCTTGTCTGTCTGTCTCTCTCTCTTTCAAAAATAAATAAACATTAACAAAGTTTCTTTTTAAATTAGGTAAGGCAGACCCTTCTGCCGTGGTGGGGGGACGGTCGCTCGATGAATCCAATGCCGCCGGCTGGCCCTCCACCCAGTGTTGGGACGGTCTGCTCTGTCTTCACCCGCACACGGAAGCAGATGGCTGGCGTGCAGGGCCATGTTGTTACGAGTAGTAAGAGCCGGAATAGCTCTCACACCCTGCAAGGCCTTCACCTCGAGGGCATCTGGAGCCGGGCCGGAGAGGGGACCTGTGCTCCCCACTGCCCGTCGGCTCTGGGCGCCGACCCTGGCCCTGCAGTCCCAGAATTGTGGGTGGGAGTCAGACCCGCTCCGTGTACGAAACTTGTCTCATGTTCTATTTTTAACCCAGCTCCCGATCGCTGTTTCTGTGACACACATGTTACCCATGGGACTCCTCTCAGCTCCCCCAGGACACGATGGGCTGCCCCCCGGGGCAGCCACCTGAGTTTCTGCAAATCGGATCCAGTCCTAAATGCATCAGGAACACCCCTTAAGGGGTGAGCCCAACCCGAAGGCTCAGAGGGCGCCGGCCTGGGGGGGCCTGGAACCCCAGGGAGCAGGTGCTGTGTTCAGCTCAGCGCCCTCCTCGCTCCTGTCCCTCTGGTGTTTGCCTACGTTTTCCTCTGGAGGCTGCACGTGGACCTTTGTCAAGGGGAACACGGAGAAATAGGGTACGGTGTTACTGCTCAATGGAGTGCTAGCTGGACTTCGTGGCAGGCGCCTCCGACCTGCCTGGGGCCGTTCCAGGAGATGCAGTGTTTGCTCCTTGGGATGAAACAAAGGACAGTTGTTTGCTCAGGCGTCAGGAGTTCGTCTCACCCAGGCGACACGGGGCCGTGTCTGGGGACATCTGTGGTTGTCACAACCGGGGGTGCTCTTGGCATCGAGGATGTGGGGCCAGGGATGCCACTCCGCCCCACAGGGAGTGAACTGGCACCGAATGTCCACAGTGCCCAGGGGAAAAGCGCATTCTAGAAAGTTCCTACCCCACCAGGCCTTACCTCCACCCAACCCTGGGGGTCCGTGCCTCCCAGATCCTTCGGGCAGGGAGCTTCTTGTTGTTTGGGGCCCCCAGGAGCTCCCTCCCTTGGTGACAGACCCTTCATAGCGAGATTTGCATGTTGCCTTCTAACTGTGACGTGCCGTAGGCCTCACCCAGTTTAAATGATTACTTCACAGCCTTAGATAGATGCCGCAACCCCCCCAACTTCCGCAACCTCCCCCAACCTCGGGGACCCCAGGGAGGCGGTTGCCTCGGGGGCCATCCGCTCAGCTCCCCGCTTCTGCATTCTGGGGGCTGGCGGGGCCCTGCTTTTGTCCACTGGAAACCCTTGAGATGCTGTCAGGAACCAGCCTGGTTTATTTGGATTAATCACGGAAGGGGTGGACCAGCACGGTATTTGTTTTGGTGAAATCGAAACCTCAGATCTCAGCACGAACGTTCACGAGGACAGACATTCCCCAGGTCAGTGAGGGAGAGCGCAGTGCTCCCCGGGGTCAGCCCGGGACAGCAGGCAGGCCGGCGGCCGTCCAGCAGAGCCCCACGTGGTGTTTGTGCAGCAGGACCGAGCCCGGGAGGCACGCTCCGCCCCACTGCTCGCCCAGCCAGCGGCCGCCCCCCTCCCTGCGAGCCCCTTCCTCACCGGCACCCAGTGGAAACTACGCTGGAAACCCGGCTTCCCATTTTTGGAGGCGCTTCTAGAAACTAGACGTCTTTCCAGCTTGAAGGGAGGTGACCTTTTCGTTCAGCTTCTAATTTCTTCCCCTTCGGCTTCAAGGAAGTTAAGGCAGAAGTGATACTGACTCGGTGTGGGGCCGTGCATTCTCCGCCTTGCTTCTCTTTCTCATGAACCCTTCCAGACTTCCTTTCTCCGGGCGCTCGTCAGAGAGCGTGAAGCCGGCCCCGGGGTGAAGGCCCATCGTGCGTCGGGATGCCCCCAGTTCACGTGGCCCTCGTAAGAACTCAGTTTACACATCTGGAGGCTGCTCGCTATCGGGGGGAAAGTGAAGTCCCGCAATCAAAAAGCCGAGAGGAAAAGATCTTCCTTCCCGGGGACCCGCGAAGGGTTCAGGGCGCGGGGATGCTGGCTGGCTGTGCAGCTGCACCTGACGCGAAAGAGGAGAGAGACGGTGTCCACCGGGGACGTGACTGGACCCGCACGGAGAGTGCGTGCGGGGTGGACGACGGCCCATCCAGGCTCACGCTGACCGCTGGCCGCACGTTGTTAGCACGAGCCTTGGGCTGGTCTCCTGGCTCTTCTGCGTCTCAGCTCCCTCGTTTACACAAAGGAATGCCGGGCGTGTTTGTGCCGTGGAGAAAGACCCACCTACTGCCCAGAGCTGTCGTGTGCGTTAAATTGGGGGAATTCACGGAAAAGCTAAGTAGAAGGCCCAGCGAGGGTGTGTGCCGGTCTTCCCACTGTCCTCACTGCTGCCATTTCACCCCGGAGACTTGCTCGCAGACTTTTCCCAGACACGCAGCCCCGTGCAGGGGTGGGTGTGTCACGATACCCAGTGCATGGCACACACATCATCCTGAACTTCACCTGCTGGCCCTGGGCGGCCTGGGCTGAGAGCGTGTTCCTTCCCAGAGGCTTGGCTTCTGCTGGGTTCCCCGGAAGTGTGGGGCCACGTTTTATGTTGACTTCTTCGCTCTGGGTTCTAAGCCACTTAGGGTGAGAACAGGGCTATGGCTACCAGGCCTCGGAGGAGCCCCGCAGGCCCAGCCGGAGGCAGACCCAGGGGTGTCCCCATGCCTCTGCACAGCCAGGTAGGTTTCCGCCTAAGTCTCCCTTTCTCTGAGGAGGAAACCCTAAGCAAGTCCTGGCCTTGTAAACAGGACATGTAGCTTCTTCTTACTGTAACATAACATTTGCCATCTCAGCCACCGCCAAGCACACAGCTCAGCATCAGGCACACTCACGCTGTTGTGTAACCAGCCCCACCACCCGTCTCCAGAACTTTCCATCTCCCCAAACCGAGACTCTGTCCCCATGAAGCACGGACTCCCCAACCCCCCAGCTCCCACCACCCACTCTCTGACTCAGCGGACGGGACTCCTCTGGGGACTCCCTGTGCGTGGGGTCACGCGGGACATGTCCTTCTGTGTCTGGCTCCTGTCACTGCGCACCGTGACCTCCGGGTCCGTCCACGTGATGGCAGGTGGCAGGACGTCCTTCCTTCCTGAGGCTGGGTCACATTCCAGCGTGTGGACGGACCACACTGTGTTCACGCTTCACTTGTCAGTGGACACTCAGTGGTTTCCCAGCTGTGGCCATCGTGGACGATGCTGCTGGTGTGCAACCACGGGTGTGCAAGTGTATGTTCAAGTCCCCGCTTTCCGACCTTTTAGGCTTATACCCAGAAGTGGAATTTCTGGATCCTATGGTAATTTTATATTTAATCTTCTTGAGGAAGCTTCACAGTGTTTTTCCACGGCGGCTGCACCGTTTTCTGTTCCCACCAGCCGGGCACGAGGTTCCGGTCTCTCCACGTCGTCACCAACCCGGTTATTTCTATTGCTGCTTGTTTGTTTTTATCATAACCATCCTACGGGGTGTGAGGTGCTATCTGACTGTGGCTTTGACTTAATTCTCTAATGGTTAATGGCCAGTAATGTTGACCATCCTTCCCTGTGCTTCCTGGCCGTCTGTAGGTCTTCTTTGGAGAAATGTCTGTTCGGGTACTCATTTTCAGTCAGGTTTTTGCTTTTTTTTTTTTTAATGTTTGTTTATTTATTTAGAGAGCACGCATGTGCACGAGCGGGTGAGGGGCAGAGAGAGGGGGAGCATGTCCCAAGCATGCTCCACGCTGTCAGCACAGAGCCTGATGGGGGGCTCGATCCCACGAACCACGAGATCATGACCTGAGCTGAGATCAAGAGTCAGACACTTGGGGCGCCCGGGTGGCTCAGTCGGTGCAGCACGTGACTCTTGATCTTGGGGTAGTGAGTTCGGGCACACTGGGTGTAGAGATTACTTAAAAGTAAAACCTTTAAAAAAAAGAGTTGGCGTTCTTCATATATTCTGCATATTAATCCTTACTGCTTGTACGATTTGCAGATAATTTCTTTCGTTCCGTGGGTTGCCTCTCGCCGCACTGAGAACGTCCTCTGACGCACAAGCTTTTCATTTTAATGAAGTCCAATTTATTTGTTGATTCTCGTCCTTTCGGTGTCACGTCCAAGACGTTTGTACTCTTCATGTACCAGAGGACACTTTTTTTCTGGTTTTCCTCCTCCGAGTCGATCACTCCGATCCAATAATGTGAGAAAAGCATCGGACAAACCCTACTTGAGCGACTTCCCACAAAATCCCTGGCCAGTCCTCCTCAAAGCTGCCCAGGCCGTGCAAAACCAGGAAAATCTGGGAAACTGTCTCAGCCCTGCGGGACTGTGTTATCTGGGTTTTCCAGAGAAACAGAACCAATACGATATAGAGAGAAAGAGGATTTCTATAAGGAACCGGCCCGTGTGGCCAGGGAGGCAGAGAAGGTCCAGGAGCTGCAGTCGGCCAGCTGGAGACCCAGCGGGGCTGGCGGAGCGAGCCCTCGACTGAGCTCAGGTCCGAAATGCAGAGCAGGGCCGATGTCCCAGCTGGACGGCCAGGCGGAGAGCGCATCCTCACGGGGGAGGGCAGCCCGCGATGCTCGGGCCTCGGGCTCAGAGGGCACCCTCACCCCCACACCACGCACCGGGCACGCCCTGGCCACCCTGGTGGACACATAAAACTAACCGTCGCCACACGTGCATGCGGAGTGGAGTCCTGTGTGGGGTCCTATGGGAGAAAAGGACGTGGGGGAAATATTAAGGAAATCTAATCCAGTTAGTAATAACGTGTCAGTGTTGGCTCGCTCACGGGACAAATGTACTCACGCCAGAAGTTAGCAACAGGAGAAACGAGGTGTGGAGATGTACAATCCTCACGGTTTTTCTGTCGAGCCCAAAAATGATTATAAAAACTAAGACTTATTTTGTTCTAACCAATAACTGACAGAGGGACTGAAGAGACGGCACCAAGCGAACACGGCACACGGCCTCGCTGGCTTCTGCTTTGAGCCAACAAGCCGTCAGAAGAGCCTTTTGCCGATCAGGGACCATTGCTCACAGCCTGGGGCGTAGGCGATGATGCCTCCAGCCCCCAGGAAAGAAAGCAGGGCAGAGTGGAGGCGGGGAGGCATGCTGGCACGCAGCATGGGCACGTAGGGGGTTCCTCACAGATCGGTAGGAAATGGCTAGGAGGACGGATTCTTTGCAACTTCTGCATCAGCGGTTCCCACAAGCTGTCTGCGCGCAGAGCCCTTGTGTGTGCGTCGGGCATGCCGCACCAGGCTGTTCCCGTGTCCTCGGAGAGACGAGGGTTGCTAGGCTACCGGGAGCATCAGGAATCCAAGGAGCGATGTGCTTATCATTGCGTTCAATTTTGAAAACGTAAAGTCGGTATTGACATTTAAAAAGGATAAGAATAGTATCGAACCGTGGCTCGTAAGCCCCAGGCTCTGCTTGCACTTCTCCCGATTCTGTGGCGTCTGTGTCTGGAGGGGTGGGTGGACGGAAGGGCGGACAGACGGACGCAGACAGACGGGACGGGTGGACGGACACCCGGCCTATTTTCAGGGTCCGTCCGCACTGCAGCGTGTGTGTGGTGACGTTTTCAGTGACAAACGCTGTATAGCCGTGTGCACAGGGCCCAGGGGCTGCCGGGCTCCCGGGACGCAGGGCTCAGACCCTGAGGTTGGGGTTCCCACGATGGGTTCCCACGAACCCGAGGACGGGTACGTCAGCAGACAGTCTGGAGCGAAGGTCAGAGCAGGGTGGAGGAGAACAGCCCCGGACCGGACAACATTCCCACAGGGCTGGCGTCCAGCTGCCGTCTGTCCTCACCCTGCTCCCGGTGGAGGAACAGGCCCTTTGACCGCCCTGCTGGGCCCGGGGGCAGCTACTGACTTAAAAAACAACAACAACAAAAAGCCCAGCGAAAGACAACAACTCACGACGTGTTTTATGAGGTCTGTTCGCTCCCTGTCGCTGTGCAGAGAGCCCGCCTGGGACTGTCTCCCTGTGGCTTATAAGTCTGACGCCCTTCTAACTGATCGGGATGGGTGGCCGTTCAGCTCAGCCACCCGCCGGCCCCTCCCACTCCCCGTGCCAAGCCCAGGAAAAGGCGGGCGGCTCCAGACACCTGCTTGGTCTCCGGGCAGCCTGTCAGCGCCGTGCCCGTGCGGACGGTGCTGTGCGCACGTGGTTCTCCAGCTTCCTGTCCCGTCTGGGCGCCTTCTGTTTCACCTCCTTGCCTAGCCTCCCGCTCGGGACGTCCGGCGTGACGCTGAGCGTCGGGCTCTCGTCGTGGGTGCGGGCATGAGTGTGGCTTTCGTGGAGGCCCCCCACCCCGATCAGGTTGAGGAAGTTCCCTCTGTTGTGTTCGGTGAGTGTTTCTACGACAGAGGAGCGTCGAGATTGGTCAAGGCTTCCTCTGCGTCTGGAGACGGGACTGCGTGGACTTCGTCCTTCGTGCCGACGCGGGTGTCAGACCAACCGTGGGCTTCGTGGGTGGGATCCCCTGAAGGTGCTGCTGGCCGAGGACCACAGACGGGTGGTCAGGGTGGCCAGGAGGGTGGGGGTGAGGAGGAGGGGCGCTGCCTGGGCGGCGGGAGGGGGTCCTGACCGTACGCGAGCCTGCGCCCCTGCTCCCGGTGCCCAGAAAGACACACACTGGTGTGCACGCGAATTGTGCGTGTGTGAAACCGGGGTCGCCCGAACAAGCTCTGTGGATCACATCATTGTCAGTTTCCTGGTCGTAACAAATGGAGCGTTTGTCCGGTGGTGACGTCAGCCGTGTGCAAGGCGCGGCCGTTGGGGGGAGCTAGGGCAGAGTTGCACTATACGTTTTCCTGCAGTCATGCTTGGGAATACGTAGTGATTCCGAAAGTAGAAATAAAATTTAACGTTTGTTTACTTTTGAGAGAGAGAGTGTGTGTGTGCGGACGAGGGGCAGAGACAGGGAGACACAGAACCCGAAGCAGGCCCCAGGCTCCGAGCTGTCCGCACAGAGCCTGACACGGGACTCGAACTCACAGACTCTGAGCCGAAGTCGGACGCTCAACCGACTGAGCCCCTCAGACGCCTCTAAATTTTTTTTTTTTTTAAAAGCTAGAACTTAAAAGCAAGAAGGACGTCAGAGAGCTGAACGGAAGAGTCTGGCCATCCTGTGATGTCTTGTCTGAGCAGACTGCGGGGTGGGCCCTGGGCCAGGCACAGGGTGCTGTGGACGCGAGGGGCAGAGCCCCGTCCCTCCTTTCTCTGGCCCCTGCAGAACTGGAGAGCCTCAGGCCGATGACCCTGCACTGTTTCCAGTCACTTCCCAGCAGGCGGGAGACTGCTTCATAGCTGGAGGCCTAAAGAGCCATCCGCCACCCCCACTAAGCAATGCGAGTCCCGAAAGTGAGAATGTGGGTGGGCTCGTGGGTCAATGCGTCCCTCCCACTAAACACCCTTCTCCTTTTAAGAGCCTCCTGACCCTCCCCTAGCGAAATCAGGACCCCCGTTCATGCATTGGTGACTTCTTGCACTGGCGAAACGAGGTTTCTGATTCCGGTTTGCGGGATCACACGCTTCTCCCCAGGCCTGTGAGCTTCGCGGGGAGGGGCGGGCCTATTCCCGAGACCCCGTGCGTGCCGGAGCACTGCTGATGTGTCGTGGATGAGGCCCTGCCAGCGTCCTTTCACCAGGTGACTGGCCGTCCCTGACCTCTGTGGTCTCTTGCGTCGGCGTGCAGGAAAGCAAAGGCTTGTGAGGACCCGAATCCTGGTTCCCCGAAGCAGGGCGTGGCCGGACCTCCCTCTCCGGGCGGACGCCTTGGCTCCACTCTGAGCCTCCCAGCCCAGACGTCCTGGCTGTTGCTACTTGAGGCTTAAGGCAGGGTGCCCCCCCACCCCACCTCTGCACTGCTGATACGGAGCCAGGCCATTCTCTCCGGGGGCCTCCTGGGGGCTGGGGGTAGGGCTGAGCAGCGTCCCAGACCCTCACCCCTCAATGCCAGGAGCCCCCAAGTCATGGCAACCACAGACGTCCCCAGACATCACTTAGTGTCCGCTGGGGGGAGGAAGGAATTGCCCCCAGTTGAGAATCACCGACCCGTGGTGGGGAAATCCTCCCTGTGGACAATCTCTTGCTTACAAGTTTGTATATCTTGAGAGAGAGAGAGAGAGAGCCAGAGAGCGAGAGAGAGAGCACACGCGAGGGAAGGGCAGATTGAGAGGGAGAGAGAGAATCCCACGCAGGCTGCATGCTGACAGCAGAAAGCCTGATTCGGGGCTCAAACTCGTGCACCGTGAGATCATGACCTGAGCTGAAACTGAGTCGGACACTTAACTGACTGAGCCACCCAGGCGCCCCTGGACGCCTTGTTTAAGGGAAAACGGGTTGGAGCGGGGTAGGGTCAGAAGGATACAGGTGCTGCGCCGTGAGAGGAGGAAGATGTGGAGGACGCGGCCGCATGAAGGCCAGAGGCTGCCGGGACCTGCCGGAAGACGTGCCTGAGAATTGCCAGAAGCCTTCATGTGCCACCACGTCCAGTGTCGTCGAGAGCGGCGGCCTGCCCTGGAGTCCACTCATCCGGGGGAGTCCTGAGCTGAACCGGTAGCGGCCGGCCTTGTCTGGTCCCGGCATGAGCGCTCTGGTGACAGGCGCCTGAGTCTCCCCTTCTGCCAAACGCTGGTGAGCAGGCAGCGAGACCCACTGCTTCCGTAAGCTCACGATCGCGGGCACGTGTTGGGGACCCTTACGCAGATGTCAGAGAGGCGCGGATGTCTCGCTCTCCAGCTGTGGACGTGGCTTTAGGGGCCGCCACGTGAAGTGAAGTAAATCTCACGGAGACCCTCGGCGCCCTTGTCTGGGCACGGGCCCCGTTCCCCGTTCCCCGCGTGCTCATCGCCTTCGGGTGTCACTGCCTCCAGGTGCTCTGGTCGGGCACGCGTGCGCCCGGGTCTGTGACTGCTTGTCGCTGCTCTGTCTCGTGTCTCCCCTCTGTATCTTCCGTGTACGTACGCACCGTCCGGGCACCTGTCCGTCCGCCTCCTGCTGGAACAGCTGCCCACCGTTCGCACTGAGTTCCTGGTTCCGGGCCAGCCCCTCCCCGTCCTCGCTGCCTTCCCTGCTCACATTTGCAAATAGCTTCCCCTGTGACACAAACGTGTCTGGCTGTCCCCGACACGTCTACTCGTTTCATTTCCCCGATGACACCCACCTCAGGATCACGCCAGCTGCCTCCTGCCCTCCGCCTCTGCCCCCTTCACTGCTGGGGGTGGCGGGCGGGGGGGGGGAACCCCGTCCTGGCCCCGTGCCAGTATTCAAAGATGGGGGCTGTTGCCTGGACGTTTCTTCCTCACTCGGTGAGCAGAGTTGCAGAAGGAGGCGAGGGGGCCGTTGGGGGTGGCTGCTGGCCTGGGGTCAGCTGTAAGGTTCGAGGCTGTGGAAGGTGGGGTCACTGGGAGGAGGGGCGAGATGTGACCAGCTTCCCTCCCACGTGACTCTGCAGCAAGAGTCCCCGTCCTTATCTGGGGGGTGGGATCTGCACCTCTGAGCTCTCAGGGAGGAAAATGCAGCAAACAGCTCCCCTGAGACCAGCCAGCCGGATTGTGTCAGCAGCCTGCCCGTCCCCGACTCCAAGTCTCTATGACCTCGCTTCCCTCGGAGCCCAGAGCCCGGGCAGAGAGCCCAGAGGCACCCCTCCCATGATGTGTTTCCTCCTGACAGCGACCCTCTCGGTGGGGTGAGGACTGGCCGTCACCTAGCCCCCAGGGGACACTGGGCCACACCTGGGGACATCTGTGGTGGGGACATGGGGAGTCCTGGCATTGACGGTGGGGCGAAGGACGGCTGCTCAGCCCCCATGGTGCCTGGGATGCACCCAGAGAACGCCCCGGCCCCACGTTTGGAGGCTCCAGGTGGGAGCCCCTCTGGAGAACGGGGATGAGTGGAGGACAGCACCTGGCGAGCGGGGTGACGGGAAGTGGGGCTCACAGGATGGCCCAGGGGGACTCGGGAAGGAGGCTTGGGTGGAATGTCTCGGAGAACTGGGATTCAGGAGTGTTCTTGGCGATCTCGGGAGGGGCCACGTGTGTGCGTGCGTGTGCACACAGATGCGTGTGGCTTCGACTGTCCTATCCATCACCCCCCGCCCCGAACTGTCACCTGTCGGTCATCTGTGTCTGAATCTATATCCACCTATAGACACACCCTCTTTCCCCGTCACCCTGCCTGCCGCCGATCCACTTACCTCTCTGCACACGCTTCCATTTGCAAGTGGTCTGCGGGCTAAACATCTCCCGCGCGAGAACAGGGGCAGTGCGGCACGCTGACGCGGCACCGGGACCCCCAGTGGCCCGCGGGTGTGCTCCCAGAGCTGGCTGCTGCTGCTTGCTCCCGGCCCAGGGCCCGGCAGGATCCCGTGCTGCACACACTCCTCTCCTCGGCCCAGTTCTTGTCTGTTACTTGTCTAGAGCCCGAGAGCCTTGTGGAATGTCCCACCTTCTGGACTCAGTGTCCTCCCCGTGGCACAGCGGGGACGGTCCCCTGGAGAGGAGAGCTGACAGCCGCGGGAGCAAGGATGGAATCAGAAAGCCTCGCCCAACCGTGACAGAAAGGACCGCGTGAGGCAAAGCTCGCACCTGCCGTGTCAGCATCCTGGGGCCACCGTGGCAGAGTCACCACCCACGGGCAGCCTAAAACAGCACGGACCTATTCTCCCGTGGCTCCACAGGCCAGCCGTCTGAGATCGAGGCGGGGCTGGGCCGGGCTCCCTCCCGAGGCTCCAGCAGAGGGTCTGGCCCTTGGCTAGTGACAGCGCCACTCTAACCTCGGTCCCCGTGCTCCCGCGGCCTCTGCTGTGTGTCTCTGTGTCCAGATTCGTCTCTTCTAGTGAGGACGCCATCATCTTGGATTAGGGCCACCCTACTTCAGAACGGCCTCTTGTTAACTTGATTGCATCTGCAATGACCCTGTTTCCACGTGAGGTCACATCACAGGTGTGGGGGGGTTAGGACTTGAACATATCTTTTTGGGGAGCACGATTCAACCCACAGAGGATCCTGACACCATCAGGGGAGCATCTTGGGCACACGAGACATTTTTACCCAAAAGATGACCTAGCTGTCAGCTCCAAGAGGGAACAGCCCTGTGCGGAGAGGCAGTGTCCTCCCCCTCGGGGGCGTCCCGCAGCCGGGGGCACGTGGCACAGCCGTGACTCGCCCGCCAAGAACGGCTCACCGAACGCGCTCCGGCTTTCAGACCTGGTTCGCCCACAGGAAGCGGACGGTGCTGGGGGAGCTAAGCGGAACCTTCCGGAAGCACTTTGCGAGCCCTGGTTTATCTTCTAAGTAAACCTTTTCCTCTTGGATGGTCTTAGATTTTCAGGCCGGTGGCAAAGACAGCTCAGAGAGCGCCCTCCACCACCGGGCAGCCTCCCCTCCCGTCGATCTCGGACGTGACTACGGTGCCTTGTCATAGCCAAGAAACCCCACATTGGCACATCGGCCTCCGCAGCTTATCCCGATGTCACCAGCTCTGCCGTTACTGCCACTTCCTGTCCCATTTGGCCATCACGTTTCCTCAGGCCCCTGTTGGTTGTGACAGGTTCTCAGACTTTTCCTTGCTTTGTGACATGGACAGTTTGGGGGAGGACCGGCCAGGAATTTTGCAGAAAGTCTCCCTGCTGGGGTTTTCCCGGTGATGGGTTTCTGGGAGGAAGAACCCAGACTGAAGTGCCCTTCTCGTGACATCGTTTTGGGGGTCAGTGTTGTTGACCTTGGTGCCAAAGCCGAGATGACGTTGAGGTCATGTTCTGTTGGATCCAAACACAGTATTTATTCTGAGTTCCCAGAGCGGCATGTTACTTCAGTCTCCTTCTCGCATCTGAGGAAATTGAGTCTCAGAGACCAAGGCCCCCTGGCAGGTGGCCGTTGGGACTGGGATGTGTCCCCGGGCCGGCTCATCCCCTTCCCGCTGTTCCCTGTCTCTCGGCCTCTTCTGGGCTCACAGGGGCCCGAGTTCTCTGGCATTGTGTCACCCCAGGTGGCTCCCGTGTGCAGCCCTCGCTCTGAATTTACAGGCCTGCTGAGCAAATGGGAGACTCATCAGAGACCAGGAAAGTCGCTCTAGAAGGTGGGAAATGCCAGCAGCCCCAGCACTTGTACCAATAAGGGGCCCGGCCGAGCTCGGGCTGAGCTCTGGCCAGGTCCGGTGCCGTCCCCAAGCCCTCTGGACGCTGGCCAGCCCCCGGTTTGCAGTCTGTAAAGGTGCCAAAAGGCCAGGCCTTTTAAAAATAGCTCTTACTTCCTACTTATAAAAGGAACACCTAGGGGTGCCTGGGTGGCTCGGTCAGTTGAGTGTCCGACTTCGGCTCAGGTCATGATCCCGCGGTTCGTGAGTTCGAGCCCCGCGTCGGGCTCTGTGCTGACGGCTCGGAGCCTGGAGCCCGCTTCGGAGTCTGTGTCTCCCTCTCTCTCTGCCCCTCCCCTGCTAGCACTATCTCTCTCTTTCAAAAATAAAGAAACTTTATAAAAGAAGAAAAATTTGTTTAAATTAGGGAAGTTCACCCGGAGACAGCTGCTGGAGTCCCTTCCAGACTGGCTTGTTTTTGCTGTAGTTTCAACCTTACCGAGAAGCTACAAGAACAGTATGAGGAACCCACACCCCCTCCGTGTGCCGCTGGGGTGCTAGCCCTTCTGCCTGCCCCGCTGGCCTCTTCTCTCTCTTCCTCTCTGTGCATACACACGTGTGTGCACACAAACACACGTGCTCATGCGTGTGCACGTGTCTGCACACATGTAAGCTTGCGCCCATGTATTGTGCGTGCATGCCATGTGGGTGTGCGTGCGTGTGCACGTGTTATGTTGCACACGCACAGGTTGCATACATACGTATGCATAGAGCAATGTTTGCCACGGACACAGTTACGTGGCCTCTGTACCCATACGGTTCTGCGTATACGTGGTTATAGGTGTTTGCATATTGATCTTTCTGAGCTGTTTGAGATTAACTTGGAGATACCCGTCCCCTAGCCCCCACATCTTGTGCTGGGTATTTACTGAGAACGAGGACATTCTCTTACATAACCAGAAAATCGGGAAACAGCAGAATCGGGAAATGTCACATCAACACCGTCTCATCCAGTCCAAGGTCTGCGTCCAAGTTCCATCACTTGCCCCATCACTCTCCCAGACGTGCCCCCTCCAGGACCCCTCATCGTGTCCGGGTGCCATGGCTTGTTGGTCTCTTTGGATCAGAGGCTAAAAGGAACATCTCCTGAGTCATCTACAATGTTTGGACTACGAGAGAGTGGAACATTTTTAATCTGTGGCCATTTATGATGCTTTTTGTAGGTTGCTTACGTCTGTTGTTAACAGGACATTTTTAAAATTTTGAGAGACTTTGCAGCTAACAAAGGAGGTACAGAGACAGTACAGAGAATTCCCATATACCCTTCATCCAGCTTTCTCTTGGTTAGCATCTTCCGTAACCACCAAACACTTATCAGAACTCAGAAGTCAACCTTCCTGCAATACTACTGACCAAAGCCTAGAACTGGTGCAAATTTCACAAATTATACCACCAGTGAGCTTTTTCTATCATCCACACTATTTCAGGATCTCACATTCATTAAGTTGGTTTGTTGATGTCTTATTGATTTGCCTGAGAACTTTACATATTAAGGACCTCAATATTTTGTCTCTTGTTCCTGTGGCAAAGCATTTCTCATTTTGCCTTTTCACCTTGTGGTGGTAAACTAGGAATCCCGTAGACCAAAGTTCTAATCCCCACAGGAGGCAGTGGACAGGTCTCCTGGGAGGATGCTGCTGTCCTGTGTTAAGGAGGGAGTCACAGAACCAACATCAGGCACCCGGCAGGGCACAGGCCACCTACAGGGCCCTCCACAAACTGCTCCCACAGACGCCGTCCCACTCCCTCCCAAACACCCACCGTTCCCCAGCACAAGCTGCCTAACGGCCACACGACGCCTTGTAAAAAGCTCAGTATTTTACCCCCCCCAGCCGTGCCAGCCACGGGCAGAGCCGCGTCCTGTACCAAATCGTGCTTCACCCTGACCCAGCATCTGATGAGTGATGAGGAGTGAGTGGGACCTGCCCAGGCACTTGGGGGTGGGAGGGGCATGTCTCAGGGTCTGCACCCTCAAAGGCAGGTGTCCCCCTCAATACGGAGCAGGAAGCCTCGTCCCCACAGGGTGGGGCACAAAGCCACATGTGCCGCCCGGGAGTCTGAGCACCAGTGTGCCTCTGCCACTGCATTTGGGGAACTCGGGGGTGAGTGGGGCAGCCCCCCGCCCCCACCCAACAGCAGCGGGTGCTTTTGCCTCCTGTGGCTGGGGAGCTCAGAGACCGCTCCCCAGCCGTCCTGGGCGATTTGCAAGTGAGGACATTGATGCCTGGCACCCAGTCCACTCTGCCCCTGAGACCCCTTTTGTTGTTTCTCCTCTTGTCTCATTATCGAGGACTTTATATCCTTAAGAAAACCTCTGTCGGGGTTGGGGTCAAATCACAGATTAACGGCTTGTCAGGCAGGAATTGCCCAAGCCGGCACCGGCTGTGGGGGCCACTGAGGCTGTCCACACGGCCTAAGCCGGGCCTTCCATGTGGCCAGATAGGGGCCAAAGGGGCGAGAAGACAGGTGAGCCCCAAGACGCTCAGGCGTGTGTTCTGCCTTGTCCCTCCACGTGACGAGGGGCCCGAGGGGTCATGGATGCAGGACCAGAGGGTGGGGAGGGGATTCAGCCCCGTCACCCCACTCGTTTCGTGGCTCCTCGTTTACTCAGCATCTGCTGGGGGCGGACACTGGGCTGCAAACTTTGCAAAGCCCCAGGGCAGCCTAGCGGGGTGGCCAAGGAGGGAGTGACGCTGAGGCAGCCTGCCCAGAGAAGAGCAAGGCCAGGAAGGCTTCCTGGAGGAGGCCGTGGCTGAACTGAGTTGGAAAAAAAGGCAGCCTGGCAGCTGTGAGCAGGCCGGTGGGTGGGCTTGGGGCAGGGTGAGGGATCCAAGAGATGAGGAGTTCCCAAAGCCTGGGCACAGGTCCCACCAGGGGCTGTAACATCTTGATGATGGTGTCATTTTAAAAAATCCTTCTTGGAGCAGTATGCGTGGCCAGCAGAATAATGGTCCCCAAAGACGGTCCCGTTCTGGCCCCAGGACCTGTGAACCTGTTCCCTCACGCAGCAGACGGGACCTTGTCAAGGCCCCTGAGGCGGGGGCGACCCTGGGTGCTCTGGGGGCCCGGCGTCCTCACGAGGTCCTCACGAGAGGGAGGCAGAGAGCCGGGCGGACCCCGCGCCGCTGGCCGTGAGGATGAGGAGGGGCCACGGGCCCAGGATGCGGCGCCTCTGGCAGCCGGAAAAGGGGGACACGGGGCTCCCTGGGGCCCCGGGGGGAACCGGCCCTGCCCACGCCCGGGTGTTAGCCCCGGGAGGCCCGTTCTGGATTTCTGACCTCCAGAACGGTAAAGAACAGCATGCTGTGGGTTTAAGCCACTGGACACGTGTCTGGTCACGGTGGCACCGAGGGGCTCATCCAGTTACCGAGGGCAGGGATTCGCACCCCTGTTGTTCGCTTGTTCCACGCCTAGAGAGCATCTTTGCCGACCGCCCGCCTTGTTCTGCTAAGCTCCTCGGATGGGTGTCCCCTCCTCCGGTGTCCCTGAGGGGGTGCCCAGAGGCAGAACTCCCTGTCTCCCCACCTTGTTGCCCTAAATGCTCCCGGGCTCTCCCAGCTGGTGTGCTCAGGTCTCAGAGGCCCTGAGCCCCGCAGTGCCCCCTCCTGCCAGTCAGCTGGTTCAACCAGCTCAATGGCCAGCCTGGGGTCCCTGGTGAGTCACTGATCAGCACTCCAGGGGACCGCCCCGTCAGCTGCTGTGCAGGACAGGGTGACCCGCGGCCGGGGATGGTGGCCAGTGCCGCTGGGAGGGGCCTCCTTTTCTCTCGTTAACTCTGTGACGTTTCAGAACAACCCCGAGCCACACAGCGTGTCACATGCATCTGGGCGGCCACCACCCAGGCCTCTGTACCCAGACCCGTCCAGGCAGGAGCAGGACCCCAGGATCAGGGGTCCCTCCAGAGTAGGCCGTGGTGGGCGGATGAGGGCCAGGGCGGGGGCTGGTGGTTTGCATTCTCAGGATGTTTTCCCCTAAACCGTCCCTCCAGCCGTTTCCTGGCCCCAAGCACACAAGTGACGCTGGCACGTGGCCAGGGCTGGTTGTTTTCCATGCACAGGGCGCAGGCTGGGGTCCGCACCCCTCAACCTGGGAAGCAGGAGGCACGGGTTCCAGCCCCGCTCCACCCCTTCCCGGGCTTGTGACTTGGAAACCCTGCACCATGATGTCTCTGCACCTGACACTGATGACATTGGGGCCGGATGACGCTGGGGGGGGGGCTGCTGGCATCGAGCAGGCAGGGCCCAGGACGCCCCAGAAAATGAGCCGGCCTGACGTCAGCAGTGCCGAGGTGTCTGTAGGGACAGTGAGCAGGCGCCTCTCTGCCCGGCCCTCTGGGTTCCACAGTCACGGGGCCTGAGGGTCCCCTCTAGGAGCCGAGCCCCGGGGAGACGTGCCAGCCCTCTCAGCCCCGCGAGACCAGTAGCTTGTCGCACGCGCCCCAGAGCGGTCACGTGTTAAATTGTTCGTATGCTGCCTCGTTTCATAGAGAATTGAAGGAAGAGTCCGGAAGAGATTCAAATAGAAAAAACCACACACAGCTTTATGAAGTCAAGTGTGGGGCAAGTACAGGGGCGTGGGGGGCTCCCCCCACCCCCGTGCTCGGGCTCCACGGCACTTCTCCGAGGGCCCGGCCCGGCTCCAGCATGTTCTGGGACATCTCGGAGCCTCACCACTGAAACTCCCCTCTGTGTGACACCTCCTGTAGGAAACGTCTGCTTTGCTTCATAGGTTTATTCATAAAGTAAGTGCGTAGTGTATATAATATCTGACTTACGTGTACGTAAACGCAATCTGTGCGCACGCCTCACGTAAGTCATACGTACCCATAATGCACATAGCAGCCCAGGCTGCCTCCCAGTTGAGGGACCACCCGGCGGGTGTCTCCCCTCTCGGAGCCCAGCACCTCGGGCACCTCCCTCCCCAGGGCCCCGGGAGATGGTCTCAGGCACTCTGCACACCTTATTCCGTGACCGGCACCCTCCCCTCGGGCACCATGCCTGCGCAATCTCCCCTCGCTCCGTGTGGGCAAGATCGCTTCCACCCAGGGGAGCGTGGTAAAAGAGACCGACGTCGCCGTAAGCAGGTTCGGTCACGTAAGACTCTTAGGTCACTAGCAGCCTCTCAGTCACGGTCTCCCTTGCTGGCCGTGACCGGGAAAGCTGACACATTATGAGGGCATCCTGGAGGGGCCGTGGCCAGGGCCCCGGGACGGTCTCTGGGTGCGGAGCATGACCCCAGCCAACAGCCAGCGAGAAGGCAGGGACCCCCCTCCTGCAGTCACGGGGAGGCAGATTGTGCCAGCCGGCGGAGGCAGCAGAGACAGGCCGTCCTCTGTGGGGTTTCTGGCGAGAAAGCAGCCCCGGCCGGCACTAGGGGGGACCCCGCCCGGCTGTGTCCCCCCTCCTGGCCACCAGAACTGACACACTAAATGGGTGGTGTTGGAAGCCACCACGTATGTGGTGACACCCGCCGGCCAGGGCCCCGCCTGCGTGCCCGAGGACACAGAGTGTTGCACACCCCGGGGCCCAGGTGACTGGAGTGCATGAGCTCGGAACAGACGCGTCGCCAGGCCCCCGTGTTCCAGGTGCGTGACGACTGGCAGCAGCCGCTTCTGGCCTGTGTCCCTCCCGAGCCGGCGGCCTCGCCCCGCCAGGCTTGCACGGGTCCGGGAGCCACCGCTGCCCTGCAGGAAGGAGCGACCCGCGGCCCCTGCAGACTCCCAGCACCCCACACGCAGGCTGCACGGAGCGCGCAGCTGGAACTGGCCAGGCACGTCCGTTTTACTGTTGGCCGCCCGGCCGGCCCGGGCTACGTGCCTGCACGTCACCCGGGGCCGCCTGGCGCGGCCCCTGCTCTGGGGACACGCATCCGCGTGCCTGAGTGTGCGTGCGTGTGCGCAGGGCTGTCCTGGTTTGCTCATCTCCCGGCGGCTTTCTAGATCCGTCCTCAAGGAGGGCCCAGATACACACCCACCCCCACACACACACGATGAAATAAAACCAGGACCTCTTCCCTGGCTCCCAACAGCCCAGGGACGACCTTTCCCCCGGGAGCAAAGCAAAGCCCGACACACGCCGTCTTTCGGGGGGGCCTCAGGCCTTTGGGGGAGCCGTGAGCCCATCTAACAGATGAGGACACCACGCTTCGGCTTAGAGTGTGGCTCAGAGCAGGTGTGGCACCGAGAAGCCGAAGGCGTCGTGCACGGCTGGCGGGAACGGGGGACGGGGCGGCTGCGGAGGACAGCCTGCTGGGAGCACGGGTCTTCCTCAAGCGGGTAGGATCCAGCAACCTCATTTGCAGGGTTACACCCACAAGAACGGAAAGCAGGCCCTCGAGGGGACACCTGTACACCCGCGTTCACAGCAGGTTCACGGTAGCTGCAAAGTACGTCTGTCGACAGATGAAGCGTAAACACAGCGCGTCCGTCCACACGCTGGAGTGTCGTCCAGACTCGGAAAGTCAGGGCGTCCTGCCGCCTGCCACCGTGTGGACAGACCGGAGGACACTGCGCAGTGACAGGAGCCGGGCACAGAAGGACGCGTCCCGCATGACCCCCTAGAGGAGTCCCATCCGCGGAGACAGAGTAGATGGCAGGGGGCGGGGAGTCATGCTTCATGGGGACGGAGTCTAGGTTTGGGGAGATGGAAGGTTCTGGAGGCAGATGGCGGGGGCGGCTGCACAACGGTGTGAAGTGTGCCCGGTGCCACTGAGCCGTGCACCGAACGTGGTTACGATGGTGAATTTTGTGTTACGTGCATTTTACCAGAATTTAACAGTTTTAAATTAAATCAAAAAAGTGGGCTTTCTGGGAGAAAAAGTCTCACCCACGCTGCAGCTCAGCGTGCACCGAGAAAAGTCCACCGCCCCGTGCTGACTGGCTTCAGGCAGGGTGGCAGGGCGGGTACGGGTGCAGGCGATGGGAGAGGGCGGTGGGTTTTGCCCAGACTCCACCCAGCACAGGCGGCGGCTGCTGGCTGGGCTCCAGGCTCAGGGGTGCAAAGGAAGCGTCCCCTCTCCTGGGGCGCAGAGCTCAAGCCGTGGCCCCTTCAGCGCTGGCCTCTGCCACCGCGGTCTGCCACTCCCGTGCCCTGCTCTCCAGCGTCTCCAGACACAGAACCCCGGGAGGGGGGCATCCGTGTCACGTGTGGATGGTTCTCCAAGGACACACAGAGGGGAGGGGAGGGGCTGTGTCTTCCCAGTGTTGTTTCCCTCCGATTAGCCTGGCCTCCGCCATCTGTGCAGAAACCCGGTGGGAACCAGCTGCCGAGAGCTGTGATGGGAAAGGTGTCCATTAAACCCAGGAGGCCCGTCCCCTGTGAGCACCTGTGCCCTTCCGGGAACCGTCACCCCGACCGCGGGGGTCCCCCTTGCTCCACACAGCTGCGTTGTAGTCTCGCAGGATCGTGTCGGACAGAGTAGCTTCTGTATTTGTTGCCAGACTGAGTGACGGACAGGAGTGGTGCCGGCTTAGAGCGCTGCCTGCAGAAATGACCAGAAAGTGGATCAGGGGTCCCCAGGGCCTGGGGGAGGAGGGGAGGGGAGGCGCTGACGGCTGAGGGTACGAGGTTTCTTTGTGGGGTCATGGAAATACTGGACCGTGCACTTCAGACAGGTGAGGTGTAAGGTGTGTGGGCTTTATCTCAGTAAAGCTGTTTCGGAACCCCCGCCGGCAGCGTGCGTCAAGGCTTGGCCTCCGTCCCCGCCAGTGCGTTGCGAGGGCTTAAGCGGTTGTTCAGGAAGGGACTGAGCTCCCCAGCACTGGAGGTATTCAAGAGGCCGTGCTGAGCGGCAGGGACACTGGGGGACACCCGCTCTCTGGACTTTGCTGCTGCATCACCCATGGAGGGTGGGCAGGAAGGAAGCAAGGGTCACGTGGGGGGCGTCTTCCCACCCGTTCCGTGAGCTCAGGGCACCCACCGGAAGGGCCTTCTCTTACCAGAAGCTTCCAGGGAGCAGGCAGCAAAGCTGTAGCAGGTGGGCCCATAAGGGGCTCCCCCACATCCGCCGTCTGACCCCGGAGCACAGACGGGGGCCCCCAGGGATCATCCGGGGGCATCGCTCACCCTCCCCACAAACGACAGGCGCAGAGCGTGTAACGGGTTGAATGGTGTCCTCGAAAACCTCCCGTCCCCCAGGAACCTCAGATTGTGACTGTTTGAATATAGGGTCTTTGCAGATGTAACTTGAGGCTGGAGATGAGGGAGAACCCAAACCCAGAGACTGGTTCTTGTAAGAAGAGGTCAGTTCGGACACAGACACACGGAGGAGAGAAGACAGGGGGCCGTGGGCACGAGCGAGGGGGGCCTGCCTGGAGCCTCGGGGGGAGTGAGGGTGGTGGAGGGCGGAAGGCCCAGGCGGGGGCGCTGTCCGAGAGCGCCAAGGCGGAGGACTTAGCTGCAGCCATGGATTTGGGCGACGGACAGACAGAGTCCAGAAACACACCCGTAAGTCGTGTCAGCTGACGTAGGACAAAGGAGCAGAGACAGCGCAGGGGGCAAGGGCAGTCTTTGACCCCAACGGCCCCAGAGCAGCCCGACCTCCCCGGGCCAGAGAAGGAATCCAGAGAGGGCTTGACCTGGAGTCCGCCCTCCAGGACTGTGAGAAGACGTGGCTGCTGGAGGAGGCCCTGGTCTGGGGTCCTGTGTCAGGGTCCCCCACCGGGGGGCTCACCCAGAGCTCCTCCTGCATGGAGGGACAGCCCCTGCCAGGGAGATACGGGGCCCGAGGCCCGCACGCCCCGGACCCCACACACGCCCGGCAGCTGAGCAGGAAAGAGGGCTCTGGTCGGGATGTCCCCTGGACCAGGGAAGCCCCCCGCGGATCCAGGGAGTCTGGGGGCCGTGGGAGCAGGAAGTTGATGGCACGCCCCCGGCCCACCCTTCTACTTGGCGGACCCCAGGCCATCAAGGTGGTTGTCCTGTGCTGTGGACGAAATGGGCTCTAACCAAGTGTCCGTGGCAGGTCCGAGCCGGCTCCGACCAGCTCCAGGTTTCCTTCCGACGGCTGGCCACATGGCCCTCGGCTCCCGGTGCAGGAGAGGCCCCCACGAGGGAGGCCCACGCAGGTGCGGTGGTCTTAGATCCTCAGCGGTCTGAGGGCCAGACAGGCATCAGCCGTGAACCACTTCCCTGATGTGTGTTAAAGCTGAACATCTCTACGTGTTTGGGTTTCTTTTGTGCGCAAATTGTTTGTTCCCTGCCTCGGCCGTTTTCCTACTGGGGTCAGGGTGTCATTTATTCCTAGAAAACCTTCTAGTACATTCCATGTGCCGCCGAGGCTTGTCTCAGGGGCCGTCTCTCTCCATGGGTCCAGGTCCTTTGCTGCCCCTGCGTTCTGACAGGTGCCAGGAAACCCACTGTGCGAGCTCCAGGCACACGTGGGCCGCCCACGTGTGGCTCTGAAGGGACGCATCTGTCCCGACCTGAGGCCCACTCAGTTTCTGCATGACCCCCTCAGACACTGCTCCAAGTGCCCCGTTCCCAACGGGGGATGATCTGCCCCCAGGTGTGTGGGACGCCGTCACACGGGGGTGGCGATGGCCAGGGAGGCCGTGCAGCTCCCACAGCACCCGGGACACCCCAGATGTCAGCAGGGGTCTAGTACAACTACAGATCATACATCGTTTCCTGTACTTCTCCTTCAAGAATTAGGACAATCACGAGCCATTATTACCCCCCCACTTAGACAGACTTCATTCTGTTTCCTGGATTCCACTAGGCCTTTCATACCGTGGGTTCTCCCATTGATGAGTTGTGTCTGTGTGTGTAAGTATGTACATGTTAGCGTGCACATATGCATGCACTATGTGTACATGTGTATATATAATTATGTGTAGTGTGTAATTGTGTGTATGTAAGTATATGTCTATGTATGCACGTGTGCACACACAGTATGTGTGTGTGTCTGTGTGGTAAATGCGTCTTCGGATGCCTGGATTGCATCGTGAAGGACATTTTCCAGAAAGGCTTTGTAAATGCTCATCTCCCAAGTCCTTGCAAGCTGAGAACACCCTTCCTTCACTCCTGCACATCTGAACAGCATCCCGCAGACGTGTCCGGGGAACTTCCCCGTCACGTAGTGCAGACCATCCCAGCCCACCCACATCCAGTACTTCCGAGGAGAGTGCCATTTTTCTCTCCTTTTGAGCCGCCTGCCCCTTCTGCTGGAGCTTGACGGACTCCATCGGAGGTGGGTAGGCAGACCTTTCCTGAAAGGGCCAGGTATTGACTGTTTCCACCTGTGTGGGCCAGTCTCTGTCACAACTACCCCAGTGGCCGATGCAGCGTGAAACCTGCCACAGACAACACGTGAATGAGATAAAAGAGAAGAAACCAAAGGACAGATACACCTGCCGATCGCAAAGGCCAATCGTGTTTTAGGGAAACGCGCCCCAGAAGTGATTACGGTCAACACGTAACTGGGTCGTGGAACCTCCAGACCAGGGTTGCAAAGTGTGGCCCGCGCAGCGTGTTTTGTAAATAAAGTTTTATTGGCTCACGGCCACACCCGTTCATTTTCACATCGCCCACGGCTGCCTTCCTGCGGCAGGGGCCGAGTGAGCGGCTGTGACGTGACTCGACTGCCAGCCACTTTGCAGGAGAAACGTGCCAACCCTGCTTTGTAGTTTCTATTCAGTCCTCAGCCTTGGCGTCAGGAAGCAAGTGGCTGGGGGTCACCGTGGCCCAAATTCTGGCCCCCTTGTCAGAATCAGACCATGCCAACACCCAGGGGTGTCTGTGAGTGTCCTCGGGTGGCTGGAACAAAGTACCCCACCCCGGAGACTATAACAACAGACCTTTATTCCCTCCCTGCACCCAGGGCCGGAAGCCAAGGTCAGGCTATCCGTGGGGCTGGTTGCTGCGGAGGCTCCACGGTTCACCCAGACGCCGGACTCCAAGCCCCAGAGGCCTCCGCCGGAGAAGGCGTCTCTGTGCTTACAGGCAGGCTTGGCTTCTCTGGTTGCAGTGACGTGTCTGGGCCTTGGCCTTGCTGGCTGCTTGAGAGAGACCCATTTACCCAGTCTCGGGTCCTGCTCTTCGGTTGGGGTACAGAGGGGCCCCCCTGAACCTCGGAACATCCTCAATCCCTGCCCCACACCCTCAGCCACTCAGGTTCCTTGTCCCACCTGGTCTGCAGCTCCGCCTATCCCTGAAGCCCACAGGTTACTTCAGTTTCCTTTTAAATCAGAAGAAAGCCGCGAATGTCACACTCTAGACAGGACCGAATTTATCTTCGCGCCAGCAAGGTCATAAAGCAGGTTTCGTGTTTTTTCATGGAGAGGGACCTCCAAAGTCAAAATGAGGCCCCGCCCTCATCCTTTCCACCCTGGACACATCACTGCCTTCGTGGAAACTTCCTTCTGCCCCAGTGAGAGGCCCAGTTCTCTTCACAGCAGAGTCCGTTTTCCACACTTGCCCGGCTTCACCCCCAGGCCCCCCATCTACCCCCATCCTGGCCTGAACTTCAGTACTGCCTACACATGGGCCTCCCTGGGTCTCCAGCTCCACCCTTGAGCTCTGTGCACGGACACGGTCTGCTCCAGGAGGCCTACTCCCTACTTAGCTCCTTTTGTGTAAAAAAATAATAATAATAAATTTAAAAAATTGAGATATCACGCACGTGCCATGAAATTCACCCATTTAAAGTATGCAGTTCAGTGTTTTTGGCCCATTCACAAGGTTGTGCAATTATATCACACCATTCTTTGATTCCAGAATAGTTTCATCACCCCCCAAATAACCCTATTCTCCACTCCTCCCTCCCCCAGCCCCCAGCACCCACGAGCCCCCTTCCCATCTGTGGATGGGCCCATTCTGGACGTTTCACACACATGGATTCACACCCCATGTGGCCTCTCGTGTCTGGTTCCCTCCCTGAGCATCGTGTGTTCAGGGTCCGTCCACGGGGCAGCGGGTGTGGGCGCCTCGCTCCTGCTCGCGGCCGAATGACATTGCATTGTATGCGTGTGTGTATGTGTGTGTATTAGTTTACTTATTCATTCACTGTTGGTAGACATCTAGGTTGTTTCTGTGTTTTGCCTATTACGGATAATCCTGCTGTGGACATTCGTGCGTTCGTTTTTGTGTGGACGCATGTTTAAATTTCTCCTGGGTGGATACCTAGGAACGGAATTTCTAGAAAAGATAGAAAACCCATAAGGAGCTGCCGTTCCTTCACTTCAGGGTCTGTTCGTCCCTCTGGGTCAGGGTTCTGCAAACTACAGCCAGGAAATCAAATCTGGCCCTCTGCCTGTCATTGCAAATAAAGTTTTATTGGTGCACAGCACACCCATTACATGTTGTTTATGGTGGCAACTGAGTTGAATCGTTGCAACAGAGACCATGTGTCACCCAAAACCAAAACTATTTACTCTCTGGCCTTTTACAGAAAAAAAAAAGTATATTTATAACTTAACACTTTATTCACACACTGTAATCACCTGTTTGTGTATCTTTAAAATCCCCACACACAGACACACAGAAAGTTCCCTTAGGGCAGGAATTTGGTTTTTTATTTCGTTACTTCTGTTTCTTACTATCATTAAACCTTTGCGTGTGTTCCCCACCCTCACCATCCGGGAGCACAGAACACGTCAGACTCCCAGGCCTCACTTTCCTGTGGGACACTGCACTGGCCTCACTCGGGGGTCCCCGACCTCGGCTGCCCTGGGGAGTCATGCGGGACACTACATGCCATGCCAACTACATCACGTTCTGTGGGGCAGGATGCAGTGTCTGTGTATCTTGAAGCCCCCAGGTGATTCCGAGGCTTGTGGGAGCCTTGTGCTGGCTGGTTCCTAGTCCCAGATGTCTATACTGACCTTGGATTTCACCCTGGATGGAAGGAACCAACAGACCCTTCCTCCCATGCAAACCGCACAGAGGTGGGAGCACCTGCTGGGGCAGGGGGGGTGGAGATGGGCGTTTTCTGCATTTCCCCAAGTGTCCTGAGTCTGCCAGTCCAACAGGGAGAGGGGGACCCTTCTCACTTGAGGTCCTGGCATGTCACAACTACAGAAAGATGCACCTGCAGCCAATTTTCCCCCCCCACCCCCCCGGGGCAGCTGTAACCAATGACCCAAAACTTGGTGGCTTAGGACAGAAATTTATACTCTCACATTCTGAAGGCCAGAAGTCCCAAATCAGGGTTTTCACAGAACCTTGCTCCCTTCCAAGGGTCCGTCCTGCCTCCTCCAGCTTCTCGGGGCTCCAGACGTCCCCCCAGTGCCTGTCTCTGTGGTCCCATGGCCTCTGCCTGTGTGTCTGAGAGCCAAACGCCCTCCCCTCTCTGAGGGGACACCAGCTGTCAGATTTGAGGCCCGCCTTCCATTCAGGATGACCTCACCCCAGGGTCCTTGACATCTCACATCTGCAAAGACCCTTTCTCCAAATGAGGCCACGTGGTGAGTGTCCAGGAGAACGTGAATCTGGGCGACGGTATCCACCCCATCGCCACAACAGACCTTGTTGTCCCTCAAGATGAACCCGGAACTGTCCCGCACAGAACCACCCTCCCCACTTTGCGACCCGTCCCATGGTTTCTTTGGGGGATCACCCCTCCCCGCCCCCCACACCACCTCTGATGCCTCATTACTTGTCCTGTGACGTGTTTCTGTTCTGTACCTGCATGAATGCCTCTGGTCCTTCTTGGGCCAGGGAAGTGGCGGGGCGGGGGGGAGTGGAAACATTGGAATCCACTGACAGTCACCTTGGTGATGATGTTGCAGGAGGAAAGGCTATCAAGTCAACACTTTGTACCTTAAACTTACAGGTGCTGTATGCCTATTATGCCAATGCAAACAAATTTTTAAAAAGTAAGTTGGCAGTTATGTTAAAAAAAAATGCCTCCTTAAAACGAAGACAGTGGGGGATTAACTCAGTAATCCTAGAGTGTGGTTCTCAGTGGAAAGGGGGTGGGAGCGACACAGTGGGCCGTGTCTGGGGACATCTGTGGCCCTCACGACTCCGTGCTCTTGGCATAAAGGGTGGGGGCCAGGGATGCTGCTCAGCCCCCATAGCACCTGGGACAGCCCCCAGGGAGTGACTCAGCCTGATGTCACCAGTGCAGGGTGGGGGGACCCTGTCATAGATACTGAAAGTAAGGATAACTTTCAACTGAACATAAGTGATGTTTATTTATCAGTCATGTTTCAAAAAGAAAAAAAGAAAAAAACAGAATGAGCCGTGGATGTGTCTCCCTGAAGTGGTGACAGCTTGGGACCCTGCTTTCCGGCGGAGGACAGGCCAAGGGCACAGGGACAGCTGCTCTGGGGTTTTATGGTGCTTCACGGTCAGGCTTGGATGCGAACCGTCTGAATCTGCTGGATTTTATTGCAAGGCCCCAAGCGGGCAGAGGGCACGAGTGGTAGCTGCCAGCCCAGTTTCGTTCCAAGAAACAGAGCACAGAGAAACTTCCAAGAGAGGTGCCCAGGGAGGGGATTGCCCGGCGGCTCCCCAGAAGGGCCAGTCACAGTCAGAAAGACATACTTCCCATTCGTTTCACCGCCTGGGCAGCTTCCTGTGCTGGGTGGTTTTCTCGGCATTTCTGAGACCAACCAAGGAAAAGAGTAGACGGTCTGTTTGTCGTCCTTCTAGGAGAGCCCCGGTGTGGGGCAGGGGGACCCAGAGGCAAAGCTGCAGAGCAGGAGCCGGGGAGGGGGGGGTCTCTGTGCGTGATTGCATCAGTGGCTGCAAGGTGACCTAGACCTGTGTCCCTGGCACTGCAGACACCAGGCTGGGCCCCACCCGCTTGGTGCCAGGACTGCCCGGGTGTGACAGACACAGCCATCCCCAGACACTGCCCAGTGTGTCTGGGGCAGGATCGCCCCAGGTGAGATCCCCCCAACCCAGCGACCCCTCCACACTAGCACACACACACACACACACACACACACACGCACGCATGTGAAAGTCTCCACCCACTCCTGCATGTAAAGAAGGGTCTTGCGGGGCGCCTGGGTGGCGCAGTCGGTTAAGCGTCCGACTTCGGCTCAGGTCACGATCTCGCGGTCCGGGAGTTCGAGCCCCGCGTCAGGCTCTGGGCTGATGGCTCAGAGCCTGGAGCCTGTTTCCGATTCTGTGTCTCCCTCTCTCTCTGCCCCTCCCCCGTTCATGCTCTGTCTCTCTCTGTCCCAAAAATAAATAAACGTTGAAAAAAAAAATTTATAAAAGAAAGGCCTTGCTAACGAAAAAGCACAGAGTCAATTAGCCAAGCCTTCTGGAATCTTCCTCCCTTGCCCTGAACAGGCGAGCCGCAGGCAGCAGGTGTCTCCGGCACCGTCAGGGGCCCCGCTTGCTCTGCAGAAGCAGTCCTCACACCTTTCTTGGGAGCGGAGGAAAAAGAAGGGACAGTAAGCTTCCCCCAGGAGCCATGCTGTGCCCCCACAACCCCACGTGGCCCCCGTCCAGCCGCTTCCCCCGTGGAGGCCCTGACGTGCATGCCGTGAGGATGAGATCTGGGGGAGGGACCGAGGATTCTGCGGCGCCTCAACTGCAGCCCGCGTCGGCCCCGACCCCGACCCCGGGAGCCACCGCTCCTGCTGGCAATAATTTGGATTTGCTTCCACGTGGCTTCTGTCCTACACGATCTGCGTTACATTATCCTTATCGCCGTTGCTGTGGGTAAGCGCCCTGGGCACCGCACTTGCCCTTTTCATCCTCACAGAGACCGCAGAGCGGTGCCGGGGGTCCCCATGTTTCAGGCGAGGCGTCAAGGTTCACAGAGCCAGCCGGCAGGTGCCCAGACAAACGCCTGGAGCCACGGCTGGAACTTACTCCACCCCCACCCCCACCCCCACTGCCCCTCAGGCCAGACAGACTGACCTCTCAAAGTTTCTGAGCAGATCCTGGCCGGCTGTCTTCTAGAACCTTCTAGAATCTTCTAGGCAGTTCTTCCTTCTCACTTAAGCATCTCTTCCTGAAGTCAGAATCTACCCTCTTTTCTGTCTTCAGGAGCGAGAATCAGGCTAATAATAATGAAAAATGTCCTAATAATGGAGAAGAGGGTAGTGACACACTCTGGGAGGAGGCCCTGAAAATGTTGTTGTCTTGAGGCAGGTGTTGGTGACACCCGTGTCACATTTAAATGCACGGAGCCGTAATGAGTGATATCTGTTTGCTCATCTGTACGTGTGTTAGCGTTTTGTACTTGAACAAGAGGGTGTGGGAAAACACAAGGTGACGGAATCCGAGACCCGTAGCTCACTGGCCATGTTGTGGGGGTGATGGCTAATTGCATGAGTGCCCCCCTCACCCTGATGGGACCTTTCCGCAGCCTTTTTGAAGGCATAGCTGCATTAACCCCCCCGTACCTTTGAACTCAGGATTTACACTTAGGAATTTATCTTTAGGGGAAAAAAGAGAGGCATACACAGACATCGTGTGAATGGATATTCGTTTTATGTGAATAGATTTTCATGGCAAAGAGGAGAAAAACAGAAACAACCTAGGCATCTAATGATGGGCAATTACGTATCTTCATGTTTCTATATTTATATGCGTACGTGTGCTGGATTCATGCTGTGTGGTTCTGTTCTGCGAGGTCGCTGCAGACACTGAATTAGGGGGCAGCAGGCGCGGCTCCTGGGGGACACGCTGGGTCAGGTTCCTGGAGCCTCTGGTCACATCGCGGTCAGCCGATCAAGTCATAACCTCGTGTCACACGGGCTTCCGTTTAAAGACACTTCGATACACAGCTGACTCGTTAACGTCGCGCTCACAGCCAACGGCGCAGGAACTGCCGAACGAGGCTTGTCTGACACGTGTACTTTCTCCGTGAGGCGTGTCGCGGCCGGGAGCACCTGCCAGCACGGCCGCTGTGCACCTGGACGGACTCACGCGGCCACCGAAAGCGCAAAGTGCGAATGCCGCGGCCCTCGGTATTGAGAAGGCCCTCCGGTTACAGCCGGAGCTGAGCGCCCCGTCCCACCGCAGCCGGGAACGTGGGTCAGTGACAGATGTTTCACTGCTCTGCACATGTCTGAGGATGACTGAGAAATGCCCCCCCCCTCGAGAATCGATTGGGGTTTAGTGAGTGGGCAAATTTGAGAACAAGTGATCTGCAAACTGTGAGCCATGACTGCATGCCGGCCGGCGGCCCTCAGCACAGGATGCTGAGTTGCCCAGGCAGCAGGGAGGGCCCCTCCCCCCACAGGGAGGGGGCCCGAAGCGGGGAGACTTCACCAGCCATCTCCCACCCCCCACCCTGCTCTGTCTCCCCACTCGGTGCTGCGTTTTCTGGTGGCTCTCACCCAGCCCTCCCTTAAGGCTAGTTCTGCCCCCAAGGGTCATGGGCCGTAACTGGGGTCATCTGTGGTCATCACAAAGTTGGAGGCTCTTGGCATCGAGGGGCTGGGGCTGGGGATGCTGCTCAGCCCTCACAGTGCCCAGGACGCCCTCAGAGAGTGACCAGGCTCCCATGTCTGTGCCAAGGGGGAGAAACTCTGCATTAATTATTTAGGGAAAAATATTGAGTCCAGTCTTACCCACACAAGAGAGCAGAGTAAACCCCCAGGGGTCAGAAGGTACAAACCAGGGTGGTCCCTGTGTCTGCGAGTCGCCCCCTCTCTCCCTCCGCCTAGTGTGTGTATTTCTCTGTGTGCAGCCTCCCAGGACGGCAGTAGTCAGTCAGATGCTCACAGAACACTCTGGGGGTTCTCCTGAGGGTCGGTGGAGCCCCCTAACCCAGGGGGTCTCACCGGGGGGAGATTCTGCCCCCCCAGGGGACATTGGGGATGTCCGGGGACATTTTTGGTGGTTTCACCTCTAGCGGTGCTCCTGGCGTGGAGTGTCTGGGGGCCAGGGATGGTGTTCAGGACACCCCCAGAGAACTGCCCGCACTGGTGTCCCCAGTGCCCTGGGAGAGACCTGCTCTAGAGAGAACCCCCCACCTGCCTCCTTCCTACACCTGAGACCCTGGAGCCTCCCGGAGCCTTGGCCGGACCTCCCCCCCCAGGCAGTGGGCTAGGAGGTTTCCACCCAACGTCCGGCCCCGCCCCCTACCCCCTACGACTGTGGACTGTGATGCCTGCCCCCCTGGGGTACAGAGCGGCTGACACAGGCCCATGTGGCCCAGGAGCGGCAGCAGTGGCACGACCCTTTGTGTAAGTGGAAAAAAACCCTGTTGGTTTGTGGAAAGAGCTAATAATGTTTGCAGAGGAAGAGGGGCACCGGAGAGCTTGGGAGCCAGAGGGACACAGCCTGTGCCGGCCCAGGGGCGGCGGCTTCTGTTGACCCTGCGGGGCAGGCCCACGGCAGAATCAGCCCCAAGGACCAGCACCACTCCCCCAACTCCAAACTTGAGTCTAGCTGCCGGCTTTTCAAAGTGTGGGGGCGGTCCCCGGCAGCTGCAGGTGTCCCCCTGGCCTCCGTAGCCTGGGGCTTCCTCGGCCGCACAAAGGAGGCCACGTCCACGGTGATGCAGCTGGACGGGACAGGGTCCCCACTCGCCTCTCCCTCGTGGCCCTGGTGCTCCCTCAGGCAGCTGTGTGTGTGTGTGGCACGGGGTGTAGGCTGGCACTCAGTCTCAGTCTCAGGGCCACCCTGCCAGCTGGACCCGGTGGCCCCCAGCGGCTGTCACACCGTGTGCATCCAGTATCAGAGAGATTCAGCTCTGTCCAGGGTCCCGCCTGGTGCAGGGGTCCCGTCCCCTGGAAAACAACAGCTTCAAAGGGCCCGGGCCCACCCCGGTCTGGTCTCGGGACTTCCTCCCCTTCCTGTTGACCCCCTGGCCCTCGGCGGCCAGCCTCAGATCCCTCGGCTTCCTGTGCCCGTATACCTGTCACCTCCTCCGCCCGAGGTTCATTGGTTTGCCCGGAGCCTGCACTTTCCACCTCCCCCTTTTTCATCCCGGCGCGGGGCTTCCGGCAAAGCAGAAAGCCAGACGTGGAAAAACACTGAGCCTTACATCTCAAGGCTCAGTTCCTGAATGTTTTGTTTTTCTGACACTGGTGTGTCCGACGGACCGGACCGTCGTGTTCCAGAACGGGGAGTGTCCAAGCTGCAGAGAAACACAGTTCTCTCTCCCGACTGGATCGGCTGTGAAGAGTAAAGCAGACTCTCCAGAAGACCCCGATGTCTCCGGAGGACGTGGCCGATTCCCGTTCGCCCACCACGTTTTTGGCGACCGCGCCGTATTTCCCCGAGAAAAGCTGGAGGTGGTCAAGTGACCACCACCGCACCCGCTCCCTCTCCCTCTGTCTCCCCCGCTTCAAACCGAGTAAAGTGGTGTCTTTGGAAAAACTGCAGAAGGTACGGCGCATTCATTCTTACTTCACGGGTTTGGAATCTGTTGTTTTTTAGCAAAAGGAACAAGCAAGCCACAGTGCTCCATGCGCACGTGACACACTGGGCCTCGGTCACCGTGGACAGGGCTCCGGGCTCGGGGCCAGGAAACCCGAGTGCACACCCCAGGTCCGCCCCTAACCGGCTCTGTCGCATTTGGCGGATTCCTTTCATCTCCGCCACGGAAACAACATCCTCCAACTTCCCAAGAATGTTGCCGAGATTAAACGTGGCCATAGGTCTGAAGAGGCAGGATTCCGGCCCTGGGGCAGGTCTCTGGCAGGTGTGAGCGGGCGCTTTGGCCGTCGCAGGGCGGGCGCGTGTGTGCGTCCAGGGAGCCTGTCCACCCGGCTCGGCCGGGGCCTGTGCTGTGTTCGTGGTCCTTGGGGCCCCGCACCCCCCACCACCCAGCCCTCTGGCCACTCCCGTTCCCACGACGTGCGCCTTCTCTCCTCGACTCCGGGTCCATCCAGCGGGCTGGTTGCCAGCTCTGTCCATCTCTTCAGAGAACCGGCTTTTGGTTCCGTTGACTCTCCTGCGGTTTTTTAGTCTCTGTTTCATTTTTTCATTTACCTCCGCTGTGTGTTTGTCATTTCCTTCCTCCGCCGGCCCCGGGGTCTCTTGCCACTTCTCGTTCCTTAAGGTGTAGAGTCAGCTCGTGGATCCGCGATCGTCCTCTTAACAAAGTCCATTTATTTCAAGGTCAGTCTCATCCAGAAACAGCCTTACGGAAACATCCAGAATAATGCTGGACCACACACACCGGGGCACCCCGTGGCCCAGACAAGCCGACGTGGAAAATGAGCCACCCCAGGTCTCCCAGGCTGGGGCCACTTGTGCAGCTGGACGGCCCCTCAGAGCCCCGGGGCCATCGATCGCCACGCTCCCCGGGAAAGCAGGACAGGGCGGCCGCTGGGGAGCTGGTGAGAAGGAAAGCTGAGGGGCGGCCAGGCGCCCGGGCAGACGCTCGTACACACGTGTCCACGGCAGCTACGAGGTGCAGACAGCCTAGATGTTGACCGGCACATGAACGGGTGAACGAAACGTGGTCAGTCTACACACGCACACGTCCTTCGGCCGCGAGCAGGGGGGGAAGCGCCCATACCCGCTGCCCCGGGGACGGACCCCAAACACACCACGCTCAGGGAGGGAACCAGACACGAGAGGCCACACGAGGTGTGAGTCCACGTGGGTGAAACGTCCAGAACAGGTTCATCCATAGAGGAAGGGGGCTCGTGGGGACTAGGATGGGGGAGGGGGAGGGATAAATGCTAAGGGGGAAGGGGTTTCTTTTGAGGGTGATGGAATGTTCTGGAACTAGAGTGTGGTGGTTGCACGATAATGTGAAGATACCACTGAACTGCATGCTTAAAAATGGTTAAAACGAGGGGCTCCTGGGTGGCTCAGTCATAGAGCATGTGATTCATGATCTCAGCATTGTAAGTTCAAGGCCCACATTGGTCATGGGGCCTACTTAATTTTAAAAAATGGTTAAGGGTGGCTCAGTGGGTTAAGCACCTGACTCTCGGCTTCGGCTCAGGGCTCAGGTCACGATCTCACGATTCGTGGGTTTGAGCCCCGATTCTCTCTCTTTCTCTCTGCCCACCCTCCCCCATTTGCTTTCTCTCTCTCGTTACGTAAATAAGTGAACTTTAACAATATAATACAATAAAACCTTTTAAATGGTTGAAACGCGTGTCACACGATGTATACGTTTTGTCAGACGTGCACACGTTGAACCTGACAATCACGTACTTCAAACGGTGAGTGCTGTGGTTTCCCAACTGACCTCGCTGTGAAGCTGCTAGAAAGAAGTAGGGCGGGCGAGAGAGGAGGAGGAGCCCCGCGTGCCACGGCCGGGGGCGGGGGTGTCGCGGTCAGGTCGCCGTCTTCCTTCTGTTCCTGCGTCTCGTGCATACGTCCAGGGGACGGGGACAGGCCCTTCCCAAACTCTTGGAACGGCAGGGCCTAAGCGCTCGGTCACAGAATGAGATCCGGCTCCGCCTGGTCTCTGCCTCGGGGTGGCAGGCGTGAAGGAGACCGTGTCCCTCCCGGTGCCGGCGTGGGACCCAGCTGGGTGCAAGTGAGACCCCCCCCGGGCACGTGGAGCAGGGGAGGAGGCAGGACTGTGGCCAGCGTGCCGTCCAGGGGGAGCGGGGAGTCCTGGACCCCTGGGCACCTCCAATGGTCACAGAAAGTCCGCCGGTGTCCCGGCAAGTTCCTTCTGAAAGGCACCAGAGCACGTTCCGTAGGAGGTGGCTTTTCAGCCTGAGATCAATTTATAAGCAAATCTCTGTATTCGCTGGCGTAGCTCCACCTCCGGAGCCCGTGCTGGGGAGCAGGCGCCTGAGACGCGTGGCCCGGGGTTTGCTCCCCCAAAGCAGACACACAGCTGTATCTGCCGAGAGCGGTCATTTCAGTCAAGGATTTCGGGGTCGGGAGCAAGATGTTGTTATTTTGCGTTATTTTTTTCTATTCCCTCTAAGTTATTTTTACAGTCAAGTAGGTTCATTCAGGAGCGGAAGGGCCAGTTGACGTGACGTTGTAGGATAAAGTGGGGGAGCGTCCTGGTGGCCACATCAGGCTGCTCCCCCTCCCCCTCCTCCAGGCTCCTCTGCTGTGTCAGTGATGCTGTGTGACAGATGGCCCCAGACTCCACCCATCTATTGTCTCACAGTCTCTGTGGGTCAGGAATCTGGGCACAGCCTAACTGGGTCCTCTGCTCAGGGTCCCACAGGCCACCATCCGGGTGCTGCATCCTTACCTGGGGGCCGGACGCAGGGGAGACCCTGCCCCTGAGCCCCCTCGGGGCGTCAGCAGAGTTCGCGTCCTGGCAGCCGTGGGCTGTGCACGGGGTCCCTGCTGCCTGTCCAGCCGTACGTGCCACGCCAGTAAGGAGGATCTCAGATGCGGGGACAGAAGTCGGAGAGGCTCCACCAGAGAACGCGCGGGCTGCCCTGCGGAAGTCCTGTCCGGATTCCACGAGATCCCCCCCGCGCGTTCTGCGTGTGCACCCCGCTTCCCGTGTGCCGTCTCTCCGAGGTCCTGCAGAGGCTCTGAGAGCCAGGGCACCGAGGCGGTGAGGGTCACAGGAGACTCACACCCCCCGGGCAGCGCCGGGCTTGGCTGCCTTCCTGCAGTAACAAGAAAAGGCGTAATGGAATTTGGACGGTTGAGAAAGGGGATGTCAGCGTGAGCAGGACCACACACTCGATCTCATTGTTAGAAATTCCGCGTGGGTCATCGAAACCTCATCTTGGGGCAGAGGCCACTGGGAGTGGAGATTAGCTCACTCCCAGAAGAGGTTTCCCACAAACCCAGAGCCGGCGCCCGTGGGCACCCGTGGGCACCCGTGGGCACCCAGGCACTGAGGTCCCTCCCCTGCTGGTCACTGGGGCCCAAGGCTGCTGTCCCTCCCTGGAAGGTTTTGTAGGAGACACCAAAACCCCACACTTAGCACCATGTGGCTGATGTGGCTCCACACCCCCCAGATGGACGTGTAGCCCCCCAGCCTCGGCCAAGGCCTCAAGAAGCCCTCCCCTCTGCCCTCACTGGCCGAAACTTGCATCCCGGACTGTGCCTCTGGCTTCTCTGCACCGTTGCTGTGTTTGGGGGGGGGGGGAGGAGCCACACCTCCCTCCAGACCCACGTGGGTTGGCACTCGAGCGGAGGTTCCGTGCAGACACCCTGACGTTTTGCCGTAGTGCAGAGAGAGGCACCCTGGCATTTGACCCCAAACCCTTCTGTCTGCCCCACGTGGGCATCTGGGGCCCCTCAGGAGTCGTGACCTGCCTGGACACTGAGGACTTATGGTGTGTGCCGGGAGCAGGTGCCGGGAGCCGGGCTGCTTCTCCGAACCCGCTGGGGCCCGAAGCAGCACACAGATTTCACGGGGAAGCTGCAGGATTGAATATCCCTAGACCAAGGTCTCCTCGTCAGCGGACACCGGGCCAGGGCGTTCTCTGCGGGGCGTCCCGGGCGCCATGGGGGCTGAGCGGCATCCCCGGCCCCTGCCCCTCGATGCCGGGAGCCCCCCCCCCGCCTCAGTCATCCAGTCATGATGACCACAGATGACCCTGGTGCTACGGGGAGCAGTGGCCCCAGCAAGACCCCACTTGAGGCTCTGGACCCCCCACAGCAGGAAAGTCTCTGAAGCTATTTAGTCAGTCCCATTATTGGCTGTTGGATTCTGTTGTTCTTTGTTTCTAACATGAAAAATGTCCCTAGTTACAGCCAGCCCATAGGAAGAGCCCCTCTGGGTCTGCTTTTATCCAGGACTTTCCAACAGCATCAGAGGTGGGGCGGGACGTCCCTGGGGAACCACTGACCGGTCCAGGATGTGGTGTCAGCCAGCAGCTCAGAGCCCCAGAGCAAAGAACTGCCCCGACAGCCCAGCTCTGAGGCTTGTCCTCCTTGGTGTGTGCCCTGGACAGGCTGTCCCCCTTCTGCAGAGTGGAGAGTGGCTGAGGTGCCCGAGATCCCCGTCTTGGTCCCTGTGAATAAGGATGCCTTCCATTGCAGAGGAGACCTTGCAGGTGGGCGCAAGCCCATGCCCCCGAGGTGGGGGTGACCCCGGGTGCTCCGGGTGGCCCACTGTCCTCACAAGGTCCTCCTGAGAGGGAGGCAGAGGGCCAGAGGCAGAGAGACGGGCAGACCCCGCGCTGCTGGCCGTGAGGATGAGGGGCCGCGGGCCTAGGACGCGACGCCTCTGGAAGCCAGAAAAGGGGGACACGGGGCTCCCTGGGGCCCCGGGAGAGCCGGCCCTGCCCACGCCCGGGTGTTAGCCCCAGTGAGACCTGAGTTAGAATCCTGACTCCAGAACTGTCAGAGAATATATGTATGTGTGTGGTTCTAAGCTGCCACATTGGTGGTAATTTATGATTGTGACTGAGGACACAGGAAATGCATAAAGGGCCAAGGAGTGTTCAGGGAGCTGCGGATGCCCCGAGGAGGTGTTTCAGTGCAGACTGGTTGTGCACAGACGGCCAAGCAGGGGCTTCTCAGGGGGTGACCTGTCCCAGGGCTTTGTAGGAGATATAGGAGTTTGTCCGGGCCCAGGAAGAGAAGGACCTGCCTGAACCAAGGTGGGAAGGCCTGGGTTGTCCTCCCCTCTCCCCTCTCCCCTCTCCCCTCTCCCCTCTCCCCTCCCCCGCCCCCCGGCCCCTTGGCATCCATGCTACCCCATCACGGGGCCTGGGTGACAGCATTGCCTCAGTGCTCGGAAGCCAAGAGCAGGGGTGCCATGAGCCCCGGGTGCTCGGCATCCTGGCCCGGCCGTTCCCAGCTCACACACTCTCACATGACTGCCGTCATCCTCCGGGTGACCTCCGGGTGACAGAGGAGCCTTCTCTTCTGCTCCCGCATCAGCCACATCGTCACCCTTGGTCCCTGCCCGCGCCCACAGGCCGGCTCATTCTTGGGCTCTGCACTCCCAGCCCAAGGCAGCGCTATTTTCCCCTAGCTTGTGGGCACCTCATTCATTCCTGAGTGTCCAGCGCTTTCTAAATATAGCTGCCTGGGGGACCGATTTAGCCCGCGCACAAAAAGACCAGGCTGACAGGGAGTCACGAGACGCTGTTCCAGCGGGTGCGCGGCTTCTCTTAACAAATGTCTACCTGGCAAAATCCCAGCTAGAGTTTTCCTGCCCCCCACTGCACCCAAAGGTCATGGATGCACAAAGGCTGAGTGGAGGCCCTCACGTGGCCGGCCCGCCCCACACCAGGCCAGGGGGACTGTGACCCTGGAGAAGCCGCAGGCGGGGGGAGCGGAGGGCAGGGGGGGGCACCCAGTGCTTGGAGCTTCGGAGGTGGGCGGCAGAGGCCAGGCCAAAGAGGTTTTGCGTCCGCCTGGTCTCAAGGTTCAAACACCAGCACGGCACCCAGGGCTCTTTGTAGATCCCCGCTATGGCGTGAGCCCTCTGGGGGCCAGGGGGTGACCCCGACCCAGCTGCTGGGGACACCTCGAGGCACTTGCCTCGACTTTTTGCCCTTTGGCTTTCTCACCCTGAGGTCCAGAGTGCTCTGTCCGTGCTGTCTGCACGTTTCTGTGGAGTCTAGAGTGGGGTCTCTCCCTCCGCGTCCCCGTGCTGCTGACATTCTGGGCAGGTCGTTCTCTGTGGGGACGTCCTGGGTGCTGTGGGGGCAGAGCAGCATCCCTGGCCCCCACCCATCCGTGCCAGGACACCCCCAGTTGCGAGGGCCACAGATATCCCCGGACACCATCCTGTGTCCCCCGGGGGCACAGTCACCTCCGGGTGAGAGCCCTGTTCTAGGGGCTACAGTGCAAAGGCTCCCCGTAGAGGTGTGTAGGGCCAAGGCCTCACACACCAGCGGGTGTGCAGAAAGCAGGCAGTGGGAGGCCTGTTCCCACCCCCCAGCATTGTTCTCCCCACCCCACCCCACCCCACCCCCCAGTAGGATATGGCAGCAGATTAGTGTTTTGAGGGTTTGGGCTTTTTTCGTCCCATTTAATGGTCGGCAGGGGTGGGGGTCACACCGTCAGGCCCTGGGAGGAAAGAATTCAGAAGCTCGATGGGCCTTAAAGCTGCTGGTTTTGGAAGTTGTAAAGCAGACTGAAGGCCGTTTGTGTTCTCCCTGAAGACGAGGCGTCTCTGCAGCCCCCAGGCCCCCCCACACGCACTTCAAAGCCACCTTCCGGGGGCTGTGGCTCCCCCCTGGCCGGTCCCACGGGCCGCAGGCCGGGAAGGGGACTGGGGAGGAGCCGCCGGGCCCAAGCTGGATGTCTGGAGGCCTTGCCGTCTGCAAGTGAAATGCACTCACGGCCCAGTTCACCACCGCCACTGGGACGGTTTTGTCCCGCCACTAATGGGCGCTGCTGGGAGCACCTCTGCATCCCCAGCTGGTTCAAAAGGAAAACGGCACTGAGTCTAGTGTCCACACTCAGCGATGAGTAGCGCGTGCCCGCTGGCATCACCGCAGGCTGCGGGCCCCACGGCACGGAGAGTGCTGGGAAGCAGGCAGCCGGCAGTTCGCAGACCCTGCTGCGGCCTCACCCTGGCCCGTGTGCCAGCTCGCTGCGCAGGATAACAAACCGTCACAAGCCTAGTGGCTCACAGGTCTGGAGGTGAGGAGTCGGCCATGGCGTGGCTGGCTTCTCCGCTCGGGATCTCGCCAGGCCGAGGTCGAAAGGCCTCATCTGGGGCTCGGGGCCCTCTGCGCCCATTCACATTGTTTCAGAATTCAGTTCCGTGTAACTGCAGGACTGGGGTCCCCCTGCCCTTGCTGGCTGCCAGCTCCCAGCAGCGCCCCCAGGCCTCGCCCCAGCCCTTCCATCTTCAGAGCCGGCAACAGGGGATCTCTCAGCACCAAATCCCTTTCAAGACTCAGACAGTTTCTCCCCCGCCCCGCCTTTTTTTTTTTTTTCAACGTTTATTCTTGAGAGAGAGAGAGACAGAGTGTGAGCACGGGAGGGGCAGAGAGAGCGAGGGAGACACAGAATCCGAAGCAGCTCCAGGCTCCCAGCTGTCAGCACAGAGCCTGACGTGGGGCTCGAGCCCACAAACTGTGAGATCGTGACCTGAGCCGAAGTCGGTCGCTTAACCGACTGAGCCACCCGGGCGCCCCCCTCCTCCCTTTTAAGGGCTCCCCTGATTAAGTCAGGCCCACCAAGGGCAGTCTCCCTTTCTTAAAGCCACTCCTGCCTGCCACATGGCAGGACCTTTGTCTGGAGGAAGATTGTGTCATATGCTCAGGTCCCACCCACACTCAAGGCCAAGGGACTATACGTGGTCACTGCGAGTCATCGAAGAGGGATGCCCCCACACCTATCTCATCTCTCCAGCAGGCACACGGCCCCTGGCTCTGAGGAGGGGCCACCCCGGTGCTCCCAGGACGGCAGGAGGTCTTGAGGAGCACTCACGGTGTGAGGTCCAGGGCGTGCTGACCCACCATCATCTCCCAGGCCAGGCGGCCCCTGCTGCTTCAAGAAGACAAGCCTGCATGGGGGACGCATACGGTTGAGCAGGGAGTTAGCGGGAGGACCAAGTCCTGAACCCCGCTTTCCTGGTCTCCCAGTGCCGTCAGCCCTGGCCTTGTTTTCCCAGCTCGGGAGTCCGCCCGGAGCCCGCCTCTGGAAACCTGGGCCTGGTGAACTCGTGCCTCGCAGAAGCAATGCAGGTGGCTGTCCCCGAGGGGCCGCGACTCCCTCGCCAGTCCCCCGGGCTATCCAGGAACGTGCAGCACCCGGAATTGCCCACGCCAGACCCGTGGCTGCCCCTCCCCACACCGGCCACAGACTCTGTGTGCCGTCGCGTCCACCTGAAGGAGCTCTCGGGGGCCCGACCCCACTGGGTGCAGAAACACCGCTGCCCCACAGCCCAGACCTCATCTCTGATCTGCCTCCTTTTCAACGGGGCGGGGGCTGCTGGGGGCGGTGGGGGGGGGGTCCTCTGCGGCTCTCGGCAGCACCACCCTCAGGCCACCAGAACCTGGAGCCACTCCTCGAAGGCCCTTCTCTCCTGGCCCGTGCCCCGCCAGCCGCATTTTTCACATTCTTTTCCTTCTGTGCAGTCGCAGCCTGCCAAGCCTCAGAAGCCTCCACTGGCATCTCGTTCCTCCCCTTCTGGTAAGGGGACGGCCCGGCCGTGCTGTGCAGGCCCGGCGAGCAGGCGGGAGCAGCAGTCTCCCCAGCTATGAGAGCTATGTGTGGAATTCACGGGGAGCGCGGGCCTTTCTGTCTGGCTGTCGTTGTTTCCTGTACAACTGGAAAACACCGTGAGGGCGGAGCTGATACCCCAGCCGGACAGAGGGGCTGCGTCAGCTCCCCTGAGGGGCCGCCAGCCCTGGGCGTGTGCCGGGGAGACAGGCAGCAGACCCGCTCTTCCACTGGCGCGGAACCTCCGGGATCCCCACAGGCGCGGGGCTGCCCCGGGGCCCCTGTCTGCACCTTGGCCGTGCACGCCGCCGCACCGAGGTGCAGCCCGCCGACCCCCAGCGGGTCTCGGGTACCTGTTTGCCCTGCCTCCCCCGTGGGCAGCGCAGACGCAGTCACGCTGAGCGCCCTGGCCAGACACAGGGGCTGGGTGACATCTCCGAGCCTGCTGTGTCTGGGCCTGACCCGCAGCCTTAGCTCCCGTTACTGCGTCTGACGCACCGAGACGGAAGCCGCGGCTCACCCAGCCCACGTCAGGAGGGCCGAGGAGACAGAAATATGATCCTGAGAAGCCCTCTCAAGGGTCCTCCATGGGGTGCGGAGGTGACCCCGCCTTCCAGGGAATGCGCGGGTTTCTCGAGAGCACGTGGGCGGCCCTGTCAGAAGCTGGCAGGGAAGTCTGCTCTCGTCCTTGGGCAAACATTCCCAGGACTCAGAGTCCCGGATTCGCCGGGAAACTGCTAGGCGGGAAGCATAAAGCTAAGACGTTTCGTCATTAGATGTCACTCAGGGTCCTCTGGGACCCTGGTGACTGTGCAGGGCCTCCCACGTCTGCAGCACCCGCCGCGAGCACAGACAGGGGCCAGTCCTTCAGTGGTCGTGAGGCTCCTGGGACCCCCGTGCGTGTTTGAACCCTCAGACCCAGGAGCACCGTAGGCCCTACTCCGTAAGCCCTCTGTGAGCGCACGGGGACCACGGGGGTACGAAGCCCATGCCAGTCCTGACCCCAAAGCCTCTGGGTGCAAGGGGTCAGGCACGCAGGGGCACAGGGCAGTGTGGCAGGACGCAGCCAGACTGCCCCTGGGTCTCGTCTCCCCATGAGCCTGGTTTTGGAATTACATTCAATCCGTGGACGGACCACCAGCCGCGTGGTCTCGGGAACCGTGGGCGTGGCGCCTCCCGTGGGCGTGGCGCCTCCCGTGGGCGTGGCGCCTCCCGTGGGCGTGGCGCCTCCCGTGGGCGTGGCGCCTCCCGTGGGCGTGGCGCCTCCCGTGGGCGTGGCTTACGCAGGAGGAAGCCCCTGCTGCATCTTTACTAGTTACGTATATAACAAATCAGAGCCTTCTCCAGCTCCACGTCCTATGGGTGAGAGCGCTGGGACTCGGGCGCCAGGGGCCGTGCCCAGGACTGTGGCTCCCGGCCCTGCACACCGCCACAGATAGGACAACACTAGCGCTCCGTGGTCCTGGCCACGCACCAGAAACACGGATCTTATATTTCGTGCTCCAGGGCCCGCAAGCCGTTGATCAGTTTCGTCTCCCACCTTGGTTCCGATTAAGGAAGCGATACAGGTTTTCGTTTCAACAGCAGCAAGATAAGGTCTTTCCTTTTTCTTCCTTTTCTTGTAAAAAAAATGTTTGCTTAAAACACTCTGCACACGTGACAGAACATCCCTTGGCCGCGAGCAGAAGTGAGGCACCCACACCCGCCGCCCCGCGGACGGGCCCTGAATACACGACGCTCAGGGAGGGAACCAGACACGAGAGGCCACACGGGGTGTGAGTCCGCGTGTGTGAAACGTCCTGTTTCTCAGATTTCGCTTGGGGATAGTTTTAAGCACAGAAGTCACAGGGTGAGATTTCTCCTAGAAAGGTGATTCAGGGGGGCAGGACAGCGGCTATTTTGTTTTGTTTGTTTTGTTTATTTTTTTTTAATTTTTTTTCAACGTTTATTTATTTATTTTATTTTTTTTTTCAACGTTTATTTATTTTTGGGACAGAGAGAGACAGAGCATGAATGGGGGAGGGGCAGAGAGAGAGGGAGACACAGAATCGGAAACAGGCTCCAGGCTCTGAGCCATCAGCCCAGAGCCTGACGCAGGGCTCGAACTCACGGACCGCGAGATCGTGACCTGGCTGAAGTCGGATGCTTAACCGACTGCGCCACCCAGGCGCCCCAACGTTTATTTATTTTTGAGACAGAGACAGAGCATGAACAGGGGAGGGGCAGAGAGAGAGGGAGACACAGAATCGGAAGCAGGCATCCAGGCTCTGAGCCATCAGCCCAGAGCCCGACGCGGGGCTCGAACCCACAGACCGCGAGATGGTGACCTGAGCTGAAGTCGGCCGCTTAACCGACTGAGCCACCCAGGCGCCCCGGACAGGGGCTATTTTGGAGAAAGACATGGACCCCTGGCCAAAGGAACAGGCAGGCAGACAGGAGCACGGATCCCCTGGACACTGCACAGGTCCCCACACACCATGGGAAACCATACAGGGATGCTCAGGACAGCCAGCTGCATTACCAGGGGAGCACCCATACCCAGAGGGGCAGATGGTGGGGAGAGGACCTAGTCACCTCTCAAAGGCCCCACCTCCTGATACTGTCACCTTGGGGATTCAGATTTCAACATGAATTTGGGGGGACACCTTCAGGCGACAACAGCAGGATGGACGCTGGAGGAAGATTTCCTACCTGAGGACAGTGAGTGAGCAGCTTGGACGTTGCACTTGATTCGGGGTGGGGTGACCCCCAGTTTGTGCGTAGAGGAGGGTCAGGCTCCAGCTGTCAGAAGGAGGGATGCAGGGGACTCTGGGGCTTGTCCTTGGGTGTCTTGCTCCCGCCCTAGGCCTGATGCATGTGCGTACGTGATCTTCGCGTGCTGACTTCATTTGTCCCGTGTGTGAAGTCACACAATCCAAAAATGTCACTAGCAAACATCCAAGGCCGCTGTCACTGGAATGCAACAACCAACATAGCATAGTAAAAAAGAGCGCCCTACAGTTTGTAAGACCAACACACAGAACAGCTGCTGAAAAACTGGTTGGAGGTGACTATGGGGTTGGTGGCTCTGATTCGTGTGTGCTCCAGGGCTCTCCCAGGGGCTTCCAGTTCCCGTTGATTTTTCCATGAGAACCCGGATGGTGTCGTCAAGTTCTGTCCCTTCCTCAGTGTCTTCCACTCACTCACGCCTCTTCTACCTTTTATTGGGGGTCCTGTTTCTCTGATATCCCTTTATTCCTACCTTAACAAGGCAGGTCTGCTGGAGAGGCAGTCCACCACTGTTTGTCTGGAGGTGTCTGGGTCTCCTCTTAAATCTTGAAGTTAATTTTCACCAGGTCTAAAGTCTTCACTGAATCCACCTAATCGTTGGTCCTTTTCCCTCCAGCAGCGTACATTTGCCTGTTTGCTTTGTAATTAACCGGTTTTATCAAGGCATGATTCACATTCAGTGAAATGAACACATTGTAAATACACAACTTGATGAGTTTTGACACACACACCCGTGTGCACCAACACCTCCATCAAGACACAGAACATTTCTGATGTCTGACTTCTTTTGCTTGACAGAATATTTTCGGGATCCACACGTGTGGTTTCTCCTCCTCTGCAGGCTGTTTTTTGTCATTGTGTCATCATAACACATAGCGTGGATTAGCACAGTCTGTTTGCTCTCCTGTTGGGGGGCATTTGGGCTGTTTCCAGTTTTTGCTATCATAAATAAAGATGTGTGAACATCTTGTACAAGTCCTTCCACAGAATTATGGTTTCGTTTATCTCGGGTCGGTCCCTAGGAGCGGAATTGCTGGGGCAGAGGGTAGGTGTGTGTTTAGCCTTTTCAGAAACTGATGAGTCATCTTCCAGCGTGATTGTACCGCTTTACTCTTGCATCAGAAATGTGTGAAACTTGCAGCGTTTCCACGCCCTCCCTAACATTTACAGTCGCTGGTCTTTTTTGTCTGTGCCCCGCTAGTTAGTGCTCAAGAAGCAGCTCCCTGGATTTCACTTGTTTTCCGTGATAACTAATCAGGGAGCACCTTTTCACGGGCGCATTGGCGACTTCTCTGTCAGCGTCTAAGATGTTTATGCTGCCTGAGGTTCCAGGACTTCTTGAATCTGTGGCTAAAAGTAGGATTTTGTTCAGTCCTCAGTTTGGGGAGATTGTCATCATCGCTTTGGAGATTGCTTGTGCTCCGTCCTCCCTCCTCCTTCCAGAGTCCCGGTCACATGCGTTAGGCTGTACTGTATCCTCTCCATCTTTCACCTTCTCTTCTGCCTTTCCTTCCCCTCTGTGTCTCTGTGCTTCGTCCTGGGTGTTTTCCCCTGAACTATCCTCCAGCTCAACCAACTCTCTCCTTCGTTGTCTTTAGTGATACTATTCTTTTACATCGAGTCATTACGTTTCAGATATTGGCATTTTCCACATGTTTACTGAGTCCTTTTTCTATAGTTTCCAGTGTGGCTGAAATTCCGGTCTCACCTATTTGTCTTCTTGAATGTAATTAAAACTGTTATTTTTAAAGTTTATTTACGTATTTTGAGAGAGAGAGAGAGAACTCTCTCACACAAGTGGGGAAGAGGCAGAGGGAAAAGGAAAGAGAGAGAATCCTAAGCAGGCTCTGCACCGCCATTGCAGAGCCTGATGCGGGGCTTGAACTAATGAATCATGAGGTCATGACCTGAGCTGAAGTCAGACATGTAACTGATTGAGCCACCCAGGTGCCCCTAACACAGTTATTTTAAAGTGTCTCTCAACTACAGTGTCGGGAACCCCTGCGAGTCTGTTTATATTGCCCATTATTCCTGCTGGGTTTTGTTCATGTGGTCTTACCTCCTTGTATGCCTGGTTATTTCTCGTTGTGTGTTAGACATTGTGTTTCAGACTTGTTTGTGGAAATAGCGTGAATTCTAAGATGATGTTGTTTTCCACTGGAGAGGGTTTATGTTTACTCATGTCCAGCATTTAGGGCTGCTAGCAATCTGGGGTCACCTCAGTCCAGTATCAGGGACTGAGTTTATTCAGCACTCAGCTGCAGTCACCGTAAGAGCCCATCTGCTTCCTGTTTACTTGTATCCTTCTGTGTGTAATAAATGCTGGGACCACATAATTTTGCATGATTATTTGGGAAAAAGTTCTTCAAGGCAATGTCACATACAGTAAAAGTGACGGTAAAATTAAGTCCCATCTAAAATACAGTCTAGTTAGAAAATACCATTCTTTCAAATGTCCAAGAAAAACATACACAACATCTGCCCATGTTGTTCCCAAACCACCACGTCTGGGTTTTTCTTATACTCAGACTGCAGCACCTTGTTCCCCAGTTTGAACCAAGGGGGAGTTCACCCAGCCCCCTCCACGTGGAGGGCCCTGGATCTCAATCTCTGTATCACCAGCCTTGCAAGGCTGATAGAAGCATTGCTCAGCCTCTTGGCAGATTTTCCACTCCTGGGCTGCCGTCCTCCCCTAGACCCTGGCTATAAATTCTTCACTGCCCTAATAACCCTGCAGTGCCTTCAAGCAGATTTCTTCTGTGTTCTGTCCAGCTTTCCTGACTGCCCTCACGGGAGAGTCTGTCCGTGTCAGTTCGCCCACTGTCGTGCAAGCCAAAATCTGCAGATAGAGGTTTTTATTCAAAGTCCAAGTGACTTTAGGTAGAGGCCATCGACGTGAATCGTCTTGATCTTAGAACCACCAGATGACAAACCGGGATCCGTTCTCAGCTTTTAGAACCACCCTCTTATTTCCTAATGGAGGAAGCTAAGACCCAGTTCAGGGCAGAGCCGAGATGTGAACCCACTTCCAGGCGTGCACTGTGTTTTGCACCTTCAGGAAGGGGTGGCTGCCGTTGTGCCCTTGGACAAGGTGCCGGGAAATCACTCCGCTTCTCCCTGAGACCCAAAAGCTCCAGGGGCTCAGCAGGAGGGCTTTGCAGCTAAGGGTCCACAGGGGCCGGAGCGCTTCTGATCATGCTCAGAATGGCTCAGACATGGCCGGGGCATGACCAGCATCATGGGTTTGGGGCACACAGCAGAGCATAAAAGAACCCAGTCTCACCTTTGCTGTGTGGCCTAGAAGGGACAGGGACGTACAAGCATTAGTGGGACAACAGAAAATAGATCATTTCGGGACTCTCCATTTCTGGCTCTCCCCCCCGTTGCCATCCACTTCTATTTTTAATATGATCAACTTCACGCTGCCCAGCTCTTCCCCGAGCCTGTGGGCTTTGTGGCACCTGCCCCACCCGGCCCCTGGGCAGCTGAGGGGAGTGGCCACCTCTGAGCAGCAGCTCCGTGGGGAGCGGGATTTCTCAATAGCTTCCAGCAAACCGGCCCTCCCACCTCCGCCGGGCACAGGATGTGCAGGGCACCCTGTCTCTGGCTTCATCTCTGCAGCAGCTGTGTTTATAGTTAGCAGTTGCCACGGTGCCCCAAAGAGGGCCTCCTGGGGCTGCCGGCCTCTGGACGCCCCCATTCCTTGGCCCTGGAACGTGGGGACCTGGATGTTTGCTGGGCCAGCCCAGGAAGCGAGTGTCGCTCTAAGCACTGCAGAGTTCGCTGGAGCTCAGAGAGGGGAGGTAACTCCCCCAAGGCCAAGCAGCTTTGGGATCTGTGCAGAATTTGGGTCTGCCACCTTCCCCTTGGCTCCACTTTCTACTTCTCTCCTCTCCAGCACCGGCTTCAAGAGTGTGGTTGGTGGAGTTCAAGGGGCAGCTCGCTCGCCCTGTGTATCTTCTTGTGGTCACAGAGGATCGTCGGATGCCGAGAAAATTAAGCCCCCATTTGAAACAAGCTTCTATTTTCGTTCATTGCCATTTCAGTTCAAACCGAACCATCTCGGTTCCAGAAACACGGTTTGCGTTTTGCCCAGATGAACCTCTTTTAGCTGAAGTTTCTTCTGATAAGGAAGTTCCATAAAGGACTTAGATTCTGCCCCCAGGGGACACAGGGCCGTGTCTGGGGATGTCTGTGGCTGGCACGATGCTGGCCTTGGGTGGCTGGGCCAGGGACTGATCACAGGGAATACCCTGGCCTGGGTGTCCTTGGTGCGGAGGTGAAGAGACCCTGGAGTGGGGCGGGGCTGGGGGAGGGGGCCTCCCCAGTGTTGCCCAAGCCGTTTAGGATTTCACAAACACAGAGGGTTCGGCCACCTCGTAGCTTTGCCGACTGGAGCCCCCGCCTTCTCTGCTGACACTCCCACTGCATCTACCCACCAGTCCACCCAGCGAACATTCACGCCAGACCTCATCTGCCCCGTGGGGCTCAGGGCAGCACGGAGCTCCATGAGCAGTTCGGCCCGGTCAGCAATGGTGGCCAGACCTTCCTGGAGGGACGGGCGGTGACAGAAATCCACTCTGCACACAGATGAGCCACGGGAGGACTGGCGAAATCTGAGCAAACGACCAGCATCGGGGTCTCGGCCTGATGTTGTCCTACGGTCACATGGGATGTCACCATTGGCGGGGGGGGCACATGGGACTCTCTGTACTATTTTTGCAACCACCTGTCTATATGATTATTTCAAAGTACAAACTAATGCAGTGACTTTGGGAACCGTTTGGAAAATGTTTAACTTGTAAGGTTAAACATACACCTGCCAGGGAGCCAGAAATCCCACGCCTGGGGCTCACCCAGGAGGACCGGGCACGTGGACCGCCACAAATCCTGCGTGTGAACATACAGCACGGCGTCTTTCACAATCACCGAACACACCCGTGTCGCCCAGTCGGTGCACGGCCAACAATCCCTGCCCTGACCCTGGCGGGGAACACCACACAGCACTGAAAAGGTGCCCTCGGCACACGACGAACCACAAGGACATTGTGCCGAGTGAACCGAGCCAGAGGCTGGACCGTACGAGTCTGTCTGTAGGCTTCCGGGAAGAGGCGACACGACAGGAACAGAGCAGCTCAGGGGGTGCAGGGGCTGACGACAAACAGAAGCTCCAGGAGGTTCTCAGGGTGACGGGGTCCGCATCTGAATGGCGGTATCGGCTCCGCGACACGACGTGCTTGTGCGACCTCATCGCCTCTGGGCCCAAAAGGACAAATCTCACTGCGTGCAAATTATACCTTCACGGAAGAACATTTCATTGAAGGAAATTATAAAAACACTCACTAACAGGGGCGCCTGGGTGGCTCCGTCGGTTAAGCGTCCGACTCTTGATTTGGGCCCAGGTCACAATCTCGCAGTTTTGTGGGTTCGAGCCCCACGTCGGGCTCTGCGCTGACAGTGTGGAGCCTTCTTGGGATTCTCTGTCTCCGTCTCTCTCTGCCCCTCCCCTCTTGCACTGTCTCGGCATCTCCCAAATAAATAAATAAACTTAAAAAAAAAAAGTCACTAACAAAATTGTCATTTTGAGAGGCACCTGGCTGGCTCAGTCGGTGGAGCATGTGTCTCCTGATCTCAGGGCCGTGAGTTCGAGCCCCAAGTCTGCCTTTATCCGTATATATTTTAACACAACGGTAGATGACCGAACATTTGCACTTTGCCATTGTCCCTCTTTGCACACACACCTCCGCGGTGCTCCGCGTTTCTACGGACCGTTTAGAACATTGCATAGTGTTGCACCTGCGAAATGTCCCATTGAATTTGCTGTCCCCCCCCCCCCCCGTTGCAGCGCGAGGCGTGTGCTTTTGTTCTGAGCCTTCACAGTTACAAACAACGCAGCTGTAAACACCTGTCAGTGTTCCCCCTTTAACTCCTTTGGATAATTTCCCCCTTGGGATAAATGCCCAAGCAGAAGATTTGAGGGGACATCCTTGTAGTCCTCAGTGTCCAGTTTCTGAGGCTGAGACGGGTTCACAAGACCAGAGAGTCCGGAATGAGCGCGTCAGGTGGTGGCCTTTCTCCGGCCTTCTGGCGTCGTGGGAAGACAAAGGGGCAGCTCGAGGTGGCATCCGCTGCTCGCCAGGCCGCGTTTCGGTTGCTTTGGTTTTTACCAGTTACACCCCTGCTGACGTGAATTGCCTGAGTGAGCCCTGTGCCGCGTCTCCGTGGGACCCTGGCCCAAGTGTTAGTCACATGCTAAAGGGGTCGCCCATCACCTCACTTGTGGCCTCGGCCTTTCCTGGGTCCACGGTCTCGATTTCTAGTTCACGTCTGTCCTGAAGTTCTGAATGTTTACATAAGATCAGAGCTGCTGATCCTTCTCCATTCATTCCATGGCTTCCATTGCTGAAAAGTGACTGCTCCATGGTTGAGAAGAAACTTTTTCTTTCTTTAAAAAAAAAAAAAAAAATTTTTTTAAGTTTATTCGTTTGCTTATTTATTTATTTATTTAAATTTACTTCCAAGTTAGTTAGCATATAGTGCAATAATGATTTCAGGAGTAGATTCCAGTGAGTCACCCCCTACGTATAACACCCAGTGCTCATCCCAGCGAGTGTCCTCCCTAATGCCCCTTGCCCATTCAGCCCATCCCCCCACCCAAAATTCCCCTCCGGCAACTGTTTGTTCTCTGTATTTAAGGGTCTTTTTAGTGTTTGTCCCCCTCCCTGCTTTTATATTATTTTTGTTCCCCTTCCCTTATGTTCATCTGTTTTGTCTCTTAAAGTCCTCATATGAGTGAAGTCATACGATTTTTGTCTTTCTCTGACTAATTTCACTTCGCATAATACCCTCCGGTTCCATCCACGTAGTTGCAAATGGCAAGATTTCATTCTTTTTGACTGCCGAGTAATACCCCATTGTATATATAGACCACATCTTCTTTATCCATTCATCCATCGATGGACATTTGGACTCTGGGTGGGGGTGGGGGGACGCCTGGGTGGCTCAGTCGTTTTAGCATCTGACTCTTGGTTTCGGCTCAGGTCAAGTTCTCACGGTTGGAGTTCAAGCCCCACATGGGCCTCCGTATTGACAGTGCAGAGCCTGCTTGGGACTCTCTCTCTCTCCCTCTCTCTCCGCCCCTAGGGAGCAGGGAGAGAGAGAATCAAAAGCAGTTTCCACGCTGTGAGCGCAGAGCCCAACGCGGAGCTTGAACTCACAAACGGTGAGATCATGACCTGAGCCGAAACCAAGAGTCGGATGCTAAACTGACTGAGCCCCCAGACATCCCAAGAATAAATATTCACTGGTTTGTGTTTATTTTCTTTCTTATTCTATGGCTGTTTATATGGGACCTCTTTGGATGTGAATAAAGGTCTGATCTAATCCAGTGGTTCTCACCTAGGGGCAGCTCTGCCCTCAGGGGACACCGGGCAGTGTCTGGGGACATCTGTGGTTGTCACACAGGGGGGAGGGGCCCTGGCACTGAGGGAGTGGGGCCACAGATGTTGCTCGGGCCACACAGCACCCAGGACACCCCAGAGAGAACAGCCCAGCCCAGTGTCCAAAGTGCCAGGGGGGCAGAGACCCCACCCTAAACTGTTTCCCCATTTTGCCTTATTTGCGCCCACCGTGGAAGAAATACTGCCCGTCCCCAGGGTTGTCTAATCCTTATGTGCACTGGAAGGTCAGATCTGTCTGGGGGTCACTGCCCCCCCTTTCTAGTTACCTCTGCTTCACGATATACCCCAGGGCCGGGGGGGGGGGGCCTCCGTTGTCCTTGCCTTTCACACATTTGTTCATGTGATTCTTCTGCAGGAGCCCCCCCCAAACCTGGCATGGCTTCCTGGCCCTCGACTCAGATCCCAGGCAGGGCCTGGTGACATCCCTTAAGGCTCTGGTTTTAGGTGAACTTCACCCCAGGTTGTTCCCCTGGACCCTCAACAGGGGCAGAACCGGGAGTCAGCACGGTGACCGGCTGCCCACCACCCACCTGCCCACAGCTTGCCACGGCTCTGCCACGGCTCCTGGGGGCCCCCTGCGGCTCTGCTGGCCCAGGCAGGTCCGGCCAGGTCGGGCGCCTGGTGCCATCACGTGCTTCCTGCGTTGCGGCGACGGGTGAGGAATGTTCCCTGGGCTGACTCAGCATAGCTGCCTGGTCTCCCGGGGCCATGGCTGGGCCGTGAGTCAGTGACGGACTATGACACCAGCCAGGAGGAGGCTGGAGTCTGCTGCACGGGCTGGTGGTGACACAGCCGGTGTCTGTTCCTAGCGTCTCCGCGCGCTCACGCGCACACACACGCACGCGTGCTCACCCACTCACATGCACACGTACACTCGTACGCCCACACACATGCGTGTGCATGCAGTATACATACACACCGACACGCACACGTATAAACACATCTCACACGATGCACATTATGACATACAGACATGCACACGTATACTCACATAAGTACACACACGCCCATGTCCACACGTACATGCTCGTGCACGCACACGCACGACACATCTATGTGCAGACGTGCACATGCACTCACGCGTGTGTATACACACATGCATACAAGTGCCCCGAACATTCACACACACTCCTGCACACAAGTTTGTGTACATGCACACGCACGCACACCCCCAGCGCAGCCATCTCGGCCGTTCTCTGGGGCCTGGGTCATAACCCAGCCCAGAGGCAGCCTCTCGGGACATTGGGCCTGGAACAGAAAGCCGGCCACTCGGGAGCTTCACGCTTCGGAGAGAGGCCACAGTTGGGGGTGGCCACGCGGTGCAGGGGTCCTAGAGTCCTGGCGGACACTTCTGAGTGTGGATGCTGAGCAGGATTCCCCGGCCTTCCAAGGAAAACAGGCCATGGGGCCAGCCTGTTTGTTCTCCATTCGCATCTATATTTAGCGCTGAGTAATTTAGATATTTTTAAGCCCAACCAAGGGCAGTTTTCCCTGAGTTGGATGTTTTGTGGCTGCTTTGAAGCTCTCTGCTGAATCAGAGCCCTCTGGAAACCCACACGTGGGCTCTGTGCTCCCAGAACAGACACACTCAGGCCTTTTCTGACCCAAAGCGGGGCTGGATGTCTGCCGGGAGGGACGGGGAGCCAGGCAGTGTGGAAGGATTTTTTTTTTTTTCTAATTGAGACTTGTACGGAGGTCACCGTAGATTCATGTGCAGTTATAACAAATCAGAGAAGCAATCCATGTATCGTTCACTCTGTTTTTCCCGACGGTAACATTCTGTGGAAGTGTGACCAGCACCACGAAAAGCCCCTCCCGACAAGGCCTCCACCCCCAACCTCAGCAACCATGAACCTGTCCCCCATCCGGACTACAATTTTGTCTTCTCAAAAACGGTGTGTAAATGGTGTATGAACACACACCATGTAACCTTTGGGGATTGGCTTGTGTCATGCAATGTAACGGCCTGGAGATCTCCCGAAAGTGTTGTGTCAACCCTCCTTTTTTTTTTTTTTTTTTTTTTTTTAATCATTATTGCTAAGTAGGAAATGTTTTGAAAATCCCAAGCCTGCCTTTGCTGTTCTGTGGCCGTAGTGGCCACCAGGCAGACAGCGCAAGCTGCATCCTGACGGAAGACAGGGTGCCCTCTGCTCCCTGGCGGGGTGTCTTCCCAGACCCCCACCTTGGGCGTGACGCCAGGACGGGTCCTCCTGGGAACTTCCCCAGCCTGAACGCTGCAAACACTGGGCCGTTCTCGGGGTGCGTCCCGGGCACTGTGGGAGCTGAGTGGGGTCCTCGACCACACCCCCTCGGTGCCAGGATTCCCCCAGTCCTGATGACCAGAGACGTCCCCAGACAGGGCCCCGTGTCCCCTGGGGGCAGCATCGCTCATTAGAACGACGGTACTAGAGCTCACTAAATGAAGGCTGTGGGAAGAGTAGAATTTTCCCTGCTGTAAGGAAGAGGAAAAAATGTGCACCCCCGAATTGTAAGAATAAATTAACACCACCCATATGCTGCTGGTGTGGATGTAAAGTGGTGCAGCCGCCCTGGAAAACGGCTTGGCACTTTCCTTAAAAATTGAACATGCAAATTACATCCCTCAGCGTTTATCTCAGAGAAATATATAGACTTGTGTTTGCACAGAAATCTGCACGCCCTTGTGGCAGCCGTACGTGATGGCCGGAAACTGGAATCGGCAGGTGCACCGCCGAGCCGGGGCCGGTCCACGCGGGGAACGCCGCTCAGCAGTGACCTCGTGGCGCGCGCAACAGGCTGGGCGCATCTCCACAGGATTAAGCGCAGTGGGGAAAAATCCCAAAAGGTTATGTGCCCTGTGGTTCCACACGTGCAACGGTCCCGAAACGGTGGCAGCTTCGGAAAGGAAAACGTCACCGGAGAGTGGGGGGCGGGGAGGGGCGGGGACGCAACCGCCCTGAGGCTTCCGTGCGTGCGCGTCATGCTGACCGCGGGTTTTGCAAGGTGTTTCCAGAGGGGAAACCGTGCATAGGGTACGCACGTCTCCGCACGTCTCCGCCCTTTCCTACCACTGCATGTGACTCTCCAGGCACCTCAAAAGTTTTAATGGAATTAAAAATAAATTAATAAAAATGTTTTCGGAAAGAAAAAAGATCACCCCCTCCCCCAAACAATAGCGAAGCGGGAATCATTGGCGCCATAAAGGATTGGTTTTCTCGGTGGGCGAGCAGGTGGGGAGCCACTCTGACGGGCCCTGAACACCCAAGTCCTGAAGGTGCGGGGAGGCGGGGCGGGGAGCAAGCAGACCACTGGGCGTTAGCTGCTCAATAAAAGCAGCAAATACCCCACCACCACCCCCTCCACGGAGCAGCGGTCCTGGGAAAATTAGTGGAAGGGCTACTTGGGATTTGGGAAGAGGGTTTATCTGGAATCATTTGCCTGTGCTAAATGGGCTACTCTGAGCACACCATCCACACTCAAAGACGCTGCAGGGGGAGTGAATACAGCCCCCCCCCAATTCATTTCCACCAGATCCTCAGCATGGGGCCTTAAGTGGAAATAGGGGCTTTGCAGATGCAATTAGTTAAGGAGAAGTCGTACTGGATTAGTGTCCTTAGAAGAAAGCCATGTGAGGACAAGGCAGAGATTGAGTGATGTGGCCACGCCAGGGACCGCTGGCCACACCAGCCACTGGAAGAGGCAGGAAGGACCCTCCCTGGGCCCTCCAGGGGGAGCGCAGCCCTGCCCCACCTGGATCTTTGACATCTGGCCTCCAGAATGTGGGAGAACAATTTCCTGCTGTTTTCCATACCCCAGCCTGTGGTCATTTGTCCCGACCACCCCAGCACATCAGAAAGCTCTGGAAAACCCTGCAAAACCAAGTGGGCTCCCTGCACCGCCCCCCCCCCCCCGCTGCCCCCAGAAGCCTCTCCTGGGCCAGAAGCGGGAGCCAGAACTTCTCGCTCCTGCGGAGAGCCCCGGGAAGCCTTCTGTGGGAGCCCAGGTCACTCCGCGTGGCTGTGTCCCAAGGACAGCCAGAACTGGGCACTGACAGCCACGGCCTCCCCCTGCGTACCACCACCCTTAGCTTGGTTCTCAGGGCAGTGACCGGTGCATGGTGGGCCCCCCTGGGGTGGGTTGTGGGGCAAATTAGCCCCTGGATAAAGGAAGTGATGCCAGACCCAGGACCCACAGCACATAGATGCTGCCCAGGTGACCCACCTTGGTCCAGAGCCAAGGTCTCACCCAGACGACTCTGCCCCCCAGGGAACTCAGGCCATGTCTGGGCACATCTGTGGCCATCACCACTGGGACGTCCTGGCATCGAAGGGTGGGGCTGGGAACGTCCCCCGAACGCCCCCGGAGAGTGACCCTGCCCAGTGTCAGTGGTGCCGGGGGGCCTGGAGTGAGGCAGGGATCAGAGAAAGTGTCCCTTGAGGCCCTCATTCCAAGCCAACCACGAGCGGACTCTGTGGTCTGGTGAACCATCCTGAGACCCTGGGTGGTCTCAACCAGGGAGCACTTACCCCCGACCAGCCCAGGGGGACTGTGGGAGACGGCTCCACTAGTCCTCCCACCGCCCCCACCCCGACCTGGGCACACGGGCGCCACGGCTCAGGTGGGGCACCAGGAGGCCCTGAGGCTTCCGGAAGGGGCGTCCTGCCTCTCTGTCCCCGTGGGGCCTCAGCAGCCAGTTCACATCCTGTCTGCTTCCCCTGCAGCCCTCTGGACGACAGGGGCCCGGAGCTGATGGCAGACAATGTCAGCCACTAACAACATAGCCCAGGCCCGGAAGCTGGTGGAACAGCTCCGCATCGAAGCCGGGATCGAGCGCATCAAGGTGAGCCTGGCAGGCGGGTGGGCAGAGGGGCCGAGAAGGGAGGAGACCCTGCAAGGAGGCCCGGTTCGGGAGGGGGGGCTTTCTTCCAACTGTGCCCCTTGCTGTGTGAGCTTGGGCCACTCACTAACCTCTCTGAGCCCCAGATTCCTCAATGGGAAGACACAGCTGACACAGAACCTGTGTCACGGGCTGTTGCGGGCATCCCATGTGCCGCAGAGCTTTGTCAGGGCCGTGAGACCAGAGGCAGGGCTGAGCCCGCCCCCAGCCCTCAGGGCCCTTCCCCACCCCACCCCACCCCCTGCCCCCGAGAGCCCTAGGCCTCCAGCTTGAGGCAGGCACTTGCCCATGGACTCTGTCTGGTTCCCTGGTGCAACAGACACAGACAGAAGGTAGAGACGTGGTCCAGAGACGGCAGGACCCAGGGCCCTCGGCCGTCTACGTTCTTCACTTATGCCTCGTTTGAATTTTTTTGAAATAAGCGTGTTTGTTTCTTATACTAAAAAAAGAAAAGGGACAAGTAGTTCCTGTGCACAGACACTTAACCCATCAGGGACCAGAGACCCGAAACGAAGTAGCTCCTCAGACAGACCTGTTCTTTTTCCTAATAATTTGCATAACATGAAGTTAACTGTTTCTTTTAAAGGGCACTGACAGTTTGGTAGCTTTTCGTACATTCACAGAGTTGTGCAAGCATCATTGCAGAACATTCTAGCAGCCCAAAGGGAAATCCTGTCCCCGCCAGCTGTTACCTCTACCCCTTCCCCAGCCCCCAGCCCCCGGCCCCCACGAGCCCCCTTCCCATCCGTGGATGACCCTGTTCTGGACGTTTCACACACACGGACTCACACCCCGTGTGGCCTCTCGTGTCTGGTTCCCTCCCTGCGCGTCGTGTGTTCAGGGTCGGTCCACGGGGCGGCGGGGGTGGGCGCTTCGCTCCGGCTTGAGGCTGCGGACGTGCGCGTGCGCGGTGGACACGTTGTGTTTAATATAGGTGAATTTTAAGTCCACAAGGGGACATCAGGGCGACATCCAGGGCTCACGGATTTCTCCCATAAACATGGCAGGGGCCAGCCATGCAGTCGTGGCCTCTTCCATGAAAAAGGTGACTGATTCTTTTCAAAGTCACCTGCTCATCAAACCCATGCCTTTGCAAAGGAGGTCGAGGCACCTCCAATCATGGTCTCGTGCCCCAGGCCCCAGCTAGTGAGTGGCCGGAAGTCTCCCCGTAGAAGACCCGGGTGGTTCCCGTGTCTGCAGCGGCCCTGCTTCAGCCGCTCCCTGGATCAGTCAGGGCTGTCCAGAGAAACAGAGCCAACAGGATGTGTATAGAGGGAACGAAAGGTATTCAGGAATTGGCTCACAGAACCGTGGAGGCTGGCGAATCCACAGGGCAGACTGGAGACTCAGGGCAGAGCTGATGCTGCAGCTCGAGTCCCCAAGGCTGCCGGGAGGCAGAATTCCTGGTCTCCGAAGGCCTTCAACTGATTGCATGTGGCCCACCCACATTTAGAGGGTCATATGCTCTACTCAGAGTCAGCCAATTTAAACGTTAATCTCAGATTAAAATGACCTTCCCAGTGACATCTAGACTGGTGTTTGGCCAAGTACTTGGATACCGTGGCCTGGCCAAGTGGACATACAAAATCAAACATCAACCCCACGGATCTCTTCAGACTTTGATTTTCTGAGCACCCGCCATTCCCTGGTCTCGGGCGGCAGATGGGCTCCCGCAGACTCACGCCTGACTGACATCCCTCAGTGGAAGGACATGCACAGCAGTGCCAGGTGGAAAGGCAGGGCTGCTCCAGCCCCCCAGGTTTGGGGGGGGGGCTCCCCCGACGTGTCTGTCTGAATGTTCCAGAACCCTGAGCATTCAAAGGATTCATTCGGGCTGGAAAAAGAGAAAGCCTCAGTCAAAGCGGCTTCCCTCTGGTGAGCCGGTGCGGCCACAGCCCTGACGGAGAGCGTGATTCACCAGCCTGTTTGATGTTGGGCAGGGCCACTCCTCCCCCCCAAGCCCCCCCATCCCCTCCTACCCGTCCTGCCTGAGGCTGTGCACCCCCAAATCTGTGGCCAGAACCTTGAACGTCGGTACGCCTGAAAGGCCGGGGGAGCCAGCGCCTGGCAAGTGGCAGCGTGGCGGGCATGGGGGCGGCCCCGGCACTCAGGGCAGAGCCTTCCTGTGGATGCCAGGGTGTCAGCGGGGGCCACATGCCGGAGCCACAACATCAGTTATTTCCAGGGTCCGGAGGCTATTCTAGTTGTTTCCGAGAGTTGCTTTCCAAATACAACTCTAGAAACCAAGCTCCTGTGGCTCATCCGAGGCAGGCCTGGGAGTGGCCAGCATGCTCAGGACAGTGGCAATTGTCACCGCATGTGGGTAGCAGTGTCCCCGCGGTGAACCCAGAGGCCGGCCTGGAGACCTGGCAGCACAGGGGACAAGGTCGGGCGTCCTTGGCTTGTGGGGTGCAGGGTCCAGGGTGCAGAGGCGCCACCCCGGTGGCAGACCTGGGGGGAGTTCTCAAAGCCTCCCTCACCCCTGCCTAGTCTCGCCCGCTCACACCCACATGGCTGCTCCTTTGTCACCTTGCAGGTGGGAAGGCAGGGGGCCGAACCGTGCTGGCTGTTCCTCCAGCACAGAGGAGACCAGGACCCCTTCACCCAGCACCCAGCCCCCAGCCCTGCCCGGGTGAGCAGAGTGGGGTGGCACCCTCTGCTGTGACCCCACCAGCCCCCCAGATCCCTGGGCCCTGGCCAGCTCGGGCTGCCAGAGACACAACGTGGAAGGGACTGTGTGGTGGCCCCTCCGATGTGGACAGGCTCTTCCAGAGCCGCCCGGACTGGGGCAGGGGTGGGGGGGGGAGGGGTGGACCTTGGACTAAATCCTAAAGAGGGCTCTGTCTCTCCCTGACCTTCTGTCCAAAATCTGGGCAGCTCCTGCTGAGGGACCCAGTCCCTTCTTTAATCTTTTTTAAATCGTGGTAGAACACACATAACTTAAAACCTACCATTAGTGATCACACACACGCAGAGTTGTGCAACCACCACCTTTGTCTAGTTCCAGAACATTCCATCACACCAAAAAGTAACCCGGGCCTCATCAGCTGTCACCCCTCCCCCAGCGCCTGGCCCCCCCCCACCAGCCCCCTTCCTGTCCCGGGATGAGCCCGTTCTGGACATTTCACACACGTGGACTCACACCCCGTGTGGCCTCTTGTGTCTGGGTCCCCCCCTGAGCGTCGTGTGTTCGGGGTCCGAACGCGGGGCGGCAGGCGTGGGGCCTCTCGCTCCTGCTCGCGGCTGAGTGTTGTGCGCGTGCGCGGTGGACACTGTGTGTATCCGCTCACCTGCGGGGGTGCTCCTGGGTTGTTCCCGCCATGTTGGCAGTGGACGTGGCCATGGCCGCCCGCCTGACCTCTCCTCTCCCGTCCTTGTGCCCACGCACAGGTGTCCAAAGCCTCATCGGAACTCATGAGCTACTGCGAGCAGCACGCCCGGAATGACCCCCTGCTGGTCGGAGTCCCCGCGTCCGAGAACCCCTTTAAGGACAAGAAGCCCTGTATTATTCTGTAGCGTTGTCCCTCCGTGTGTCCCTGCCTGTGTCTCTCGCTCCGCTAGGGCGTCTGCACCACGCACTCCGGCAACACCTCTCATGTCCCCAAACCTCCGGTTCCGGAAGGAACGCGAGCCGCTGCCTCCACGGATGGGGTAAACTCCTCTCCCGGCCCGGCCAGAAGATGACGCTGGGGCCGCGGCCGCTTCCCATCAGGAGTAACAGAGATCCCGAGTGACGTGGTAACAATTTTCGGAAACTCTGGGTTGCCGGGGGGCTGCGGTCCAGAGCCCGGCCGCGGCGCGAGAAGGGAAGAAGGACTGGCCGCTGGCCCCCTGGCGCCCCGGCGGGTGGCCAGTCTCACCCGCTGGGCCGTTTGTGAAACACTTGGCCAGGTCCCTGCTGCCGTGTTCTTTTTCTCCTAAGCAGAGGAAAATTGGGTGGTGGGGGGCGGGTCATGGGAAACCTCTTTGGAAACTGGTCTCCTTTTCAGTTAAGCGGTTGTTATTCCGCAGCGCTGGGCCCAGAGCTGGGGGGCTGAGCCTGCAGCTGACGGTTGTTTAAAATGCACCCAGGGAATTTAGGGGCCGGGAAGGGGGCTTTGTCTGTGACGTGCACCCCGTGCGGCCAAGTGTCGCCCTGCTGCGTGGCATGTGTGCGGCCTCTGTACGGCATGCACCACCCAACAGCCAGGCCGTGGCCCCCCGCCCTTTCCTGGGACCCCACCCATCCCACAAAGGGATTCTCCGCAACTTGTCCCGCTCACCGGAATGGCCGGCGGCGTTCCGTCCGGTGTTGAGCACGAAACGTCGACGTGGGCCGTGGTCACACCTGGCTCTTCCGGGTTGTTGTGTCGTGTTGTGTTTTTTTCCACTTTAGTGCATCGCTACGGCCATTTTGCAAAGAGGAATGCAGCCAGAGGAGGCCCTTCCTGGGGGGCCAAAAGGTGTTAGGTGACCAGAAGGAGCCACAGGGCCTCACCCGTGTGACTCCTCGCCCTTCCCTTCCCTGCAGTGGTTCGTCTTTAGTCCCTTGGCCTCTGGTACGACCCGGGCAGTGGAAGGAGCCGGAGGTACACGGAGGGCACAAGGCACACCCGTCCCCACACCCCCACCCCCCCGCCCCGCACCAGGACAGGCCTCACCCCAGGGCCTCGTGCGGACCTCCATGCTCCTGCCCCCACTCGAGCCCCCTGCTAGTGCCAAGGCCCAAATCCCACCAACGCTACGCTCAGGGGGACGGAGGATGTGTGCACGGGCTGGCGGGTGACTCCCCCCTGGTGTGCGGGCTGTAGGCCTGGCCTCGCTCCCCGGCTCCCAGCTCTCTCCGGCCGGTCCGGGAGCACCAGGGGCTTTGGGGAGCCCAGCCTCTCCAAACCTGCGGTTGGATGGGGAAGCCTTGGCCGCCTTTCATTGGGCAGGGAGCCAGCCTCTCACTGTCCCCCACAGAGCAGCAAGAGGGAACAAAACCCGTTCCCCACCGGGGAGGCCGGGGCGCAGCAGGATCTACCCAGAGACTGGGGGTGGGGGCGGCTGGCAGGGTGAGGCCTGTCCAGGCCACTTCTGTGCAAGAAGCCTTAATCCCTGAGCCCCAACCTTCCCCTGCGTCCCCACTGTCCTGGTCTAATGCTCTGGCCGTGGGGCCCCACCCCAGCGGCCCCCCAGAGAGGCCAGCGGGAGGGGAGGCGAGGTGAAACCCAGGAGCCCGGCTGAGGGCCGAGAGGTTGAACCGAGTCCGGCAGCCACAGCGCCCCCCCCCCCCAGCCCTGAAGTGAACCTAGGTCAGAGCCCCCCCGGGGCTGAGGGGTCTGAGTAAACTAGGCCCAGAGAGGGTGAGGATGGGCCGTACTCCCCGCCCCCATCCTGCCCCAGGAGCCCCAGCCTCGGCCCAGGGAGGTGGCTGTCACAGGAGCCCCACCACGGGTGTCTTTCTGAGTGAGAAAAACCCTTCCTTTTGCCTTCTCAAGTAAATCTCCGTGTCTGTAGTGTAGAACTGGAGGGCCCGTGCTTCCCAGGCCAGTGTCCTGCATGAACACGTGTGCAGGGCTCTGCGGGAGCTGGCGGGTGGCAGCCCGCATTTCAGCCACATCAAGAGGGGGCATTAAGGGCACGCCGCCCCCCAAAATAAACAGTGGCAGGAGACACAGGGTTTCCCTTTCTTTAGCCTGCCTGGGTGTCCCCCGGGGCTGACAGCTGGGGCCCCTTCCCTCCCCTCCCCTCCCCCACTCCAGAAGGAGCTAGAAGGCACACTCCTCCCCACAGCGGTCCCCCAGGCCAAGAATTAAGTGACTGGGTGGTGGTGACCTCTGGCCCCCAGGGATGTGCGGTCCTTCTTCCTGTGACCCTGGCTGACCCCCTCCATGTCCGGGCGCTGGACCTCCAGGCAGCTCATCCGTGTCTGTGGGGCCCCAGCCCCACCGAGCTCTGGGGGCAGGAAAAGGCCACCAGCCCACCCGAGGGCGAGTGACCAGGAGCAACTTCCAGGCCCAGGGGAGGCCACCGAGGGTTGCTCGTCCTTCAAGAACACTTAGAAAAAGCCAGCCTGCCACGGAGTCTCTGGAAAAGAAGCCCTAACCATGGCCAAACATTGTACAGACCGGTTCCGGTCCGCAGAAGCCATCTGTGGTTCTAGCAGGTTCTACCCCGTCTCCGTTTGGATGTTCAGTGGCTTTTATTTCTGATTTTAAAAAAATTTCCAGGTGTCTACACCCACTTTGCAGTGTTTTAATATTGTGTGGAATTGTTCATACAGAGTGAACCGATCCCCAGTGCAAAGGCTCACTGGTCCTTCTGTCCATGCCCCCTGCCTGCTGGGGGTGGGGGTCGGGGCAGGACAGGCTGGTCCCCTCCCCTGGCTGCTGGGCGGGTACCCCAGATGGAGCGTGGCCTCAGGCGGCCCCAGAGAACAGCTGTCAGCTTCGACAGGCTTTCCAGCCTGTTGTTAGAAAACCTCGAGGAGCGAAGTTCGAGGACCGCTAGCCCTGTGCCCCGCGGTTCGAGATTGTTTCCGTCCAGCGTGGCCTGTAGGAGGGCGCGTCACTCTGCTGAGGGCTTGGAGTGCTCCGGGCCTGTTGTCCCCTGTGTCCAGGCACCAGGGGCCACCGGGGAGCCCAGGGGACAGGCCAAGTGAGTCACGGTCCCAATTCAGACCAGACAGTGGAGAGTTCGATTTTTGGTAACAAATCTGTAAATGAGAGATTCCGACCCCCGAGCAGAGGACTTTGTGTAAGACATTTATAGATTCCACTACATAAACATGGTCTACTTTGCAGTCAAGTACCCTGCCACTGGGCTATGCCTCTGAAATTACCCACTTCGTATCAAAAAGCGTAAGATTAGACGTCAATTCAAAAACTCAAATGGAGAATTAGGACCTTATGCAACAGCCCACGTCTGGGTGTGCCAACAGCAGCCGCCAGGGTCCCTTAGCGGATGAAGGATAAACACGATGTGGTCCATCCACACGCCGGAATGTGACCCAGCCTCAGGAAGGAAGGACGTCCTGCCACCTGCCACCACGTGGACGGACTTGGAGGTCACGGTGTGCAGTGACAGGAGCCAGACACAGAAGGACACATCCCGCGTGACCCCACGCACAGGGGGTCCCCAGAGGAGTCCTGTCCACAGAGACAGAGAGTAGATGGTGGGAGCCAGGGCTGGGGAGTCAGTGCTTCATGGGAACAGGGTTTCAGTCTGGGGAGATGGAAAGTTCTGGAGACAGGTGGTGGGGGCGGCTGCACCACAGCGTGCATGTGCTTGAGGTCAATGTACTTAGAATGTTAAAACGGTAAACTTCACGTCGTGAACTTCACCACAAAAAGGGAAAAACTCACAACCTTGCCGAACACCCCCCCGAATGGCTACAATGTAGGACTCGGTTGGCCGGGTCGTGCAGCACGGCCCGTGTGGAGCTAAGCACGTACCTGCTGTAGCGCCTGGCACTCTGCTCACGCGCCTTCACCCAAGAGACCGAAACGTGTGTCCACAGAAGGTGCTGGGAGGAACGTCCAGAGCAGCTTTTGTCCCAATGGTCAGAAACTGAAACTATCCCAGGCATTCAGCAACAGGTGGATGGATGAACAGACTGGAATCCGTGCCTGCCCCAGAGTCCCACTCCGCAGGATCAGGGGTCGGCCACTACCAAGTGCAGGAACCTAGCTGCCTCTCAGTAAGCCCGAAATAGACAAGAGCATGGCCAGTAGAGTCCACGGATAGAGAACGTTCTGGAACAGGCGAGCCTGGGCACGGCCTGCGTGGTCGGGAGAATGACCCCCAAAGACGTCCACATCCTGATCTCCAGAACCTGGGGCTACGTCGCCTTACGTGGGGCAAGAGGAATCCCGCAGAGACGTGGAGCTGACCATCTAGAGATAGGGGTGACCCGGGGGCCCAGTGTCCCCACAAGGGCCTCACACGTGGCGCCTTGGGAGGCCGGCAAAGGCAGGGACTATGTGAAGGAGGCCAATCTGAGAAGGCCCCACGCTGTGACATTCTGGAAGAGCCATGATACGGAAACCGTACAAAGATCACGGCTGGGGGAGAGCGGGGAGAGTGAACAGATGAGCATTTGGGGGAGATTTTTAGGGCACCGACACTGTTCTGCAGGACGCAGTCACCATGGAGACGCAGCATTATACGTTCAGCAAACCCCGCAGAATGCCCGCCACCAAGAGTGAGCCTGAGCGGTAACCGTGGACCACACTGGTGCAGTGCACAGGCCGGCATCCTGCGCCTGAATCCGGCAGGCCTGGTCTCCCCAATCCAGGGGCCCGCTGGGCATCATGCCTCCAGAAAGGAGGAAGGAGGGCCAGACGCCGTACCTGAGCCCTGGCTAGGAGGGCAGACCCCACACCAGCGGTGCCAGGAGACCCCGAGGTGGGAGCCCCCCAACTCCTCCCCCCCCCCCCCCGCACACTGTGATCTCCACCCCCAGGTCTCGGAGCAGAGTAAGGCACTTCAAGAATGGAGCCATGCGTCCTGACCCACGCACACGGGGAAGGCCTGGTGGCTTTCCTGACCTGCACATGCTCGGGGCGGGGGGTCCCGCACCTGCTGCCACCATCACGGGCGCCTCACCCGGGGGGGGGGGGTGCAGGGGCTGCTGTGGCGAAGGACCACCAGCTGGGTGGCTCCAAACAACGGGCACTTTCGCGCTCGTGTTCCGATGTGCTTCCCGCCCCCTCAGTGGCTCCCGACGTCCCTCGGCTGGGAGCGTGGTCTCCCATCTCCGCCCATCGTCACCAGGCCCCCTCCGTGTCTCTGTGTCCCTTCTCTTCTTGTAGGGACACCAGTCGCTGGATGCAGGGCCCACCCAACTCAACCGCATCCCAACCAATTACATCTGCAAAGACCCTCTGTCCAAAGAAGGTCACCTTGTGAGGTCCCAGGTGGATGTGAATTTGGGGAAGACACCAGTCAGGTGCAGCAGACATTTCCGGATGGTTTCATTTGACCGTAGAGATATCTCGTGCACTCCCACCAAGCACACTTCACTGACTCACTACGGGCCTGTCAAACGGCTGCCGGTCCAGAGACAGAGTGAGGCCCACAAAGTCAACAGTCATCGCCGCACAAAGGAGGGGACGTGGCTCCACCTGGGCGGTGGGGGGGGGGGGGTTGGAAGGTCAGGAGAGGCTTTGGACAGGGGCTCCAGCTGGGCTGGTGCATTGGGTTCAATTGGGTCCCCCCAAAATCCGCATTCTAGTCCTGACCCCCAGTACCTGTGAATGCACACTTAAGTGGAAATAGGGGATCCGCAGGTGGTGACACTGGGTTAGGGTGGCCCCACATCCGGTGACCGGGGTCTGCGGACGAGAAAGGAGGGACATTTGGGTACCAGGCTGCAGGGGAGACACGCAGGAGAGGCCAGAGCCGTGGCTCGGGAAGCTGGGAGGGGCGCCTCAGGGGAGCAGCCAGAGCCGGGGTCCGGGGGCAGGATGCAGGGGCGGCAGGCAGAGGGCCGGTGGCACCCAAGGCTGGAGAAGCAGACAGAGGACAGAAAACAGAGGGTCTTAGGGGTCATGCCAAGGAGTCCAAAATGTTTCCGGTCGGCTCTGGGGACTGGAGGGACGGCAGCCAGCCAGAAGGGGCCACCGGGCCAGGAGGACCACTGAGTCAGAGTGGCCCACAGAGGCGGTAACCACATTCAGAACGGTGGTCATTGCGGTCACTACACAAACCATCTCCAGAGACCCCACCCTTTTCAACCCATGAGGGAAGCAACTGGAAAATTCTGAGTCACGAGGCCTCTCGGGGGACCAGCTGCATGATTTCTGGGACCCCTTAGTCAAGGTGAAAAATTTCAGGATGGTAACAGTGGAACATTCCAGCAAGCCCCACCCAGGTCCGTGCAGGCCACGTCCTCTCTCCCCCTTCCTCCCCCTCCCCCCACCCCATGCCCCACTCGGAAGATGGTTTGTTAGGAACAAGGGCACCTGTGACCCGCCCCACACCCGAGAAATGCAGGGAGACACTCGGCGACCTCGAGTTCTACGCCACAAAACCTCTGCTCGAGAGATGGCGTAAACTTCCAAAAACCAACAAAAACCCCGTGTCCCTGTCAAATGCAACTGACTGCGTTTCATTTATGAAATCAAGAGGCGAATCTTTCACTCGGATCGCGTTTCCAAGATGCCGGAGACACAGCGGCCCCATCAGGGCGGCCGTCCAGCGTGCTTGGGGTCGTCCTCTGAGCTTCCGAGCACAAAGCACCCAGCAGTGCAGGGTGGGGGTGTGGATGCAGGGCAGAGAACACGGAACTGGGACGCCCCATCTGCGTCCATCCCCAAAACTGACCTCAGCGCCTCTTCTGGGCCTTTATGCTCCACTCCAAGAGAAGGTGTGAGCGGGAGGCCTGGGCTCGAGACTCGGAGACCCACCAGCGCTTTGCAAATAGCGATCGATCGATCGATCGTGTTGTTTCTCCTACAGTTTCTTCACCCTGTTCTGGTGTTTCTTCTTTGAAATGCATTTTGAGACCGTCCGTCCGCAGGGGGTTCTTTGTGGTGAAGAGGCCCCGGGCACAACCAAGATGAAACTCTCCGCCCCGTGACAGAAGCATCAAAATATGGGAAGGTAGACCGGCAGGGGCTACTCGCAAGGCTGGTCCTAACACTGTTTCCTTTCCGTGCCTTCCGGTTCCTGGCTCTGCAGAAGGCCACGCCACCCCGGGTCGGCCGGGCTCATTCAGGAGGCCTACTGGACAGGACTTTGGGGATCAATACGTATGGGACGGACAAGGAGGGGGCCGCCCGGAAAGCTCCGGAGCCCCGCCCACCTCTCTCGTTGGGCCCATATGCGGGTTTTTCCCCCTCCATTGTGACCTGCCATGGCACAGGCTGCCTGCCGGTTGCTGTGACCTTGGTCGGGGCGGCCCTGCAGCCCAAGCAATCCCTGAAGGCGCTGGTGCAGAAGGGCGGCAGCTGCCCGCCCCACTGGGAGCCGGGACGACTGGTCTCTCCTTGAAGGGATGTGGACAGCACAGCTCCACACCCACCAGCCGTGGGGACCTTGACCCTCTGTGTTTAATTCATTCTTCTCTGTACATGGCAGACCCCACTACAGAGAGGCCCCTGGAAACAGGCCGACAAGCCAGAGGAGAATGAGCACCACCAGGGAGCACTCGTGATCACTGGAAAGCGTGTAGCCGCACTGGGGAACCGGCAGGCGGACGTTCATGAGCTGTGGTGCTAAAGCCATGCGCCGACTTCAATCCTGACTGTGGGGACTTGTGCCTTCGCTCCTCCCAAAGCCTGGGGCCCTGCGGTCCCCTCCCCTCCCGGCCGGCCCTAGAGGTTCCCAGGAAGCCCCCGCGGGCGGGCAGCGTCCCTCCCCCAGAGATCCAGCGACACGAGGGGGAACCCCACGTGAGGGGCCTCCAGGCCGCAGCAAGGGCTCGGGGATGGGGGTTGGGGGCTCCCCCCGGGCGACCGCATCAGGCTCCGCCCTTTGTGCAGCACGCGTGTGGCCGGTCTGCGGAACCCGGCGCAGGGTTGACAGTGGAAAGAGTGACGTGAGGCCTCGCTGGCGAGCCAGCCCCAAGAATGTGGCACTCTTTCTGGCCAAAATGTATCACTCTGGGAAGAACTCCAAGCCCAAGGTTGAGAGAGGAATCTTTCCCGCGCTCAGAACCCGGTCTGGAGGCCCACACGGAAGCCAAACGGGGTCAGGTGCAGACCGGGCCAGCCAGCCGGGGTCCAGGGGCTCCATCCCGGCTCTGCCCCTCACTAGCCCTCGGAGCTCATGCAGGGACCACACCCCTCCCGTTCCTTCCGTTTCCGTGGGGGGTCTCGGTGATGTCTCCTCACTCCGCTCCTCTATGACCAGGAAAACAAGAACGTTCAGGAAAAGCCCCGCTTTCTACTGCCAGGTGATTTACCTGCCTCCAACCTGTTCCCTGCACATCAAGAGAATTGAGAGAGGTTCTGAGTTTGGCAAACGCTCGGGTCCCCATCCTCGAAGTCACGCGGGCCTGTCTCTGGAGAGGAGAGATTCTCAGACCAGGACAGTCTGGGCTCGAGCATGGGGTCAGAGCCTACCGCCCCCCGTCCTGGGGGAATGGGCGGAGCATACTGGCTTCCGGGCAAAACAAAGCCCAAGCCGGGCCCTTAGTCCCAGCCCCCACTGGGAAAAAGTAGCAGAAGCCACCCTCCTCCCCACACTGCCGCTGTCCTGTCTGTCCGACAACCTCATCCTGGCCACCTTTGGGGCAGAGGGAGGGAGGAAGTGCCCTTCACGTCTGGTCGCTTTCCTGGCCAGCACACTTTGAAACATACTGTCCGTGGGTTCCTGGAGGCTCCGTTTTCGGAAGACAGCTTCTCAGATGCCCAAGGCAGTGGACGTGGGCCAGGCCTGGGGAGCCTGCGGTCTTCCCTGGAGCGTTTCCGGAGGCCGGGAACCAGGGGACGCCTCAGCACCGGACCTGCACGGAGGCACAAGGTGAAATGGAAGAGCAACAGGCAGGACAGGTTCCACCACCGAGGTAGCCGGGGGACTTCCAGCAACTTCCGCCTCTGCACCCAGCTTCCTCCTCTGGAGAAAGAGGACAATTAGTGGCACCGAGGTGGTCGTGAAGATAGTTAATAGGCACAAAGGACATGATAAGCGTTGGAAAAGTAAAGCTGGCTGTGACGCTCTCAACTTTCAACGGCCTGTGGTGCAAATGAGTGACCACTGTCCCTTCTGACTCCTGCAAGCATTTCCTGCTAACTGCTGACCCCACGTTTACTATCTGTTCACGGCCTTATCTCCCCAGTCAGACCATCCTGTCTGGGGGACACGCAACGGGCTCACAGAAATAAACTGGCGGAAAAAAAATTAAAAATACATGTAAAGACAGCGTTGTCCACTGTCCTGGGGGCTGTGATCCAAGGCGACGCAAGGGGCATATAGGGTCCCGGAAGGCAGGTCCCTGCACGGTGGGGCTGGGGAGACGGAGGGGGTGCCTGTGGTCCGGTGTGTGTCGGGGGCAGTGTGTGTGTGTGTGTGTGTGTGTGTGTGTGTGAGAGAGAGAGAGAGAGAGAGAGAGAGCTGGAGTGGGGGGGGGGGGGAGGTTGCTGGTGTTGGAGCTGGGGACAATATCCTGGGGGTGGGGACAGTTGGGGATAGTGTCCAGGAGATGGTGTGGGAGACGGGGGACAGTGTCCCAGGGGACCTTGGTTCTGGGGTGGGAAGCTGGTATCCCGGGGGACGTGTCCAGGGTGGGGGGGATGGTGTTCTGGGGGCTGGCATTGGGGGTGGGGCAGGGAGGGGGCAACTGTGTGGGCGGGGGTTGAGGGGCCGTGTCCCCGAAGTACCCCGTGCCCCAGGGTGGGGATTCGGTGTCCCACCATGGGGGAACGGTGCCTGGGCAGGAAAGGGTGGTGGGGAGGGATGGTGTCCGGGGCGGGGTGAGGAAGGGGACCCAGTACGCCAGGGTGGGGGTCCAGTGTCCGGGGGTAGAGGACGGTATCCCAGGGGGGGCAGTGTCAGGGAGTGGGGATGGGCAGGGGGCCGGTGTCCCGGAGGGCTGGTGTCCCAGGGTGGGGGTCAGGTGTCCAGGGTCGGGGCTGGTGACCCGGGACGAGGGGTGTGAGGGAAGGAGGGAGGGGGCGGTGTCCCAGGATGGGGTCGCCGGTGGAGGAACGGGTTCCGGGGGCCTCGGGAGCCAGAGAGCGAGCGGAGCCGCCTTCCAGCGTCTCGAACCCCCGAAGCCCCCGGGGAACCGAATGCACCCCCTTCTCTGGGCCTCGCGTCCACCGCCGACCCTGCAGGGAGCAGGAGGAGCGGAAGCAGGTGGCCGCCCTCCGGGGTCTCCCCGGAACCTGCCCCCTGACCCCACGCCTCCAGGCTCTTCTGGAGGCTGCGCCCGAGGCGAGGGGAGAGGCGGGCCCTCCAAGGCGGCCTCCGATTGGCTGAACTTGCCGGCGACGAGGGCAGTGTTCACAAGTGCAGTCCGAGGGGCGGAGCCTCCAGCCCGGGGCCCGCCCACCCCCGAGGCAATAAAAGGCAGGAAGAAGCCCCGCCCCCCGGCCGTAAGTGGGCACGTGGGTGCAGAGCCCTTCTCTCTACTCCAGAGCCTGGGTGATCTTAACACACATTTCGGCTTGTCACTTCCGATTAAATCTTTCCATGATTAATTACAGCTTGTGGCCTAGTCACAGGAGTCCTATACAGCTTTCTTTCTTGTTTTTTTCAGTGCAAGTATGACTCAACTATTAAATGAGACGTATTATTACATGAGACATATTTATACTAAAAAGTTACTTATTGTTTATCTAAAACCCGTGTAACTGGGTATCTTGCATTCTATCTGGCAACCCTATTTATAAGAATTTGTTCATCGTTGTGACCACCTGATCAGTGGGGCCACGGACCCCAGACTGTGAGCTCCAGGAGGGCAGGCACCTGTCAGTGTTCCCTGCTGCCCCGTCCCAAGCTGCCTGTGGTAGGCTGAATAATGGTCCCCACAAAGATATCCACATCCTGATATCTGGAACCAGCGTATCTTACAAATTTTGCTGATGGGACTAAATTAAAGATCTTGAGATGGGGAGAATACCCTGGATGGGGCGGGGGGGGGGGGGGGGGGGAGGGGGCGCTGGCGGGGAAGGGAGGCACGGCAATGGCATCACAAGGTTTCTGATAAGAGGGAGGCGGGGGGGGGGGCGCCTGGATGGCTCAGCCGGTTGAGCATCTGACTTCAGCTCAGGTCATGATCTCGAGGTTCATGAGCGCAGGCCCCACACTGGGTTCACGGCTGCCAGCGCAGAACCCTCTTCAGATCCTCTGTCCCCCCTCTCTCTGGCCATCCCCTGCTTGTGCTGTCTCTCTAAAATAAATAAACACTCGGGGCGCCTGGGTGGCGCAGTCGGTTGTGCGTCCGACTTCAGCCAGGTCACGATCTCGCGGTCCGTGAGTTCGAGCCCCGCGTCCGGCTCTGGGCTGATGGCTCAGAGCCTGGAGCCTGTTTCCGATTCTGTGTCTCCCTCTCTCTCTGCCCCTCCCCCATTCATGCTCTGTCTCTTTCTGTCCCAAAAATAAATAAACGTTGAAAAAAAATTAAAAAAAAAATAAAATAAACACTTAAAAAATTATGAGGGAGGCAGGAGGGTCAGAGTGGAGGAGAGAAGTAAGGTGACGCTAGAAGGCACAGGAACGGGCATGTGAGGCAGGACCACGAACCAAGGGATGGGAGGGCGCTTCTAGACACGGGACAAGGTAGGGATGTGGATTCTCCCCCGGAGACTGCAGAAGGAACACAGTCTTGCAGAAACCTTGAGCCCAGTAAGACCGATTTCTGACTTCTGACCTCCGGAACTGTAAGAGAACAAATCTCTTCTCTTGTGGTGACTCATGACAGCAGCCATAGGAAATTCACTCAGTGCCCAACAAATATTTGCTGAATGAGCAAAAGCACGTCTGAAAGAATGCAAAAGGCAGCTATGGAATACGGTGTGGGTCAGAGCCAGGAGACCACACTGGCCTCCCGTGTGTCACCAGTCATGAGACCCTTGGCCATGAGATCATTCCAGAGCCTTGGTTTCTTCATCTGTAGTGTGGGGTCCCTCCTGCCAGCCTCAAGGACTGTGAGGGGTCAGGAGGTGACTGGACAGTGGTCACAGGGTGTGTGTGGAGCCAGCTAGAACCGCGACCTGCCCTCTCATCTCCAGCCAGACTCCAGCCATCACAGTGTCCTTTCCGGAGCCACCTGCTCCGTCACCTGCCAGGACCTCCTCTAAGAACTTTCGTGTATTCACACTCATGTTTACAATGACTCCATTTCAATAATTACCGCGGGTTCCTGAAGGTGGCAGCTGAGGCAAGGGGAGATAAAGTCAATACCCCAAGGTTACCCAGCTGTTCAGTTGTAAAGTGTGGATGGACTGAAACCATCAGGGAAGGAGCCTAAGGTGGGTGTGGCCCACTCCTGCGTCCTCTCTGTGCCTCAGTCCACCCTCACCAAGCCGACCTCCCTCCCTCTCGGGGACATGGGAGCCCCCGCGTGCAAAGGGTGTGGCGGTCAAGACTGGTTCTCAGCAGAGTAGACCTGTCACACCCTGAAAGGAGGTGAGAGGTCAGAGACTGGGGAGCCCCACCTTGCCCTGGAGATGGAATTCATCTGTGGGATGTCATGGATTCCTGGAGGCCAGAATGTCTGGCTCACCTGGCGTGGGGGAACGCCCTTGAGACCTCCCTCTCCCTCACCCCAACCAGGAAATATGGGGGTCTCCCCGCTCCAGGTCTGCCCCAGGGAGATGCCGGTCTCCAGGGGGCTGTGTGTCCTCGTCTGCCCTTTACGACCGACCGAGGCAAGCCTTGGGTCAGCAGGGAGGAGGGGGAGGAAGGGGAGGAGGGGGAGGAGGGCCAGAAGAGGGAGAGGCGGGTGGCCAGCCTGGGTGGAGGAATCCCCAAACCAGCTAAAAATAGCCAGGGAAATTATTCCAACACCTTCCCAAAATAGAAAACAACCTCCCCGCCCAACAAAAGGCTCGGGCAGCTGGGGGGGGGGGGGGCAGGGAGAGGGGGCGGTGATGAAGAAAGCTGGCCTCGGGCAACCCCTCCCCAAGCCCAAGACTTGCTAACCCCCTCAGGCTCTATCTGCCCAGCTGCCCTCCCCAGGGGCTGGCTGTGCGCTCACCCCGGGATCCGGATGGCGGGCACGCCCAGGAGGGGTGGGGACCCTGGAAAGTGGATCCCGACACCCCCCCACCCGCCGCCCGGGCCCAAGGGCCGCTGACCGGGGGAACTGGGAGGGCCCGCCACCCAGGCTAAAAATAGCCTGCATCTCCGCCCAAGCTATTTTTAGTCCTTTCCCCGAGGCCTCAGCACAAAGGCAGCCACCGATGGGCACACCCCGCCGGGCAGCCCGGGCGCCTCTGGCCACCGCAGCGGCCGGAGTTGGGGGCAGACCCACAGTGCGGACAGATGTGGCTTGAGCGCCCGACCTGCCGGCTGGCGCCAGGGCGCCCCCAAGCCCTCCTGCTGCCGAAGAGCGAGGGAGACACGCGGGCAGGGGGTCTGGGCCCCAGAAGGCGCCGGGCCTGCCCTCTCTCTGGATCGGGGAAGAGTGGGGGGGGGGGGCGGGTCTCGGATCCCCGAAATGACAACCGAGCAACGGGCAGCCGCTGCCTCAGTGTCCGCATCTGTGAAACGGGAGCCAGCGGCGCACAGCGCGCGGCCTCGGCCAGGCGGGGCCGCCGGGCCCGGGTGCCTTCCGTTCCTCCGGTCCCGCTCCCGCCCGGGCGGCTCCAGAGACGCAGGGGCTGATGTCATCGCAGCCCAGTCCGGCCTCCGGCGCCGCCGTCATGGGCGTTACTGCGCCAGGGAATCCCGGCCCCCGCGCGGGGCCCCCGTGGAAACCCGTGACGCCAGCGCCGCCGCCGCCGCCGCAGGTCTTCCGGCCGGCGCCCGGGCGGGGCGGGGCCGGGGCGGGGCGTGCTCCCGCGCGGCGCCCCACCCCCACGCGTCCCAGGGCGCGCATGCACGCTGCACCAAGCCCGCGCGCGCGCGCCCTCGCAGGCCCGGGGTGTGTAGGCCTGCGCGGGGGGGGGGGGGGGGGGCGAGCGCGTGCGTGCTCCGAAGCCCCCGGACGCGGTCCCGCGTGGAAGGCACGTGGGCAGGCGTGCCCGGCCCTGGCCGGCTCTACGGAGGGGGTGGGAACGCAGGCCTGAGCCTCCAGGGCCTGTCCGGGATGTGTGGGGTGGAGGAGGGGAGCGGGGGCACCCAGCCCGGACACACATACACACGCGCACACTCACACACTCCTCACACACTCCCCGCCGGGCTCCCTGGCCTGTGGGTGTGGGGCCGCAGCGATGACTCCGAGCCTGTTCACTGTCTCCCCGCCAGTCTGGGAGCTAATTACTGTCAGGACGAGACGGGTTGGCTGGAAAGATGAACAAATCGCAGTGTGTCTGCAGCACGTCTGGGTCTGCAGGCCCACCAGCGTCTGTTCCCAGGGTGTGGGGCATGACAGCCGTGCCGCTGTGCGTGCAGGGGGCGCCTTGGGCATTTGCTTGGGTCCTGCAGGGCCTGGGCTGGGTGATGGACGCAGCAGCCATCCTGCCTGCTGGGTGTGTGTGTGTGTGTGTGTGTGTGCGCGCGTGAGACAGATCTGTGGGAGCGTCTAGTCTCCTTGTATATAAAATGGATCTAATAATAGCACTTAGCTCCTAGATTAAGAGGAATAAATGAATTCATGAACATGAAGTGTGTACTCCTCATGGGGCCCAGGAATCCCTCCCCTAAGTGTTTTCCAAGAGAAATGAAAACTTAGGTCCACACCACGACCCCGAGGTGAATGTTCATAGCAGCTTTACTCTTAATTACCAGAAACTGCAAACTACCCAGCTCTGCATCCCTGGAAAACCCATCCTGACTGGAACAGTCAGCAATACAGACCTTGACAAGCCTGGGGGGGGGAGGGAGGGAAGCAGACACAGGAGGCCACACAGTGTGCGTCCGTCCACGAATGTGAAGCGACCGGAACAGGCTCATCCACAGACAGAAAGGGTGTTAGAGGCTGTCAGGGGCTGGGGTGAAGGTGATACTAATGGAGACAGAATTTCTTTTTTCAGGGTGAGAAATATTTTGGAATTAGGTAGAGGTGATGGCTGCACAAGTCTGTGAAAACACGAAAAAACTTCAAGGGGTGAATTTTGTGGTATGTGAATTACATTTTTTAAAAACACAGTGGGTTTTTTTTCCATATTTATTTTGAGAGAGAGAGCACGCAAGCAGGAGAGAAGCAGAGAGAGAGAGAGAGAGAGAGAGAGAGAGAGGGAGAGAGAGAATCCCAAGCAGGCTCCGAGCTGTAGGCACAGCACCTGATGCGGGGCTGGAACTCACAAACCGTGAGGTCATGACCTGAGCCAAAATCAAGAGTCCGATGCCCAACTGACTGAGCCACCCAGGAGCCCCTACACCTTTTTCTTTTTTTTTTTTTAAATTTTTTTTAACGTGTATTTATTTTTGAGGAGAGAGACAGAGCACGAGTGGGGGAGGGGCAGAGAGAAAGGGAGACACAGAATCGGAAACAGGCTCCGGGCCCCGAGCTGTCAGCCCAGAGCCCAATGCGGGGCTCGAACTCACGGACCGTGAGATCATGACCTGAGCCAAAATCAAGAGTCGGATGCCCAGCCGACTGAGCCACCCCGGAGCCCCTACGCCTTTTTCTTAAAGGAACAAACTGCTTCCACGTGCGACAAGGATGCCCGTCAAACGCAGTATGCTGGGTTTAAGGGACAGACTCAGAAGGCTAGACTCTGGGTGATCCTATTTTCATATCCTGGAAAAGGCCAAACTATAGAGCCAATCTTCGCTTGCAGGGATCGGTAATGGGGGGAGTGGGCTGACCAGGGGCAGCGGGGGACTTCCGGGATGATGGACCTTCTCTACGTCTTGAGTTCGTCGGGACTTAGGGGATCGTGCACCTAAAAAGTATGACTTTACCATCTGTGAATTAGACCTCAGTGAGCATAGCTTTACAAAATAAATGCAAGGTGTTTAGAAAAATGCCTGAGATGCAGTAAACAGCCAACAGACCACAGGGTGTACGTATGCAAAAGCACATGTCTGTGCACGTGGGCACCCACAAAAATATGCACACAGACACGCACCTACGTGAATACGCACAGTTATGCACACAGAACACACAAACACGGACAGCTCTACACACACGCAAATATATGCGCGTGCGCAAACGCATGTCCCCTACGCATACGTGCACACGCTCCAGGCACACATGGACGCGCACGCTCGCAGGCAGGGCAGCGGCCGCGGGAGCCCTGTCGGAAGGCTGGGAAGAGCCAGCTCGCGGCTGCGCGGCCCAGACTGGGTCTCCGTCAGCTGTGTGTGGGTGTTTCTAGGCCTCCCGCCTCTCGGTCTGTCTCCGGGATGCAGACAGCAGCCCGCCCCGCCCCCGCAGGCCTCCGCCTCCCAGTACTGTCTGTCCCCCACCTTCCTGACCCCACCCCAGCAGGCAGCCGTAGGACGGAGGACCAGCGAGCGGCTGCTTCTCACGGTCTGCCCCTCTCCTCTCCAACTCCGCAGGAGCGCCCTCCCCTCTCTGGACCTCAGTTTCCCCGGCTGTAAAATGGAAGGATGGTTCCTGGGAATATCCAGGAGCCGCTGTGCAAGTCTCCCAAACTACACAGCCCTGATCCTGCCAACTCTGGCTGCGTGTTTTCTGGAACCTTCTGCAGACAACAGCCTAAGCCCTGAGGGTAGAAGCTCAGATGGTGGCGATTGCAGGCTGAGGGACCACCTGATAAGAGATGTTTGGGGAGTGGGGTGAGAGGTCACCGTGGCCTGAGGGACCCTCCGAACCAAAGTGTGGACGGCGAGTGGCTTCCTGCAGGGAGGTCGGGAACCGGGGTGGCCGGGATGGATGGCACAGGCCGACTGTAGGGAGAGAGTAGTGATGATCACGTGCGCAACGATGCGTGTGCAGCCACGAGGGCGGCGTGCGCCCCTGGCTCTGGTTTCTGCGGCGAACGAACCGAGTGGACTCCTGTTTCCTGCCCAGTGTGTCTGGGACCCACAGGTATGTGCAGGCGTGAGCCTGTTTTCATCCCTGAGAATATGTGTCTAGAATGCGGGTCTCAGGATCTCTGTGTTCCTGGATGTTACAAGGCCCAGTGCATGTAGACACTCAGTACATAGTTGCAAAATGATGTGTCCCTTTATTCATGTGCTCACTCCACAAATATTTATAGAGCGCCAACCAACTGTCAGGTGCTAGGGCAGAGCAGTGAGCAAAACAGACAAATATCTCTGTCCTGTGGAGCCCAGGGCGGCTATGGGTCCACAGGGCCACTCATGCTCTGCGTGCGGGACACAAGTGCAGGCGCCTAGGGAGGCACAGCCACACGTTTGCATACGGGGCAGAATTAGCACCCGCACGGTCCACATGCATGCACACAGGGGTGTGTGCACAGGTCCACCGGTGGCTCCTGTGCGGGCATGTGCAGTCTGGGGCCCCGCCCCTCCCTGGCATTGCCTGCCTGCCCTGCCCATCTGCCGAGAGTGCCCGGGGCGGGGTGGGGCCGGGCGGGCCGGAAACCTCTCCCAGCTGCTGTGCCCAGTTTCAGGGAAGCCACCCGCTGGCATCCTGCCACGGACGGAGCCCGCCTGCCCTTGCACCTGCCCCCTGGGCTTCCAGGAAGGTCCCCAGTTGGCCCTGCCTCCAACCCTGCATGACTGAGTCCTCTGCGCCCAGCCACACAATGCAGGGGAGGGTGTCCAACCCACTTCCTCCCACACGGTCGGAGCCAGAAGAGACTGAGAGCAAAGTCTCTCCAGATGGGGTAAACTGAAGCATACATACACTAAGGACCATTGGAGACAGTCCCAGCTCTCAGGTGGGGGGCCCGAATGCCGCTCCCACCCTCAATCCGCTGGTGCAGGGGGTCTGCAGAGTGAGCACGTGAACTTGGAAAACGTTGCACTACCCTGATGACCGCACGGGGTGCATCAGAACGCCGGTGTGCATGCATTAGAGTTTTTACTCACACGTGGACGCCTGCACAGATGACGGTGTTTGAAAACTGGGGGCCTTCTGCACCAAGGGACATTCGTGAGCAGGTCTGTGCCGGAGTACAGTGGGTGCAGACGCACTCCGGTGCCACACACACTGGGTGTGCGCACACACGAGGATATCTGCTCGCTGTGGGTGTTTGTAGGCGGGCGGGGGTCTGCACACATGGGGGTTTTCACACACGAGCGGGACGGCGCGCAGTGCGTCTTGCACGCAGTAGGTCTTGCGTGCGGCGGAAGGCTGCACATGCGCGTTTGCATGCACACGGTATAGGCATGCACACGTTGAGGCAGCGGCCCGCGCACAGTAGGCTGGGCGCACAGTAGGCCGGGCGCACCGTCAGCAGCGCAGCCCGTGCCGCTGAGCACGCACGGGGTCCCCGCGCCGCCACCGCCCGGCCTGCCCACCCCCGCGCCCCGCCGGGCAGGTCAGGCGGCTCCGGCGGGGCGTGGGGCGGCCAGCGGGGCAGGGAGGCTATTCCGGGCGCTGGCGCGGTGCCCGGGCCCTGCGCGCCAGGCCGCCCGGGGAAGGCGCCGCTCACAAAAGGAGGGTCTGTGCAGACGCCCCGCCCTCGGCCCGGCCGCCCGCCGCCAGGGGCTGGGGGAGGGAGACGCCGCCGGGACCGCCGCCGGCGCAGACTCCCCCCTCCCCACCCCGGGCGGCCGCAGACACCGCGCCTGGCGGGCACCAGCGGGAGGCTGGCACCGCCGGGCGCGGGAGGGGGTCGGCGGCAAGCGCGGGGGCTCCCGTGCGCACCGGCAGCGCGCCCAGGGCGCACACGAGGGGGCTCTGGAGAGGGTCGGGGCCCCCGCCGTGGGGAAACTAGGGGCCCAGGCCCCTGCACTTCGCCCACTCGGGGATTTCTCTGGCTCTCGCACACCCGCCTCTGTGTCCAATTATCCAATTTTAAGTACCGAGGAAGCCGGGACTCCCGCCTGAGCGGTCGGGAGGGGCGTCTGGGGCCGGGGTCAGCGCCCCTCTCCACCCTCAGAGCGTCTGGCGAGAGGGTGGGGTGGAGGGAAGGCGCGGTCCGGGTTCTCCAGGCCGAGCGTTTTGCGAAGCGCTTCCGCGCATTATCTGGTTTCACCCTCTGCCACGTGGGAGGGCGATTAGACTTTCCCTTGTGTGGACGGGGAAACTGAGTCACGCTCTCTGGGCGCCGCGCGGGTAGCTAGTAAGCCGCCGAGAGCCGAATCGAATCCAAAGCTGTGCGGCTTTCGAATCCAAAGCTGTGTGCCCTCTCCTCCTGACTCCCCCAGCAGCCACCCAAGACGAATTTATGGTGCGCCTGCTGTGTACGCCGCGGCACAATCGTCGCCCCACGCGTGCGCGCAAGTGATCGCAGGCTCACGCTCCGACTGGTGTGTGCGCGCGCGTGGGGCGGGAGCAGCCCCGCGTGCACGACGGTCTTCGGCCGGGCCTCCGCCGCCCGGAGACGCCCCTCATCCCACCCCGCCCCAGCCCCAGAGCCTGGGAACCTCCGGCGCCCGGGAGGAGGGGGTAGGGTGGGAACGAGGAGCACGAACAATGCAGGGAAGGGGCAGGGAGGGGCTTCTCCAGATGGAGCTTCTGTGTGTCTGTAAGTGTGTCTGCCGCGCGTCCTTGGGGGAGGGGGTGGCTTGCGGGCTGTGCTGCAGGCCGGGCGGCTCGGGGTCTCCGGAGGCGCTCTCCGGGCACCGTGGGTCCCTGGCAGACGCGTCCGTCCCCACCCTGGGCTGGCGGCAGGCGGGTCTCTCCCTCGCCGCGCAGTCCCAGGGCCGTCATTCCCAGACTTTCCCCTTCCAGCAGAGAAAGCCACGCTCTGGGATCGCCTCCCCACCCGCGCGTGCGCTCCGCCGCAAGTCCGGCGCTCCTGCGACCCTGAAAGATCTAGCAGCGAGGCCACGCCCCCTGCCTGGGGACAGGGGTCAGGAGGGAACAGAACCGCCGGCTGAGGCGCCAGGCAGGGCACCCCGGGGCGGCGCCGGGGGTGGGGGTCGGGGGGGGGGGCGTGGGGCTGGGAAATGCTTCCAGAGGGAAGGGAGAAGGTGAGGCAGGAATGGGACAGGCCGGAGTCCTGCCCAGACCCCCGGGAGGAAGGAGGGAAGAAGTATTTCGGAAGCTGGGAAGGCCCTAGCTTCCTTCTACTGCTTTCCTAGAGGAGAGGATGTCATGTCCCGAAAAACGTGCGTGCGCCGCCCCCCCCCCAGTCATTTTACGCGTGGAGGGGGCCACAGGTGACCTGGGCCCACCAGCTGCCTGGCACCTTGCTGTGGGAGAACCAGCCCACAGAGATGCTTCTCAACACCCACGGCCTTTCCCTAGGGCAGGGCCATACCTGAACCCCCTGGGGGAGGCAGGAAGGACCAGGAGTGATGCCCCAGGAACAGCCTGAGAACACGTCTGGCGGATAAATAAAGAACGGCCCTACTCCCTCCCTGGCCCCGGGTGGGTGTTCTTATTCATTCCCTACGTATTCATTGGACCCCTGCCGGGAAACGGAGAGAGGAGAGCGAGCTAGAGAGAGACACGTGTATGCACGTGCACACGTCTGTTGACCGTGAGGCTGGGCTCTCAAGTGTCTGCATGTGTGGCGGGGGGGGGGGGGGGGGGGGGGGGGGGGACACGTTCGGGTATCGCTGTTTGTGGGTGTTATGGGGTGAATCGTGTCCGCTCACAAGATGCTGGAGTCCTGCTTCCTGGTACCTGGGACCTTATTTGGAAATAGGCTTTTTGCAGATGATAAAAGATGAGGTCATGAAGGCGGGCCCTAATCCGAATCGGCTGGTGTCCTTATGAGAAGGTGTAATTTGGACACAGAGATGCACTTCCATGGGAGACAACGTGGAGAACACGTCCCAAGCCCGGGAACACCTGAGGCCAGTAGAGAGAGGCCTGGAAAGATCCTCCCTCAGAGCCACAGAAAGACACCTTCGTCTCACATTTCTGGCCTCCAGAACCAGACGCCAACATATTTCTGTTGTTGAAGCACCCCCCCACCCCCCACCCCCGCCTCACTTTGTTACACCAGCCCCAGGACACGCATACAGTGGGCGGAGCATGCAGTTAAGAACAGTGGTGTGTGTGTGTGTGTGTGTGTGTGTCCATGCCTGTTTGCAAGACTGAGTATCTGGGTACATGCTGTTCGTATGTGCAGGCACAGGTGTGCATGTGTGCATACAGGTGGCCATCCATGGCCTCTGGCCTCTGGCCACGGCCACATCTGTTCCTTTGTGCCCTGGTGGGTTACCTGTCAGGGTCAGGCGGAGCCACGTAGCTCCCGGGTGGGGAGGGGAGGGAAGGGTCTGGGTACAATCACGAGACCCAGTTCAGGGGTTCCGGGAGCCCAGGGCTCACTCCAGGGAGGAAGAATCCTGTAAACAGCCGCACACCGACTCACATAATAGTAGCTAACTCTTCTGGAAGGCTTCCCACTGTTCTAAATGCCTTACATATTTTAACTAACTGGATGCTCACACCAGCCCCAAGAGATGGGCACTCCTATTTGTATCCCCATTGCACAGATAAGGAAACTGAGCCCAGGGAGGTGAAGCAACTTGCCTAAGGGCACACAGCCGGCCGCCCTCCGCGGGGCCGGGTCGCAGCCTCCCTGCACTGGGTGGTGTCACCGTAGCTGGTCAGGACCTAGCACCTGGCAGGCCTGCGTGTGTCCCTTAGGGACAAAACAGCATGTCCTGGAAAAGAAGGTCATCATCCGCGGGTCAATGTCTGTCCACAGCTCGGGATTCGGACCTCTTTGTGCCCAAGCGTTGGTGAAATGCCAGGGGGGGCCCAGGCTGGGAGGGACCACGAGGAACCTGGGGGTGAGGAGACAGACCCTTCCCCAGCCCTCTTGCAGCAGGAGCTAACACAGGAGGCAGACAAGAAGCAAATGGTGGCAGGATAAGTCTGTCCTTACAAACAGGCAGGTGCTGGAACCTGGAGGGGGGAGGGGGGAGACGGAGCTGGAGACGGGCTCTCAAGGTTCCTGTCTGGAGAGCTTCCCCAGGGAGGGGGCATCCGACAGGAGAACAAAAGGGCAGAGCTCAGACAGCGGCGTCCGGCCCGGGGCGCGAGGCGCGTGCCAACGTCAGCCGTGTGTGAGACTCTGCGCGCCCTCCCGTGTGTCCTCGTCCGCATGGAAGGGTGCTGGCGTGCACACAGCGGCCAGGTTCAGACTTTGGTCGTGACGCACACCACAACACGGACGAGCGTCCAAGCCTCCGAGCATCACGTGAGGGTGAGAAGCCATCTGGTGTCTCATCCCATTTCTGTCAAGAGCCCCCAACAAGGCAAAGCCACACAGGCTGCCCCGGATTCATGGGTGCCAGGAGCTGGGCAAGCAGATGAGGAGTGGTCGCTAACAGGGCTTCTTTTAGGGTGTTCCGGAATGTTCTGGAATGTTCATGGAATGTTCTGGAACTAGGTAGTGGTGATAATTGCACAACTCTGTAGAGTATGCTAAAAACCACTAAATAAGACTGTAAAGGGGTAAGTTTTATGGTATGTAACTTCTATCTCAATTATATATAAATATAAATGTAAATATAAATATAAATGGGTATAAGATCCTAACTGAATCACACAGGCCTTCGCTCGGTCCCTGAATGCGCCCCTGTCCAGCTGTGTGACCTTGGGCAAGTGGCTGCACGTCTCTGAGCCCTTGTGCCCCCCCCCCCTTTTGTAGAAAGCAGAGCATGATGTTAGCTACCTTGCGGAGTTGTTTCGAGGCCGAGCAGAGATAACAGGGCAGAAAAGCCGCCTTGGGCAACAGCAGCTGTTATTATATCACTGTTCTCCACACGGCTGCCCCGTTCGGCTGTCCTTGTCCTGGACCCCGGCTGGTCCCCAAGTCCAGGGACATGTTATGTGCTTCAATGACATGCTCACAAGGCCGTCCCCCTTTCCCCAGGGCACAGAGGCTTCAGGAAGTAGCTAGAATCCTACCGACTGTTGAGGCCTGGGGGCGGAGATCACATCTGTATTTACACACCTGTCAACACACATGTAACTGTGTGCCCACGTCCATCTTGGCGGGTGTGTGTTCACACGCAGACCTAGCTCGGGGGAGGCTACGCGTCTAGTCCACAGACACGGAAAGGAAGCCCAGAGGAGAGGAGTCACCTGCCCGAGGGGGTGGGGAGAAGCTGGGGTTCCAGGCCCCCGCCCAGGGGTGCCCGGGGGGAGTGGGTGACCGCGTGTGTGAGGCGTAGGGAGCTGGGTGTGCACCTGTGTGGTGTGTGTCTCAGGCCCGCGGGTGTAGACACGGGCGGAGGGGAGCGCAGGTCCCCTGAGGTGAGCCTGCACCCCGGCCATTCGTCTGCCGCACCCTCCTGCCTGCCCCCCTGCAGGCTCGTGTCCACAAGACAGCGGCCAAGGCGTTTATGCCCAGGGGAGACGGCGTGAGCCTGGGGACACGGCAGCCCCGGAAGCCCATTCTTGTGCATTCTTGGGTTCAGTCAGGGGAACCTGACACTTGTTAACACAACAGGGACGGAGCTGGAGAACCACCGCCAGGACACGGGAGCCGCGACCCTCCCGTCCGTCCCGGGATTGGCGGGAAGGCTGGGGCTCTGACCTTCTGGGAGGTCGCGCCTTCCGCCACCTGCGGAGTGAAGGAACCACACAGTCCAGGCTGAAATCCCGCCGGGTCCGGGAAAGAGGCCTTGGAGCCCGAGACGAAGCAAGAGGCCCGCCGAGCCAGCCGAGTTTCCTTTCCCTTCCTTCCATTTACAGTATCGCTTGAGAATATTCCTCAACCTGCTGGGTCTGGGGCACGAGGCTTCGTAAATCTTGCATGGAAAAGGCTCCCCCTCGTCGTGGCTGTGCTAACTCACAGGGTGGAGTGAGGAGATGATTCTAGAAACGCACGGTGTGTGACAGTGGCAAGAGCAGTGATAATGGCCGATGGTTTTTACACCGTGTGGGAAGCACTGATCTAAGGAATATGTATTTCATGGAAACTTCTCAACACTCTATGAGGGAGGCAGCATTACTGTGCCCATTTTCAGGGGGTGCGGGGTTCTGAGGTACAGACAGGTGCCAGCCGAGGGTCACACAGCCGGGGTCCCACTCGTGCCTTGTGTGTCCTCGGAGCCCAGGAGCCTGGGGTCTTGACCTACTGGACAGGGGACCTAGTGATGAGAGGGTCACGGGTCACAGGTCGTCCTGATGGATGGCCAGGACCAAGATGAGGACAGAGAGGCCCATCCCCTCAGGTGGAGCTCAGGGGGTGGAGCCTCTACCCCAGAGGAACCAGCAAGACACCAAGAGCTGACCCTGTCCCTGCTCGCCCTTCCGCACAGACTCCTGCCCCGAGGTGGGGGGGGGGGGGTGGGGTCCTTCAGCCTCTACTCCCCTCCCCAGATTCCCTCCCCTGGGGACTCTATCTCAGGGACTCCCCGCACCCCCTCGGAGTCCCCCTTCCTCCAGCCTCACCTCCCGACCCCAGCAGGGATGCCCTTCCCCCCTGGGGCTCCCCTCATCTGCCCCGTCCCCCGCTTCCCCTAACCTCTAGCAGGATTCCACAGGGGTCCCATCTCCGGGTTTTCCTCCCCTCCCCTCCCCCCTCCGGGATCTTGTCTCCCACCTGCGGCTCCTCCCCCCTCCCCCCTAGGAATCCCTCTGGGACTTCCCCTTCCATCTTGCCCTCCCTTCCTTCTCCTGGCGGGGCTCCCCCAGCCCCGTGACTCCTGGGGGGACCGCCGGGGTTTTCCTCCAGCACCCACGTGGGGCTCCGTGGAAAGGTCGCGGCCTGCGGGCGGGGGCGGGGCCCGCCGGGACACGATGTGGCCAAGGCGCCAGCGAGCCCACCCCGCAGACCTGCGGCGGGAAGACTGAGGCGGGGCGGGGCGGGGAGGGCTGGCTGGCTCGAGCTGCCGGCTCCCAGCCCGCGGCATGGGGAGAGTCACCGCGCCTGCAGCTTCGGGAGAACAAGGAGGTGGCCGGCGAGGCCTTACAGTTTCGGTTTAGAGGCAAAACGCAGCACTGTGCCAAGCCCGGTTTCCTTGGGTATTTTTTGCTCGTTGATCTTAGTTTGGGGAAAGAAAAAAAACTTTTCTTCCCCTTCAGTTCAGTGAAGAAGGCCATCCCGGGACGGAGAAGGCCTGGGCACCGGTCGGGGGGGAGGGGTGGGGGGGAAAGGGCCTTCCCTGGGGGTCGCCCGGAGGAGCTCTTCCTACAAGGCTGAGCCCTGGACAAGGCAGCTAAGCCCACCGTGGTCCAGGTGCCCCCTTGACCTCTCTGGACCTCGGGTTGGTGGCGGCGTCGGGGCAGGCAGGGGCTGCAACCAGCCCCCCAGGGGTGCGTCTACGTATGCCCTGAGCGTGGGGCTGGCTCCAGCAGGGCCAGTAACAGCAGTGGCACAGCGGCCAGGTTTCGTAATAAACCGGTCTTTTAATTGCTATGGGGCAGGAGGAGGGAGGATTAAAAAAAAGAGGCAAAGGTTTGTTGGGCTTGGTTGGCGCCGGCTGCAGAGAGAAGGGGCACTGTTTTTGCAAAGGAGCCTGGAGCTGCTAACAGGGACTGAGCAACACTTCCTGGTGAGCCTGCGGGAGGGGGCTTGGGTGCCCGGCGGGGGGCAGAGGTCCCCAGCCCTGTCGGAAGTGGCAAATACACAAGAAACGCCGAAGCTTTAGAAATTTATTACAAGGTCATCGTAGAAGTAAAAATATATGTATCTGTAAGCTTCCCTTCTCTCTCAGTGGTGCAAGTAACAAAATAGATTGTCTATTACGTTTGCAAACGGGGACTTCATGGGTACAGAGCAACGTCAGCGCCAGCTCCCAAGTCCCCAAGTCCAGTCCTGGCAAGGGTGCAGACCCTCGGTGGCCCGAGTCCCACGCAGACGTCAGCGCCGGTCTCAGTCCGCCCCGGAGCGTGCGGTCCGAGCCCTCCAGCGCGGGCGAGGACACAGCTCCCCCGCTCCAGCTGCTCCGTCACAAAGCCTGGGCTCCGGTTCCCCTCTCCTGCTGGCCCGGTCCCCCTCTTCTCCTGTCACGGTGGCCACAGCTGGCGCTGCTCCAGGCTCACCGCCCTGGGGGTGGCCACGCGCTCCCCTCTTCTCCATTGATTCTGCCCCCGCGGTCTCACAGCATGGGTTGTTCTGGGGGGTTGTTCTGGGGGGAGGGGTCAAATATTTATTTTGTTTTTTTTTTTTGGCAGCAACTCAACAGCTTCTGATGCCGGGAAGGGTCTCAACGCTCCTGGAGGGAGATGTAGGGGACCCACTGGTTGTTTCCTCGGCTCTCTTCACAGTAACTGGCTACCTCGACCAGGCCGTGGCTTTTCCAGGCATCTGTGTGAGGATTCTGCGACAAGGGGAAAAAATGGGGTTCAGTGGGAGCCCCAGGAGTGGGCAGGGAGCCTCCCTCTCTCAGAGCCCCTCTGGGGAAAACAGGCCAGCTCAAAATAGCTCCCCGGGTAAGAAGGCCCCCGCCAGGCTGCCCACGGGACATGCCTATCGTGGCTGAGTGCTGAGCTGGTCCGAGATGAGCCGGCTCAACTTTGTTGACAAACACAGGCGCAGGTGCCCGGGGAAGGGTGGGGCAGGTCCAGGCCCAACTCACCGTGACCAGGAGGCAGTGCAGGTCTCGGGCCTCGGTGGTGCCCTGGGTCTCCGCGGGCTCGCCCAGCAGCTGTGCCAGGCGCTGCATGCCTGACACCCGGACGATATTGATGTCGTTGTCGCAGCAAAAGGACTGGATGAGCGTGAAGTGTATCTGCAGGGCGATGTCATCCTCCTCCTCCTCATCGATGGCCAGAAGGCACAGGACCACGCTGTCAGGGTCCCTAAGGGGGCCAGAAGGAGGGGACGGATCAGCCGGGGGCTGAGGAGACGCCACTGTGCACGGGGGAGTTTGGAAAAGCGAAGAGAAACCGAAGGCGCGCCAGGGATCGCGTCTGCATGCAGCTGCAGGGGTGGGGAGAGGACGCACGGTTCTAGATGCCTTGGGGGGGGGGGTAAGGCACCAGCGAATACGGCGGTGGGAGCTTGCAAACGATGCAGCGTCAGGATACTGCAACCTCGGCTCCCCCCCCCACCTGTGCTCAAAGAAAGCACAGAGACCCTCAATCCACAGTGGGGATGCTTGGGGGAAATCCTAGCCACGTGCGGAAGAGGGGTGCAACAGAGAGCATGCAGAGCGGAGGGGGTCCCCACCCGCGCCCAGTCCGGGGACGGGGTGTGACTCACACATTCATCAACTTGGCTGACTCGTACACCCCCACGGTGAGGCGGTCCTGGCGCTGAGCGGCCACCAGCAGCTCCTCCACCGCGGCGCTCACGGTCTGCATCCTTAGGGTCAGAGAGAGGAGGGTCAGCGCCCGGCCGGCCACAGGTCGCTCCGGTCCCCGGCCGGCCCGGCTGACCTCAGCCTGCTACTTACTTCTGCGCCGCGTTGTCGCATGCCACGAGCTCTTCCAGCGTCATGTTGCAGTTATAATCCACAGTGGAAAACAGCCCCACGACAGTCCCAAGGGAGAAAATGCAAAATCCGAGGCCGGAAAGCCCAAAACCTTCCCACGGAGCCCGAGCGCTCGTTCAAGACCTTCGGAAGGCAGCGAAATGGTCCCCAAAAGAAGGCAGAAAAAAAAAATGGCAAAGTCCTCGGCGAGAATAATCCGCGTGGCCGGAGAGGAGAAGATTGCGGCCCCGACTTCAGCGCTCTGAGCTCGCCGCCGCGGGCGCCGCCTTTTATCGACTTCTAAACCAGAGGCGCGGCCTCGGCGGCGCGTCCGTCCCTCCTATTGGCGAGCCAACAAAGGCGAGAGAAAGAAGAGCTACGGTTGGTCGGCGCCGGGGAAGGGGCGGAGCGCCGCGCGGAGGCGCCCACGTGGGCGCGAGACCCGGGAGGAGGGCGCTGGGGAGGGGGGGCGGGGAGCGTTGAGTGCCAGAAAAGAAAAAAAGCAGAAGTTTTCCTCCTGATTTCCCGGCAGCGGCGCCGCGTTTCGGGGCGCGCGCGGGATTTCCAGCGCGCAAGGCGGCGGCGCGGACTTTCGGTGGCGGGGGGGGGGAGCTGGAATCCCCTCCTGGTCCCGGGAGAGTCCCCGGCCCGCGCCTTTCCAGAGTTCTGCTGGAGGCCTGCACGGGGAGGGGGCCCAGTTTGCAGGCTGATCCCTCCCGGGTGGTGTGTGCATTGTCGGGGGTCGGGGAGGGATTGGCTGCGGGGACCCCAGACCCTGGGTGACTTGATTTCTCTGGGGCTCTGTGTCCCAACCTGTCTAATGGGCATGCAACGCCGGCCTCATTGGATTGAAGGAAGCTTTAAATCGAAGAAAATAAAGGGTACACAGGAAGTGTCCAATAAAGGGTGGTGGTCGCAGGAGGCCGCTTCGAGGCTCCCAAAATTGGGAGCTGCGAAGGCGGCCTGTGTCGCCACCCGCCCTATGAGAATGCATACCAGCCTCACAGAGTTGCAGGAAGCATTTAAAGAAAGTAAGGGGTACACAGTAAGCGTTCAATAAATGTCAGGTGGTGGTCACGGCAGGCCGCCTCGAGGTCCCCTGAAGCAAGGGCTGCAAAGCCCGAGGCACTGTAGGGGCGAGACCGGTCGCCCCCTCCTCACCCCCGGCGAGTTTCAGGGTGGGGCGCGCGTGGGAGTGGGAGGCGCAGGTGGCTCGGCCGCAGCCGGCCCCGCGCCCCCTGCCGGCGCCCGTCACTTCAGCATCTGATCGCACCTGCGCACCTGACGACCGACCCCGAGGTCCGGGGAGACAGCCAGGGCGGAAGGGTGCTTGCCTGCGCAGGGCGCTGCCCTTTCGGGTCCGCTTGCAGTGGCGGTCGCCACTTCCATTTCCTCCTTCCGGAGTGGGCGCCGGCATCTACGGAGCGTGTACTGTGTACCAGGCTCCCCGTATCATGGGTCATTGAATTTTCAAAGACCCGGGAAGCACGGTCCGTACTTAAGCTGCATTAGGCAAAGGGGGAAACTGAGGCTCGGGGAGGCCACCACTCCCCCAAGCTACCGGCCGGTTCGCGTTGGAGCCACACGTGTGCGACGGGCACGGCCGCACACAGGGACTGCCACCAGCCTCACCGTCTCCGCAGGAAGGCAGTTCACGAGCCTGGCGGGCAGGCCAGCGTGGGACTGCCTCCCACGGTCGATCGGGGGCTCCCGGGTGACTCACAGCTGAGTTCCCCTCCCCCGCCAGCCTGGGGTCTGGCCTCAGCCCCGCGGCTTGGTTCCCCTGGCTCCCGGGCCCGCGGTCCGGCTGACGCATCGCACCGCCTCCGCGCCGCCCACCGTGGAGGCGCGAAATGTCCCGGGCGCTGAGAGGCGTGGCGGCGCCACCTGGTGGCCGCACGAGGTCTCTGCTCCCGTAGCGCCGGAAGGGACAGAGGGGAGGGGTGAGACGAGGAGGGGTGAGGAGGATGGGGCCTGGACGACAGTTGCAGCGTTTTCTATACACAATGTTTTACGCGTGCAGCGTATAACTTCAGAGATGCGATGGCTCAAAACAACCAAATAGACAAACTACTGCCCGGGTGTGCCTGTTTTTAATTTTTTTTTTAATTATGGTGAAATACATTTTGACCATTTGTAAAGGTACCATTCAGTGGCATTAAATACATCCACCGCGCTGTGTAACCGGCACCACCACTATCTGGAATCCAAGACTCTTGCATCGCCTCCAACATGAACATGAACCCAGCCCCTGGCACCCACCATTCTTTGTGTGTCTGTGGATTTGCATATTCTAGACACCTGATACAAATGGAATCAGACAGTATGTGTCCTTCCGTGTCTGGCGTCTCTCACTGAGCACAATGTCCTCAAGGCTCATCCACGTTGCAGCAGCTGTCAGGATGTCCTTCCTTTTAAGTGCCTTTCCTTCCCCCCCCCCCATTTATTTATTTTGAGAGAGAGAGAGAGGTAGGGGCAGAGAGAAAGGGAGAGAGAAAGAGAATCCTAAGCAGGATCCACACTGTCAGTGTAGAGCCTGATGTGGGGCTGGAACTCACGAACCGAGAGATCATGACCTGAGCAGAAACGAAGAGTAGGACACTTAACCGACCAGCCACCCAGGCTCAGGTCATGATCTCACAGTCCGTGGGTTCGAGCCCCGCGTTGGTCTCTGTGCTGACATCTCGGAGCCTGGAGCCTGCTTCGGATGCTGTGTCTCCCTCCCTCTCTGCCCTTCCCCCGTTCATGCTCTGCCTCTCATAAATAAATAAACACGCAAGAATTTTTTTTTTTATTTTTTTAAATCTTTTTGAACTAACTGAATTTAAAAGTTTGGAAAGAAAAAAGTTGTTTTTAATGAGATCCTTTGTCTCTAGACTTGAGAAACGTAACCGCTTCTTTTCAGTAACGTTGCATCGTATTGAAGTTACCTTCGATACATCCTTACTGGCTGCTTACTATGTGCCGGAGCATTTTGTAAGCCGTCTCTTTGAGGGGTCACGCCACCTTCACTGCCCACAAAGTGGCACTTTGTGGTTGTGCTGGGTTTACAGAGGAAGGAATAGAGACTCGGGAAGACGGGAAGACAGTGTTATTAGTTCAAGGGCACAGAGCTCAGAGTTCCCTGAGGATATTCCAGGAGACTCCAAATATTCCACAACCCCCGGGGTCAGGACTGGGGGGCCGGGGGTCAGGAAGCCAGACACATTGCTAGGAGACAAGCCCCATGAGTGACAAAGGGTGAGTGGCTGTTCTCCTGGGGAAGACGGGGGGTGGGGGGACCCTTTTAGTGTCCAGTTTAGTGGGGTTTTTGCATAGTGACACGCTTGGGCACCCATCACCACTGGTCCAGGATGAGATAAATATTTTAACACTCAAGCGAACGCCCCCCAAATTCATGACGAACAGAGTAGAAAAGCCTCCCATCGGGACAGGATAGATAACAGCGCCACACCAAGGCGACTGGAGCCCCAGCCCCAAGGAAAATCAATATGACTGATCCTGCCTTGATTTAAAATTTTGAAGACTCACCCATTGAGGTTTTTGGTTTTTTTTTTCATTTGTTTTACTTTGTTGAAAAACATTGCTTCATTTTGGATTTTTCATCAGGACCGGGTTTCTGCCTCACCCAAGTCCGGGCCCTGCTTCTTGGGACCCTGACTTTAAACCCCCCCCACACACACCCCAGGGGTGCTGAGTGGCTCAGTCGGTTAGGCCTCTGACTCTCAATTTCAGCTCAGGTCACGATCTCGCGGTTCGTGAGTTCGAGCCCTGTGTTGGGTTCTGTGCTGACAGTGTGGAGCCTGTTTGGGATTCTCTCTCTCCCTCTTTCTCTTCTCCTCCCCTGCTTGTTCTCTCTCTCTCTCTCTCAAAAAATAAATAAATAAACTTACCCCCCCCCCAACACACACACACACACAAACCTGGGAGACAGGGGTTGTTCCCAATGGATGAAGGACGAGCCCAAGGAGGTGGGATGGGGGTTGGCCTGCCCAGGGTGGGTGGATGGGGCTCCCTGCCAGCACAGAGAATGCCCCAGGCGGAGAAGCAGGACCGGGGAGGACAGCCTGCCCACCCCCCCACGTCACTACAGGAGGGTTAGGGACCAAATGTTTGTGTTCTTCTGCAGAAGCCCTGACCTCCAGTGGGGCGTACTTGGAGGTGGGGCCCCTGGGAGGTGACTAAGGTCAGGTGAGCTCATGGGGTGGGGCCCCCCCTGGGGTGGATTAGCGCCCTTATAAGGAGAGGAAGAGAGATGAGCACTTTCAACACAGATGAGGACACAGTGGAAAGGTGGAGGCTGCGGGCTGGGGAGGCCTCCCCCGGACTCACCCCTGCTGGCACCTTGATCTCAGACGTCCAGCCTCCAGGACTGTGAGGAATCAGTGACTGTGGCATAAGTCCCCCAGTCCGTGGTGTTTGGTTATGGCAGCCCCAGCTGAGCAGGGGGGGGTGTGAGGGGTGGGGATGAGGAGAATGGGGACAGAGTCCCCGCCCAGCACGTGGGGGGGGAGGGGGGGGGTGTTTGACTGGGTTTGAATCCCAGCTTCCTTCCCAACCAGCCGTGTGAACGTGGGCACATCATTCCCTTGTTCCACTCCCGTGCGTCAGTTTCCCCCCTCTGCAAATGGAAATAATAGCCTTGTCTAGGATCGTTCTGTGCACCGAACGAGTCCATTCTGGTCCACACTCAGAGGAGGGCTCTGTGGGTAGCAAGTGCATCTGAATAGGGCTGCTTCCTGACTTGCGGGCATTGATTGGAGACCCGAGTCACGTGAAGAAGCCAGGCTCGGAGGCATGAAGGGAGAGGGCCTCCGACACAGCTCGTGCAAAGGTCCTGAGGTGGGGGCCACAGCTGGCATGTCCACGGAGCCCCGAGGAGGCCCAGGTGGCAGGATGGTGAGCAGAGATAGTGAGGGGGGGTGGGGGGTTGAGGTTAGAAAGGTGGGTCCTGGGGGCTGCGGGTTGGGGCGTCTGGATGTGAAGCGTAAACACAGCACGTCCGTCCACACGCTGGAGTCTCGTCCAGACTCGGAAAGTCAGGGCGTCCTGCCGCCTGCCACCGTGTGGACAGACCGGAGGACACTGCGCAGTGACAGGAGCCGGGCACAGAAGGACGCGTCCCGCGTGACCCCCTAGAGGAGTCCCATCCGCGAAGACAGAGTAGATGGCAGGGGGCGGGGATTCCTGTCCCTAAGGAGAAGCTTCCGGGTAGATGTGAGTCATCATCTCCAGTTTGAGATGTTGGTAAGACAGGATGGGTCAGGAGGAGGTAAGGGTGACCCGGCAGGTGGGGGAGGTGACAGGAGCAAAGGTCATGGGGCCAGGAGCCCAGGCACACTTGGGAAAGAGATGGGGGGTGGTGAGCGGGCAGCTGGCTGGCACATCCTACAGGGGGGTGGCTGAGGGGGGTTCTGCTCTGAGGTCATGCTCGCCGGGTTCAGATCCCACCTCCACCCCCCTCACAAACCGTGTGTCCTTGAGTTGGGGTCTTAAACTCCCTCAAACTCCCTCTTTTCATGGGAAAATCAGGCTGTTGACACGCGAGAAAGGATGGCCCAGACCGCACTTGGCACATGGGAAATGTGTCTCCATACGCCTCCCCTGCTGAGGTTACCTGGAAATCCACGGAAGGCCACCCCTTCCCTCCTTGGACACCCACGCCCCCCCCCAACTGGCCTCGCTGCAGTGCTCAGAGGATCCCTCCCTCGGCTCACCCTCCCAAAGTAACACACACGCCAGAAAACCTCCCGCTCCCCTTTTCTGTTTTTTAAGTAGGCTTCACGTTCAGCGCCCCAATGCGGGGCTTGAACTCACGACCCTGAGATCACGGCTGAGATAGGCTCAGCAGGGCTGCTGAGCTGCTGTCCTTGGAATGCACCCGGCAGGGTCCTACCCCCAGGCCTTTGCTGGTTCCTCTCCCTGGAACACCCTCCTACCCCGTGTCATCTCCCCACTGTCCCCCTGCACCCTCCATCTCAGCGGGGCTCCCCGCCCCCCCCCTCGCAGCCTGAGATGTTTCACACCCCTGCCCCGCCACCTCGCACATTTCATACTCACCCCTTGTTTCTTCTTAGCCTTTCACACCGTCTATGTGTCTTACCTCCCCCTCCTAGTTACCCCCCGCCCCGTGCCCCTTATGGGAGCATGGATGCCCCAGGGCTGGAGTTCCCAGCACACAGTAGGTGCTCAAAAAAGACGTGTTGGTTGAACGACTGAATGAGTCCGCTAACTAATGAAGGGACTGGTGAGATGTCACAACACTCTCAACTCCAGAACCACGCATTTCTAGGCAATCGGGATGCTGAAATAAATGTGTTTCACGGGTACGAAAGGATACGGACCACCATCGACTTTCCATCGTTGACCGGAGAGTTCATGCCGCTTGGCTGCAGGACACGGTTCCCCGGAGGCTGCCCACACTGCAGGCACCAGCCGCGAGCTTGGGGGCCCGAGACGGCCCAGAGCCACCGAGGACTCGGAAAAGGGTTGGATTTACAACGGCAGCACAGCGGTCTCCCGTCTCCGGGGGCCGGACGACAAATCCCCACACGCTGGGATTTATTCTCTCCCAGTTCTGGAGGTCCAAGGTCAAGGCTGGGCTGGTTCCTTCTGGAAGTTCTGAAGGAGAGTCTGTTCCGGGCCCCTCCGGCAGAACCGGGACTCCTTGGTCCCACCTCTGCCTGGGTCTGGACCCTCTGTCTTCACAGAGACCTTAGGGCTGACCTTAATCCCAATGACCTCACCTGAATTTAACCAATAATTATGTTATTATTTAACCAACCCTATTCCCAACCAGGTCCCACCGCTGGTTCCAAGTGGCCGTGAATTTTGGGGGGACACGTTCGCTCCAACACACAGTGAAGATTCAGGGCTCCCGGGCAGGAGGGGGGCACACGTACAGACAGGTCAGCTAGCAGGAGTGCAGGTGGGAGGTGGGAGGTGCCGCAGGGGTGCAGGAGGGGTCGGGTGGGGCTCACCCTCTCACCTCCCTGCCCCGTGGCATCGAACTCCTCAGCTCTGACTCCAAACCAGGCCTCGTGTCCATGCCTTCCCTCGGGTCTGGCTCACGGCCAGCGAGCCTGTCTCTAACATCCATGGGACCCAGAGCAAGAATCTGGAGGGGGGGGGTGTCACAAAACCCTCATCCAAGGGTTCAAAGTCCATACACTGAGTGACAAACTGGGGCACAAACGTGTCCGTCCTGTCTGGACAGATGCTCTGATGGATTAGAGACGCTCGTCCTGGGACCGCGGGCAGGCTGCCTGCCTCACGCCCACCAGGGCGGTTACAATAAAGACACAGATTCTCACAAATGTCGGCAGGAGGTGGACACGTTGGAACCCTCACGCGCGGCCGGCGGGAGGGTAAAACGGTGCAGCCGCTGTGGAAGAGTCTGGTGGTTCCTCCAGAGGGTGAACGCAGAGTTACCATCTGACCTGGCAATTCCAGCCAAACCCTGATCCGGGAATGTTAATGGCAGCGATGTTCATAATTTCCCAGATGTGGAATCAACCCCAATGTCCATCAGCTGATGGTGGGTGAGAGAGATGTGGTTCATCCCCACGACGGAATTCATTCACCTGCTAGCAAGAGCGAGGCGCCCACCCCCGCCACCCCGCGGATGGACCCCGAGCACACGACGCCCAGGGAGGGAACCAGACCCGAGAGGCCACACGGGGTGTGAGTCCACGTGTGTGAGACGTCCAGAACGGGCCCATCCACGGACGGGAAGGGGGCTCTGGTGGGGGGCGGGGGAGGGCAGGGGGAGTGACAACCTGTGGGGACGGGGCTTCTTTTTGGAGAGAGGGAATGTTCTAAAGTTGACTGTGTTGGGGGACGCACCATGCTGTGGACATAGTAAAACCCACTGAAATGCACACTTTAGGGGGTGAACTGTTTGGTATGTGAATTACATGTCAATAAAGTTGTTAGGAAAAAAAAGAAGGTTGCAATTCTTGGACATCCCTCCCATTGGCGCATCCCGGCTCCCCTCTCCTCCCTCACATCTGGGTTGCACCTGGTCCTAAAATTCAAGAGGCCTGGAGCTTCCGTCTGGCTCCCAGGGAGCCCCGAGACACCACGTAAGAAGTTCCACTGTGCCCTTAAAACAGGGTTAGCGTTGGGGCGCCGGGGTGGCTCAGTCTGGGGGGCTTGAACCCATGAACTGGGAGATCATGACCTGAGCCTAAATCAAGAGTCAGATGCTCAACTGACTGAGCCACTCAGGTGTCCCTAAAGTCTCATTAAAAAATTTTTTTGGGGTAAAGTTTATTTATTTTGAGAGAGAGCACGCTCGCAGGAGGGGCAGAGAGAGAGAGGGAGAGAGAGAATTCCAAGCAGGTTCCACACTGAAATCTCGGAGCCCGATGCAGCCTCTATCTCACGGTTTGTGAGTTCAAGCCCCGTGTCAGGCTCCTCACTGACGGTGCAGAGCCTGCTCGGGATTCTGTCTCTCCCTCTCTCTGCCTCTGGTCGGTTTGCTCTCTGTCTCTCTCAAAATAAATAAATAAACTTGAAAAAATCTTAAAAAAAATAAAGTAACAATGTGGCTCACATTCTATATCTTTTCTTTTTTTGGATATTCTTTTTAAAAGAAAAAACTTGAGATTGGTGCACCTGGGTGGCTCAGTCGGCTGAGCGTCCGACTTCGGCTCAGGTCGTGATCTCATGGCTGGTGAGTTCGAGCCCGGCGTCGGGCTCTGTGCGGACAGCTTGGAGCCTGGAGCCTGCTTCGGATTCTGTGTCTCCCTCTCTGTCTGCCCCTCCCCCCACTCGCGCTCTGTCTCTCTCTGTCTCAAAAATAAATAAACATTAAAAAAATTAAAAAAACTCAGAGATATAATTGAGTATAACATTGTGTAATGTAAGATGCACAACGTGTAGAGTTGATACATTCCTAGATTGCAACACGATTACCACCATAGCTTAGGTAACATCTCCATGAGGTTGAGCGGTTACCATCTCTCTTTTGTGGTAGGATGCTCTATTTCCATTTTTTCCCCCACTTTTGAAACGTGAAATATATCAAACACACGAAAAGCATCTATAACTCATGTGTCCAGCTTATGGAATAGAGACTTCACGACCACCAGGCGTACAGAATACAAGGGGACCACCATGTTGAAACCCCCACCGTGTGTACCCACCTCAGGTATCACCCCCCTTCCTCACCAGACAAAACCATGAGCTGACTTCTGAGTAAACAAGTTTCCACTGTTCCTTTCAATGTATCACCTTTGCAGCAGCCCTCCAAAATATAAGCTAGGGCGGCCACGTTTTGAATTTTATAAAAATGGCAGGATGTTGTTGGAACTTTTCTGCATTTGGCTTTCTTTGCACGATCTTCTGTTGGGGAGAGCTTTCTGTGGATGGGTGTCCCCGGGGCACATTCAAATTTACTGCTGTATAAAATTTCATGGTGTGTATTTACATGAAGGTGTGGGTCCGTTGCCTGAGGGATATTTGGGCTGTTTTGGTTTTTGATTCCCTGTTACAACAAATGGCGAGGGTTTCAAAACCCAAATGAGATCCTCTGTTATGTGATGAGGAACTGAGACAGCCCTTGGACCACAGCTGGCCAGAACCTGAGACCCTCAGCCCAACTGCCTGCAAGGACGTGAACCCTTCCATCAACAGTGTGAAGGCGGCACCTGGGTGGTTCAGTCGGCTGAGCATCCGACTTCGGCTCAGGTCGTGATCTCACGGCTCGTGGGTTGGAGCCCCGCGTCGGGCTCTGTGTTGACAGCTCAGAGCCTGGAGCCTGCTTCGGATTCCGTGTCTCCCTCTCTCTCTGCCCCTCCCCCGTTCATGCTCTGTCTCTCTCTGTCTCAAAAATAAATAAACGTTAAAAAAATATTTAACTCGGGGCGCCTGGGTGGCGCAGTTGGTTAAGCGGTCGACTTCAGCTCAGGTCACGATCTCGCGGTCCGTGAGTTCGAGCCCCGCGTCGGGCTCTGGGCTGATGGCTCAGAGCCTGGAGCCTGCTTCGGATTCTGTGTCTTCCTCCCTCTCTGCCCCTCCCCAGCTCATGCTCTGTCTCTATCTCAAAAATAAACATTAAAAAAAAAAAAAAGTGAGTGAACTTGATGTGAGCTTTTGTGAAGCCTTGGCCAGATGTGCAGCTAAGCCCCACCCAGATTTTTGAGCCACGGAAACTGAGAGAAAAATGGGAGTTGCTTTAAGCCACTACATTTAGGGCTATTTGTTACACGGTGATAGATAACTAATACACTAACATCATATCCTGTATTTGCTTAAAAGCGGAAAGTCAAACAAACATAAAGTTGGCTGCGCTAACGCTTCCACAAAGCTTGATTTTATTTTATTCGTAAGTTTTATTTTCCTAATGTATTTTGAGAGAGAGGGAGAGCACGAGAATGCAGCAGGGGAGGGGCAGAGAGAGAGAGTCCCAAGCAGGCTCCGTGCTGTCAGCGCGGAGCCTGACGCGGGGCTCAAACCCACAAGCCGCGAGACCCTGCCCTGAGCTGAAGTTGGATGCTTAACTGACTGAGCCCCCCCAGGCGCCCTGAAGAAGTTGGATTTTAAAGTACTCTTTTTCCCAGGGCACCTGGGGGGCTCTTTATCCCCAAATCTGTCCTCGGGCTACTAGTTTGGGTGAGAACACCCCTCCACGCCCAGAGGCAGCGCTGGGGGGTCCCTGTCCGTGGAAGGCTTTCTCCCCACAGTCGACAGGGTGGATCCCCTCCTTCTCTCGGAGTCCGTGGTCAAACGTCTGCTTTGCTAGCACGAGGCCCAGCCTTTAAGGAGAGCTCCCCCCCCTACTTAAAAATGCAACCCCCTGGGGCGCCTGGGGGGCACAGTGGGTTAAGCCTCCAGCTCTGGATTTCGGCTCAGGTCATGATCTGAGGTTCCTGGGATCGAGCCCCACGTGGGATCGAGCCCCACATCAGGCTCCGCATGACGTGGAGGGGCCTGCTTGGGGGTCTCTCTGACCCTCCCCCGCTCTCTTAAAATAAATAAACTTAAAAATAAATGCAACCCCCTATCCACATGCTCCCAAGCCCCTTCACCCTGCTGTGTTCCCCCCCCCCGCAGGCCCTGTCTTCCAGCTCCGCCCAGGTCAGCTGCCCCAGAGCCGGGATCCTTGTCTGGGTCCCCGATGCAGCCCCCGTGCCCGGCACAGGGGAGAAGTTCAGTGAGTCTTTGGTGGTTTCTCCAGCGCATTCCGCGCCTGTGAGGAACGGCAGCCTACACCCAGATTCCACCTGGGGTCACCCGTCTGCAGCCCTCCAGCCTCCCGAATTCTGCCTCTGTATTCCAGGGTCAGCCTGCAGGCTCTGGGGTCTGGGCTCCAGAATGTGCACTCCCCGCCAGGCCCCGGAACCCAGGATCCAGGCTCGCGAGCCGGGCCCGCAGCCAGCGGCGTCCGTTGGACCGAGGTTTTGAAAAATCAGGCGCCAAACGGAGCGCTAAGCCCGGGGCGCGGAGGGGACGACTGGGGGAGGGGTGGGCGCGCTGGGCGGTCCCGGGCTCGGCCCCTCCCACCCCTACCCGGACCCCCTGCCTCCAAGGCAGACAGCCGAGCACTCTCTGCGTGCGCTCCTGGGTTCGAGTCCCGCCTCCGCGTCGCCCCTGCTAGGGGGTCCCGTGCCTTAGTGTCCCGTGCGGGCCAGGGGTCCGGAGCGCAGCCTGCGGAGGGGGCGGGGGGCGGCCGCAGCTGTCGCCGCCCCGCCCGCCCAGCGCCAAAATTTGAAAACTGCCGAAGCCTTTCCAACCGCGCGGGGAGGGAGGACGTCCCGGGCCCCACCCACGGGGCGCGCAGGGCTTTCTGGGACTTGGAGTCCAGCCCCCGGGGGTCCCGCGTCGGGGGGCGGTGCTCCGGACCCCGAGCCCCGCCCAGCGCTGAGAGGTCAGGGCGTGTAGCAGGGACCCGACCCCGTTTCACAGACGGGAAGGCTGAGGCCAGGCCAGCCCGACAGCCAGCAGGGCAGTGGCACCCTGGCCTGGGAGAGACCAGGAGGCGGATGGGACATCCCCGCGTCGGGAGGGGTGACAGCGGTTCACGGTGCGCCGGACCCTGCGGGGCCCTGAGTTGCAGGCGCTGGGGGTCAGGTCGCTGACCTGTGGCTCTGGGCGCTGGTCCAGTTGCTTTGATGAGGAGGGGGTGGCAGCTCAGTCTGGGGGTGGAGCGCTGGAAAGGTGACCCCATGCCACCCTCAAACCTCAGTCCTCTCCTTCCCCTCTGGCCCTGCCGCCTGGAGTATCACCTACCTTCCCTCTGCTTTAAATGCCCTCACATTCTACCAACTGTCTTTTGTATTTGATGGCCCACGGTTAGCAGGTGCAGACGACAATATCAGGTTTAAAGCACGAGGTAACGTTTGAGAAGACAGCAGAGTGACAGTGTAGCTGGGGACCTGCTCCTGCCTGGGTGTTCAAGACAGGTGAGCACGCAGGGGAGACCTCCTGGCCTCCTCAGAAGGCTGGAAGGGGAATCACATTCTCAACGTGCCACTGGCCAGACTCCCTGAGGGAAGCTGTTTAAGCCACAGTCCCCAAGGTGGGACAAATGGGAAGGAGGGGTTCTCCAGGCAGAAAGAGCACCTGGCAAGGTCCAGGGTACGGGGAAGGAAGTGATCCTAACTGGGGGTGATTTTGCCTCGGAGGTGACACGTGGAAATGTGTAGACATTTTGGTCTTAGGGACTGGAGTGAGGGAGTGGTGCTCCTGGCTTCAAGGGGAGCGGTGGGGAGCCCGGAGATGTTCCTCCACGTCCCCCCCCCCCCCCCCCAGAGCAGGATGCGGCCAAATGTCCAGGCTCTCCAAGACCCTGCTCTATAGAGGCCCCTCTTGTGGACATTTTATACAAGTGGAATCATAGACTATGTGGCCTTTTGTGCCTGGCTTTCCCGGAGGGGTGTGTGTGCCTGTGTGTAATATTGAGATGTAATTGACATATTACATTGTATTAGTTTCAGGTGTACAACCTAATGATTTGATCTTTGTGTGCATTGTTGAAATGACCTCAGTGGGTCTAGTTAGCAACCATCACCGTACATAGTTACAATTTTTTTTTCTTGTGGTGAACACTTAGCAACTTCAAATATGCAATAGAGTGTTATTAACTACAGTCACCATGCTGCACATTACATCCCCAGAACTTATTCATCTTATAACGTGAAATTTGTGCCTTTTGACCACGTTCACCTACTTTGCTCACCTCCCACCTCTCCACTGCAACCACCCCCAACTTGTTCTCTGTATCTATGAGCTCAGTTACTTTTTTTAAGTTAATGTACTATTTTTTTTAAGTAATCTCCACACCCAAAGTGGAACTCGAACTCACGACCCCGAGATCAAGAGTCGCAGACTCCACCGAGTGAGCAGGCCAGGCACCCCTGTGAGCTGTTATTTTATTTTATTATTTCGTTTTATTTTAATTGTACAGGTAAGTGACATCACTGAGCATATTTTTCAGGTTCCTTCACCTTTCATTTTAATAGGACTCCGAAGAAGTAGGTAGGCTATGCAAGTGTGGAAACTGGGCATTGGCGGGAAAGCCGGTGTCTCTCGGTGTCGAGCTGGGAGTTTCGGGGCGGGCGGCTTGGCTAACGGATTATGGTTTATGGACAGCCAAGGACGGAGCGGGAACCCGAGCGGGAGGCGGGCCGGCCTAGCCCGCGCAGGAAACTACAGCTCCCGGCGTGCCCCGCGAAGCCCCGACGGACTACAAGTCCCAGGCTGCCCCGCGGCGGCGGGCGCCGGGCGCCATCTTGGTCGGCGGCGCGGATTGAATGAGCCCGCCGAGCCGCGGCCGCCGTTCCGAGCCGCGCGGGCCCCGAGCCGTCGCCGCCGCCGCCGCCGCCGCCACCGCCGCCGCCGCCGCCGCCATGGGCACGCCGCTGCCCGGCCGCGCGGGCGGACCCGCCACGCCGCTGTCGCCCACGCGCTTGTCGCGGCTGCAGGAGAAGGAGGAGCTGCGCGAGCTCAATGACCGCCTGGCGCACTACATCGACCGCGTCCGCGCGCTCGAGCTCGAGAACGACCGGCTCCTGCTCAAGATCTCCGAGAGGGAGGAGGTGACCACGCGCGAGGTGGGCGCGAGCGGGGGCTCCGGCCTCCGAGGGCTCCGGGGGGTTCCCCTGCGCGGGAGTGACACTGGGCAGGCCCCGCCCACCGGGGGGGGGTTCCCCGGGGCTTCGGGGGGACCCCTAGGGTCGCACGCTGTGGTGGGCATCGGCCTCCGAGGGTACCTGGGGGGCTTCGGGGATCCCCGCGAGTGAGGTTTGGAGGCCAGGTGGGCCCTGACCACCGAGGGGTCCTCAGGGGTTTCTCGGGGAACCTGTGAGCGAGGGGTGCACACTGGGGCAGGCCCCGCACACCGAGGGGGATTCTCGGGTTTTTCGGGGGACCTGTGAGCGAGGGGTGCACACGGGAGCAGGCCCCGCCCACCGAGGGGGGTCCTCAGATTTTTCGGGGGACCCGTGAGCAAGGCGTGCATCCTGGGACAGGCCTCGCCCACCGAGGACTCCCAGGGAATTTTGGGGGGACCTGTGAGCGAGTGTTGCATACTGGGGCGGGCCCCGTCCGCCGAAGCGCCCGCAGGGGGTTTCGGGTGTCTCCTAAGTGAGGAGTGCAGTCTGGGGCAGACCGTGCTCTGAGGGACCCCTAGGGCATCTCGGGGTCCTCTGTACGACTGGTGGATATGGGACAGCCCCGAGGGCTGAGTGATCGGAGAAGATCTGGGGATCCCCTGACTGAGAGGGTGTGAGCCAGAGTAAGCCACGCCCCTAAGAGTTGTGGGGCTGCGTTAGTCTGTTCTGGTGTCCTGGGAGAAAATTTGGTGGGGTTCTCTGGTCTCTGAGGAGACTGGGAGTTCAGGCTGTCTGATGGGGCCCTGAGGAGGGGTGGAGGGTCTCATGGGTGCGGGTGGGGGTCCCTGGGGCGAGTCACGTGGTCTTTTCTCTGTAGAACTCTGCAGAAGTCCTGTGATGAACTCTGGGGAGTTCAGGGACTGGGGAGGTGGTTAGGCTGTAGGCTTCGGCTCCTACCCGCACCTGGGGTGGGAGGGCATCCTGGGGGGGGGGGGGCTGATGTGTTAGGGATCCCGCGGGAAATTTGAGAGGTCCTCAGTTGGGCCCTGGGGAGCCCTGTTTGCTGATGAGTTGTTTGATGAGTGGATGAGAGGGGATGGGAAGACAGCTGGTCTTGGGGACCCACTAGGAAGTTTTGGGTTCCAGGTGGGCCCCAGGGTTTCACATCCCTGAGGGGATGTGAGAGCCAGATGTCTGGGGGTCCTGGGTGGGTTCCTGGTGGGCACTGCGGCTCCCACCCAACTATCCCCCAACCCTCATTGGCCCCAGGCTCTTTTCTCGTTTAGCCGGCCCCCTGAAACCCACGTAGGGGTCCTCTGAGTATGGGTTGGGGTGACGAGGGTGCTCACCTTGCGGTCCCCCCTGAGGGCCGCTAGGAGAGCCAGGTCCGGAAGCCACGGCGTCCCTAGGCTGACAGTGGACCGTGTGACAGAGTTCTGGGAGGACAGCAGCTAGGGGGGCATTTCTGGGAGCCACTCACTTACCCTTCGTGTGACCCTGGGCAAGTCACTTACCCTCTGGGGCTCAGTTCCTCTTCTGTAAAGTGGAAATACCAATACCCACCTTCTGTGCCAGCTGGTGGGCCCTGGCAGTTGGTATTGGCTTCGTGGAATAAAGGGCAGGCGCTCAGGGGAAGTGCCCTGTGGCTTCGTTGCCCCTGTGTAATCGTGGCCTCAGTGGCTCAGAAAGCGGCTTGGGTGACGGGGAGGAAGAAGCGTCCTTGGCGGGGGGTGGTGGTGTGTGTTGCTCGGACCTGGATTCAAACCCAGATCCAAACTGCTTTTAGTCTGTGTGACCAGGGGGCAGGTCATTTATGCCGTGGGGCTAGAATTGTCCGGTCCCAAGCGTGGCCACCTGCCTCAGCGGTGCTCGTGTCCTCAGGATGTGGACCTCCAGCTCCCACCTGCAGGCTGGTCAGGACGCCACGGGACCTGGCCTCTGGTCTTTCCCCTGGCCTCGGTTGTCCCACCGACAGACAGAGTAAATGGCGAACAGACCTTTGGGGGCCATGAGCCTGGTGGGCGGAGCGGAAGTGGGTGCTGTCCCTGGAGCGCACACACGTGGGGCCAGGGAGCTGTATCCGGGCCCTGTCTGTCTGTCTGTCTGGGCAGTGGCGTTACTTACTTTTCAGGGGTGAGGCTTGCTCCTGGGAACAAGGGGAGTGGTGCTTCGGGTGATAAGCCTGCCCCACCGTGACCTTGAGGGCTGTGCACAGGCTCCAGGGGTGAGGGGTGGGCTCCCAGGATAAATGGGGGATAAACGCCCCTCTTAACTGGGCAGTGGAGGGAGCTGGTGACCTGCGGAGGGATGGGGAAGGTGGTCACATGGGCCCTTCAGAGGGAGTGACCTGGAAATGGCCTTGGGCTACAGTGGGGCCCCGGCCTGACTGCTGAGCTGGGCAGAAGCAGAGGGGGCTGGAGAGGTGGCTCGGGTGGGAGGGCCACGGGCCAAGCAGCGTTTATTTTACCTGCGCGGAAGCTTCGCACCTGGATGGAGACTGCCCGACACAGAATGATGTCTGGGGGCGCTAGTGGTCATCCCGCTGGGGGTGCGCCTGGCATCGGGTGGCTGGGGAGAGGGGTGTGCTCAGCCCCCACAGTGCCCAGGCTGGCCTTGCCCCAGAGGATGATCCCGCCCCAACGCCAAGAGGAGAAACCACTTGAGGAACCCTTTGAAGATGCCTTTTAAGCTGTTCTGAGCGTGTCACACGCTTGTCATAAAATCCAGACAGTGGAACTGCGCGAAGTAAAACCACAGCTTCACCCCTTTTGAGTCCTGCCCGCAGGCTCGCTCTCACACGTGGGGCGGGTAGTGCACTGCTCAATAGCCATGTGCTCGGATCACTAGAAGGTTTCTGGAAAGGCTGGGGCGGGCCGGGTTCTGTTGGAGAGAGATCTGGGTGCGGGCGGGGAGGGAAGGGGCCCGGGAGGGAGGGGCAGTTCTCCAAGGAGCCTCCCCCATTGGGTGTTAGGTTCCTCCAGCCTTCGGTTTCTTTTCCCTTACCTGCCCAGGTGTCCTGTTCCTCCTGGGGGGGGGGGGTCGGGACTCCCTCTCAGGTGGACCCAGGGAGCAGGGGCTGGGCAGGGCGAGCTGGGTGGGAGAGTAGCACTTGGGGCTGCCTGCATTAGGGGATTGTGGGACTGTGGTTCTCAGCCGGGAAGTCGTCCCCCAGAGACACAGGGACAGGAAAAGGCCACCTCGGGTTACGTGCGCCCCCCCCCCCCACACCCCCCCTCTGCCCAACACATGCGAGCGCATTTGCTCACTCCTGGCACTTGCGGAATGCCACGAAAGGCCGAACAGTCGGCCCAGCCGTTGGTCTCCGGTTGCTGTGCCCGCGGTGCCTCACAGGTGCAGGGAAGCAGGGCCTGCCAGGGGAGCGCCTGTCAGTGGTCCGAGAAAAAGGAGTCTGTGAGCTTGTCCCCTGCAAGAAGTTTCCAGGCCGCCCCGCTGCTGTGGAGCCGGGTCCGCGTTTTAGCGCTGTGGGCTGGAAGTCTCCGTCGGGGCCGCTCGACTCCGAGGCTGCAGCGGAGAGCCGCCGCAGACACCGTGTGACGGAGCGGGCCGGGCCGCGTGCCCGCGAAACTTCGTTTGTACACGCTGAGATCAGAGTTCCTGGGGTTTCCCTCCCTGTGTCGCAAAACCTCTTTTTCTTGTCTTGTCTTTCCTTTTCCCCCCTCGGCCATTTAAAGATGCAAAAACTACTCGGGGCTTGCAGGCTGGACGAAGACAGGTGGCGTGGTGGAAATTGGCGCGTGGGCCCGAGTTTGCAGACCTGGCTGTAGATAAGTGCCTTGTCGAGACCAAAGGGACACCAGCCGCACGCGGGCACACGCAGGGACCTGAGTCACACTGCAAGGGCTTGGTGTTGTGCTTTTTTTTGGTTTGTTTTGTTTTTTTAAGTCATCCCTGTAACCGTGGGGCTCGAACTCACCACCCTGAGATCGAGAGCCGAATGCTCTAGTGACGGAGCCAGCCGGGCGCCCCAGAACTTGGTACTTTAAACAGGACACTTGAGGTGGTTGTGACGCTTCGGGCACAGAATCCGGGGGGGGGGGTGTGTGTGTGCCAAAAATCTCAATCGTGAAGACAAGCGATAGGGTGTATTTTTACTGACTCAACCTGATGTTTTAGGCCAGTTTTAGATGTATAGAAAAACGGCAAGGCTAGCGCGGGGTTCCCACAGAGCCCAGCCCCGTTCCCCTGCTGATCCCTCGCGTTAGTGTTTGTCACCGCGATGTCACCAGTATTGACGGCACGTTGACCTCGTTGACTAACGCCCATACTTTATTTGTGGGTCCTCAGTTTCCCCTGACCCCTCTGCCCCAGGACCCCCTGGGGACCCCACATGGCATCCAGGCGTCCTGTCTCCTCGGGCCCCTCTGGACCGAGACGCTTTCTGAGACTTCCCTCGTGTGCATGCCCTGGGCCGCCGTGAGGAGTGCCGGTCAGGAATTCGTAAGACGTCTGTCCAGTGGGGTTTGCCTCCTTTTCCTCGTGGTCAGGCTGGGGCAGTGCGACAAGTAATATTTTCACGGACTATTCAAGAAACTAAAACGTGTAGGACGCCTGGCTGGCTCACTCGGCGGAGCACGTGTCTCCTGATCTTGGAGTCGTGAGTTCGAGCCCCACGTTGGGGGTAGAGTTTACTCCAAAAACATTTTTTTTTAACTAGTACAGAAATCTTGCTGTGAATGAAATATCGAAAACTTAAATACGGTGTCATAGTTGCTGGCTTCTCGTGCCCTGTGCCCTGACCAGGCTCCGTACTGAGGTCGCCTTAGTGACCGTTGTGTCGGTCACTGTTCGTCCCAGGACCCTCTGCCTGGTGAGGGGAGGGTGTGAGGGAAAGGGCCCCAGGCTGGGGGAGGAGCAGGGGTATGCCCTGCGTGTGCCCCTCCCTCAGGCTCAGGAGAGTTCTAGAAGGTGAGATGGCAGGAGACGAGCAAAGACACACACGTAAACCCAGGTGCCCATCTACCTGTGGAGAGAGGAGCCAGTCACTTTGTGAACTGAGGTTTATTCCAGAAGCCAGTTCCCAGAGTTGGAGACATCGGGTGTGGCCAGAGGTGACCACCTTTGTGGGAGGGAGGGCTCTTGCTGTTGGGGGTGCAGGAGGGAGAAGCTGGCTTTGTCTCCACTCCCCCTATCGTGTGTCCTGACCTTGGAGCTGCGTCCGGCAGACCGGCCCTGCACCTGCAGGTCAGGAGACCACAGCTCACCGCTCCCTGTCTGGGAAGTGGGCCTGGGAGCCCGGGTCCCGTCTTACCTGTGGGATGAGATGACTGGGGGCTGCCGGGTTGAGGCACAGGGTGCCCGGGCCAGTGGGGGTGGTGCGTGGGGTCTCAGACTGGATGTTAAAACCCCACCCAGCTCTTGGGGCGCCTGGCTGGCTCCGTCGGTGGAGCATACAACTCTTGGTCTCCAGGTTGTGCGTTCAAGCCCCGTGTTGGGTGTAGAGATTACTTAAATAAAACTTGAAAAAAACTTAAAAAAAAAAAACAAAAAACAAAGCATCTTTTCTGAAAAGCGCCACCTCCTGGAGGCTCCTTGGCCTCTGGCGAGCCGGGATGGTCATGACCCTAGCACATGGCAGGTTCCACGGCCCCTCAGCCCAGGGGCCTTTCCTGTGGACAGGTGGGGTCCCAGCCGCGCCCCGGATACACACCCGCGCGGGCACCTCCTAGCTCCACAGCGATGGCTGTGCTTGTCGTCCCGCGGCCCCGTCTCCCACCGCTCACCCAGTCACACTCTACATCTCCGTGCTTCTAGCACTTCCAGAATGGTGCAGCCTTCACCTCCGTCCAATTCCAGAACATTCCATCTCCCCAGAGGGAACCCCATCACCCCCAGCCCCCAGCTCCTAGCCCCCACGAGCCCCCCTCCTGTCCGTGGAGGAGCCCGTCCTGGACGTTTCACACACGTGGGCCCACACCCCGCGTGGCCTCTCGCGTCCGGTTCCCTCCCTGAGCGTCGCGTGTTCGGGGTCCGTCCGCGGGGCGGCGGGGGTGGGCGCCTCGCTCCTGCTTGAGGCCAAGTGAGTGGGTGCGGTGCCGTGTGTGTTCGTCCACGGATGGCCCTGTGGGTCGTGTCCACTCTGTGGCTGTTGTGAATCGTGCTGCTGTGAACACGCACCCGGGTTTGTGTAGACGCGTGCGTTACTGCTTCTGGGCAGACAGATACTCAGCCGTGGAATTGGCGGGTTACAGGTGAGTCTGCTAACCCGTCCGAGGGGACGCCCCGTGGTCTTCTGCAGCGGCTCCCCGACTTTCCATTCCCCCTGCCGTGCGTGGAGGGCCCCATTTCTCTGTGTTGCCAGCATTTGTTGTCCTTTGTCTTTTCGACTCCAGCCGTCCTAGAGGGTGGAGGGGATACCTCACTGTCCTGTTGGGTCCCAGATATCGTGAACACATGTGCGTGGTCCTGGGCACGTAGACATGGGGGAGGCTGGGGGCAAGAAGGCCGCGAGAAGCGAGCCGTGTGCCCAGCTGGTGGGTGACCTGGGCAGGGGACGGGCCACAAGGGCGGGTGGGACCGGCTGGGGTGGCCCCGGGCTAGTGGGGCCGAACTGGGTGCGGAAGCCTCCGCTGTCCCTGCGAGCTCCGTCTGGCCCGGGGAGGGGGGGGTGTGGGGAGCCTGCGCGGTGGGGAAGAGGCTTCTCTTTGACCTGGGCCTTGCCGAACCCCCTCAGGTGAGCGGCCTCAAGACGCTGTACGAGTCGGAGCTGGCCGACGCCCGCAGGGTGCTGGACGAGACGGCCCGAGAGCGGGCCCGGCTGCAGATCGAGCTGGGGAAGGTGAAGGCTGAGCTGGAAGAGACGAACAAAAGGTAGGTGTGTGGCTGGCGTTTGCCACCCTCGTCCTGGGCTGCGTCCCCGGGACCCAGCTCTGTGGCCTTGGCCTCCAGACGCCCCTTCCCAGCATCATGCAGCCCAGGGGAGATTCCTTTTTTTTTTTTTTTTTTTTTCTTTTTTCTTTTCAGAAGTTGATTTATTTTGAGAGAGTGGCAGGAGCAGAGAGAGGGGGAGAGAGAATCCCAGGCAGGCTCCGCACTGTCAGCACAGAGCTCGATGCAGGGCTCGGTCTCACCGACTGTGAGATCATGATCTGAGCGACGGCAAGAGGCGGACGCTCATCCGACTGAGCCCCCCAGGCGCCCCTTCCCCAGGCAGATTTCAAACCCGAGCAGCGCTCCTGAAGCGGAGTCTGTAGGGAGCTGTCAGCACGGGGCCCCTGTGCTCCCAGGGGGAAGGACGGGCCAGAGCCCAGCCTCCCTTCTCTGCCCTGGACTTGGGAACCACTGTTGCGTCACGGGTCCCCAGGGACCTTGCCGCCCACCTCACGTGTGCGCAGTGGCCCTCGTCCTCCACGGCACCTGTCGGGCGCCCGCCCCGGGAAACTCGGTCCGCTTCCGTCCCCCCACTGGAGCACCTCAGCCACCATACAGGCCGCGTGGGGGAGGCAGCCCTCAGGCTGCGGGCTTTTCTCTTCAAAAGCGCACACTGTGGCCACTTTTGAGTAAAAGGGCCGCACGGGAAACGCGCACAACCAAGTTGTGCGGGTGTGGACAGCAGCAGGACGGAGTACTTGATCGGGGACAGCGTGCGCCACAGCAGGCAGTCGGATGTGACCCGCTGTAAGCCTCACACCCGCCAGGGCCCGACCGTCACGGTCCGCAGTCCGGACGGGCAAACTGTGGCAGGGGCCGGGCTTATCCAGGGTCCCTCAGCTTGGTGGTCACCGGGACCGAGGCCTGGTGCCTGTGTCCCTGCCCACAGCCCCAGCCGCCACCCGAGTCACCGTTGCATTTGCGGGAATTTTTCCTTCCTATTTTTTAAATAGAGTTTTGGGGTTTTTTTTTTTTAAGGCAGTTTTACGTTTATAGGAAAACGAGTGGATGGTACAGAGTTTCCAAAATCCCCCCTCCGGTTTCCCCGTTATAAACACCTTTTTCACCTTCCATTAATGAGCGGGCTAGGCTGTTGTCACGGACGAGGCAACACCAATACGTTATCGTTAACTGAAGCCCACAGCTGACGTTAGGGCTCACTCTCGCGGGGGTTCCCCCGTGAGTTTGCACAAACGCATCGTGAGAACGTATCTGCCCCTGTACCATCGTAGTCCCACTGGCCCTCAAAGTCTCGTGCTCCATCCGTCCCTCCCTCCCTTTCTCCCTCCCTCCTCCCTTCACTGCCTCCATGGTTCTGCCTTTTCCAGAATGTCCTAGACTTGGAACCACACTGTGCGTGTGGCCCCCTCAGCCTGGCTTCTCTCGCTGAGTGACGGGCACCTGTGGTTCCTCGGTGGACTAGATCCGCTGGAGCAGAACAGAGAGCCCAGACACGGGCCCACGCTGCGCGGTCACCCGGTCTTTGGCCGAGGAACAAAGGCAAGTCCTGCTTTTGTAAAAGGCCAGGTAGACTGTGTGGGCCATCCGTTTGGTCGTTTTTTTGATTAAAAAGTGATCCTGGAGAAGACTGCGGGGATTCCAGAATCAGCACCGCCCGGACCCCAGCCTCTCTCTCTCTCGTGTCGGTGCGGAGTCCGGAACTCTCCAGACGCTCCTTGTCTGGCCCAGAAGTCTTGGTTTTTTTCCCCACTATCGGTCACAGATGCTCGCTGTCAAGAAAGTGGAAAATGCAAGATAGTTTGAGGAGAAGCGGCCCGCGTGGCCCCAGCCTTCGCCCAGAGTCGCCTCAGTGGGCCTGCCACGTTTCTGTCCACGGGTCTTTTCTGTGTGGCCACAGGCACCTCCATGAACTGGTGGCGCCTGAGGGCAATGGGGGGGGGGCGTCCCTCGCGGACGTCCCCCGAGTCATGAGATGCCCCTGTGCCGGGGCTCTGTCCTGGCTGCTGGGATGTCCCCACGTCTGGGCTGCTTCACCAGTGGTGCCGGGGCTGTGCACTGCCAGCCCCATTGTTCTGTGACCGCCTCCGCGGGTGACAGCTGCGGGGTGGGGGTGGGGGCAGATAGGACAAGAAGAATGGCGAACGCTGCTAAGTGTCTGGGCCGGAACTTTCCCGTCAGGCCCCTACTCCAGAAGGAAGCCTTCCTGTGCTTGCGGGCCGTGGACGCCTCTTTGGCCCCTGACCTCCGGGGCTTCGCGCAGTCGCCTCACTTCCTCTCGTCCGCGCAGAACCCCTTCCAGACCAGGGTGGCCATTTAGCTCTGGTGTCTTTATTTTCCCGAACAACTTGTCACCACAGCCCCGTGAGGATGGGAATGTGGGTAGCGTGTGGAGGAGCCACATTCTCCCACTTAACCTCCCAGGACTTCCTGTCAGGCAGGTGAGCGGTCTGCCTTAGCGCCTCGAAGCTGGTGAGACGCGGCCAGTGAGACGAAAGCCGGTATAAGCCCCAGTGCCCCCGCTTTCTGGACCGTTCTGTGTAGTTGTGCAGGGTACCGAGCACTAGATAAAGTTGTTCAGAAGTTTTCCATGTTACCTGACGCCTCTGTCCCAGTCCCCCTGGCTTCGTTGCTGATTTCAAACTTGCCGGGCACACCTCACCCCAGGGCCTTTGCACTTCTGCTTCCTCTGCCTGAACGCTCTTCTCCTGGAAATAACAGATCTGGCTCCTCCCACTGCTGCCCTCACGCAGGTCTGTTTCCGGGGCCGCCCCCCTCCCCTCCCCCTGGGCACGGCTGGCGGGACTTAAAAGTACAATTCCCACCTTGCTCTGCTCACCCCGCGTCTCCCCTCCCTGCTTCACCTGCCCTTCTGATGCAGACTTACGTCTGGCAGGCAGCGTGTTTCCCTCTTGTCTCTACCCACGAGAAAGTTCTGCACCGTGGGAGCAAGGGTGTTCCCGGATGGATCTCTGGCAGGAGGGTGTCCTCCGCAAAGCAGGCTGTCAGTAATGGTTGTGAAATGAGTGACTTGTGTCCCCCCCCAAACCCCTGCAAAACTGCTCTAGGGGCTCAGGGTTTGCAGCCCCTGGAGAGCCAGGACTGTGTGGCTGTGTGGACCCTGAGACCCCCCCATGGAGAATGGCCATATGATGCCCGGGCAGAGCTCCATGTCCGTAGGGCTGCTCTGGGGACACGGGCAGCTTGGCGGCCAAAGTCTCTGGTCTTTATGCCACCCCACCTCACGTGAGCTGATGCGGGGTCCCCTGTGCTTCTCCCTGGGGGGGAGTGGCGGGGATGCCGCCCAGCCCCCACCGTGTCCCATGTGAGCAGAGCTGCTCGATGGGGATGGCTCCCTCAATTCCGTGGTGGGGAGGTGGGCATGTGTTCAACTCCAAGGTTGAGAGTTCCTTTGAGAATCAAGGGCCAGGGGCCCACGCTAGTAATAGCTGTGCCTGAAAGAATGTTTGTCATCTTCAATATCGGGAAAGTTGTCTACTAGGACACCAGATGAACCTGCTTCAAGTAACTTAGGTTTGCAAGTGAGATGGACTTTTCAGTGGCTGGGATGTTAATTTTATAATGTTTATTTTTGAGAGAGAGAGGCAGACTGCAAGCGGGGGAGGGGCAGAGAGAGGGAGAGACAGACTCCGAAGCAGGCTCCAGGCTCCGAGCTGTCAGCACAGGGCCCGACGCGGGGCTCGAACTCACTGACCGTGAGATCATGACCTGAGCCGAAGTCGGATGCTTGCCGACTGAGCCACCCAGGCACCCCGATATATACAACTTTAATAAATTTAAATTATACATTCACTTTTTAAAAAATTTATTTTTATTTTTAAGCTTATTTATTTTGAGAGAGAGGCCATATGCAGAGAGAGAGAAAGGGAGAGAGAATCCTAAGCAGGCTCCGAGCTGTCAGCACAGAGCCCAACGCGGGGCTTGAACCCACAAATCGCGAGATTAGGACCTGAGCAGAAATCAAGATTCGGATGCTTAACCGACTGAGCCACCCAGGCGCCCCAGTATATGTTAACTTTTTAATAAATTGTTCTCCCCTCTACGAGCCGTCCAGTGTCCAGAAATCACAAAACAATGACATTAAAGCTCCTCCCTTGGGGTTTTTGGAGTGTGTGTGTGTGTGTGTGTGTGTGTGTGTGTGTGTGTGTGTTGGCCAGTGGGGCCCTGCTGGCCTGGCTCAGGGCAGGTTTGTGCCGAGAGCCGGGGTGGGTTTGGCCTGCTTGGGCCCGGGTGACCTTGTCCCGGGCTGCCTGAGGGGCTCCCTGTAGCCGCACCACCGCTGCCCTCCTGCTCTGTGCTCTTGGCTGAGTCCCGCTCTTGACTTTCAGCTCCAAGAAGAGGGAGGGCGAGCTCACGGTGGCCCAGGGCCGCGTGAAGGATCTGGAGTCCCTGTTCCACCGGAGCGAGGCGGAGCTGGCCGCCGCCCTCAGCGACAAGCGGGGCCTTGAGAGCAATGTGGCGGAGCTGCGGGCCCAGCTGGCTAAGGCGGGTTTCCGGGGGGCCCTGGTCTGGGGGAGGCCCGGTGCCGGTGGGCATGCGCGTGTGCCGCGGGCCCGGCGGCGGCTTTCCCGTCGCGTGTGAGCGGCTTTCCCACCCGGCGACGCCCCATCCCAGTGTGTGTGTGTTTAGGGGGATCCCCCGCGCCCCGAGAAGCTGCGTGGTGCAGCAGATGGTCACGTTGGCTTGCCGTCCTGTGTCCCCCAGGCGGAGGACGGTCACGCGGTGGCCAAAAAGCAGCTGGAGAAGGAGACGCTGATGCGCGTGGACCTGGAGAACCGCTGCCAGAGCCTGCAGGAGGAACTCGACTTCCGGAAGAACGTCTTTGAGGAGGTGCGGCCCGGCCGGCCCGCTGGGGCCCTGCGACAGCCTGAGGACACGGGCCTCAGCCCGGCACAAGTGTGGGGGGCGGGCGGGACCCGGGGAGGGTCCTTCTGCCTCTGTCAGCCTGGGGGACCCCGGGCACCTCTCCATCTGTGCCTTTCTTCACGCGGCCTCTCTGCCTCTCACCCAGACACTCGTCACTGGGTCTGGGGCCCACCCACATAATCCAGAATGATCTGATTTTGAGGCTCTTAATCGCATCTGCTAAGCCCCCCTTTCCAGATAAGGTCACACTCCCAGGTTCTAGGATCAGGATGTGGACTCCTCTTTTGGACTTGGGGCTCCCCCATTCAATCCGCAGCAGACCCTCCCCAGGGAAGGGAAGGAAGGGGGGAAGGGGGGGCCCATCTGCTTCCCTTGCTTCCTGGGTCTCCCCCTCCCCCTTTACACCTGGGCCTGCCTGGGAGTGAATGAGCGCTCCTGGCGGTTAGAGCGGGGGTTTCTGTGTCCCCCCGCCCCCCCCCCCGTGGCCCCTCCCAGCTCGTCCTCACAAAGCCCACTGTCCTGTCACAGCCCAGAATGGAACCCTGGGGCCCTCGCTGCTGCCCTCACTGCCTGGGTGAGCTGCTCGAGGGAAGGATGTCCATGCTCCCGACGAGTGGTTTCCCACTCCAGCCGCACCCCGTGAGAGCCAGGGCCGCCAGGGCACTTGGGGAGCAGCCCGAGAGGGAACCCCTGAAGGCATCCGCCAGAAAACTGGAGCCTTCGAGGGGATCTGTGAGGGGCCCCTCGGAGGCACCAGTCAGGGATCCCGGGTCTGCCAGGGGGCCCGGGAAGACAGACACGAGGGGGCCTGCCGGGGGAGCCGGAAGGGCACCCCAGAGGGGCTCCTGGAGGGGCGTCCCGAGGCAGGCATCCGCGAGGGGCGCCGTGACGGCGGGTGTGCTGTTCGTGGGTTCGTTGTCAACAGGATTGGCTCCTGGAGAAACATTCCCATTGTTCTTACACGCGATGGCGCAGTGTGATAAGTGACAGCTCTCTGTGCTGGGGGCAGCTTCTGGGAGGAAAGGCTGTCCCCTTTCCTGGAGCCGGAGGCTGGCGAACAGCTCCTTCTGCCTGCCCTTGACCCCACCGTGTGTCTGGGGCAGCTGTGCTCTGGGGCCCCTGCCTTCCTCGGGCGTTGCCGTGTGTCCTCTGCTGTCCCGAGGGCGGCGGGGGTGGTGGACACATGTTATTTACCTGCTGGTCGGCTGGAGGACACTCGGGCTGGGTCTCCTCTGTGCAGTGTGAGCAAGCAACTGGGAGATCCCCCCCCCCCCCCGCCCCCCGGTGGTTCACTGTGCAGTTCTGAGCCCTCGCTCGGCCTTGGCTCTCGGGTCGGGGACACCGCTGACCGGGAGGCCGGGGGTGCCCGGGCCGCGGGCCCGCCGCAGCGGTGACGCTTGCTGTGCGGCAGGAGGTGCGGGAGACGCGGCGGCGGCACGAGCGCCGCCTGGTGGAGGTGGACAGCAGCCGGCAGCAGGAGTACGACTTCAAGATGGCCCAGGCGCTGGAGGAGCTGCGCAGCCAGCACGACGAGCAAGTGCGGCTGTACAAGCTGGAGCTGGAGCAGACCTACCAGGCCAAGGTGCCCGCGGCGGCGGTGGCGGCGGCGCGCGGTGGGGGTGGGGGTGGGGGCCGGGGGGGGGCCGCACCCGCCGCCAGCCGCTCACCTGCCGGTCCGTGTCCCTTCAGCTGGACAGCGCCAAGCTGAGCTCTGACCAGAACGATAAGGCCGCCAGCGCCGCGCGGGAGGAGCTGAAGGAAGCGCGCATGCGGGTCGAGTCCCTCAGCTACCAGCTGTCCGGCCTCCAGAAGCAGGTGACTCCCCGGGGCCTGTCTACCCCCCCCCCCCACCGTCGACCCCCGCCGCTGCTGCGGGACCCCCGCTTCTGGCTTCGGGTGTAGATGCAGTGGCGAGTCACGGGCGCTGGTGATGCATGCAGCGCTCCTTCCGGCCTGGCCTGGCCGAGGGGCTGTGGGGCCCGCCGGCCACCGGAGCCCCTGGGGCTGGGTGTCTGTCCCCGGCCCGCCCCAGGAGCCTGGCCGCGTGTGCAGGAGGACGGGAAGCGAGGCGCGCAGCCGGGAGGGCTTCTCCCCGTGACCTGCGGAGGCCGCCCTGACCTGGCCGCCCCGACTCCTCCCCAGGCCAGTGCCGCGGAGGACCGGATTCGCGAGCTGGAGGAGACGATGGCCGGGGAGCGGGACAAGTTCCGCAAGATGCTGGATGCCAAGGAACAGGAGATGACAGAGATGCGCGACGTGATGCAGCAGCAGCTGGCCGAGTACCAGGAGCTGCTCGATGTCAAGCTGGCCCTGGACATGGAGATCAGCGCCTACCGCAAGCTCCTGGAGGGCGAGGAGGAGAGGTGGGGGGGCGGGGGGGTGGGGGGGCGGGGGGGCGGGGCGAGGCAGGCTGTTGGGGCCGGGGGGCGGGGCTCCGGGGGGAGGGGAGAGGCGGAGCCGCAGGGGGTGGGGGCTCTCGGGGCAGGGGCGAGGAGGACGGGGAGGCCGAGCGAGTCTGGTCCCTTGGGAGCCCTAGTCGGCCCTCCGTCCCCCAGGCTGAAGCTGACCCCCAGCCCGTCGTCGCGGATCACTGTGTCGCGGGCCACGTCGAGCAGCAGCGGCAGCAGCGTGGCGGCGGCCGGGCGCACGGGCCGCGGCAAGCGGAAGCGGCTGGAGGCGGAGGAGTCGCCGGGCTCGAGCGGCATCGGCTCCGGCGGCGGCGGCGGCGGCGGCGGCGGCGGCGGCGGCGGCGGCGGCTTCCACCTGGCGCAGCAGGCGTCGGCCACGGGCGGCGTGGGCATCGAGGAGGTCGACCTGGAGGGCAGGTTTGTGCAGCTGAGGAACAGCTCGGACAAGGTGAGAGGCCCGCGTCCCTGGGGGTGGGGCCCCGTGGGGTTTCCCCCCGAGCCGTGCGTCACGTCAGGCCGCGTGTCCCCTTTGCCAGGACCAGTCTCTGGGTAACTGGAGGATCAAGAGGCAGGTCCTGGAGGGGGAGGAGATTGCCTACAAGTTTACGCCCAAGTACGTGCTGCGCGCCGGCCAGACCGTCACGGTAGGTGGCTGCGGAAGGGCAGGTGGGCCGGCGGGGGGGTTGGGGAGGGGGGGCAGGGGGTGGCAGTAGCAGCTAGCCAGGTGACCAATGTGACCGGGGGCCGGGATGGGGCAGGAAGGGGGGTGGGGTGGGCGGTGGTTGAGTGACTTTGCCCTGAGAACGGCTGTTGCTTGTCACGGGTCACCCGTGTGCCACTGCTGTGCCAGCGGACCCTCCCCGGAGCCCCGTAGCACCTTGGTGACACGTCAGGGTCCCGTGGCAGAGAAGGATCCAGGTTGTCTGGGCTGGCGGCCGGGCATTGGCGGAAGATGTTAACAGTGACGGTGTGGACCCCGGAGCCGACGGGCTTCTGATCCCAGCACGGCCATCATTCGCTGAGATGAGAGCGGTCGGCCACCGTGAACCTCAGTGTCGTGGCAACGGACGTCCCTCGGCAGACCCGGGGGGCGGTGATAGGGAGCCGGCTGGTGGCACAGAGTACTGGGACCAGAGCCGACATTGACGGGGAGGCCCCCTGTGTCCCCCAGGTGTGGGCAGCTGGTGCAGGAGTGGCCCATAGTCCCCCCTCGACACTTGTGTGGAGGAGCCAGAACAGCTGGAGCACAGGCGACAGCTTCCGGACCGTCCTGGTCAATGCGGATGGGGAGGTGGGTGCCCTGGGCCTGTGGGGGCCGTCTTCTGTCCTGGCCTCGGGGTCCCTCCTGGAGCCTCCCTGACCGCGCCACAGGCCGCTGTGGGAGCCCCGGGGTGGAGCTTCGGCCACAGGGCCGGCGAGGCGATCCTGGGTTCGGGGTGCTGTCCTGCGGCGCGCCGAGGCCTGGCCGGAGCATTCTCACCTGACGGCCGACCCGTGGGCCGGGCCCTGGGCACCCCGGGGGTCAAGTGTCCACGGCTCTTCTCTCGCCCAGGAGGTGGCCATGAGAACCGTGAAGCAGTCCTCAGTGGTGCGGGAGACGGAGAACGGGGAGGAGGGAGAAGAGGAGGGAGCCGAGTTCGGCGAGGAGGATCTTTTCCATCAACAGGTAGAAGTCCCCAAGGTGGCATGCGTGGCCGCCGTGTCCCCGGGGCCGCGCTGCCCCGCGGGCCGCTGCGTCTGCGCTAAGGTTCTTGGCACAGTCCGGGCCTCACCCCCTGGAGGGCCCCACAGCCTGTGGCCAGAGATGGGCCATGGTGGGGCTGGGGGTGGGGGGGGCGACATCCCTGCCTCCTGGCTCTTGCCCGTTGTGAGGGCCTCAGGGTTCCGGCCCGGGGGCCCCCCAGGGGTGCGGTGTTGGCCCCCAAGCGCCGCCAGGCGGCACCGGTGTAACCCCGGGGGTCCTCAGCGAATGGGCTCTGTGCCACTGCTCCGGCAGCCTGAGGCAGCGGGGCCTAGATGTTGGTTTGGGGGGGAAGGGCTCCTGGAGGGCCCTGGGGCCTTGCCGCAGCAGCTCTAAGTCCCAAGACTGGGGTCTGACATTTCAGTTGTGTTGTGTAGCTCAGAAGGGAGACGTGGAAGGTTCTGGAACGGGGACAGTTGAGGCTGAAGCTGCTGGCCCTGTCTTCTCGCTGGGAGCTGGTGCTCTGGGCTGGCGAAGGCCCTGGTCCAGCCCCTGTCTGGCAGGGGTGGGGGGCCACCAGCTACCTGCCTAGCCAGGCGGGCACGCTCCGGCCTCTTAGGCTGCTGGCCTTTCTTTCCAGGGGGACCCAAGGACCACCTCGAGAGGCTGCCGCGTCATGTGAACGGAACTCGCCTCATCATGTCTTTACCCAGAGCCACTGAAAACTATTTTTATATCATTGGCCGTCTTTAGTCCTTGATACATTTCTAGAGAATTTTTAAGCAAACTGCCAGAACGTGGGGGCGGGTCTCTGCCATCTGTGCTGTGGGTGGGCTTCCTCGGACTCTCCCTTCATCGCCACTGTCTGGACCTGGTTTTTGTTTTTGGTGCCGCATTTCACCCTTTGGCTGAGTTCGAGGAGGCCGAGGAACCTAATAGCTGCCGGGGGCGGGGTTTGGAGGCTGGAGGGCCTGGCGGGGGCGCAGGGGCCCGACTCTCTTCCTGCCTCTGTCTCTCCCTGGGACAGAGCGGGGCTGGCCTCTCCTCTCGGGACCAACCCGTGGGCCTTAAGTGGGCGGAGAGCAAAAATGCCCGGGAGTTTCGTTGTTTGTTAAGCTCTTTAAAAACCAAATCTAGAGCCCGGGCTGTGACCTGGCGGGGGGCCAGCGCCCCCCCCTGTGGAATTTTGGCGGCTGGGCCGGAGACCAGAGCTTTGGGAGCGGGTGGTGTGGACGAGGCTCTGCTCTGACTCCGCTGGAGCGTGGGTGCGGCTGCAGGCCGGGTGTCTGTGCACGTGTCGGGGGCTCTGCGGTGAGCCCCCCTCCCTTCCTGGCTGTCGGGCCCTGGGGTTCTGGAGTTTTCTGTACTTGAGTTCCTCGGCTTGCGGGACCAGCGGGGCAGGAGACCCGGAAACCTAGGGGACAGGGACAGCTCTGTTTGGAGACTTGTCACCAGGTAAATGGCAAGGGCACGGGCGGGATAGGCTCGCCGGCGAATGTCCACGTGTGACAGCTGCTTCCCCGGCCTCTGAGAGGAGAGCCGCCTCGGGGTGAGCCCCCGCCCCCTTCTCCAACTCTGTGCCTTGTGCACGGGGCTGAGTGCGGGTCCCCACCGGCTCGCGTGTCCCGCTGTCCTGGCTTCTGTGGGCGACTTCCTTCTCTGACGGCCGTGCTGGTGCCGGCCGATTCCTGCAGGGCGGCTCCCGGCCACCTCGCCGGCCCCCCCTCTGCACTCGCTGACCGTTCATACCCCCTCCCACATAGATACACAGAAGTTATTTTTTTAATGGATATTTATTTTTTTACATTGGTCAGTGCTCAGATCGCCGGATCCCACTTCAGGGCTCGAGGCAGGGTCACTGGGACAGTCCCCCGAGGGGGTGGAGGGTGGCCAGCTCGGTGGACGCTGAGGCCGCAGACGGCAAATTCCTTCAGAAAGCGCAGCTCAAGTCTTAAAGACGAAATACTGAGCCATGGAGGCACGCTGCCCCCAAAAGGTAGCACGTTTACCAAGCTGGCCCCTCCCACTCGCCCCAGGCAGGGAGCCCCGGCATGCGGTCCCCACCGGTCTCCCTTTCCTTGGAAACTGCCTGTGGCCGGAGGGTTAGAGGCTTGTAGGCTAGCGAACAGTCTGCTGCATCTAGGGTCGGCTTTAGGTCAGGTACTTTGCGTGGCCACCAGAGTCCCCAGGATGTGAACTTGGTTTTTCTCTGAAGGGAAATGTCTCACCGCTACCCCTCCCCCGTTTCTGGTGGGTGGGTGGGTGGGGGGGGAGGGCTCGCCTGCCACGATGATGCACCAGCCTCCGCCCCACGCGTGACCTTCCCCAGGAGTGCTTCCGGGCCCCCACGGCCCTCAGGTGGTGCCCCCACACCCGCATCACAGGAGCTGCGTGCGCAGTGAGGGTCTGGAGCTCAGACGCAGAGGCATCAGGCGGGTCGTGGTGGGGGTCTCCAAAGTCTGCACTGGTCTCAGCCACATCTTGCGATGGAAGGGGGGGGGGAAGGGGAGAGGCGACTGTGGACAGGGAGTGGGCACCATCGTTCCCATGGGCCCAGATGCCTCATGGCATCCTTTTCGGTTCCGGGCAGGGCCTCCAGGTGCACGGGTAGGGCTTGCTCCTGGCAGGTGACATTTGTCCTTTCCAGGCCCGCTCCCAGCCTTTCCCCCCAACCCGTGGTGGCCTGGCCTTCCCCCTCCCCCCCAACCCGTGGTGGCCTGGCGGAGGTCCCGAGTGGAGGGGTGAAAGGGCCCAGGCACCGTGGTGTCCTTGTCTGGTGGGGGGAAGGTAAACTAGGGACCCTTGGTGACTGCAGGAGGATGGTGGCCGTTGGTAAGGGAGTATTTGGAAATCCAGAACGGAATCCAACGTTCAGCTGTCAGCGCTGGCCTGGGAAACAGTCTGCAGTTGTCATTCTTAGCTTTAAGCCGCTTTAAACGATGCGGGAACGATTCCTTTGTCCGAGCCCCACTCGCTAACCGGGCGCCCGGGCCAGCGGCACCCCCGCTGGGGTCTCGCCCGCGGCCCGCGCCCCGACGGATCATCAGCACAACCTGCCGTGGGGCCGGCTGGGCGGACGGCTTCTAAGGACTTGCATGCCAAACGTGTGGTCTTTTTCTTTCTCCGATGATTTGTAATATGCATTTTATGACCGGAAACTTTTTGTACAACACTCCAATAAACATTTTGATTTTAAGTTCTGCCCCCCGAGTCTACTCTGACGCGGCTGCCCCAGACCGGGGACGGAGGGGGGCATAGGAGACCGCGGGACACTCCCTGGCAGCGACCCGCGTCGGTGTGCCCGAGCCTCAGCGGCCGGGCTGCGCCTTCGGTCACGCGACACGCCCGACGCTCTGTGCACATGCGCCGCGGGATCCGCAGGACGAGCCGGGGACGTTTTCTGCAGGCCCGGGGCCTCGAAACCAAAAGCTGCCGGCGCAGAAGGTGACTCCTATCCGCGCATGCGCCAAGGTGGAAGCACAGCTTTGTGGGGGTCGTAGTCCGACAAGCCCGGACTCCATTTCCCGTGGTGCCCTGGGGGGGGGGGCAACTTCCGGCGCGGGTACGGGTCGGCGCACGCGGTCTCGGTTCGGTTGACTTTGCGGAGCCATGGAGGGTGGCTTCGGCTCGGACTTCGGGAGCTCCGGCGGCGGCAAACTGGACCCGGGGCTCATCATGGAGCAGGTGAAGGTGCAGATCGCCGTGGCTAACGCGCAGGAGCTGCTGCAGGTCCGGGGTCGGGCCGGGGCGGGCGCCGAGGGCAGTGGGGTCCGCCGGGCGCGGGTGTCGCGGCTGAGTTCGCGTTGTCCCCACAGAGGATGACGGACAAGTGCTTCCGGAAGTGCATCGGGAAGCCGGGGGGCTCCCTGGACAATTCGGAGCAGGTGAGGCGCGTGGGGCCGCGTGGAGGCAAGTACGCGTGCGCGGATCAACGGGCGTCGCGGTGGGACGAGTGCGCGTGCGCGGCCCGCTGCCTGGGGTGGGGCGCCGGTCCGGCCGTTGCTGAGCCGAGCCGCGCCCCCTTCCCGCCCGCAGAAGTGTATCGCCATGTGCATGGACCGCTACATGGACGCCTGGAACACCGTGTCCCGCGCCTACAACTCGCGGCTACAGCGGGAGCGAGCCAACATGTGACCCCCCCCCCCCCCGCGCCGCGTCCGGCCCCGCGGGCTCCCGGCAGGCCCCCACCCCAACCCCCTTTTCCGTTTCCATAAAGGCCCTTTGTGAAGCGGGGGCCCGCCTGTGCATCCTGCCTGCCCGTGGTTCCTGAGGACGAGACCGGTGCCGCCACACTGGGGTCGTCGCTCCCTCGGGTCGTGGGGGGCCCTGGGACTTCCCAGATTGCAGGCGGCGCGGCCCCTGCGGGGTCCAGGCTCACCGTGCACCTGGGGCGGAGAATCCGCCCTGGGACCTGGGGGCATAGTCAGGCCCCACCTGGCTGTGGCCACCTGAAGGTGGGGGCCAATAAGGGAGGTGCGGAGAGCACCCGATCGGTGTTCCCTGGAGGGGGTCTCTGCGGGAGGTGGCCCGGCGTGTTCCCGGGTCCCCTGACCGGCCTGCGCCTCTTTACCCTCTGTGCCCCTGGTTTCCAATGACCATGACCGGGAGCCGGTTGCTCACGCGAAAAGCAGCTTGGAGAGGAGGCTTGGCCAGACCCCCCCCCCCCCCCCCCCAGCTCCGGCGCCAAAGACGGAGGGTAGTCTTGCCCCGGGGAGGCCTTGCTGCCCCTTCCCCGCACCTCCCATATCTGGGCCCCGGGTGAGCAGCAGCCGAACGGTCCCTGCTGTGATACGGAGGTGCTGAGCCAGCAGGCTAGGGACAAGGGGCTGTTTATTGGATCCAAATAAGCAGCAAACGTGCACCCGGTTACCCGCAGCCCCCTAGCCCCCCGCCCGCCCACCACCTAGACTCTCCTCCTCGGGCAGAGGGGCCAGCCGGTTCCTGGCGCCGTCACCTCTGGTCCCGGGCGTGTGCAGCCACGTGCTGGCGGTCACTCCTGGATGTTCTGCCCGATCCAGCCTCTGACGGCAGCCACCCGAGTATAGACCCCTGGGAAGTGGGGCCGCCCGCAGCCGTACCCCCAGCTGGTGACCCCAGTTAGCACCCACCGGCCAGAGGGCTCCCTGCAGGCCAGGGGTCCCCCGGCGTCGCCCTGAGGGAAGGAGAGGAAAGGCCTTAAGAGCAGGCCACTACCTCCCCCATAGCAGCCCTTGGGCCCGGGTCCTTTTCCTCTAGAGCTTATTTTCTGGGGAAGGGGTTCTAGGTTAGGATGACCCGTTCATGCAGACATTCATGGACACTCGGTATTTCCCCCGGGCTGAATGGGGGCCTCACGCGGCAGTCACTGCCCAGCCCACGTCCCCATCCCGCCGGTGCCGGGCCGGGGAGGGGGGCGGGGGATGCCGAGGCGCCGAAACCGGCTCATAATGGATGCCCAATAAACGGTGGTCGAGTGAAAATTCCTCCAGGGTCAGAAAAGGTGCCCTGCTTGGTGGGCTTGAGAGGGCGGCGCCGGAGGGTCTTGCAGCGGTGACGACTTCGCCCCGCCACGCCCCCCCCCTTGCCCTCTGCGCGTGGGACCTGGGTCCCGAGAAGCGCCCGCTTCCGCTGCAGAGTGCGCTCACCGAACAGCTGTCCACGCCGCCCTGCGGGAAGCCGGCGCACAGCATGCGACTGCTGATCTGCACCGGGTAGAAGCGGCGGCACGTCTGCTCGCTGAGGAGGCGCACGGCCGCCTTCTGCAGCTGCCGCGCCATCGAGCCTGCGGGAGAAACGGGAGCCGTGGGCCGAGGGCCCTCTCGCCGCGGCGGGGGGAGGGGGGGCAGCCGAGCCTACCTCCCTCGCGCACCGAGCCCCAGCCGGTGATGACGCAGCGCGCGCCGTCGGGGGGCCGCGGCGTGGGCTCGGGCAGGCAGATGGGCCGCACCAGGCGGCCGCGGCGCACGGGCCCCGCCAGCTCGAGCAGCGCCACGTCGTAGTCGAGCGTGTAGAGGTTGTAGAAGGGGTGTTTGTAGATGCGCGCCACCCGCTCCAGCTGCCCCTCGGCGCCACTCAGGAACGGCGTGCCCAGGAAGGCCGCCCACTGCTTGGGGTCCCCGTAGCTGCGGGGCGCGCGGGGACAGGCGTCGGCCCGAATCCCCGCGTCCCGGGCGCGCCCTCCCGTCTGGAAATGGGGCTGTCGTCGCTTCCCCCTAGGACGGCGGGGAGGGTGCGGGGGTCCCGTGCCTGGAGTGAGTGCTACCGCGCACGGAGGTGACACCACAAGCGTATCCGTTCCCATCAAGTATTAGGGATCTGGCCCTGGGAGTCGCGCTGCGCGTTTCCCTGGAGGACAGGGCCCCTAGCCTGGTCCACCCTAAGAGCGCCCTACCGGGAAGGGGACTCACCACTGGGTGGCCTTTGGGTCTGGTGCCAAGTGCCAGCGGGGCGGGCCAAGGTGGGAGTGTTCCATCGTTCCCCAGAGCCTTCCGCCCCGCTCCCCCTGCCCCACCCGTGGCTGCAGACCTGGCCCCCTGGTGCCGGGAGAGGCCATGGCCAGGGTTCGGGGTGGGGGGTGGGGGGGCTGCGGGGCTGGACGGGACCGCTGTGCGGCCCGGCCAGGGGAGGGGCTGTATAGAGGAGGGGCCGGTCTGGGGTGGTGGGTGCCAGTGGCTGGGGAGGGCATTTGGGGCCAAAGCGTGGACAGGCGACGCGGTGAGTTTTCAGACAAGGCGCTCCAGTGAAGCGCCCAGGCCAGGGGCGTTGGGGCGGCCGGACTCACACATCGAAGCAGTGCGCCGCCGACAGCAGCCACCTCTCGGCCACCAGGACGGCCCCGCAGCGGTGCTCCCGGCGCCGCAGCCACAGGCTCACCTGCCACGGCCACTCCCCGCGGGCCGCGGCGCTGCCACCCACGATCCTGGTCATCGCCGCCACCGGTGCCAGGCCACAGTCTGCGGGGGAGTCGGGTGACAGATCGGCGGGCGAGCGCATCCCCGCCTGAGCGCGCAGGGTAGGAGGAGCCCACACTAGGTTGGGGGACCTGCCTTGGGAAACCTCCGCTGTCAGGAACACTGGGCCTGGTGGTTAGGCCTGCAAATGAGGCTTCTCTGAGCTTTTCTCAAATAGTATTTGAAATGCATTTTAGGTTTGCCTCCTTCGTGGCTGAGGGCCAGCCCAGCAACTCTGCTCACCTCCGTCTCCTCACCAGGCGTCTTCCACTGCCGTAGTAGCCAAGTTCCTTGCTGCCCCGGGGCCTTTGCACACCCTAGGCTGCTGCCCAATAGGCCCCTTCCCTGTCCCAACAGCTCCTGCACTGCCCTGGATGCCCTCTCTGGGCATCTCCCCTTACTGGGGTCCTGTGTGACTCAGTATCCTTCCCTCGACACTTCCTCCAGGCTGTGACATGTATCACTCCCCCTCCCTCAGCACAAGGTGCCCTCTCAGAACACTACTGCAGACAGAACAAACTGGTGGTTGTAAGGGGTGCTGCGGGAACCCTTACCACCCATAGGGGCACTCGGGGACCTGCCCTATCATTCCCACAAGGAATTTCCCGCCTCCAGAACAGTCCTCCTTCCCCAGCCCGCCTTTCCTGCCTTTCAGCCTCCTGTCCCAACCTCAGCTGGAAGGGGAGAACGGAGAGATGGGGGGCCACCTGCCCGGTTCCCTCTCAGCCCCACCCCCAACACGCCAACACCATGGGGATCTTGTCCAAGACCAGGAGGCCTGGGGAATCTGATGGAAACAGCTCCTCTCCTGGAAGTGCCCCCCCACGCTGGACAACGCGAGAATGTGTGCCATTCCAGGGGGCTTCCTCACCTCCACTGGAGGCCAAGTTAAAAACTTGGCTGTGACTATCAGAACAGTAAAAATCACCAGGGCGGGAGGCCAGACCCAGATAAAGCCGGCTACAGAGACAGTGTTTCCGCCAAGAACAAGCAGCGGCAGCTGTGAAGTATCCCTGAGTGTCCCTGCTGGAAGCTTCCCTGCACCCAGACCAGCAGAAACTGCCGTCGGGAACCAGAGCCACGTGAACAGAAGACCCCCTTCGGCCTGGGACCTTGGTCTCCTTTCCGGTCCAGGTGCATAACTTCTCAGCGGGTTCCGGACTGGATGCTCCGCATCCGTCTTAACTTTGTGTTGCCAGGGAAACAGGACCTGGGTCCCCCTGAAAGGGTCTAGACGACCCTTGCCCGGACCCCTGGCATGTGGCCGACTGGGCTCGCAGCCAACAGAGACTGCTTCTTTTCGATGCCATCCACCCTCTCTGTGCCCCCAGACCCTTCCTTGGTCTGGGAGCCGTGCGATGGTTCTGAAGGTGTGCGGGCTGCCTCGCTGCAGCGAGCCCCTAAACCTGGCTTTGTGGGCACAGGTCTGTGCCTGAGCGACCCAGGCTCATCGGGCCACGTGTGCACACATCCATATGCGTGCGAGGGAAAGGGAAGAGAATAGGGAAGAGAAGGCGACACATCCTTAAAGATAGTGACCATGAGCATTTTCCCCCAGCTCCCGTGTCCTGGGGTTAGACCAGACGCACACACCCTGCCACCCCTGAACAGGACAGTGGGGATCCAGGGGGCCCAGGGAGGGACCCTGATGCAGGAGGGAAGCAGGGAAACCCCCCTGGGTCGCAGTCTCTATAGGGGAGTCGGTGAGGATGCTGGAGATGGGGACTTGGAACAGCCGGGAATTCTGGGAAACTCCCCGGGAGGAAGGGAAGTGGAGGCAGCCGGCAGAGGCCCGCAGCCCCACTTGCTGAAGCCCTGGGACTCCCAGAAGCGTGCTCGGTCCCTCCCTGCCCACCCGCTCCCCGCCTGAATGGAGCCAGACCGCCGTCCCTCAGCATCTGGACACGAGCACAACGTTCATGTCTGCTGGGGGCAGGCGGGGGCGGCGTGCCCGGGGCCCTCCCCCATCCCCCCACCCCGCCTCCACCCTACTTGGTAGGGCCCCTCCTCTCTGGCAGCACTCCCTCTCTGAGTTTTGCGACCTACCACTTGGTCCCTTGAAACTGACACGGTGGCGGGGGGGGGGGGGTTGGCAGGGCAGGAGTGGATGGTTGCTAAGACAGGGGTCCCCCCAGCACACCCCGCACCCCACAGAAGCCAGCCTTGTCCTGCCCTTGGTTCCCCACGATGCTGCAGCCAGTATGGCGCTGGCTGCTCGTGATGGCATTTTACTCCCGACCTGCCAGTACGCGTTCGTACCTTCTGATCGCTGTTTCATAAAAAACGCTTTAGTCACACACGAAGGATCTCAAAGGCACGTTCTCCGTCAGTATCTCTCTGGGCCCGTTCTGCCAAGATGGGCTTAGCCAATTTAGCCAGGGGCCCCTGAGCGGGGCCTGTGGGGTCAGCTGGGGCCTGCACAGTCCCCTTTTCACTCCTGCCTGCCAGGGACTGTGTGTGCGTCGCCAACGTCTGGTTCCCCGCCGCGCCGCATGGCATCGCACGGCAGGCTCGGCCCAGGGTGGCCCAGAGGAGGGATTCAAGCATGGACGACGGGTGCCTGGGCGTCCGTGATGACCCTCCCGCCGGGCACTTCCCCACATGCCCTGGTGCCTCAGAAAAGTCTCTGTTTTGTAACAGGAGCAGACAGCGGCGCCTGGGTGGCTGTCAATTGAGCGTCCGCCTCTTGGTTTCAGCTCAAGTCGTGGTCTCAGGGTCGTGGGATCGAGCCCCACGTTGGTCTCATGTGGGGCACAGCGCACAGCCTGCTCGGGATTCTCTCTCTGTCCCTCTCCTTTTGCCCCTCCCCCACCCGTGCACGCTCTCTCAAAATAAATAATAAATAAGCATTAAAAAAATAAAGGAGTGCCCGGGTGGCTCAGTTGGTTGAGTGTCCAGCTTTGGCTCAGGTCATGATTTCAGGGTTCATGAGTTCGAGCCCCGTGTCAGGCTCTGTGCTGACAGCTCAGAGCCTGGAGCCTGTTTCGGATTCTGTGTCTCCCTCTCTCTCTGCCCCGCTCTCTGTCTCAAAAATAAACAGTAAAAATTTTTTTTAATAAAAAATAGGGGCACCTGGGTGGCTCAGTAGGTTAAGCATCTGGCTTCAGCCAGGGTCATGGTCTTGTGGTTTGTGGGTTCAAGGCCGACATCAAGTTTTGCGCTGACAGTGCAAAGCCTGCTTGGGATTCTCTCTTCCTCTCTCTCTGCCCCTCCCCTACCTGGGCTCTCTCTCTAAGTGAATAAACAGACTTAAAAAAATTAAAAACAAATAAGTAAATAAATAGTAAATAGCACAGGAGCAGACAGGGGCTTGGGGCTAAGGCATCTGCCACCAGACAACATACATCTGGCCAACCAGTGCCCGTGTCCCTGGCTCTCAGGACTGGGGGGGGGGGGTGCTGATCCAGTGTGACAGGTGTCCTTACAGGTGACGACATGAGGACACAGACACGCACAGAGGGACGGTCCCATGAGAACACGGACAAGGGAGAGCACAGTGTCTACACAGACTTCTGACCTCCAGCCTGGGTGAGAACAAGCGTCTGTTGGTGAAGCCTGCCCCCACCCTCTGCGCACTGTGGCCCCTGTGACGTTAACAGCGTGAGCAGACCCACGCGGGACCCCTGCCACCCGCACATCACTCCACTCGCCCCAGTACCTGGTGGCTGGAAGCCCACGGTGGTCCTCGGGGCGTCTGGGAGGGGTGTCTGTCCCCCAGCAGTGGCGCTTACGGTGGCCGCAGTCATGTTGGCGGGCTGGCTGGTTGCCCTGCTGGTGGCCGAGGGGGTGGCTGTGCTGGCCGGGACTCCCGGGACTGTGAAGGCAGCTGCCGTCCCAGAGGACTGCCTGGTGGCGGGGGTCCTCGCGGTGGGGAGGAGGCCGGAGGACATGGTGTCCAGGATCCAGCCCTTCAGCCTGGTGATTCGAGCGTACACGCCAGGTCTCCGGGCCTGAGCGCAGCCGACCCCCCAGCTCACAATCCCCGCCAGGTAAAACACACCGGGGGCCTCCTCGCAGGCCAGGGGTCCCCCGGAGTCGCCCTGAAAGGGAAGGAAGGAGAAGGTGAGCTACATCTGCTGTGGCCATCATTTCACACGGTGCGTGAGACCACACGCTGTCCGCCCCCAGCACACGCGATGATGCAGATCACTTATTCCTCAGAGACTTAAGGGGGGGGAGAGGGGAGGAAGTTAAAGGAAGAAAGGAAAGAGCTGGCTGTGACCCTGCGGCGCCTTCTCTGCAGGGGGCACCGCTTGGCCCTCCAGCCTTCCCACGGGTGGCTGAGACCCATCAGTGGAGCAGGAGACACGGCACAGGGGCTCTGGAGACCTGGCTTCAGACCTTGCATGACCCTGATCAAGTCACTTCTCTCTGAACTTCAATTTTTCCTGCTTTTGTTCTTGAGATGTAAAAAAAAACAACAACAACAACAACAAAAAAAAACGCAGAAAACCCAATCTCTGCTCATTAGCCGCCAGCCTTTTTCCTATACGTTTCAAAAAAATTACACCAGTAACGTACTGCTCTTCCTTTAAAAAGAAAAAAAAAAAACAAACAAATTTTTTAACTTATTTTTGAGAGAGGGAGACAGAGTGGGAAAGGGGCGGAGGGAGAGACAGAATCCCCAGCAGGTTCCATGTAGTCTGCACAGAGCCGGCTGGACACGGGGCTCCAAGTCCTGGACTGTGAGATCATGACCCGAGCTGAAATCAAGAGTCAGAGGCTCAACGGACTGAGCCACCCAGGCCCCCCATTTTGTTTTTTGTTTTAATTTTTTTCATGTTTGTTTATTTTTGAGACAGAGAGAGAGAGAGAGAGAGAGACAGAGCATGAACGGGGGAGGGTCAGAGAGAGGAGACACAGAATCCGAAGCAGGTTCCAGGCTCTGAGCTGTCAGCACAGAGCCTGACACGGAGCCCGAACCCACGAACCGTGAGATCATGACCTTAGCTGAAGTCGGACACTTAACCGACAGAGCCAGCCAGGCACCCCTTGCTTTTCTTTAAAAACTCAGAATGTTACAATAGAGCTTAGGCCACACGGCAGACTGCTTTTCCCAAAGGTGGCAGGAGACTGTCTCCCTCGTCCCACATGTGCTCTTTGAACGCGGAGATCTTGGCACTCCTCCCATTGGGTGGTGGGCGTCTGCCTCTCCACATGACCCTGGGCACAGCTCTGTGGCTGCCTTCACCCCTAGACTTTGGGGACAGTGATGCCAGGTGACTTCCATCTTGCTGCCTTGAATTACCTGCTCTTGGGAGCCAGCCAGCACGTTTCGAGGTGGGAAGGAGCCCAGGCGGAGTCCACGTGGAGAGGCCACATTAGGGTGTAGCTGAGACCCCAGCCAACGACCGGTATTGGATGTGCAAGTCGAAACCCCTTCAGAACCTCCTGGGACATCAGCCTTTGAGCCGTCCCACTGCAGGCCGCAGACGCCACGTGGAGCACACAAGCCAGCCCCACTGGGCCCCACTGGAATTTCCAACCCACAAAATCTATGATTGGAAGAAATGGCTGTTTCACACCACCAAGCTTTGGGGAGTTTTGTTACACGGCAGCGGGGACCGACACAGCCCTGCCCCTGGTCCCGGGGCCCCAATTCCCCAAAAGTGAACATATTAGGAGCTTGGTGGGTCCCACTATGCTTTTACACTTATTAGTAATTTTAGAAAATATGTAGTGCTGTCTTTAAAATGTACATAAATATGTTACATGTAATATTTTACAACTTGCTTCATTCATTCAAGTCACAGCAGCCCTAGCAGACAGGTATTACTATGGCCCCGTTTTACAGACAGGAATCTGAGGCCCGGAGAGGTTGAGTAACGTGCCCGGAGTCACGGAGCTGGTGGGAAGAGGAGCCGGGATTTGAACCCACAAGTGCACTTCCCAGAAGCTGCCCTAGAGGTTCCCACTGCAAGTTATTTGCCACATTTCCCTCAACTGCGGCCTGTGAGTGTACATTCAAGTTGCAGCCGGTATCTTCAACCTGGCGGACGTGAGCAATACCTCTGAGTGTTACTACTGAAGTCCACCCTTTGGGGCCCTGGCCCTCTCTGCTGGGACGAGCAGGCGGAATCCGTCCCTGCTGAGCTCTTACCAAAGTGCAGGTTCAGGAGCCCCATCGATGAGTCTCGTTCCCAGTCACTAAGCTTCGGGCTGGCTGTTGACACAGAAGTAGGAGCCATCGCCACTTCCTATTTTGTTGTTCCCGGCGGTACACACATTCCTGATTCTTCTTTACCAGGATTATCCTGCCTGGTCAGGTACCATTACTTTGCTCTCCTGCGTGAATTTAAAACCAGCCTGCCAAGTCATATGGTGAAATGCCATTGGAATTTTGCCTGGAATTGCAGTGATTTATAGGAAAAAATGGAGACAGACGGATCTTCATAATATTGTCTTACCATCCACGAATATGGTATGTTTTTCCATTCATTCAGACCTTTTTATTTTCTGCAGAGTTTAGTAACATTCTCCACGAAAACCTTGAACATCTAGAGTTTACTGCTAGACACCACACAGATTTTGTTCCCACGTCAGTGGGATCCCTTTTTCTAGGATGCTGATTTTTGCTGGGAAAAGAAACGTTCTTGACTTTGTATGACCTTGTATCAAGCCAGACTTGCTGGACTCTTTTGAATCTTTGTAGTTTCTTACTTGGCTCTGTGTGTTTTTATTTTATTTTACTTTTTTGGTAGACAGTCATGTTGCTGCAGATTACATTTTTGTCTACTTTACAAATCCCTATGCCTTTCTTTTTTCTTGACTTCCCGCATTAATCCAGATGTCCTTGGTGACGGCGGGCAGCCTGGCGTGTGAACGGAAGGCTTTGTTTCACCATCAACATGATGTCGGCTGTAGGTTTCTGTTGTCTTTCATAGGATTGGAATTTCTTAAAATCGTAATTACGAATGGTTGTTAAAAAGTATCGGATGCCTTTTTCTGTGGTTTTGGAGAAGACGCCCTTTTTCCCTTTTGGTCCACTAATGTGATGAGTGGCGTTACTGGGTTCTCCTGTGTCAGACTAGATCTTATGAGATAAACTCACTATGGTTGTGATTTATTTTCCTTTTAACACATTATTAGATTTAGTCTAATATTTTATTAAGGGTTTTGCATCGATATTTCTTCAAGATTTTTAAAAATGTTTTTTGAGAAAGACAGACGTGGTAGGAAGAGGAGGAGAGGGGGAGAGAGAGGGAGGGGGAGAGGGAGAGAGACAGCCGGGGCGGGTGGGGGGGGGGATGGAATCCCAATCAGGCTCTGTGCTGTCAGTGCAAAGTCTGACATGGGGCTTGATCTTACAAACTGTGAGATCATGACCTGAGCCAAAACCGAATCAGATGCTTAACCAACTGAGCCACCAGGCGCCCCACATCAGTGTTTCCAAGACTATACATTTCTCCACTTGTGTATTTCTTTGGCCTTCACGGCATGGCTCTGGAGCCAGGTTTCCCCTAAGCCGGATCACACACACCTCAGGTGCTCACTGGCCACCCTGCGACACAGAGCAGTCACATGTGCCATAACTTGTTGATTAGCTTTTTCTCCTGTGAATACATGCTGCACATTTTCAAGTTAGTGTCTGTATTTTTATGCACACCCACCTCATCTTCTGCTTGGAAATATGACAATTTCTCTAAGCCACACATTTACAGGCATTCGGGTTCCCTTGAGGGTTCCCCTGCTCGCTGTGACGCACTGGAAACTGTTTCCCTTCCGTCTGCGAACACGTCAGGCGGCCCCCTGGATGCTCACCTGGCAGGAGTCCACTTTGCCCTCCAGGAAGCCGGCGCAGAGCATCCTGTCCGTGAGGGAGGAGTTGTAGAGTGCGCTGCACGCCTTCTGGTCTATGATGCCCACAGACGCTCTCTGCAGAATGTCAGGCTTGGTGGCTGCCAAGGAGAGGAGGCCCCACACAAGCTCACTCACAGAGCGACCCCTCTTCCACGTCGGCTACACTGTGGCAACACCCACCCGGGGAGGGGAGTCCCTGCCCTATGGATAAAGAACCACAGCCCCTCGGGGCCGCAGGGGTCCGTGCGGTCGTGTAGTGATAAGGGGGCGGACCCCGTGCTCCTACTCAGCACCCTAGATTCTCACCAACATCCCCAGGCGGATTCCCTAGCGCCTTGGGTGACCTGCGGGGGGGACAAAAGCAGCACTAACTCTTGGGGGTCCCTGAGGGTACAGCACAAGGGTCTCCGAGCTTTTCTACCAAGGGCCGCAGAGCACATAATCATGGCTTTACGGGCCAGACAGTCTCTGTTGGAACGACTGAGCTCTGCCCTTGTAGCAGGAAAGCCCCCAGAGACCGTCGGTAAACCAGCGGATGGGCTGGGCGCCGACAGACCTTTACGAAGCAGCCGCACTGCCCGTGCGCCAGAGCCCGCGACCCTGGGGGGAGCGGAGGGGAGAGGGGTTTGCAGGTGTGGGACCGGAGGGCCTGGTGGGGAGCTCACCGTTTCCCTCCTGTGTGTTACCCCAGCCGGAGATCATGCACTTCCGGCCCACGGGGAACTTCTGGATAGCCAGGGGCAGGCAGACAGGCTGGATGTACTTGTTGAAGCCCAGGGGCCCGGCCAGCTCCAGCACGGCCACATCGAAGTCCAGGATGCCGGGGTTGTACTGGGGGTGGAGCACCGCCCGCTTGAGCCCCATCTTCACTGGGTTTCCGCCGACGCCCGTGAGGGACGCGGTGCCCAGGTGGGCCCGCACCAGCTCCACCTTCGTGCTGCCGACAAGGGGCCGCTCAGACACCCCGCTGCCCCCAGGACGCCAGGCACAGCTGTGGGGCCCGGGCTCTGGGGAGGGGCGCCGGGGGGACGGAGGGGCCCCACGGCTGTTGCCCAAAAGCGGTCCCAGGCCGGGGGCCTGTGGACAAGGCAGGGAGCCCCTGCGGGCTCATCTCCTCTGGCTAGAACACAAGGGGCCCCTGGTGCCCTGTGACTGACAGACTAACCACGGGGCGGAGGCGAAGATGCCCCCACTTGTCCCCCAGAGACCAGCCCAGCAGAATCCTCCCCCCAGGAGCTGCGGCCCAGGTGGGGCCCTTGAGAGCCCCCCCCCCCCCCGAACCCTCACTTCTCCCGCCTGTTCCCTCTCGGTTTGCAGCTGGACAGAACCAGTTCTTGAGCCCAGGGGAAGGGCTGCCTCTGTGTGGCAGGATTTGTGTTCACGAGAGGAGGGGGCAGGGCACCGGGTGACAGAGGGGCACAGGGGTGGCCGCGCAGACCCGGGGGCCGGGGTGGGTCTTACTGGTTGAAGCAGTGGGCGGCCGACAGCAGCCAGCGGTCCCCCACCACGGTGGCGCCACAGAAGTGCCGGGAACCTTCCTTCAGGCTGACCTGCCAGGGCACTTCCCCGGACACGGCTCCCAGCCCGCCCACGATCCGAGTGGGCTTCTCCATGGCGGGCCTGGCCCCGCACTCTGTGGGGAACAAGAGAGAAGGGCCCAGACGGCATGCATCTCCTTCCCGCAGAGAGCTGCCGGGAGCCAGCACCCATCCGCCCGGTCCCGCCGGGGCGCACGCCTACCCTACCTGCGCCTGCGCCCCTAGAAAGTACCTTGTGGCTTAGAGGCGGTGACTGAGTCGGGAGGCGCGGCGCTGAGGCCCAGAGTGGGCCTGGTGGGGCTCTCAGGACTGGTGGGCCGGGCAGTGCTGGCGGTGGTGGAGGCGGGAGCCGCCGTGGGGGCCAGAGGCCGGCCCGCCGTGGTGATGGCCTCCAGGATCCAGTCGCGCAGCCTGGTCACTCGGGCATAGACGCCGGGGCGTCGGGCTTCCGCACAACCTATTCCCCAGCTCACGATGCCGGCCAGGAAGAACCTGCCAGAGGGCTCCTCGCAGACTAGGGGGCCTCCCGAGTCGCCCTGGGAGACAGAGGCACGCCTTCGGGAGGGTCGGGGGCCCTGGCGGCAGCCAGTCCAGACCCCAGAGCCGCAGAGTCACAGGAGTCCCCCCTCCCCACGGGCTCCTGGAGCCAAGGTGGCTGGCGAGCCTCCGTCCGCTCTTCGTAAACACACAGCAGGACAGCTGGACAGCCGGGCCTTGGGGTCTCCAAGACCTCGCTCGGTTCAGCCTCTGGCAGTTCAAAACCCAGCCCAAATGAACATCCCCTCCTCTCCTCGTCCACGGGATCTCTGATGATGTTGCCACTTGCTAAGGCGGCCAGTGTGGCTGCCCCTGCGTCTCACTGGCAGTGAAGGGCCCGATCCGCCCTCACACCTCCTGTCTGCTCACCCTTTCCCTTCTCACTCCCAGCTCGCCTGGACTCTCACGTTCCCAAGCACACGCCCTCTGCCACCATTTCCCCACCTTTTCCACAGGCCCCGGTTTTGCTGTGGCACCGAGTGCAGGCAGCAGTCTCCCCCCCCCCCCCCCCCCCCCCCCCAGCCAGTGGGCTTGAGAAATGAGACCAAAGGCATAAAGGGAAAAGGAGATCCGGAGCCGTGCCAGAGGTCAAGCAGGGAAGTCTTGGTGGCAGACTGGAAACTGTGAGCACCCCCTCTTCCAGGGGCCTCGGGCAGGTGGGGCGGGGCCTGGGGCCTCGGGACTTGTCCCCAGGCCCCAGGGGCTGCGGGGCTCACCTGGCAGGAATCCACCTTCCCGTCCAGGTAGCCGGCACACAGCATCCTGTCGGTGAGCGAGTGGCCGTACAGGCTGGCACACAGGCCCTGGTCCAGCAGCTCCACTGTGGCTTTCTGCAGCGTTTCTGGCTTGACCACTGCCCAGGACAGAGAGACACCAGCAGGATGAGCGCTTCGGGGCCCCGGGCGGCCACCCCGAGGCCGGAGGCTGCTCTGGCCCTCGGCTTCCCCGGCGGGAAGGGGATCCGCGGCAGCAGCCAGCTGGGAAACCGGCAGAGCACACACTCCACAACTGCCCCCGGCAACCTCCGTGGCCCAGGCGGCGAAGAGGCATCAAAGTGAACACCCAGGACTGGGCTCCCTCCTCACCTCCCTCCTAAAACCTGCTCTGCCCTGAGCCTCCCCGCACCTGCTTCTGCTATCACTCTTGTCCTACTCTGCGGAAATCTTTTCTCGGCCTGCAGCCAGTGCCTTCTTTGCTACACATTATGTTGCCCTCTCCCCCCATCCCGGCTCAAATTAAAAGTCCAAGTCTGGACCACCGACCCCAGAGCCTTTGTGCATGCTGTCCCAGCTGCCTAGAGCGCTGTCTGTCCCTACACAATCTGCCTGCCTTCCCCCCTCACCCCCAGTCTCAAGAAGCCCCTCCCGACCACCCTACTAAAGCTTGCAGCCCCCATCTCCACCCAACCTTAGTCTCCAATGCACTCATCGCCACCTGTCGTCCTCGCCACCTACTTCCTTCCAGGGCTGTGCTGTCCAGTCTGGCAGCCACTGGCTACGTGTGGCTATTTAAATGTAGATCTAAACGCGTAAGACGCAATAAAACGTAAAAACTCGGTTTCCCAGGCACACGGCCACGGGCAGCTTGCAGGGGGCTGCTGGCTCCTATAGCGGGTGACACAAACATAAAGCGCAGCCCCCACCCCCCAAGGGAAGCGCTCTTGGATACTGCCGGTCTGGCCTGGGAGCCCCACGTGGCGAGGCTCACTGCTCTGCTCCCTGCCCCGCCCTTGGACCTGTGGTCGGTGAACGAGGGAGGCTGAAACGAAATGTCTGTGGCCTGGGCTTAATTATCTTTATATTCCCTCCTAATTAGGTCCGTGTGGAAAATACCTTTCCTTTTCAGAAGGTGTAAAAATCATATGACATTTTTCTTTTCTTTCGTATCAGGCAGGCACAGACCTGAGAAAACCCCAAATCACAGGCCATGGGCCCTGCACCCGAAGTCAGCTGCGGTGGTCGCCCAGACCCTTTCGACAGGGCAAAGCTGCCCCTCAGCTTGGGGGGCCCTAGGGCACCCCCCACTTCCATGCACAGCCACTGAGCCAGCCTGGACAGTTTGCTCTAGAATGTTCTAGACTAGTGTCATCCAATAGGACTTCCCACAATGATGGGACTTCTCGCTGCAGGACAAGCCCCTGTCCGAATACTTTATCTCATCCACTGGGTCAGAGCTGAGGCGTCACTCTCACGGTCCTTCCCTGAAGCCATCCCCACCCCAGATCCTTTTCCCTGAGACATCCTGTGGGTCTCCTTCCAGAACCTTCTGTCAGATTACAGTGGATTCTCACCCCTCCTCCGAGACAGTTCTGCTCTGTAAAGTCGCCACAAACCCTGACTTATCGCTTCTGTAGCGTGGCTTGTGGGGGGCAGAGGGCAGGTTCCTAGGAGCCTCTGCTCTCAAGGTTCGTAAGGGATCAGCACGTAACTTACGGTGTGTGTGCCTCTGAGCGCGCGCACTTCGCTGAGTTTACGCTCTGGAACCCACCGCGGAAAGCAGCTTACTAGACACCCCGGCCCGTCCGCACCAGGGGCCATTTTAGCAATCACCCACCAAGAGCACAAACACGCACAAACCGTGGCAGTGAAGACGCCACGGAAAGGACGCCGGTTTCTGGCCTGAGCTGAAACAGCAGGGCACATTCGCAAATGGCGCAGAACCGCCCAGAGTACCCTCTGGGGCGGCAGGCACCGCAGGCACGGCGCGCCAGGACGCCCGGCCGCGGGAGGAGGCAGGGGCGGCGCGACTTACGGAAGTCCTCCTTGAGGTAGCCCCAGCCGGAGATGAGGCACTTCCTCCGCGGCGGGAAGACGTGCGTGGCGGCAGGCAGGCACACGGGCTGGACGTGCCTGCCGAAGGCCAGCGGGCCGTCCAGCTCCAGCACCGCCACGTCGAAGTCGGCCGTGTCCGGGTTGTACAGGGGGTGCGGGGTGATGCGGGCCACGCGCACCCGCACCGTGCTGGCCTCTGCGCCACTGAGGTGGGTCGTGCCTGCGTAGGCCACCCACTCCGCCGGGTCTTGGAATCTGCGGGGCACAGAAGCCACGGCTCCAGGGCCCGCCCAGCACAGCCGGGCAGCAGGGGCGGCGAGGGAGGCACCCGCCCTGGGAGCGGGCGTGATTAGGGTGCGCCCCGAAACTCAGTCATCACGCGACTGTCGAAAATGGAAATGGACGCACACGAACCCATTCCACGCCAATTTTCAACATCTGAAACAAAGACAGATCTGGGTGCAGAGTGTTGGGGTGGGGGCCAAAGCCCACAGGCCTTGGGATAAACCCTGTCTTCGCGCCATACCGCAGAACGTCCAAATGAATGCCGAACCCACGACAAAGTGCGGACATTTTACATAAACACAGGATCCGGCTGCCCCAGCTCCACTCACCGCCCAGCCTTCCCAGAGCCCCTGCCGGTCAGATCTGGTCTGAATTTCCCAACTGGACATTCTGTTCATTGTGGATTTTGTTTTTTGCGTTAATTTTTATTTTTTTGCAACATGACATGAAAATATTACTTGTCATAATGACTGTTCTGGGCAACACCTGACACTTTGCCCCCCCCCCCCCCGCCCCCAATCACCAAAAGTGCCTCGTTCTCCTCACCCTACTCCTGGCCTTGTAGTGGATGTTCCTCGTGGGCCCCGTACAGGATCAACGGACGGAACACCACGCTTCCCAGCAGAAGCAGGGGACAAGGCCCGGTTCTGTCTCTCAAAGCCCTCCCTCCCCTCACCCACCCTCTCTCCGTACCTTTGTGGAATCAATTTTCTGCTAAGTTCAAGATCAAAACTCTTACTGCCTTAAATAAGTTTTACCAGAAGGAAGTTTTACCATGTTACCAGAATAAGAAAGAAAACACAAAGGCAGCTCTAATGGACCCTTGGGACAAGCGGGGAGATCGGATGTGGACAGCGCTCCGGATGCCAGCGTGTGGCGGTGGGTCACGATACTGTGGGTGCGGGCGACAGTGTTCCTTGTTTGTACAGACATGTGCAGCAGAGTCAGGGGGATGCATCACGGTCAGAGGGGAGAATATCAAATGGTTTGGCACGAAAAGACGCAGAGCCGCGTGTGTGTAGGTAAAGACACAGCAGGAGCGATGGCTAATACGGGAAAATGCCAACGCGTGCTAAAATCGGATAAGAGCACACAAATGTCTGCCGTGCCGGTTTTTCGTCTTTTCTATCTGCTTTACTGCTGTAATAAAATATGGGAGAACAAAACTGAATGGAAAAATTGCCACCTACTGTCCTGAGCTGTGACTGGTTCTGGCATCCGTCCCCAGGCTGGCAGCTGAGGCAGACAGCAGGCTGCACGCGGGGCCCGGCGGCAAGCCAAGGGCTGTAAAGTACTGAACCATCTGTCCAGACTGCCCTGCCCTCTCCCTCAGGTCTCCAAAGACTGCAGCAACCAAACAGCAATGCCTGGCACAGAGGCTTCTAGAACCTTCTCCCACTTTTGACCAGCTCCATTCTGCCTGGCCACTCTGGTTTGTTAAAGATTCTGACCATCCTCAACAACAAGCAACGACCTGGTTCAACAACAGGCAAAGAGTTCAAACACATTTCTCTAAAGAAGACATACAAGTGGGCCACAAGCACAGTCAGGCAGCACGGGACAGCCGCCGCGGTGGCTCAGATCAAAACGGCAGATGACGACAAGTGCTGGAGAGCACGTGGAGACACCGGAGCCTTCTGCGTGGCCGACGGGGATGGAAAATGGCGCGGCCCCCGGGGATAACCATACGGTGGTTCCTCAAAAAGTTTGAACACAGAATTACCAGGTGACCCAGCAGTCCCACTCGCGTGTCTATACTCAGAGGCACTGGAAACAGGTCCCAGTTCACAACCACCAAGAGCTGATGAAAGCACTCGAGTGTCCCTTCATGGATGAAGGACAAACACAATGTGGTCCATCCACACGTTGGGGTATCATCCAGCCTCAGGAAGGAAGGACGTCCTGCCACCTGCCACCACGTGGACAGACCCAGAGGATACCATGCACAGTGACAGAAGCCAGACACAGAAGGACACGTCCCGCGTGACCCCACTCACAGGGGGTCCCCAGAGGAGTCCCGTCCACAGAGACAGAGAGCAGATGGTGGGAGCCAGGGGAGGGGCAGGGACAGGGAGTCAGTGCTTCATGGGGACAGAGTCTCAGCTTGGGGACATGGAAAGTTCTGGAGATGAGTGGTGGGGGCAGCTGCACAGCAGTGTGAACAGCAATGCTACTGAATTGTGATGGTTAAGGTGGTACATTTATGTAGTGTATATTTTACCACAACTTAAAAAATAAGAACACATTCAGATTCAACAACAGAAAAGAAAAAGAAGGGAGGGGAGGGACAAGACAGCTCCACGGGGCTCTAAGGACCCCAGGAAAGGCGGTGCTCCGGGAGTGGGACAGAAGGCAGGACCAAGGGTGCAGGGCTCACCCGTTGAAGCAGTGGGCCGCGGACACCAGCCACCTGGCCCCGATGACAGCGGCCCCACAGAAGTGTTCCTTGTTTTCTCGAAGGCTGACTTGCCACGGGAACTCTCCCGGGGATGCTTCCACGCCACCCACGATCCGGCCGGCTGTCTTCCAGCCGGGCTGTAGACCACAGTCTGCAAGACAGAGGTCACCAACCAGGGCCCTCAGAAGGCAGGGCCGTGACTATGCTCCCACCACGTCTGTGCAGAATCGCTCATCCCTGCCACCCTCTCGTTCAAAGACATGCTCTAGGTCCCTTGCACTTGGCTTTGCCGACTCCTTTGGGGTCCCCCTAGCCCTCGTGTGCCCCACCTCCAGCTGCCCAACAGGTCAAACACCCAAGGCTGCATGCACCAGGCAGTGGCAGAGAATGTCTCTGCCGGGACCCTTTCTCTGCCTCAGGCACAGGTGGCCTTCAAGCAACCTTCGCTTCTCCACACTACACCTGTCACGGAGCTCATGGCCAAGGGCGAGATCCAGGTGGGAACTCCACACTTTTGACTTGATTCGTGGGTGTGCCGACTCATAGAGCAAAGGGTCGACCCCTTGCTTCCTCATGTCTCTAGCTGCCCAGAGGGCACTTTCTTCCTTTTCTTCCCCACACAGCCCCCTCCCTCTGCGTCTCCACTTCAGCTCATGTTGTCATGCAGCAAACAGTGAACTGAGACGAGCTGTCCAAACACTGCACATCTCAGAGAAAGTACTGTTGCCCTTGGCCACCTCCTGGGAGGAAACCTCTAAACTCTTGGACTGTTGCTTGAGAACAGCTTGACCTTGACCTGCCTGGGGACTTGGGTCACCCAGAAAGTTCATGGTGACTTTGGGCCACGTGATATCACCTTGACCTCTTGAGGGGCTGGAAACTCAGTGTTTTGGGCTGAGCTGTGTCCCCCCAAAAGATGAAGTTTTAACCCCCAGTACTTGTGTGATTTATTTGGAAATAGGGTCTTCAGAGATGACCAAATTAAGATGAAGTCATTAGTGATGGCCCTGAATCCAATGACTGGTGTCTTCTTAAAAAGGGGAAATTTAGACAAAGGCATGCACACAGGGAGAATGCCATGTGGACGTGATGGCAGAGATCTGGTGACACTTCCATAAGCCAAGAAATGCTAGACATCCATCAAGCCCCAGAAGCCAGGAGAGAACCATGAAACAGATTCTCCATCACCAGCTCAGAAGAAACCAAACCTCCTGCTACCTTGACCTCGGCTTCCAGCCTCCAGATTGTGACAGGGACCGTCCCTGTTGTCCAGGCCACCTTGTTTCGGCAGCCCTGGGACTCTCACACCTAAAGTGAGCTGTGCCGGTGCTACCTGCCTGTGTGACCCGGGACACCAAGCCTCAGCGAGTTTCCCTGGCTGGAAACACTTTGTATGTGTTCACGTGCTGCTGCTGCGACTTTCAGTCCAACACTGTCCCGTGACCGCACCGGGCAGTGGGGAGCCTGCCCACCGCCGGTCTCACCCACTCTGTGCCCGGTGCACCTCTTCCTTTCATGACCTTTTCACTGGGAGAAGCTGTAACCTTGCATAGGAGGACACCTGAGTTCTGCGAGTCACTTTTGGTGAGTCACGGACCCTGAGGTGGGGGGGTCACAGCCGCCAATTTCAGTTGGCCTCCACAGATCATCCAGGTCCAGGTGCCACATGCTACCAATGTTTCCTCCACCATAGACTTTGCAAGTTTCAAAGTTCTTATACATCCATCTTTTCACGGGATGCCATGTTTCAGCTTATTTGGTCCACTTTTATGTCCAGTGAGGTTTTATAATTTTATAGAACTCTACAGGCTTGACATGCTCATTTTTTGTTGCTACTGATCACATGCGGGATTTTTTGCATTTTATCTTCTAACCTGTTGTTAAAACACTGCATAAAGCAAAGGAATAGCTTTTGTATGTGTTTATGTTTCTCGTACTCTCCCCTCCATGTCAAACTTTCTCATTTTCTAATCCCGGGCTAGTCAATTTATTGATTCATTTATATAGTCGATCACATCCACTGTGAATTATGGTTTTGCCTCTTCCTTTCCACACTTCAACTGCTGCTCTTACCCTATTGCATGGGCTAACATCGCTAGAAAACGTTGGCTCCTCTTACGGCACTTCCACCGTGAGATTCCCTTGCTCGAATCCCACTGCATATAGGACAGAGCGCCAGTTCCTGGCACTCGAGGCTTATCACGCTTCGGCAGGGACCCATCTCACAGGCGTCCCCTCCCTTCCTCTGCCCAGCTCCAGCGATGCCAAGCCCAGGTGGCGTGTATAATGTGTGCAGCGGGCCAGACAGCAGAGCCAGCAGCTGACTGTGGAGAGGGGACATGGCCCAGATACCAGCCAGACAGGGGACTGACCACAGTGGGCCTCATCAGATCCGTCGGAGCAGTCCACTCTGTCGTCACACTCCGGGTTCACTTTGGTCACACACTGGCCGTTGCGGCAGGAAAAGGTGTTCCCTGGGCAGTGACCTGTGGGCAGAGAAGAACCAAGTTCCTGACCCCACTCTGTATCTCCCGGCTGCAGCAAGATTCCGCTCGCTACTCAGAGCCTTCAGGGCATGGAAAACATCTCTTTTTTGCTTCCTTGGCCCTAAATGTTTCTGAACCAATTTTCTCAGAACCAGCACGGAGACACAACACGAGAATGTCAGTCAGCACACAGGCCAGGACAATGTAACAGAAGTACAGGCAGACGACGTGTGCTTCCGCATTTTTGAGCGCCCACGTATTTTTAAGTAAGACACAGGTGAAACTGAACTTTTCAGGGCACCCGGGTGGCTCAGTCGGTTAAGCATTAGACTTTGGCTCAGGTCATGATCTCACGGTTCGTGGGTTTAAGCCCCAGGTCGGGCTCTGTACTGACAGCTCAGCCTGGAGCCTGCTTCTGATTCTGCGTCTCTCTCTTTCTTTGCCCCTCCCCTGCTCACACTTTGTCTTTTTCTCTCTCAGAAATAAATAAAACATTAACGAAAGTATTTAAAAAAAGAAATAGAACTTTTTAAGTTGTAGTAAAACATACATAACGTGAAGTTTACCATGTTAACCATTTTAAGTGTTCGGCACACACGTGGGGCCCAACCATTCTCTGTGAGGGCATCCTGAGCACTGTGGGGGCTGAACAGCACTCCTGGCCCCACCCCCTCCAGGCCAGGAGCCCCGCTCCTTACTACCAGATGTCCCTGGATACCACCCAGCATCCCTTGGGGCCAGGATCGCCCCTACTTGAGGACTCCATGTGGTACTCATTCTTTTTTCTTTTTTTCCAAACTGTTTGTGTTTTGTCTTTTAACAGCAGATCCCTACCACTTTTCCAAAAAAAACCCACCAGTAATGTTTTCTCTTACTCGTATTTGGCCACGTGTGCTTCAGCGTCTCAGCTTTCCATCTCTTGCCCACACAGGACTGTAAGTCCGTGCCTCCTGGCCCCCAGAGGAGGCTGGTATGCAGAACTAGCCTTCACTGCATTGGAGGGAGCCCTCTGTGTCTGAAGTCTTGGGGAACCTCTCCAGGTGACTCTCTGGAAACTGCAGAGGGCAGGGAGCTCCGTGGGAGAGGGGAAGACATACCTGATTTTAAATCTCTTTCTGTCCATGGCGCTTTCTGGCTTCCTGCAGTGAAATGGACAAGACACGTAAGCTCATCCAGTGAGTTCTGTAGTTTTTTGAAAACATCGGATTGCAAGGCAGCTGCACGGTCTATCATGGGAGCCACTTAAATTCTAACTTAAATCAGTTAAGATGAAACCCAACGAATCATTCTGTTGCTTGGTCTCACTGGCTGCATGACAAGCACTCAAGGGCCACACAGGCCTAGTGGCCACCATAGTGGACTGTGCAGGCACAAGACCGAGGAGAGTTCAAGTCACACTGACGCCGAGGTTACTAAGACTCCTTTAACCTGACGACAGACTGAACGAACTCATGTCTGGTTCTCAAATCACGATGAACCGCATCATCAGATTTTATGTGAAGTTTCGGTTCATGATACGGAATCTGCACCATCAGATCTTCGAGCACAGCATTTACTCTTATTTCTATACCAGGATTGGCAAACAATGGCTGCAGGCCAAATGCGGCCTACCATTTGATTATGCGTTAAAGTTTTATCGATACACAACAGTGCCCATTTATGTATTGTCTTTAACTCTCACGTGACGATAGCAGAGTCGAGTGACCTCGACTGAGACCCAAAGGGCTGCAGGGATGAAAATATTTACACTCCGGCCATTTGCAGGTTGCTGTCACCTGGTCTACTAGTGAGGGTAAAGCAACGTGCCTGTGTTCTCTTTCCAAGGGAGGGAGCGGCTGTTGAAAACCTAAAGTTTAATGCAACGTTCAGCTGCCACCTCCCCCACAGCCTCCCCCTGGTGTCTTTCAGGGTCTATAGCCTACTTGCCTGTGAGCTGGGCGGACACAATGGTGCCGTGGGCAGCCAGGGGGATACCGTGCCCCTGCAGCCTCGCTCGGAGTCCCTGACGCAACAGCTCCTCCTCCAGGCCCAGACTCAGTGACTGCGAGGCTTGCAGCAGGAAGTGCAGCCGGAAATGCACGAAGACGCTGGAATTCCCATCCCTGCAGGGAGGAGAGAAGCCTTTGGGGAGGGAGGGCTCCTGCTGGAATCTTCTGGAACCTCTTGGGTGTCCACCGGGGTTCCTTCGCCTGAAAGGAGGCCCTGACCCACCTGTAACTTAGCACGGTGCAGCCCACACAGCTGGCCTCCAACTCGGTCTCCCGAAAGCTGCTCACAAACTGCAACAGAAACCACAGCAGCACGCGCTAAGGCCACAGGCTGGGCGGCTGTCCCGCAGGGACCCGCAGAGTTGGGAGAGGGCACGGAAACGCGCCTCCTCTTACACTCAGTGCACCCGGCAGTCACAGAGCCGTGTGCGGGACAGGGAGACTTGGCAGTTATTTGGATGAAAGTACTGCCCCATCAGCAGACGGATGGATAGAATGTGGCCCATCCACACGGACGGGAGCGAGGCACGGACACAAGCTGCCTGCGGGACAGACCCTGGACACACAACGCTCGGAGCGGGAACCAAGACACGAGAGTGTGGTTTCCGTGTGTGAAACGTCCAGAACAGGCACATCCACAGATAAGAAAGGGCTTCATGGGTGCAGGAGGCTGGGGAGTGACAGCTAATGCGGATGGGGTTGCTTTTGGGGTTGGTGGAACATCCCGGAACTAGACAGAGGTGATGGCTGCACAATTTTGTGAATATACTAAACACCCCTGAAGTGTTTACTTTAAAAATGGTTAATTACATTTGACATGAATTTTTACATTAAAATAAACTCTGCTTTGTGCAACCAGACGCCATTAGGAACTTGCTTGTCCTTCGTGTGCTGTTCGAGTGACCACTATCCACAGTCTCCGGTTTAGCACTGAAGGGCCCTCATCCTGGGCACCGGGATAGGTGTTACTCCAGATGCTGTCCCCAGCAGCACCAAGGTTGGGGGTCCGGAGAGTCCCCCCGGCACATTGTGTGACCTATACCTAGGGCTACCAGATGTCTCCGTTTACCTGCTCTCAGTGGAGTCACTAACAGCATCCCTGTTCACAGTCAAGGCCCGGCTTGGCTGCTAAACCTGACGCTCACCGCGCCAAAGCACATGATACACAGGTCTCCCGCCTAAAACTCCCTCTGACCTGCTTGTCTTCTGTCCACTCTCCGAGCCTATGTCCCCCTCACCCACATTCAGACCTGCACTGGCCCACAGAACAGCACGCAAATCTGGGAAATGTTCTTTACCTGCCCTGCCCCACGTGGCAGCCACGGGTCACACGTGATGACGGAGCATTTGACACACGGCACGGCTGGTGCCACAGGGGGACTGGTTTTTACATTTTAGTTAATTCACACTTAGATTTAAAAACAGATACCCTGCACAGTTACCAGAAAACTCTTAAGAATACTTGGGGCAACTTACGCATGTACATTTATGGAATCTACACACAGATTAACTATTCCTGGTGACAATTTAGCAAATGCATTGAGATGTGAGTGTAAAACACACCTGGGTTTTGAAGACTCAACACAAAAAGAGGTGAAAAGTCTCATTAATACCCACTTTATCTATGCCGATGACATCAAATGATAATATTCTGGATACCGTGGGTTAAGTAAAATATATTAAAATTAAGCCTACCTGTTTCCTTTTCCTTAACACAGTGGCTAGATAATTTTAAATTATGCATGAAGCTTCGTGTTGTACTTCTGGACAGAGCTTTAGGGCATGGGGCTTAAATCAGCAAGCTGACACCCATGGGCCAAATTCGTTACCTGTTTTTATACAGTACACAAACTAAAAATAGTTTTTACAGTTTTAAATGGTTGGAGAAAGTCAAAAGAAAAATATTTCATGGTACGTGAAGATTATACAAAATCTTTATTTCGGTGTCCATAAACAAAGCTTTATCGGCACACAGCCACATCCATTAATTCACCTGTCCCCTGTGGCACCTCTTGAGCTGCCTCAGGCCAAGTTGAGTAGCTGGGCCAGAGAGTGTCTGGGCCCCAAAAAGCCAAAGATCTTGCCTGTCTCGGTTAGAGGAAAAGTGTGCTGATCCCTGGTCTGGATGGTGGTGCCTTGTAACTGCCCCCCTGCTTTCCCATGTCTTATCATACAGCCTCCAGGCCACAGGCAGATTGCTCGTCTCAAAACGTGAATTCTTACCTAGTGACCCTTCTGCTCTCTTACGATGAAATTTAAAACATTTTAATTGAGATATAATTCACCGACCTAAACTTACCCTTTAAAAATGGACAACTGAATGGGTTTTAGTGCATTCACAGAGTTGTGCAGCCATCACCACAACCAACTTTTGAATATTCCATCAGTCCCAAAGCAACCCCATGTCCCCTAGCACTCACGCCCCACCTCTCCCCAGCCCCCATGAGCCCCCTTCCCGTCTGTGGATGAGCCTGTTCTGGACGTTTCACACACGCAGACTCACACCCCGTGTGGCCTCTCGTGTCTGGGTCCCTCCCTGAGCGTCGTGTGTTCAGGGTCCGTCCTCAGGGCGGCAGATGTGGGTGCCTTGCTCCTGCTCCCAGCCGAGTAACGTGCCCGTGTGCACGCGGGCCTCCTTGTGTTTATCCATTTACCCATCGATGGGCATTTGGGTGTTTTCACTTTTTGGCTCTTGTGAGTCATGCCGCCGTGAGCACTGGGTGTGTGCGGGTTTTCTGTGAGGACATGAACTTTCATCTCTCTTGGGTGGACACCTATGAACAGAATCGCTAGATCACATGGAAATTACGTTTACCCTTCTGACCAACTGCCTGCCTGTTTCCACAGTGGCTGCCATCTTTCAGGTGCCCACCAGTTGTGTGTGAGGCTCTGGTCTCTCCACTGGAATACAACTTTTTTTTTTTTTCAAGGTTTATTTTTATTTTTGAGAGAGAGAGAGGGGAGCAGAGCATGAGTGGGGGAGGGGCAGAGAGAGAGGGAGACACAGAATCCGAAGCGGGCTCCAGGCTCCGAGCCGTCAGCACAGAGCCCGACGCGGGGCCCGAACCCGTGAAGTGGGAGATCATGACCTGAGCCGAAGTCGGACGCCTAACCGACTGAGCCACCCAGGCGCCCCTGGAATACAACTTTTCACCTTTTAAAAGTGCCTACGAGCCAGCAGGGGTCAGTCCCCACTGGTACCCACTGCCCTGTATTCCAGGGGCCACCAGCGCTGGCCACAATGGCCTCAACGTCTCCGCCCCACACGCCCTCTTTCCTGCCTCAGAGCCTGCCTGGGCCTCTCCCCCGCTGTGCTCTGCTCGCCACCCCCGGCCGCCCTCACCAGCCATTCCAGAGCAGGCGTCAGGGTGCGGTAGTAGTCCGAGGCCTCATGCCGCAAGCTGTGGGCGTAGCGGACCCCCTGCAGCTGTGCCGTGTGCTCCACGTCGACGCCCTGTGTGGAGAGGGAGGCTGCGGACAAGACCGGGGCCCCGTGAGAGAGCCCAAGTTCGCGGTCAGGGTGCAGTTCAGTCAGCCTCAAAGGCCCCCAGCCACCCAGGGGCCATCACCCTGGCAAACGGGTGGCGGGCCGACTGCCGGGGCGGGCCCTGAGTGGTCACCAACAGCGCCCCCCTTCGTCTCTCACACAGGTCTCGGTTTGGTGACGGACTCTACAGGCAGCCGCCCGAAGGCACCGGCCGTCCCCAGGTCTCCTGAGGACACGGTTAGCTCCTGCTCACCCCTGGCTCACCAGGTGTACCTGGCTCGGGGCCTGAAGCCGGCCTCACCAAGAAATGGCCTCAGGAGGAGCAATTCCCAACAAATGCCACGGGGGCGTGACCACAGCCGGGAGGCACCAGGACCCTCAGCCCACAGCCCCATGATGCCACCCTCTGAAAAAACAGGGGTTTGTGACTGTTGGAAACACGGCGTCAAAAGCACTTAATAACAGAGAATCGGACCCATCAATACAGAGAACAAACCAATGGGTACCAGAGGGGCGGGTGGGGGAGGGCAGAGGGGTGCAGAGGACAGGATGGCACGGTGCCAGGAGTCCAGCCAGTGACGTCGGGGTGGCCGATGACAGCCATGCTCACGGTGAGCACAGCACAAACCACAAGGCTGTCCCGCCACTATGCTGTATACCCACCCGTAGCCCCTAAAATCCACTTTGCTTTTATTTAATTATCCATTTAAAAAAAAAATTTTTAATGTCTATTTTTGAGAGAGAGACCGTGAGAGCGTGAGTGAGGGAGGGGCAGAGAGAGGGAGACGCAGAATCCAAAGCAGGGTCCAGGCTCCGAGCTGTCAGCACAGAGCCCGACGCGGGGCTCAAATTTGTGAACCGCGAGATCATGACCTGAGCCGAAGTCGGCCGCTTAACCGACTGAGCCACCCAGGCGCCCCTACTTCGATTTTAGAAAGTACGTGGCAGGGGCGCCTGGCTGGCTCAGTGGGTACAGCACACAACTCCTGATCTCGGGGTTCTGAGTTCGAGCCCCATGGGTATAGATGACTTAAAAATAAAATCTTAAATATAAAAAAAAAGTACACAATAGCAAAGAGTAACAATCACAGAGTTTTAAAAGGACACAACAGCAGCCGCCTAAAACGTGAAAACGTGGGTTTCTGCCACGAATGGATCGAAATAACACACCAGTGAAAAATGCTCCTAACTGCAGTATAAAAACATGAAGCTAGCAGCCACATAAACCGTGACAGCTGGGTACCAATTCTATTTATTGTGAGTGAATGTTCACCTAGAAAAATATTTCGATATTTATGAATACCACAGGATATATATATCGTAAGCCAATTCCTAAAACAACCGTTTTTCTCATTCGAGAAACTAAAGAGAAATGAGCATTCTTCAGTGTGGGCCACGTTGCCTACACTCTATACGCCAGCTAAGCCTTTCTGTTTTCCCTCGGAAATAATGATAGACACACAGGAAGCTGCAGAAATAGTACAGGGGTCCCAGGGGCCCGACCCCCAGCTTCCCTGAAGGCTAACATTACCAACTAACACTTTGAGCTGTCTGGGAAGGGGACACATTTGAACTTTAATTAAAGAAAGCATTCTAAAACGTCTTAAAGCCTTCCTTAGTTTCAGAGGTCCTGATGGGGATTGTATTTATGCTGTTCCCCAAAACGTATGTGCTTCTGGAATGCAGGTGTGAAACCCCACCCCCTGCCTCTCCCCAGTGTGAGGACACTGATGTGCTCACACCTATACAACCACACACATGTACACGCGGCACTCACACACGCCTACACATGCGCGCACACTCACGTGGCACAAATTTTCCTGCATTTGACTCCCACAACCACTAGGGGGCCTCTGTCAGACACGCCAGGCTATATTCCACACTATATTCCAGATGTTCCAAATATATGCACAAAGTGCATAATAAACGTATCTGTACTATATATAAGAATCAAGGAAACCCACATAGCATTGCCAGCTTACAGTTTTGCCACATGGCAACATTTTCCCTCAAACTGCCCTTTGTATCGTTATGTTTTTTCATGAAAAGGTGACCTTCACATCTCCAAATAAAACTGTAGGAAGCTTATCATCTCAGAATAAGACTGTTCCAGAGCAGCACTGCCCAGCGGAAATTCCTGTGATGACAGAATGTCCTAGATCCACAATGTCCAGTGCAGTATCCGTGAGCTGCCCATGAAACATCGCTGGTGGGGAAAAGGAACTGACTTTTAAATGTTACATAATTCTAAATAATTCTGTTTGTCTGTTGGGGTTAAGTAGGCTTCTGCCCAGCATGGAGCCCAACGTGGGGCTCGAACTCAGGACCCTGAGGTCACGACTTGAGCTGAGATCAGGAGAAGGACACTTAACCGACTGGGCCACCCAGGCACCCCTAATGTTAACGGATTTAACCCTAAGAAGCCCCCAGGGCTCAGGGCCACCAGCCCCAGTAGCACTGAGGCAGGCAACACCGGACTGAGCGCTGTCTGTGGTGGTGACAGATGAAATCAGCTCATGGTCTCACAGGGAATGTCCGTCTAAACTCTCCATACGAACATTAGGGAGAATCCAGGACAAATGGTGGAAGGAAAAAGGCAAGCTCCCACAGGGTCTGCAGACCCTGCTGACACATAACAGATTCCCCCAAAACAGCACTAGGCGTTATCCGTGGAAACGCGTCTGTGTGTGGAAACCTGCTGGACTGTGAACCACTCATGGTCGCTGCTGCCACAAAGGTGGCACGTGGGGGGGCGCCTGGGTGGCGCAGTCGGTTAAGCGTCCGACTTCAGCCAGGTCACGATCTCGCGGTCCGTGAGTTCAAGCCCCGCGTCGGGCTCTGGGCTGATGGCTCGGAGCCTGGAGCCTGTTTCCGATTCTGTGTCTCCGTCTCTCTCTGCCCCTCGCCCATTCATGCTCTGTCTCTCTCTGTCCCAAAAATAAATAAACGTTGAAAAAAAAAATTAAAAAAAAAAAAAAAAAGGTGGCACGTGGAAAACCAGTGCAGGCCATGGTCAGCTGCGGTGAGTGGTTTCATACTTTGCAAAAAGACAACCCTGTGAACGGGCGTAATGAATCCACATGGTTCAAAATCGAAAGCCACCAGAGGGCATCTGGTGACAAATCTCCCTCCTGTGTCCTCCCCAGAGGTAACCGGTCAGTTAGGCTCCGAAACTCCCTTCCAGAAAACAATTTACGCACATAGGCAAACACATTCTTTCTTACTATTCGGCACCTCTCTCTACTTTTCCAAACGTAGGCGTCTCTAGATCATTCTACTGAAATATAAAAAGAGCTTCCTCTGTTTATTTTTCACAACTGCAGCCCCACGTTGTACAGAGGCCATAATTTTGTATGGTTAACTCTAAATAACATGACTATCTACTGAAAGAAAATAGGAAATGGGGCCCACTTTGGATTGTAGGAACATAAACCACTGTTCATTCCTTACACTGTATACTTTTCGGTACTTTTTAAATTTCTTAAAATTTACAAGAGTTCATTTCGCTGTTTCCATTTTCACCCCACAGCGAAAACTTCCTTGGAAAACCTGGTCAGTGGGAAACGTGATTATGCAGTGCCTGGCCCCCTCCCACGCACCACCCACCCCAGACCGCCACCCCAGGCCCTCAGGCTCCTGACCTGCCTTCAATTCCACACTTGCAGGCTCAACCCTTTGGTTCCGGGATCACAATGTGGATACGACCGAGCCACTTCTAAGCATCTTTGTGCAAGTGGCCCGGTGTGTGAACCCATGCAAGCCCACAGCCACTTACCCATGAGGACTCCCAGGGTGACCATGATGATGCTGGTGGCCACAACAACGCAGAGGGCCATGCGGCAGCACGAGGTGTAGGGAGCTGGGACTTCCTTTGCTGTCCCAGGCACAAGCTGTAAGTCACCAGCGGTGGGCTCCATGGCTCCTACACACTGGGAAGGCGACCTGGATGCCAGCAAGAAAGGGCGAAAAAACAGGGTCAGGGCTGGAGGATGCGTCTCTTCCCCTAAGCAACGGGTTTACTTGTGCAGATGTGGCAGCCTCCAACAGTGCCCTAGGTGCCTGTCTTAAAGTCATAAAAGGCGGCACAGCGTGATTGCTGGCTGGGCCTGTGCATGCGGGCTCCCCCGGGTCCCTGGGGTCCACTGCCAAGACGGATGCGTGACTTCCTGGTCGCCGTTTAACAAATCACCGCAAACCTAGTGTCGCCGAGGAACCCAGATTTATTACTAAGCAGTCTGGCCTCAGAAGTCCTAACATCCAGGCCCGGGCAGGGCCGGTTCCCCCCGGAGCCCCAGGGAGACCCGTCTCCCCACTTTTCCAACTTCCAGAGGCGCCGCATCCTGGGCCCGCGGGGCCCTCCTCATCCTCACGGCCAGCAGCGCGGGGTCCGCCCGGCTCTCTGCCTCCCTCTCGTGAGGACCTCGTGAGGACGCCGGGCCCCCGGGGCCTCCCCGAGTCACCCCCGCCTCAGGGGCCTTGACAAGGACCCCTCTGCCACGTGAGGCGACACATTCCAGGCTCTGGGGCTAGAACGGGTAAGTCTCCAGGCCACCGCTCGGCCTAGCGGCACAGAACACGCGGACGCAGAGCGAACCAACTGGAGCCTAGCCGAGCGCCAGGTCGGGCGCCCGCGCCGTCCTTCGTGGCCCTGGGGTCTACGAGAGCGTCCGCAGCCGCCAGCATCCCTGGCGGAGGGACAGGCCTCGACGCGCCCTCGGCTGACAGTACGCGGGGTACGTATCCTCGTTAGGGCCTCAGCTCCGAGAGAGCCAGAGGCAGCCATGCGCTCCTATGGTCACGCGTCCAGCCCGCCCCTTCATCCCGGTCTCGCGAGAGACCCGAGACCAGGCAGGCCCTGCGAAGTCACCACTTGGTCGTAATCCCGCGAGAGACCCAACCGAGGTCACGCGAGGCCACCCGTTGATCGCGGTCTCGCAAGAGACCCAGCGGAAGTCCCCCTCGGGGCGGCCTCGATCGTAGTCTCGCGAGAAACCCCGCTGAGGCCGCGCGAGGCTTTCTTGCGAGGCTGTCTCCGGGACGAGTAGCTTCCGGGAAGCGGCGAGGAGAGTAGCTGCAGCCTGGCCGCGCCGGCCTCCTGCTTCCTCATGTCAGGTAGGCCGGGTGCGGGCCGTAGGTCGGCCTTTCCCTCCGGGGGCCTTTGGTCCTCCTCGTGCCTGCAGCCGCTCCCTCTCTGCGCCGGGCGGGCACAGGGCTGCTGGGGGGGGGGGGGGGTCTGTGGGCACCAACGGCAGGCCTGGGTGTCAGGGAAAACACCGGGCGCCCGGATGCGCCTGGATTTCAGATGAGCAGATCCTGCTTTCGCAGCACGAGTGTGTCGCTGGCCTGGCTATTTTACGTGTCCTCTGGGCCGGGTTGTGGCGCCCGGTGGACGGGTCAGACATTATGCTAGAAGTTGCCGTGGAGGTAGTGGTTAGACGTAACTACCTTTGCAGTGAGCAGATGTTGAGTAGAGCAGATGACCCTCCCTCTTGCGGGTGGGCCACATGCAATCAGTTGAAGGCCTTCGGAGACTAGGAATGCCGCCTCCCGGCGGCCTGGGGGACTCGAGCTGCAGCATCAGCTCTGCCCTGGGTCTCCAGTCCGCCCTGCGGATCGCGGGCTCGCCAGCCTTCACGTTGGCTGTGTTTCTTTGTGGAGAACCCCGATTGACACAGCCCCTAACGCGCCTTGTGCAACATTTGGGACCTACTTACGCTAAAAAAAAAAAAAAAAAAAGTATCTGTCGTTTGCTTGAAATTCAGATCTATCGGACTGTGCTGGATGTTTATTGTTAAGGCGGGAACCCTATGCTGGGGCCCAGCCAGAATACTCCATCCTCAAGGGAGTGTGTCCCTGCCGGGAATGGCCACTCCATGCCTCCCCGCCGCCATCTGGAGCTGAGGAGAAAGGGGAGATGTGCGGGGGTGGCGGGGAGTGAGGCTGTGTAACACTTACCCCTTTATTCTCACACTTGAGCCGAATTGCCTTCTGAGGAGCCAGGGGATCTCTAAGAATCACTTGATGAAATGTTTTAGGGACAAAGACACCAAGATTCACCTCTGTGATTAGGGCTGGAAACTCAAGTTCAGTGTATGAGCTCATTGACGCGCACCGCCCCCCCCCCAACCAAACACACACACTATATTCATTCAGCCCCAGCTGCCCCTGCTACCCCCCCCAAGCCTGTGGGTTTTCTAAGGATTCCTGTGTTCTCCGAATTGTCTTGTCATCACTGTCATTAGGACACAGAAGGGGCCCGATGCTGTTTAGCATCGAATATAGAAGCACCATTCATTCAGCTTTCTGTCTGTCTGATATTTGTGACGGGCCAGGCCTGGGTGCTCTGTGCTGAGTCCCCAGCCCTGAAAGGAGGCAGATGGGATTCTCTGAGCTCAGAGAGCTTAAATCAGAGTGGCAGGGCCCCAAATAAATTAAAATTACAGCTACAATTGAGGCTTGAAAATGAAGATGTGTCCATGGGGCTTTGAGTCCGTGTGAAAAGGAGCTTTGATCTAGATGGGGCCCGGGGGGAGGGGGGGTGGCGTCAGGAAGGGCTTCCCTGGGGGAGGGGTGTGTTATCTGAGTTCTGAGGGATGAGCGAGCATGAGTGCAGTAAGTGCCCACGGAAGGAACAGATTTCCACACAGGACAAAATGCGTAAAGCCCCGTAGCTGAGTGGGAAAGGAAGGGCCGATGCAGAGAAGGTGTGTCAGTTGTTGCAGCTGCTCAGCACATTTCCGCCGACATAGCAGCCTAGAACAACTTTCTCTTGCGGTTTCTGTGGCTGGGATCCCGGCAGCTTTCAGCTGGGTCCTCTGCTCTGGGTCTCAAGAGGCCGTGAGTCAGGTGTTGTTAGCTGGGCTGCATTCTCATCCGGAGGCTCAGCTGGGGAAGGATCGACTTCTGAGCTCCCGATATGCCAGAATTTGTTTCCTGGCAGTTGTGGGGCCTGCTGGCTGTTGGCCTAGGGCTGCTGTTAGCTCACAGGCCCCTGACAACCCAGTAGCCACATTGTCAAGGCCAGAGAGAGAAATTCACTGCAGCGTTCTAGGATGGGGTCTTTTTTTTTTTTTCTTAAGTGTATTTATTTATTTTGAGAGAGAGAGAGAGAAAAAGCAAGCAGGGGAGGGGCAGAGAGAGACGGATAGGGAGGATTCGAAGCAGTCTCCATGCTGTTAGCGCAGAGCCTGATGTGGGCCTCAAACTCACGAACTGTCAGATCATGACGTGAGCCGAAACCAAGAATTGGACACTTAACTGACTGAGCCACCCACGCACCCTACTATGGTGGAGTCTTACAGAATGTAAGGCGACGATGGGAGCCACATCCTGACACCTTGTTCATCGAATGTGACTTAAGGCAGTGGCCATGACATTGTATTCAGCGGGTTCACACTCGGGGGGAAGGGTTATACAGGGCATTCGTGCTGGGGGACAGAAATCTTAGGAACCTTTTAGAATTCTGCCTACCACAGATATGAGGAGGGGTGATCTGAGGTGTGCATGGGGATAAGCAGGGTGCATATTTCACTGGTGTTTGAGAAGGAGAGATTAGACAAATGGGAGAGGCCATCTTAGAAGAGAAATGAGCTGGGAACTTTCCAGAACTGCTGGAAGATCTGAATCCTCAGACTTGAAAGGCACAATGCCAAGCATGACAGATAAAACAGATGCTCAGAGTAAATCCACAGAATAAAAACAAAGAGAAGGTTCTAGGAGTAACTAGAAAGTAGACATACGCCACCTACAAAGGAATGCTGGTTAAGAGCAGCAGATTTCTCAACAGAAAAGAAACCGAGGTGAGAGAATAACATGTTCAAAGTGCTAGGTGGAAATAGGTGTCCGTCAACAATCATATACCTAAACCCACATGGTCAAGAAGGAGACTCAAGAGGCGCCTGGGTAGCTCAGTCGGTTAAGCGGCCGACTTCGGCTCAGGTCATGATCTCGCAGTCCGTGAGTTCGAGCCCCGCGTTGGGCTCTGTGCTGACAGCTCAGAGCCTGGAGCCTGTTTCAGATTCTGTGTCTCTGTCTCTCTGACCCTCCCCCGTTCATGCTCTGTCTCTTTTTGTCTCAAAAATAAATAAACGTTAAAAAATGTTTAAAAAAAAAAAAAAAAAAAAAAGGGAGACTCAAATTCAGACAATTGCAGGAAGACTGTGAAGCTCAGCACTAACACACCAGCACTGAAAAACGCTACTGAAGGATGGAATGAGGAAAACTAAAGTTGGATTTGGAACAAAGAGGTGAAATGCAGAAGCACCATGAACCCAGATACTGGTTAACATGGGGAAGCATCGGAAAAGCACTGTGTCTATAAAATGATAATACTGACCAACTTGGGGTGCACAGATACCAAGGCTGAACCAGCTACAAGATGGAGGCATGAGTGCAGTTGAAAGACTCTAAGGTTCAGAGAAAAAAAGGTTCAGTGATTAATTTCAGACCTTGTCAAGTGGTTTCACTTGTCAAGTGGTTCCATGTTTATGCATGGAAAAATTTTAAGAGCAATTTTGATAACAGAACTGAAATGGATAGCTTCCAAATAGTAGAGTGAAAAAAGATGTGAATGCAGGAGAAAGGGAAGAAGGCAGAGAAAGAGAAAAAGAAAACATACAAATGTACTTAAATGTAAAAGAATTGGTGAGGTTAGGTTTTTTTAAAAGTCAGCTAGATGTTTTAGGTGGTCTCTTGTAAACCGCAAAAGGCACAAAATGGAAGAGAGAAAAATTGTAAACTCTTATGTATGTAATACCAAAATTTAACACTAGACAAGTTTACTTAATGGACCTATATTCCCTATACTGAGAATAAGTTTACTTTTTCAGGATTCTCTGTATTGGGAATAAATTTACTTTTTCAGGCACACACGAAATATTTACAAAAATTAATCATGTACTTAACCACAAAGCAAATCTCCACAAAACCCAAAAACTCTACACTCGATGCACATGTCTTGTGGAGTGCAATTAAAGTTTTTTTTTTTTTTAACGGTTTATTTATTATTGAGAGACACAGAGCGTGAGCAGGGGAGGGGTAGAGAGAGGGGGAGACATAGAACCCGAAGGAGGCTCCGGGCTCTGAGCTGTCAGCATAGAGCCCGACGTAGGGCTCGAACTCACAAACTGCAAGATCATGACCTGAGCCGAAGTCTGTCGCCTAACCAACTGAGCCACCCACGTGCCCCTCGTGGCAGTGCAATTAAATTAGATGACTGGAAGTAACAAAATCATGGTTGAAAAGTCTAAAATTACTTCTACAGAATTAATGATCCCAGGAAGAAATTATAGCTAATTAAAATACTTAGAACTGAGTGTGCTTGGCATCAAAATACCCGATGCACCCAAAGCTATCCTTACAGCGGTCACCGTCAGTGTTCCATCAAGCCAGACAGCCCACACAGCATCCACTGCACTGAGGTCAGCTGCCAGAACCCTGGTGTCCTTGGGAGACCAGGCCACATTTTGGGTTGTATTGTCCTGAGCAAAGCTCCTTCTCTGTGCCAATGACCCAGGAAGTACTCATGGGGCAAGTGTGCCTGCTGTCTTTTTTCTTAATATTTCCTGAAGACACATCTGAGAAGGCAAATCTGGCAAGAAAAGAATGGAATGGGAATTCAAGGGGGTAAAGATCGCCCGATGAGAGGATGTGTAGGCCAAATTTAAGATTGCTCAAAAAGAAAGCCCAGACTTTATCCTCAGTGTCTGGGAGCTTTTTCTTGGAGGCTGAGATCAACCATGTGGGCAATCAGTGGATCAGCCAGCAAATCCATCAATGAATCAGTCTCGGGAAAAACTCTGGACACAGAAAATGGAAGTTAGGGGGTGCTGCTCAGATTGGTTATAGTCCATGCGTGTTGTCACACGTGCCCCAAGAACAACACACCCTGACTGCGCAGGGAGAGGACCATGGAAGCGTCAGGCTTTGTCTTTGTCCTGGTGCTGCAGACTAGTGTCTCTGTCCCCCCAAATCCATATGCTGAAACCCTACTCCCCAAGATGACGGTACGGGGAGGTGGGGCCTCTGGGAGGGATTAAGTCATGAGGGTACAGCCCGCATGAATGGGGTAAGTGCCCCTGTAAGGGAGGCCCCAGAGAGCTCCCTGGCCCCTGCTCCATGTGAAGACACAGTGAGAATATGGCCATCTGTGAACCAGGAAACAGGCTCTCACCAGATATGGAACCTGCCAGTGCCTTGAACTTGGATTTCCAGCCTCCAGAGCCATGAGAAATGTGTGTTGTTCATCAGCCACCTGGTTGATGGTGTCCAGCTAGAGCTGCCCGAGCAGACTGAGACAGCTGCCCTCTTCCCCACTGGCCTCTCTCTTTGGCTCCTTTTACCCTGTAATGTTAATCCCTAAAAGCCGTAACTGTGACTGTACCCGCTTTTAGTGAGTTCTGAGTCTTTCTAGGGAGTTGTTACACCTAAGAGCGGTGCAGGGGACCTCCCTGCATGAGTCTCCTGGGGCTGCCATAACAGAGCAACACAAACTGAGCAGCTCAAACAGCAGAGATATATTCTCTCCCACCCCTGGAGGCCAGAGGTCCAAACTCAAGGTGTAGGTAGTGCTGGTTCCTTCTGAGGCTGTGAGGGGGAACCTGCCCCAGGCTCCTAGATTCTGCTGGTCACAGCAGTCATGACCCTTGGCCTGTAGAAGCATCCCCTCATCTCTGCCTCGTCTTCATAGGACCTTCTCCCTGTGTGCACGTCTGTGTCCCAAGGTCCCTTCTTATAAGGACATCAGTCATAGAGCACTAGGACTCACCCTAATGACCCCATTTTAATTTGGTCACCTCTGTGAAGACCTTATTTTCCAATAATTATCCTTCTGAAGTGTTGGTGGTTAGGACTTCAACATACAAAATCTGAGGGGACAGAATTCACCCCAGAACCCCTCTGAACTCGCATGTGGTGTCAGATGTGCAGGCAGTCTCAACCTCTGACCTTATAGTTGGTAGTTCACTCTTCACGAAGGAAGAGCTAAAGAGAGATATCACACCCATTAGGGTGGCCATCATCCAAAAACAGACAATAACAAGAGTTGGCGAGGATGTGAAGTCAGAAGACTTGTGCGTGGCTGGTGGGAATGGAAAATGGGGCGGCCACTGTGGAAAACAGCTTGGTGGCTCCTCAAACAATGAAATACAATTACCATATGAATTGCATAAAATTATCACATAGAATGACCACAGGACCCAGCAATGCCATTCCCAGGTATACACCCGAAGAACCTGAAAGTGGGCTCATGAAGCTCTAATATATCTGTGTTCACAGCAGCAGCATCCACAATGGCCAAGAGGTGGAAACACCCCAAGTGTCCATCGGTGGGTCAAAGACAAACACAATGTGTCCACCCACACGCTGGAATATTCTTGTTCAGCCTCAGGAAGGAAGGCATCCTGCCACCTGCCACCATGTGGATGGACCCTGAGGACGCTGTGTGCAGGGACAGAAGCCAGACACAGAAGGACACATCCTGCACGAACCCACTCATAAAGGAGGTCCCTAGAGGAGTCCTGTTCACAGACAGAGAGTAGATGGTGGGAGCCAGGGCTAGGGCAGGGGGGTGAGGAGTCAGTGCTTCATGGGGACATAGCCTCAGTTTGGGGAGATGGAAAGTTCTGGAGACGGATGGTGGGGTGGCAGACAACATTCACAACGATGTGAATGTGCTTAATGTCAGTGAGCTGTGTACTTAGACATGGTTAAGGTGTCTTGTGTGTATTACTGAAAGAGAGGAAGGGAAGGAGGGAGGAGGAAGAAAGGAAAAGAAAGAAGAAGGGAGGGGAGGGATCAGGAGAGAGAGCAAGCAAGGAGGTACATAGGCCACAAACTGAAACAGGAGGCGGACAGCTGGAGGAGGTGAGGAGGAAGCCAATAACCATGGGGAGCAGCAGGACACAGTTGATGCAGAAACATCCAGAATGTGGAGAGCCAGGAGCCAGATTCTGTGAACAAACAAGGAAACTCAGGAGGAGCCGGCCGCCTGCTGGCTGCACCTCTGAGTCCCGCTGATCCCCGGGCTGGACCTGCACCAGTGCATTCGCGCCCCGGCACGACCCCCACGCGGCCTCCTCCAAGGGCCGAGAAACCTCATCCGGCAGTTGGCAGGCTTGGTGGAGGGCAGATAAAAATCAGGCTACAAAATCTGCCTTTGAACCAAGCAAGGCTTAGAAAGGCAGGGACTGTTTGGTCCAAACAACCTGACAGTGTCCCTGGGCACTTCCACAGAAGTGGCATTTTGCTTAGACCCTGTGGTAGGTGGAAGAATAGCTCTAAAGGCGTCCATGTCCTCGTCCCCGGGACCTTGGACATGCTCGCCTCGCACATTGAAGGCACTTTGCCAGGGGGGCCAAATTGAGCCCCCTAAGGCAGGGGTGACCCTGGGTTCTTCAGAGGTGCAGTGTCCTCATGAGGTCCTCATAAGAGGGAGGCAGAGAGAGGGGCAGACCTCGTGCTGCTGGCTGTGAGTATGGAAGAGTGGCCACAGGCCACGGATGTGGAAAAGGGGAGAGACGGGTCTCCTTGGGACCCCCGGGAGGAACCAGCCCTGCCCACACCTGGATGTAGCTCCGGGAGGCCCACATTGTTACAGCAGCAACAGGAATCTAATACAAGCTTTCTGTGGGCAGTGCTGACCCAGGAGAGAGGGTTGAGTGTTGATTCAGGACATTAGGCATCTTCATAGGAAAAACATCTCGAAAATGGGAACTGCCTTTCCCCCATGGTGCTCTACAGTCAGGTGGAAGGAATGCTGGTCATCAGAAGACCAAAATCCACGTTCCAGCTTCAACCCAAGTAGTCTGTGACCCCCAGAAAGGTAAACCTCTTCAGGCCTAATTATGGCCAATGATCGGCCTTGTCCCTTTAGTTCTCATTTCTTATAACGTGGGGTGGCAATATCGTTTTTGTCTTCCCAGATCACTTTCTTTGGGGAAGACTTACCCAGGCGTGAGCCCCACACACCTGGCCACCAGACCTACCAGTCACACTCTCATGCCCACCCCCTTTGGTGCCAGGTCCACACTGAACCCGGGCCTGCCAGTCACGATACCCACCTCTTCACTCTCATCAGTGATTGGTCCATGGGGTCATGCATGACTGAAGCAAGCCAACTGAGTTTCTTCCCTGAGTTTCAACTGTATGAAATTGCCCTTTTTTTAGACCAAAAACAACAGGACATGATCAATTTCATACAGTTCAACTAACAATAATAGGGGGGAATAGAGGGGAAGCATTCTTCCCAGTGGGGCTCTTAAACTGCCATAGGTAGGCTTGGGGCCACCTTGACTGTCAACAGGAAGGAGGATGAGATCAACACCCTGAAGGAAGAGATGTGGGGGGGCACATCCAGGGGCACGCTTCAAGGGACAAGACCGAGTGACCCAGCTCTGCCAGAGGCCAGGGCTTCTTCTGGATTGCCCAGACAAAGGAGCCAATCTTTGCTTGAACTGGTTCAGGATGGGGTTGTCTCTCTTATAAGACCAAGCTTATGACTCATCGACGCGCTAAAGCAGGGAGCAGTAACTTCTACTACACGGGCACTAAGGAAGATTCTCTTCACCCACCTCTTCAGCTCTGGTCAGACAAACACACACTACAGTCAACACAATGTCAGGGTCGTCGGAGTTCAGGGTCCCAGATGTCACCTCCCCATGTGTTGGGGTGCCTATTCCCCCAAGGCCTTTGTAGACTTGTGGACATGTAGCCCCAGCGGGCCTGTGGTCAGGAAACTCCGTCCTAAACTCCTCTTCCAGTCTGATTAGGGGCTTCCTAGAGGCAGCAGGAGTGATAGAGGGGCCTTCCGCTAGGTCTTTGTGTCCTCACCAGCTGGCTCCTCTGCTGGTAACATCTTGATGGGACCATGTAAGCAACCACAAAACAAAACACATCAACTAGTTGTAAGCTGCAGAGGCCTTTCTCGTCACTATCTGTCAGCCTTCTCCCACCCCGTCCTCCATGGCTCCCTTCTCTGGTGCTGCCCCTAGGAGAGTCCACAGCACCAGTGATCATTTATCTACCAGCAAGCCCCACATAGAAGTTTCCAGTTCATGTCTCTCTGGAGCTTCAGATGGGAATGGACATGGGACGCTTCTGCACACAGCTCAGCTTGTCCCAAGTGGGAAGTGTATTACCCCAGCCAACCTGCTCACTCTTCCCTCTCCAGACTCCTGGGGACTACCTCTCCCATCTGCTGATGCTCTAGACCAGCCCCCTTCCCCCCCCCCACTCTTCCTCTATCACTTCTCCATCTTCCTTCCCTTCCTTGCTGGTCACCTCCAAATCTGGCCACTCCACCTCCTTCCTCCTCTCCAGGGGTCCCCCCCCCACCCATTCCTGCTCCCATACCTTCTCCCCTTCCCTGGGCTAGTGGTGTTCTTGCTGACTCCAGGCCTGCGTCAACCTACCCATTTTTTATACAACTAGAGATAGCTACCTAGACCAGGGGATCTCACCCAGGGTGATTTTGCCTTCAGGGGACAGTGGGCAGATGTTTGGGGATGTTTGCGGCTGTCATGACTAGGGGCACTCAGCATTGAGGGGGTGGAAGTTGGAAATGCTTCTCAACTTCTCGCAGCCCAGGATGCCCCACATGTCCACAGCGCCAAGGGAGAGAGGCCCTGGTCTGCACACATACAATGGCGCTACTCCCTGGCCCTTCAGTAGCTCTTTACCACCCTCAGCACCAAGTTCAAAGTCTTGGTCCTCACCTGACTCTCCTCACCAGCCCTTGCTCCTAGCCATTCCATGTGTATTCTCCCAAAGGAATCCTGACACCTGCTATAACGTGGTGGGACCCCGAGGACACTGTGCGCCACAGGACAGAAGGACAGAAGCCAGACACGGACGAGTCCTGCGTGACCCCACTCACAGGAGGTCCCTAGAGGAGTCCCATCCACAGAGACAGAGAGTACGTGTGGGAGCCAGGGGTGGGGCAGGGGGCAGGGAGTCCATGTTTCATGGGGACAGAGTGTCAGTGTGGGGAGATGGAAAGTTCTGGACACGGATGATGGGGGTGGCTGCACCACAGTGTGAGTGTGCCTGACGCCACTGAGCTGTGCGCTCAGAGATGGTTACGATGGTGAATTTTAGGTTGGGTGTACTCTATTGCAATAAAAAAAATCGCTAACAGAAATCGGAAAGGATGGATGGAGCAGAAGTTTGTGCCTGTCCTTGTGAGTGTGGATTCCAGAAGGGGGGTTCAGCGCTGGTGCAGTAAACGCTGGTGTGGAGTAGAAGGCGTAAAGCCATGGAGGCAACAGGGCTCCCTGGCTGGGAAGTGATTATGAAGTACTCCATGGACACATGCAGGTTAGAGAATCTTCTAGACCCCTGTCAACTCCTCGAGGACAGACGTGCACCTTCTGCTTTGCTCTCATGTCCTGGTAAAGCCTGTGCAAATCGTTGGCACAGACAAGGCATTTGTTGCTTCAGTGAAAAGCTAACAATTTTACCAACAAGTGAGCTATCGGTATGCATATATTAGCTTTGCAAAAAGTTGGCTAAAGACCTCTAAGGAGCAACCTCTTTGCATCGCTGTATGTTCCGCTTAATGACGTAACATTGAGAGACAAAAGCTGAAGGCTGGATTGATCTGGGCTAATTACCAGTTTCCAGTCATAAAGTCAAGTCGATTTAAAACTCAACTTTCTCAAGGCACCCGTATTTCTTTTTTTTTTTTTCAATATATGAAGTTTATTGTCAAATTGGTTTCCATACAACACCCAGTGCTCATCCCAAAAGGTGCCCTCCTCAATACCCATCACCCACCCTCCCCTCCCTCCCACCCCCCATCAACCCTCAGTTTGTTCTCAGTTTTGAAGAGTCTCTTATGCTTTGGCTCTCTCCCATTCTAACCTCTTTTTTTTTTCCTCCCCCTCCCCCGTGGGTTTCTGTTAAGTTTCTCAGGATCCACATAAGAGTGAAAACATATGGTATCTGTCTTTCTCTGTATGGCTTATTTCACTTAGCATCACACTCTCCAGTTCCATCCACTTTGCTACAAAAGGCCATATTTCATTCTTTCTCATTGCCACGTAGTATTCCATTGTGTATATAAACCACAATCTCTTTATCCATTCATCAGTTGATGGACATTTAGGCTCTTTCCATAATTTGGCTATTGTTGAGAGTGCTGCTATAAACATTGGGGTACAAGTGCCCCTGTACATCAGTACTCCTGTATCCCTTGTGTAAATTCCTAGCAGTGCTATTGCTGGGTCATAGGGTAGGTCTATTTTTAATTTTCTGAGGAACCTCCACACTGTTTTCCAGAGTGGCTGCACCAATTTGCATTCCCACCAACAGTGCAAGAGGGTTCCCATTTTTCCACATCCTCTCCAGCATCTATAGTCTCCTGATTTGTTCATTTTGGCCACTCTGACTGGCGTGAGGTGATATCTGAATGTGGTTTTGATTTGTATTTCCCTGATGAGGAGCGACATTGAGCCTCTTTTCATGAAAGCACCCGTATTTCTAAATTGAAGTAGAGTTCAGACCAACACGTGAAGTTCATTTAGGACTTAAAAAAAATGTCAGCCCCAAACCGAATCTGCCTACGTCGATTATCTTTCCCTTTCCCTTTTCACTCAGATACAATGGAGACAACCTGTCTCAGACAAATGGGCAGTTTACTTAGGGAAAGGTAAAGGGATGGGAGGTTCCAGAAGATCCTTCGTGCCCTTAATCTCAGACTACAAAATATCTTCTAGAGTTTGTTTTATTTTTGTGTTTTTTTTTGTAAAGATCGGGCTGGGAGAGAATGGACAACGAAAGCTGAGTGCAAAGAGGGAAGATAGCCGATTAAGAGAAATAAGAGAGAACCCAAGAAGGCGATTGCTGGCTCACGCGGTGACCTTGAGCTAAGAGAAAGCCCTGGACAGGATGAGGCATAGTTTATTATTTTTTTTGAAAGAAACGGAGGAGGATAAGTTACCACCTGCGCTTGAGAGATACATGAGAACACCCCAGACAAATCTAAAGAATGAGTGCAGTTGCAAAAGAAGAGAAATGAGTAGGCACAGACTTGCTGTCCCCAGTTATGGGAATGACCAGTAGAAGCTTCAAGAAGGACTGACACCGGTTCCAAGATCTGCAGTGTGCACGGAGACAGAGGGAAGGAAGAGGCAGGGTCTCTAGAACATAGAGACCCAAATTGTGAGCTGTGAACACCAGCGTCTCCCAAGCTGAGCCTGTGGCTTGCCCAGCATCCAACTCGAGTACATACCCGCCTGTCCCAACGTTCCCGGGCCCAGGCGGGAGGCGAAATGCCAGCCTCATCCCAACTCAGCAAGGATGGGGTGACACTGAGGAAGTCACCCCCATCTGGGGTGACCAAGTATCTTAGGTCACCTGGAACTGTTCTAGTCATAACCTGGAGATCAGGACATCTGGGCACCTGCTCCCCCTCTGTCTTCATCTACCAGGAAGGGTCTGGAACAATTCAGGGGTTCCCAAGGTGGTGCTGAGCACGACGCCAGGGTGGGAACAACTTGTTTCCAGCCCCCCGACGATGCCGGGGACAGCTTCAGCTTGGAGCCAACATGTTCCTAATGCCACTCTTAACTCTTGTCAGTGACTGTTTTCAAAAAGGGCGTGAACTGTGGGTGCACAGCCTTCAGGGAGAGTACCCAGCCCAGTGCCTAGGGTGAAGGGATCGAGGGGCTGGCCTCAGGGGCAAAGTGCAAGGGTGCCCCCACAAACCTCAGTTCAAGATAAATATTTTTACACAACATTTTAAACATATAAACATTAACAGCAAGAAAACGAGCAACCAAATACAAAGACAGGACTTTGCACGTCCCCGACCACCTCTCTCTCCGCCCCCACTCCCAGCCCTGCCGGGTCCTGTGTTGGTTTAAAACTTCGGGGCGCCTGGGTGGCGCAGTCGGTTAAGCGTCCGACTTCAGCCAGGTCACGATCTCGCGGTCCGTGAGTTCGAGCCCCGCGTCAGGCTCTGGGCTGATGGCTCGGAGCCTGGAGCCTGTTTCCGATTCTGTGTCTCCCTCTCTCTCTGCCCCTCCCCCGTTCATGCTCTGTCTCTCTCTGTCCCAAAAATAACTAAATGTTGAAAAATAAAAAAATAAAAAAAAATAAAAAAAAACTTCGATATTTTGCTCATCGGGAATTTCTCTGCGTTCATTGGTGTTTTCGTGATCGCACTGCAGCGTCATTTCTCATGAACACTGACTGTTTTTTTCTCCCTTCAAATTTTGTGCCCGAGGTGAGTGTCCTGCCTGCCTTGCTTCGTCTGGGCCCCGAAGGGCAGTAACTACCTAACAATACTGGTTTTCTTCCCATGTATTTATTTATTGTCAGTGACCTCCTCTTTCTTGTTTTTTTTTTTTTTTCAATGTTTCTTTACTTTGAGAGAGAGTGTGCTAGTGGGGGACGAGCAGAGAGAGAGGGGGACAGAGGATCCAAAGCAGGCTCTGCACTGACAGCAGATGTGGGGTTCAAACTCACGAACCCACAAGATCGTGACCTGAGTCGAAGTCAGACACTCAGCTGACTGAACCCCCCCCCCAGGTGCCCCTTTCTTATTTTCTATTTGTGTTGCAGTGACTGCATTTTCTTTTTAAAAGGGGAAAAATTTTTAATTTAAAAAAGTAGGCCATTTCAAGAAGATTTAATGAATATTTTCACGGTCTCCCTCCAGATAGGTGCCCTCCTCCAGTGACGCCACTCAGTCTTGTGGTTTTAATAACATCCCTGAGTTCTACAAGCTCCTGGCCAGACTCCTCTTCTGAATTCTGGACTCAGGTCCAGCTGGCTGCTGGAGCCTCCTCCTGCTGGTGACCCAAGGTGACCCCATGGGCCCTCCCCGCCTGGTATTCACACCCCTGGGCAGTCTCGCCCCCTGAGTTTGTGTGGCTTGCTTCTACCCATTGGAACGCAGCAGAGCCAATGGGCCATCCCTGTCCTGAGTATATTGCGTTAGGTAAGACCCTGTATTGGCAGACTGGAGCTAACAACCCCCTTGCTGGCTTGATGAAGTATGTGGCCACCTAGGAGACCCCCAGATGGCCTGTAGGGACAGAGGGCGGCCACCAGCTGGCAGGCTGCCAAAGCCAGGCCCTCCGTGCTCGCCCATGACCTGAATGAGTTTGGAAGGTGGGTCCTTCCCCAGTCTGGCCTTCAGTTGAGAACACGGTCTCGTGTGATCCTGAGCACGGGGGCCAGCTCAGCCACGTCCAGATTCCGGACCCACAGAAACTGAGAGGTATTAAATGTGAGCTGGTTCAAGCCACCAAACTTGTGACCACAGCCCAATGACTGGCAAGCTGCTCAGATCTGACACACACCAGACTGAAGCCTGTGGCTTCCCACGGCCTTCCCTGCCTCAGGCAGCACCCTCTGTGATCAACTGAGACCACATCTCCTAGGGTCAGCATGACATGTTTCCACAGCCTGGAAGTGCTGGCTGCCCCACCCCCAGAACATACCTAGCATTGGCCCACCTGTGCCGCACCTGCCTTGGTTAAACAGAGAACCACCCAGGCCTCATCACAGGGCTGGCGGCTTCCATCCTCAGCGGCTAAAACCTGACTCAGGCCATGTCCCACCTCTGCTCAATCCTCCCCGGGGCTTCCACTCAGGGCAAAATGCCTGGGAGACCCAGTCCCACCCATCCTCCCTCGTCTGTCCTCAGCTGTTCCTCCTTCCTCCCTCACTAGAGCCACGGAGCCTTCCCACTGCTCCTCAAACGTGCAGGACACAATCCTGCCCCGGGGCCTTTGCATCTGCTGTGCCTGCTGCCTGCCGTGCTTATCTATATCCTCATGGCAGATGCTTCCACCCCCCTGCTGTATCTGTTTTCTCCTGGATTGTGCAGTCTGCACCCTTGGGAGTAGACTGCGGGATGGCGCTGAGCCTGGACTTCCGTGGGTCCCTTTGGGAGAAGCGGAAGTCAGGGAAAGAGCAAATGGACGTTCTCTTCATTCTTAACCCAATCCTGACCGAGAGAACCGCCATCTCACCCCACACTCTGGCCTCACGGCTCCAGGGGGCACAGCTTGGTGTCAACGGCCGGGACGTCACTCCTCAGGACAGTGTGCCAGAGCAATGGACCAAGGCTTCAAGGGCTGCCACCAGAGGCATCGTCTCGGGGGCCGCTTGCTGCGACGACGCTCACGCACCACTGCACAGATGCAGGCCCGGAAGCGGTTCTTCTGGCCCCGGCCAACACCCTGACGGCAACATCATGAGAGGCCCCGAGCCCAGACCACCTGGATGAATCACCCCCAGATCCCGCCCCACGGAAACCGTGGCATGATAAACTGATAAACGTTTGTTGTCAGTAAACCTCACCCCCAACATGGGGCTCGCACTCCTGACTCCAAGATCAAGAGTCACAGTCTCCAGCAACTGAGCCTACCAGGTGCCTCTAATAAATGTTTTAATCTGCTAACATCTGGAATAATTTGCTATGCATCATCCGCTCACTCATTTATACGCAGGCTCCAGACCCCACCCGGTGTTCTGTTCCCTTCCAGGCACCACACTTTACTATCGGGGGCCCATCTGGCCCCTTCTCTCCACCTCTTCCAGGCCCCTCACCCTTTCTGTAGCGGCCAGGTGCCCGCCGCCGATCTCCCCTCGCCCCCAGTGGCCACCTGTGCCCCGTCGGTTGGGGTGCTGATCCAGCGTCTGCAAGGGCAAAAGAGCACCGGGGTTCACTGTCTGCCCAGGAAAACCCTGACCTCGCCTCTGCTTCGACCCTCCCCACTGCCCCCACCGCACCCCAGCCCCCTGTGAAAGTCCATCTTTCCCCTGATCCCATGTGAAGCTGGCCCCCCTTGCATCCCGCCCGGCTGCACGGCCCAAGGCCTGCTGCTGGAACAGGCCCCCCTTGCCCGCCCTCCGGCCTCTCCTGTTTCTCCCGCCTCTCTGCGGGCTCGCCAGGAGACCTCCCCCGCCCGCCGCCCCCACTCCATGAAATAAATCACTCAGCAAGCCTACAGGAAATTTAATAAGCTCGGCCTCTTTTTTTCCTTTCTGTCTGTGGACTTTTTGTTAGGTTTTCATGGGAAGAGGTGTTTGTGAGAAAACTGTTTGCAGTGATGATATCGTGTGTTCCCTTAGCTTTAGTAACATGCACAGAGGAACAGGGAGTTGGGGACCCCTCAGGGCGCCGGGCAGGGTTGCTGATAAACACGGGTGATACCCGGGAAAACAGATAAAGATTCAAAGATTCAAGAAACAAACCTCCAGCCACCTACAACTTGTGTAATTTAAAATTAACACAGGTCTGGGGCGCCTGGGTGGCTCAGTTGGTTGGGCATCCAACTCTGGATTTTAGCTCGGGTCATGATCTCACAGTTTGTGGGTTTGAGTTGGGCTCTGGGTTGACAGTGCGGAGCCTGCTTGGGATTCTCTCTCTCCTGTCTCTCTGTCCCTCCCCTGCTCGTGTGCACACACTCTCAAAATAAATAAGTAAAATGAAAACTTAAAAAGTAAGATTAATGCAGGTCCTAAATGCCATGGGGGCTCCCAGACTGGAGCCCAAAACGGAAAAAGTACATTCGTGGGAAAACTGGGAAACCTGAACGAGGTTGGCTGCGAGTGCTGTGCCCACATTAATTTTCTGGTCTGCATCTTTGCACTGTGGTTACATGAGGGGAAGCTGGTGCAGCGTGTGCGGGGACCTGCCATGCCATCTTTGCAAGTAAAATTGTTCCAAAATCATTGATTTTATTTTTTTAATGTTTTTAAATTTTATCCTGTGTAAAAAAAATTTTTTTAATGTTTATTTATTTTGAAAGAGGATGAGCAGGGAAGGGGCAGAGAGAGGGGGAGAGGGAATCCCAAATAGGCTCCCCGACATCAGCAATGGACCCAACACAGGGCTAGAACTCGTGAACTGTGAGATCATGACCTGAGCTGAAATCAAGAGTCGGCCACTTAACTGACCGAGCCACCTGGGCGCAAGAGAGAGGGAGTGCAAGTGGGGGAGGGGCAGAGAGAGAGGGAGAGAGAATCAGAATCCTAAGCAGGCTCCATGCTGTCAGCAGAGAGCCTGACGTGGGGCTCAAACTCACAAACTGTGCGATCATGACCTGAGCCGAAGTCCAACGCTCAGCCGAACTGAGCCACCAGGTGCCCCCCCACCAAATCATCGATTTTAATTAATAGAGGTAGAGTAGGAAAAACAAAGCCTTATCCAGGTATGAGCCAGCAGCCCAGAATATATTATCCTTTGCATTAATTTTAGAGCCGTGAATGTTAAAATACATAGCTGGGGACAGCTGTGTCCCGTCTCTACTCACGTGGACAAGGAGAGGAGCAGCCACGAGCAGAAAGGTCACGCCTGCCACCAGTTTATAGATGAAGAAACTGAGGCTTGGAGAGACTCCCTCTCTCTGCCTGTCCGTCTGCCTCCCCTCCTCCTCTTCCTCACACACACAGTTCTTTTGATCCCAGCGATGTCCCCCACTTCGCTGGTGGCTTCTCTATCGCGAAATGGGCCCCTGCCACCCCAGGACCCTGCCGTCCAGGTACAGCAGGTGAGCCTCCAAGATGGGGTTCTCGGCTCCCCATGCACCAGCCACACCCCTCGGTAAGAGTCACGCGTCCCAGAAGCGCACGGCGGCCCCCACACGCACCTTGCCTGTAGCGCATGGATGACGAGGCCCAGACACAGGCATCTGCTTCCTCTGCCTCTGTTCCCCTCCAGGACGGGCAGGGCTCACCCGGCCGCGGTCAGAGGAGCGCCCGCCTCTGCCCGGTCCCTCCCGGGTTCCTCCCAGTCCCTCCCAGGGCATCAGACTCTCCCCCCACAGCAGTGATCGCAGTGATCACGGGAGGGGGATGCTCTGTCTTCAGGCCGCACTCAGAGCAGCCTGTTCCGAATAGGAGTTCCCAGCCTTAGCGAAAGGCCGCTCACCACACTGTCTGCGGACCCTCCAAACCCCACCCTGCACACGGAGTGAACTTGGGGCCACATGCACGTCAAGGACGGGGCTCAAAGCCGGGATGGGATGCGGGCTTCACTGGCCTCAGTCCACACACCGCGGTCAGATCAGTGCCTACGTCTGACGTCTTGTGTGCGAGGGCCACGTGCCGCCGCGTCTCCTGGGGACCGCGTGGCCTGGCTCTCCGATCCACGCGAGCCGCGGTGGCCGCCATCCCCGTTCTCCAGGCCGGGAGGCTAGTAAGAGGCTAGTAAGGCTAGTAAGGAGTTCACACACGTGATGCCTCACACAACCGCGTACAAAATCAGACAGCATCTCCCAGTGCAATCACAAACACAACACAGACACACACAGGCTCACGTGCGTGGTCGCACACTGAGTGACACAGCCACGCACAGCCACCCCACAAACACTCCGGGACACAACTACACACGGTCACGCGTGACTGTACATCCTCACACAGCCACACAAGAGCACACACTGTTGCCATACAGCCACACGCGACTACACAACCTCACACACGAGGTGGCAGTGACACAGACGCGCAGTCTCACAGAGCACCCCGGTCAGGCCTGCGGGCAGGTGGCATGGGCTCTGGGTCCACGGCCACGCGCAGAACCCGAGTCCACTCACCTGCAGGGTTCCCGAGGCTGTCCCTGCACGTGGCAACGAGGCTTGTGTTTAATGTGAACACACAGTCCCCCAAAGCCCACACCCTCCCCCGTGGGGTCCAGGGAGCCTGCGAACCCTGAGATGTGGCCCCTGTGGCCCGGCCACCCTCAGCCATTTCAGGGGCAAAGCGGGTACTTCGGACCGGACCGCAGAACTCCAGTGACAGCCTGCCCTTGGTGCCAGGGTGGCTTTCCTGCCACACAGAACGGAACCCGTGAGAGCCCTCCTGCCACAAACAGAACCCTCACCCCTTCAGACCACACCCTTCCTAACGTGGCCCCGGTAGCCTTGTCGTTTGTCACTTCCAGGGAACTCAGATGCTGACCGGAGGGCCGGGCGCCCCACAGCCCTCACTGCCTCTGTCCCGGGTCCCTCCCGCACTCCCCTCCGCCCGGGCTCCAGCTTAGCGTGAACGGAGGGCGGGAAACGGCGCCCTTGGCTGCCGGGACACGCAGTGCAACTGGCCTCGTCGCCGCGACCCCCGGACCTCCCCTCCCCGCCACCTGTCCAGCCGGCTCCGCAGCGGCTCTGCCCCACCTGCCGCGCAGTGCCGCCACGGGAGCCACCGCGCAGAGGGGCCGTCCCAGCCCTTCCGGGGACCCAGACTCACGGAGCCGCGGAGCCGCGCAGGGGCTGAGGCCGCGCCAGAGCCGCCACCACCGCCGGCCAGCGGAGCCCAGCGAGCCGCCAGCACCAGGGAGTCGGGGCGGGGCCGGGGGCGCGGCCTCCCTCCTCCCCCTCGGGCGCAGGTGGAGGGTGAGGCCAGGTGAGTCCAGGACCGGCCCGGGTGGGGGGGGGGGGGCGTCTCGGGGAAGGGGTATGTGAGTAACTACCATAGTTTAAAAAACCAACTTGATTTCAGAAGTTTCAGATTTACGGAAGAGCTGTGGAGAGCGCCAATTACTCTGCACCCCGTTTTCTCCGTGAGTGACACGCCATCACAATTAACGAACCGATAGTGACACGTTGTTAGTTAGCGAACAACCGCACTTTATTCAGATTCTGGCCCAGGTCCCCCAGGCTGAGGCACTTTCTCAGGCCCCTCGATTCTGAAGCCGTGGGTAGTCGGGAAAGGGCTGGTCAGGACTAGGGGTGGGGGCGGCGTTTGTCGTGGCCAGGCTGGGGCAGGGGCCTGGCCTCAGTTTTGACACGCTTGCCACAGCCCCGCTGGGACCCCGGCCTCCCCACCCGCTTACTTCTCCCTCACCGGCCCTGGGGGAACACATCTTCGTCTCTGCTCAGGACGCTCAGGGGATATTTTCTGAATTGTCTCCAGGGACCAGCTGTCTTACTACCATTGGTGGCATCGTCTTTCATGTCCTAAGTGGCGACTGACTTTTGTGGGAAACGCCATAAGCCATGGGGAGCCAAGCATGGTGCTAGCGGGAGAGCAATCCTCCGGGTCCCGGCTGCCTGCAGCATGGTCCCGTTTCCTGAGCACATGCAGGGAGGCCCTGGAGAAGCAGCCGTCACACCACTGGCAGAAGCAGCAGCTACAGCCCCAGAGGGAGCATAGGGGCATGACCGAGGTCACTCCTCCAGCATGTAAGCCAAGACTGCAGACCTGGGCTCTTCCCACTGCTGCTACGACAGCTGCGGGGGGAGGGGTCTCCCTCCCCTCCCCCCACCAGGACAGGTGCCACTATGCCCTTTCTAGGACTCCTGCCCCCTCACCTTCTGGTGACACCGGCCATGCCTTCCCCATGGGGCCAAGAGACCCCTGCCCCTCTCCTGCCCTCCCAGCAGCCATGCTGATCTCCCCACTACAGGCCTCACCTGTCTCCTCCAAGTTCCCTTCCCAAAGACAAAGACAGGTGTGGACTCGTGTCCTGTCCCTCCTCTCCAGGGTCAGCCACCTGGGGCAGAGTGGGGTCTGAGCCTCGCACGTGAATCCCCGGTGGAGTCGGGGGCCTGGCACACAGCAGGTGCTCAATGAAGGCTGATGGAATGAATGAGTCGTGGAAACCAAATAAGCTCTGGGGCTTTAGTGGAAGAACACTGCTGTCCTCACGGCCCCGAGCCAACTACAGAGCCCGCACCCCAGCACCGAGCCGAGCCCCGCCACAGGGCAGGAGCACTGTCCCCCCTGCGCCCACCCGCAGCTCTGCGCGTGGGGCCCTCCCTGCCCTCACGAAGGACGCTGGGCCCCCGGCCCCCGCGGCCTGGCCGAGACCACTGAGCACCCGGTGTCGGGACCATCTCAGAGGAGCGACACGTCTCTGCTGCGTCTCCGCCAGCCCCGCGCAGCCAAGTGGACCGGCCTCGGGAGCCTCGCCTTCTCTCTCTGCAGCAGAGCAGAGGCACCGCTCACACCGTGGGCGGCACAGCCGGGGGTGGGCCCGCCGCCCTTGGAAGATGCTGGCAAAGAAAGGGCTTCACTGTGTTGACTAGTTGAAAAATACCAAAAGGAGGCCATCACGTGACCTCTGAACACCACTCGGAAGGCACATCTCTGTGTCCGTCAGCGCCCTGGCCACGGGCACGCCTGCCCGCCACGTGCTGTGACACTTGGGTTATGGCAGCAGGGCTGAGTTGTGGCAGGGACTGGGTGGCCTGGAAGACCCCAAACACGCCGGCTGGCTCTTCACAAAGTCCGCGGGGTGCGGATCCCCGCCACGCTGCTTAGATCACCACGGACAAGCGATGGCCCGGAACACGGGGTGGACTGAGCGCTGACTGGGCTTCCTTCGACTCTCCAGTGCCAGGAAATAGGACAGCAGCCCCGCTCGGCTCCAGTGGGCGGTGTGGACGCGCTCCCCGGGGCGGTGTGGCCATCCTCGCGGACCAGGCCACTCTGATCCTGCCGGGCCGGGCTCTGCCAGCTGCCACACTGTGGAAAACATGAGAGCCAAGCAACAACTATCAAAAGCTGTGTCAGGGCGCCTGGGGGGGCTCAGTCGGTTGAACGCCCAACTCTGGTCATGATCTCGCGGCTCCTGGGTTCCAGCCCCGCGGTGGGCTCTGTGCCGACAGCTCAGAGCCTGGAGTGGAGTGTGCTTAGGATTCTGTCTCTGTCTCTCTCTGTCCCTCCCCCACTCATGCTCTGTTTCCCTCCAAAAATACAGAAGGCAAAAACTGCAAATGGAAACTTCAGGAACTAACAGCCGCCTTGAATTCCTTGATGTTTGTCAAACACAGAAGACAGAGAGAGATCCCGGCTCCTACACCGACGTACAAAATGGCTTAGAGTAAGGTGTGGGCCGATGTGCAAAGGGGGCCACTCAGGCCTGGCACCCCGGCCGCCCAGGGCTGCACCCCAGCTCCGGCCTCCGAGTCAGGGGCTCTCTGGGGTCGGCAGGTCCAGCTGGTCTCCCTCCCAGGTCACCTGTTTTTTTAAGAGACACACAGAAACAGGTGGAAAACGTCTGGTTTTTTTTTTTTTTTTTTTTTTTTTTGGAATAACCATTTCTTCTAGAGAAGCATGGCTGACAAAGGCTGTGAGTCTGTCTGGTGCTGGTATTTTCTGGAATGGATCATGGTTGACCCCCCGCCTGCTGTCTACAACTGATCAGCAGACACGTCGGGGACAGAGCTGGGACCGTGCGGCTGGAGGGTCTATGTCTTTCTGAACTTGAGTCTGTAAGCTGCGTGGACGGGCACGGCCCTGGCACGGGGGCCGCTGCACCGCGGCATTTCTGTCCTGACGTTCGGAGAACCCTGTCGGTGAGGTAGAAGACAAAATGCCGATTCCAGAATACTCTCCACGTTGCAGAAACTCCTGGGCGGTTTAAATAAAAAGTATGCTCGCCCGGCCGGTGGTGTCGCTAGAGGCCGGTCTGGGGTGGGGTTGAGAATGTGCAGATGCCGAGAGGACGGTGCCCCCCTCCCCAGTCCCTCTAAGCTGAAAGACCAAACGGAGCCCACACAGAAGACACAGCCGCCGTGGAGGGTGCGGCCTGGCACCCACCCGCCCCAACAAGGGTGGTCCGAGAGACTCACACCCAAGAGGTGACACTACGGAGCTCAACGAGTCATGGCCGTTTATTAAGAGGCGGAGAAGCTGGAGCGCAGGCATGGGCGGCCCTGGCTGCTGGAAGAGCCAGGCGGGCCCGAGAGGGGTGGCCCGTCACGCCGGGCGCCGCTTTCAGTCCCTGCCGACACAGAGGCAGGTCCGACCCGGCCAGCCGGGCCCGCATCCTGAGTCCAGACATCCAGGGCCCAGGTGCCGGACTGGGCTCTGCTGGCCAGCGTCCCTGGGGACGCGCAGGCGCGGCACAGGAGAGAACCTGAGGGAAGTGGCGGCAAGGTAAGCACCAGATGTGGGCGGATCTGCAGCCGTGGGCGGTCGGAGGCGGCACTTCCTGCCCTTTCCAAGGAACCACCGAGTTGACAGGCAAGACCGTGGAGCTGGGCGCTCCACACGGGTGACCTCGTCGGTCCGGGGGCTCACGGCAGCCACTCGAGCTGGGAGCAGGAGCTGGAGAGGGTCCAGGGTGCAGCTGGGCTCTGCTCAAGGAGGAGGAAGAGCGGGGACATCGGCCAGACCAGAGCACCAAGTTGGGGGGGGAGGGCCGAGCACGTCCAGTCTCGGGGTCTCTCGGCGCAGAGGGGCAGCAGCGAGGGCCCGAGAGTCTGCGCCATCATCTAGGCCGAGGTGCCTACCGGGCCTGTGGGTTCAGGGGTGCGGCTGGCTGGGCTCGTGGGCTCCTGGGGGGGTGCTCTGGCCCCGGTCTCCTCGGGCGCAGACAATGCCGGGGGCTGCTTCGTGGGCAGGGAGCACTTGGCCAGTCCTTCGCCTGGAGGCGGCTGGGAGAGGCCAGTGTCTGAGTCCATCTGGGGCTGGGGGCCGTCGGCTGAAGACGCCGCCCAAGGAGACTGAGGTAGGTCCTTCTGTAAGAGAAGAGGCCACAGTCAGGCGTGGGACGAGGACAGGAAAGCCCGGGGACAGTGGACAAGGAAGGGCAGATGAGTCACCGTCCCCCGAGGGTCCAGCTCCAGACCCAGGAGCCACCTTCCCTTGGGGCCAAGTAGCACCAGCCAGAAGGCGGGACCACAGGCCGGTGACCCAATGCAGAAACGCTGAGCCTTGCTCCCCCGCCTCCTGAACCTTCCAGAACTTTGCCCTGCGGCAAAGCCAGCACTCCTCGGGACTGAGAGCCTCTGAGGACGGTGGACGATGAAGCCGGGAGCGTTTCCCGAGGGCCCGCGGGAGGGCCCGAGGCCCCATCATCGGTTACGTTATCTGGTTCATCTATCAGGTTAACCTGGGGCCCTGTTCCGTTCGTCGCCTCTAGGCCAGGACGGAGAGGGTGCGAGGTTCAACTTCCACAAAACCTGGCACGGTAACACCGAACTCAACCAGCAGCACTCCAGAGGGACACATGTCACACTCAGGAGCTCCTGTAACTGACAAGGCTGGTCCCGGTGTCGCCCGCCTCTGCGTGCTACCGACAGGGCAGCAGAGGCAGCCGCAGCCTTTCCATACCCGCAGGGCGTCAGCTCTGTCCCTGCACCACTGAAACACGTGCCCTCGTCCCATCGAATGTGCTGCGCTGCACCAAGAGTGGCCTCCGTCCCTCTCCTCTTCTGACTCAAACACCAGGAACAGCGAGCCACTGGCCGTGATCCACTCCACGAGGGGGGCGGTGGCGCCACAGGCTGAGCTTGGTTCCTCCACCTGGCCTTGCACAGCTTGCCCCCGGGCCCCCTGCCCTTTCCCCGTCCTGGGCGGACAGCCCCCACCCTGGCAGAGGACCTCGGTGGCCCCCCCAGCTCGGCACTGTGTGCCCAAGGGCTGAAGCAGCCGGAAGCCAGTATCCCATCACATGGGGTGTTACGGTCCCTCGGGACTGGCACCTTTAGTAAAGGGCTGTTAGCACCATCCTCAAGCCACACCCAGTGGGACGGCACAAGCGCGTCCCCTCTGCTGGGACGGCTCGGACCCTTCAGAGCCACACGGACAGGACACCAAACAGAACCTTCTGGGAACGGGGACAGAGGCCGCGGGGTTTAGTCGTGAAACTAGGAGGTTTTACTCAACTTTAACTCTAGTTAGGGCTTATTGGGTTATTATTTCTCGCAGACAGTCATAGCAAACGGGTATTCACCGCAAAGCCGCTGCCCGTCCAGAACATGCCCAGCTCCCTGCGCCAGAGCGCCAGGGCGCAGCTTATCATCAGCGTGCAGGGCACCAGGTAGAGGAGGGCGGGCTGGCCGCGCTGCATGAGGGCCAGCGCCATGAACGTCACCAGGAGGCCGATCCCGTAGGCTGCAGGGAGAGACGGGCGGCGTGTTACCCCCACGGGTGGCCCCGCGGCCCAGCACCCGCCTGCGGCCGGGATGCCGGAACGGGGACCGGAGAGGCGGGGCGCCCGCCACACGGTAGCGCATGGGGCACCCGGGGCAGGCAGGGGGCTGCCTGCCTGCGCACGGATGCGCCTGCGTCTTCCGGCACACACACCCCTGCCCGGTCCCACCGGGCGCCAGCGAGAAGGCGGGAATGAGCAAGGCTCCATGGCTGCGCCCCGGGTCTGGAGCCACAGGGGCAGCGAGAGAAAGGCCCGTTAACTGCCTGAGCACCTGTCTGCTCAGCCTCTAGCTAGGAAGAGAATGCTGGAGAAGAGTAACGTCCGCACAAAGTTACAAAAGCAAACATCCGTAACCGAGCTGTGAGGGTGCGAAAGGCTGTTTCCATTCTCATGAGATACCCGACGGAGCCCCGAGGGGCGAAGGTCCGGATAAATCCCGCACATCGGTTCCATACGTGAGCGCCAGCATAGGAGAACGCGCGTTTGCGCACGCACACACACGTACTTGCACACACAGTCACGCACGCACACGCTGCTGAACCCGAGGGCCGGCGTGCAGGCGCTCTTTGCGCTAATCCTGCAGCGGTAAATCCGCAACCGTCTCCTCGAGGAGTTAGCTACAGTAACCTCCTCCGAGATCGCGGCTCGCTCGGCGGTCCTCACCTCCGGGGAGAGCTGTGCGTCACTTACCGGCGGTCCACGGGAGCGGGCTGCGGCTGCGGAGGAGAAAGGCGCCCGCTGCCCGCAAGGTCCGCAGGCTCGACAAGGAACCACGCACACAAGCCGGCCAAGCGGCTCACACACACAAAGCCCTTGCAACGGTACCTGAAGGATCAGTGTGGTGCGTGGAGCCCAAGGGAAGGTTTAGGGCCGGCAAAGGGGACGAGGGGGCGTGCCTGCAGCCGTAGGAACCGGGGTGGGAAGACCCAGACGACCCCAAGGTACGCCCGGAAGGCCAGCCCCGGTCATCCTGGTGCTACCAGGGGCATTTACAGGGCCTCGCCTCTGCCGGGGTGGGCTGCCAGGGCCTGTGCACGCGGCCCACGACGCGGGGGAGGGAGTCGTCAGGCAGCCCCTCCCCCAGCCTGGCTCCCCCATGGCGGGGGACACGCATGCACACGGACAGGCGCCATCGGGCAGGCTCGCTGCTCCTCCGGAAGGGCTGACCAGAGGTGAGCAGTCCGGCCGGTCTGGAAAACTCTCAAAGCAATCGGGCTCCACAGGACAGGTCGGTTCTGTAGCAATGGCTTTGGTAACCAAAGAAACAAGTGGGGGACAAGGACAGAACGAAGGACAGACAGATACAAGGAGGGCGCTTACCCACGGTGCAGGCTACAAAGTAGACCCTGGACGACTGCACCTGGATGTCGAACCTGTGGCAGTAGGCCACGAGCAGCCCTGCGGGGAGAAGGCGCGTGGGCCCGGCGGCGTCCCGTGTGACGGCCGTCCCTGCTTTCAGACGGGCCCCGGCGGCCAGCCCGCCACCCAGGGGGCAAACCCCGCCTGCTCCGCTCGGGCTCCACCCACTGGACGCTCCCAAGGCCGCCCACCTCGCACCCCAGTACCTGGCACCAGGATGTCCCCGAAGCCCAGGAGGGAGAAGGGCCGGTCACACAGGGCCAGCGGCGAGGCGTTCAGTCGGGGCACCTTCAGGACCATGGGGAGCTGGGGGGAGCAGGAAGTGCCATGTCCGGGGGGCCGCGCGTGCCCAGCACTCTTCTCCGGGCAGCGCCCCGGCCGGGGGCCCCCTACGTACCTTCTCGTGGGTGGCCGAGTCCGAGGGCCCGGTTGCCACCTCCACCATGATGCTGTTCCCACTCTAACAAAGGGGGGGGTGTCAGAGAAGGGGCACGGGGACAGGGGGTGCAGCGGCAGGGCAGGGCAGGGGCGCCCACCTTGGTCAGAAAGGGCGTGATGAACACAAAGAAGACGTCGTAGACAAAGAGCACCAGCAGCAGCAGCGTGCAGGCCTGGGGAGAGGACGTCCTGAGGGGCCGGGCTCAGAGGGCCCCCGGCGCACACCCCCAGGCCGCGTCCCCACCCCACCTCCCCCCACGAGGCTCAGCCGTGCCCACGGGACAAAGCAGCTAGGGGCAAATCTGAGCAAATCCAGTCCCATCCCCTGGAGCCACGGGAGACCAGGGCAGCACGTGAGTCAGGCCACGGTTCTGAGTGATGGAAAAGCTGGAAGGCAGGTGGCTCCAGCGACACGCATTCTGTGACCGGCGCTGTGGCTTTGGGGCGGTGACGCCCCTTCTTCACGTCTTCCCGTGGACTTCTCGGTCCTGCCCACGGGGCCTGCGCTGGCGCTGCCGCCCCTGTTTGCCTGTGTGTGCGCGGCTCACCAGCAGCAAGTTGACCCGGCACTGCCACGGTGGCCGCCTCGGGAAGGGCCCCGCCCTGCGGCCGCCTTGCGGCCCCACCCGGGCATCCTCAGCGCCAAGCTGTCACTGGCGTGGCCGCCACACTGGGAGGCGATCCTGCGGCTGATCCTTAAGCCCTGACACCAGAGAGGTGGCGGCACGGACAGAGGCACAAAGAACATGCTGTCCACAGGGGACCTGGGACACCCTGGGCGGACACGGGGGCGGGCCGGACTGCAGCCGCCCTGAGGACACAGCCCCCTCCCATCCGGCGGCCCCACCCCCTTGGGACCCTCACCTTGAAAGTGGGGAGGCGGATGGTTTTCAACATGTAGAGGCAGAAGGCGACGCCCAGTGCGTCCTGAAGGATCCAGGCCCACCTGGGGAGCAGAGTGGTGGTCACCCGCTGGGGCAGGGGCTCCACCAAGAGCTATGACCCGGCGGGTCGCTCCCTCCTTGGCCACCTTGGCTCCCAGCTTGTGCAAGCTGTCCGTTCCCAGCCCGACCCCATGCTGTGAAGACACAGGCACGGGACCAAGGCTGGGGGGAGGCGGGGGGAGTGAGGCAGGAATGGGTGCATACGCTCAGGGGCTGTCTCTCTTGGGTGGTGGCGTTCACCCCCACATCACGGGATGAGGTGGGGGGATGGGGTGGGGACACTGTGCAACTATTGGACTCTACTGGACTCAGGTTTGCTTCAAAACTATTTTTTATGTGATTTAGCAAAGCCAAATGCTCGCCAGCCAGGTCCTACACCAAATCTCTTGGTCCCAGAAATGGGGGCTCAGGGACTGCAAGGTGGCGGCGGGGGGGGCAGGTAAGACTGTCACCCCAGCAGCTGCAGGGAGCCCCCCACACACACACACACAAGCCACCCCGCCCGGTCCACAGGCTCACCCGCGCTGGGGCGGCAAGGAGGCCGTGGCCCAGGTTACTCATCAGACCGGGATGAAAACATCTCCCGGCCGGGGCAGCCGCAAAGAACAAAGAGGCGGCTTGCAGGCGGCCAGTGGGCGCCCAGACGCAGAGGGAACTGGGCCTGTTCTAATTTTAAAGAACAGAGCGAGTCTTGTGGCTCGAATCTAACCGTGAGAGCTCGTGTTCCCTTTGTGTACAAAGGACTCAAAATATTTTCACGTTTTCCTTCTGCCCAATTAAAGCTGTCGTGGCTCCAAACGGCAGCGCGGCCAAGAGCGGTTAACCGCCCCAGAAAAGGCTCGGAGGGAGCGCCAGGTGGTGTCAGGGGCCGGCGGCCAGGGCCTCCCTGCACCAGCGGGCACCCCGGAGGACACGCGCTCGCTCAGGGCGCCCGGGGCCAGGAGGCTTTGCGGGAACCATATCCACATTCCAATCACAGTTCACGTGGCAGCCGACAAACCCAGTGACACCGGACGCGGGCGGCACCTGGCCGCCACACAGCCCGGCTCACGGTCGCGGGGAGACGAGCACAGAGAGCATCTGAGGACAGCCCGCGGTGGGGGGCACTCACTGGTCCTCGTTCCGGAAGACACCCCACACCACGCTGACGGCCAAGCAGAGCAGCGCCAGGAGCAGCATGCTGACCCGAGGCCGCTTGTGAAAGTAGGGCAGGCTGTTGTCGGGGACCCTGGGGGCGGGGGGGGGGGGGGCGCAGCTGTCAGGGCCAGCTTGTTCCTTACCTTACCAGCACCCAGAGGGTCACTTCCACCCCTGCCCCAAACCCTGGGCCCCTCATCCTTACGGGGCCTCCTGCTGCCCCCGCCTCCATTCCCTGTTGAACTCTGCCCTGACCTCTTGATTGACTTCTAGAAGGGAGGCCCCCCAGGTCCAGGGCAGACAGAGCAGGGGTTGGCACATGGGGGTGGGCAGACCCAAGCCAGTGCCGAGCCGGCCCCGCCCTCCTTCAAACCTTTCAGCGCTCGGCCACTGGCCCCTGGCAGCCGAGAGCCCCAGGGGTCTGGACCAACAGCGCCTTCGGCCACACGGCCCTGCCCTGCCGCCCCTGCCCTGGACCCACATGCATCCACGTTGCCCCACTTCAGCCCCGGTGTCGACACTGGGCCTGACCCAGAATGGGATGTAGCGAGAGAGAGGCTGGGGAACCACCACCCGCCTCTCTGCTCTGCCCTACTCCTGAGGCCGCGAGCCCCAGCCCGCACTGAGTGAGCACGCGTGGCCTGCCCACGCCACGCCAGACTGGCTGGGGGGCCACAGGACAGGGAGGGGGTCCTCGGCACCGCTGAAGCAGAGCTTGGAGCTCCAGGGGCCAGGAGACGGGAGACCACCAGGGACAGGCCGAGGAAAGGTGGCAAGGTGGGACCTCAGCGAGCAGCGCCGGGGGTGCAGGGCCGGGCAGGGGCCTCCCGCGGGGGGCTTACCGACATCTGCCAAACGGCAGCCTCTGGACCAGTGGAGACAGGCAGCTGTAGAGGCCCGTGGAGGAGGACAGGCAGAAGATCCCTATGATCACATAGACTGCGGGGCGGGGTGGGGCGAGCATTGAGGGCCGGGGGCCACCTGGGTCTCCCACCCTGCCCCCCGCCCGAGAAAGGGCTCCAGGTGTTCGTGCACCCTAGCTGGGTGGCCGGCAGCTGATAACGAGAGGGACAGTTCCCCGAGCAGAGGTCCCCTCCTCCGGGCTGGCGATGGCGGCCCGCGGTCGCCCCACCACCGACTTCTCAAGTGGAACCCCGCAAGCAGGTGGAGGGGGGACCCGAGACCGGTGAGCGGGGGTACGGGCCTCAGCGTCCCTCTGGTGAGCCGGGGGCGCACCGAGCTGGTCGTAGAAGTAGTACAGCAACACCAGCATGGAGCAGCACATGACCACGAAGACACAGATCATGACGGGCGTCACGTCCACGGCCTCGTCCTCCTGCTTCTCGGGCCCGTCATCCCGCTTGTGTTTCATGTACCTTCTTGGGAGGCACAGCTGGGTCAGGGGCACCCTGCCGGCCGGCACGGGAACAGGGAGGGGCGGGCAGGGGCAGCAGGACGCAGGGGTCCACGGGGCTGAGGGGCGCCCCCTCCACGCCCATCACACATCCCTGCCGTCCCTTCGACGAGAAAGCCGGACCCCACCCCGGGGACCTCGCGAGACCACGCGGCGAGGGGCTGCCAGGCGGGCCCCAGCCCCAGGAGCCAAGCCGTGACGGCCGCTTTTGATGGAAAGAGGCGCGATGCCCTCGGCCAGTGCTAGGACCACCCGCGGACCCGAACCCGGCACCGACCGCGTCACGGGCTTCCCTGGGCGGCCAGGGAGAGGTCTCCCTGGGACACTCACTTCCTCACGTCCCGGCTCCCGGCCCAGTAGCCCCCGAGGGCGACGGTGCCGACGGCCATGACGAAGATGATGACCATGTTGTAGTCAAGCATGGGCTCGTTGGGGGCATACAGCGCTGCCCTCGCCGATCGGCCAAAACTCTGCCTCGGGGAAGGCACCAGAGCTCAAGGCGGGGGCTGCCGTCCCATCCCCTCGGCCACCCAGAGAGCCCAGACCGGCCCGCGCGTGGAGCCGGGGCCCGGGGAGAGCCTTCGCCTGCCACTCCCACCCCAGAGAAGTCAACTGTTGGAACAAGTGTCACACGACGTCCGGTGAAGGGGCCCACGCGCGTGCGGGGACACGAGTCCTAAACCTAGATGCGTGTGCGCGTGCAGGAGCGGGGACGTCGCCCCGGGAAGCATGTGGGAGGCCGACAATGGTTCCCTTGGGGGAGCTGTGAGGCTGCAATCAGGATCAAGACATGTCCTGCAAATTGCCAGAAGCTTCCACAAAGATTGAACGTTTCCATTTTAATTGTGTCTGGAAGCTCGCCTGTTCTGGAACCAACAACTCCCCCGATGGTGGGTGCACACAGGCCTCTGGTCAGACGGGGCCGTGTGTGGGCAGGGACAGCCAAGCTCAGGGTCTCTGGCGTGTGGGCGGGGCCGGCCGGTCCGGCCCGGAAGCCAGGGTCCGGCTGCCGCTCGGCACAGAGGCCCCGGAGCCTGGGCGCTCTGACCGCTGGGGCCAGCGTCTCCGTTCCCACGGGTCAGTGTCACCACCGGCCCCGGGTGGGCGGCCTCTCGTGGGTCCCTGCCCACCCCTGCCCGCCAGATACTCACGGCCTGGCAACAGCCGCAGGCCGGAGGACGTGGGAAACCCTACCTTGAAAATGTCCAGCATGTCTTTGTAGCTGAGCAGGGCCACGGGAATGCCGATCTCCTCGTACTGTGTCTTGTTGCCTCCTGGAGGGACCTGGGGGCCGAGAGGAGGGTGTGGCGGGAGGGGGGCCCTTGGCTTCCCAAGGGCGAGGCGGCCTGAAGAGCTAGCCCTCCCGGAGGCAGCTTGGGCCGGGGGGGGGGGGGGGCGCCTGCCTGGGGGGGAGAGGCAGGCGCGTGGGATGTGGGCCCATGCCAGCTGCTCCTCAGAGGGTACCCCCGAGCTCTGCCCCGAGGCCTTGTAGAGCGAGATGGGATCCGGTCTCCCCAGAGCCCCCGCGACTGCTCAGGAACAGGTCCCCCTCCAAGAGACACGGGTCCGCAGCCACGGTCAGCAAACCAAACCCCGGTCTCAAGGCCCCGGGGCCCTACCAGCGTCTCCCTGCTGACGATGAGCAGTCCACGCGCCCCGCCGCCCTGGGCCAGCCGCACTTTCTCGTAGAAGGTGCAGTTTCCCCGCGCCACCAGCGGGATCTGGTTGCTGAAGCCTTTGGCCGGGAGGTCAGGCGGAGAGCAGAGCACAGAGGCCGTCCAGTCCCGCAGCTGCAGGAGGGACTGGGGAAGGGGGCGTTGACACCACCTGATCTAGAAAAGTCAGTGGGGGGCCGCACGCACACACACGTCCACACGCCTGAGCGCGAGGCCAACGGGAGGGGCAGGGGGTGGCGTGCGCTCAGAGAAAAGCCCCCAGAAACCTTCCCAGCATCCACTGCGAACGGAACACGGGCTGGGCAGGCGGGAGCCGTGGCCTCGGCAGTGAGAATCACCCACGAGCCCATCCTGCACGTGGGGGTGGCCAGCGCCCCCGGCAGGGGCTGTGCCTCAACACCACCTGAACGTCCTTTTGTTTCTGACCAAGGAAACCAAGCCCCAGAGAGGTGATGGGGCCCCTCTACGGTCGTCTGAGACCCCAGCAGCCCCTCAAGTGTGACCAGGCCCCCCACGTTGGTTTCCCAGCTGAGGCACTTCCTCTGTCCTCCAGCTGGTTCCCTGCAGGCTGAGACTCGTAGCAGTCCCCTCAGACAGCAGGCTGGGGAGCGGAGGGTGGCAGCCAGCAACACAGACCGGACCCCAAGTCAGGAGGGGGCACCCCAGAGCACTCCGGGCCTGCAGGGCCCCAGAGGGGACGCCCCAGTGGGTACTCACCGCTTTGCTCAGGTCGTGGGGCAGGTGGGCCCACTGTGGGTTGTAGAGAATGCAGTAGTCCTTGCCTCTGGGGCCCCCTGACTCGGAGACCACGTGCACCATGCCGTACTCACAGGCCACCTGGGGTGACAGGGCGGTAAGTCAGAGAGCTCAGCACCGGGGCTTGACAAGGAGGACAACCCCCACCCCCCAGCTCAGGGTTTGGGCTGGTTTCTTCCCTGGACAGGACGGATGGGACACCTCCATCCGCATCTTACGGCAGAGAAACAAGGCAGGGACAAGCTTCTCGAGGGAGACCTGGGTGCTGGCCGTGGCCGTGGCTCTCACGGCTGGGACAGCACCACGTCACGGGGCCCTCCAAGGATCGATGGGACGGGGAGAATGAAGAATGAAACCCCCACGGCTCCGTCACGAGGGGGACGTGGGGAGCCAGCGGGTCTGCCCAGGGGCTCCAGGCAGAGGCCGGGAGCACAGGGCCAGGCAGGAGGCCTGGAGGAGCTTTTCTGCACCCCAGCAGGTTTGGGGATTGCCCCTGACCCTGGTAACTAGGCTCCTGGAAAATCTGGCCACTGACCAGCGAAGCCAGCTGGGTCCAGGCCCCTGGTGCCAACTTTCCGGGGGGGGGGGGGGCATCAGACCCAGTGATGTGACCGGCCAGTGGGATCCTGGGAGCCAGTGGGATCCCAGGTCAGGACCGAACCCCTTGCCCTGGGGCGTGGCTGGGAACTGCCAGACTTCGCCACAGAGCAGGGTCGTGCTGACATCATCAGGGCACGCACAGTTGTCCCTGCCAGAGCCTGCCTCCCCACACACCTAACCCTAACTCCACACAGCCCCGGCTCCCCAGAAGGAGGGAGGAGGAGGGAGGGGAAGGGCCACCCCCAGAGGGTCAGGAGGATCCAGCAAGCTTCGTCTGAACTCAAAGCAAGGCACAGGGGCAGATCCGCGTCCTCGGAGCACTGGACGGCCCTCGAGGGCAGTGGGGTGGCTGGGGGCCTGGGACAGAAGAGGCCGACAGCCCTCTTTTCTGCTGAACGCCAGCTTAATCTATGTGACAATTCCATCACACAAAGGTGTCCCCGCTCCCTGTCTCCATCCCTCCCTGGAGCCGCTGCCTGGCTGTCAGGTGGACCTGATTCACAAGACCTCTCCCGCCTCCTCCCCTACACTGGCCTGGGGCAGGGGCGCAGAGCATGACCTCTGTCCCTCAGGAGGGCTTTGTCACCAGCGGGCCACGCGGCATGTGACGCCCAGGTCTTGGCTGCTCTGCTGGCCGGTAGGCTTGCCCCAAGTCTGAGTAGCTCCCCAGGGTCTGCTGAGAGGGGAGGGGGTCTCAGGAGAGACACCCCGTGCGAGGTGCCAGGGGGCTGAGTCCAGCCACCACACCGAGGGGGCCCTGCGCCCGCCTGACCCCCGAATCCTGCCGTGCGCACCTAGGGCTCTTGGGGCCCCCGTGTCTCTAGCTCGTGCTCCCCGTGGGCTGCAAACACCTCAAGGCCGAGATGGAAAACTCACTCCTTGGTACCCCAAGAATCTGCCAAGGAGACACACGTGCACCGGCGGGACCCAGCTGGCACCGCCAGACACACGCCTCGCCGTCGGGGCCGAGGGTCCGGATGGCTCACGGCTCCCAACACCAGGCCTGGGGCCCTGACGGGCTTTCATCCGGCCAGAGCCTCGGTGGGAACACAGCAAGGCCCCGGCTGTTCCGGGAGCTTCTCACCCGGGCCCTGGTCACTTGTGGCGGCGGGAGCGTGGACCGACCCCGGGCCTCCCAAACCCGCAACCTGGAGGCCAACAGGAGGCACTGGGTGTCCACCCTGCGCTTCTCCGAGGCACCCGGCCACCTCTCTTCCGGCTGGCGTCTCCACTCTGACGTTTCCGTCTGCCGCCTTGAGCCAGGGACCCAAGGCCACGTGGACTGCTGGGTGTGCTCTGTGAAGCCGTGCTTAACACAGCACCCAGCTCTAAGAACCCGGGCTCGTGGCAACAGGGCCAGGGGCCGCCCGAGGCTGACCGGAGGTCTCCTAGCGTCTCGCTAAGGCTGTGTCCTTCCCCGACCTGCCCTGGCCAACCTCCGCTCACCTCAGTCCCTCCACCAGAGACAGAACCTCCTAACTCCTAATTGCCCCCTCTTCCAGATTCTTCCCACCAGACTGTCCCCCAAGGGCATCCCTCACCCTGGCTGAGGCCCCGCGTACTGTGCCTGGCCGTCTGCTCTTTCCAATGGGCCACCCCGCGTTCAGGACCCCAGCACCTCCTCACCGTGGGCCACTATGGAGCACATCCGATCCCCAACCCACCGGCCTCCTGCGCCCCATGTTCCGTGCTCCTGAATACGTTTCTTTGGAGCGCGGCCACCCGCTCCTGTGCGCAGGGCCTCCGGCTGCTCTCAGTGACCACGGCAGAGCCGGGCAGTGGCTACACAGACCACGTGGCCCACAAAGCCAGAAATATTCACCATCTGGGCCTCTGCGGGACACCTTTGCTGACCCCTGATCTGTGGGACCCAGGTTGTTGGAGAAAAATGTCACGTGTGTAAAGGGGGAACGAGTAGAAGCTTCTAGAAAGGTCACTGCGGAGCACAGACCTCCGTCCCCACACTTGGCACAAGCAGCCTGCTGCTAAATCAACCTGCGCTTCCGTCGGATGCCCGCGTACAGTCTCCTCCCCCACGGAGTTAAAGGAACCAGAAGATGTTCCTCAAAAGGACCCAATATGCTACAAGTGGGGCTTGGCCAGTCCCGGTCTGGGATAACGGACAGGCCGCCTTCCGACATGTCACGGCCACCGAGTAGGTTCAGGAATGGCGAGGGAGACCGTGACTCAGGGGGACCGCGAATGCATTCCACATCAGGGGGTCTGAGAAGAGCCAGTGCGTCCAGGCCAGAAGCAGCCTCCCCTCTAAGACTTGGTAGGTCTTAGGAGGAGAGGGGGGAGAAATAAAAACCCAGGAAGCTTGGAGATGCTGAGGCAGAGGAGGGGTGGGGACAGGTGGAGGATGGGCAGAGGGGACAGATGGAAAAGAGGGGACAGGTGGAGAAGAGGGGACAGGTGGAGAAGAGGGGACAGGTGGAGGAGTGAGGACAGATGGAGAAGAGGGGACAGGTGGAGGAGTGAGGACAGATGGAGAAGAGGGGACAGGTGGAGGAGGGCCTGGGCTGATAGAGGAGAGGAAGACAGGTGCAGGAGGAGCAGAGGGGACAGGTGGGGAGGTGGGGGCCAGTAGAGGAGGGGAGACAGGTGGAGGAGGGGGAAGGGAGTACCGGGGCGGGGAGGGAACCAACTTTGCTCCGGGTCTGTTACTGGCCTTGACAGTACACTTCTGTAGCCACTGGGGGAGATGTGTCTATCTGGGGAATCTCCCAGCCAGGGTCATAAAATGGTAACAAATGTATTCAGGGCTGTCGGCAAGCAGCCTCCTACCCGGTGGAAAGCTAGTCTTCTTCCCAGGCAGCAGGACCCAAACTTCTAGAGAGAGCCACACCCGCACGCCCCAAGGCCATCTGCCCTGTCTCACGGCCAACAGACCCGACCGGGCCGTGTTCCGCGAAGGGCACGCACAAAGCTCTCCGCGGCTGGCGCGCAGGTCGAGGTCCCGCCCGGGAGAGAGCCCGAACGCCCCAGCACCGGGAGCACTGCCCTCCTCGGTCCGCCCAGGAGGCCTCGGCGAAGCCTGCCCTTTACCCTCGGCCGCCAGCCACGCCCACCGCTGCCCCTCCCCCTGCCCTCCCGCGAGCCTCCTTCAAGTGCATCCGAAGGGCCTCCTTGGGGTGTCGTCTTTCTCAGGGCGTGAGCATGATATCATCCTACACGCCAAAGTGGCCTCTTCACCTTCTCAAAATAAAACATCAGCTCTCACACCTCCACCCCTGTTCAAGCTCCTCCCATCACCGGCAACACCCTCCCTCTGCCTTGAGACCTAGCAAACTTTTTTTTTTTATGTGAAGTTATTTACTTATTTAATTTTGTATTATTACTACAATTTTTATTTTTATTATAAAATAACTATATCATGAGATAGTATGAAATACATACTCAGCTCAACTCACTGTATTTTTTTATTATTTATTTTTGAAAGAGAGACAGAGTGTGAGCAGGGGAGGGGCAGAGAGAGAAGGAGGCACAGAATCCGAAACCGGCTCCAAGCTCTGAGTGTCAGCACAGTGCCCGACATGGGGCTCGAGCTCATGAACTGTGAGATCATGACCTGAGCCCAAGCTAGACGCGTAACCAACTGAGCCACCCAGACGCCCCTCAACTCACTTTAATATTTTGTCACATTTGCTTCGGCTTTTAATTTCCCCGTTTTTTTAAAATAATATATTTATTTTTAATTTGCATCCAAGTTAGTTAGCATATAGTGCAATGATTTCAGAATTCAGTGATTCATCCCCTACGTATAACACTGAGTGCTCATCCCAACAAGTGTCCTCCTTAATGCCCCTTGCCCATTTAGCGCATCCCCCCACCCGCAACCCCTCCAGCAGCCCTCAGTTTGTTCTCTATCTTTAAGAGTCTCTTGGGGCGCCTGAGTGGCTCAGTTGGATAAGCGTCTGACTTGGGCCCAGGTCACGATCTCACGGTTCTTGAGTTCGAACCCCACGTCAGGCTCTGTGCAGACAGCTCAGAGCCTGGAGCCCGCTTCAGATCCTGTGTCTCTCTCCCTGCCCCACCCCGCTTCTACTCTGTCTCTGTCTCTCTCAAAAATAAACATTAAAAAAAAAAAGTCTTATATTTTGTCCCCCTCCCTGTATTTACATTATTTTTGCTTCCCTTCCACGAGTGAAGTCACATATTTGTCTTTCTCTCACTAATTTCACTTAGCATAATACCCTCCAGTTCCATCCACATAGTTGCAAATGGCAAGATTTCATTCTTCTTGATTGCTGAATAATACTCCATTGTCTATATAGACCACATCTTCTTTATCCATTCATCCATCGATGGACATTTGGGCTCTTTCCACACTTTGGCTATTGTTGACAGGGCTGCTATAAACATAGGGGTGCAAGTGTCCCTTCGAAACAGCACATCTGTATCCCGTGGATAAATGCCTAGTAGTGCAATTGCTGGGTGGTCGGGTAGTTCTATTTTTCGTTTTTTGAGGAAGCTCCAGACTGTTTTCCAGAGTGGCTGTTTCCCACCAGCAGTGCAAAAGAGATCCTCTTTGTCTGCATCCTCGCCAACATCTGTGTTGCCTGAGCTGTTAATGTTAGACATTCTGACAGGTGCGAGGCGGTATCTCCTTGTGGTTTTGATTTGTATTTCCCTGATGATGAGTGACATGGAGCATTTTTTCATGTGTCGGTTGGCCATCTGGTTGTCTTCTTTGGAGAAGTGTCTGTTGAGGTCTTTTGCCCATGGATTATTTGTTTTTTGGGTGTTGAGTTTGATAAGTTCTTTATAGATTTTGGATACTAACCCTTTATCTGATATGTCATTTGCAAATATCTTTTCCCATTCCGTCAGCTGCGTTTCAGTTTTCCTGATTGTTTCCTTCGCTATGCAGAAGCTTTTTATTTTGATGAGGTCCCAGTAGTTCATTTTTGCTTTTGTTTCCCTTGCCTCCGGAGACGTGTTGAGTAAGAAGTCGCTGCGGCCAAGATCAAAGAGGTTTTTGCCTACTTTCTCCTCAGATTTTGACGGCTTCCTGTCTTACGTTTAGGTCTGTCATGCATGTTGAGTTTATTTTTGTGTCTGGTGTAAGAAAGTGGCCCAGGTTTCCTAGCACCACTTGCTGAAGAGACTGTCTTTATTCCACTGGATATTCTTTCCTGCTTTGTCAAAGGTTAGTTGGCCATACGTCTGTGGGTCCATTTCTGGGTTCTCTATTCTGTTCCATTGATCTAAGCGTCTGTTTTTGTGCCAGTACCATACTGTCTTGATGACTACAGCTTTGTAATACGGCTTGAAGTCTGGGATTGTGATGCCTCCAGCCTTAGTTTTCTTTTTTAGGATTGCGTTGGCTATTCGGGGTCTCTTCTGGTTCCGTACAAATTGTAGGATTGTTTGTTCTAGCTCCATGAAGAATGCTGGTGTTATTCTGATAGGTAATGCGTTGAATATGTAGATTGCTTTCGGTAGTTAGCGACGTTTTAACAATATTTGTTCTTCCTATCCAGGAGCGTGGACTTTTTTTTTTTTTTTTTTGGTGTGTGTGTATGTGTGTGTGTGTGTGTGTGTGTGTGTGTGTGAGAGAGAGAGAGAGAGAGAGAGAGAGAGAGAGAGAGACCTGGCAAACTCTTATCCACCCTTCAGAACACCCTTTAGGTGCCTCTGCTTCTGAAAAGCCTCCCCAAGCAAACCAGGTCACTCTCCCCATGGTTCTCCCACTGCCCTTCGTCCACTTCTCACTTTGTTCTCCTTCAAAATGTCGGGAGAGCTCAAAGTCCCTGCCCTCAGCTTGCTCAGACGAGGAAATGAGTGAGCAGCATCTCGGGAGGAGTGCTGGGGGCTGGGGAGGGGGCATCCCAGAGAGCGTCTCTGGGGAGGAGGGAAGAACAAGCAAGCTGAGACCACAAGGATGACCAGGGTCATCCCAGGGAAACGGGGAAGACCAGAGAACTGAGCGCCCTCCGCAAATAGAAAAGGAGAGGAAGTTTCTTCCCAAGCAGCCAAACCACAGAGGCCTCCCAAATGCACTGAAAGCCGTGGGAAGGCTCTCATCTGGATGCCACGAGACCTGACACACTTTCAAAGAGGTCACTCCTGCTGTGTCCAGGATGGATTGGAGAATGCGGGAGACGAAAGTGACCACAGAGAGAACACTGGCCACCAGGAGATACGTGGAGGTGGTGGGCTGGAGTGGATACATCAAGGTTAATGGCTGTGGGTGCAGGGCTGTAGGGACACCATTCCCTGAACTGCATAACCCAGGGGAGAGAGGACTTGAAAATAAAAAAGGCGCTTATGATAATGTACATAGCCGGCTCATGGCAGGTCCCCCACTCCCCGGGGAGACCCTTCACTTAAGTGCCCAAGAAGATGCACGCGGCACGTAAATCACCCCATGCATCATCTCGCTCAATCCTCTCTGTGCTCCTCTCTTCCTTTTGCGGAAGAGCAACAGACGGCCAAAGAGGGGACCTCCCTTGCCCAAGGTCACGGGACAAAATGCAGGGCGGCGATTCGACCCCACTCCCAGGATGGGCCCCTTGCCGCTCCCGGACACAGTCAGGCACTGGGTGCCGCGTTGGACGGCTCACCGCAACCACGGGAGTGGGCGCTAACAACGCGCGCAAGGGGAAACTGAGGCTCGGGGAGGGGCAGCCCCCTGCCCAAGGCCACGGGGCCAGGCAGCGGCGCCCCCGGCGGCGGTTGGAGACCTCGAGACAGAGCAGGGCCTGAGGGGGTAAGGGAATTCCCAAACTTCAGACCCCGGCACAGCTGAGCGACGCTGCGGCTGGGGAAGGCTCCAAGGCAGGAAAGAGAGGCTGGCCGGGGACAGGCCCGCAAGGTCACGGCCGAGCTCCGGGCCTGCGGGCCACCCGCGCTGGAGGCGCGCAAACCCGAGGCGGGCCCCCAGGCCAGGCCAGTCGGGGCTTGCGCGGGGCCGGGGCAGAGGGCCCGGGTGCCGCAGCCGGCGGGGCCGGCGGGGCCGACGCAGCCTCACCTGGGCCGCGAGGAGCAGGAAGGCCGCCGCGAGCCGCGCCAGCGCCGCCACCGCCGCCGCCGCCGCCGCCGCCGCCATGTCGGCCGGTCCGCAGGCGTCGGCAGATGTTTCCCAGCAACGCCCCGTCGCTCCTGGGCGCGCCTGCGCCCTGTGTGCTCCGCGCCTGCGCGCGAGGGCAGGGTCAAAGGGCGCGGCGGCAGCGCCTGCGCCGAGCGGCGCGGTGCGGCAAGATGGCGGTGAGCGCGCGGCAGGGCCGGCTGGGCGGGCGGCGTGGGACCCGTCGGCGCTCTGCGCCTCACGCGCTCTGCTTCCCCTGCAGGACAAAGAGAAGAAGAAAAAAGAGAGCATCTTGGACTTATCTAAGTACATCGACAAGACGATCCGGGTGAAGTTTCAGGGAGGCCGCGAAGGTGAGAGCCCGCCGCCCCCACGCCCTAAACGGTTTAGGGTGAGTGACGGCCGAGGCGAGAATGGTGGCTGATGCCTGGGCACCGCTTTGAGCACTTTGCTCGGATGACTCGAGCCAGCCTTCTAACGTGGGGAAATTGAGGCACGGGAACGGGTCCCAACCACCTAGAGGCACAGAGTTGCAGCCGGGACTGGGATTCCTGGCTTGCCTCCTGTGCGGTGCTCTCCCTCCGAGCCCGTCCCGGGCAGCGGTCGCAGCCCCTCGCCGATCCCCCTGCACCAGGTTCCTCAGGCGCCGCACCGGTGACATTGGGGCCACATGGTTTTCGGTTGTGAGGGCTGCCCTGGGCACCCTGGGGTGTTGAGCAGCACCCCTAGATGCCACCAGGTGCCGGGAGCATCCCTTCGTTTTGACATGCAAGCCAGACATCTCCCCGGTGGAGACCACTGCCCCGATCTACAGTCGATCTCTAAGAATGGGCCACGGAGACCCGTTAGAAACAGGTTGAATCTCCGTGTTTGCTGCTCAGTTCTTCCAGGCTCCGCGTTGGCTTCGGGTAAAGGACAGCCTTTTGTACCTCTCAGTGGCCCGTGGAGCCCTCAACTACCACAGGGACGGGAGGTATACGCTTCCTTTGCCTGGAGTGCTCCTACCAGGCTAGCTTGTTACCCGTGTTAAAGCACAGACCTCAACTGAGGGAGTTTTAACGATCTGTTGGCTTTCTTCAACAATCCGTGAGTCAGGCAGCGACCCATCTAGCAGATGGAAGGGAGCGGAGAGGCTGTACCAAACAGAAGGTTTTTTTGTAGGCGGGAGGGTGCAGGAACAGACAAAGAGTGGATTGTTTCAGGGGAGGTCACCTTCCTTTGGGGGATGGCTGGGGGTCCACCGGGAAGATGGCCTCACTTGGTGCTGGCTGGGAAATTCCAGACTGACTGGTTGAACTTACCTTCCTGGGAGAGCCGAAAGTGTCTCCGTGTGGTGGTGTCCAAGTGGACACGGTCTGTTTAACTCCAGGTTAACCTCAGAGTCCTTGTCCTGCTCTCAGCTCAAGGTTCTTGCTCCGGGAAGCCTTCCCTGAGTCTCCTCCCCAGGCCATGCCCCTTGGGTGTGAGCCCCCTGGTATCACCTGTCACAGCCCCCAGCTTTATGCATGTGAACACGCTGATGACCTCTGCATCTTCCCCCTGGAACCTAGTACGGAGAGGGCAGGAGCGAGGCCCAGTGTCGCTCGCGCGCGTAGGCAGCGTGGCCTAGGTATGGTGGCTGCCCGGCCTCGCCTCTGGGTTCTAGAGCCAGACGGCGTGTGGCTCCAAGCCCCGGCTTCTTCATTGGTCACACAAAGCTGTTTCTCCACCTTCTCGGCGGGCGGCAGCGGGGAAGGAGCAAAGGGTCACGGGGGTGCTTTGCATCGTTCCTGACACCAGTGAGCACTTGAACCAACGTTTCATTTACTCAGCTGCCTCTTTGGTCTTCAGTTTATCTCGTGAGACCGCGAGCCAGATCCCTTCTCACGGATGATCGGGTGGCGTCAGCACGGTTAAAACACAGCGCATGATGGGGCGCCTGGGTGGCTCAGTCGGTTAAGCGGCCGACTTCGGCTCAGGTCATGATCTCGCGGTCCGTGAGTTCGAGCCCCGCGTCGGGCTCTGTGCTGAGAGCTCGGAGCCTGGAGCCTGTTTCGGATTCTGTGTCTCCCTCTCTCTGACCCTCCCCCGTTCGTGCTGTCTCTCCCTGTCTCAAAAATAAATAAATGTTAAAAAAAAATTAAAAAAAAAATAAAATAAAACACAGCGCATGCAAGCGTGCGTAGCCGTAGCCGGCAGCAGAGAGAAATTGAACCCGAATAGACGTCCGCCCCGTCCGCACCATGCTGGCTCTCGGACTTACGAACGAGATGCAGCTCTTGTTTTTTGGGGTGTCTGTCCTGGTTTTCCGCCCTCCATAGCCAACGGCCACCAGTTCAGCAGCTTGGGCAACACGAATGTATCACCTCGTGGTGTGCGTCCGGAGTCTGGGTGCCCTGGGCCCAAGGTCTCTCACAGGCTGCGGTCAAGGGGGGGCTTAGAGCCTCTTACTCAGGCCCAGGGCCTTCCTCCAAGCCTGCTGGTTGCTGGCAGAACTCAGTTCCTCATGGCTGCAGGACTGGCGTCCCCGTGTTCTGCTGCGCGTGTCCAGGACACTTGGCTCACCCAGGACTCTGTCCACAGCGGGGCAGTTTGCTCCTTCCAGGCCAGCAGGGAACCCTCTCCCACGCTTCCAGTTTTCTCTTGCAGAAAATTCCTGTTCCCTTCACAGCTCATCCAGTCAGGTCAGGCCAACCCAGCGTAATGTCTCTTCAGATGAACCAGAGGTCCGCCGACTTGGGGACTCTCGTCACATCTACAGAATCCTTCTTCCTTATCGTCAAAGTAACCTAATCGCATTAGGAGTAGGCACCCCACCGGCACTCACAGCACCCCCACACACACACTTGAGGGGAGGGGCTGCCCACAGTGGTCACCAGGGAGGGGATATTAGCTCCGTTTTAGAACCCCACTCGCGCCGCATGAAGGAGGGTAGACCCACGGGTGCCGGTCCCCTGCTCCGGGCTCCGTGCCACATGCCCGTATGTTATCGCCATCCGTGCTGTTCGCGACCCCATCGGGGAGATCCTCGTAATCTGTTTTGCAGGGCAGGGACAGGCAGGGAGACAGGAAGCACGGAGCCAGGGGCTCAAGCCCAGGAAGTCTGAGGCTGGCAGATATTTTCCGTAAAAGGCCAGACAGGAAGTACTTTAAGCTTTGCGAGCCAGAGGACCCCGGTCACAATTCTGCAGTGTGAAAGCAGCCACAGACAGTACGTGGCCAAGCGAATGTGGCTGGGTGCTAGCGAAGGTCCGCGCGAAACGCAGCAGGCTGGATTTGGTCCGCGGGCCGCAGTTTGCAGACCCCCGCCCTATGCCACATGGGGCTGGCTGCTGGTCGTGCCCGAGCCCGTTCTCTGTGTGGACGCTACAGCTGCGTGCTGTAGTGACGCGGGGGGACACGTGCTTCTGCCAGCCGTGCCTGGGACAGGGAGGCCTGAAAATGGGAGGGGTGAGGCAGGAGGGGCAGGGGGCTTTCAGGGCGCATCACACAGCTCCTTCCTGTGGCTGAAGAGTCCTACTCTACCCGAGGCTGGCCATTGCTTGCTTTTGTATGGCTCGCGAATTACCTGAAATTCACATTTCTGTGTTGTAAGTGAGGTTTCGCTGTGGCACAGCCACACCTGAACGTCTACTTGTGGTCTGGCTGCTGTCGCCCCAGGAGGGCAGAGTGGAGTCGTTGCCATGGGGACCATGTAGCCCGCGTGGTTGAGATGTGCACATGTGCGCCGGCCGGCCCTTTGCTGAAGACATTTGCCAACCACGCTATGGGTGGGGGGGTGAGAGTCATCCTCACTGCTCCCCTTCCGGAGCCCCCTCACTTCCCCCTTGGTCCCTGATCCTCCCGCCCCGGAGAGGCCGCTCCCACATCAGCCCCTTCCTGGGGGGTGAGCCCCCATCTCCGTGTACTGCCTCCCAGGCGCCGTGTGCCCCTGTCCCTGGAACGACTGTTTGTTTTACGCTTTTCCGTTTCTCTTCTCGGTGATTCCTACAAGCCAGCGGCATCCTGAAAGGGTTCGACCCACTCCTCAATCTCGTACTTGATGGTACCGTCGAATACATGAGAGGTGAGCACAGCCACGGGCCTCGGAAGCTCCTCGCCAGGCCTGAATTTTTCACTGCTCCAAACCCACCAACCTGCCCCTGAATGAAGGACACGGTCCTTGTGAACCAGGTAGCTGGTCTCCCCCGTCTCCTGTGTCCTCAGGTGGACTCTCTGCTGCTAACAGGGGGTCCTGTTCCCCTGATTCCCTGCCCCGGTCCCTGTCGCCAAGGTCCCCAACCCTCCATCAGGCCAGCACCTGCCCATCGGCTGGCTAATTCTCCAGCTCAGCCTGCCTGAAACTTTAAGGGGATACCCAGACCTAGGAGGGAGGCAGGGTCCTGCCCCCCGGGCACTGTCGCTGTTACCCTGGTGAAAAATTTAGCAGGGACGCCAAGGGGCCTTTGTGCGGAAGCTTGGTCTCGGCAGAATGGCCGCCACCAGGCCTGTCGCTCTGCCCTCGTTTTCTGTCCTCCTGCCGGGTCCGCCCAAGCTGGAATCCCGGAGGCAGGACGATTTTCTTCCTTTGTGAAAGGACAGCCCCACCGCATGGGTCCAGTGGGAAAACCCTGCGCTCGGAAGCAGGCCAGGCACCCGGCTGCACGCTGTTATTCCACACGGAGCCTGCTCCTCGCGGGGCCGGACTCACCCGTGGCAGGAGTCCGTGCCCTCTTGTCTCAGCCCCAGAACAGTGGTTACCCCCTGGTCTCTGATGCACTGGGCCACTGGGCCCTCCCCTGACATTGTGCAAAAGCAGTAAAGGTTCGGTTGCTGTCTCTTCCACGGGGTCCCTCTCATCCCACCGTTAACTGCCCGCTGACATGGGGCGGACGGTGCCCCCACGCGGCCTCCGAGATTTTGCAGGAGCCAGGAGTCCCAGACCGATTTTTATTCCAGCTGCTCTGCTGACTCAGACGCCAGGGCCCCCAATGAGCTTCGTGAGCCAGCGTCCCCCAGGCTGTGTTGTCATTGTAGGAGGAGGGCAGGAGGGCAGGTCCAGACACTGTTGCCACACCTCTTCCTGGCCCTCGTGGTCCGTGGTTCACCCAGGCACAAGGGCTGTGTGTCTGGGCTTGAGGAGGGAGGGTGAGGCACCTGGCCTGCACCCGGGCCACCAGGTTCCCTTGGATTTGGGTCCTCAGAGCCGCCACCCCCACCCCCGCCACCTGGCATGCGGCCTTCCCATCAGGCCGGGATGCCGCCTCCGGGCCGCCTCACGCCCGCCCTCCTTCTTGCTCTGCAGACCCCGACGACCAGTACAAGCTCACAGAGGACACCCGGCAGCTGGGCCTGGTGGTGTGCAGAGGCACGTCTGTGGTGCTCATCTGCCCGCAGGACGGCATGGAGGCCATCCCCAACCCCTTCATCCAGCAGCAGGACGCCTAGCGGGCGCGGAGGGCCCGGGACACAGCCTCCCGAGGACTCGGAGCTGCCCCTCCCGCATCACGCGCCACCGCAGGAATGGGGTTTCCTTCTTGTATAGGTTTTGTTTTTGTTTTCTTAATAAAATTGCAATCCTCAAGTGTCCGGGAGCCCCAGCATCTTGCTTCTAGCCTTGGCTTTCTGGCCAAACCGGCTCCCGGGGATTCAGTTCGGCCCCCTGGGTTGTCAGGCGCTGACCGCGGTCGTGCTGACACTGGCGGGTTCAGAGAGGACCGGGCACACGCTGTGCAAGCCGAGGGACGGGGACGTGGGAGGCAGGAGCCCCCTGCAGCTCTATAGCGGGTGCAGCGCCCCCAGGCCCGCCTGTGGTCCCAGGAGGGTGGACGGGCACACACCTCAGCGGGAAGGCCCCGGCGGCCCGTCCCTGCCTCTGCTGTGTCGCTCCAGTGCCGCCTCATGCCAGCCAGCGTGGTCCCCGAAAACCAGGGCCTTCTGGGCCATGCTGGTCGTGCTGCTGCCGACAGCCACGGCTGCTCAAGAACAAAGCAGCCGCGTCGTCTTGGCCGGGCCCTAAAGCACACCGTGGGCCCTTCCGGAACCCCACCCATGCCGGCTGGCTCCAGATCGTCCTCGGGAGTTCTCCCCCCCCCACCATGTCCCCTCCTCAGAAAGTGGGACGTCTTCTCTGATCCCTGTTTTCTGAACTCCTGGTACTTGTTAGGACCCTGTCCCCACAGGATGGTCCCTGCCGGGAACAGGCTTCCTCCCTGACTTGTCACCAGGAGGGCCGAGGGGGGAGGGGGAGAGGGGTTGGGAGTAGGAACTATGGACCCGCGACCCCCTCACTACCAGCAGGGCCCGTGCAGGATGCTGGCGGCAGACGGGACCGGGGCTCCGAACGGGGCCGGACGGGCGCACGTGCTACCTGGCCGGCACTGCCACCAAAGAAACCGAAACCAGCTGGCTTCGGCTTATCGAGGGGATCTGGGCTCTGTGTTCGCCGCGGCCGCTGGGGATTAGTTATCAGCCACCTGGCCAACCCTGTGCAGTCTCCTCATCCCTCCTGCCCGCTTCCACTGCCGCCTGGCCCGGTCCTGCCTCCACCAGCTGCCTTATCAGAGGCCTCATCCCGGAGCCAAATCCTCAGCAGCTGGGCATTGGGGGGGGGGGGGGGACGCTGGGTTAGCTGCGGGCGGCAGCCCCCGGGGAAGGCTGTGACCTAGAATCGGCACACCCCACGTGCCGGCATCCGGGCCACCAGGCCTCGCTGCTGGGGAGCGACGCCCCAGTGCCCATTTGACAGTTGGGGGCCCACACACGGTCAGAGAGGCCACAGGATAGAGGGACCGAGACCCCAGGCCCTGGAACGTCTGCTCCTTCGCGCACCTAGGCCACCCAGTCTGAGGCCAAGGCACAGCCTGAGACCGAGACCTCGGGGTCACCACTGAGTCCAGAGCCCTTGGCCATGAGGTAGGGCAGGGATGGGGTGCAACGAGGTCTTGGAGGCCAGTTAGACCTCATTAAAGCCCCAGGGGCAGCCAGGGGACCAAGACAGGGATGCCTGGCTTCCCAGCCCCTAGCTTCTCCCACAGACCAACTAACCTGGGCCCTGGTCCCCCCACCCCCACCCCACCATCGCACACCCCTGTGCTCCAGGCCTCTGCCTGCCCTCCCCTCCCCCTCAGCAAGCTGGTGAGGGCAAAAGCTGCCCTCTGCAGCCACAAATCCAGAGCTCAATCTCCTGCAACTTGCTGTGTGACTTAGAGTAAGTGTCCCAACCTCTCCTAGGCCCCCTTCTTCTCTATTAAGTTCAAAAACAGGCCGGGTATATCGACTCTGTGGCCAGGCACCGGCCACCGCTGTATGGGGGGTTGGTTAAGAGCGACAGCTTTGCATTCAAGTCTGAAGATGAGAACAGAATGCCCTGGGACCCCCCAAAGAGGGAGACCTCAACCCTGGGGGCTCAGGCAGAGCTCCCCAGAAAGGGGGATGAAGTGGGTTTGTTCCATTTAACCATATCTGCCCTCGAGCGTCCGTTTGACCCCCTTTGTAAAAGACGGGAAATAACCTAGCTTCCCATCACCGGGGGATCTGCATTATAAACTCAGGTTCCTGGGGCCCCTGGGTGGCTCAGTGGGTTAAGCACAATCATGAGTCACCACCTCACAGTTCATGGGTTCAAACCTCGCATCGGGCTCTGTGCCGACAGCTCGGAGCCTGGAGCCTGCTCCAGATTCTGTGTCTCCCTCTCTGCCCCTCCCCTGCTCGCTCGCTCGCTCTCTCTCTCCCTCTCTGTCAAAAATAATAAGCGTTGAAAAAATCAAAAATTAAACTCCAGTTCTTCCGACCAACTGTAAAGCAACTTTTTGCAAAGAGGTAGCTCTCTGCATGGGGGCGGGGGTAGGTGAAATGCAGCCACAAACGCTCTGCAGCTCTCCCCGCGAGAGGGGGAGTCTTTGTCCACCCCTCCAAACCCAGGGCCTAGCTTTGGTGATAAGGATGTGGTGGGAACGAGGTGGGAATTCAGAGTCTCCGTCGCCGAGGGGCCTTGCAGCTTCCGCCTTCCTCCCACTGGAGCGAGGCCACCGCCGTGAAGGCGTAAGAAAGCTGGGCCACTGACCGAAGGCTGAGAAGCCCTCGTGGGAGCCCTGAGGCCTCCCAGCCAACAGCCGGCAGGCACCAGGGCCCTCGGACTTGTGACGGTCTCAGAACTCCTGGCCCAGGCGGCCCCCCTGAGCCAGCCCAGTGACAGCTGTGGACGCATTTCACAGCCGACCCCTTGAAGGATGAGGAAGAGTAGTTTCGTGCCACTGAGCCTGGGCGTGTTTATTACCCAGTGAGAGGCCCAGACACTTGACACAGTGAGACAAAGTTGGGCGCACAGATACGGGTGGTCTGGTCCCATTCGCGTCAGATAATGATGGTTAAAAAGACCTTGTTTCTCTGCTTTCAAATGTATAGGGAAAGATCTGGAAGGAAGATCTGGAATTGAAGAGGGTGCCCGGAGGGCGGCGTTAGCCACTGCTTAACATTTTAATATTTCACGAGGAGAGATTTAATATTTAACGGTCTGTTGAGACTGTAATATTCTAGGAAGAGCCAGAGAAGGAGAAGGCCAGAAACGGGGAGATGCAGAGAGAGACAGGGAGACGGGGAGGCAGAGCAGGGAGGGCGACAAAATGAGGGCACAGCGGCCTAGCGGGTGACACCGGATCCCATCCTCCCGCCCCCCTGGCCGCGGTATAAATCCCCGGTCCGCCGCCCCACCGGCCGGCGACCATGCCTTCCAGAGGCTTCCCGCTCACCCCTGCCCAGATCCCACCCTTTGAGCTCCCAGGCCCACACCGGCCTCGGCACACGGGGCGCGGGCTGCGGCCGCCAGACCAGGAGCTAGCCCTGCTCCACGTGCACACGGTCACCGCGGCCCACGGCTTCCGGGTGCTGGCTGAGAGGCCTCGGGTGTTGTCTGCTGAGGACCCGTTCTGGAAGACGGTGCCAGCGGTCCCAGCAGACAGGGAGAGAGGGGCAGACCCCGGCTTGAGCCCAGACCGGCCAGAGAGCCCCCGGACACCCCCCCATGGCAGATTCTGGAGCCTTCCGAAGGTGGACCGGATCTTCACGTTGCCCACGGTCAGCCCCGCCCCTCCCCACCCCAGCTGCCTTTGTGCCCCGGGTAGCTCTGGTGACAGGTTACACCTTCTGGTCCACTTAGCGCCCCCCGCCACCCCCCCAAGCCCCTTCATCACCCCGCTTACAGATGAGGAAACTGAGGCCCAGATGGCAGGGATGCCAGCTCGGATGGCAGGCTGCCCCCCGCACCCTCTCCCCTACCCTTCCTGTGCTCTAAAGCCACCGAGGCCCACTGCCCGTCCCTGAGGCCCAAAGCTAGATGGGTGGCATAGGTGGGGTGGGCACAGAGAAGGGGAATCACCACCTGCCCCACCCCCTGGCCAGGGGCCGGGAGGGAGCCAGTCCTCATTCGTACCCTGCAGGCCTGTTCCTGCCGCCAGCAGCCAGCGGAAGACCTCACTGCGGCCTCCGAGCACCGACAAAAGGACCCGATGCTGCCCAGTAGCTTGGGACCCTCTGTTGCAGATCCCAGAGCCCCCAGGGCGCCCAGACTGTCACCACAGGCCTCCTGGCCAGGGAAACGGGGGAGGGCCCAGTGGAGGACGCGGACGTAAGAGGCTTTTGTCAGGCAAGTCTGCAGGTACAGGGGGCCGGTTCCTGCATCCAGGGGCTGCTGGCTTGAGCTCAGGGTGTGAGCGAGGACAGCCCCCCGGGCCCGCCCCCCTCCCCGCCTCCTGCTGCCCCCACGTCCCTCCCTCCCTCCGCAGGAACAGGTCCCCCCACCGCCACCCACCGCCTCCCGGCTGTTGCCAGGGAGACGGGGGAGACCCCGGGGCTCGAGGCCTCAACCCAACCTGACCAAAAGGTGTCGCTGGAGGCTCTCGGTCTCCTCACAAGAAACATTCAAGGACGGACGGGCACACCGTGTTTCAGCCAAGCCCGTGGGAGTGCATTAGAGCGAGCGCGCTACCCCCCCACGCCATGTGAGGGTCTGTCTGTCACCGACGGTTGTTAACAAGGACGCGGAATGTTATTACCGGGGGAAGGGAATTTGGGGAGGGGGGTTTGCGCCTCTTCTGCCTTCCTCGGTCAGGGTCTCCCGCCTTCTTTGTCGTGGGCGGGGGTTTGATCCCGCTGCCTGCGGCTCTCATTTGCCGGGTGCTGCCGGGACCGGCCTCCGATCTCCCGAGAGTGGGCCCCAACCCCCCCTCTGCTGGCCTGCACAGGTCCTCTTACAACCCAACTAGCTGCCTATTTTAACGCTGCCCGCCAAGGAAACCTTAAAATCTTTTAAAAGAATGGGTGATGGCCCGTCTTCCCTCACGACCGCGTGCGGGGTTGGGACGCTGACCTGCCTGAAGGCCCCGGAGGTCCCCTCTCTCTAGGTTTTAGGAGACCCGGAGGGACAGCGGGGAGCAGGACAAGGGGTGGCTCACTCAGTTTCGGGGTTTCTTTCGGGGTTGCTGCGGCGAGAGGAAATAAGTGTGTTAGTAACTTGAGGCCCCGGGGTCCGACATCAGAATGGGGTGTGCGGTCGCTAGGGGTCCGGGAGGAGGGTGGGCCATGAGGAGTCCAAGGAGCCCCCCGGGAGGAGGCAGAGGCAGGTGGGGGTTTAGGACCTGGGGTCCTTCCTCGGAACTTATCCGCGGCCCGGACGCATGGGCCACTTGCTGGAGATGTGGGCCTCTGCGGGGTGGTGTGGGGGGCGTCCTTGGCAGTTGAGAGGCCCCCTCCTTGCAGCTGGCCGCGTGGGCGCGTGGACGAGGAGGGTCTGCTGACAGTCCGGCACCTGTTAACTTTGGGGCCCCCTACTCTCGGGGCTCTGCTCCGGGGAGTAAGTCTGCGCTGTGGTGCTGGGCGTAGGGCCCCCGCCTCCAGAACCTGGCAGAGGGGGGCCTCTTACACGGAATAGCCGCCAGCGGTGAGCCAGCTGCCGTCCCGGTCGCCTAGAGTTGGCCTCTCAGGCCTGGCCTGCTGTGCCAGGGCCGGGCGCCTGTCACCCCCCGCGGCAGGAGGGCAGCGGGGGGCTCAAGGATCTAGCACACTTTGACTTACTTCCTGAGAGTCCAGCCCTGGGGCCTGACCTTCGGGGAAGCATCCTCTGGCTGCCGTCGCTGTCCCGTGGTCTCCGGACTCCCTGTACCTGCTGGAGTCTGAGCCCCAAGGATGTGACCCGACGCCGCCTTGATGGCTTCTCCCTCGGAGAGCACAGCGGCGGCCACCGCCCTTGGGTGTCCGAGTGTTTCGAAAGAAAGGCTGTGGGTCGCGGGGCGGCCCCCGGGCTTGAGTAGGTGCCCCCAGAGTCACCCCTTGCCTTTCGGCCACAAGTAAGGTGAAGCACTTTTCAAGGTTGGGCGTCCCCAGCGTGGGGGCTGTTGCGAGCAGGCTCTGAGCTGTGGCTCTCCCTTCCGTGCAAGCGGGTCGGTGTCCGGGCCTTTTAAAACCTGGGGCAGGGGTTTGGCCGTGAGCCCGAACTCCGGAATCCGGATTCCGCAAAACACACCATCCTAGAAACATCTCGCCTCTGCACGGTATGGCTTCCTTGTGCTTACGGAAAGGGCCCGCCTTCCCGGGGTTCGGACGTGTCCCGAGTGTCCTCGCGTGGGCCTCTGTTGGGGCCACTCCACACCCTTGCGGCGACAGGACGCCGGTCCTTCCTGGAAGGAGCTACGGGGGAGCGCGTCACCCACACATGGCAAGCAAGCTTCCTGAGCCGTCTGGCAGGAGCGTCGCCAGACAGGTGGGGACTGTCCCTGAAGCCCAGGGCAGGACTGCGGGTGTAATGCTGAGTCACACTGGTGGGTGGATGTCGCTCCCTTCAAAGGCAAGCGTTCTGAGATTCCAGACGTAAGCGCGCAGAAGAAAGCGGCTTGGAGACGTGGGACCGTGAGCCAGGCGGTGCCTTCCGGGGTCAGGGGTGAGACAGTGCAGGGATGAGGCGCCTGGGGGGCTCAGTCGGTTGGGCGTCCGACTTCGGCTCAGCTCATGATCTCACGGTCCGTGAGTTCGAGCCCCGCGTCGGGCTCTGTGCTGACAGCTCGGAGCCTGGAGCCTGCCTCGCGTTCTGTGTCTCCCCCTCGCTCTGCCCCTCCCCTGCTTGTGCTCTCTCTCTCTCTCTCTCTCTCTCTCTCTCAAAGATAAATAAATCGACATGAAAACAGAAGACAGTGCAGGGATGAGGCACAATGGGGTTGACACGGGGCAGGGGGCCCAAAGGGAGCACAGCACCAGGAGGCCGTGATTTAAGATCGTGTCTGTTGAGGGCTGGAGGCCTCACCCGCTTCAGGTTTAATGGGGTGCTGGCACCTGCAGGGGTCATTACTCTTGTCCTTTAAAGCACTTTCTATCGGATTTACAAACATAGCACCTGCAGGGGTCATTACTCTTGTCCTTTAAAGCACTTTCTATCGGATTTACAAACATAGCTCCTCCTGGGGTCCCCTTGTCCCACACGTGGGGATTAACCCGATCCCATGCCTGCGGGAAATGGCGCAAGATGGGACCTCCCGAGCCAGGAAGAGGCCAAGAGTAGCACCCAGGGTAGACGGAAAGCCTCCTCCCAAGAGCGGGCGTGGACGTTCCGGCAGGACCCGCCGTCTGCGAGCCGCGGGTGACTTCCCCGCAGACGAGATGGGGGCTGAGTAAATACTTTGATTTGGGCCCTCCCTCCACCCCGACAACGGGGCAGCTCCAGAAGCTAGGGGCCCCCAGTGGGAATCAGGGGAGAAGTGGCTCTCGCGTGGACAGGAAACCGAATAGGCTTACCTGCCACTTCTGGGGCCACCTGTGGTTCCTCCCCCAGGATGGTGACGGCCTCCTGGGGGGCCTCCAGGGAGCTCGGGGCCGGTCAATCAGCCACGGCCGTGACTGGTAAGAGGTGGGACCCCGGCTCCCTTTGGACCCACGGGTTCCCTCTTCCAGTGTCCTCCCTGTTTACGCAGGGGACACGGCGCTGGAGGAGGTGGGTGCCGGGGGCACGCGTGGCCCCAGTGGCTCAGACCACCACGGGGGAAATGGGCTCCCTCGCCTTGTGGTCTTATTTGGGGTGGGTTCGGGTGGCCCCGAGGTGGGTCGCCGGCTGTGAGGGCGGCAGTCGAAGCCTGGCCGGCCTGCTGAAGACCGAGAAGGCCGCACCCCATGGTGATTAGCTGCTGTCTGGGCCCCGCAGCCACGTGTTGGAGCTTCTTACGGTTTCTGGGGCTGACTGGCCTACGAACCGGACCCCAGGACTGACTGCCCTGCCCAGTGTCTGGGTCCACATCGTGGATTCCCACAGCCCTCCTGCGCGATCGGAAGAGGGCAGGATGTCCCTGCTCCTGTCACAGTTCGCTGGCTTGGTGACACCACAGTGCCATGTGGTCCCTGAGGGCCAGTCCCGGTCGCCGGGGGTGTGCTCGGTGTTACAGCAGAAAGTGAGGAGGACCACGCGGTCCTCCCAGCTGAGGTCACCCGTCTGAGTCAGCTCACAGATCCCCCCCCGTAAATCCATCAGGGTCATCAGACAGACGACCCAGCGCCCAGGGCATCGTAGCGGGCAGGGAAGCTCCTTCTGATTTGGCTGTGGTGACGGAGGACGGACGGGTTGGCAGGCGCCGGGCCCGAGGCGAGGGGGCATCTCCGTGGCTCCTGGGTCGTTCCCCGAGGGGCGCTACAGACAGAAATCCCTCCCTGGAGCCACGAGCCAGAGGACCCCGTCCGGCCACGTGCGCCTTGCACTTGTCAGATGGCTCCAGAGGGCCGTGAAGGCCGGGGCGTAGGGGGTCTCCGTCCATTTCTGGTCTCTTACGGAAGAGGTGAACCTGTGGTGTGGTTAAGACCCATTTTCCCGCCAGGCTTCCCGCCCTCCGGCTTATGTTGGGGCCAAGCCGCGTCACAAATGTGGAGAAGCATTTTCCTTTTTTTTTTTCTAAAGTTGTTTAAAAAAAAATTTTTTTTTTTAATGTATTTATTTTTGACAGAGAGAGGGTGAGCATGAGCTGGGGAGGGGCAGACAGAGAAGGAGACACAGAATCTGAAACAGGCTCCAGGCTCTGAGCCGTCAGCACAGAGCCCGACACGGGGCTCAAACCCAGGAACCACGAGATCGTCACCCGAGCTGAAGTCAGATGCTTAACCGACTGAGCCCCCCAGGTGCCCCTGGCTCTGTTTTTTTTAAGATTTTATGTATTTAAGTAATCTCCACACCCAACATGGGGCTCGAACTCACAGCCCCGACCGAGATCAAGAGTCTCCCACTCTTCCGGGCACCCCCGAGTGCCCCTCCACATCCCCCTTTTGTTGCCCCACTGCTCCTGGGTTTCCGGCTCACTGTCCCTTGTTGTGACCCTGTTAAAACAGCATCAAGGAGAGCCCCAGGGTTCTGGATGGCGAGCCTGGTTCCACAAAAGACCACCAAGGAATTGAAACAGAGACGTTTATTCCTCACAGGACCCGTGGGCGGTACGGGGCCTGGGAGAGCCTGGCCGGGAGCAGGACCCACACGAGACTTTACTAGGGTCCGTGGGTGGAGTGTTTTGGGGTCCCTGCACTAAAGCTGGTTTGGTCACTTCAACCAAGAAAGAGCAGGGGTTTGGCAAGCTCCGTGGGGGGGGGGCTTATCTAAGGGGCCCCCACAGGGAGGCCCGGGGGGGGGGCATGTCCCAGGGCAGTTGTGGGGGCCGGGGGGGGGGGCTCGTACTTCCTTGTGTCCCAGATGCTGCTCTCCAGGGCGCATGCCCGCCTGAGGGACCAGTTCTAGGCCCCCCCGCAGGCCACTTGGCCGAACAAAATGGATGCCGAGGCATGAAGGCCACAGAGCAGCAGGGCTAGACTCTGGACTCCCCACTGGCCTCTGCCGCCCTCGGGCCCACGGAACTTGTCCTTTGACATGACATTTGCCTGGTAGCCTGGATTTGGGGCCCCCTGGTTTCCCCAGCCCGATGGCGGAACCTGTGTTTGGGGACCCCGTATCCCAAGGGCACCACGCACAGTGCGAGGAAGTGTTGACTCAGTAAATAATAACCAACAACCTCTGACAGTCGAGAGGGATTCGCTGTTGCTACTTTTTTTTTCTTTAAGTTTATTCACTTATTTTGAGAGAGGGAGTGGACAGAGAGAGGGGGAGAGAGCGAGAGAATCCCAAGCAGGCTCTGCACCGTCTGCGCAGAGCCCGATGCGGGGCTCGAATCCACAAACCGTGCACGAGATCATGACCTGAGCCGAAACCGAGAGCCGGATGCTCCGCCCCCAGGATTCGCTGCTATTATCCCCATGTTGCAGATGAGGCTACTGGGGCCCAGAGAGGTTAGCTCAAGGTCGCCCAGCAGGGACCCAGCAAGACCCCAGGGATCTGGAACCGGAGCCCAAGGCTTCGATCACTGCACGTTTGATGATTCCACTCCCAGTTACAGAGAGGAAGCCACTTGTCTGGGGCCACACCTGCGGTTCCCAGGCCACCTGTCCCCACAGCCTCCGTCCACTGGCCGTGACTGCCAACCCTGCACTTTGCACTGCAGAGAGAGGGCAAGAGGAGGAGGGCTTCTGATTTTAGAAATAATTACGGCCGCCTAAGGGCTCCTGCTGGCTTTTCCAGGCGTGAGGGCACAAGAGGGGAAAAGCCCGTGGCCCAGGCACACCCCCACCCAGAGGGGCACACCCCCCGGGCAGGTGGCCACCTCCCTGCTCCCCAGCCCCTCTCATGGCTTCCCCATCTGGAGCTGTGCTCTCCTCCTGGGTGGTCCATCACCATGGCAACATCCCCAGCACACACACACACACACACACACACACACAAAAGTGGTCGTAACCTTGGCAACCAGGTGGCACCCCCGCCACCTGGGACGCTTGACCCCCTTTCCACAGTCCCCACACCCCTATGGTGGCATCTTGCTGGGGATGCTGGGCCCGGAGAGGCCACCAGGGTGGCTGAACCCCCCTCCGTCATACTGCTGGACGCATCAGAGCAGCGCACTCCAACGTGCACGTTCTAGCTGTTTGCTGAGCACCTACTAGGTCCTCTGGGACATGGCAGCCTGCGAGACAGGCGTGGTCCCTGCCCTCGGCAGGCACTCCCTTGGGACAGCAAGTGGGGAGATGCTGGCCAAGGACAGAAAGGGGAAGACAGGCAGCGGCTTTGGGGAGCGGTACTTAGAGGAAAACCAGGGTGCCGCTTCCCTGCTCAGAATCCCCACCTCTGGGGTTCCCTCAACGTCACTGGGTCACTCAGTCATTCAACCAGGATCGGCTGGATGCCTGCTGTGGCACACTGGAGCCACAGGGAAACAGGATTAAATCAGGAAATTGCAGAGAATCTTAGCTGGGGAGAGCGCCCAGGAGGAGGGAACCGGTGGAGCCGTGAGTCAGGGGCAGGGAAGCAGGAGGGGAAGTCAGGGGAAGGGTGGTGCAGGCAGAGGAGCAGCCGTGCAAAGGTCCTGAGCTGCGTGTGGGCGAGGCCTGCCCCTGCCCTTCAGCCAGGCTTGGGAGCAGTGCCCACACACCGGGCAGAGCAGCCAGCACCCTGGTGTGCCCTCTGTCGTCGGGAGTGGCGTCTGTGCGGGTCTAGAAGATGGGGACTGTTCTGACTCCCGCGTTACAGGTGTGGAAACTGAGGCTGGAGGGGCGTCTCCCACAGCCCCATCGCCAGGCAGTGGTGGCAGGATCTAGACTGGAAGCCTGGCCCCCACTCCAGGTCACCTCTCAGCCTGCTGGACTCATATCCAGTGCCCTTCCTCGGGGAAGCGTCCCTGTCCCCCGCCCGGGTTGGGCACTGGGTGTCTCTGCTGATATTTCCACCCTGCTTCATGACTATTCCGTGACTCCGCTTCCCCCGCCAGCCTTGGTGAGCCCCCTCGTTTCTCTGAGGGTCTCCTCCCTCCAGCACTTTGCCTGGTATACAATAGGTGCTCAGGAATGCATTCCGCCAAGAGCACTGAGAAGCAGGTATCAGGAGAAGCAGGCATCAAAGGGAGACACAGAAGCTCAGAGAAGGGAAGTGACCTCCCCGAGGTCACACAGCACATACGCGGTGATGACTCCTCTGTGCAGTGCTCTAGGCTGGTCACGGGGGTGGGGAACCAGGAGGGACGGCCGCCCACATCCCCCTTCCGGACCTCTCTGTGGCCAGGAAGGGAGCCATCCCCCCACCCCCCGTCCTGTGGCGGGGGGGGGGGGGGCCTGGCCTGCAGCCTCCTGAGATGCGGTTTCTGGGCCTCCAGCCAACGCGACAGTCTGGGAACGGAGCCTGCTTGAGTCACAGGTGGCTGAGCTGACACCAAGCAGCTGGGTGGATGCAGAGGGCAGGGAGGGCTGGGGGTGCCGTCTCTGAGCCTCACTTTGCTCCTCTGGGAAATGGGGATGGTAGAAGGGTCCACCTTGGGACAGCGAGCGCAGCAAATAGCAAAGGGCCTACGATTGAAATGAGCTGGGCGCTGGCGTTATTAGCCAGATGGGGAAGAGGACGCCCCCAACCCCGTCCTCTGCCCCCGGGGCCCCCGATCTGCAGAGATGTCCACCTCCCAGGGAGCGAGCCCTCCGAATGGGGCAGGCCGGTCCCGGAGGCTAAAACACCCCACTCCTTGTCCTACTTCCACCCTGTCCCGCTTGCAAGGGGGAGCCACGGGACCCCAGCCTGGGAGTCTTCACCCTGACGCTCCCTGGTTCTGGAGTGTGTTCTGAAAAGACCCCTCTCATCAGGCAGGGAGGGCCCCCTCCTACCCTGAGGCTCCCAAGCACAGGGGCACCCACTGGTCCCCAAACTGTTCGCGGTAGTGACAGTGAAAGGCTCTGAGCACGCTGCCTCCGCCAGGCCGAGGGTGTCGGTGGGAGAGCCCTCGGACTCAGACGCACACAGGTGACTGCAGACCAGCCAAAGGAAGGATGAAGGGAACGGCATTGCAGGCAGAGGGAACAGCAAATGCAGAGGCCCTGAGGCTGGCAGCAGCTCGGGTGCTTGAGGAAGAGCAGGAAGGGGAGGGTGGGAAGAAAGGGGGTGCCGCGGATCCAGAAACACACCCTCAGTTCAGACACGATCCTGAGGGCAATAAGGAGCCACGGTCGGTTCTGGAGCACAGTGGTTCGGTTAACTCTGGGGCCCATGTGGGGAGCCGGCTTGAGCGGAAGAGGCTGGGGCAGGTGACACGTGCCAGGTGGCGGAGGCCCGGACGGAGGAGGAGGCCTCGAGGAGGGGGCAGGTCCCCGAGCGGCCCAGCCGGGGCGCCCCTGCGTTTCCTGCGCCACCGGGGCCACGGCTCCAGGGGTCCTCGGACTGGCGCCAAGGCGGGCAGCGCGCACACTGACCGCACGCGCCCCGAGGCCTGCTCGCGTCCCCGCCCTGCGCCCCGGCGCGCGTCCTGGCACCTGCGCGCACGTGGCCCCGCGCACCCCGCACACCTGCGGCCCCGGCGCCGTGCACCCCGCGAGCGGGCGGCGCGCACGGCCCGGCGCAGCCCCGCGCGCCCCCGCCCCGCCAGCCGGGGAGAGCGGCGGGCGCGCGCGGCGGGGGCGCGCACGGCGGCCCGGGAGGCGGCGGCGGCGGCGGCGGCTCGTGTCGGCTCCGGGCGGCCCTCGCGCCGCAGCCCGCGCCGTGTCCGCGGCGGAGCCGCCCAGGTGAGTGGCCGCGCGGGCCGGCGACCCCGCTCCGCCCGCGCCCCGCAGCCCCCCCCCACCCCCGCGCGCCCCCGTCCTCGCCCCGGGGCACTCGCCCTGCGCCGCCCCTCCTGGGCGCATCGCTCCCCGCCAGACCCCCGGCGCTCCCCCTGGAAACTTTGGGGGCCACTCCCCACGCTGGGGTCCCCTCGTCCCTCCCCTGGGGCGCTGAGGAGCGCGGAGTCGGGTGGGCGTCTCTCTGGGGCGGCGAGGACACCAGGAAGGATGCGCTCCCTTCCAGGGGGGAAGAAGGGAGCACTGGCAGGGTCCTGGGGTGGGGGTGGGGGGTGCTGTTGGAAGACGGCGGGGATAGGGGCTTCACCCCTGCAGCGAGGTCTGGGCCAGCCTGGAGGTGCCGAGATGCCAGGACAGAGAAGGGGGCGTTTGGGGTCCACACCAGACAGGCGCCCTCTCTTGGGCTGGGGACAGCTCAGCCCGGCGGGGAGGCATTTGGGGGTGCAGGGCTGAGCCCTCTGCGCTGTGGGCCTGTGTCCAGACAACACCAAGGATGGGGCAGAAAGCTTCTTCCTATCCCCTGAGTTTGGGCCTGGGTGCCCCCTGGGCCGTGGGGCCTGGCCGGTGAGCCCTATTCAACAAGTTGGGGCGAGGGGGGACAGTGCCCTGTGCCTCGGTCTGGGCCCAAGAAAAGACCCGGTCCTTACTTGCAAACCGCTTTAATAACTGGTTTCCTCAAAGCGTGCTCTGGGCGCGAAAGACCCAGGCACCGCAGCCCCCCAGGTCTGAGGTTCGGGCCCCGACGCTGCATTACGAACAAGCGACCCCCTGGTGGACCCATGTGTGCACGGAGGTGGTTGAGAACCTCTTGCTTCTGGCAGGGGGTAGGAAGGGGGTGTCTGGTGTGACGTGACATCAGGCCGAGGGACCATCTGGGACTTGATGGGTGAGGGGACCTCTGGACCGGCAGGGCTGTGAGACCCGGAGCAACCCAGGAGGCCTCCCTGGACGGGGTGTGAAGGCTGCAAAGAGCGTGGTATTTGAGGGACAGAAGGCAGAGGACACAGGGTCTCAGTGTGGATGAGGCGGTGGGCAAGGAGGGGCTTGTCTGTGTCAGGAGTATCGGCCGAGGCGCGCTACGGGCACCTCTGAGCCAAAGCAGCTGCCGTCTGGGGCAGGTTGTGAACTGGGAGACCCCAGAGACGTCCTGCACTCCACCTGGACGGCACGGGGTGACGGCCCAGCCCCGGGACGGGGGTTCGGAAGGGCCGGAGCCAGCCTCCCGCACCCGGGCTTTCCTTCCGTTCCCCGTCCCGTCTGGTGACTTCCGGCATAGGATGGCCCCTCTCTGAGCTCCAGCTCTGAGGCTGACCTAACGGACGGGTGCGCGCCGGGCCCGGTGGCTGCTGGGCCCCCACAGCTCTGCCTGGTGTCTGCTCAGCCTCAGTGTGCTCTTCTGTACAATGGGGGTGGCTCCTAGCCGCCCCCAGGCGGAGCCCGGGATCTGAAGGTGCCTCGCTGAGTGGGCACGGAAGGCAGATGTGAGCCAGCAGCCCGACTGCTCTTCCCACAGTGCTGTCATTCCTGGGCACCCCTGAGTCACCACCTCGTCACCAGGTAGACAGCTTCTCGGGGAACTCTCCAGGCAAAGCTCGCCCCAGGTGGGCCTGAGTGAGCCGTCGTCGTCTTCCCGTGTCAGTCCCGGGCCTCAGAAGAGCGTCCTCTGCCCTCCAGCGGGGCTCTCGCCCTTAACGGAAAGGAGCTGGCATGTCCAGACGTTGACTCTTAAGCTTAGTGAGGCTAGATGCGCCGGGGATCACTCTGACCCTCAGTCTCCTTTTCTCCGAATGGGCTTCATTACTGCCACCCTCGCGGCTGGGCTGGCGGGTGAGCGGCCGCGGTCTCTGGTGAGCATTTCAAAAAGTAGTTCCGATCTAGAGGCCTCACCTGTAGAGGGCAGTTGACAGTGCTCGTGCACAGGCTGTAAGGAAAGTGGGTCGGGAGGCCCCCAGCCCCCAAGGGGTTAAGGGACTGTCGGCAGACGGGAGACTAATTAGAGCTTAATGAATTGTCATGGATGAAAGCCCCAGGAGGGTGTGGATCTAGGACGCACGGCTCACCAAACGGCAGAGGGGGGGTCGGCCGTGTGTCCCCAAAAGCAGGGCCTCAGAGGGCCGGGTGCTGCTGCGGCTGGGCCCCCACCTTCCGAGTCTGTCTAGAAGCTTAAGTGGGGGACGTTTCTAGACCCTGCCAAAGCAAACTCCCCGTGCTCCCTCCTGCCCCCATTGTGTGTGGGGGGGGGGGCAGGGGGGTTCCTGCTGCCAGCTTCCACCGTCTCCACCGCCCCCCCGCGGCTGCCCCATGGGTTCAGCTGTGGCCTCCAGGGGGACCTTGCCCGGCCTTGCCCTAGGCAGTCCTCAGCATCCCCTGGCCTGGCAGGGGTGGGAGGATGTGTCTCCTGTGGCCTGGACGGGGAGCAGGCTCACTCAGAACAGAGGAGGTGGGTGGAAGGTTCTGGGGGCCTGGCCAGGCCGCCTCTGTCCCAGCGGAGGGGCGCGGGTACCCCAGCCACACTCTCCTCCTCCTTGGCCTCAGAGCTTGATGGCAAATTAGTCCCCGGACAGTTTGGGGGTGGGGGGAGGGCTCTGCAATTGCCCAGGTCCCACCATGATGGGCAGATCTCAGGGCCCCTCCCCGTGGGCCCCCCCACCCGTGAGCTGGTGCTGAGGCACCCCGTGGGGAGCTCGGCCGCTTGCTCTCCCCAGCCCCTGGAAGGAGGCCCACAGCTCCGCGGGGACCTCCGCCCACCTCTTCAAGACCACACGCCTCTCCCGGGCCACTGTCACAAACGGCCACCAACCTAGGGCTTAAAACCACACACGCTGGTTCTCTGACAGCTCTGGGCTCAGAAGTCCTAAGACCCAGGCGTGGGCAGGGCCGGTTGCCCCCGGGGCCCCAGGGAGCCCCGTCTCCCCCCTTTTCCGGCTTCCAGAGGCGCCGCATCCTGGGCCCACGGCCCCTCCTTCCTCACGGCCGGCGGTGCGAGGTCTGCCTGGCTCTCTGCCTCGCTCTCGTGGGGACCTCGTGGGGATGCTGGGCCCCCCCCAGTCGTCTGGGACAGTCTCCCCATCTTGAGGTCAGCTCAACGGTATCCTTAAGGTCAATGGCAAACGGGATCCTGGTGGCCACCTAGGGCGACATTCATGGGTTCCAGGGAGTAGGGCGACATTCAGGGGTTCCAGGGAGCAGGATATAGGCATCGTAGGAGTGGCTGTTCCTCCAGCCCTCCCGTTCAGGTCAACTCGGCGAGGCCTCCCCAGGCCTTGTGGGACCAAGCATCAGACCGTAACAGACCCCCCACTTTTCCCAAACCATCCTGCTGCCGGTAACCATTTTCACGATTCCTGTCTGCTTGTCCCCCCAACACGACGCCCCGGGAGGGAACGGGACACGAGAGGCCACGCGGGGTGTGAGTCCACGTGTGCGAAACGTGGGGGCTGGGGAGGGGGGCGGAGGTGATGGCTGATGAGGACGGGGATTCCTTTTGGGGAGATGGAATGTTCTGGAATTGCAGAGAGGTGATGGTTGCACGACACCGTGAGGGAACTAAAGACGCTGAGTTAAAAACTTGAAACGGGACACATGCGGCCACAAAGGCCCAGCCCCGGTCGGGACCTGCCACACGGTAGGTTTCAGGAGGAGAGATGGACACACAGGGTGACTGGGTAGCTGGGTGTCTCCACGCCCCAGACCCCCGTCCACGGTGACCGCAGCCGCCCTGCAGAGGGCCTGGTCATGGCAGTGACACTCTGTCCTTGCAACACAAGTCACCTGCCCACTGGACGCGGGGCCGGGATGGCTCGGCCCCCGAGGGATTTGCATTTAGGTGGGAAGAAGGGCGGGGAGGTTCCGGCGACCAGCCCCCTGAGTGCTCGCCCGGCTGGAAAACGGGGTGGCAGAGGCCCTAGATCTGCAGCGGGGAGGGGCTCCCGTCACCTGGCCACAGCGGGGAGGAAATGCCCTTCGGCCCTCATCCCGGCGCCCGGGCTCGCCGACCCCAAAGCTTTGTGCGGTGTGGGAGGAGGGGCTGCGGTCCCGGGGGCCCCACCGTCCTGCCCGGCTGGCTCAGGGCAGGCCCCTGGGTCTGCAGAGCTGACCGAGGTCATGGTTCTGTGGAGGACGGGGGTCCCCTGACCCTGGGAGAGCCGTGGAGAACGGGGCGTGGGCTCGAGTCTTGGATCTGCTTGTCACCTGCTCTGTGGCCCTGGCCGGGTGGCTTCCCCTCTCTGGGCCTCTGCTCTCCCGTCTGTAACACAGGCTGATAATCAGTTCACTTCCTCCCGGGGCGTCAGGTGCGCGCCTGCCGTGTGCCGCGCATCCGTAGATGGGGCTGTCACCTGGGGTGGTCCTGCCTCCCCGTCTGGGGACATCTGTGGTTGTCATGACTGGCGATGCCCCTGGCGTCGAGCGGGTGGGGGCCGGGGACGCTGCTGAACACCCCGCAGTGGCTGGGACGGCCCCCCGGAGAATGACGTCACCCCTCAGTGGTGACGGCTGTCATCCAACCCTCCCACATCCCCCGGTGTCATTGTGCAGATGGGAACCCTGAGGCCGCAGAGGACGTCTGTTGAGAGCTCAGGTGTGAGCTGGCCTGCAGTGGGTTGGCGGTGGCCCAGCAGTGATAGGAGATCCAGAGCGAGGGGGAGCTGGGATGTGCTCGGAGGTGGGGCTCACGGCACCTGCTGACGGATTGGCTGGGGGCGGGGGGTTGCCACGATCCCAGCTTGTGCGGGAGGCGGGGCAGGGGGGTGGAGCAGGGACGGCTCCCCATTGCCTGGGTGCTGCACCCCCCCCCCCGCCGGAGAGGTCGGGCATGTGGCCGGGTCCCCAGGACTGGAGCTCAGGGGAGACGTGCTGCCCGAGACACAAAACCAGGGTCATCAGCTAACAGTGACAGTTAGTCTGGGCAGCCGGGAGGAAGGGCCCCAGGTGGGTGCCAGGTGCTGGGCAGGGCGGGGACGCAGAGTCTGGGCGCAGGTAGGCGTCACCTCCCCCAGGGCCGCGGCCCCGGGGGGCAGAGAATGGTGAAGCGGTCCCACCGCCCCGCCTGTGCCCTGGCCCGCCCTTCCTGCAGCATCTGCTCTGCTGACCCTCTCGCCTCCCGCAGGGAACGGGCCCCGGGCCCTAACGACCCCGCAGAGGCAGGACCCGAGTCCAGACCTCTACCGGAGAGGGAACCCAGGGTCCCGGCCTCCTGACGCCGCCCTGAGGCCCCGGGAGAGGAAACCGGTCTGCAGAGGGGCCCTTCCTTCCCGGGGTGCCCAGCCCTTCGACCATCCGAGAGCGACAGACACAGGGGGTACCCAGGACCTCCGGGGGAGGCGTCAGAAGCTCCGGCCCCCCGCGCCCCCGCCCCCGTGGAGACGACGACGAGGCCGCGCGCCTGAGAGGAGGTTTCGGGTGACGAGCTGGGTCCCAGCTTGGGCGGCCCCGCTCCTGTGACGGGCAGGGCACAGAGAGGGTGCACTGCTCATCACAGGTCACGAGGGGCGGGGACGGACAGCACCTGCTGTACCGTAGAAGCCGGGCCGACCTCTCGTCGCCTGATGCCCTCCTTCCAGATTTCGTCCTTACCCGTATCCTGTGCCGGCTAATTTTTGAGAATTCTTTCCAACTTAAAAACAACTTAAAATTTTTAAACAGGCCGCCCTCCTCTCTGGCCTCAGCGCCTTGCCTGGACCACGCGGCCCCCGCTCGCGGCGTTTGCCCCTGATGTGCCCTCCACCCGACCGCCCCCCCTGAGCCATCTGCTCGGTCTCTGATGGAACATTCCTCTCTCGGTAGATTAGATCTTCGCAGCCCCCTCGCCACGCCGTCCCTTCCCTGGATATACGTTTCTCCGCCGGCGGCCCCGGGAGGCGGGAGAGGGCGCGTGCATTTACCTCCTTTGATATCGTTCGGCTCCGAGAAAGCGAGCTCTCGGTCTTCCGTGCTCCGTGTCCCCCGGACCTGGAAGATGTTCCCCACATGGTAGGTGTTTGTTGACTGACTGGTGGACAGAGGCAGTGAATGAGGGGAAACAGCGTTATGGTGTCTCCAGAGGTGACAGCAGAAGTCATTCTTAAGGACATCCCCGAAGCTAAGGTAACGTTGTATGTCAACTATACTCAATTAAAAAATTCTTAAAAACCAGGACCAGGAGAGCCGTGTTGCAAATCGTAGCCGGCTTCACCCGAGACCGTCCCCTGCTACCTCTGATGTGCTGTGTGGACCAGAGCAGGTGACTTGGGTTGCTTTGAGCCTCAGTGTTCCTGTCTGTAAAGTTAAGGTGACAGCAGCGTGTCCCCCCTCCCCATGCGGTTGTTGTGGGACCATCCAGGTGGAGCCCTGACCCCAGGGCTGGCACAGAGCAGAGGCGTTTGCCCTGAGGAGGAGGAGGGGGAGGTTCACAGTCCGGCTGACGGGAGACCAGCAATAAACAAGGGTTTAATAGCATTTAGAGAGACTAGGAAGGGGGCACCTGGCTGGCTCCGTCAGTGGAGCGTGCAACTCTCGAGTTTGAGCCCCGCTTTGGGTGTGGAGTGTGCTTAAAAAAAATAGACGAGGATGGGGACTGTAGTACAGAGAGTCACCAGGGGAGTGACATTAGGGGTGAGACCCAAATAAAGTCAGGGAGAGAGCCACGCAGGGAAGGTGTTCCAGGCAGAGGGAACGTCATGTGCAAAGGTCCTGGGGCAGGACCTGTCTGGCGTGTTGGAGGGACAGCACGAAGGCCCGTGTGGCTGGAGCAGAGTGAGCAAGGGGGAGAGAGGGAGGAGGGGAGGGCAGAGAGGGGACGGGGGCAGGTCGTGCAGGGCCTTGGGGGCCTCAGGGAGGACTGAATTATACTCGAGGGGGCTGAAATTCTCTGCTGCAGAAAGAACCAAGCAGGCAGTTCTGCCCGCACAAGGAATCTGTTTGGGGGCTGAGCCATGCCGCCCATTTCCTCGTTGGGGCAAAGCCAGAGAGGCCCCAAGTCCTTACAGTCAGAGGCCCTGTCCCCAGTTCCCCGGGGAGAGGACAGTTACCCCTTGACCACAGGGAACAGCACAGGCTGGGACAGGAACCTAGGAGTAACCTCACACTCGGACTAGTTTAAGGTAGGAAGTTGCCGGAATTGTGAGTCGGGCAGCTGAACAGGGGACCGTCCGTTCTGGCTCTCTTGTCCCCTCCTGGGACACGGCCTCTCCGTGTGCTGTTCAGGGCAACGACATGGGGAGAATGACCTAGAAAAACAGCCTCAGAAGGAAGTTTGCCTTGGGGAAAGACCGTGTCCCTGCAATGCCCAGGTCAGAATTAAGGACAGCGGCAGGGGGAGGGCACAACCAGCCAGCGCTCGCTCCCTCCCACAGCCTCCCCACGTCCGCCAGCCGGGGGCAGGGAGCGGGGACCCGTGACATCCCGGACACCGGATGATGCTCGCTTTCCTCGCGGTGTGAGCTGAGCGTGAGCAACCCCCTTCCCACCGCTCACGGTGCTGTCCCGTGCGGTGTGCGAGTCCCCAGGCGTTTTGGGGGGACACCGGCCCACGGATTCACGCGTCCGCCCGAGTCGAGAATTCCGTTTGCTGTTCTGTGATCCCGTATTTTGCCGTGAACAGGGCTATGCTGTCTGTGATTGCTTGGCAAGCCGGTTTGTCTCCAAGCCCCGTCTGACTGCACCCCGGCTGCCTTTCTCTGCGGGTCCCTCCGTGTCTCCCAGAGCCCCGCCACAACCGGGGGTCACGGCTTACTTCCTCCCCCGCTGATGGACACGTAGGTTAGCCCCAGTCCGCGCTTTCACGCGACAGGCAGCAAACCTGCGTGGCCACGGCGTCTGCTCCCGCGCGGTCTTTGTCAGGGATCCACGGCCCCTCTTGAAGTCTCGCGCCAGTGCCCCGAGGCCCCCTTCGCAAAACGCCACAATCGAGGCGGCTGAAAGCGACAGGACTGTGTTCTCTCGTGTTCCGGAGGCCAGAAGCGCAAACTCCAGGGACCCCCCCCCCCGGGCTGGGCCCCCGCTCAGGGCTCTGGGGGAGGATCCTCCCTTGCCTCTTCCAGCTCTTGGGGGTGACCGGTGACCTGCGGTGTCCCGTGGCTCGCGGGTGCACCCTCCAATCCGCCGACACGGAGCCGTCTTGCCCGCGCGTCTGCGTCCGAATCTCCGCTCTTCATCAAATCGCCAGTGGCTGGACGAGGGCCGCCTTGCCCCAGGGTGACCCCATCTTCACTGGATGGCACCTGCAGAGCGCAGACTCTCCCCCCCCCCGTTACGTGACTCTCCCCCAGCGTTCGGTGGCAGTTACTCGGGGGCTCCGTGTGTCACTTCCCCAAAGGGCCCAGGAAGGCAGGCGCTGGCCTCACAGATGTTGAGCCGACGAGGATCTGCCTGAGCCCCTGCCGAGCCCGGCCTCTGGGGACGGCGCGGAAACTGGCAGCCTCTCCTGGGACGAGGGGGGGGTCGGGGGGAGTCCTGGGGGGCTGCAGCTGCTAAGATGCCGAAAATAGCGGACCGGCTAACGGGGCAGCCCCCATCCCTGCCATCTGGCTGGAGCCTCCCCACCCACACCCCACCTTGACCCCCGGGATCTGGGCTGCAGCCGAGAAGAGTGGGGGGAGGGGTAAGGGGTGGCAGGGCCAGCAGGCGAGATGGGCAGGCCCCGGGCCCTGCACGCCCCACACCATCTGGCCTCCCTCCCCCAACCCCTTCACTCACTCCTTCTGCCTCAGGGCCTTTGCACTGGCTGCTCCCCCAGCCCGGCCCTCCCTTCCCCGGACACCGCGGGCACTTCCCTGACCGTCCTCTGTGTCTGCGTTAGCTTCCCGTGGCCGTCACAACAGACTACCACAAACGGAGTGGCTTAAAACAACAGAAATCTATTCTCTCTCAGCCCCGGAGGCCGAGTCTGAAGTCAATGTGTTGCGGGGCCCCGTCCCCTCCGAAGGAAGGCTCCACGGGAGGATCCTCTCTGCCCCGTCCAGCTTTCGGGGGCTCCCCACAACCCTTGGCTTACTGACCCATCACTTCAACCCCCACCTCGGTCTTCACGTGGCCTCACTCCCTGGGCGCATCCGTGTGTGTCAAGTTTCCCTCTTATGATAGGACAGCGGTCAGTGGAACAAGGTCCCGTTCACGGGTACTGGGGGTTAAGCCCCGCATGTGTCTTTTGGGGGGGGGGACACAGGTCCACCCACATCTGGGTCTCAGCTCACGTGTCACCTTCCCAGCTGCACCTCCTTCCCCCGGGATCACCGACTCTTCCTTTCAGAGCACCCGGGGCACATTCTCTGGTCTTGCTGTTTGTGTTGACTGAGCCCCGAAGGTCATCAAGCAGGTGCCGGGTCTAGGCTCTGAGAAACCGGAAGTGATGAAGACAAGTGCCTTGGAGAGGTTACAGTCCACAGGGAGCAGACAACGAACAGGGCTTTAACCTGTAATTTCATGTGCTGGTTGGACCGGTGTAGACACAGGGAACTGAGGAAGGGCAAGATGGGTGGGGGGGGGGGCTGGTAAGGCCTCCGGGGGGGGGGGGGAAGGCAGGGGGGAGTATTTAGACCACCTGTATCCCCACAGGGTGAATGTGAACCCTAGGAGGGCGGGGTCTACATCTGCCTTGTTCATCAGTGTGTTTGGAGACTGGTATACAGTAGGCACCCAGTAAGTGTTCTGGGGGGCTGTACCCCAAAATTTAACCTATATTTGTGAAGTTCTTTTCCAGTTCAATAAATGTTTTCTCTTGCAATTTATTTTTATTAGGATAAAATTCACATAACACAAACTTGCCCTTTTAAAGTATACATTTCAGGGGCGCCTGGGTGGCTCAGTCCATTAAGCGTCTGACTTCCGCTCAGGTCATGATCTCGTGGTTAGTGAGTTCAAGCCCCACATCGGGCTCTGTCGGGCTCTGTGCTGACAGCTCAGAGCCTGGAGCCTGCTTCGGATTCTATGTCTCCCTCTCTCTCTCTGCCCTTCCCCCGCTTACACTCCTTTCTCTCTCAAAAATAAACATTAAGAAAATTTAAAGTATACATTTCAGCGGCTTTTAGTATATTCACAGAGCTGTGCAACCACCAGCACCATCTAAATCCAGAACATTCCACAACCCCCAAAAGAAGTCCCTTCCCGGTGAGCTGTCACCCCTCACCCCCTCCCCAGCCCCCGGCTCCCACGAGCCCACTTCCCGTCCGTGGATGAGCCTGTTCTGGACGTTTCACACCCGCGGACTCACACCCCGCGTGGCCTCTCGTGTCTGGTTCCCTCCCTGAGCGCCGTGTGTTCGGGGTCCGTCCGCGGGGCGGCGGGGGCGGGCGCCTCGCTCCTGCTGGGGACCGAGTGACGTTCCGTGTGGATGGAGCACGTTTTTGTTCATCTGTTGATGGGCATTTGGGTGGTTTGCACCTGTTGGCTGTGGTGGGTACTGCGGGCACAGGTTTTGTGGGGGCGCGCCCAGGGGCGGGACTGCGGGCCCCACGGCAGATAACCGCGTCTTGCGCACGCGTGCTAACCACCCCCCCCCCCCGCAACCCTCAGGTGCCCACGAGGATGGTGGCGCGGCCCTAGGCCCAGGCTCCGCACCATGACCTGCTGGCTGTGCGTCCTGAGCCTGCAGCTCCTGCTCCTGCCCGCGGCGCCGCCCCCGGCCGCCGGCTGCCCCGCCCGCTGCGAGTGCACGGCGCAGACGCGCGCGGTGGCCTGTCCCCGGCGCCGGCTGACCGCCGTGCCCGACGGCATCCCGGCCGAGACGCGCCTGCTGGAGCTCAGCCGCAACCGCATCCGCTGCCTGAACCCGGGCGACCTGGCCGCGCTGCCGCTGCTGGAGGAGCTGGACCTGAGCGAGAACGTGATCGCGCACGTGGAGCCGGGCGCCTTCGCCAACCTGCCGCGCCTGCGCGTCCTGCGCCTCCGGGGCAACCTGCTCAAGCTCATCCCGCCCGGCGTCTTCACGCGCCTGGACAACCTCACGCTGCTGGACCTGAGCGAGAACAAGCTGGTCATCCTCCTGGACTACACCTTCCAGGACCTGCGCAGCCTCCGCCGGCTGGAGGTGGGCGACAACCACCTGGTGTTCATCTCGCGCCGGGCCTTCGCGGGGCTGCTGGCGCTCGAGGAGCTGACCCTGGAGCGCTGCAACCTCACGGCGCTGTCGGGCGAGTCCCTGGGCCACCTGCGGGGCCTGGGCGCCCTGCGGCTGCGCCACCTGGCCATCGCCGCCCTGGAGGACCAGAACTTCCGCAGGCTGCCCGGCCTGCTGCACCTGGAGATCGACAACTGGCCGCTGCTGGAGGAGGTGGCCGCCGGCAGCCTGCAGGGCCTCAACCTGACCTCGCTGTCCGTCACGCACACCAACATCACCGCCGTGCCGGCGGCCGCGCTCCGCCACCAGGCCCACCTCACCTGCCTCAACCTGTCCCACAACCCCATCAGCACGGTGCCGCGCGGCTCCTTCCGCGACCTGGTCCGCCTGCGCGAGCTGCACCTGGCCGGCGCCCTGCTGGCCGTGGTGGAGCCGCAGGCCTTCCTGGGGCTGCGGCAGATCCGCCTGCTCAACCTCTCCAACAACCTGCTGTCCACGCTGGAGGAGAGCACCTTCCACTCGGTCAACACGCTGGAGACGCTGCGCGTGGACGGGAACCCGCTGGCCTGCGACTGTCGCCTGCTCTGGATCGTGCAGCGCCGGAAGACCCTCAACTTCGACGGGCGGCTCCCGGCCTGCGCCACCCCCGCCGAGGTCCGCGGCGACGCGCTGCGCAACCTGCCCGACTCCGTGCTCTTCGAGTACTTCGTGTGCCGCAAGCCCAAGATCCGCGAGCGGCGGCTGCAGCGCGTCACGGCCGCCGCGGGCGACGACGTGCGCTTCCAGTGCCGCGCCGAGGGCGAGCCCGCGCCCACCGTGGCCTGGGTGACGCCGCGCCACCGCGCCGTGACCGCCGCCAGCGCCGGGCGCGCGCGCGTGCTGCCGGGGGGCACGCTGGAGATCCGCGGCGCGCGCCCGCAGGACAGCGGCACGTACACGTGCGTGGCCAGCAACGCGGGCGGCAACGACACCTACTTCGCCACGCTGACCGTGCAGCCCGAGCCCGCCGCCAACCGGACCCCGGGCGAGGGCCGCAACGACACGCAGGCGGCCGCGCGCTTCCCGCTGGACCTCACCAGCATCCTGGTGTCCACCGCCATGGGCTGCATCACCTTCCTGGGCGTCGTCCTCTTCTGCTTCCTGCTGCTGTTCGTGTGGAGCCGCGGCCGCGGGCAGCATAAGAACAGCTTCTCGGTGGAGTACTCCTTCCGCAAGGTGGACGGGCCGGCCGCCGCCGCGGGCCAGGGGGGGGCGCGCAAGTTCACCATGAAGATGATCTGAGGGTCCGGGCGCCCCCACGCGGGCGCGGCTGACACCACCTATGCATTTCCCGGAGCGGGGAGGGGGGGGGGCCTCCCTCCCTCCCCGCGGCCGCCTCCTGGCGGAACTTCCCCTTTTTTTGTAGAGACCCGACCACAGGACTTTTTTCACCAGGACGCATTTTTGCATTGTTTCGCAAAGCATTTTCTAAAGGTTTCACCCCGTCTTCCTGCGCCCGCCGGTGTCCCGAGCTGGGCGGGGTGGGAGTTCGGAGCCGCCCCCCCCCTCCTCCCCAGAGCAAGTAGTTCACACGGGGTGGGGTGGGGGCAGATGGTCCAGCGCGCGGAGGGCAACCCGGCCCCCGGGGGAGCCCCGCGAAAGCCCATACGGGCCACACCCGGATGCCCCACACCGCACCTCACATCCAGCGGCACACACGCCTTCACACCAAGGACACACAACCGACACACAGCTCCGAGACTGAGCGCTCACACCTCCGACCCGGCTGACCCTGAACAGGTGCGCCCGGCCGCTGAGCTCCCGGCGGGCCTGCCGGGCTCTCGGCTCTGGCTCTCGGGAGACCACCGCTCACACCTGGGACACACCCCACTCGCACTCAGGACACTCGCAGCTGACACACGGCCCACCCGAGACACACAGCTCACCCTTGGGACGTGCCCGGCCTACGCTGGGAACACAGTCAGCTCCCAGCCAGGACTCGCTCGGCTCACACCCAGCTCCTGACCCACCGGGCATCTCGGGGGCGGGAGGAAAGTCTGGCTGAGCACGTAAATGCTCCCCCCAGGGGCCCAGCACACGGCATGCTAGCCCCCCCCCATCTCGGCCCCCGTCTCCGCCCCCAGACTCCCTCCCACCAGGACCCCTGACCCAGCAGGGCAGGCTGCCCACTAGAAGCCATTTCCCTAGCGCCCTCCGGCACCCCTAACGGCTGCCACCTGCTTCCTGTGCCCATGCCACACGGGAGGCACAGCTGCCCTGGCCCCTGGCTCGGGAGCACGGCCTCTGGAGTGACCCTTCACCCTCAGTTCACACTACCGCTGAGCCAGCCTCAGATGAGCCCCGAGGGTGGCCCTACCGTGCCCAGCCCTGTGACCCACCACCGGTGTGGGGAGCGAGGCCAGAGAGTGCGGGAGGTCCTTGGGGTCCCCGTTAGGTGCGCTACAGGGGCAGCCATGGAGAACGAGGCCAGGACAGGGTGCAGGCTGCAGGGAGGGTCTGGACCCGGCTGTTGGGAGCAGAGGTCCCTCGGTGTCTGCCTCTTTGGGGCAGAACTCGCGCTAAAGATCAAGGGAGCCGAGGGCAGACTACAGCTCAGGCTGAGGAAGAGCTTGCCCAAGGTCACTGCCCCTTTACTCTTCAGATAGCGAGTTCCCCGTCACTGGGGGTAAGCAACAGGAACTGAGGTTTTGCAGAAATATTCAGACACCACACTGGCTCCATCCATGACCCTGCCTCTCCCAGGCTGATTATTGCCCCCACCCTCCACCCGGGCCAGATGACAGGGCATCATCGGAGGAAGGGGCGCGGGAAATGTTGTGGGACCCCTCGACTAGTCAGGAGCTTGGCCGCCCGCCAGGAGGTCGGGACAGTATTCTTAAGGACCTTATAGGAAGGCTCGAAACCAGCCCTCTTCCTGCCCACGTGGGTAATTTCATCTGGTGACTGAGAACCACCTGGACTACAGCGTCCTCATCTGTAAAATGGGTCTGAGGTCAGATCCCCCACCACATATACAGAGGCCAGGCCCATGGATGGGCTTCGCGGTTGACTGGGATCCTGGATCCTTCAAGATCTTTCCGAGAGGAGCCAGAGACAAAGCTGGGTGAACGCTGGGGGTTTTGGGCAAAGGATTCACACGGAACTCGGAAGGGGGTACGGGCCGTTCTCCCTGGGCTGTGTGGCTGGAAGCGTCGGGACGCCCCGGTCCTTCTCCCACGGCCGCAAACGGGCCAGCGGGGCCGGGTGACGGGCCGCTGACCCCGCCTCAACCTCACTCGTGGCGGACACAGTGACGGCCAAAGGGGGTGTCCTGCGACCCCAAACCCCACCCGAGTTGGGCAGAACTGACTAGTTTTCCCCCTTCACATCCTCCTAACCTTGGTTGCCATAACAGCCCCAAAGGCCCCTCAAAATGACATCCAAGTGCCTTTACCATCATCAAAGATGGGAGGGGTGTGTTCTCACAGCAGCATTAGGACTTGAGCGAAAGTCAGCAAAGTGGGATCTCCCACCCCCTCTGCCCAACCCCCATCCCAACATGAACCGAGACCCCCCCAGCCCCCCATCCTAACAGGAACCAAGACCCCCAGCCCCCCAGCACCCCCCAGCCCCCTAGCCCCGCAGCCCCCTCCTGCTGTATTTGGTTGGAATCTAATAAAATGAAGCTGATTTAATAACAGACTCAGTTTTTTTGTTTTGAATTCTCATGGGAGGAGTGAGGGCAGGAAGCAGTGGCTTCTGGAGTCCCCAGGGGGAACTGTCTCGTTCCAGCCCCGGAGCTGGCCCCAGAGCTGGCCTTGAGCCACAGGTGTTTGTGGAGGGACAGCGGCCTACTGAGATGACGTTACAGTAGCACTTCGGGAGCGCCCATGCTGTTCCGCATGCTGTTCCACGTGCTGAGACGACATTACAGTAGCACTTCGGGAGTGCCCGAGCTGTTCCCGCGTGCTGTTCCCCAGCTCCTGCCATGCAGGTGACACCCTGGGAGCCGGGTCCTGTCATGACCTCACTTTACAGAGAGGCACAGGGAGGGCCAGAGGATGGAGGGCATCTGCCCAGAGCCCCCAGCTAAGGGGAGGTGGGGCACTCCTGCTGTGCCCTCACAGCTGGCAGCTTCCTCCAGGCCGGGGGTGGGGGTGGGGGTTGTCTCTCTTCTAAGGGGTCCCATCAGTTTCCCTGCTTCTGAGGCCTCTGAGAGAAAGCAGGCAGCTTTTTTTTTTTAAGACTTATTTATTTAAGTATGTTATGTTCAAGGTGGGGCTCGAACCCACGACCCCGAAATCAAGAGCCACAGGCCCTTCCGACGGAGCCAGCCAGGCGCCTCCGAGAGCAGGCAGCTTTATCCGCAATGCAGAGTGGGGAAACTCGGGCCCAGAGCCCGTCTGAGCTGGAAACTCAGCTCCCGAGAGCCTGCGCTCTTTCTGGAAAGAGGTAGGCCGAGTCAGAGTGGTCAGCAGACTCTGACCTGGGCGAGGTGGCCAGGGGCAGTTCTCAAATGCCACTCGGTGTCACTCCGGGTCTCAGTTCCCCATTTGAAGCTGGGGACATGTCAGGGCTGTGGGATGCGCCCCCCCCCCACCATGCCTGATTTAAAAGGAGCCGGGAGGGGCGCCTGGGTGGCTCAGTCAGTTAAGCGTCTGACTTCAGCCCGGGTGACGATCTCGCGGTCCGTGAGTTCGAGCCCGGCGTCGGGCTCTGGGCTGATGGCTCAGAGCCTGGAGCCTGCTTTGGATCCTGTGCCTCCCTCTCCCTCCACCCCTCCCCTGCTCACATTCTGTCTCCATCTTTCCAAAGTAAAATACACGTTAAAAAAACAGGGGCGCCTGGGTGGCTCAGTCGGTTAAGCGTCTGACTTCAGCCCGGGTCACGATCTCGCGGTCCGTGAGTTCGAGCCCCGCGTCGGGCTCTGGGCTGATGGCTCAGAGCCTGGAGCCTGCTTCCGGTTCTGTGTCTCCCTCTCTCTCTGCCCCTCCCCCGTTCATGCTCTGTCTCTGTCTCAAAAATAAATAAACGTTAAAAATTTTTTTTTTTTTTTAAAAAAGGAGCTGGGAGGCGAGGGTGCTGGGCCACGGGACCCTCCCTCAGAGCCTCCCTTCCCCTTGAACCGGGTTCAAGGCCCACGATTTCCTGAATCCCGACTTATTCCAGGGGCGTGGCTGAGGGGTCCTCCTTCCTGGGGCAGCCTAGGCCCGGCTAAAGAGGACCCGGCCTGTTGGTGGCTGGAAACCGAGGAGGGGCCCCTCAGAGGGTGTCCGTGGGGTCCCCCAAAACACAGGACACGGGTCCAGGTAGCACACGTGGGCCCGGGGCAGGGACGCTGAACATCCCCGTCTCGATTTCCCCTCCCAGATGGAGTTAGGAAGGAGGGCAGTTTCCTCCAGCCCGCACCCTCTCCGGGGAGTCCCGGAGCTGTGACCCCTCGTGACAAAACTTAGTGGCTTCAAACAACTGAGACTCATTAGTCCTGGAGCTCAAACCTGTAACATGAGTCAGCAGGGCCGGCTCCCCCCGGGGCCCCGTCTCCCCCCTTTTCCGGCACCGCATCCTTGGCCGTCGGCCCCTCCTCCACCCTCACAGCCAGCAGCACGGGGTCCGCCCCGTCTCTCTGCCTCCCTCTTGTGAGGACCTGTGAGGACGCTGGGCCCCCAGGAACCCAGGGTCATCACCCCCTCGTCGCACAAGCAGAGCCTCAGTCGCACCTGCAGCCTCAGTTTCCCCGCCACGACACATAGCAGGTTCATAGGGTCCGGACATCTGGGCCTGGACATCCTGGGGGGCCGTGACCCTGCCCACCGCAAACACGAGAGCGTTTTTCTCGGGAAGGCCAGCGTCACGTGAAATCGTGAGCACTTAGCATCCCACGGCCACGCGGGGCCACGCCAGACGCGCAGAGCCTGGCTTCGGCTCCCGCAGGACCCGGTGACTGCTTGTCAGACGGAAGATGACAGTCCCCAGAGGGCCCGACACGGAGGCCGAGCGGCCGGCGGGGGCGGGCACGGGACGACTCACAGGCGGATGGCCCGTTTTCGGGGGGAGCCGAGGCAAGCGGTCCCCGTTCCCGAGCCTCGGGGGAGGCCTGCCCAGTGGGGCCTGATCAGGGGGGTGCCGGCAGTAGGCCCTGTGCTCCCCCCTCCCGCGGAGGGTCGGGGGGGGGGCACTGCGGGCACAGGCCGGCTCGAGGCAGGCAGGGGATCCCCACGCGTCACCTGCTTGTCACCCTGCCCCGTCCTGGTGGAGAAGCCCCTGGAGATCTCACCCCTGTCCCAGGCTGGCCATCTGCTCGCCCCTCCCCCACGCCACCCCCCGGCCTGGCCACACGGCTGTCACAGCAGGGCTGGGACCGGGGCGGGGTGGGTGAACCGCTCACCTCGGGCACCGCATCTAAGGGGCGCCCAGAACACTCATCAGGACCAACATTCCATAAACAAAATTAGCTCATGTCCCGTATGCACAGTGACCGAAACAGTCATCTTTTAGATAAAAACGAGATCCGCCCTGGCAGGACCCCGCCCGGCCCCGGCTCTTAATAAAACTTCATTCACGAAAACAGACCGCCAGCCCGTGGCCAGAGCCAACGAGGCTTCGTAAACATGACGGCAAAATGTTATTTCTCCGGATTGCCGCGCGGGGTTGTTTTGGCCTCGCCTTAAATCCTGCGCCTGAGGGGAGAGTGTGGCACGGCCCCCCTCCCCCCTGTCGTCGTGGCTCAGAGCCGTGACCTGGCTGCTGGCCCCCAGGGTCTCGTGAAGGGAAGGACGAGAACCCGCGATCAGGGTTTGGGCAGTGAGGAGGCCGCCTGCTCAGCCCCGCTGGTCCCAGCTGGGACAGCCCAGGATTCGTGGCATCCGGCCCCGAGGTTCCTGGAGCCCGCACCCCGCCTCCCGCCGCCGGTGTCGAAGCCCACCCAAATCGCAGCTGGGTGTGGCAGGGGACCCGCGAGGAAGGGGTTCACGGAGCGGCTTCATCTGCTTCCGGTGGGGAGTGAGATGATTCCGGCTTTTAAAAGTTTTTAAAAATGTTTGTTTACGTTTGAGGCAGAGAGAGACAGAGCATGAGTGGGGGAGGAGCCCGACGCGGGGCTCGAACCCACGAACCGCGAGATCACGACCTGAGCCGAAGTCGGACGCTTAACCTCCTGGGCCACCCAGACGCCCCTTTGTTTTTTAAGGAAGAATCCAGCTGGTGTGACTGTCGTGAGGCAGCACAAGGGAACTGCTCTTCTTTATTCCCCGGAACAGAGAGGGGTGGCGATTTGCCCAACGTCACACAGCGAGTCAGAACAGAGCCGGGTTCCGTGGAGCTGGGACGGGTGGGGGGCTGGTGCGCTGGGGGCTTCTCAGCCGCCCTGCACGAGGCACAGTGAAAGCAGAGGGAGAGGAAAGAGCCACCCTGATGTCGGTGGTGTTTCTCGCTGCCCCAGCGCTGCCGGGGCTCTCTGCCCTCCCGAAGGCAGGGAGCCTAACTTGCCTGGCCGCCGGCCCCCTGGGGTGACCCCTTGGACCTTGCCCATGTCACCCCCCCTGCTCGCAGCCCTGGGGCCCCCCTTCCTGGCCCAGGCGGCGCCCTCTGCCTGGAATGCCCTCCCCACCCTTGAGGGAGGTGTCCTGGGAGGGCGGGCGGGGCGCCAGGCTGGGGAAGTGGCACAGAGGCCCCCACACCGGCCTGCGGTCTGACAGTTGCACGGCACTTCCGGACCACAGCGGCCGCAGGCACACTGTCCCGGCAGGCCGGGGTGGCAGCTGCCCGGAGTCTGTCCCCAAGGCCCACCCCCTGCCCCTGGTCACTCCAGTTCTGCAGGTAGGGGCTCCTGGAGGGGTGCTCGGCAGGGAGGGGGCAGATGCTGCACCTTGCAGAGGTTCGGGTGACCAGGAATCTGGGGGGGGGGGCAGCCGCTGCCCACTGCCTGGCTCGAGGGGGCTAGAGGAGCTGAGCTCTGGGACGGAAGCCCGAGCGGGTCCCTGGCTACGGTCCCCCCCACCACCAATGGCCCGCATTCGAAGCTGGACATTCTTTTCTGTCCGTGTCACAGAGGCACAGGGTCCTTCCCCCTGCCCTGAAAAGTTGATGGGTGACATTCCTGCCTGCCCCATGAGGACAGGAGTCCAGAGAGGGCGACAAACCCTCCCAGAGAGAGCCACACAGCAGGTCAAGGCCAGGCAAGAAGACCAAGACCGCCCCTCTTGCCTGGGTCCCTGCACCCCCACCAACGCCATGGAGCCCTCCTGACTCCCGCATGGGCCCGCCCGCGCACGCCCCCTGGAGTCCTCCTCCCGCCCACGCACGCCCCCAACTCTGACCTTCAGCATGAGCAGCCCCCCGCCGCCCACAGAGACCCCCGCACCTGACGCCCCCACCTGGCCGACTCAGCCTACCTACGGCAACCTCGGTGAGCCACCCTGGGGCCCTGGCTGGGGGACACGGGCTGGCAGGGGCGGGTCGCTGAGCTGAAGGGCTGAGTCTCTCGTCACCCTCGAGGGAGCCCCCTGCCCGATGGCGGCTGAGCTCACTCAGAGTGGTTGTTTGCACATCTTTCATAAAACTTTGTTAAGAAAAGGCTGGGATCATCAGCTTGTAAAAATGAGGAAGCTGGAATTCACGGGGGGGGGGGGCGTGGGGGGGGGACGGGGGGGTCATCTGGCCAGAGCCATGCGGCAAAGGGGACCACCTGCTGTGGGCTGGACACTTCTCGACCACTGATCTGTCACTCCTCTGGGCCTCGGTTTCCTCCTTTGTAAACGGGGGGTGGCGTTCGTACCCCCACAGGGCACCGGGCCGCTGGGCGCTGTTGAGGCAGTCGAGGCTGAGGGGTGGAGTCAGGTTCCCGAGGCCCCAGACTCGGCGAGGCCTCACCCCCTCCCCGCCCCCCCTCCCTCCCCCCAGGTGAGGTCCGCGCCCACCTGCTGCCCTCCAAGGCCTGCCGGCCCCCCCGGAAATCTGGGCCCCCCTCGGCTGACCCGCAGCCCCTGCCCCCACCCCTGCCCAAGAAGACCCTGTCCAGGACCCAGTCTCTGCCCAGCCACGGGGCCCCCAGCCCCAGCCCTGCTCCGGAAAGGCAGCCCCGGAGGCCCTTTCTGGGGTCCCACAGTGTGGACGAGCGCCAGGCGGATGACGGCCAAGCTCGGCCAGCCTGTCCCCTTGCAGAGCCGCCCTTCAGCTCCCTCGACACCTCACTGGGCCTCTCCTGGCACGACCTGGATTGCCCCGAGGCCACGCGCGCCGTCCTGGAGGCCCGGCAGCTGGAGGGTCTCCGCACTGTGCACTCCCGGCTCGAGGCCCGGCTCCTGGGGGGCCACCCGGGCCCCTGCCGCCCCGGCCACGACTTCCGCCTCCTGGACAGCTCGCCCTACGTGGAGAGTGGGGACGCCCTCTACTACCGCATGGTGCGGGTGGGCGACGAGTTGTGGCACCTCCTGGCGGCCAAGGTGAGCCCTGCCCCCACCCCACCTCCTCCGAAGTTTCCAGTTTTCCATCTTGGGCACAACCCAGGACACGCACGGCGGGGGCTCAGCTGCCTAGTCTGCAGCGAGCATGGCCTAACACAGCCCTCAGCGCCACGTTTCTCAAGCGTGGGGCCGCTGACATGCAAATGGCTGGGGGTCTTGTCTGCCGCCCGCCCCCCCCCATGCCCCTCAGGAGCCTAGGAATCTGCATTGTAACCAGTCTCGGACGAACCCTGCCGCTAGAAAGCTGCTGTGTTCACCGCACTGAATAATCCTCGTCAGGAGCTGCCCAAACGTATGGAGCATTTCCTTTGTGCCTTGAGCATTTGCGGGGAGTCCCGGACTCCTGGGTGATGCGAGTATCACCATATTTGTCCTAAGGGCGCGTCTGTCTTTTATGCGCCACTCAGGAAAAAAAAAAAACAAAAAACAAAAAACAAACAAGATTCCTGTTAAACCACACCACCAGGGAACCTCACCCATTTGACAAAACGTGCTAGTGCAGGCCCGTAATTTTTACAGACTGGAGCGTCGTGGGGAGAAGGTTCTCGCTGGCTGTGTGTTCAGTTGACGGTTGGATCCTGGATCCACAAACAAACCCTCCCCTGGCGATTCGAATCTCATTCCCAGAGCTGATGCTCTCCTGACCTGCTAGAAAGAGCCGTGTGCTGGCTGGTCCTGCAGCCACCGGCCACGTAGGACTTATGAGCACTTGAAACGGGGCTGGTCCGGCCCGGGATGTGCTCTGAGGGCCAACCATACACCAGATCTCCAAGGCTTAGTATCTAAAAATTACTGTCATGTAAAACCCCTCGTTCCTAGATTTGATGTTGATGACCGGCCCGTGGTAACATCTTGGATATATCCGGTCAAATAAAAACTACTGTGAACATTACGTTCACATCTCCTATCGCTTTTTAAAAATGAGGCTTCTGGAAAGTGTTAATTATACCGTGGCCGCAGTTGCGATTCTACTGCAGGCCCAGCCCTGGCGCTTCGCCGCCCCTCCCCCTGCCCCTGCCCTTGCCCGGAGCGGTAAGAACCGGCGCCTTTGGCAGGCCGCACAGCCTGACCCCTAAACACCACCCTCCTTAGCCTCGCGCTCCCTAAAATCACGTGGGCCACGAACATCCCAATTCACATTGAACCCCTGCTTCCGGAGGCCAGGCAACCCACCTCCGCCACCGGAAACCGCAGCGGGGGCGGGGCGGGCAGGTGGAGGCGCTCGTCCGGGGGGTCTAGGCGGTCAGGCCCTGACGGCCCCCCTTTGCCCCCGCAGGTGTCCAAGTCGGGAGCGGAGGAGCCTCGCCCGTGGGGCCTGGAGCTGCAGGCCTCACTGCCCCCACACTTCAACCTCCAGGGGCTGTGCGGCCTGGTGCCCGAGGGCGCACTGCCCGGGGTGCCCTGGACGGGCCCCGTGGTGCTGGCGGCCGAGGTGCCGGAGCGCACGCTGACCCAGTGGCTGGCAGAGGTGGGCACGCGGCGGCGGCCGGCGGAGTTGGCCTGGGCGGCGGCCCTGCTCCTGCTGCAGCTGAGCGCGGCCCTGGAGCAGCTGGAGGCGCGCGGCGCGGCCCTGGCGGAGCTGCGGCCGGAGAACCTGCTGCTGGCGGCGCCCCGGGGCTGTGCGGCCGCCGGGCCCCCGCGCCTGCTGCTGGCCGACTTCGGCCGCGTCCACCCGCAGCCGCCGGGAGCCCCGGGCGCCCACGCGCCGCAGCTGGGCCGCCTGCTCCGCACGCTCCTCGGCCTCGCCGCGCCCTCAGCCACGCCCTTGGCCCACGGCCTGGAGACTCTGGCGGCCCGGCTGGCCCGCTCCCGGCCCTCGGCGGCCCAGACGCGCGGCGCGCTGCAGGCGCTGCTCTGGGGGCCCGGGCCCGAGCTGCACCGCCAGGGGGCGCTGCTGGGGCCCTGGCTGCAGGTGCGCCGCGCGCTGCTGGTCCTGCACCTGGCCGAGCGGGCCTCGGGTGGGGAACTGCCCGGCCTGGAGGACTGGCTGTGCTGTGAGTACCTGGCCGAGGCCACCGAGGCCTCGCTGAGCCACGCCCTGGCACTGCTGTGGGACTGACGCCTCCAAGGGCCGCGTGCCTGTCTGTTCCGGGGGGGGGGGGGGGGGGGTGGCAGGCACACAGGGGACCTGGGCCGGAAGGCCAGGCGACTGTGAGGGAATGTGGACGCCTCTTCTGGGGTGCCTGCCCCCTGCCGTGCTGGGGACTTAGGCCCAAGTCGTCCCCAGGAAGGCAGGGGGCTAATGGCCGGCGCCTCCCGAAGCTTCCTGATGCTGGACGGCCCAGCCCTCCCCTAGCGTTGAACACTCCCTATCAACCGTCTCTGTGAGAGGGTGGGACCCCTCCGCCCACCTCCCGGCAGAGGCGAGGAGGATGCCCTTGTAGTGCTGGAGTCTGATGGTCACTGTCTTCATGAGAAGGTGCCCACAGTCCCTCCGACGCCGGTAGCAGAGGCATCTCTGGCCCTGGAGCACCCCCTTGTGCTGAGGATGGCCAGTGATCCTGAGCGTGAACGTCCTTGTCAAGAATGGCTTAAAAAAAAAAAAAGAATGGCTTGGGGTCTCCAGGGGGGAGGGAAAGCTCCCCAGAACCTGAGACACCAGCCCAGCCGGCAGAGCGCCCCCCAGAGGAGTCTGAACTCACCTGCCCCAATGCCACCCTGCCACTCTCTGCACCCGCCGTGGCCCCCTCCCTGGTGCTCCGTGAAATTAAATTTTGTCCAGCCACCAAGCCTTTCCATGGGCTGTTCCCTCTGCCAGACCGTCCAAATCTCACCTGCTCCAAACAAAGTTGCCCCTCCTGGGCCCACCTTCGCCTCTCACTCTGCTCCCACCTCCTCCCAGAGCACCTGTCGCCACCTGCAAGTATTTATGTCATTATCTGTCACCTAAGAACTTCACCCATCAGGCTGGGAGCACCCTGAGGGCAGAAAGCCAGGCTTAACACACAGTAGGTGTTTTTAATTTTTTTTAACGTTTATTTATTTTTGGGACAGAGAGAGACAGAGCATGAACGGGGGAGGGGCAGAGAGAGGGAGACACAGAATCGGAAACAGGCTCCAGGCTCTGAGCGGTCAGCACAGAGCCCGACGCGGGGCTCGAACTCATGGACCGCGAGATCATGACCTGAGCCAAAGTCGGACGCTTAACCGACTGCGCCACCCAGGCGCCCCCATAGTAGGTGTTTAATTAATAGCATAGGATGATGCAATCACCTGGCAAGAAGACTCATCAGGGAACCTAAGGAAAAGCACAGAGTAGCTCTGAAAAATGAACCCAGAAGCCCCGAGGGGTCCCACTGCCCTTGCCTGGGGACTCCAGTCATGCCCCTCACTTCCCTTCCCCCACCACGGCTAATCCCCCGGTATGACCAGGGTCTTCTCCCGCTCAAACATCTCCCATGGCTCCCTAATACCCTCAGAATACAGCGGGGCTCCTTCCAACATTCCACAAGCTCTCTTTGGCCAACCCCTCCTGCCACATTGCCTATCCTCGGAGCCTTCTGGCCACCAGACCTTGCCCAGATTGTTTCCTCCCCTGGATCGTTCTCCCCTCAAGGCCTGTGCTTGACTCCTACTCATCCTTCGTTCAGTACCGCAGCTCGAGCCCCTTGTCCACACTCGCACTCCCCGCACTGGAGTGTTGTCCAGCTTTGTCCCTTCACGCCTCTGAAGACCGGCTGCACGCTCAGGTAGCTGAACATCCCTCTCCAGCCCCAGAGACACTCCAGTCCCTCCAAGTACCTTTCCTGCTCCGTAAAAGATGCCCCCCTTTCCCAGCCTGTCTCCCAGCCAAGGCCTGGATGTCAATCCCTGGGCCATGCTCCCAGACGCAGCCAGCAGGTGGCACTGCGGTCCCGCCGATCTAATGCCTCAGGGCCCCTCCCCCTAGCCCGCCTACTGCTGGCCCCTCCGGCTTCCCCACCTTTGCCCCCCACCCCCACCTGCCAGGACCGGGCAGGCCGCAGTCCCGCCCCAGCACAGCACAGCACAGCACAGCACAGCACGGCAGGGCCCTCTCCAAGGGGTACTGGTGCACTCGGGGTCCGCACCGGTGCTAAGGTGGGGCCACGTCCCAGACACTCCCCAACACCTTAGCCTGGACGGTCCCCTGGGGGCCGACCTGGGAGCCCCGGCCCCACACCTCACCGGGGCCGCACCCCAAGCCACCAGAACAAGCCCAGCCTCAGGCAGAAGGGAAACTTCAGGGCCAGCCAGCATCGCGGCAGAGGGCACCTAAGGTTCAAGGGTGGGGCTGCTGGGAAGGACCGAGAAAGCGTGGGGTTCAGAGCCGGCCCAAGCAGGGCCCGGAAGGGCCTCCCAGCCCACAGGAACCCGGCCATAGCCCGGAGGGCGAGACCTCAGCCTGGGCTTCCCCCCAGCCCCCCGGCACAAGGGTCACTCAACTCAGCTCAGGACACACTACGCCCGCCGCCCCAAGTCGCGGGCGGTGGGGACGGTGGCCGGCTGAACACCACGGAGCCAACACGGGTCTTGTAGGTGTCATCACTTTTATTCAGGTTTTCCACCTGTCTTCTCAAGACCAGAGACCGAAGATTCCCAAAAGCCTTCAAATAAACTCCTTCTCCAAGTACAGGGACAATTGGAATCATCTTAAACCAGCAATAAAAAAGTAAAATATAAACTTTTATTTAGAATTAAAGCAAATACTTCAGTATCACAAACACAATATTAAACTTCAGGAAATATACTGCTAATTTGGAGTGAGCATTTATTTGCACAATCACAACATGCGGACACGCCCAGCAGAGGCGAGCACCCTGCCGCCCGCGCCCTCGGCGAAGCAGTCGGTCACGCCGGCCACGCAAAGCAAAACACGCAAAGGGACCGCAGCGAAGGCTCCGAGGGCTCCCGCGGCAGAGCGCCAGGGCGGCGGGCGGTGCTGCCACTACTCCTCCTCCCCCGAAGACTCTCTCTCAAACGTGTAGGCCATGAAGCAAGCGTCGGGTCTCTTGGGGACAAGGGGATGCCCCGGTCTCACAATCTCAAAGCCCAAAAAGCTGAAGGTCCGGAGCAAGGCAGCTGCAGGGGAGACACCGTCAGAGACCCGGCCGCCCTGGGGCCGCGCGCCCATCACCAGACGCCCGGAGGCTCCGGTGCTTGGCGGCCACGACACCCTCTCCCATCACCTCTGCAGACCCAGTCGCCCCCCCGGGAGGACCCCCACCTCTGTCATCGCGGTTCTTGTGGAAGCAAATGAAGACGTGGGCGGCGTGCAGCTGCTCCTCCGCGAACTCCAGAAGAACTGCGAAGCTGAAGGGCCCGCGTGAGCCCGCTGGCCACGCCCCCGCCCCCCCTCCCCCCCCCCCCACCCCGGGGGCACAGCCCCAGGCAGCCCGGGGCCCCTACCTGTCTTTGCTCCCCTCGGGCAGGGCCCCGCCTGGGATCTCGATGTAGAGGCAGCCGCCACTCAGCACCGCTCTCCAGTCGATGTGCTTGGAGCCCGTGAGCCTGGTCTGGACGTTCAGGACCCTCGTCTTGTTGTTAGACGTTAGTTCCTCTGTTACATTCAGCCGATTATCCTGCCGGGCGCCCCAAGTCCGCACCTGGTATCTGCGCTGCAGCCAACCCGGAGAAGGGCCCCCCCCACCGCCGTCCCCCCCACCCCCCCCCCCCCGGGGGCGCGCGGACATCTGGACGCGGTTGGGGGAAGGGGCAAGTGGCTCGGGGACCTTGGCTCCCAGCAGGCACCGCGCGGGGAAGCAGGTGCGCCCCCCCCCCGCCCCCCGCCGGCGCGAGCATACTCACGGAGTAAAATAAATTAGCTGAAAGATTGTGATCCCTCTGACTATTCCCTCGCCCACCTGGGATCTTCAGGGGTGGGTGAGGGACATCAGGAGCACCACCGAGGCCCTGGACCCAGGTTACTACAGCAGTTAGAAGCGGTGACGGAGGCCCTGGAACTGCAGCCCACGGCGCCGGTGAGCCGGGCCGCGGTGACACCGGCGCCACTTCCGCCTGTCAGGGCGGCGCCGGCACGGCGACCCCGCCGCCGCCGCCCGGCTCCCATCCCCCGTCCCCCACCCCCCCGAGGGCCTCAGACCCGGACTCGGCCTCCGCCGCCACTTCCCGTTTCTTCCCCAACCCGCTCCACTTCCCCTTCTCCCTCCGTCGTCGGCCGGCCCCGCCGGGCTCGTGGGGTCCGGGCGGCACCCCGGGCGGCCGGGCGGCCAGCGGGGCGCCCCCACCCCCCCCCACCCCCGCCGGCCCCGGGGTTGCGTCATCTCGCCGCCGCGGCCCTCGGCCCCGAGGGAGATTTTCACAATCGGCGCAGCCCGAGCGCCAGCAGCCATTTGCTGCGCGGCGTAAACAGGCTCCGTGGTCGCCTCCATCTTGCGCGGCTCCCATCCGGGGCCACCCGAACCGCGGCCGTCTACGTGGCGGGGTCCCGGGGGTGGGGGTGTCTCGAGGGCAGCCGCGCGGCGGCGGCGAGGGGGGAGGGGTCCCGCGGTCAACGACAGCCGGCCGCGCCCGCACAGCACGCACTCGCGCGGGCCTGACTCGGCCTCGGGCCAGCCCGCCCCCGACCCGCCCCCCCCCCCGGCCCCTGACACCGCGCCCGCCCCCCAGATCAGCGCACAGCGCCCCGCGTCCCAGGGACTCTCGCGCCCCCCAAATCCGATCGCCGCCGGGCCCCGGGGACGCCTAGGGGCCGCCGGGAGTGGGGGGGGGGGTGGGGAGGACAGTGGGCACCCGCCCCGCCCCCGCCGCGATTATGGCCTCGACAAAGGGGCGGACCTCGGGCTCCCCGGACTTCCGTGGCCGGCGCCCCGCGGGCCTGCGCGGCCGCGCTTCTGGAAGCTTCGGGCGGGGGCGGGGCGCTCACCTCTCGCTGCTGCGGCCGCCGCGGCTGTGCAGGCTGAGGAGCGGCATGGTGCGGCTGGCGTGGACGGTGGCGCTGGGTTTATCCCCCTCCTTCTCTCTGGCGAAGCAGTGGCTGTTGAGGATCCGCTGCAGGGAGGATTTCACCATCCGGCCGCTGGGGTCCGAAACCAGAAAACCTCCGCTGCGCTTCTCCGCGCCGCCGCCGCTGCTCGCCGTTCGCAAAATGGCGCCGCCGCCGCCGCCCGCCTTTATAGGCGCTGTGTCCGGGCCACGCCCCCTCGCCGTCCGGAGCGCGGCCGCGCGAGGGGGCGGGGCCACGGGGGCCCCCGGAAACGCAGGCGTGCCCGCCCCTCTCGGCGTCTGATTGGCGGGAGGCCGGGGTTGGGGCGGGGCCGCCTTGGGCCCTGCCCCCGCTGCTGACGACGCTCTGCGGGCTCTCGGGGGGCGGGGCGCCGTGGCCCAGAGAACGCATTGCGCGTCCCCCCCGCTCGCGTCAGCTGGGCCTGGGGGCGGGGCACCTCGCTCAGTGCGACTTCGGGAGGCGGGAGGCTGCGTCTCCGCCCTGGTTCCCCGTTCCTCGTCCCTTCCCTCAGCGGGGCCCCTCCCCCGGCCGGCACGGGGCGACGATAGAGGCCCCCGGTATTTGCGGGAGGGGTCCCAGAGCCACCCCCCCCCCTCCGGGCAGGATTACCTGCAGGAATCACCCCGAAAGGATCGGGCCTAACGAGGGTTTTCTGCTTTCGTGTTTCACGTTTTAAGACGGCTGCAATTAGAAAGCGAAGCTTCAGGGTTAGAGACGCATTTGGCGGACTCGGACGGAGCCTTACCCTCGGGAGCTCGGATGCGGGGCGTCCCCGCGGGGAAACTCATCGTTTGACTCGTGCACCAGACCCGCCGCGGGCAGAAGTGCCACTCCCCGCGCTTAAATGCAGGAGCGCACTCTCTGCGAGCTAACTCTGGGACTTATCAGGGAAAATGCTGATGTTTGCAGGTCCTGCTTTGTTTCATGGTCTTGGGTTTCCGGCACATTTACATAGAGGCTCCGAACGAAGCGTTACGTAGCATTGAAGCCGCTCCTATTTGGTTTTTGTCTTCACAATTCCTGCCTCTCGTTTTAATTTCATTCTACTGTGTCCATTTGGGTTAGAGCCACAAACTTTTCCCCAAAGGGACCTTGAATGATTGCCAGACCAGCAGGAGCTCACTCTCCAGAGCACGTTCGCTGAACCCCTGTGTGTCTCCGAATTCCCTTCCACGCCCATCGCACTGTCTGTTATACAGTAACTCCCAAGGAAAACAATGTCCAATTTACAGCTTCCCCCCATGCGTCATCAAGACTCCCTCTAAACTGTTAAGGATTGCATGTAGTGGGCCAACCAAAGAATTTTCCTGGGAAAGAATATTTAAGCCATGACTTCGTTTAGAGTTGCAGCTCCCAGTGAAAATTAAAAGCAGGTGGATTGCTGATCGTGAACTTTCTAATCGTTTTCCATTGTTATGCAGAGACGCATGCTTTGGTTGTGAGGGCTCCCTCCCACCCACCCTGGGGTGCTGCTTCAATATTCTATTTGTAGGGTTAGTATCTTTGTTCTAACGAAGGTCCTGTTTTCTTGACGCCAGAAGAGCCCCTGAGCTTTGAAATCTTTTTTCTTCCTTTTTTTTTTTTTTTTTGGTCTCTTGATGGCTCTCCAGTGTTTTGCACTGACGAGTGATTCTGGGCCAAGAGTCCGGAATCCAGACCTGCCACTGGTCACTGGGTCACATGGTGTTTACTCCCCATGCCTGAGGCCAGAAAGTGACAGAGGTCACAGTTGAGCCTCAGCCCCATGGGTGACTGTCTTGTGCCGGGGCAGAGTCTGGGGAATAAGATTCAGCCCTCTTCAGCCCACAGGGAACCAGCAGGAGCCTCGAGAGGAGAGACCCAACACCCAGGTGGGGAGGGTCCCTTCTTCATTGACAGGTTTTGTGCCCTTGCTGGCCAAAGCACTCTTCTAATTCGGAATCCTCGTGGGTGGAAAGCTGGGGCGGGGGCTCTTAAAAAACAAGTTGCAGCACCTTGCAAAAGAGCGGAGCTTGGAGAGAAAAGGGGGTACGTGTGGGGTGGGGTAGGACAGGCCAGGGAGAGCCAGGGAGAGTAGCCGCAGGGGGCAGGGCATCCTAAGGCCTCCCAGCGCCGTGGCGGGGATATGGGAGCGGTGTCACTCACCCTCTCGGGTCTGGATCTGGGGGACAGCTCCCTCTGCATGCTGTCAGGGAGGTAGGGGCGCCCGGGATGAGGAACATGTTCATCAGCCTCACTGACTGTGGTGGGGGAGGGGACCCAGGCGCCTGCCTCCACCAAGATTGCAAACACTGAGGCCGGGTCAGAACATCCTCCCAGATCTCATCTGGCACGAAAAGGCTGGCTTGCTGTCAGATCTTGGTCACCGCCCGCGGTATTCAGGTACTGAGGCAGAAATTGATTCCCACTAGGTACAGTAGGGCCGGTCACGCCTGGGGGTGTCCCAGGCACTGGCGGGGGAGGGGGTTGAGCATACCCCCGGTCCCCACCACTCGATGCCGGGAACCCCTTCAGTTGTGACAGCCACAGATGTCCCCCGAGACACCACCCCGTGTCTCGCAAATGTCACGTTTTCCTTTCTGTCTACTCTGGGCGCACCTGCAAATGTTGTCTGTGAGGGAGGAAACTCCTCTGTCGGAAGAGCACGGTGGAGGAGAGCTCCCGATCAGCACAGGTTTTTCAAGGCAGCCCCCCACCCCGGGCTGGGCTTGCTGGGGACCAAGACGGAAATCAGACTGTGGGAGCCTGTGAGAGGCGAGGGACCCCCGGGCTGCAGGGTAGGAAAGAGGCATATCAGGGAGGGCCTCGTGGAGGTGGTGAGAGCTGAGCTGCTGGTAAGGACAGCAGAGGATGTGGTGCCTGATGGCGAGCCCAGGCTTCGTGTCCCGGTGAGATCAGTGTGGCGAGGTCCGATATCTGGGGGCGCCAGGGAATCTGAGGGTCTCACTCTGATTTTTAAAAAGGATGTGTAGGGGCGCCTGGGTGGCGCAGTCGGTTAAGCGTCCGACTTCAGCCAGGTCACGATCTCGTGGTCCGGGAGTTCGAGCCCCGCGTCGGGCTCTGGGCTGATGGCTCAGAGCCTGGAGCCTGTTTCCGATTCTGTGTCTCCCTCTCTCTCTGCCCCTCCCCCGTTCATGCTCTGTCTCTCTCTGTCCCAAAAATAAATAAATGTTGAAAAAAAAAAAATTTAAAAAAAAAAAAAAGGATGTGTATAGTTGGCTGATTAACAACCTCCCCCTCAACATCCTCGTCCTAGTTCTGGAACGTGTGAATGTGTCACCTCACCTGGTAAAAGGGGAAACAAGGCAAGGCCCCCGAGGCGGGGGTGGCCCTGGGGCCCCGGGGGGGGGGGGACCAGCCCTGCCCAGGCCTGGGCGTTAGGACTTCTGACCCCAGAGCTGTCAGAGAATCGATGTGTGTGGTTTCAAGCCCTCAGTTGGTGGTGATTTGTCACATTGGCCCCGAGGGACTCCCACTTAGAATGATGTCAAGGTTCGGTATGTGGGTCAGTGACGTGGGGCGTGTGGCCATGTAAATTCCGTCCAAACGCACGGATCTCTGGCTCATGCTGAAGCATTTCAATATCCGCAACCGACTTTGCAATAAAAACCCAGGGGGGGGCGCCTGGGTGGCTCCACTCGGTTGAGTGTCTGACTCTTGATTTCAGCTCAGGTCATGATCTCACGGTTCAAGGGTTCCAGCCCCACGGCGGGCTCTACACTGACAGTCCCGAGCCTGCTTGGGATTCTCTCTCTCCCTCTCTCTCTGCCCCTGCCCCACTCATTCTCTCTCTCCCTGCCTCTCTGTCTCCCTCTGCCTCCCTCAAAATAAATAAACTTTAAAAATAAAACAAAAAGTAAACATAGAAAAGGCTTGGGTCTCCCTTCATCAGGTCCACCTGGCCCTTTCTCCCGTCCTCACTCCCAGGAACGAGACAGCAGAAGGGTCTTGGCCCCTTGAGCAGAGAAACGGGAACTAAGCAGTCCCCAGCCATTCTGAACACGTGTCACACAGCCCGGCTGTGCGTCAGGCCCAAGGAAGGCTTCAGACGGCTGCAACCTGGCCACGAATCCACACAGGCGTCTGCGGCCGTGCGATAAAGCACAGGACACCGAACCGTGCTGGTGACATGGTGACAGGCCGGTAAACACGCGGGTTCAAACAACCGGAGGGGGCGTCGACCAAGAAACGGGTGCGGAGTTATCTCACACGGGCCAACTATGTCTTTGTCTCGTTGATGTTTTCCGATGCCCTCTTCCATATTTTACTCTGCGGTGCCCAAGTGTTTTTACAAAGGTTTCATTTTAGAAAGAAAATGATCCACAGGCTGCCACCCGAACGTAACGGTGGCACCGTTCTTGGTCCCGCCCCGTGTGGACCGCACCTCTGTTTTTACTACGCTTTATCTTCGTTTCTGTAGAATTTCTGTTGCTAAATACAAGAGCAGCCGGTGGGCGTGACTCTTGATCTCGGGGTGTTGAGTTCGAGCCCCACGCTGGACCTAGAGATTACTTAAAAAGGAATAAATACAAGAGCAGAGGAAACTAAATACATACAGGCATGTTTCTTACAGACATTTCTTTGTATATATATATATATTTTTAATTTTTTTAATGTGTATTTATTTTTGAGAGAGAGAGAGAGAGAGAGCGCGTGAGCTAGGGGCGGGGCCCCAAACCATAACATGCTCCTAAGAGAAAAGAAAGCGTAGTTTATTAAACAAGATGTTCAGATCCTCACGGATGATGCTGGTTTTTAAAAAGTGAACACGGGGGCGCCTGGGTGGCGCAGTCGGTTAAGCATCCGACTTCAGCCAGGTCACGATCTCGCGGTCCGGGAGTTCGAGCCCCGCGTCGGGCTCTGGGCTGATGGCTCAGAGCCTGGAGCCTGTTTCCGATTCTGTGTCTCCCTCTCTCTCTCTGCCCCTCCCCCGTTCATGCTCTGTCTCTCTCTGTCTCAAAAATAAATAAACATTAAAAAAAAAAATTTAAAAGTGAACACGGAAGCGACGTCACCACGGAGGGTCACGGGAACAGCGAGGAAAGAATCCTCCGATGTTGCCAGTGTCTGGGTTGGGACGGGAGTATGCTGAGCTTGCTAAACATTGTCCTCGCTGAGCTCGTCTACGTTTTCTAAATGTTCGGGCTTTGTCGTGTAATAGGAAGAATGCGCTCTGTTTGGGGGTGCGGGGGCCGCTGGCCTCAGCTATGCGGGTGGGCACCTTTGTCAGCTTTCACGGTGGCTCCTGGGGGGAACTTACTCGCTCAGGGTTTATGCTGCTGGTGACCCACTGCTCCAGTCCACCCCCCCTCAGGGTCCGTCCCGAAGGGGCTCTCGCTTTCCAACTGCAAACCCCTGGGTCCAGGTCTCAGGATGAGCCTTCGAATATGGAGAAGAGAGCCTAGAGCCCCCCAGAGCAGGGGACCCCTGCTTCTCTGCACGGTCACGTGGGGAGAAGGAAGTTTGGGGATGTAGGTGTTTCTTGCAGCTGCCGTAACTAATAACCGCAAAATGAGGGACTAAAAACAACTTCTGGGGGCAGAGTCTGGAACCCAGGCATCCGCAGGGCGCCCTCCCCCTCTCTCCCCTAGAGGTGGGGAGGGAAGGGGGAGGGTCCTTCCTGCAGCTCCTGGTGGCTCGGACATTCCACCGGTGGCCGCGTCCCTCCGTGTCTGCCCCCCCACCCCCCGCGCGTATCTACATCATCTCCTCCCCGCGCGTGTCTGTTTCCAAAGTCCCTTCTCCTTACAAGAGCCCCATCCTGAGAATGTCACAGACCGGGGGGTTTGTAAACAACAGAAATTTATTTCTCGGTTTCGGAGGCTGGGAGTCCAAGGTCCAGGCGTCGGTAGATTCGGTGTCCGGTGGGGGGATCCCATTCCTGGTTCGTGGATGGCTGTCTCCTCCCTGTGTCGTCATGTGGGGAAGGGATGGGGAGGGTTCTCTGGGGTCTCCTTCATGAGGGCATTGATCCCATCCACGGGGGCGCCAGCCTCACGACCCAATCACCACAAAGGCCCCACCTCCAAATACTGTCACCCTGGAGATTAGGTTTCAACATACAAATTGGGGGGGGGGAGACACACGCCTTCAATCTGCAGCGGACCCCAATTCCCAAGTAAGGCCACGTCCTGAGGTTCTGGGTGTTAGGACTCGAGCATGTGTTTTGGGGGGGGGGTACAGTGAACCCAGTACCGGGGTCAGAGGCGTGTCCCAAAGATCAACCTTCGTCAAGGGGCCTCATGTGAGCCGTGGGGGAAATGTGGGAACGGGTCCCGTAGGGCGAGGGCCCTCCTGACTGAGTGCAGGCATATTTCCCACAAGTGTATGACGTTTACAGCAACCATGGGAGCCCGGCTGCGTGAAAATTGATTGGGATTCCACGCGGGGGCTCTCTGAGCCCAGAGACCCCTGTCCCAAGTCCTGATGCTCCTGCTCCCATGCTGCCTCCCGGGAGACCTGTTTGCACTGGGAAATTACTATGACAACCAACGTGTGTCTGGGGTGGAACCCACTCACTAGGTTCTGTTCTGATGGCGCGATATATTCCACCGTGTTTTGGCAGTTTAAATTCAACAGGGTCTCCTCCCGGTGCCGTTGACGTCGGGGCGGGTCACTCTGGGGGCAGAGCAGCGTCCCCGGCCCCACCAGCCACAGATGTCCCCCCCCCCCCACCCACCCACACACACACACACACACGGCTCAGCATGGGGCAGAGTCACCCCGGCCGAGAACCACAGACCTACGGTTACAGAAATCGTGTCTTTTCACACATTTTAAAATATATGGCTCATCTACGGTATTTAAAAGGTTTTGGAGGCTTTCAAAATAAGCCTATGACTTTTTTACTCTGACAGTTCACGTTAGTTGCTCAGGGTTCTGTTTATCCAGACGGCTCCTGTGGAAGGTGGGGACATTTTTGTTTGTTTTTTGTTTTTTGTTTTTTTTTTTACAGGTGATGAGTCTGGTATTAAGAAAAAAAGGACTTCAGGGGCGCCTGGGTGGCGCAGTCGGTTAAGCGTCTGACTTCAGCCAGGTCACGATCTCGCGGTCCAGGGAGTTCGAGCCCCGCGTCGGGCTGATGGCTCGGAGCCTGGAGCCTGTTTCCGATTCTGTGTCTCCCTCTCTCTCTGCGCCTCCCCCGTTCATGCTCTGTCTCTCTCTGTCCCAAAAATAAATAAACGTTGAAAAAAAAAATTAAAAAAAAAAAAAGAAAAAAAGACTTCAAAGCAGGGACTCCAACAGGTATTTGCACCCCCGTGTTCATAGCAGCATGACTGCCCTCCTTCGGTGGATGAAGGACAAACACACTGTGTCCACTTACACCCCGGAGTATGACCCAGTCCCAGGAAGGAAGAACGTCCTCCCACCTGCCACCGCGTGGAGGGACCCGGAGGCCACCGTGTGCAGTGACAGGAGCCAGACACAGACGGACACGTCCCGCGTGACCCCACGCACAGGAGGTCCCGAGAGGAGTACCGTCCACAGAGATAGAGAGCCGATGGTGGGAGCCAGGGGTGGGGCAGGGGGCGGGGAGTCCGTGCTTCCCGGGGGCAGGGTCTCAGTCTGGGGAGATGGAAAGTTCTGGAGACGGGTGGCGGGGGCGGGTGCAGGACAGCGTGAGTGCCTAACGCCGCTGAGCTGTGCGCTTAGAGACGGTTACGATGGTGAATTTCAGGTTGTGTGTTTTTTACCACAATAAAAAAATCAACATATAAAAATCCACGATGAACATGATCTCGACCTTTTCTAAAGACGGGATCTGACCCCGGGCTTGACCACCCAGCACCTCTTCTCCTCTCCCTAATCGCACCCGTCGGATGCCAGCGAGCAGATACACGCGGCGGGTCCGCCACCGCGAGCAGGAGCGAGGCACCCGTCCCCGCCGCCCGGCGCACGGACCCGAACACGCGGCGCCCAGCGAGGGAACCCGACACGAGCGGCCACGCGGGGTGTGAGTCCGCGTGTGTGAAACGTCCGGAACGGGCTCATCCACGGACGGGGAGGGGGCCCGTGGGGGCCGGGGGAGGGGCGGTGACGGTTAACGGGGAGGGGGTTGCTGTTGGGGAGACAGAATGTTCTGGAGTTGGCGGTGGTAGCGCCACCGCGCCCATGGTTGTGAGCGGTGATTTCATATGGATTCCAGTTGCGGAAACAGAGGCCTCCCAGCTGGCGTCGTGCCCTCACGCCCCTGGCCCCACAGGCCCCAGGAGCAGGGGTGCAGCTGAGCCCCGCACGTAATCGGTGCTCCGCATGCCTGCTGATGGAATTCGAGGGACCCTCCCTGGGTGCTCCCGCCTCCAGGACCTCCCTTCCTGGGCTCGGGGACGGCAAACAGCTTTCCCAGGCCACCGTGGCCAGCCCAGCAGCGGCTCTGTGCTGCCACGGGGGTGGGGTCACCCTTGGGCCAATGCCCAGTCCTGCTCTGAGCGTGGGGGACACCCCAGCAGCAACCTTGTGGCCGGGCCTCCCCCCCCCCCCCCCCACTCGCTGCAGCCTGCTGAGATCATTGGCCCAGGCCACGGCCTCCAGGCACCTGTTGCTGTCTGTCTGGGGGCCACCCTCCCCGTGCTCCATCTGTCCAGCGGGCTCACTGTGGCGGCTGTGCAGTAAGTAGGGCAGGGGGCGGCCTGGGCAGAGGTGGGGGGTCCCCTGGGTCTGGGGGAGGCCATCTCGGAGGTCCGCGGGAGTCCCCAGCTCTCGTGGCGGCCCCCCTACATACCTGAGGGCACATACCTGCGGCCTGGCCTGTCGGGGCCCCTCCCCCAATGCCCTGCTCCAGCCCCAGGGAAGGGTCACTTTTCTGGCCGGAGACGTGACACAATGGTGCTGGCAGCCAGGGGCACTGGAGACCCCAAAGGCTTTGGGAAATCGGCAGGACTGGGTTCGACCACAAGCTCCCTCCGACCTCTGGCTGACGGCTGTCTCCAGAGACTCAGTTTCCTCATCTGCCCTATGGGAGCAGAGGCAGTGGGAGGAGGCAGGGGCCCCAGCATTGGGGTCAGGAAGCTCCCGGGTGGGGGGGGGTCCCTGCCCCTCCCTGCCTGTAGTGCCCAGAGTGAGGCTGGTCCTGACCGCTGCAGCGTGAGCTTCTAGATTTAGGGGTGGGGGTGGGGTGCAGCAATGGCAGACGAGGATGGTCCGGAGACCCCATGTGGACAACAGCCTGGGAGGGGCTGGCACCACGTCGGCCTGTCGCGCTGGCTTCCACGCCGGATAAAAATAGTCCCTGCTCTCAGAGAACATGAGTCGACCCTGGGGCCAAGGGTTCTGGTCTGGGCTCTGTCTCATCTCCGTGTGACCTTGGTGAGGGGTGGGTCCCAGCCCTCTCTGGGCCCCAGCAGCCTCCTTGTGCTCAGGGAGGGTGGGCTATGGGGAGGGGTCCCAAGGCAGGGGGCGGGGGCACGAGGGCAAGGCTGTCCCGCCACGCCAGCCTGAGTGTGAACTTGCCAGGTGAAGGGGGTTCCGGGCAGAGGCGCCAGTAATGGCTGAGGTGAGAGGCGGGGGCCAGTCGATTCGTGTACACGGGGCGCCCCCCAGGTCAGGCCCACAGCAGGGCCTCAGCAAGTGCAAGCCGCCTCTCGGGCAAGACGCCTTTTCTGCAGCCCTCCTCCCGCCCAACTCCGGATCCCAGGCTTCTCAGACGTCTCCATGACAACCAGGGCCTTGCAGGAGCTGGATGGGGGCCTGGGCAGCTGCCAAGCAGGCCAGGACCTCTCCACGCTGGCTGACCCCTGCCCTGACCAGCCCCCGGAGGACAGAGCTCGAGGTACCCGCAGAGGCACTGGCAGGATGGAACCCAAGCCCCTGTCTTCCCATTGAGCCGGAGGTTGACCTCCGGAGACCGGGACCTAGACTCCCACGTTGGACTGGTTTAAACTATGCTCCCTGTTTCCGGCCTCTGTCCGTTAGTGCCTTGGGGATCTATAAAGAGCCCCAGAAACATAAGCGCTGGGCCCCGCGGGTCAGGAGTCAAATCCCCGCTTGCCCGCAAAGTGCTGTGTGCCTCTGGGCCCCACAGTGCCTGCTGTGAGCCTGTTTCCTTTCTAATCTGTGAACTGGGAGCCATCACCCACCCTTAGCCCTGCAGAGCCCAGCAGAGGGTGGGATGGGCCCGGGGGTCTCACGACCTTGACTCTCTCTCTTTTCCTATTACAGCAACACCGAGGCCGGCCGACTCTAGCAGCTGGTCCCATGTGAGCAGCCGGGGCCCCCGGGGTTTCGACCTACGATGCCCCTGCAGCCAGCGATACGCTGGCCAAGGGGGTGGCTTTCTACACTCCGTGGGAAGGGTGTGGGCTCCCTTAGGGGAAAGAGACAAAGGAAACACCCCAGGCGACTGGTGACTCCTCATAGGATTCTCAAGAGCCGGCAGCAGAGGGCAGCCCCACAGGCAATGTGGACGCCAGGCCCAAGAAGACAGAAAAGGAGCCTGTGACCAAAGTGGCCCTAGGAGCTGGGAAAGAGAGGCTGAAAGTTGGAGCAAGTAGGCTTGCAGAAGGCAGGGGTGAGGTGGGGGCGTGGGTGCGGCCCAGCAGGGCGTCAGATCCTGGGCTGCTGGGGCTTTGGATGCAGGGGGAAGGGAACGGGGCGCAGTGGGGCTGCTGGCTGGGTTCTGTCCCGGGTGTCACCAGCGGTCACTAAAAGGGCTTGGGACCCTCTGCTAAAGCATAACACAACCTCAGCCTCGGTTAATTACCTTCTAGATTATTCTCCCCATCCCAGGGAAGCTCCGAGGCAGGCATGCAGGGCCGCGTGACCAGGCAGGGAGGAGCTGAGATCAGGGCCCAGGTCTGCCCCGTGGGGCTGTGCCCAGCCCAGCACTTGCTCCCGCAGCTCCCCGGAGCCCCGCCCGCAAGAAGGCGCAGGCCGCCCCGCCCCCGCAGCGGCCACCGCCGCCCCCGGCCCCGGCCCTGAGCGAGGAGCTGCCCTGGGGAGACCTGTCGCTCAACAAGTGCCTGGTGCTCGCCTCACTCCTGGCGATGCTGGGTTCGGCCTTCCAGCTGTGCCGCGGTGAGCCTGCGCCCTCCCGGGTGGGGTCTTGAATACCCGCCCCCGCCTCCCCGGGCTGGTCCCCTTCCCCCTCCCCCCGCCCCCGCCACGGTGTGGACCTCAGAGGAGTGCTCCTCCCCCCACTGCCCCGCCTGGTGCAGGCACACTGCTCAGCGACTGACCTTGGGCGCCCTCAGGGCGGGGCCTCCTCCCCCACCCCCACCCCCACCCCCACCCCCACTCCCACTGGGTACCTGACCCTGGGCCCTTCCTCTCCCCGCGTCGGATTTTGGCGCTCTTCCCCCCTCGGTGAACAGGTCCTCACCCACCTCGGGCCCTGCCCCTCCCCCCGCCCAGGACTGGCCCCGTGAGCCCCCTTTCTAGCGTGTGCGCTCCGGGCAGCTCTTGTGGCCCTTTTGCACCTGGAATGAGGGAGACTGGGAGGGAAGGGGGCGCCCCAGCAGTGAGACCCTGGAGCCTTCCCTTCGGAAGGCTCGGAGAGGGGAGGGGGGAGGGCTTCAGCGGGGGGGACGCGGGTGGAGGGCGCGGTGTGCGCCGTGGCCTGGGCTGACACCCCTCCCCTCCAAGATGCTGTGGCGGGGGAGGCAGGTACCCCTGCACCTGTCCCCGAGCCGTGGGTACCGCCCAGGTCGGCACCGGAGCCAGCGTCGCCCCGGCCCCCGCCCCCGGTAAGCGCCTCCTTGAAGTGACCGCGGGCGGTGGGGGGAGGGGCCTGGGCCGGCAGGGGAGGCGTGCGCTGACCCCACCGTCTCACACCGCCGGCGTGGCAGCCGAAGCCCGAGGCCTGGGTCCCCCCATCGGGACCGCCCGCCCCCCAGGTGGAGGCGGAGGAGAAGGCCGAGGTTCCTGGGAGCCGGGAGGCTGCAGAGAAGGCTGCTGGGGAAGAGCGCGCGCCCGAGGAGACGCCTCGGAAGGAGGAGAGGCCTCGGAGGGAGAGGCCGCCGAAGGAGCAGAGGCCGCCGAAGGAGCAGAGGCCGCCGAAGGAGAGGCCGCGGAGGGAGGAGAGGGCTCGGAAGCAGGAGAAGCCACGGGCCGCCAGGGAGCCCCGAGGAGCCCTACCGCGGCGCTGGGAGGCAGGCGAAGGGGGCCGTCGGCCTTGGACGCAGGACTCTGGAGACCCCGGGCGCAGGAAGAGGCAGGCCTGGGGCTCCCCGCGGCGCCCGGACGGGGACCGGCCTCCGGGCCGCCAGAAGCAGCGGGCTGGCAAGGGGCGGGACTGAGCCAGGCCTCGGTACTGTGATACACAGTCCAGGGACCCCCGCTCGGTGGCCCCCGCGGTTCAGTGAAATAAATTGAGTGCTGCAGCCCCCGGGCCGCCTGCTCTTTTGAGCCTCGACGCCGGGACCTCCCTGGGCCCGAATGGCGGAGATGGTAGCTCTAAGGGGAGATGGGGGGGGGGGGGGGTGGAGAGGGCGCCGGCCAGGCAGCGACCCGACCCCGCCCCGCCCCTCCTGCCAGGGCAGAGCTGGCCGGGAGGAGGCCCCCCCGCCGGTCCCCAGCGCGCGCGCGCGCGCGCGCACACACACACACACACGTCAGCCTGTGCTTGCTGGTCTTTATTGGGGCGATGATGGGGGTCCGAATAAATACGGGCGGGGACGCCACTCGGGGGGCACGGTGCGGGGCTCACCGGCAGCCGCACTCGGTGGCCACCATGTTGGGCACGTGGTGCGCGCTGATGCGCTCCTCCGACAGGCTGATGAGGAGCTTGCCCGCGTAGGCCGTGGGCACGCAGCAGGGCGGGCGCGCCAGGGCGGCGCCGCGGGCCTGCATCTTGAGCAGCAGCACCACGTGGTTGCCGTAGCGCGGGTTGCGGTCGGACTGCGGCCAGCCGCACGCGCCCTGGCAGTTGTTGGCCTGGTACGTCTCCGGGATGAGCACGGAGCGCTCGGCGCGCAGGTCCACGCTCAGCTCGCGCAGCGCGCACGGCCCGTCGGCCGCCCCGGCCCCCGCGCTGCGCTGTGCCCGCGCCGGTCCGCCCTGCTCGCGCCCGCGCCACTCCGCGCGCAGACCCTGCAGCGCCTTGAGCAGCAGCAGCGCGCGCAGCGGGCCGCCCGGGCCGCCGGGGGGGGCCCCCGGGTCCCCCGAGTCCCCCGAATCCCCGGGGCACAGCGCGAGCAGGCGCGCCAGCAGCGGCGTGGCGGCCGGCGGCAGCCCCGGGAGCCCTCGCAGCTCGGCGGCCGCGGCCTGCAGCTCGGCGGCCACGCGACGCGCTAGGCCGGCGGCCCAGGGCGCGGACGCCGGGCCGCGCGGCGGCGCGGGGTCCCCGGCGGCGGCGGCGGCGGCGGCGGTGGGCGTGGCGGGTGGCAGCAGAAGCAGCAGCAGCGGCTCGTCGCCGCCGTTGAGCAGGCGCTCCTGCGCCGCGGGGTCCGACAGGTTGACCAGGCCCTGCGGGAAGCCGGCCAGCGCGCCGGGGTCCAGGGCCAGGCGCGCCGGCGAGGCCTGGGCCGGGGGCCCCCGCAGCGCGCGCACCAGGCGCGTGAGCGTCTCCAGGAAGGGGTCGGCGCTGGACCGTGGCTCCTCAGGCGCCTGCTCCTGGGAGGGCCTGGAAGGCGGAGTTGGGCGGTAGGGGCAGGTGCAGGGTTCCCCTCCCGACACCCCCAACGTGGGCCTGCGCACACCTGGGCGGCGGGAGAGGCACTTGGTCCAGCAGGCCACGCGCGGGCAGCGGTGCAGGCGCGGGCCCCGGCAGCAGGAGCAGCGCCGGGGTCATGCGTGTGAAGCAGCGGGGGTCGGGGCCGAACAGCAGCTCCTGCAGCTGGGCGGTGCTCAGGGGCGCACCTGCGTGGCGGAGCACGGGGGCCTGGCTGAGCGGGGGCGGAGGACCGCGGGCCGCCCACCCTTACCCGGTCCCTCTCTTGGAGAGCCTACCGTCTCTGCGGGGTTGCAGGGTCAGGGTGAGCCCGGGGCTGCGCCAGGCCCCTTCTGGGTGGTCCACCGCCAGCACCAGGTAGCGGGTGTCCCGGGACTGACAGAGGCTCTGTGGAGACGGGGGCTCAGCCTAGCCAGGTGGGGGGGGGGGGGCGAGGACACCAGCCCTGCTCTGCCCATTGCCCTTGACACCCCCCTTCAAGGTTCCAACCAGCGGACTTGGAACCTTTCTGTTCAGCACAGTTAAAAAACCCCATTCCCCCTCCTCTGTTGGGGGAGGGCTCCTGGAGGCCCCAGAACTAACCGCCTTCAACACCCCGGTACCTGGGTGCCTGGCAGCCCAGCCCCTGTGACCGTGACCTCGGGGCCAGGGCCGGGGTACAGCACCAGCATCGCCAGCTCTAGGGGACCGGCCCCTCCAGGCGGGGGCTCCTGGAACTTCAGTGAGGGTGTCGGCTCCCATGTCACTGTGGCCAGGAGGGACAAATAGGGAAGGGGCAACACCTGAGTCACCGAGGCCCCAGCACCTCCCCGAAGCCCGTCTTGCAGTCCTGCAGGGAGAGCCCCCACCCGTACCGGGAGAGGCTTGACGCCCAGACATCGGGTGCAGGGCCTTGCCCCAATGCGAGGAGCCTGGAGCACCCCATGGGGTCTCTGTCTGGGGCTCTCCTTAGCGGGGGAGCCCATAGGGTCCCCTGGGAAACCATTTCCTCCAGCAGCGTCCGGGAACAGGCCGCACACTAACCACCCTTGGAGGAGGGGTGTGGGCGGAGCATGGCTCTGCCCGGACTCCCTTCTGCTCCTTCGTGGGGTGGGGGGGGCGGCAAACACCTCCCAGGAGGGCTGCAGGAGGGGTGGGCTTGGAAGCAAAGCATCGGGGGGTTTGCAGCCCCCAGACACGAAGGGCCCCCACTTCCTGGGCCCTCAGCCTCAGCCTTCCCCGGAGGCCAAGATGCGTCTAGAGTTGGGCTCCGGCAGGACCCGGTCTGGAAAGAGTGGTGGCAGCGTGGCACCCCCCCAGGCCGTGGCCCCCTCCCTACGTACCTTCCTCCAGGTGCAGCACCACCAGCCGCCGCCCCCCGGGCTCCCCCAGCCACGCCTGCAGCTGCCGCAGAGAGAACGGGGCGGCCTGCCTGTCCCTGGGGGTGCAAACTCCGAAGGTGGCCAGGCCGTGGGGACCCCAGCGGGCCCGCCGCACAGCCTCGAGGAAGGCGTGCTCGTAGCCTCTCAGCGCCCCCACCACCCGAAGCGGGGAGCCGCTCCCGTTACCACCCCTGTCCAGCGTCACCAGGCACAGGGGGTCTTGGGGACTGCCCGGGGGCTGCCAGTCCCAATCCGGGTGGAAGATGAGACCCCCGGTGCCTGTGGCTGGCCCTCCAGGCAGGGCCGGGGTGCTGGAGACCTCTTCCCCAGGGTCCCCGGCCATCAGCAGAGCCCCCATCACCGACAGCACCAGGGCCGGCGGAGAGAGCAGACCAGGCATCCTGGCTGCTGTGAGGGGCCGTGTGGCTCTGGCTTATATGGAGGAGACCGGGATGTTTGTGCAGGAGCAAAGCCCCTATCTCCTTCTGGGGTGTGACCTTGGGGGCCAACGTCTGGTGCCCCGCCGTGGGCCTGGGCAGGCAGAGGAGCCTCTCAAAGCCTCTTCTGTTCCAGCCTGACCGCCTATCTTCCTACCCGTGATACAGAGTGCCGCCCGTGCCCAGTTGGTCCAACGACTGTCCTTGATGAGGTTTTCCCCCTCTGCAGGAGGGAGTGGGAACCAGACCGGCGATCAACAGCTCTGGAATGGGGGCAGGGGGGCAGGCGCCCTGGAGGCCTCCGGCACCCGGCTCTGATGGGGACCGGAGATCTTGGTGTTCAGACCGCTGGGTGCACGTGGGCTTGGCCAGAGGGTGGTCTCCCAGCGAAGCTGGGGCTCCCCAAGTGCTCGCTCACACTGCCTCTTGGCACCCTGGAGCTGCAGAAGCACAGCCATTTGGCTGGAGACCCCAAGGAGGGTGAGCGGCCGCAGAAGAGAGCCCAGACCCGCTGCTGACTGCCTGGGTCTGTCCTTCACCCACCGGCATCCTGGGAGGACACAGGGACACCGAGGCCCCAACCCCAAGCTCCCCACATATACGGTGGGGGTGCACGTGAGTGTTCGCCAGCAGCGAGTGAAGCTACCACACCTACTGACCCACAGAGCCTCCCCCCCCCGCCCCGTTCCCCCACACAGCAGGTCACTTCGGGCATCAGGGGAGACCGTTTAATGACCGTCGGGGACATGGCACAACCCTGCACAAAAGCACACAGCTTGGAGAGAAACAGGACAAGACAGAGAACTGGCCTGGAGAAGGGGCAGCTTTTTAGTTGGCTGGGGGAGGGGGCGGAATGTTCCCAGGGCCCTCGGAGGGCAGCGGGGGCCTCAGCATCGGAGGCATGGGAGTTGGGGGGTGCACCCCGGGATTTGAGGGGTGAACTCCAGGAGGCTGGGGGTGAACCCCAGGAGCTGGAGGATGGACCCCAGGAGCAGATGGGTGGACCCCAGGAGGTGGGGGGTGAACCCCGGGAGGCTGGGGGTGGATCCCTGGGGCTGGGGGGTGGACCCCAGGAGCTGGAGGGTGGACCCCAGGGGCCTGGGGGTGAACCGCGGGAGCTGCGGGGTGCACCCCCGGAGCTTGGGGGTGAACTGCAGGAGCTGGAGGGTGGACCCCTGGGGCCTGGGGGTGAACCCCAGCAGATGGGGGAGGGTGGACACCCGGGGCAGGGGGGTGGACCCCTGGGGCGGGAGGGTGGACGCCCGGAGCAGGGGGGTGAACCCCAGATGCTGGGGGGTGCACCACTGGTGTCGGGGGGTGGACCCCGGGAGCCGGGGGGTGGACTCCTGGTGCCGGGGGGTGGACCCCAGATGTTGGGGGGTGGACCCCAGGAGCTGGTGGGGGCAGCTGGGGAGGGCCCGGAGGCCCGGAGGGTGCAGGCCCGCTGGGCGGCATGGGCGGAAGGGGCAGGCCTCCTGGCGGTGGCGGGGGCAGAGACTCTGGCAGCGGTGGCCGGGGGGGCAGACCGTTCATCAGGGGGGGCGGGGGGCGCTTCACCCCGGGGGGCCCAGCAGGGAGGCTTGGCGGGGCTGGAGGCTTCTCCATCTTGAAGTGGAACTGGAGGAAAAACTGGAGAAGACGGAGGGGGCTGAGCGGCGGTCCGGAGGGGACAGGCCGGCCGGGGCAGATGCCCAAGGCCCCACGAGCGCCTGGACCCAGACCGACTCACTCACCTGCTTTGTTTCCCGATTCCAGTGAGTCCAGAACTTGCCCTCGGCCTTGTCGATCTCCCTGCTTGGCACCTGTGTGGGGAGGGGGGTGGAGCGGGGCCTTGAGGACCACGCCGGATCTGGGGTGGCGGCGGCTGATGTCCCAGCCCGGCTACCTAGCAGCCCTGGGGCCCCGGGGAAAGGCTGTGCTCTTTGCCCGGGACGGGGTTACGGGTCCCCAAACAGCCTGGCCACACAAGGGTGTCTTCCCACCAGGGTCACGTCAGGCTCTCTGCCCTTTGGTGGGGACCCACCTCTGGATGCCCAGCCCCCGGCTGTCGGTTCACACAGCTCCCCCGCCTTCCAGAGGCTGCGACCCACTGGGGGATGGCTGCTGGGGGACCCCGTGGGTGCTACCTTGAAGGCGATGGTCTCGTAGGGCTCGGCGGCCATCAGGAGGTACTGCCAGCGCCGGTCCGGAGGCTCGATCCTCTGCTCGTAGGCGGACATAAAGCGGTGGCGGGGCATGACGCCCTCGGCGATCTCGGGGTAGTCGATCTGGGGGGGGGAGGGGAAGGCAGGTGGCAGCGCCGCCGTTCAAGGGACCCCCTCCCGCCCCCAGTTGGGCTCCGGCTGCCCCTACCTGGAAGAGGAGACTCTGCTGGCCCATCTCCGTGTCCCTCTGCTTGGTCACTGCAACACACGAAGGGATCAGGTCCAGGCCAGCTTGTGCTCCCGGAGACTAAGGGACCACGGGTGTGGACGAACGCCACCCGCGAACGGGAGGGCAGGACGCTGGGGCCCATCGTCTGGCTGGTGAACCAGGGCTACGTGTAGCTGGGACGGCTACCGCCCAGGACCGTGGGGTCCCTGCCTGAGGTCACAGAGTCAGGGGTGCGCGTGGGCAGGACGCGGGCCCTGTGGCCCTCACCTCGAGGCCTGGGACGACACTCCACGGAATCTGAAGCGGGGGCACGCTGTGCACACACAGCAAGCGGGGTCTGTGCCCCTGCTTCTGGGAGGACGCCCTTCACGTTAGAGCCCTGCAGCCAGGCCTCCAGTGGCCCTGTTCTCACTTGCAGACCGCTCTCCATACAGCTCTGGAACATGTCGTGCTCCCCCCCCCCACCAAGCCCTCCAGCGTCTCCCCAAGACACTCAGGACAGAGACCAGGTGGCCTACCATGGCCCAAAGGCCTTTGGTGGCCTCCACCTGCCCCCCCACCCCCTCAGATCCTGTCATCCCAGCCACAGCTTATCAAGCAGACCTGCCCCAGGACCTTTGCGCTGCTGTGTCGGGCTCGGAGTGCCAGTCATGCACAGATGTCACTACCTTTAGTTAGAACAGCTGCCTGGTAACGTTTTCTTTCTAACTCCCGGAAACGTAGTCCTCTATATTCCAGTGGAGCCACTTAACCTACTTTCTGGCAGGTGATCCAAGAACCCTCCTCTCTGCCGTCAGTTCCATTAAATAAGTGGTCTCTTACACAGACCTTCACCCTCTCCTCCTTCAGGCTGAAGCACCAACACCCTGTCCCAAGGTCAAGGAAAGGGCCCCCCCCCCCATGGTCACTCATGTCCCCCAACAGCACAGTAAAGAACCACCTGCTCCCAAGACACGGGGACACGGGGCCCGAGAAGCCGTGACACTCTGTTACGGCTGTTTGGGAAAGGGGGGGGCGCTGGTCCCAGCCTAGCCCTTCCGATGGGAAACAGGAGAGGCACGGACAAGTGGGGGTCTCCGCAGCAAAGGGCCAGAGAACAGCAGCTTCTGTGTGGCTCAAGGACAGGGCTGGGGGTCACAGGGCTGCGGGCCAGACCGCTCCCAGACAGAATTACCTTTGTAGCCCGGGCGGCCGATCTTCACAAACTTCTTCACCTCCACCTTGACCTTCTCTGGCGCCGGCTGGGCGGGGGCCTCTTTGGCCTCCTTGGCGGCTCGCCGGGCCCTGCAGGCGGGACAGAGACGGCACTGTGGCCCCCCACACGGGCCGCCAAGGCCACAGGCCCAGGTGCTGGGAGCTGTCCAACCCTCACAGCGACCTTGGGAGTTTGAGAGGCCAGGGGCATGGGGGTGGGGGTGCTGGTTGGGGGTCCCAGGGTTCACACGCAGTGGGGCTGGGACAGGCTTGGGGCACCTCCGTCCCCATTGCATTTTGTGCTGCCCCTCACCAGGAGGTCTTCTGTGACCCTCACCTCTCTCCCTGCGTTACAGAAGCCCCAGGCTGCAGCACGATCAGCTTGACCGCTGGGGAAAGAGCACCTCCCGCCCCTCCTCGCGCCCACCCTCTGCTCGGCCCCGAGGCCCGGGAGACCCCGTGAAGCAGCTCCTGGAGGGGCTGGACCCCGGGCGCCGGAAGGGGGCCCAGGTACTCACAAGTTGGTCTGATGCTTCTTCCCCTGGGTGTGCGCCAGGTAACTCCCCTGCAGCGGGAAAAGCACACGGTGGTTCGAGACCAGGTGAGAGAGGGCGGGGAGGGCAGAGAGGAGCCGGCCTCTGTCCACAGGCCCTGCCTCGAGGCGGGCGCTGGGTGGCTGCCGGACGGACAAGCTCCGGCACGTTCGCACGAAGCGGAGCAACGCCGAGCCGGAGAAGGCGTCTGCGAGCGCCCGCTGTCACGGCGCATGGGGCTCGGGAAGGCTCGCCGCCCACCGCCGCGGGGGGTGATCAGTGGGCCCGGCTGCACGGTGGAGGCCGGTACCCCCCAAGTGACGTGCCCCGTGACCGCCGGGGTCCGACCTGACGACAGCCCAGGGGACCTCTCCACACGGAGCGGGGCGAACTCCCCGTTTCTCGATCGCCAGGGGAGCACTGGTGGCGTCTGGGGAAGTTTGTGGTGGTCGTGACCGGGGCGGTCCTGGCATCGAGCGGGTGGGGGACGCGGCTCAGCACCCCCCGAGAACGACCCGACTCCTCTGTCAGCATTGCCGAGGGGGACAGACCACGTGACTTGGCACCACTTGTGACCGCAAACAACCCGAACGCTCAACAACGGGAAAGGGGAAAGCCGGATCTACTCGCTCCGGAGCGGATCTGCGCACCGTGCGCACGCGGCGGACCACGACCTCCCATCACTGAAAGAGCCCAGTTGGAGCCACACCGACGAGATCCCAAAAACCGGATCTAGAACTCCCGGGCACGGGCCTGGCCCAGGGCCGACGGCGCGCTCCCGCAGTAACGGTAGCAGCGGGGGTTACGGCGCAGCGGGGGGACGGGGGGGGGGGGAACGCAGACCGGGGACGGGGTGCTTGGCCTGCGCCCAGAGCACGCAGGGTCTCCCCTAAAGGACGTGCCCGAGAGCGCAGTCTGCTGAGGTAGCAGGCCCGAGCCCCTCCACCCTCGGGAGGGCTCTGAACGATGTCCCGGAACTACGAAGGGGGCAGCGCTGCCGGGCCAGGTGGCGGGGGACCCCGACGCGCAGCAGCAGAATCCACCCCAGAGCCGAGAACACACCTCGTTGTTGTGCAGGGTCAGGCACAGCTTGCACTCGTAGGAGCCCAGGTGGTTCTTCATGAAGTAAGGGTCCTGGGGAGGGAAACATCCGTCAGCGGCGACCGTGGCCCCGCACGCGCCGCGAAGAGCCAGAGCCTGGTCTTTGTCCAAGCAGCAGAGACGGCTGCTTTCCCTCGGGCAGGCATTCGAGGACAGGGGGCTGGGAGGAGCCCGTGGCCCAGGCTCCGCGGGGCCCTCCTGAGGCAGCACTGCGGCCCCCCCCCCCCCCCGGATCCCGTGGACACAGGCCGCTCGGCAGGGCTGGGGGCCCACGATACTGGTTCTCCACCCCGCCCCAGTGGCGGTTCCAGGTCTGGAAGGAAGCAGAGCCAGGACGGCATGGCTGGGCGCCCGCCTCCCAGGCCAGGCCAGGCCAGGCCAGGGGCCCGTCGCTAACCTCGCCGGCTTTGCTAAGCTCTGCGGCACAAGCCAGACACCAGAACAAAAGCAAACACCTCAACAAAGGTCCGTGGAGACCCTGGTCTCTGCACGCGGGGTTCCCAGGCCAGCCACGCAGCCTTCCACGAATAGGGGCGGCGGCACAGACCCACGGGGGTTCAAATCCTAACTCGCTGTCCCGTGACTGTGTCGTCGTTGGCCGTGACGGTTCTCCCTCATCTCCTTGGGAAAATGGGGACGGGAACAGAGCTGACCTCACAGGTGAGGCCTGGCACAGGGTGAGAGCTCTCGTCTCAGAGGAGTTTGAAGTCTAAGGGGCACCATGCGTGGACCCAGGGCACACTAGGGGACGTCTGGGGACACTGGAGTTTGTCACAGTTGGGGTGATCCTGGCACTGAGTGGGTGGGGGCCGGGATGCTGCTGGGCTGCCAACAGCACCCAGGATGCCCTGGCCCTAAATGTCCGCAGTGCCGACGGGCAAATCCCGGTCTACCGATAGCTCTGAACCGCCAAATAAAACATTGCCCATCACTGCTCATGGCCGGAACGTCAATCCACACGACGCTGTCTTAGTCCTCGCCTCTGGTCAGTCAGTCACACAAAAAGCTCACGCGATAACCCCCCTCCCCCCCTCTGAACAGCAGGCGGTCTCTGGGGTGGACAGCTGGAGCTGCTCTAGGTCAAGTTCCCTCGATTACAGACCGGGACCCGAGGCCCAGAGTGCTGGGCAGCGGGGCGAAGGGCACCAGGTGCGGGTGTACTGAATGTGGCTCCATTGACAGAAGGCAGAGCGAGGGAACACGGGACAGAGGGGGCTTCCTGCCCTCGGTTCAACCCACCTTGTTGATGTCAATGGTCTCCAGGGCCAGCTGCCGGAGGCGCTCCCTGCGGTCTCGGTTGCTCTCTGAGGAGGAGGCCACGCCTCCACTCCCCGTCTTACCCCCAGGGCGATGCTGGAAGTCCATGGTGATGGCCTTGGGACTTTACCAGACCCCGGAGAAACCTGCAAGGACAAAGGAGAGGCTGTGACAGTGCAGGGCACAGCAGGGGACAGGGCAGGAGAGACACCCCCCCCCACCCTCTACAGTCTCCCATCCCTCCCCCTGCCCCCCACCCCATAGTCTCCCACCCCCCCCCAACTCCTGATGGGGACAAGCCTCATCGCCCCCCACCCCCGCCAATCTTCAGGTAGGCTGAGGGCCCAGAATGGCCCAGGCACGCACAAACCAGGAACAGGATAAACAGGATGCCTGGCCCTGGGGGAGGCCTGGACAGGAAGCCCCCGGAAGCCCGAAAGGTGTAAAGGCTCCGAGACCCAAAAGGGCAACGAGGAAGGAACGGCCAAGCCACCTGCTTCAGGAAGCCTTCCCGGACCTTGGCCCGAAGTCTCTGTGTCTGCTCGCTTCTCCGGAGTCCTGTAGCTCAGCCGAAAACCTGCTGGAGAGGAGGCAGAGCGTCTACCTGTTCCTCCTAACGCACAAGGGACGTTCCAGACCTGACTGTGGCCCAGGAGGGCTCCCCTGAGCCCTCGATACCCTGTTCCACTCCCTGCCACAGTGCCTCCCACGTTCATCCAGACTCGGCTCAAACCCAACCCCCAGGCACCTCTCTCTCGTCTCTGAACACTCTCCCTCTTGACTGGTCAGTATCAGCCCCGCTGGCTTAAACCCACACTATCTTGTCTCTGCAGAAGTGAGCTCACAGGGACAGGCCCAGCAGTGAACACGACCGCACAAAGACGCCCCCATTCTAATCCCCAAAACAGTAAACGTGGAACCACATATGGCAAAAAGGACCTTGCAGGCGGGATCGATTCAAGGTCCCCAAGTGGGGGAGACCCTGGGTTCCCCAGGGGCCCAGTGTCCTCACAAGGGAGGCAGAGGGTCGGAGGCAGAGAGCCGGGCAGACCCTGTGCTGCCGGCCGCGAGGATGAGGAGGGGCCACAGGCCGAGGACGCGGTGCCTCTGGAAGCCGGAAAAAGGGGGAGACGGGGCTCCCTGGGGCCCCTAGAGGGAGCACAGCCCTCCATTCTATACGTCTGATTTCCAGAACCGCACAGTAGTAAGTCTGTAGCCCTTAAACCACTGACTTGGTGGTGATTTGCTATAGTGGCCACACGCAAGGAACACAGGGGGTACAGACCAGCTGTGCTGTGGACCTTGGAGTCACCCTGTAACTCTAGAGGAACCTCGACCTCTCCCTGGCCCGGTTCTTATCCTCTGGATGACCCGGGAACCAGCAACGCGACCTTCCGGATGGCTGCCGACTCAGGGCAGTTATACGGGTCACAGGGTCAGACCCTGTATTACAGAAGGACGCCTGGAGCCTCCCACTTGGAAACGTTGTCAGGCCAAGTGCGGAGGCCAAGCACCGCCAACTATCCCAATCGCTCCATCACACGGCACTTGGTCCTGAGAAGAGGGCACAACGCCAGGAGCACCCCCCGCCAGGGAGGCAAGCGCATCGGCCCACGGAACCCCCGCTGCCTCGCCACCTGTGCCGTTTGCGGCGAGCCCAGGGAAAGCTGCACCCCAACCCTCCCAGGGGGGATCCCCGTGGTCCTGGCTGCCAGACCTGGTCACAGGCTCCGCGGGGGAGGCCCTGCCAGGGGCTGAGCTGTGCCGGCATCTGCCGTGAAGCGCCCGCTGTGCCTTGGGAGACTCCAGCATTTCTGGGGGAAGTGGTGAGAAACTCCTGGGGTCAGGGGGGGAGGGGGGAGCACAGAGGGACACGACTGGCCCTCGCTGCTGCCCGCAGCACGGCCGGGGCTGGGGAGGTCTCTCCCATAGGTCTTGAGTGACTTACGGGCCTCCGTGAGGAGCCTCCCACCTTCTCAAGGACATTACGGGAGAGCGTTCACCCAAACAATGAAATGGGGTGCCTGTGGGGGGGCGTGTGCCGATCAAGTGAGCAGCAGCTGACAGCAGATGAAAACGTGCTCAACGTCACTGTCCCCAGGGAACCGCAAATCAGAACCACACGGACGCACTGCCTCCCGCCCATCAGGATGGCTGTTGCCAGAAACAGAAAACAAAGGCAACTCTCCGGAGTCAGGGCCGGACTCAGGAGGAAGCGGTGTCCCCCCGTCTGCAGAGGAGAGGACGACACAAGCTCAAGGCCCAGGACACAGCTTGTGCTGATGCCTTGTTTCCCGTCATGTGTTACGTGGGGGACGCTTCCAGAACACTCCACGGACCCAGTGGGAGCAAAGAGCTGCCCAAGTGACTCGGAAGGCAACGTTTTAACAAAGCCAAGGGTTCCCACAAGTTTGGTGATGAGCCCGGTTCCTTCTTAATGGCGAGATAAGGCCCTCGAATGCTAGAGGCCGGCTGGGGAGTGTGCCCCGCGGGTGTCAGCTCAGGGAAACCCGACTCAGATACTGAACTGGTCGCCACGTCAGAGGGAAACCAGCGACCACTAGAGACCCAAACCGCTGGTTCCTAGCAGCGCACTGCACACGTCATCCCTGTCCCTGCCTCCATCCCCAAGAGATCTCGTGCCCAGGGGCCTCGACAGACTGCTCGCACAGACCGGAGTTTCATCGTCAGAAGGACTGGAACGAAGGGACACTGCACTTGGGCTGGCACTGTGGGGGAGAGTCCAGGAGAGGAGGGAGGGCCAGGCCGAAAAGAGGGAATCCCATCAAAACCTGCCCACCAAAGAGCAGGCAGCCTGCCCTTCCCCCACGCCTTGCCCAGCAGGGCCAGCTGGAGGCCCCCAGCAAGAGCACCAGAGACCAGCTCCTGGGACTCTGGCCGCTGGGGTCTCGCACGCCCCGGAGAGAACACCAGCGCCTTCCCAGGCTGGCCGGGCAGTGAGACTCACTAAGTGAAGCTGGCAATTCAAACATAACCAGATATGAAAAACCCCATGTATCAAGAAAGGAAGGAAAGGAAAAGGAAAAGGAAAAGGAAAAGGAAATGAAGAAAGGAAGAAGAGAAAGAAAGAAACCTGAGGGAAACCTCCCCAGATGACGGCAGCGTCCTCCTTGGTTACCGGACAGGGCGCTACACCACGAAAGCAGTGCAACCCGCCAAAAGTTAGCAAGGCGAATTAAAACCAGAAGGGAACTTCAGAAACACGGAACGATCCAAACAAAACACAGAACACGAGAGCTTGGAAGCACGAATTAAGCAAGCCTTTTACAAAAGGGAATAAAAGAGGGGGAAATGGGTCAAATTTCAGAGCAATAATAGAAAGCAGCACGGGAAGCCCTACCAGAGAGAGAAACAATATCCCAGGGCTGAGGGAATCTGACAGTTCAGAGAGAAACAAACAAACAAAAACCCATCAATGAAAACAATCGTGAAACTCTACACAACCAAGGAAAACCTCCAGTTTCTATCAAAGGAAGAAAACAGAAACAAAAGGTCAGACACCAAAGGAGAATCAGACCAGAGAGATAAGCAACATTTTCTCAGTCTCGAGATGAATTTTCAACCTAGACTTTTACACTCCAATTTCCAACCGCGAGGGTAAGGAAATAACCAAGGACTCAAAATCAATTCCTTTGAAAGCTATCTGGAGATGCATCCCGACACAACGAAGGAAAACAAACAGATGATCCGACTGAAAACAGAAGCCAACTCAGGAGAACACGCACAGAAAGTTCTAGACAGCTGCTCCGCTGCAGGGGACAGAAGCAGGCACGTGCCAGCCTCTGAGGGGATGCTTCTGTGCTGGGGGTGGAGGTGGGTGAGGGACGAGGAAACAATTTGTTAAAACCCAGGGAAAAATACAATCAATACGTGTTGAGATGTTGGGAGCTTCGAGGAAAAAACTTAACAGGTCAAGAAAACCAGGCTAACAGGAAAAATGCAAAAGTTAGGGGCTTTTTTTGGGGGGGGGGGAAGGGAGAACAATGGAAGAAAAGCACACAAGTGACCCCGATAATTGCCTTCGCAGCGGAGAATACTTTCAGCCTCAGGAAACAGGTCTAACGATGTCGCTAAAACTGCAGAAAACGCATTCAGAGAGCGGAAGGGGAAGCTGCCGTGGGTGGGCGGGAGGCAGAAAACAAGACCCACCAATCATCAGAGAAGTCATCAGGTCAGGCCCCAAACCCACACGGCCAGAGAGACCCGCTCCTTACAAAAGCAAGGGCTCGCTTTACGGAGAGGGAGGCGGCCTCCGGGGCCCAACGAGGGAGCGGGAAGCTAGCAAGCGGATGATCAGCGCCAGCTCCTCTCGGCCAGGGAAAGCAGCCCCGGACACGCGAGTCTGACCAGGGCCAGTTAACGGGCTCTGGCCGCCTGGGGCGGCGCCGAGCGCCCCGCCCCCAGGACCGCGCTCCCTACTCGGCGGGCCCGGGGCGGCCGTTATATCCCCCACACAACAGGGGCGGGCATGGACGCTTCCCGGACCCGAGAGACTCAGGACCGCACAACCACGGCGAAGAGCCGCAAACCAGTGCTCGCAGGGGTCCTAGGGGCGCTGAGGGCACCATGTGAGCCGCCACCCGACCCGATCCCACGGGCCTACGGAGAGACTTCCGAGGACGCGGGACTCGTTTGGCTCTCCTGGCGCGCGGCCGTCGGGAACCCCAAAGCCGCCCGGCCCTCGCTCACACCCCCCGCCGCCCGCGTAAGCTCCCGTCCAGGGAAGCCAGGGCCTCGGCCCCCCCCCCCCCCCCCCCCCCCCCCCCCCCCCGGCCCTCACCGTGCTCCGTTCCTCACTCCGCGCCCGCCGCCACTACGACTACGTTACGCGCAAGCGCATCTCATCCTAGGGAAATACTTCCGGGGACGAAGCGGGCAGGGCCTCCCGAGTGCGCATGCCCGCCCAGGCCGGAGAGGTGGGCCGGAGGCTCGGGAGGCGCGAGAAAAGGGGGCGGGACTGAGAGTATGGGCCGGGATTCTAAGTGCGCGTGCGCACCAGCCTCTTGACGACTTCTCGGTGGCTCTAATTCGCGCGGGCTCAGGTCTCGCGGGAGGTCGGGTTGCGACTCGTTCCGCTCCGCCTGCTTCTGTCCGCTTCGGCAAAGGGCGCCACTGGTCGTGAGGGCACCTTACTCTGTTCCCACCCCGGATCCAGCTTGTTGCGCAGTTATATGTGACGATCGTCTGTTTTGTTTACTGTCTCCTGCGCGACGCGCGCCCGAGGTCGACGGGATGGGTGGTTCGGCGGCGCGCAAGCGCAATGGCTGCGGTAGTACTTCCGGGAGGACGGCGCTGTGGGACTTTTCTGGCGCGAGGGCGGCCGGCGGTCCGGAGGGCGCGGCTCGCGCTCCGTGTTTTGGGTCCGGGCGGCGCCATGCGCTACAACGAGAAGGAGCTGCAGGCGCTCTCCCGGCAGCCGGCCGAGCTGGCGGCCGAGCTCGGCATGCGGGGCCCCAAGAAAGGCAGCGGTGAGCGGGCCGGGTCACCGAGGCGGGCGCAGGGGGACGCGGGCGGGCGGGCGGACGGGGGTGGGCGGCCACCGAGCCCGCGCGAGCCTGCCCTGTGCTCGCAGTGCTGAAGCGGCGACTGGTGAAGCTGGTGGTCAACTTCCTTTTCTACTTTCGGACGGACGAGGCTGAGGTAGGCCGCCCGGGGGGCGCCCTGGAGCGCACGGGGGCCGGGGTTCCCCCGGAGGCGCGCCCCCACCCTCGCCTGCTCCTCCTCTTCCCGCAGCCCGTCGGAGCCCTACTGCTGGAGCACTGCAGAGTCACCCAGGAAGAGCCCAGCGGCTTCTCCATCAGTGAGTGTCGGGCGTGGCGGACGAGGCCGGCCGCGACCCCAGCCCCGCCCTGCCCCGCCTGCCTCTGCCGAGATCAAGTCCACTGCCCCGGGCTGCCCAAGGTCGAGCTGGGCCTTCCCGCTGGGCGGGCGCCGCATTCTAGCGCCCCGCGGTGCCCGCCCCAGATCCACTAGGACTTTGTCTCTCGCTGGGGAGCCCTGCACCCCTCGGGTGCCGTCCTCTGGGCGCTGCGGAGCATCCTCCTGGGTCCTGAGGGGGTCGGGTTGGCAGCGAGGAAAGACGGAGTTTCTACAAGTTTCCCATGCCACACGTGAAGGGCTTAAACGGCAGGAACGTGTGCTCCCTCAGATCTGGAGGGCGGAAGTCTGAGATCAGGGTGTGTGCAGGGGTGGTTCCTTGTTAAGAAGACGTTTTGCCATGCTTTCCTGACTTCTGGGGGTCGCCAGCGATCCAGGGTGCTCCTTGCCCGCGCTTCTCTGTAGAATCATGTCCCCCCAGCCTGTGTTCATTCTCACGTGGTTTACTCTCCTTGTTTGGTTGTGTCTAGGTTTTCATTTTTGACAAGGACACAAATTCTGTTAGACTTGGTGGAAGTTTTGTTGTAGTCTAATCTCATAGTAAGTTATTACGTTGGTAACTGTTGTGTATTCAAATAAGGTCACGTGTTTAGGTTCTAGACTTGAACGTACCGTTTTAGGGACAGAATTCCATCCAGGGCACAGCTGGTGAGAAGTCCTGAGCCTGGGCTTGGACTGGAGGAAGGGACAGTTTTGGACAGAGGTCGCGGGAAGCTGAGGCCTGAGGGGGAGGGGGAGGTGGGGGGGGGGGGTTGAGCCGGGGAATGAGATGGGGACTGCCTCCCCTTGCAGGCTTCATCGAGGATCCGGAGAGGAAGTATCACTTTGAGTGCCGCAGTGAGGAACAGTGTCAGGAGTGGATGGGGGCTCTGCGTCGAGCCAGGTGGGGTGTGGGCCCGGTGGGGCGGGGGGGGCGGTCTGGGCCGGGGGCAGAGCAGGACTCTGTGAGCACACGTCGCTTTCTCCCCCAGCTACGAGTTCATGCGGAGAAGCCTTATATTCTACAGAAATGAGATCCAGAAAATGACCGGCAAGGTGCACAGAGGGCTGGGGGCGGGGGTGGGATGGAGTGGGGCCTCTGGGGCCTGAGCTGACACCACCTGTTTACCCGCACAGGACCCCCTGGAGCAGTTTGGCATCTCCGAGGAGGCCAGGTTCCAGCTGGGTGGCTTGAAGGCCTGAGTGTGCGGTGGGGCTTTTCAGCTTTTCTACTGGGGCTGGAAGAGCCCTCCCCGTCCTCACCAGGCCCTGGGGTTCCTGGCCAAGCCTGGATTTGCTGCAGCAGACTTCAGAAACCCAAGACTGGTGGAGGTGGGCGGGGGCAGGTTGGAGAGACAACCCAGTGACCCCACCCCCACCCCCACCCTGGTGCCTCAGGCCCCCCCCCCCCCGACCCCCCCCTCCTCCCCCAGATTGGTCTGGCACCTGCTGGTGCCACATGCTGCTACCGGGGGATGAGTGTCCCCTCCCAGAAGCTGTGCCCAGCCCTTGGGTGTATCCATCTGGGGCCTGAAGCGCCCAAGGCTGGTGCAGCCCTGCTTCCCTGTGCAGGCTGAATGTACGAAGCTAGATGATGCTGTGAAGGGCGTGGGGGCCGGGCCTCCTGGAGCCACTGTGAATTCTACTCCTGCCGATGACGGGCAAGCCCTGGCTGGGCGCCTCCGGGCGGGGAGCTGCAAGCATTGACTCAGGCCAGCGTGCTTGTTCTGTTCAAATAAAGGTACCTCTTTTCCACGTGGGACGGTGCTGCAGTGGACACGTGGAGGGCTGGCGGGCCGGGTGGTCGAGCCGGCTCCAGAAGGAAGCAGGGCCTAAATGGAACAGCAGTGCTCTCCAGGCCAGAGGTTTAAGTTCCCCGGGAGGAAGGGCTGGCCTGCCTGGATCAGAGAGACCTAGAACCAGACCACGGAGAGATGGGGAGGCTGGGTGAGGAACCCTAAGGTGATCCTGACTGGACCCCACTTCCAGGTCCCAGGCCTCCCTTGAGTCCAGGCAGGACCTCAGGAAGCATTTTGCCAACGTAAAAGTCCTAAATTAGTTGGTTTTACTTCAAAAGGGAAGCATGCTGGGTTGCACTGACCTATTCATAGGTGTAGGCACAGGCAGGGCGAGGCCGGACGGGGCGGGGCGGGGCGGGCCGGGCCGGGCCCTCCCTGAGATGGGTGCTCATGGTCATGGTCTCACGGCTGCCTTGGGGGGCTTCTTCTGCGAGCCCCAGTCCTCCCACTTGGGGAGTGGGGAGTGTGGCCCCTGGCCCTCATGCCTCTCCCTCACCCTGTTGTAAGCAGAAAGAAATGGTTCCAGCAGACCAGGTTCAAATGAAAAGTATTTTATTACAGCGCCTAGAGGTGGAGATGCAGAGCGCGTTGGGGTTCTCTTAGGACAGGGGGGGGGTCGAGGCAGCAGCCCGGGGAGGGACAGGCCATGCCAGCACCCACCCCCAACTGAAACACAGTCTACCAGAAACACAAAGCGAAGCCCCATCTGAGTTACAAATTAAGGTGGACACACGAAAAACGAGCCAGTGTGGCTGGACCATGGGGAGGAGGACAGGGGCCGGAAAGGAACCGTGTCCCGCTGTGGAGCGAGCGGTGTGGATCAAGAGGGGCGCGTGAGGCTCACACGCGTCAGTCTGTAGCTGTGAGAAACGGCGACTGCCCGGGGGGCCATTTTCCTTGTTGGGTTTTCCTGAGCAGAGCCACCCTGCGGCCCACCGGACTTCCCTGAAGGTGCCCGCAGTCAGCGGCGGCACCGGGGCCTTGCGCACCACCGCCGCGCTGCCTTCCCTCCCACAGCCGGCCTTGCTTGCTGTTGGCGGCGGGGGTGGGGGGGACTGGTCCCGCGGTCAGGAGGGCCGAGGGGCTCAGGAAGGAGACTCCCTAGCCTAACCCGCCAGGGACAGCGGGGCCGCTGAGATTGCACACCGACGCTCGTGTGTGTGCGCCGTTTCCATCGGGAGGGTGCATATGGCACGTCGCTGGGGACCCCCCCGAAGCGATGCAGTGTTTGTGTACGGGGTTGCCCTGTTCTAGACCAGGGACTTGTGCCGTGACCTCTCCGCTGCGCACCCTGTAGTTTTTAGGGAGCCCTGGGCTCCTGACACGGGGTGGGAGGGCACCCTCTCAGAGAGGCCGAGCAGACACCGCCTTGTCCAGGAGGCCAGGGCTTGGGGTTCACAGGGGCGAGGCACGGCACCTTCACACGCCGGGGAGCACCGGCCCAGAGGGAGGGAGCCATGACCACCAGTTACAGGAGGATGAGCCAATTTCAAGAACCCATCACGAGCACCATCTTCTGCCTCAACTATTGGTCTGGACCAGCGACGTCACCCCCAGGGCAAGCAGGAGAGCAGGGCCCTTGCAGGGAGGGTCTGGCTGGTGGAAACCAGGGGTCCGGCCAACTTCCAAAGCTGAGCCAGTGGCCAGACCTGCCCTGCATAGACTGGTCGGCCATCTTGAGGTGGCGGGAGGCAGAAAACCATCCTCCAGCCCCGCCCGCCAGAAAGGCTGGCTCCAGCCCCGCCCCCGGGGGTGAGGAGGAAGTGGGGCCTGGCCTCGGCCCACCACACCGACCCTCCCGGGTAGGCAGAGGACTCCTGACATCCACACTTGGAGGGAGGCAGCCTTGCTGGCCAGACCAGACGAGGCAGGAGCTCAAGGCCTTCACTTGAGCAACAGGTTAGACCCTACACACAGCCCACCTTCAGAAAGAGGCAAGCTGCCTGTGTTCCTTGGTGGGTGGGAGCACCTGAGGACAGGGCTCTGACCCCTCCCCCGTCTTGGGGTTCAGGTCCCCTCCCAGGACCTTGGCTGACGTTGGTCCTTTCAGGGGATGGAAGGCTTCGGGGGGGGGGGGGGCACCCTTCTGAAGACTGTGGAGAGACACAGCACTGGTCAGCTGGGGGACCCGGGACCAGTCACAGACTGCTATGCTGGACCCTGCTGGCGACCTCTGGAAACATCTAAAACGACTCTCCTGACTTTTCCCTGGTCGCCTGCCCCCCCAGTGCATTCATTCCCAAGCACCATCAAGGCTGCTCCGGGGCAGGGGCCGGCTGAGACCGGGAGCAGCAATGCCGACTGGCCAGAGAGACACGGGCAGGACGCGGGGCCTGTCCGCTCTGCCCCGGGAGCCACGGTGACGCAGAGTCCGGGGCTGAGGGCCGGCCCTGGGCCCCTGCCACTGTGTGCACTTGAATAAATAGAAAGGTTTCCCCCCTCACTTTTCTCTTTTCTTTTTTAGTTTACTGTGCGTTATACAATCTAAAAATAAATGAAGTCAAGTCTATGAAATTTATAAATTTTCATCACATCTCTATAAAATACTGTCACTCATCAGCGTGACTCTCTTCTGTACACACACACCAGGCACCCGTGACTAACCTGCCCCACGTCACCGGCCAACGTGCCGTGAGCTTACTACGCGCTTTGGTGGACGGCGGCGTGAGCCCCAGACGAGCAGAGACGCACAAAAGTAAACGCACTTGCCGCGCCAGCTGGCCACGCCAGCGGGGAGTCGGGTACCAGACCTTCCTCGCGAGCACCACTCAGAACGGGCTCCGTGCAGGAGCGGGGAGGGCCTGGCCCTCCCACGCCCACCGGCCGTTCCTATGCCAAAGGCGCTGATCCCAGGACGGGGGGGGGGGGGGGGGGGGGCGCAACAGTCTGGTGGGAGCCGTTCACAGTGATGGGGAGGGGGCTTCTTCTGAGGAATGTCACAACAGAGCGAGCCACCCCCCGCCTGGAGACAGCCGTGCCTTTGGTATAGGAAGAGCGGCGGGGACAAACAGGGCAGGCGCCTCACGGCCTGGGTTTGGCGTTGGTCGACCTCCAGTCAGCACCAAGAGGACGAGGCGGCAGCGAGGCCCGCGTCGAGATAGCACCGGGACCGGCGGTCGGCGTGTCCGCGGGCGGGCCAGTCCTTCGGGTGGACGTCTTTATATAGATCCTCTCATATATAGTATTTACATTTCTCAATAGGTCGCCTTTACGACTCCGGTGGAGTGAAATAAGTCAGAATGTTTATACTTTTTAAAAAACGATAAATACTTTATCTAAAACTATCAACAGTACGAGCTGGAGCCAGGCCCCAGCATCTCCCGCAGGTGTGCGCAGCGCTGATTCACAGTAGAACCTCGTCCCCTGTCCTCGGTCTGTCCCGCCGTCCCGTGGCCGCTGCCGCACCGCCGGCCCAGCCCGTGCGTGCATAGGTCTCACGGTTGAGGTAGAATCCTAGTTACCTGCGGAGACCAGCGCGGGAGGAAAGGCAGCATTAGCGTTCCGCTCTGGGGACCCGCACATTCCCCCAGGCCAGGGAGCCACAACTCCTACAGACAAATGGCGGCGCACGGTCAGACAGACAGGCTGTGGTCGCTGCAGGCCCCACCTCTGCTGGCAGGGACCGCCCCCTCCCCAGCCCCGCCCCCCGGTCCACACCCCCTGGCCCTCCTCCCCAGGAGCCGTGGAGCCGAGGCCCTCCCGGCCGCCACCTGCCAGGCACTGCTCACAGTCCCGCCCCGGGGTGGGGGGGGGTGGGGGTGGGGGGACCGCGTGCGACAGCAGCAGTGGTCCACTGCGGGCCAGGACCGGAGCCTGCTGCCCAGACGCTTCCACGCGTACACCTCTGACCTCTTCGAAGCCAGTCTCGGCCGCACAAAACGCCTGCTCTGACAGCGTGAGGCCACCACACGCGAAAGCTGCTCTACCTTCTGGACTTTTCCAACAGGACTGAGGCACAACCTCAGTCCGGGCTGTCTACCGACCTGCACTCTGACTGGGAGGGCATCAGACTCCAGCGGCCCCCGCCCCTCCCGTCTGTTTCCACTTAAACACGCGGCAGACGGTTGAGGACGGCCCGGCCCCAGCACCCTGTCAGCGCCCGGCTTCCTTTTCTCAAGTCCTCGCCTGGAAGGCCCCTCAGCCCCAGGGACGCCAAGCAGCACCAGAAGTGGCCACGCCAGCTGCACCAGGGCCTGGCTTCCTAACGCGGGCACACAGCCGGCAGAGGAGCGGACGCAAACCCTCCCCGAACAGGCCTCACAGAGACCTTCCTCACCCGTTTCCAAGCACGGGCCCTTCCTACACTGCCCTCCGCTGAACCTCCACTGACCGCCCCGAGGCAGGGGCCGCGTTTCTCCGAGCAGGAGGGGCTGTGTGCTGCGGCCACCAGCACAAAGCGCTGCCCACGACCTAGGCAGCCCCTTCCTCTCTGGCCGGTGCCACGCAGCCCCATACCCACTGGCTCCCAGGGCCTGCAGGCAGGGGGCTCCAGCTCAGGAGCCCGAGGCTCGAACGCCAAGTCTGGATGGCCGTCTACACACTGCCTTTTCCTTAAGACCTACAAAGCGCACCGGGGAGACAGGCTGCGGGAGGCCCAAGAGCAGACAGACGGCGAGGCTGAGCTCCGAGCTGCCCCTGTGGCCGGGGGCCCGTGGGGCTCGCCCTAAAGGTCTGGGCCGGGCAGCGAGAGCCGGCCACTCCCTCGAGCTCCATGGCGGCTGCTCAGCCGTCCTGGAGGCTGGTACACACGGCCAGCCCCGGTTTCCCTGGCTTTCCCTTGCACCTCTCAGAACCGACCGTCTCCACCCGAGGCAGAACAGCCTGGGTCCCCTGGGCCCCTCCTCGGAGCCCTGCGGGCCCGTCCACTCTCTGTGGAAGGAAGGACAGACAGTTCAGGGTCTCATACGGGCCCCCTGGTTGGGCTCTAGCCTTACCTTACAGAATACGAACCGCTAGCTAAGCAAGGTCTTTATCTTGGCTTAACCCCCGCAAGGCGCGCGGCATACGGAGGCGGCATGCCAAGGGAAACCCACACGGCGGACGGCCCCGTGGAGCTGGCCTGTGGGATCACGGGCGCGGCCTGGGCCAGGGCCAGCCGGGCAGGGGCTGGTGGTGCACCGTGAAGGAGGGGCGGGGGGCCTTGTGCGGGAGGGAGGCGAGCTTGATGGACAGAGAGGCGTTAGCAGGCTGCAGAGAGGCGGCAGAGGAGGCGGGTAAGAAAGCCTGGTTAGCCGGGAGGGACGCGAGGTTCTGCAGAAGCGCGGGCTCAGAGTTAGCCGGGAGCAGCGCGGGGGCGGGAGGCAAGGCGGCGTTAGGGGGAGGGGGGCGCGGGGAGGGCAGGCTGCCCCGGTGGGGGCGGGGGCGGGGCGCCGGCCACCGCCTGCAGCGGGTTAAGCTCAGCGTGGCGCTGCGACACGCAGCCCCGCTGCCGAAACTGGCTCCAAACGGATGAGCGGAGGCGGAAGGCACCGCGTGGTTAAAGACACCTGCAAACAGGAGAGAAAAACTCAGCTTCAACAGGGGGGCACTCTCCAGTCGGGCGAAGAGAGCGAGACATCGGGAAGCAGACAGCGGCCGCAGCTCCGCGTGCGACGCGGGGGGAGGGGGGGCGGGGGGAGAGGGGGGCAAAGCAGCAAGCAGGGGGGAGGAGGGCGGGGAGGGGCGCGGGCGGCCGGTGTGACTCACCTGCGGGCGCACCTGCCCGGGGCTCCCAGCCGCAGGACGGGGTCCTGCCCGCCTGCGCCCACCACAGAGCTGGCTGGGACCCCGCGGTGGGCCCGGCCCAGCCCAGCCACGCGGCTCCTCTCCACCCCTACACGGTGCCACCACGCGGCAGGCGCCGCGGCCGCCGGCTCTCGCCCAGCGCCGGCCCCCCGCGGCCGCCCGGACCCATGGGCCGTGTCAGGTTCGACAGGTGGCCTCCACGGGGATGAGACAAAGCCCTAGTCGTGGCGCCAGCTCTCCCGAAGGTACAAGGGACACCGTCACGGCCCGAGGACCTGACACAGGCCGACTCACGCGTGGGCGCTCTGCCCACGCCACAGGCGCGTCTGCAGCTCACGAAAAGGAACGAGGTGACGGGTGCAAAGTGGACCCGAGGGGACACACGGGCACAGCCTCTCGCCCCTTAGGGGGCCCTGCAAGGGAACCTGGAAAGCAGTTGTCATTAACCCGGCGGTCCAGGAGGGCGTCGGCGACGGCGTGCGGCCCGCAGGACCCGAGAGTCACACGAGAGAGACGCGCGTCCGCCTACCTCCAACTGCGCCGCCTGCCACCCCGGAGGGAAAGCTGCCCATGGCGTGCGAGTTGGTCAGTCTGGTTGCGGCGGACGAGACGTGCACCAGGCCGGCGGCCGGCACGGAGCCAAACAGGGACTGCAGCACAGACGAGCCCAGGTTGGCCTGCAGCGACATGGGGCCCAGGGCGAACTGCGGGCCGGGGGCAAACGTGCCCAGGAAGGGGCGGTGCGCCTGGGCGGAGGGGGCCGCGCTGACCACCGAGGACGCCGCCGTGGCGAGGCCTGGGCCACTGAGGAGGCCCCCGGGGGGCACGCTGGCGGCCGCAATGAAGAGGTTGTGGCCGTTCTTCAGGTCGGGCTCACGGTCCCGGCCCTTGCCCGGCTTGCCGTGCGCCAGCGAGGCCTTGTCCGGGGGGCCGCACGCCGGGGGCCCGGCTCGCCTGCCTCCCTGCCCTTGGGGCCGCCCGCGCCGTCCAGCTGCCTCTTGTTCACAAAGGGCCCGGGCTCCGCAGCGCTGTCCTTGCCCCGGGGGGCGGGAAAGCTCAGGGGGGCGCCCAGGCCTGCCGCCTCGGGGACCTTGTGGGAGAGAGAAGCACCATCACTGAAGCTGTGTAAACTGAGGTCGGCGGCCAGGCCCCCGCTGAAGGCGAAGCCGTTGGGAGGGTTGCTGCTTGGGCTCAGCCCGCCTGCCCCCGACAGGGCACCGGGAAAACTTTTCCTGGGGTGGGCGGCCAGCTTGGCGTCGGCCGAGCCGGGCTCCTCCAGGGGGGGCCGGAAAGCGAACAGGGAGTTCTGGCTCAGGGCGGAGCCGGCCTGCAGCGGGCTGTCGGCGCACTTGGCCAGGCCGAGGTCGGAGATGGGCGAAAAGGTAGACTTCCACTTGCTGCTGTTGGCGGGCTCGCCGGCAGGGGTCGGCTTCCTCCCCGCCAGGCCACCACCTGCCGAGGAGACGTGCAGCCCGTGAGGCGCAGGCACCTCCGAGGGCCGGGCGGGGCAGGAGACGAGGTGCTGGGCCTCTGAGGGGCCGGGGGCTCAGAGACACCCCTCCCACCCAAGGGAAGCGTGCTGTGGTCCATAACTAGGCCTGTTGGGGGGGCCGGGTGGCGCCGAGCAGGCCGAGGGTGGGGCGGGAGGGGAGCCGGGCACCAGAGCCTGTGCGAGAGGGGACGAGGCACGCGTGTAAGCAGAGAGAGTCAGACTCCGGCCTGGGCCAAACAGGAGGGGACGGGACTGCCGCCGGCAGCACCGGGACCGACAGCCGTGGGGACGGCTTTCCAGGTCCCGCTGTCCACGCAGGTGGCACTCAACACTGCCCAGAGACCATTCTAGAAGCCGAGCGTCCAGGCCACGCCCTGGGGCTGAGTCACCTTCAGCCCGGGGGAGATACAGGACAGAACGGGGAGGAAAGTCACTCACCGTTTTCCAAGGTTTTCGGGGGAGATCTGCTTTCTAAGGAGATTGTCGCAATTTTTCTCTCAATTCTATCGAGAAAAACATAGGCGGCAGATGTTTGAAATCCATTTGCACGGCAGAGGGCCGTGTGTGCACGCTGCTGCCTGGGGAGGCGGGGAGGCAGGCGGCACGCAGCCTGCCTGCCCTCAGACCCCTTTACAGGCAACTGTGGCTCCCAGGCCTCTCATGTGCCGTGCAGGACGCCGCCAGTGGCAGGCGATAGGGCCGGGGCTCAGGCACAGGGGCGCCACCTCCCGACACAGAGAGACACCCACAAGCCCCTGCTGGGGCCACCTCGGTGTTAACTTGCCTCCCAAGCTTTGTCAAATCTCGGGGCCGGCTGTGGCCACAGGCGCTGCCTCATCTACGGCGTGTCCCCTGTGACCGGTAGCACGTGCTCACAGGAGCACCAAATCCGTATGTTCTACGTGTCAGTATCTCCAGAGCACGTGCCAAGAATGCTACGACCTCCGGAAACACAGGAAAAGTTCCAAAAGGATTTGGAAACTACTAGGTCGGACATTCCCAACACAAAACAAAAGCACTCAAGTGCAAAATTCCTAGAAACATAACTTAGGTACGCGGAAGAGGAACAGAATGAATCACCCTAGACAAGAAACCGAAAGCACAGGCAAGAAACGCAGGCAAAGAGGGATGGGGCTGGACCAAAATCTAACTCTGCCCTTCGAAGGACACCAGCAAGAAACTGAAAAGAAAACCCAGAGAAAGGAAGAAAACGTTCAAGGATCAGATCTCTGATAAAGGATGGCGTCTAGAACACGTAAAGAACTCTGACAGTCGAACAAAAACCCACCCAGCGACGCCACACACAAGGAGCACCTGGACGCACGTTTCTCCAAAGACGCACAAATGGCCAAGCAGCGCACAAGAGGACGCTCACTGTCACTGGTGACTGAAAGAGAAGGAACCCACAACTACGAAACGCTGTGCCCGTAAGAATGGCTGCTACGTTAAAAAAAAAAAAAAAACAGTTGGGGCACCTGGGTGGCTCAGCCGGTTAAGCGTCCGACTTCCGCTTAATCATGATCTCACGGTCCGTGAGTTCGAGTCCCGCGTCCGGCTCTGTGCCGACAGCTCGAAGCCTGGAGCTGCTTCAGGTTCTGTGTCTTCCTCTCTCTTCCCCTCCGCCCACTTGTGCTCTCCCTCTCTCTCCCTCTCTCTCTCTCTAAATTAATGTTAAAAAACTCGTAAATAGGTAGGTAGATGACAAAACCAGAAAATAACAAGTGACGCGGAGAAACTGGCACCCTCACCCGCGGCCGGGGGACGTGAGACGAGGCAGCCACTGTGGAAGAGTCTGGAGGTTCCGCAAAAAGCTAAACAGAGTCACCGCGTGACCCAGCAATTCTACTTCTGGGTAAACGGGAAACACTAGTTTTTTTGGAAAACATTTTCAAACAAAAACACGTGTGTGAAACTTCACAGCAGCATAGTCCTCATTAACTGAAAAGTGGCAACACCCACCCCAGGGTCCCTCCGTGGATGAAGGACAAACACGGTGTGTCCACCCACACGCCGGAATGTGACCCAGCCCCAGGGAGGAAGGACGTCCTGCCGCCTGCCACCACGTGGACGGACCCGGAGGCCACTGTGCGCGGTGACAGGAGCCGGACACAGACGGGCACGTCCCGCGTGACCGCACTCACAGGGGGTCCCCAGAGGAGTCCCGCTCACAGAGACAGAGAGTGGATGGTGGGAGCCAGGGCTGGGGCAGGGGCAGGGGCAGGGAGTGACGGATAAGGGGGCTTGTTTTCGGGGTGACAACAACCTCCTCCAATTGGCACTAGCGACGTTTGCACCACTCTGAACACGCCCCCGACCCCCAGATCGCGCTCCAGAGACGTGCTGCGGGAATCCGCGCCAGTGAGACCGCCACGCACAAAAGAGAAGCCCTTCGTGACCCATCACGCCGTGGGTGAAGCGTTCACCAGCAGCGCAGAGCTCGGCCTCCTCGAGCACTTTCCTGCCGCGGCCGCCTGCGCCCCAGACGGGAAACAACAGAGCGGCCCCCACGCCGGGGCCTCCAAACCCGGGTGGCCGCCGGCCCTGCCCTGGACCTTGAATCTCAGGTGGGTGGGAAGGCGGCCCGGGCCCTTCACAGACAGCAACTCACTGAGCGGAGGCCAACAGCCCGGAGACACTGTCCGCCCGAGGACGGCCGCTCTGGGGGACCGCAGACAGCAGCCGAGGGGTCGTGCCCCCCGTGCCCCCCAACTAATGGCAGCCGGACGCCGCCTGTCCTTCACCCGGGCCCTGCCCTGGGAGGGGCCCCGCCGGATCACGAGGGCGTCTCCTCCCTCCCGCGAAAGCTGCCCTGCCTGGCCCCCCTCACCTGGTGCTGCCCGGCTCATCCTCGGAGCCCTGCTCCTCGTCCGAGGTCAGTGGGGAGTAGTGGGCCCCGTTGGTCTGGCTCAGGGGCTTCTCCTTCTTGAGGACGGGTGGCTGGTCGCTGTCCTGGTAGGGGACAGGGGAGCTCTTCAGGCTCTCAGGGGACGAAATGGCCGTGATTTCCAAAGGCTGGTTAATGTTGCTAACCTGAGGGACCGGCACAGACACACACAGCGCGACCCCGTCAACAGGCTCCCAGAGCACCGACACCCAGGGCTGTGCTTGGGACCCTCCCACCCTGACCCGCTCCGGATCTCACACCGGACCCTCCGGGGGGAGTGCCGGGGCGAGGGGGCCGAGGCCTGGCTGTGCTCCGGGAGCCCTGCCGCCCCGGCCGGGCTGGGCACAGAACGCGCCCTCCCACCCCCGCCCGTTCCCAGCCTTACCATGGAGTTGAGGTTCAGGGGGGACCCTGAAGACTGCGTGAAGAGGCCGGCCACGGACGGCAGGGCCCGGCGCTTGGGCGACACGCCTGAGCTCAGGCCGGGGGTCCCTGCCGCCGCCCGCTTCCTTCTGCCCCGCTTGCGGCTGTCCTGCCCGTGGCCCTGGCTGCCGTCCCCGCGGCCGCCCGTGGGCAGAGGGCTGGGCTTGCTGGGAGGCGACTGCTTGGTGCTGCCCCCGCCGGCCGAGACGGTGAAGACGATCCTCCGCTTGGCTTCGCCCTCGGGGTCCGAGAAGCCGGCCTCGGGAGGAAGGTCCCCTTTGTTGGCGTCAGGGAGCGGACCCTGGGCGGCGCCGCCCAGGCGGGGGCTGGCGCAGAGCGGGTGGGCGGGCGAGGCTGCGCCAGAGCCGCGGGGCTGCGGCAGCAGGGGCGGGTGCTGCGGGGTGGAGCCACAGGACCCCACGCTGGCAAACAGACCGCCTGCGCTGGGGACCTCGTCAAAGGTGCCGGGATCTGCTCCGGAAGCGAGGGGGGCTGGGCTGACGGCCACCGAGCCCGCGTAGAAGCCTGCCGGAAAAGACAGCTTCTCAGGGGAGCCCGGCACAGAGTGGCCAAGGGGACCCGCGCGGGTGCAGCTGGTGAGGGAGCTCAGCACCCACGAACCTGCCCTACACGTGGTTCCCTCGAGCACCCGGACACAGGCGCCCGCGAACCAAGCTCGGCGGTGCGAGAGATGCCCGCCCAGCCCCGGGCGCCCCCGGGCTCCCGGCACTTCTGGACTGGGGGCCCGCAGCTCCGGATGCGCGCTGGCACCCCCAGGGAGCCCTTTCACGGCCCTCCCCGGGAGCCTCACCAAGCGTGGGGGAAGCCCTGAGCACGCGAACGTCTTTTGTGCAGACCGAGGCCCGGCCCCGGCGCTAGGGGGGCTGCTGTGCCAGGAACTGGAGGCAGGGCCTCCCTTCCTACAGGCCACGTGTCGGCACGGGGGCCGGCTAACTCAAGACCAGCCCGTGGGTCCAGCGGTCTGGGCGCCTGCTGCGTAAACGCTACCGTCGGCACACACATCCCGGGCCACGCGCTCTCCAGCCACAGAGCCGCACAGGGGGGCAGAGACCCAACGGACCGCGGAGTGCCACCTGGCTGCTACAGAAAGCCCGTGGGGCCTCTGCCAGCGCGTGCGGCCTCAACCACTGGCGTTCCCTGAAGGAGAACCGGCACCGGGCTAGAAACGCCCACAGCAGCTTCACGAGGACATCACCTACCGGCTGAGGCCCACCTCCCGGGCTGAAATACAGCCAGAGCGAGCACGTTCACGTCGGGAAGCCGAGGCCCGAGGGTCGCGAGCCCTGCCGAAGCCCACACGAGAAGCCCCCAACCGCCTAGAGCCGGTCGTGTTGTGTGACGACAGCCCCGGTGCAACACCTCACACCCCACGGCCGGGAGGAGGTGGGCCAGCTGGGCCACGGGGGAAGGGCCAGGGGCAGGGACTCAGGAGCAGGAGGAGCCCACCGACCTGCAGGGGCTGGGGCGAGACTTTTGCTTCCGGCGCTGTGTGCGTTAGCGCCCATCTGCTTTTCAAGTGTGGACAAGGACTCTCGGGTCTGCGGCACGGGGCTGGGGGTGCTTCTCTGTGGAGAAAAAGGATGCGCTGTCAGCTGAGCCTGGGCTGGCAGGTGAAGGTCAAGAAGAGTGTCCCAGATGTAAGCCACGGGAGGTGCAAAGGGCCAGAGGCAGGGAGAACGGCAGGTAGGTGAGAGCCGGCACATAGGAGGAAAGGGACCTGCTTGGGTCTGAGCACCGTGGGCAGTCACCAGAAGGTTCTGACAAGGCGACTTGGGTTCGAAAGGATAGCTGTGGCTAACGGCAAACGTCAGGCTAGCGACGGAGGGATCAAGGAGAGACGGGACGGGCTGCAGCTATGACGTAATCAGTGATTCCACTCCTCTATGGAACGGGGCGAAGACGCCACCCACACCAAACCTGTGCGTGCACGTTCACGGCAGCGTGATCCACAATGGCCAAAGGTGGAAACAAACGTCCACCCTCGGACAAACAGAGAAGCCAGCGTGGCCCTCCACACACGCACATGTCCCTCGGCCGCCAGCAGGAGCGAGGCGCCCAGCCCCGCCGCCCCGCGGACGGACCCCAAACACGCGACGTTCAGGGAGGGAACCCGACACGAGAGGCCACACGGGGTGGGAGTCCACCTGTGTGAATGAACCTGTGAACGGGTACGGCTGCATTAACTGAACGTATTAAAACCACTAAAGTATGCTCTACGTGGGTGGGCCGTCCGTGACTCGTATCTTAATTAACACAAAGAAAGGCCCGCATCGCACGAGACTTTGCCATTTCTGCCACTCGCGGGGGCACACACGTGAGGCGGGAGGGCCAAAGGTGAGCCAGCAGGAGGGGAGACGGGCTGCACGCCTGAACCGAATCCAGACTTTTAGCCCCTCTCCACCCGCGCGTGCCCCCTTTTACAAAAACAGACCTGCAACAAACACGGGAAAACGTCACCGTGAGGAGCCCCGGAACCTGGGCGTTCCAATGTCCCGGAGCAGGGCGGTCCGCTCCGAACGCACCAGCGCGCAAGCTCACAAAAGGGGACTACCAGGCCTTGCGGGAAAAAATAAAACGAGACCCCCTCTGCCTACACACCACACCCCTGCAGCACGAGGGCCCGGGCCTGCGAGAGCAGGTGGCCGGCGCCTTCCCCGCCCGGCGTCCACTCACCACTTTCTCGGCACGGCTGGGCAGCACCACGCTGGCCAGAGGGATGCTGACGGGCAGCTTGCTGGGCTGCACGGTGCTGAGCGGGATGCTGACGGGCAGGCTGGTGATGGCCTCCCCGCTGCTGGCGTAGGCACGCTCCTTCAAACCCTGCAGACACACGGCCACACCCTCCTTGCTCCCGCCGACCGCTAACGCAGGGCCGCGAGCACCACCGGAAGGACACGGGGACCTCCCGCCACAGGAGAAAACCCCTTGTCCCAGTAAAACCCCCCCCCCCCACGGCTCCTCCCGAAATTCAGGGTCCCGCCTCCCCCCCAACCTCAGGTCCCCACGCCGTGACCCACACGCTGCCCCTCACACCTGCCGCCTTCCGCTCACGAACGGAACCACCGCCCTCCTCCTCGAGCCTGCGGGCGACAGCCTCCCACAGGGCTCAGCACCGTTTCCAGGCTCACCCCCGGCCCCCCCGAAGCCTGGCGTGGCCCAGGATGCCTGGCTCAGGATGCCTGCCGAGCGCCCCGCACAGCCCACGCCCCGCCCTCACCTTCTCGCTGCCCCTCTCCCCTGTCATCTGTAAGGCCACGGGGGATGAGGGCCGGGGGTCCTGAGGGCTCAGCTTGATGCCGTTGGCGATGCCCGGGCTCTGGTACGGAAGGCCGTTCTCCTTGGCGTGCTCGGCTCTGGAAGAAGGCGCATCTCTGGTTCGTTCTCCGGGGAGCCGCCAGAGCCGGGGTTTTGCACCCAGAGCCGGCATCCCGGGCCCAGCAAACGCCCCAAATCTCTTCTGAACCTCTGGGGTCTCACCCTAAGAACCCCAAGGTGGCCCCAGGGCACCAGAGCAGGGCTGGCGCGTGCCACGTGCAGACTCACCGCGGGTGCAGCTCCCCGGCCGCCGTCTTGCCGCCGGCCGCGTGGTCCTGGCTGAGGTGCCGCCTCAGCACCAGCTTGGCCGGGGAAAGCCTGGTGTAGTCCGGCAAGGCCAGGCCAGACACCTTCTCGAGCCTTGGCCGGCTGCCGTGGCTGGGGGTGCAGGGCACCACCTCCTGGTCCAGCGGGGAGGCCAGGTACTGGGGGGTGTTCTGCTTGGACGGGGGCCGGCTCAGCGCACCGCAGAGCTCGTAGCCGGCCGCGTGGCCGTTCATGGAGAGTTCCGGGCTGGCGCTGCTGAAGTGCGGCAGGGAGAACCGAGAGCAGTCCAGGTCGAGGTGCAGCCGGCCGGGGTCCGCCTCCGGCTCCCGGCCCAGGGCGCCTTTCCCGCGCAGGTGCGCCGACAGGGCGTCGTCGGGCGGCACGCAGGACTTGAGCTGCAGGAGCTCCTGCTGCCGCTGGCTCTTCTCCAGCTCCACGATGCTGATCTGCGAGGGGGGGGAGGGGAGGGGAGGGGGGTCAGGCCTGCCGCCGCCACCGGCCTGGGGACCGGCCGGCCCGGCCGCGCCCGGCAAGGCACCCGAGGGACGGGCCCGGCTTTGTGGGTGACGGAGAAGCCAGCGCCGCCGGCCACCCCGCACGGGTCGAGAGGCTCCGGGGCGTCCAGAGCAGCTCTGCTGACGCGCACTTGTGGGAAGGGGGACGGGACGGGGCGGCCCCGTCTGTGTGAAGGCGGCTATGGGCGCTCCGTCCGCGAGGAGCCCTCCCGCCGCGCTCCCTCTCGGTCACTGGGGACACGAGACGCCCCCTCTGAGGCCTCTCTGTTCTCTTCCCGTAAGGAAAGCACCTCGCTCTTTACTACGCGCAAGGGTCAGCGCCCAGCAGCTCCTCCTGCTGGTGTGTCTGTGGGAACAGGGCCCGGCCCGGCCGACAGGGTCGGCGGGCCTCTTCTCTGTGCCACGTGCTGCTGGCTCAGCAGGAGGGGACGCCTGGGCCACAACCCTTCAGAGAGCACAACCGGTCGTGGGGTCACCCGGTCAGCCGGCAGCCGAGGAACGTGAGGACACGCGGGCCCCTCTGCTCCCCCTTCCTTCTCGCCCTGCGTCCCCGCTGACCTGGACGCACACGTCACCGTCCTCAGCGAGCAGCGCAAGCTCTGCGGCGGGGTGCGTGAGCGCTGCCCTCCCCGGGGGCCGCTTCGGCACCCACCCCCAGGTGGGCAGGGGCGCCGAGGGAATCCCAGGTTTCTAACGGAACCCGAGCCGCCCCGGGACCAAGTGAGTGGGGCCCCTCGGACGCCAAGCCCGGCGCCGCCCCCGCCCCCCCCCCCCCCCCCCCGCGGGCCAAGATGGGGCATCGGGGCCGCCGTCACTGCAGCGACACGGCCCACATCCTGTCCTCGGGAGCAGGGTGGCTTCGGGGGGCCGGCGGGGGCACTTCCCGCGTTCGTGATGCGTCAAAGCCCAGAGGGGCCCCCACCTGCAGCTCCAGGCAGTGCCTCTGCTTCTCGGAGATCTGGCTCCTCAGGGCCTGCTTCTCCTTCAGCAGGTTCTCCAGCGACAGCGTGGACCAGTCCAGCTTCAACTCCTCACACCGAGCCTTGAGCTGCGGGGGCGGGGAGGCCTCAGTCGTGAGCCCGCGGGGAGGGCGGGGTGGATGCAGGTCCGCCCGGCACGGGGCAGACACCGGACAGGTGTCCCTGAGGGCCTGCAGGCCCAGAGAAGGGACCCGCTAAGGGAAGGTGAGGCTGAGAAGGCAGCCCAAGGGGGAGACCGGGTCCCCTGTAGGAACGCCCAAGGGGGACAAGACGAGGGTCCTCAGGACCGAACGGGGAGGCCCCGTGAGAAGTGGCGCTCTGCCTGTCCAGCAACGTGCCCTGGGCCCCGTGGGAGCGAGGTCCCGAGAGACCTGCGCCCTAGCCCTAGGGGCGCGTTCGGGAGCCCAGCATGGGTGGCAGAAACGCGAAAGCCTGGGCCACCTACAAAGCCACGTCTGGTGAGAGCGTCAGGGCCTTTGGCAGGGCCCTGGGCCCCGCTGGCTCCCGCGTCCTTTGAGAGCCCAGGAAGGGACCTCGGTGCTCCCGGAATGAGCCGGACTGGAGTCGGGTGAGGGGGGGCCTGGGAAGCCCATCCTCGGGAAGGACGTCGGGCCCCACCAGCACCCTGTCATCCTGCCTGTCCAGGGTGCACACAGAATGACCGTTTCCAGGCCCCCCCCCCCGCCGCCCCTCTCCCCGCCCCGTGTGCCCCAGAAGGCCGCCCCCCGCCCACCAGCTGCAGGCTCTGGCTCCTCAGCTCCCTGTTGTCCTCCTGCAGCTGCTCCGTCTGCTCCCTCAGCTGCTGGTTATGGGCCGAGATCTCCTTCTGCGCCTGAATCAGGTCGTTGTAGGTCAGCGCCTTCACCCCCAGCTGTGGACACACGATAGCACGGGTGGGCTTTCATGCGGGGGTGCGCCATGGCGGGCAAGGGGCGGGGCCGGTAAGGAGGGGGCCGGGGGGCGGCCGCCCGGGAAAGGGGCGCGAGCCCTCCCACGTTCCGGAACCCGCCGTCAGAACAGGTGAGAGGTCAAAACCCCAGGAAGGAGAAGTTCCTTCCAGATCTCCACTCCCTGGGCCGTGCCCTGGCCCGCACGCTGCCCGCCCAGGGTGGTGATGCGGTCTCGGCATCCCTACCTCATCCAGTTTCTGCTGGAAGAGCCTCTTGATCTCCTCTTTCTGGGCCTGGCAGTGGCCGAACAGCTGCTGTGCGGCCCCCAGCAGCCGGGCGTTCTTCTCCTGCAGGGGCGCAGCACGGTGACGGGAGGCCCCGTCCCCCCACGCCCCTTCCCACGGCGGGACATGCCCCGGCCCAGAAGGCCGACGACCCTTGGCCCATCTCAGTGGTTGAGAGCGTCGCTGCTCGGCGAGGAGCAACGTCCCGCAGCCTCTCCAGACCCTGCAGGGGCAGGTGACTGGGCCTGCGGAGACCGTCACTGCTCCTACGGCGTGGGAGCCCCTGCCGGGTTATGCCTCCGGGCCCAGGACAGCCCGGCAGCGTTCGGGACCCAGGGGGCAGAACCGCTCCGTGAGGGTGCCCAGGGCAGGGCTCACCTTCTCCTGGTCCAGCAGCTGCTGAAGGCTGGCCTTGTACTGGGCGGTCTTGGTGTAGGCCAAGAACTGCAAGTACTGAATCTTGAAGGATTCTAGGAGGAAGCGAGATGACTTCACTGCGGACGTGACCCCGGGGGCCCTTCGGAAACCGGTGTGGGAGGGCGTGGCCGCCGTCCCCAGAGGCTGCTGGGGGTCCCCTCCTGCCTTCAGGCCAGGGCCCTCGGTGCCCCCTGGAGCCCCTCGTGGCTCCTGCCACCGCTCCCCGGTGTCGTCCCCCCCGCAAGGCCGTGTTACTGAATCTGCCGGTTTTTTGGTAAACACGGGCTACTGATGTTGAACCGAGGGAACCGGCGACGCCCGAAGCACGGAAGGGGTTTCCTTCGCCTGATGTTTAGACGAGCAACAGGTCTACCCGGCCTAGCATCGTGAGCGCGTGCGTAGACGGGGCCTCCCCCACCCACTGCCCTAGATACGGCCCGGACTGTTCTCTGGGGAGCACCGCGCGGCACCCTGGGCCCCGCCCCCTCGATACCAGAAGCACCGCAGTCCAGACGGCCACCGACGCCCCCCCAGAAACGGCCCCACGTGCCCTGGGGTGGAGCCCCGACCTCAGGCGACCAGGGGGCCGGGCCGACCCAAGGCCCAGGTGCCACCTGGCGGCACTGAGCCTGAGGCCCGGGGCGCCCAGCGTGGGGGCCTGCGGGCCAGGCCGCGGCTCACCTAGCAGCTTCTGCAGTGCGGGCGGGGTGGCTGCCAGCAGCGGCCGGTCGGGGGCGTGCCGCTGCACGCAGGGAGGTAGCTGATAGAAGGGACTGTGAGGTGACCTGTACGCATCTGCGGGGAGAAGCAGATCCACGCCGTCAGCGGCAGACTGACGCTCCCGGGGCCCGGCCAGTCCGTTCCGCGGAACCGCCAGGTCTTTGTGAAGACGCGACCGAACGCGGTCGGCCAAGGACGCTGGCAGACGCGACATCCCGGCAGTTCCGGAAGCAGAGACGCGTCCCCTCGCGACCGAAGAAATCCCAGCTCTTCACCAGAGCCTGGGTCGGCAGGATGCCGGCAAGGCCCGGAGCGGGACCCGCTCCGGGGCGGGGCGCCCGGGCGTAGACAGGCCCGGGGGACGCCCCAGTGCGTCTGCGGCACCGAGCCACTCGGCGCGCGAGCCGTCACCGCGGCCCGAGCCCCGAGGTGGAGAGGTGAGGGGGGCTGTGGGCCCGCTCGCGGCCGACTCACCCTGTGGCGAGGGCGCCGCCGTCTGCGACGAGGCCGGGGCGTGCAGGAGGTCCAGTGCAGTTTGGCTCTTCCGGGGCTTGCGCTCGGGGTTGGCAGCGCTCATCTTCTTGGGGCGCCCGCGCTTCCTGCCGGCCATTTTCCGCCCCTTCTTGTTCAGCTTCTTCTTCCGGGCTTTGGAGGGGGACGGCTTTTTGATGGCGGTCGTCCCAGCCTTCTCTTCCTCGGCACCGGAATCCTAGCGGACGGCGGGCGGCAGGACGTCAAGGGGACGCGATGCCCTCGTCGGGGACGCGCGTTCCCGGTAAGTCACGGGAGCCGCCCTCCACGGAGCACGGGGGGTGGGGGTGGGGGGCGGGTGCAGGGCGGGCGGCGAGCGCTCACCACGGGGGTGTCCGCGGCCACGGCGGCCTTGCTCTCGGGCACCTTGGTGGGAGTGGTCGTGTTGCTCTTGTTCTCTCGCTGCTGCCGGCGCCGAGCCGCCTCCTGCTCCTCCTGGAAAGCAAGCGGTGGGCGTTTGCGGATGCGCGGGCTCGGCCGGGCCCTCCTGCACGGCTCGCGGTGCGCCACCAGCACAGGCGGGGAAACCGAGGCACGGCGGAGCCCGAGAGTGCAGCCCCCCTCCCCCCGCCACCCTCTAGGCAGACCGTGCGGACCGTGGGGCAGAGGAGCCGCCCGACCGTCCTTTCCCTCCCGTGGGCGGCGAGCTTTGCCACACCGCCACACCGAGAGAGGCCTGTGCCCGAGGGCAGACGCTGCCGCCGGCCTGGGCTCCCGGCAACACCCGGGCGGGCCGGCAGCTGCAGGGCTGTGGGCACAGGTGCCCGGCTACGGTGGGGAGGACACGGGGCCCCAGGTGGCAGGAGCTGGCCGTCTGACAGGCCTCTCTTGCACACGGACTTGTCTGAGTCTCCAGAAAGAAAGAAAAGCTCTCGGACAGACGTACGGAACAAACGGACAGCGGCCACGAGGCCGCAGCGGGGAGGGCGTGAGCACTGGGAGGAATGCAGGAACCAGGCGGCCGGCGCGGTCAGGACCCAGGCTGGCGCCCCGCTGCGGGGGCGGCCGCTCTGCCCTCGGATGGCGACCCACGCCGGGACAGCACGAGGGCCGCTCGCCGCCCTTCAGCACAAATGCCCGCGTCACCAAAGCCCACTTCAGAGACCCGCTCAACCCGCTGCCGAAACGCGCGTAAGAACCGTGGCCCAGCTGCGGCCGTTAAGGACGAGGCGGGTGTGCGCGGGCAGGGCCGTGACCCAGACCCCGTCACACAGACCAGGACCTGCGCGCGTGTGGCCACTTGCAACCCGCACACCCCAACAGGCAGCACACACACGCTGTTCAGGCGAGGGAAGAACACAGACTTACCCTGAGTTTTGGGTTTTTCAGACTAGAAAAATAGTTTTCAAGCTAAAAATACAAAAAGGAAAGGAAAACTCTTATTAGAAGTCAGCCCCAACCCTTTCAGGACGAAAGCAACATCCCGGATGCACAGCCAGCGGGCGCTCTCGGGAGGGTGGCACAGAGTCCCCCAGGCGGACGTCTGCAGGGGCCGACCCGATCCGGGCTCCCAGCGTGTGGGGCCCGACCCTGTCACGAGCCACCCGGGACAAGGCCCGCCCCACACAAGGGCTGGGGCCGTGGAGAGCGCCGGGCCCCCCCACCCCGCACGCGTGGGGCACTCACTATGGTGCGGTCGATGGTGTGCAGGTAGTAGGAGACCGGCTTCCCCGTCCAGGACACAGAGCCCTTCAGGGGCGAGAGCTCCACGACGCGCATGATGGTGCCGATGTCTGCGCACAAAGGGCTGCGGTTAGGGCCCCTCCTGCGCCCGAGGGGTGAGCGGGGTGTGTGTGTGGGTGAGGGGAGGCTCTGCGCAGTTTTGTGGGGACTCCCTCCCTCCTCACAAGAGACAGGTGGGAGGCCAGGTGAGGTGCTCGCATCAGTCCCACTCCCCCGAGGGGCTTGTCCAAGGAGAATGGCGACAAGCCCCCGTGGGGTCAGAGACCACTTAGAGGGCGACTGAAAAGCAACGTGGCTACAGGAGCCCCCAGCAGCACACAAGAGGTCATGAGCCCCGGGGCCCATGTGGCTTGGCCCAGGGGCCTGAGGTGCAGCCCATGCTATGCAGGATAGCCACCTCTGTGACACCCCTCCCTGAGTTCTCCTGACCTGTCCCGCCTTCGACACCCACCTGGGGCCACTCTGCCCCCAGGGGACACAGGGCAGGTCTGGGGACGTCTGTGGTCATCACAACCAGGGCGGTCCTGGCATGGGGTGGGGGCGGGGGCCGGGCAGGGGAGGAATGCCCCCCAGGGGGCGGTCTGCCCCGACGTGAGCAGTGCCGGGGGACAGACCCTATACTGACACAGCCAGATGCCGGAAATCACAGATCTTAATACTTCAGCAACCAAGAACTTCTTACCGCTCAAGTTTCTGCTGTTTATTCTGAAGTTCAGAGGCGCAAAGGGCTTCGAGGACACAATTCTGCCGCCTGAAACACAAACCTAGTTACTGCCGTTCGTGGGGAAGCACCTGCACGCACACAAATGAGAGGGAGACAGACATCAGGGGAGTAAAGGGAAGCCGCAGGAGGAGCGGGGACAGCGACCGCGTGCACGGCAGCAGGACGGAGTCCCGTCCGCCTCCTACGAGGAAGAGCAGGACCAGGTGCCGCCTCCCAGCGTAACTCTGTCCCGTCAGCTGCTCTCCTGTGACAACGGTCCAAGGCCCCACGGTGCTGACCTCAGACCCAAAGGTCCCAGCTGGGGGCTCACCCATCTGTGAGGACAGACCGGGCGGGAGTGAGGACGGTGACTTGGCACGCCCCCCCCCCCCCCCCACGGTCTGCGTGCTTGTGGGACGCGTCCCGCAATCGACAGCCAAGGCAAAGCCCTAGAGCCCCAAAAGCAGCACCGGGCCGCGTCGGCGGGGCAGCCACACGGGCCGCATCATCCCCAGTGTGCGGAGTTCTAAGGAGAGAGGACTCACAGAGGAATCCGCGGGCTCAGGAGGGAGTCCGCGGCGCGTGCGTGACAAACACCGCGAACAAACACACGCGCTCCCAGAAGCCATGCTTCTCCGTATGAGGGAAAAAAGAGCCAGTCGGAGAAGTCACGGAAAACAATAAGGTCACGTTCAAATTGGAAAAGTCCCGGGGCACCTGGGTGGTCGGTGGGCTGAGCTCCGACTCTTGATTTTTGGCTAAGGTTATGATCTCACGGTTCGTGGGACTGAGCCCCTCGTCAAGCTCCGCGCTGACAGCACAGAGCCTGCTGGGGATTCTCTCTCTGCCCCTCCCCTGCTTGTGCACCCTCCCTCCTCTCTATCAACGAATCAATCAATTGGAAAACTCCCTCTGAGTGCAGTTCGACACACGCACACAGACACAGACGCACACGGGCACAAACAGGCCAGCCCGCCATGACCCCCGGCGCCGGGAGCACCCACTGCCCCACCCGGTCCTGAGAACCGGCCCCCTGGGAGCAGGGGGTGACGGGCCCAGCGCCGGGCCAGGGGCGAAGTCAGGGGGCGGACGTGTCGTGCCAGGGCGCGAGCCAGAGCTCACAGAGCGCGCGGGGTCGCATCAGAGGTCTCGCAGCCAGGGACTGAACAGAGCCCCGTGGGACGCTGGGAACCCAGGGCGCCTCTGAGAGCGTGGTGCCAAGCGGGATAAACGCCGGGTCCACGGGCGCTCCCGCTAGGAGCCCGGCACCCCGCGCCGCCCACTCGGCAACAGCCGGTGCCGCGAGGGCCCGGGAGGAGGTCACGGCCGGCAGCCGGGACCGCAGGGCTCGGCAGGCAGCCCTCCCACGGGAAAGCACGATGCAGAGACCCGCAGAGCAACGCCGCGCGGGACGGCGAGCCCGGGTGCCCGGCAGGCGTCCCCGACGAGCAGGGAGGAGATGTGTTGGAGCCAAAGCCCGCGAGGCCCCTGGCCAGGGCAGGGCGGTGGGAAGGCAAGCTCTCGGGCGGGCAGCAGGCGGAGGGGCTCCCCGGTCCGTCCCGGGGCGGGTGCACGGCTCGGTCCCTACGCTGGGACAGCCACCGCTCACTCTTCCAAAATGACCAAGAGACACACGTGTGCACGACCCGTGGCCGTCGGTGCTGAAGACGGCCGGCAACCGCCTGTGTCTACGCAGAGCGACCCTCTCACGAGCTCAAAACCTTCTATCACGAGACACAGGGGACCCAATCCCGTTCCTAACAACAGGGGTGAAGAGGGCACCCGGGGCCTTCTTACAGCTAGGGACAGGACCCAGGTGGGAGGGGCAGCGAAGGTGCCACTCCCTGGCTGGGAGCACTGAGGTCACATGCAGGCCATCTAGGAGTCTAGAAAGTTCTTGTAGCTTTAGGAACTGCAGTGACCGGCTAAGAATGAGGGCACTTCCTGGGGCTTCCCGTCCAGGCCCGGGGGGCCGACAGTGTGAGGACGGCATACACAACCTCACGGTACAGCCACAGCTCACGGCCCACTTCCCCCACCAGGGCACACCCCATCGGGCGCCCGCAGGCCAGTCGTGCTCATGCCCGGAGGACCCGGAGAAGGACGAGCGCCTGAGGTCAGAGCTCTAACGAGGACAGCAGCAGCCCCTGGCCCCCACCCGGAGCCCGGCCGCCGTGCACCCTGGGCGCTTGTGGGGAGGGGAGTCCCGAGCTAGGGTCTGAGCACTTGGCGGCAGACTGGACCCGCGAGCGGTGGGCTCCTCTCTCCTGAAACACCGTGCACGATGGCCAAGGACGCGGGGCTCAGCGCGTCACAGGGCTCGGCCCAACTGACTGGACTTTCTCCACGGGGAGAAACAGGTACGACCTCGACTCTTGGGTCAGTGAGGACGGATGAGAAACAGGCAGGAGGCTGCACACCGAGGAGAGCAGACGGCCAGGCGGCATGGCCCCCGTCCACGGAGACAGACAGGAGGACCCGCCGTGGCCCACGGGGCGCCCAGGGCAACCTACAGCCCACAAGCGTGCTGGCGTTTCTACCTCCCTCCGGGAGCTCGCCGGGTTCTCTCTCCCACGCTCCGAGTCCGAGCACAACATGCTGTGTGGCCCACCGGCACTTACAAAGGCCGAGTTGGCATCCAAACAAACTAGCTGACTCTCACCTATTGAGAAGATTCTACACGGGATGTTCTCGTCCGTCTGACATTCCAAGCACACCAGGAAACCCCTGGCACGGCGAAGGGAGAGGAGACACCTAACCTGGGCCACCTGCGGCCTGAGCGGGTCCTGACCCCACTCCCGGGGCCAGAAGCCAAAAGCCGGAGGGAGCCTCCTTCCCTCGTCCCGCAGCCACAAAGGGTGTGCGGGGGGGGGGGGGGGGGGGGGCACGCGGCCCCATGGCACAGGCACCTCGGGCCGCCACTCAGGATGGCCGTTCCCAGGTGCTCCCCCAGAGGGAGCGGCTGGCCGTGCCAGGCCGTGAAGCGGCCATGAGGCTGCCAAGAGGCCGCACCTCGGCACGCGGCCTTGACTCTCAGCTTGCCGAGATTTAGAAAACACACACTCTTCCCCAGGCGGCTCAGGCCGGACACAGTGGAGGGCCTCACACGCCACCAAAGCACCAACACAGCTACAAACCGAGAAGCCTTCACGGGCCCGAGGGAAACACGACCCTAGGCGCACGTCCGGCTTGAGAACAAGAGTGCGGGCTCCCAGGCTCCTCCGCTGCCCCCCCCACAGCCGTGCCGAGCCGCTGTGGCCGCGAGTCGGAGCCTCACGCACAGCGAAGGGGCCGTCCCTCCTCCCCACCCCGGGAACGGAAGGCGGAGGCGGCCGGGCGGCGATGGGCCCAGACACAGGGAAAAGCCAGGAAGAGCAAAGGGGCCAGTCTGGACGGCCCCGGTGCCCTCACCACCCCCAGGTTAGGGCCAGCAGATAAAATGGGGACGCCAGTCAACTCTGAGTTTCAGGCACGGACCGAGCGATCCTGCAGCAGAAGCGGGGACATCCTCGTACAGAGAAGTCGTGCGGTGTCTACGCGAAACGGGAACGTAACCGCACGGCCTGGGGCCCGCTCGTCAGTCTGGCCGCCCACCCGGGCCCCATCAGCGGAACCCCGCCCCCGAGGCTGACGGACACGGGCAAGGGCTCCAAGCCCCACAACCGGTGTCAGATCCACAGACAGACCGGGCGAGGGCGACGCAGGGCAGGGTTACGGGGAGCGCGTTACCTTCCTTCATGTTCGCAAACCGCTCCTTCAGCTGGTGATCCACCTCAGGACCAAAGGCAAAGTTATTCACAAATATAACACTGCAAAATAATATTCCAGTTGAGTACAACGAAGGCTCCGTCCGCGCACGCGCACAGCACTCCGGGGCATACCATGCCACGGCCTCCTCCGCCAGCGCCCCAGCCCGGGTGGGGGAAAGGGGGTGCGACCGGGGCCCGCGGGCCAGGACGCTGAGCCCGGCTTGCTGCTGGCTCGACAACCAGGCTGCCCGCTTCCCTGGAGGAAACGTGGACACCTGCTCGCCGGGAGGAGGCCCCTGGGGCTGAAACAGGACCGCAGAGATGTCCCCTGGGGACAGAGACGTGAGGACACCGAGGCAGCAGGAGAAGGCCCGTGGGACCAGAAGCGAAGTCGTCCCCAGGGAGGGTGTGGCTCGTCCCTTCTCCGTTCTCCCTCGTGCCTGGCCCGGACACGCCGCCCCACGCCCACCCAGGCCCGGCTCTCGCCCACGAGAGGAGCTCTGACGGCCGCGCTCTACGAGCAGCACGCCGCTGGCTCATCTGAGCCCACGAGTAACCCGGCTCTGTGCGCGGTCGTGTGGCTCCTGTCTCCCCACCTAAGGGCCTCCAGGTAAAAACTACGCCACAGCGAGAACTGGGCACAGCCGTCAGAACTGCGGACAGGGAGTTTACCTCCTCACCGGAACGTGACGGAAGACAGAGAGAGGGCCGATGGCCGTCCCCTCGCTGCTCCATTTAAGTCTCGATAGTTTAAAATTAAAAAGCCTGGAAACCTGGGGCGCCTGTGTGGTTCAGTCGGTTTAGCGTCTGACTTTGGCTCAGGTCACGATCTCACGGTTCGTGAGCCCCGCGTCGGGCTCTGTGCTGACAGCTCTGTCCCCCTCTCTCTGCCCCTCCCCTGCTTACACTCTCCCGAAAAATAAATATTAAAAAAAAAAAAAGCCTGGAAACCGTCACTGCACCCAGTAACAGAAGGGTCCTGGGGAGCCTGAGCAGGGCGAGAACAGACAGCGCGCCCAACAGGCATTAGAGACGCAGAAGCGCCCAGTGTGCTCCCCCCACAGCGCCGCATGGAAGGAGGGCGGGTGGGACTTTAGGCCGGGGCACAGGCGTCCCTGGGGGCTGAGAGACCGAGCCCCGACGAGAGAGCTGGGTGCGATAAGCCCTGACCGAAGAAGGGTGCTCTGAAGGCAGCCACCCTCTCATGTCTCGGAAGCCACCAGAAGCTCACTGAGGCCAGGCAAAGCAGGGGCGGACGCCCTAACGATAAGGGGGCTGCTGGGGAGGGGGCCCAGAAGCAGAGAGCCTGGGGCACGTCAGGGGATGCTCTCCGGGCCCAAGGCCCGTCCTGCTCTCCCACGGGACCAGGGGCGGCGAGGCCCGGGGGGGCGGTGTGCTCGCCATGAGCTCTCACATCGCCAGCGCAACCAGAGACGGGACCCCTGGGCCTGGATGCTGCTAGCCAGCTCTCGGTGAGGATGGGGCTTCCTCTCCGCTGGAGAGCCCTCACATCCCTACCAATGGGGATGTTCACGGGGTCAGCACAAGGGGCTCAGGAAAAGAGGGAAGACCGGGCTGGCAGGGAGACCAGGGCGGACCCAGCACAGATGGGGGACCTGTCACAGGAGCGCCACAAAGGGACACACTCTGCAAAGAGCCGCCCCCCCAACCCCCCCCCCGCCTTCTACCTGCCCCCAGGCTCAGATGCTGGGGAACACAGGGCGGCAGGCGGTACGCCTGCAGGAAAGGCAGAGAGAGGCCACATTGCCAGGTCCCCCAGACAGTGGCTGCTGCGGGCAAGGCTGACTTGTGTCCGGGGAGACCCACACGCTGGAGGCCAGAGAAGGGGCCGCAGACCCGTGTCGGGCCCAGGGCAGGCCCGTGGGCAACGCCGCAGCGTCCCAGCCGGCCGCCCTCAGGGGTCAGGGGTGCGGACAGCCAGCCCCACGGCTGGCCGGGGGGCGGGGGATGGGCAGTGGGAGCCGGGCCCGGCCACCTCCCCACCCCCACCCGCCCCCCTCTGCTGTAGGCGAGGGGGGCCGGGAGAGAAAGACGGCTCGTGCCCCGTGGCCACGGACCCACCCTCCCCTGGGGCACCTGCCCGGGCCGGACCCTACCTTGTGTTGGCAATCCGCTCTCTCCACTCCTCCGAGAGGAAGTCGCCTCTTTCCAGCTGGAAGGAAGAGAACAGGAGCGAGGCTGGTGGGGCCTCCCTGGGCGTCGCGCCCCGCCCGCCCTGCCCTCGGAGAGAGGATGAGATGAGCGCGGTCGCTAAAGTGGGGAGGACGTGAGACGGGGGAGGGGACGGCGGCTCCTGGGGCTACGGGACCACCCACGGTCGGTCACTGCACAGCGGCCCGGAGCAGGGACGGGGCACACACAGGACAACAAGACGGTGGGCCGGAGGCTCCAGCTACACCAGAGGACACGCCGCGGGACCGTGAGGCACGGCCGCTTCTGTTCCCACCCGCTGGCGAGGCACTCAGGAAGCGCCCCGGGGCACAGGTCTCCGCCAGGTGACAGCGGCCAGGTGACAGCGTCCGCAAGGCTTGCTCTCTGCAACACACAAACACCCCCCGGGGCGTCCATCTGACCCCAGGCTTGCGCCGGCTTGTCCGCCTGCAAGGGCCCCGAGGCACCTTCCCTCCAGCTCTCCCTGCCGCTCGCGCGGCACACGGACATGGCGACTCCGGGCCCAAGTCCGCCCGGGAGCACCCGGTTCGTGACAACCCACGCGGCCACAGCCGTGGCGTTCCACAAGCCAAGAAGCCTAACTGTATCACGCTTTGAAAAGACAGTCATCACGGCTCCTCGGTGCCCACCGGAGAATGGAAAACACACATCTACACAAGATCCTGTGCACGCGTGACCTCGGCAGCGTGAGTGATTCAGAAGAGCCAAACCGTGGAAACAACCCAAAATGTCCACCAGCGTGTCCCCCACACACAGGAAGGTCCCCCGGACGCCAGCAGGAGCCAGGCGCCCACCCCCGCCGCCCCGCGGACGGACCCCAAACACGCGACGCTCAGGGAGGGAACCAGACACGAGAGGCCCCACGGGGTCTGAGTCCGCACGGGTGAAACGTCCAGAACAGGCCCATCCATGGACAGGGCGGGGCTCATGGAAGCCGAGGGTTGGGGGTGACTGCCCTCACCTGCACCCCCACACATGCGGTGAGGTGACCCGGAACCCCCACCCTTCTCGTGAAGACAGCAGCCCAACGGGGCACCGGCCCTGCAGGCTCTCACAAAGGGACGGAAGAGAGACCCGAGCAGAGAAGGTCCTGCGTGCTGCTGCCCCAGGGCACGAGGCCGTGAGCCAGGGCCCGAGCCGGGCCTGTCTTCCGGTGCACACGCGAGGAGACCGCCTAGGGCAGCATGCGGTGGATGTGCTGTGACAGCGCACGGCGTGGGGGACAGGGAGAAGGGGCGGCCACCCTAACGCGCTCTGGTACCTTGGGGGGGCTGCCCACACCCCAGTCGTCCTGTCTCTGAACCCCCTCCCCACCTGTGGAACTTTCAGGATCTGCACTCCCAAGGGCAGCCCTGAGGTTCTCAGGAGTGGTTCAAGTCCAAAGTGCTTACTGTCCTGTGCAAGACAGAGCCCTCACGGGCCTGACACCTCCCTCCCCCGAGGCCGGCTCGCAAGGCTGGCCCTCAGGGGCGTCTGGACCCGGACTCCGGGGCTCCCACCACCCTCACCGGCGGGGGGGCTTGTGTCCCGGAACTGTCTGTGCAGACACAAGGTTTGCGCCGAGGACCTGCTCCCCTCCTGGGGTCTGGGGTCTCCGCCCGAGACCGGCAGACGGGCCTGCTGACCAACCCCCGGTGAGAACCTGGGCGCTGGGTCTCTACGCCCCCTGGAGACCACACCTCACGTGTCGGTTTGGGGGAATTAAGCACATCCTGAGGGACACGCTGGGAGAGGATTCTGGAAGCTTGGCCTGGTGTCCCCACCCCTGCCCCACACGCCTTTGCCCGGAGGTCATCTTGCTTCCTATCCTTTCTCTGTATAAACCACAGCCTTGGGGCTTGGGGACCACCATCTACTGAGCCCTGGGGGTCCTCCCGTAACACCCCCACCCTCGAGGGCCCTCCTACGGAACCCTGCCCGTAGGGTGGGGTTCTGGGAACGGACAGGGGTGCCGCAGGTGTCTCTTGCCGTGGCCAGGTCCCTGACCTTGGAGGCCGGCTCACCGTCCACAGCAGCACTGTGGAGCTTCGGCCTCACATTCCAAGCAAGGAAACAGCCGGTGTCCAGGCTCTGCCCACCCAGCCCCTGCAGGCCTTCTCCGGGCACAGGCAGGCTGCGATCATCCAAGGGCAGTGACAGGCACAGTGACCAGCTGAGCCGGCCGTGCTGCTGGGCCCAGCGCTCCGGAGTTAACAGAGCTCAGAAGGACGTGCGTGGCCTTCCCGTGCGTCCCTGCCCAGGGGACCCCGAGACCTCCTTCTACAGAGAAACGGGGAGACGCGTGAGAGGGCCCCGGCACGCACAGGTGCAGAGGGTTTCAGTCCCCACGACCCCCTTTCCCCGCCCTTCCCAGAAACCACTGATCCGCCTGTGGCCCCCGCAGCCCCACCCCAGGCTGCTGGTTCCCGCTGGAGGAACACGTCTCCGGTGAGGGGACAAGAGCCTGCTTCCAAGAACGGAGAGACCCAGCTTGCCCCCACCCAAGGTCAGGTGGCCCTGCATGCTCCGTCACTCGATGTCCGCTAACCTGCAGCCCACCTGCCCAGGGGCGGCCCAACCCACAGACGGCCACAGCGCAGCTCGGCAGGACGGCCAGGTCCTTTCCCTCAGCAGCACCGGTCGCCAGCAGCTCGACCCAGACCAAGACCAGAGGGGAGGTGAGCCCAGCGCAGGGCTCCGGCTGACCCGGCCAAGGAGGAAGCTGCAGGCACCACGGCGCCCAGCCACCCCGAGGGCCACACGGCATTGCCCGCCGGCAGCGCTGGGCCGTCCTGACGCGGACAGGCCCGGAGGGGCGGCCGGCGCCCAGGGGGAGGCCCCCGCACACTTCCTAGAGAGGCACCTGCCCACGAGGGCACAGGCCGGTCCATAAAGACTCTGGCACCTTCCCCACGTGGCACTTCCACGAGGCCACGGGCACCCCCGGTACGGGACTCTCAACGCACGACACCTGCTGTGCGCCAGGCCCACCGCCAGGTGCCCACAGCAGGCGGGTCTCACCGTGAACTGTGTGATGGGGGCCCCGGGGGCTGGACAGAGCACCTCCCAGGCCGAAGGGACGGAGGGGGTGCCCTGAGGTCAGACAGACGCTCAGACAGAAGCCAAGCAGAAGGGTGGGGGGGGAGCGGCTCTGACAGGAGGGGTGCGTGGGGGCTCGGGGGGGCCCGGCGGCTGGCAGCTGCCAGGCTGCAGGACGGGGGTGGGTGGGGGTGGGGGTGCCGAGGCTGGCAGGGTGAACCCTGGCTGGGCGGCGCCTCTGCGGTGGCGGGAGGGGGACCGAGGCGGCCGCCCAGGGAGCCTTGGCCCGGAGAAGCACACTGGGCTATTTTTAGACTCCCGTTGGCTTTGTTTCCTCTTCAGTCCGTAAGTAACGGGAGCGGGGCTCCGTCCGCCAACCAGGACGCCCGGTCAAAGCCACAGAAAGCTGGCAGGCCGGCCTCGCCAGACCCAGGACACAAGTTCCCGCCAGATCTGGGCGCTCACGGTCGGCACAAATCCACCACACCCTGCTGGAGCTGGACCGCGTGGGGCCGGCAACAGAACGCCAGGGGCACGGCCAGCTGCTCGTCCACACACCACTCCGAGGCCGTGCCCCAGTGGCCTTCCAGCCAAATTCCATTCCCAGCCCCTTCGCCGGGGCCCCGGCAGGGCCGACGAGTGCGGGAGGAACGAGCGCCCTTCCTGCGTGCCAACCACCGCGCCACGAGGCTCTGACGCACCGCCGACTCTGGATGGGGATGGGAGGAAGGGAAGAGGGCAGGTGGGGGGAGCAGAGGCCCGCCCGGGGCGCGCAGCGCCCCCAGCCTCACCCCTGTCTCTTACTCCAGCCGCAAGGGACACACCAGAGGCTAAAACCAGGCTCCGGACAAAGTGCCGGAGGCCGTGCGTGGATCAACACCAGCCGTTTCTGGGCAATCTCGGAACCTTTACGCTGTGGGCTGCAGCTGCCTGACCCCGTCACCAGAAACAGGAAGCGTTTGAAAACTTGAAAACCCAGGGCACCTGGTAGCTCGGTCAATGAGCGTCCGACTCTTGGTTTTGGCTCAGGTCACGATCCCAGGGTCGTGGGACGGAGCCCCGTGTCAGGCTGAGCGCGGAGCCTCCTTAAGATGCTCTCTCCCTCTGTCCCTCTCCCCTGTTCGCGTTCTAAGCTAAAATTTTAAGAAACAAAAATGAAATAAAGCAATTTAGGAAGTCACAGCTTTAGGAAAACGATAAACCATTTGGGAATACAGCCAGCGTTAACAGCAGATACGGGGACCGTGCGGGAAGAAGTTCCCTGGAAACAAACCCACTGGATCCACTGCGCACTCAGCCCGGATAGCAAACACCAGGGGACCTCAGACACAGGGGCACAGGAGGAAGGCTGGACTGCTCGCCTTTCACGGAGGGGAGAAAACTCCGGAAGAGATCCCACCAGGAGACGGGATGGGCAAGTCCTGGCCCAAAAGGAGCAGAAGGGCACCTCCCCACTACGAGGCCGGCCTCACCCTGACACCAGAACCAAAGGTGTTCCACAGGAAGGAAGATGGGCCGGTATCTCTCAAGGACACGGGAGCGCCCCGGAAATCCGGCACAGCGTGCGGAAACGACCGCACGCCACGACCGAGTGGGATCCACCCTGGCGGGAGGGCTGGCTCCGCTCGCCACATCAACGGGCCAAAGAAAGAGCACAGGCTCACGCCAGACGCACAGAGGGCCTCCGTGATGAAGCCTCTCGACAAAATAAGGCAGACGAGAACCACGTCAGCTTGATAAAGGGCACCCCCGGGACACCCGCGAACGCACGTCGTCTCCACGGCGAGGAACCCAAAGCTTTCCCGATGCCATCAGGACCAGGGCAAGGGGGCCGCTCTCTCCTCTCTCCTCGTGACAGCGTCCTGCACACGTCTGCCGCCATGCTGGCGTGCACAGCAAGACAGACATACGGGACGCAGATCGAGAAGGAAGGCGTAAAACCGCCTGTGTTCACGGACGACAGGACCAAGAGAATCCAGAGAACAAACCAACAAACAAACCTGGAACTAACCAGCCGTTACGGCAACAGTCACGGGGTAAGGGTATTGCTGCCCGCGAACAAACCACACGCAAAGGTCAGCCGCCTTCCTATCAACGGGCAACAAACAAGTGGAACCGGAGGCTAAAAAGACCTTCACGTAAGCACCGAGACAGACAGACTGAGGCATAACCTTAACGGAACGTGTAGGACGCCTACACGAGGCTCAGTACAAGACCCTGGTGAACGACCTCAACAAAGAAGTCAACAGACGGACGGAGAGTCCCCGTGTGAGGGCAGGAAATACCGGCAAGATGTTGGTTCCTCCCGACCCAACGGGCAGATGCACACGTTCCCCCCGGCCCCGAGCCAGCGTGCTCTGTGACGGGCGCCCCCGGACGGACTCTCGGGTTTATCCGGACAAGGCAAAGACAAGCATCATGTCAGAGGACGGCCGGGCGCTGCGGGAGCGCAGACGCACTCCAGAGCCCCGGGAACGCGGAAGGCACGGGCTGGTGAGGGAGACGGACAGCGGGACGGGACAGACGGCCAGAAACACTCAATTGGCGTGCGACACGCCTCACGGGCAGAGCACCGGGGCGAGGGCAGACCGCAAGGACGGGGCCCGCGTGCCCGGAAAGGATCCGGGAGCCGACCTCACACCTCACAGCTCTACACGTCAAGCACAGAACACGGAACTCCCCAGAACGCGCAGAAGATACCGAGGAGCGGGGGTGGGTGACCTTGGTTTGGGGAGTGCCCTTCCCACGCTGCAGCAGAGGTACGAGCGTGGAAGCAGCAACTGTCAGGCGGTGCTAAGGGAGAGGGAGCCTCCCTGCCTCCAGCCCCCCCCACGCCCCAGCCTGTCATCTCGTGACCACTCCTCATTCCCTAACACAAGCAGCTCAAAGCCCACGCCCCACGACGGCCCGCTTGGGGCCGGTGACTACGGAGAGGGAAAGAAGCGAACAAGGAACGGAGGGGCAACGGGGCCCCCGCCGCAGAGCCGAGTGGACCTCAGCGACCGGGGCCTCAACCTCTGGGTACGTGCAGGCGATGACCTGGGACGAGAGGAAGAGTCAAAGACGCGGCTTAGACACACTCCGTCTGTGCCGTCCCCGCGGCAGCCCGGTGCGGGGAGACTACAGAGCAGCGGTGTGTCCACGGCACGAGAGAGAGTGAGGGACGGGGTCACGGGCCCAGACACACATTTCGAGGTGTGATGCAGGTGCCCGGGCGGAGGCAGACGGAGGCCAGGGGCCTCGAACCCTGGCCAAGGAGCCTGGGCATCGACAGGCGGGGCCGAGCAACGGAGGCCGAGGGGCGGCAGCCGGGAGAGCCGGGGGCGCGTGCGGCCCCAAAGCCGAGCCTCGCCAGGAGGGACTCACGGGCGGGGTCACGTACCCCCACGAAGGCAAGGAGAAGGTGCCCTGGAGTGGGCCAGCGGGCGAGGGAAGAGGCCGTCCCACCCACACCCCACGGCCCAGCCTCGCACGGCTGCTGGCACAGACACGTGCGGAACACCAAGGAGGGCTCCCCGAGAGCCCGCAGGGGCCTGGAGACACACGCACGACGAACTCCGTTCAGCGGCCGGGGGAGAGGAGGGCCGCCCCCGTTCTCGGCCGGCCGGCGCAGGGGCCGCAGCCCCCGGGCAGCCCAGAGAGGGGGTGGAAGAGACCGGAGAGGGAGGCGGCACTCCGGTGACGACACGCGCGCCCCACGCAGGGCCGGGACAGGCAGGGAGGGCGTCCCGTCCCGGGAGGGGAGAAGAACGGCGGGTCAAGGGGGAGGAAGAGGCACGGAAATGGAGCTGGGTCGGTAGCCGCAGGGGCATGGAGCGATGGCACTCACTGTGTATTCTGCATGCTTTTTTCCATACCATTTCATCCACTTCCTGAACTCTCGGTCCATGGTCTGCAAGGGAACGACCACACAGCCGTCAGCGGCTCCCCGTGGCCCCTTCCTACCCCCGCGAGGCGAGCGGGGGGCCGCCCGTGGACCAGGCCTCAACACGACCCCTTTGACAAGCAGCCCCGGGACAGCCCGGGGCCTGCAGGGTCCACGGGTCCGGACCACACACTCTAAAGGGGTTTCCGAAGACAGAGGCGCTGCCCCAACCCCACTGGCCCCTCCCCGGGCAGCCGCCTCTGGAGGGCACGGGCCGCCCTGTGGGGAGCACACGGAGACCCGCCTCGTTCTGTCCTCTCTCTGTGCCCCGCAGGTCATGGCCAACAGGAGCCAGACCCTGCACCGTACTCCAGGGTCACTCACCTCCGCGTACTTGGCTGGGATGTCGGCTTTCTCCACGCCGTAGTGATGTTTGCAGTTGGTGGCCGCGGCCACCTGGAGCACGACCTGGCCCACTCCTTCAGAGACAAACACAGAGAGAGAGACAGAGAGGGGGAGGGGGAGAGAGAAGGAGGGAGGAAGAGAAAGAGGGAGGGAAAAAGAGGGAGGAGAAGGAGGGAGAGAAAGAGAGGGAAAGAAAGAGAGGAAGAGAGAGAGAGGGAGGAAGGGAGGGAGAGGGAGGGAGACAGAGAGGGAGGGGGAGGGAGCAAGAGGGAGGGAGGGGAAGGGAGAGGTGCTGTCACAGACGCGGCCCCTGGGTCAGAGGCGCGACCTACCCCTGGTGCTGCCCATGGGGGTCAACAGGCAGAGGCCACAGGCTCTCCCAGGTCACTGAGGACATTCTAGGGACACAGACCCTGAGCTGAGCCCCCACCCGCGGACGGGATGGCCGTCTCGCTCACACTGCCTCATACACACGCGCCACCGCACGGCCCCCGCGTCAGGACGCTGTTCTCCTGAGACCTAAGTGATCCGCGAGACACGGCTCCACGAGACGCGGGAGCACCCCGAAGGCTCCGGCCACCCGAGCCCACCCCCGTCGGCGCCACAGCGTGGCGGGGGCGGGCTCTGACGCAGGGCTGCGGGGAGCAGGCCCCGCGCACCAGAGACAGGCTCTCCGGACCGTGCGTCCTGACAAGTGGGCCGCACGCACGCAGGCCCAGCCGTCCAGGTCTCAAGAGGCCACGGGGGCTTGCCGCGAGGGGCTGCGGGCAGCAGGGGGCGGTGACCGAGCCACCCGCTCTGCCTCCGGGGGCCAGGGAGGCGGCGTGCTGCCCGCACGGGCTGCCCGCACTCACCGCTGCCCAGGTCCACAAACAGGTCGTCCTCGGTCATCTTGATCTCGTCGATCATCTGCGCGACCAGGTCAAAGGAGGTCTCCCCGTACACCTCTGGGGAGAAGGGCTCGTAGTTGTTGAGCTTCTCGGGGTCCGTCACCGAGTGGTTATACACCTGCTGCAGGATGTGGCGCAGGAGCCCGTTGGACGGCCGGGTGTTCAGTTTCATGGGCTGAGTGGTCCCCTTCCACTAGGGCGTCAAAGGGAGCACGTCACAAGTGACCGTCCTCCCAGCACCGCGGACTCCGCCCGTGCCCGAGCCGGCTAAAGGCTCACGCGTATGTGCCGTCCTGGGCGCCACACCCCTCAGGAGGCGACAGAGGCCGCTAGCTGTGCGGGCCCCGCAGCCCTGGCCTCAGAGCTCTCTGCCCTTACCCGGGAGCCTGGCTGGGCAGAGAAGTGGGCCGGGAGCCACAAAAAGGGCTAGCGCCTTGTGGGCCCTTCTTAGGGCCCCATGGCCGGGACCTCTGCCTCAGGGACAGGAGCCGGGCCCGAAGGGGCAGCGGGTCCTCTGACCCCTCACAGCCCACCCCCTTCCGACGCACAGCAGCTGCCCTTCAGCCACCTGCAGCCAGGACTGGGGCACAGAGCATCCCCGAGGACCTTCCCACCTAGAGACACGGGGCGGCCTGGAGCCAGGCCACCACCGTGCGGGGGACTGGAGACCGCACGGCCCGGCCCAAACCTCAGGCCCCGCCTCCTGCCCAGGACAAAACTGAGGCAGTGGGGTGGGGGTGCCACACAGCTGACCCCAGAAAAACCTCTATGAGCCCCAGTCCCTTTGCACAGGAGGCCGGAGGCCTGACCATACTCGACGGACTCAGCATCCCCCTCCCCCATCACTGCTACTAACGGGGATGACTGCCCTGTCCCAAGCCCCGGTGCCACAGGGCCTGTCACCCCACCACAGCCTCCCCCACAGCAAGGCTCCTGCCGGAGAGCCCCCACCCAGACCAAGAGCCCACACCGTCTGGACAGCAGAACGTCCTTGGAAACAGGAGTGACGCGCTCTTTGGAACTGCTTCCGCAGCCTGGCCCGGCCCGGCTGTCTCTGTTCTTTGCCAGGCGAGGCCTCCTAAGGCCCCAGCACGGTGGGTCAGGAAAGCGAGGACAGAGCCTCAGGCCTCTCCCCAGTCAGAATGTCCCAGGAGGGCGGGGAGATGCTCACAACGCTGCTGGCCGAGGGGCAGGAGAAGCCCCGGGAAGCTCCTCAGCGTGTCCGCCTGTCACAGTCTGCGGAGACGGGGCACCAGCGGGAAGGTACGCGTGCGCGTGAGCCTGGGGACGACCGCTGGGCACACGGGGCCCGAGGACGCACCCCGCCCCCGACGGCAGCTCCCCAGACCCAAGCCACGTTCGTGCGCCCCTGCAGACGCCTCTCAAGGAAGCCCACACTCCAGGCGGCCTGCAGGCTCTGGGAGGCGTGTGGTTCAAAACCGCCCGGGGAGCGTGAGGGCAGCCGGGTCGGGCGCCCAGCACAGGCCCCGGGCAAGCAGCCGAGCGTGGGCGGAGGGCAGAGGCCACCTACCAGCTGGTGGATGCTGTCGATGGCGCGGTTGTACTTATCACAGAGCCTCTGCATGCTCTCGAAGCTGGAAGGCAAGGGAAAGGCTCCGGTCACGGAGGAGCTCGGAACGAGCCGTGGGGGCCCAGCCGGCCTCTCGGGAGGGACAGCCCACGGCCAGGCAGAGCCAGCCCGCCCCCCGGTGGGCGGGCGGAGGACTCGGGCCCCCGGGAGAACCGCGCGTGGGCGACAAGGCCGAGCCAATGGTCTGGGGCTGAGACAGTCTTGGGCCACGTGCCGCGTGCTTGGGGTGGCTTGCGGAGGCCGAGGCTCCCGGGTCAAACCCAAGGTCAACGGCGCGCCCAGGAGGTGCTAGGTGAGGAGGTGAGGAGCCCTGCACAGACTTCACGTCGCGCTGTGGGCAGGACCCGGGCCGGCTGTCGCTGCCCCCGGGGCTGGACAGCAGTCCCACCTGACCTGCCAGCAGGACCCACTGCCCCGCAGGGCTGTGCACCAGCCCCACATGGTCTTCCTTCCCTGGCCGGAAACAGCCCCTGCCTCGGCCCTAACTTGATGGGTTTGGGGACCACCCGGCGGCAGCAAGGGCCCCCTGACTCTCCTGGGCACCGCCCAACACCGGCCTCTGCAGAAAGCTTCCAGCACTTTCCAAGACATAGGTAGCACGTGTTAGATACCTAAAGACAACCGGGCTGGAAGTCTGTCGGTGAGACCAGACTCTCCCAAAGCCCACCATTTTTACTTCAAGTATGACTTTCAGTGAAATCCTCTAACCCAGGAGCCGCCCCCACCCCCCACCCAGGGCTGACTCTGCCTCCAGGGGACACTGCGTGACATCTGCGGATGCTCCGGGGCGCTTCCGGCATCGACAGGGTGGGGCCAGGGACGCTGCTCAGCCTGTGACAGGACCCGGGACGCCCCACAGAGGACGAGACCCGCTTGGTGTCAGCGGTGCGGAGGGGACGTGCTCCAAGTGTCTGCCCCAAACTGGAGGGGGAGTCACCGGTTCTTCCTACAACACCCACAAATGCACACAGAGCAAGCAGGCTTCCCACCCTGAGCAGGACACCAGGAGCCTGGGAGAGGAGCCTCCACACCCAGGGCACGGGAAGCGATGGCCGCACTGTGTGCACCCCGAGCTTCCTGCCCCAGGCCTCCCTGCGTCTTCACCGACCACCTGCTCCTCATCCTCGGCCGCGCCCCAGACCGGCCCCCCAGTGTCCACTTGCAATCTCTCCTAAGCCACCTGGACACGGAAGGGAAAACCACCTTGAAGGAAAACCATCCTTAAAAACACTGGCCGGGCACAGAGCAATCAACCCTTTTCTGACGGTGTGCTTCGCTGGCCAAATGCCTACTGTCCAAGGGTCAGCGCCCGTCCGCACCCTCACCCTGGGATCGGGAGGGGCGTACCCCAGTCCTCGGCCGGGCCCCTGCTGCCAGAGGCATAGGCCACCAGAGCCCAGGGCCTGAGCGCTCGGGACGACGGAGTGTGAGCACAGCCCCTTCCTTGCTTCTCAAGTGCTGAGCTGATCAGGGAACGGGGTACGGGGCCAGGGCTGGCTCAGGCTGGAAGAGCGAGGCCAGGTCAACGACAGTGGGGTGCCGGGCCCCGCGAGGGGCTTCGGGGCTCCTCTGGGCCCAGCTATCATGCCCGCAGGTGACCCAGTCCTCCGGACAGACTGCAGGCGGCTTTCAAGCCTGCCCAGAGCTAAACCGGCAGGAGTGGGGAAGAAGAGAAACAAACAACTCCAGGCAGGCATTCCAGAGCCTGCCCCGCCCTTCCCCACCCACAGGACTCTCCCCATCCGGATGTGCCCGCGGGGAAACTGCCAGAAGCTGCCGGAGGGTGAACCCCAGAGACCCTGCCTGGAGCCGAGACAGGGGAGGCCCGTGCCGAGGTGCCGCTGGCGGTGGCCGCAGAGAAGGCAGCGCCCGCCAGCCGGGGCTGGCCCCGCACACGTCAGGGGCAGCGCCCGCAACGCGCCCCTCCCAATCGCGCCCTCCGGTGTCTGATCCACGTTTCCCCCAACAAAACCTCACGGAGGCGCCAGCCAACCCTGACAGGGAGTCTCAGACCAGAGACCACTCGGCAGAGCTCGGCTCACCTTTTGGTGTCGTAGTCGATTAAAACGTAGTTCTCCATAGCGAGCTTGAGGTCCGGGATCTCTTCGCAGACCCACCTGAAACACAAGTGTAGAGACAGCGGTGAAGACTGTTATGATCGTCTATTTTCACTCTCAACGGTCTTAAACACGGTTTGCTCCCGAATACTGAGGACAAAAACAACAACAAATCCTCATTACCGGACTCAAAACGCACAAGAGGAAAGGGAGGCATCACTTCAGAACAAATCGCGTAAAGTTTAGGACGAAGTTGTGACACACACGCTTCTGTGGCTTCAGTCGGTGTCGCCTACGGGGGGGGGGGGGGGGGTAGCTGGGGTCGCTCGCAACGGAGCCTGGAAGCGTGCCTGCTCAGGTCAGAGCCTGAAAAGCAGCGGGTGGACTGAGGGTTAAAGGCAACTATTTTTCTCTTAAGTTTGTTTGTTTATTTTGAGAGAGAATGAGCGGGGTAGGGGCAGGAACAGAGAGAGAGAGAGAGGGACAGAGAGAATCCCAAGCAGGCCCCACGCCGACAGAGCAGGGCTCGACCTCATGAACCATGAGATCACGATCTGAGCGGACATCCAGAGTCAGACCGAGCCACCCAGAGGCCCCTAAAGGCAACTATTATCTCACGAGTTAACTGATCGCAAGACAAGGGGGTTTCTTCAACAAACAGGGGGAGCCTACAGATTAAAAGGGGCACAAAAATACACCAACGAACCCTAAGATATGACCCTTGTTGAATCATGATGCAACGCGGGCAGAAAGCCAAGGGAGAAGTCACTGCTGTAGACCTTATAAAACACGGACGTGATGATTTCAAACTTAGATGGAATGAACAAATTCCTTGAAACACACAAATAACCAAGACCTGACACGTGTAAGAACGAGTGACACCAACGAGACTGGCCTTACCCCGGTGCCCAAACCAGAGGAAGACAAAGCCTCGTAAAGCAAACTCCGGGTAGGAAAAGGAAATCGACGGGCCAATGAACGCAGACACAAAAATCCTCTACAAATATTAGCCGGCAAGTTAGCAAGCCGTGTCAGTCAGCTGAGCACCTGACTCCTGATCTCAGCTCAGGTCACCATCCCAGGGTCGTGGGCTCCAGCCCCGAATCGGGCTCCACGGTCAGCACGGAGCCCGCTTGGGAGGGATCCATTCTCTCTCTCCCTCTCTCTCCCCGCTCTGTCCCTCCCCACAAGACCCCCTCAGGCTCACGGTCCCCGGGGCCAGCGGGGCACACCCGCCTCCAAGCATCAACTACCCCGTGCTCTCTCAGACCCAGGGAGCAACCTCTCCGTGGCGCAGTCCGTTCGGCAGCACACATGGTTGATGTCAGGAGACCCGAGGGTACAGGAAGGTGTGCACCCTGCAGCGGCCGCCAGACGAGCGCTGCGACACTGAGGACCCCAGAAGGGCAGGGACAGGTGAAAGACACTTCCCTCCAGTTCTCAGTACAGGCTCCGGCCAGCACCACAGGGCAGGAAAAAAAACAGCACAAAGACTAGAAACGCAACAACAAAACATCCCTATTCACAGGCACACAATTTAACACACAGACTAACCTAAGGAATTTACATAGGAACTTCTAGAACTCAGGTGGATTGGGCAAGGTCAGAACACATGGGGTCAATGGGCAAAAATGAAGTCTATTTGCATACGTCAGCAACAAAGAATTTTGAAATGAATTTTTTTAATGCCATTTAAAATAGCAGTAAAAGCTAAATACCTAGGGATAATTGTTTTTTAATGTTTACTTATTTATTTTGAGAGAGAAAGAGAGTGAACTCATGAGCAGGGGAGGGGCAGAGAGGGAGAGTGTGTGCTCAGGAGGGGTAGAGAGACAGGGAGACAGAGAATCCCACGGAGGCTCCAACCTGCCAGCACAGAGCCCGATGTGGGGCTCGAACTCACAACCCTGAGATCATGACCTGAGCTGAAATCAAGAGTCAGCCGCTTAACCGACTGAGCCACCCAGACGCACCCCACCCCCCCCCCGGAATAACTTTAATGAAAGATTTGTAAGACCTCTACACTGAAAACTGTAAGACACTGCTGAGCAAACATAAAGACGAAAAAAGGGGAACTCTGCTCACAGAAGACTTCACATTGTTAAAGTGGCCCTTCCCCCAAAACTGAACCGCCAACTCCAGAGTAGTGCCCAGTGCAAGCCCAGCAACTTCTGGAGAAGCAGACGACCTGGTTGTAAAATTGACACACAGGGCGCCTAGGGGGCTCAGTCAGTTAAGCGTCCAACTCTTGACGTCAGCTCAGGTCATGATCTCACGGATCACGGGTTCAAGCCCCGCGTCAGGCTCTGTGCTAACAGCATGGAGCCTGCTTGGGATTCTCTCTCCCTCCCTCTCTCTCCCTGCTCCTACCCTGCTTGCGTGCACTCTCTCCCTTTCTCTCTCTCTCAAAATAAATAAATAAGCCTAAAAAAAAATTTGATACACTGAAAACTTCCACTAGTCAAGATGCCATTAAAACCACAAGCAGCTACGCTATGTGTAATGAAGTATCTCACGAGGCATTCACAGCCAGAATATGTCAAGAATTCTCACAACTCAGCAAGGACAACGCAAACAACTCAATCTCAAAACACAGCACTGGGGCGTCTGGGTGGCTCAGTCAGTTAGGCATCCAACTCTGGCTCTGGTCATGATCTCATGGTTTGGGGTTTCAGGCCTGGCATCGGCCTCCCGACAGCTCAGAGCCTGGCTGGAGCCTTCTTCAAATTCTGTGTCTCCCTCTCTCTGCCCCTCCCCTGCTCGAGCTCTGTCTGTCTCTCTGTCTCTCTCTCTCTCTCAAAAATAAACATAAGAAGAGGCACCTGGGTGGCTCAGTCGGTTAAGCGTCCAACTGGCTCAGGTCATGATCTCACAGTCTGTGGGTTCGAGCCCCGCGTCGGGCTCCGTGCCGACAGCTCAGAGCCTGGAGCCTGCTTCGGATTCTGTGTCTCCCTCTCTCTCTGCCCCTCCCCTGCTCACACTCTATCTCTCTCTCAAAAAATAAACATTAAAAAAATTTTTTTTAAAAAACATTAAAAAGAAAAAAAGCAGCACAAACTATTCTCTCATAAAAGAAACCGGGGGCGCCTGGGGGGCTCAGCTGGTTGAGCGTCTGACTTCGGCTCAGGTCATGATCTCGCGGTTCGTGAGTTCAAGCCCCTCACTGGGCTCTGTGCTGATGGCTCAGAGCCTGGAGCCTGCTTCGGATTCTGTGTCCTCTCTGCCCCTTCCCTGCTCATGCTCTGTCTCTCAAAAATGAATAAACATTAAAAAAATAATTTAAAAAAAAAAAGAGAAAAAAACCAGAGCTCCTCAGAGATGTTGCTGATTCGAAGGTTTGGAACATGGGAGATTTCAGGTAACTCCAGAGCATCTGTGGTTCTAGAAAACAAGGATGTGCTCAGGAAGGCAGGGGGCATGCCAAAGGGACACGGGACGAACCGGACAGCCCTCCGTGGCCAGCACAGGAACAATGTGAAACAAGGTTGTAACAGCAGGAGTGCATCACGGCTCATGGGATGAAACATGAAAACGGAGTTCTGATCAGCAGCCGAGGAGAGGATGAGGCCTAGAACACAGCGGTAAGCAGTGGCGGCAGGTGAGGTCCACCTGTGGTGCGGAAGTCCAAGTGGAACCGCGATCTCTGCATAGTTCCCCAGGACCTCACCCGAGGTATGTATTAAAAAGGGGGAAACGGTAACTACACCCCAGAGAAGCCTGGTGGACGCCACCTCAACCGGGTGGTCAAGCCTAACGTCACTCCACAGTAAGGCAGAATTAGAGGCCGTGTGCCTCTCGCGGCACTGAGGCTCTTGCCAGGAATGGACGCTTTTTGTCACAACCGTTTTCCACACCCGTTCCACATTATTCAGAAGCAGGCCACAAATGTTACCAGTGTGTCCCTCACAAATACGTCAGCATTCCTCCTAAAAGTGACAGACTGTTTCTTTCAACATAACTACAATGCTGTGGGCGCACCTAGTAAAAACAACATCAGGAATAGTAAGGAATTTCCTCAAATTCATACAGGGCATCTGTGAAAAACCTACAGCTTACGTCATCTCCGTGAGGAAAGGCTGAAGGGCCTAGTCACCTCAACAAGACCAAGGAAAAGAAATAAAACCGTGAAGACTGAAAGGAAGAAGTAAAACTGTCCCTGCTCAGAGATGACCTGATTACTTCTGACAGCAACTCTTAATAAATCTACCAATCAAGTACCAGAATCAATAAATTTAGCAAAAGATCACGGTTAATGTATGAAAATCAATTGTGTTCTTTCTTATGAGCAGCAGGTAAGTGGAAAATAAAATTTAACACAGAATCCCATTTACAGTGGTGCCCAAAGCTTAACTGCCTGAGAACAAATCTAACAAAAGGTGTCCACGACCCCACACTAAAATAACAGAGGACTGTTAGAGAAACACGGAAAGACCTAAGTAAGTAGAAAGATATACCATGTTCATGGATTGAAAGACCCAATACTGGAAAATGCAACAGCAAATCTTTCCAAACGACCTATCGGTTCAACGCAATTCCTAACAAAACTATGCAAAAACCAACAAGCTGATTCTAAAATTTATATGGAAATGTGGGGCACCTGGGTGGCTCAGTCGGTTACGTGTCCAACTCTTGACTTTGGCTCAGGTCATGATCTCACGGTTCGTGAGTTCGAGCCCCAGGTCGGGCTCCGTGCTGATTCTGCTTGGGATTCTGTCTCTCCCTCTCTCTATAACCCATCTCCCACTTACTCTCTCAAATAAATGAAAATAAACTTTAAGATAAAATGTACGTGGAAATGCAAAGGAGGTAGAATAACCAAAACAATGTTTTAAAAGAAGACAAAGAGAAATTATTCCACCCACTTCCAACACTTACTATACAGCTAGGTAACCAAGGTCTTCTTTGGCCAAAGGACACACATGGGAGTCAGTGAAACAGAACCGAGTCTATAAATAAACCAACTCCTACACTGTCAACTGACTTTTGCAAAGGCGACAAGGGTATTTCATAGAGAAAGGACAGTGTCATTAACAATGGTGCTGGAACCAGTGGACATCCACATGCAAAACAATAAACTTTCAACTCATACACTGCACCACATGTAAAAATTTCCTCAAGATGGATGAAAAGATTTAAAAGGAAAACCTAAACTGTAAAACTTCTAGAAAACATACAAGAAAGCCCTTGTGAGCTCAAGAGCAAATATTTAGGCAATATTTAGGCAAATATTTCTTAAGAGGCAAAAAACACAACTTATGAAAGAAAAATGTGAACAAGTCGAACTTTTATTGAAAATTAAGCTATTGGGGAGCCTGGGTGGCTCAGTCGGTTAAGTGTCCAACTTAAGCTCAGGTCATGATCTCGCAGTCCTGAGTTCGAGCCCCGCGTCGGGCTCTGTGCTGACTGCTCAGAGCCTGGAGCCTACTTCGGATTCTCTGTCTCCCTCTCTCTCTGCCCCCCGCCCCTCACACTGTCTCTATCTCAAGGTGAATAAATGTTAAAAAAATATATGTTTTTTAAAAAGAATACTCAAAATTCAATAGTGAGAAAAAAAATCAGTTCTTAAAAACAGGCAAAATACGATGAACATTATTAGTGATTAGGAAAATGCAAATTGAAACCACAATGAGGGGCACCTGAGTGGCTCAGTTGGTTAAGCATCCAACTCTTGGTTTCAGCTCAGGTCATGATCTCACGGTACGTGGGTTCAAGCCCTGCGTCAGGCTCTGTGCTGACAGTGTGGAGCCTGCTTGGGATTCTCTCTGTCCCTCTCTGTCTCTGCCCCTCCCCTGCTTGAGCTCTCTCTAAACAAACAAACAAACAAACAAATACTGAAACACACACACACAATAAAATACCACTACACAGCTCAAATCAGAAACCGCAAGACCAACCCACAGCAACACCACATCCTGGTGCACGGGGGGGCTACACAGAGGTTCCTGAACTGGTGGTGTGGTGCAAAGCAGGCGGATCCCTTCGGAAAACACCTTGGCAGTTCCTCTTCGAGAAAGTTGTCATAAGACCCAGTAACCCCACTCCCGGGTATTTGCCCAAAAGAACCAAAGACATGTCCACACGAGACCCCCATGTGGATGTTCACAATGGCTTTGTTCATAATCGCCAGAGTCCAACAGGACCCGAACAGTCGTCAACAAACTGCAGTCTATCCTCCGAGGGAAACTCCTCAGAAACAAAGAGGAAACACGACCACCCGAAAATCGTGTGCTGAAAGGAGCCGGGAGAAAACCACAGCACTACTGACCGAGTCCACGTACGTAAAATTCTAGAACACGCAAAGTAACCTGCAGAGGCAGAACGCAGCTCAGGGCTGCCTGGGGACAGCGGTGGGGGGACGCAGGTCAGAGGACACGAGGGAGCCCGCACAGGCGATGGACATGCCCGCTCCCGAGGCTGCCTTGCACATGCGTGGACATGTCCACGCCCGTCAGAACGTGTACCTTACCTGTGTGTGGCTCCTGTACGCCCACTATATTCCAAATTTTCATAATTCTCATAATCTTCCTTTAAACGTTTATTTTTGAGCGAATACGAGTGGGGGAGGGGCAGAGATACAGGGGAACAGAGGGTCAGAAGTGGGCTCCGTGCTCACAGAGGTGAGCCCGACATGGAGCTCGAACTCAAGAACCACGAGATCGTGACCTCAGCGGAAGCGGGAACCTCGACCAACTGAGCCCCCCAGGGGCCCCGCAACTGCACTTTTAAAACATACAACTACGGGAAGGACTAGAAGTGTGTGCAGGTACAGACGACACTTAGGTGGCGATGAGCTGGTCGCTGTCAGGCTGGGTGACGGGAACCTGGGTTCAGTATACCCTCTGTCTACCTCCGTATCTGCTGGAAATTCCCCACCGCGCAAAGGAAAATAAGAGAAAGATCACTGAAGTAACTGACCATCTGGCCAACGGACAGAACGGGTCTGCAGGGACAGCAAGGAAGAAGGTGAAGCCGTTTTGGGAGCCCGATGTGAGGCTCCCGCAGAACGGCCTCGGGAGGGGACGAGGCCACAGGGGACTGAGGACAGAGGGCTGGCTCCAAGGCCGCAGAGCCGATGCTGAGCCCCGGCACCAGGGACAAGTGACCAGCCCTACACACGAGAAACGGCTTCCAGCCCACCTGACTCAGAGCCGCTGTGTTAACCACCACACTCCCACTTCCTAACCAGCAGACTTTTTAAAAAATAACATAAATCAGGGGCGCCTGGGGGGCGCAGTCGGTTGAGCGTCCGACTTCGGCTCAGGTCATGTCTCACAGTCTATGAGTTCGAGCCCCATGTCGGGCTCTGTGCCGACAGCTCAGAGCCTGGAGCCTGCTTCCGATTCTGTGTCTCCCTCTCTCTCTGACCCTCCCCTGCTCATGCTCTGTCTCTCTCTGTCTCAAAAATAAATGAACATTAAAAAAAATTTTTTTAATAACATAAATCAAACCAAGCCAACCAGTTAACGCTATTGACTGGTTTCAGGCCCACCCTACAAGATCTACACAGATTATTTCACTTAAAACTGCAAACGCTCTTGCAAGGAGGCTCGGCTTGGCCTCAGGAGCAAACCAAACGGGCTCAGGCAGCCGGAGCGCCGGGGGTTTGGTGGCCCCACCAGGCGGCAGGGAAAGCACTCCCGTCACAGCCGGACCTCACGTCCTGGCTTTCTCACCAGCCCCGTCCTGCCAGCAGCCTTGGCAGGTTCATGCAGACTTCACGGCTGTGGCCTGGGGGGTGGCTGTATGCTTAAGGACTTTGAGGGACAACACAGCGAGAGAGGTCAAAGCCACGCACAAACAGTAACGGCCCTGCCGCAGGAGCTCAGAGAAGAACGGGGTTTCTGACCGTGGAACACGTAGACAAGAAGCGGTCCAGCCACGACAGCATTCGGGACGTCCTTCCAGACCCCAGGCCAACACGGGAGAAAAGGCCCACGAGAAACAGAACGGCTGGCAGCCTCCCCCGGGTCCTGTCTAGGTCGCCAACCTACTGGCCCAGGAGGGCCCGGGGGCTCTTCTCCACTCGCACGCAGGACAGGCCAGCAAAAGGCCGTCCCAGGTACCGAGGGGAAGAGCAGCCGCAGGAAAGCTGAGTCAGCACCCAATCCAAGAGGGAGGAGAGGGAAACGAGGGGCTGAGGGGAGGAGGGGAGAGCCCCCGAGGGCCCTGCCGGCTCAGCATTTCCCTCCCCTTCCACAGGAAGGCACCAAGTCTCAGAGAAGCACTGAGACCTGTTCCGGGCCACACGTGGACAACCCGGACTCCTCTGACCAAGTGGTCACTGCCTCTCAAGTCTTCCGGAGGTGCTCCCAGGAGGAGCCACGCAGGGCAAAGTGGGGTCAACCCGCAGACCAGACCATATGCGCAGAGAGCACAGGTGGGGTGGCCTGCACGGGGGGGGGGGGGCGCGGGGGGGAGGGGGGGCCCACCCTGAGACCTCACCCACCCCAGCAGGTGGCACACTCACCGGATGGTCTCGATGATTTCGTGAGCAGCATCGTGGTGTTTGTCCTGAAAGACAAAGGGACAGGTTTTACACCCTCCGGTGGTACAGGGTGTGGGGACCAGGCAGGGCCTACTGGCCAGTTCCCGCCCCTGGCCCCAGCTGGACCCGTGGCACTCCCTCCCAGGCGGGCAGGGAGGAGGGACCCGGGGTGACGTCGATGCCCCGACCCTTCTCTCCCCACTTCGCACCCCCACCTCTGCTGACTCTTCACCCACAGCCCCCGTGTGCTCCTACAGCCTGGAAGCCGCGGGCCTGGTTTTGAGCTACTGAACATCTCCAGGCCTCTGTTTCCCCATCTGTAAAATGGGGAAACACAAGTACCACAACCACGGGGAAAGCTCATGTGGCGGTCCTCCCGCCAGAAGGCAGACACCTCCCAACCCCACAGTTGATCACGCCAGGTTCCCACAATGCCTGTCACACGGGGCGGGGCGGCGGGGGGCTCACTGTTGCTCCTTCCTCACAGAGGAGGCCAAGGGCTCGCTCCAGGCCTCTCACCGGGGTCCGGACAGCCCTGACCCCAGACCTTGAAAAAAGCAGGACCAGATGCGGCGAGTGGCCTTTCTCTGGCCCCCTGCTTCTCTGATACGAGCACCGCACCTGCAGCGGCACAGAGAAGGCGTGCGCGGTGCCGAGAGGTCAGGTTCAGAGCCGCGAACAGCTGCTCTGCGGCAGTGACCGCACCTCTCAGGCCAGGCTTTACAACAGACCCTGGGGGTGAGGGGGGAGAGGGGGGTGGGCGGGGGGCGGGTCCTAGTGCAGAGCCTCCGGTCCCGTCCCGCACTCAGTGATGGTCAAAACAACCCCAAGGACCTTGGGCCCTAACCTCAGTTTCGTAGCCACGGCTCTCTGGGGACAGCATTCTCCCAGAAGGGGGCTCGCCGGCTCCACGCACACAGCCCAGTGGCTGTGGTACTTTCAGAATTGTGCGACCAAAGCGCTATTGCAGAACTCTTCTCACCCCAAACAGCTACCCCGTCCCCACTATCTGCCACGGCCCATCCCCCCGGCAACCAGTGACCCACTTTCGGTCTCTCAGGATGTGCCTGTTTCTGGACATTTCACGTGAATGGAATCACACACCGTGTTGCCTTTTGCGCTAAGCCTTACTTTTTCTTTAAGGTAAAAGAACCAAGCTCGCAGCGTTCTCAATGCTATCCTCCGACAGACGAAGGATCAAATGACAAATATTAATTGCCTGCGTATAGCGGGGTGCGAGATGGGTCACGGGCCGTCCGGCACGGGAGACCCCACGCAGGCCAGGGGTCCCCACTGAGGGGAGCCTGACCAGCAGCATGAGTGCCACCCGCTGAGTCGGAAACTCGGGGTGGGGACCGCTAACGGGAACCAGTGGCCCGGACACCTCGCGGTAAGTGTCAGAAGACAACTGGGGGGCAGGTCTGCTGGGCGCGTGAGGTCACACCGGTCTCACGGGAACCACGGGAACTGGCAGCAAGGAGAGCCGCCCCGCGGGCCACAGGAACGGACGGCCCGAGGCCCAGCGCCACATGCCCCGTGTTCCGGGGAGGGCACGTGGAGCCGGCAGAAAGCCCAGGCCTCGGACACAGGAGCCCCACGCCCGCCTGCGCCACCCTCTCTGGGCCCCCGCGGGTGGGGGGCCACAGCCCAGTGGCCCGATTCCCCAGGAGGCTGTGCAGGATGAGGAGCCGGTGACACAAGGAATCGCGGCAGCTCGTCTGCCGTCTCAGCCTCGACTCCACGCCTCCCGGCTCGACGGACACAGAGCTCCTCTTAGCTGAGCACGTAGGAATCTACCCCGCTACCTTCGGGGTCCCCACAAACTCCTCGCGGGCATTTCCCTGTTGTTTGGTGACACAGCATCGCGAACAAGGGGGAAGCCACGACTCCTGCTGCTCCGACTGCTCGCCCCAACCGTGCAGCGCCCGGGCCCATCGCTGAACCGGCCCGTCCGCTCAGCCCTGGGCCCTCTAGGTCCACAGCCCCCATCCGGACGCTAGAGAGGCGTAAGGTCTGATGGCCACAGCAGCGGGAGGCGTCCACGGAGCTCGGGAGAGTAAATGGCAATGCAGGGGAGTAGGTGACACATCCAATGAGCTCAGATGGCACCGAGCCCTCTCCACCCGTGGCTGCCATTGCTCCCAAGTACCAGTCCATCCTGCAGATGGGGGCACAGGCTTCGGTGATGCGTGAGAGGGCCGATCAGAGTCCCCGCCGGGCGGCGACACACCCACCCCTACAATGACCTCGTAAACCTCTGGGGGAGGAAAAACAGGTGGGGTACATTTCATCAAAATGAAACGATGACACTTAAGGACATCAAGGAAGTGGAAAGACAAACCACAGAAAGAGAGAAAAACTTTGCAGACCATCCATCTGGAGAAGGACCTTATCTCTCACGGGCACACCTCGCTTCGCCGCCCTGTGCAGGCACAGCGCTCTCACAAACCGAAGGCGGCGCGGACCCCGTGATGAGCGCGCCCCTCGGCACCCTTTCTCCAACTTGCTCACGCGGAGTCCGTGGCACGTCTTGGCCACTCTCGCAATCCTCCAAACTTCATCACTGTGGTATTTGCCGCAGAGATCAGCGGTCAGTCTCACCGAAAGCTCAGGCGATGGTGAGCGTTTTTGCAAATCGTTTGTCCTTTAAGGTACGCGCGCTGCCTTTTCTTCGGACGTCATCCCGCTGCACACTCGGTGGGCCACGGTGTGGCCTAAACCTGACTGGTATGCGCACAGGAAACCAATCTGCGTGAGTCGTTTTATGGACACGCTCGCTTTACTCTGGGGGCCCGGGACCAAACCCACAGTACCCCCGACGCGTGCCTGTGTGTACAGAGAACTCGGGAGAGCTCAAAACAAAATGACAGATGAAGCCACGAAAACATATTGACACTGACACGGTTACAGAGAAAATGCTCCAGTGGCCAGACAGTGGCCAGACAACGAGGCTAACGAGGCCACGAAAAGATGCTCTGCCAGCTGAGCCAGGATGGGACCCGAATCAAAACCACGAGGACAGCTAGAATGGGAGCGACAGGCCTGAGTGTTGGGGAGGAGGAGTAGGAACCTTCACACCTGGCTGGCGGGAATGTCACGTGGAGCAGCCACTCTGGAAAGCGGCCCGGCAGCTCCTGTGATGTTTAAACAGAACATCCACGGGACCCGGCGACTCCACCCCCAAGTATACGGACGCCCAAAACAACCAGCACGCGTCCAAACACCTGTGCGCCGGGGCCTGGAAGGGTTGGGAGGGTGATGGCTGACGGGGATGGAGCTTCTTTTGGGGTAATGGAAAGTTCTGGAATTCACAGTAGCGATGGTTGCACGAGTCTGTGAATATGACATTCTACGTGGGTCAGTCGTACGGTATGTGAATTACACCTCAAAAGAGCTGTTAACAGCAAAAACACCCACAGAAGAAATGCTCCCCGCCATTAAAAGCACCCCCCGCCCCCGACCTCAGTAGGAAAACGCAGAGTTCGTAAGATTCTCACACGACGATTCCGCCCTGTTGCCGCTCGGTAACGTTTAAACGAAACCCAGACACGCAGTCTTGGCAAGAGCTCGCCGGACTCCTGCACGGACTGACCCTGAAAAGCGGAGAAAACGCCATACTGTATCGCAAGGTCTACGAGGGCAGTTAGTCTAGAACTTTCCACCAATTCTCTCTCGGATCACACTCTAGGAAAGCCAGCTAGCTGCTAGGTCACAAGCAGCCCCACAGAGAGGCCCACGTGGAGAGGAGCTGAGCCCTCCCGCCAACGGAGGGCGTCGGCACGAAGAGCTCCTCCCACCTGGTCCAGCGTTCAGACGAGGCGGCCCTGGTGGGTCTGTGCCGACCACACCACGGTGTCTCGTGGGAGACGCTGAGCTAGAGCCACGCAGCTAAGTTGCTCCCGGACTCCTGACCCACAGAAATCATGACCTAGTAGACTGTGTTGCTTCCAGCTGCTAAATCTGGGGTGATCTGTTATGCAGCCGTAGCTAACCGATACAGACTTGGCGTTGAGGCTAACAAACCTGCCTGGGAGCACACTGCCTAGGAGAAAAACCCTAGAAATGCCCCTCACCCCAGGGCCTGATTCAAGTCCTCGCCACAAAGTCACGAAACGAGCTGCACACCCTCGCGAAGCCCCTGGGCGCCAGGCGGATGCAGGCACAGAGCAGCCCGAGCAGCCGCGGCGCGGCGGCACATGCGGGTGCCGGGCTCACATCGCACCCCGGCCCCTGTCCTCACAGGAACCCGCCACAGCCTGCCAGCTGACTTGTCTCACACCAAATCCTGCACACGTGGGGAGGAGCCTGGAATGTGGGCTCGTCTTGTTTGTGAGAAGAGGAAATCCAGCAGAAAAAAAAGGAGCGCCTGGGGGGCCCAGTCGGTCGAGCGTCCAACTTGGGCTCAGGTCGTGATCTCACGGATCGTGGGTTCGAGCCCCGCGTCAGGCTCTGTGCGGACAGCTCAGACCCCGGAGCTGCTTCGGATTCTGCGTCTCCCTCTCTCTCTGCCCCTCCCCTGCTTGTGCTCTGTCTCTCTCTGTGTCTCAATAACAAATAAACATTAAAAAAAAAATTTTTTTTAAGCAGAAAAAAGGAAGGAAAAAAGTTGACAACTATGCCTCCAAAGATCGCAGAATGACCCTTTCAGGGACTGGCCAGCCTCCACTGGCGGCTGTGAGCTGTGTCATTTAAGAAGCGCCGATCGCCATAAACGATTCAGAAAATCCAACTTCTTGGACGTGGCCTCCTCCTACTCCTCGGGCCTTCAGGGAAGACGCCAGACGCTGACCGGGAAGGGGGGACTGAGAACAGCCCCGAGGAAGCCTGGATTTAGGAGAGGCCCTTGTCTTGTTACGCAGGGACAGCCCTCCCCCATCCTCCTCCTCCGTCCCAGGAGCCCCAGAATCCCAGGTCTGTGCCCCAGGCCCGGTCTCCCTGTAGGGACCCCCAGCCCGGCGCTGGCCCACGGCAGGAACGTCAGCTTGCTGCGGCAGGGACTGACCCGCTCTCTCATCACTAAGCGCATCAGGGCGCCCAAATGAAGCAACCAGAGACGTTTTTCCACGTAACACCTGTTTGGCGAACGCTGCTACCTAGGAAGCTAGCAACGGGCACTCAGCTTCACTGGGTCCCCCGCTCTGGGGAGCGCACGCAAACGTCCATGCTAAGTACAAGCGCTCGTGTCTTCGAGTGCACGCCACACGGAGAGCAGTCACCACGCCGAGATGACACCATCACCCAGCTCCCCAATCGGGTGCTGATGCGAGGCCCCGGCTTCATTCCTTCAGACGCCCTGACCCTACTGTCCTCAGCACCACCCAGCACACACCGCGGACAGAGCGCGGGTGTGGGGATCCCCCGCTGCCGTGCTCGGCCCCAGCCCAGCCTCCTCTTACGCCCTGAGGACAAAGCTAAGAACAAGCACCCCTCGAGTTTCACCGCAAGGGATCTGCACAGGGGCGTCTGATGCCCTCCCCCCTCACCGCCTCGACTCGTTCACTCCACGCGTCCGCACGGCTGGCGGGGGCTCTGTGCTCAGGGCGCGGAGGCAAGGGAAGACCAAGAGGGGGGCAAAATGACACGGGGAGCTCGCGGTGGACGCTCTGCGGACGTACTACTGCGACGAACCCACCCGCCAACTCCACTCTCCCGATCCCCATTTCCGACAAGAATGTCGCCCAAGGAGCACCGGCCGCTCCCATCAGGGATCACAGTAGGAGGGCAGACCCCGAGAGGTCCTGGGAGGCACCAGAACCTCCCGGAGGGCTCGTCAAGTACAGATGAGGCCCACCCACAACGTTTCAGAGTCAGGGGTCTGGGGTCTGCGTCTCTAACAAGTTCCCAGATGATGCCGAGGCTGCAGGCTGGGGGACCCACTCTGTGAACCACAGCCCTAAGGACACAGAAGGCCACACTCACGCACGCCGTGACGTGGGAATTGCCGTGGACAGGAAGGCGGCGTGTGGACAGAGTTCCCAGAGTGGAGAACAAGAATGAAGGTGGGTGACGGGACACGGCCCAGCTTGGCCGGCAGATGTCTGCCGGAGGGCGAGAAAGGACACGGCAAAATCAACAGGCGTCCCGAAAACTCAGTCCGGGAGGAGGCCAGCGGGGCAGAGAGCACAGGGCCCGGGGGGCCCGGCTGGGGCGCTCGGCCTCATCCGTCCGCCTATACGCCTGCGCACCTGGGGGCCGGGGCCGTGAGCGGTGGCGAGGACGGCGGGCCAGCACGACGCGGCACGTGCGGGGCCCGAGCACCGAGAAGGGGAAGGCTGTCATGTGGAAACGCGTGAATTCACGCAGCAGCGGCAGCAGAGAATCCTAGCAGCCGGGTCCACCATCAGCCCCACATGTCCCCACGCCCCCGGCAAGGGGACAGCAGGGTGGCAACAACAGGTGCCCTCGCTGCAGACTCCAGGAAGGCGGTGGAAGCCAGCCCCGCCAACCATACCTGAGGAGAGGACAGCCCACAGCTGAGGTCTGCACGAGGGTGACAGGCCTCATAAGAACAGAGCGCCGGGCCAAGCCAGGGCCATCGCAGGCAGGGGAGCCAGGCGTGGCCTAGTGAGCTGGGTCTCCAGCCAGCAGACTTCCAAGGATAAGAAGCCAAATTAGGGGCGCCTGGGTGGCTCAGTCGGTTAAGCGCCTGACTTCTGCTCAGGTCGCGGTCTCACGGTCGGTGAGTTCGCGTCCCGCGTCAGGCTTTCTGCTGTCAGCACAGAGCCCAGTTTCAGTCCTCTGTCCCTTTCTCTCTCTGCCCTCCCCTATGCGTGCGCGCACGCTCTCTCTCTTTCCCTCTCTCTCAAAAGTAAATAAATGTTATAAAAAATAAAAAATAAAAACAAAGACGACGACCACAAACAAAGACACCAACACAGAAGCACTCTCCGGGCCGCTGGAGGGGCCAGGTGGAAAGACAGAGAGACGGTAAGGAGCAGAACGTTTGTGTCCCCAAATCCCCACGCTAGGGCCCCGACCCCAGCAGAATGGTCAGGAGACAGGGACTTTGGGAGGTGGGGAGGGTCAGGTGAGGTCACGAGGGACGGCGGATGGGACAGTGGATGGGACCCGCCCCCGCCCCCACCCCCCATGGGATTAGTGCCCTTGTTAAGAGGACGAAGGGACTGGAGTGCTCTGTGTCATGTGACGACAGGGCGAGACAGTGGGGCTGCCGGCCAGAAGTGGGCCTTCCCCAGGCACCAACGCCGCCAGCCGTCATCTTGGCCGTGAGAGGCCCCCCACACCCCCCTCCCGCCGCAGGGTTCTATTACTACAGTCCAAGCAAACTAAGACAGAGACCCCCAGGGCACACACAGTAAACAGCCAGTGTTCACAGGGTGACCCGGGGGGAAGAGAGGAGACAAGGAGCGGCCCAGGAGGAGCAGGCCTCCGACCGAAGGCAGGGAGAAGGACACAGGTGGGAACGTGGACGTCCAACCAAGAGTGCCGGCCGGGAGCGCAGAGTTCCAACGGCAGCAGCACACAGAGCCGGACGTGGCCGCGGACAGCAGTTACTGACGGAATGAGCTTCTGCAGCGGGACCGGGGACCCTGGGGCGGGCGGGGCAGCCCAGCTCTGAACCCAGGTGCGGAGCACCCCGAGCCACCCGCCCACGCCCCGCAGAAAGACGGCCACAGCCAGGAGGGCGGTCCCCTCCACCCCCGAGGACCCGTGTGGAGACAGCCCCGGCCCCGTAGCAATGAAGAGGGCTGCATGGGTTTAAGATCCGGGTTTACAGCACCGCGCCTCAGCACCGGTCCCCTGCTCCACAGGGCTCTGAAAAGAACCGGGCTCCTCGGAGGGAGGGCTGATTCCAGGGCCAGCGCAGAGAACACGCAGGTGAGCCCGAACATCTGGCACAGCAGGCAGCCAAGACGTGTCCCAAAAAGGGGCACAGGCATGCCAAGGGCCCAGGACAAAGCCCGGGGGCGCTCCCGGTGGCCGGTTCTGGAACACAAGTGACAGGGTACTGGCTCACAGACCGGACAGACTGGACCGTGGCCCGGAGACGGCATACACACCCAGGAGCCACACGGAGGCTCCAAGTGCAGAAGCAGGACGCGGGCAGGACCCAAAGCGGATGCAGGAGCAGCTGAAGGGCGGGGCGCGAAAGCCCCGGGGGGGGGGGGGGGGGGCACGAAAGCCCCACCACACCAGCGCTGCAGGCCAGGCCCCCCTCGGGCCAGAAAGCCCATGGGCCGACTCGAGGACCAGGGTCCCCGACAGTCTCGAAGCGCCCCTCGCAGGGGGAGGGGGAAAGTGGCAGCAACGTGCCGGTGGGACACCCGCCGAGAACACACAACCACTTCCGACCCCACACGAGAGCCCCTCTGCAAGGACGGGCCGTTCTCTGCAGGGCACACAAGGCGTGCAGGTCGGGACGGGTGCCGGCCTTTCCTTGGACGTGAGGAGCAGCGGCAGGTTCGAGCTGAGGACACACGACAACTGAACACAAAGGGGACCCTGAGCTGGGCCTGAGCAGACAGGGACACGGGAGGTGAAGTCGCTGGTCTCCTCAGCGCCGGCCCCGCTCTGATCCCGGTGTCATGGGAGCTGAGTGAGGCGCAAAGGAACCCTGTTCTGTTTGTGCAACGCGCTTTCAAGTTCAAAATCTCTTCCAAGGAAAACGGACAAAGTTGCACAGGGAGGTCGGACCCAGAAGCTCCCGCTGCAGCGCAGCTGGGCCCTTCCCTCAGCCCGCCCTTCCCGGGAGCCCCCCCCCCCCCATCCGCCTGAGGGAGACACCACCGGCCACCTCTGGACTTGGCAGGAGCAGCACCAAGACACTCATGGCACACCTGGGGCTCCGTCCGGCAGGCCCAGGAAAAGCACGCGGCTCCTGATCCTGAGGCTGTGAGTCCCAGACCCACGGCGAGTGCAGAGGTCACTCAGAGAGAAAATCTTGGGGGCACTTGGGCGGCTCCGTCGCTTAAGTGTAAGACTTCGGCCCAGCTCATGATCTCACGGTTCGCGAGTTCGAGCCCCGCGTCGGGCTCTGTGCCGGCAGCTCGGAGCCTGGAGCCTGCTTGGGATTCTGTGTCTCCCTCTGTCTCTGCCCCTCCCCCGCTCATGCTCTCTCGCACGCGCATTCTCTCTCTCTCTTTCTCTCTCAAAAATAAATGTAAACATTAAAAAGTTTTTTTTAACCTTTAAAAAAAATATAGCATACTTGAAATCTTTTGCACATGTTAATGATTCCATGAACTTCACGGTACCTTTCCCCAGCTAAAATTCTATATTCCTCAACACAAAAATAAGAAAAACATGTAACATAACACTCACATTAAGGAACATATCACAGTCTGAATCTGTTTAAACATCTTAAAACTCAGTGTGGACGATTTGCTATTTTAATAGTCACCTTAAATTTTATCCAGAAGCTTCCCTTTGACAGGCCCATCCACTTGAGCAGAGAAGGTCCTGTGACAAAATGAATGCTCATTCTTGACCACTTTATTTTTTTAATATTTTTTATTTATTTAAAAAAAAATTTTTAACTTTTATTCATCTTTGAAAGACAGAGCGTGAGCAGGGGAGGGGCAGAGAGAGAGGGAGACACAGAATCCGAAGCAGGCTCCAGGCTCCGAGCTGTCGGCACAGAGCCCGACATGGGGCTTGAACTCGCGAACCGCGAGCTCATGACCCCGGCCGAAGTCGGAGGCTCAACCGACTGAGCCCCCCAGGTGCCCCCTTGACACTTTAAAACAAAGAGCACCACTTCAGTCTGAGCTCCTGCTTAAGATCACCGGACAGGAGCAAAAGCAATTAACTTGTGGTTTGTCCTCCCATGACCAATTCAAGAATCACAAAAGCACTTTTACCAGCTCAGAATAAGAGGAACTCAAACAAGAGTCCACACCTACAGATGAGAGCAAAGACAACGGGAACACGGCTGGGGTAGGAGAGTATTAGCCAACCCTGGAGATCAGCCAGGAGAGGGTCAGGACTCAGAGCAGCAGAAGACCCTGGGAGCCCCGTCGCCCACCCCCCGGAGGTGGGGGGCAGCTACTGGTGAGGCTCCGGGAGGGGAGCAAGGGGCGGGTCTCTGGCTCACGCTTATCGTCAGGCCAAAGTGCAGAGTGGGGCAGGGGACCAGGGCAGGCTGCCTCGGGCCTGGGCAAAGACAGCCAATCAGGCCGGCGAGGGCACCCCTGTTCAAACGTGGTCAGCCGTCCGCACTGAACCAAGCACGGAGCCCTCCTGCTGGAAGGCCTGCAGTCAGGAAGGACAGGACCTGGGGGGGTGGGGGGCATGTCGGCGCGGCTCCCTGGTCTGTGAACTGGAGCCTGTGCTGGAAAGCCCTCCTCCTAGTCACGCCGGTCCTTCTCCTCTGCCCTCAACTGGCTGGGTCTTCAGACACCACACGCCCACACAGAGAGCTGCGCAGGGAAGGCAGCCCCGCGGCTCACAGCCCTGGCGTCTACGCAGCAACGGAGACCGCTGGGGCTCTGGGCCTGCCGTACGTCCGTGGCGGGAGGCGGCGCGGGGAGAGAAACGTCTGTTCTGAAAGACCCACACGGTGACTATGGCCACACGGGGGCACCCGCGTGGGGAGTGCCAGATCTGGAGCCGAGTGAGGGGACAAGCCACTACCCCGCGGGGAAGCACGGCACCCGCCGAGAGCGGCCAACGCACCTCCAGGAGCCGCGCAAAACGTCAAGGCTGCTCGTCACGGCTTTGGAGCTTCGCTAGTTTTAAGGACTAAACTTAACGTGGCCCCCGGAGTAACATCACGCTGCAAAAGGGGCCAGAATGGGGGCAGCTGATGCTGCTCAGGTAACCTCCCTCCAGGGAGGAGGGTGCTGGGCCAGGCGCTCTCAGGGAAGGCCTCTGCTCTGAGACTCGCAGGGAGGGAGGGCGCGGCCCCCTGCCACCGCCTCCACCGCACCCCCTTCCCGGCGCCAGCGCTGACCTGTACAGGCCTTGCGACGGACGAGGGTGCTCAGAGGCCAGGGCCACGTCCAAAAGCACCCTGCCCACCACCCCGGCAGCCCCAGCTCCAGGGGGCAAGGGAGTCCCACCGGACACCCTCCCAGCAGTGCGCCAGGCCTGCTGCGTGGCCCTCGGCAAACCATCGCGAAGAGCGGCTCCGGTGGACTAGTTAACATTTGAGCCCCTCGAGTCTCCGTGGGAAGAAGAGCCACAGGGGTGCCACGAGGCCTGAGTCCAGCTGGAGGAGAGAAGGGTGAAAAACCCGGAGGGCGTGAGGAGAGCTCGGGCGGTCCCAGGAGCCAAGCACGGCATCAGGGACGCCCACCCTACTGAGCAAGCAGGCCAGAGGGCCGGGCCGGGCCCATCACAGCTTACCCCTGCGCAAACTCGGTCCCATACAGCCCCGCACGCCGTGCTCTGCGGACCCCAGTGACCAGGGGGTCCGGAGGAAGGAGCCCCCACAAGGCAGGGGAGTCTAGAGCTCTGCCATCCCAGCAGCAGCCGCTGGCCACCTGGTGCCCCAAGATCCCATGACCTGGTCCATCCACGTAGGGGAACGTCCCTCGGCCGCGAGCAGGAGCGAGGAGCCCACACCCGCTGCCCGACAGACGAACCCAGAACATACGACGGGTCCGCTGTGCACGCGCACGTCCACAGATGAGCGTGCCCGCCGTGCACGCGCACGTCCGACGACCGCAAGCAGGAACAAGGCGCCCACACCCGCCGCCCCGCGGACGGACCCTGATCACACAACGCTAAGGGAGAGAACCAGAAACTAGAGGCCACGCGGGGTGTGAGTCCACATTTGTGAAACATCCAGAACAGGCTCATCCATGAACAGGAAGAGGGTTCATGGGTGTCAGGAGCTGGGTGGGGTGGGTGGGGTGCCGGGGGGGTGGCTGTTGTGGGCGAAGGTTTCCTTTTGGGGTGATGGAATGTTCTGGAATTAGAGGTGGTAACTGTACCAACCCGTGAATGGACTAAAATCCGTGGAATTGTACTTTAGATAGATAGATGGTACAGCGTGTGCATTATATTGCAATAAAGCCGTTACTGATGAACAAAAACCACAAGACCCAGCACTGCCCCTGAACCCCACCCCCCCACCCCCAACTGTCATCCTGGTCCCTCCTGTGTCCCTCCCCATCCAGCCTGGCCTCCTGTGCCCGCCCCTTCATGGGAGAGCAGATCCACCCACAGTGAGCCACAGGGAGACCAGGGAAACAGAACCCCGTGAACCACTTTAAACACGTCCCTGCAAAACAGCCAGCCAGAGCAGCCCGAGCCCTCCGGAGCTCCTGTGGTCCCGCAGGTCACAGCCCCCCACCGCCCCAGCCCCACCACAAAGCCCCGGAAGCCCTGTTCCCCAACTCCTAAACAGAAGCTTCGGGTTTTTAAATGATAGAAGTATTATCAGAGTGAACATCCACGAACGCTCACCCCCGCTTGCACCTGGAGTGAATTTAATGCTCTCTGTGCACTAGCCCACGCACCCCCGTGACTAACTGAAGGGAATTCAGGCTGAAGCCTCTCCAGAATGAGGAAACTGGGGCTTAGGGAGACTGCACGATAAAGGCCAGAGCCCCTGACCTCCCGACTCCCGCTAGCAGCGCCCCGGGTGCTGTGCACCAGAAGAGGGGCTGGTCCAACGCAGGGGAGAGGGCCTGCGAGGTGCCCAGGGGATGCAGGTAGGGGAGAAGAGAGAATCTGGTCCGGGAGAAGAGCACGGGGCAGAGGAACAGCAAGGGGCGTGCAGGGAACTGAGGGGCACACCAGAGCCACATGTGGGCTGCAGAGCGGCAGACGCACCCCGGCACCCCCCAAAATGCGGCAGGTCCTCGGCAAACAGAATCAATGCCATGGGCCGGCGCTAGCAGGAGACACGCTGTGGAATTGGTAGGGACAGCTCGAGGGGACAGAGAAGGCAAGGGAGAGGCTTCTGGAAGTACAACCCTGAGAAAAAGGAAGCAGGAACGTTATTCCCACAGCTGGGGAGACGAAGACACAATTGCAGGGGCATCAGGCAGAGGAAGAAGTTTCCCAGGAGAGAGGCATGGGGCCCAAGACCCGCTCACTCCCAGCTGCAGACCGGTGGCAGCCCGCAGGTCCCGGCATTCAAAAGAGGACCCTGGGCGCCTGGGTGGCTCAGTCAGTTGAGCACCTGACTCTTGGTTGCAGCTCAGGTCGCGATCCCAGGGTCGTGGAATTGAGCCCCACATACAGGGCTCTGTGCTGCACTGAGCCTGTTTAAGATTCTCTCTCTCCCTCTGCCTCTCTCCCCCACTCACTCACTAAAAAAAAAGAAAAAACTCCTAAAGAAAAGAGGACCCCAAAACGCTTTGTATCTGGATTGTACCAATCTCAACGATACGATCGTTCTCCTCACTGGTTGTAAGATGCCACCACTGGGGGAAGCTGGGTTTAAGAACGTGGAATGTCTCTGTTATTTCTTATGGCTTCCAGTGAATCCACGATTATCTCGAAATTAAAAGTTTAAGAACAGAGGCGCCTGGGTGGCTTGGTCGGTTGAGTGTCCGACTTTGGCTCAGGTCATGATCTCACAGTTTGAGGGCTCGAGCCCCGTGTTGGGCTCTGTGCGGACAGCTCAGAGCCTGGAGCCCGCTTCGGATCCTGTGTCTCCCTCTCTGCTCCTCCCCTGTTCATGCTCTGTCTCAAAAATAAACATTAAATTAAATTAAATTAAATTAAATTAAATTAAATATTAAAAAATGAAAGTTTAAGGACAAAAAGGACAGAGCTCCCAGAGGGAGGGTAGAGTGGGCAGGCAGGTCCCCTGAAGCTCTGCCACCGCCTCCCTGGAGAACCCCTGAAGTTCCCAGCTCCCTCTGGCTCCCACCCATGGGGAACAGAGCACCAGCAGGCGTTTGGACCTCAGGGACCACATAGGAAATTCAGCCCTTTCCCGATTATCCCTCCCCCCCTTTAAAGTGGCTACTCCACCCACACGAAGTTATCTAAGGGTTAATCTGCCTTCCACCTGAGTGTGGATTAGGCAAAAGGCTCACACCAGCGAGGTCAGTGTCAGAAAATATTTTCTGAGTCACAGGGAAGGATGGCTCACTCTGCCCGCCCACTTCAGCTACTACTCACAGCCCCGCTGAAAGGGCATGACTGCTGGAGGGCATTCGTCAGACAAGTCGTGGGCTCCCGCGGAGGAAGCTGAAGGCGGGGACAGTCACGCTGGGGCCGCTCCCCCGCCCACAGGCTTAATAAGTCAAGGAGGGGAAGGGCCACTCCACACCCTGCCACCAGGCAACCAAAAATACCACAAACTCCCCTCCGGTGGAGACCTGGTTTTCTCACCAAAAGCAGGGCCACCGTGAGCAGCAGGCGGGTATCCCAGAACTCCGAGTCCCGGAAGGAACAAAACTCAGCCTGCCCCTCCCCCTTGTCAATTTCCCCAAAAACCCGTTTCTGAGACTGGACATTCCCAGTGTGGGTGGCTGTGGCTGTTGACACTTCCTCCTCCAGATGCCCGGCCACCGCCTCCGGGAAGCCACCCACACCTCCCCCCAGGGTGAAACCAGCAGCCCTGCCCTCTAGGACTAAGTCGGACCATAAGTGCACCTCTGTGCGTATGAGTCACCTACCTCCCTGCGTTTGTAGGTTTCTGGAGCAGAACACTGCCCAGTGCCCTCTGCGTCCCCAGCAGGTGCTTGCAGAACGGGGAAATCAGTGAACAAATAAGCCCCGTCATCTCACACATGCGGTCAGATGAGTAACGTGACCTTCTGGAAAGTTAACTCACCAACCGGTCCATTTTCCTAACATTCATCATCGAGCCGTCACAGAGTATGAACCCTTCCAAAGGTACCGCCTCCCCCTTCCCACGAGAAAGCACAATCCCTCAGTAGGGGTGCGGAAAGGCCGCAGGCATCACTACAAAGCGGTGACAAGCGAGCTGCTGCGGGCCACTGCAGGATTTCACTGGGCCCTCCTGCCCGCTGGCCCGGCAGTGGCACAACTATGCCAGGAACGGGCCTGCTCACGTCAGGCAGAGCGCCGGGCCAGGCGGGCAGCACAACCCTGTCCCCTGCCAAACGAGGTCGAGGCCAGTGAGGGAAAGAGGCTCTGCAGTTCAGAACCACCCACCACTGGGAAGCCAGGTCCTGCCAGGCCCAACACAGAAGGGCCTATTTACATCAGGTACGAATCGCTGTGGCCTTGCTCCGCTCCAAATAAAAGACAGCGGTGGGGACATCGTGACTGTCTCCGGATGAGCTTTCACCGTAGTATCAAATGCCTGGAGAGTGGCCCGCAGTGAATTTCCTCACTCTGCCAATACTCAAGAATACCCATCTGTAAGATGTGCGAGTGTCAAACACAGCAGAGCGCCCCCCCCCCCCACTCCCCAATACTTCCCAAGGGGAAAACTCAACTTCAGGTAGAAACCTGCCCCCACACGTTCATAGCAGCTTTATTCGTAACCACCCCCGCCACCAGGAAACATCCCCCGCGTCCCGGCACCCGCCTGCCAAGGGGGAAAGGAAAACACGGAATACGACATGGCAAGAAAAAGGCGTGACTTCGGATACCCACAGCAACGTGGATTAAGTCTCAGAAATGCTCGGCTGAGAGAAAGCGGCTAGAATCCACTTATCTAACTTCCTGGAAAAGGCAAAACTGCAGGGATAGACAGGAGATTAGTGGCGGCCAGGAGGAAAGGGGCGAGTTGGCAGCGAAGGAGCAGCAGAAGGGAAGGCCGAGGGGCGAGGGATCCGTCAAAACCCCCAGAGCTGCGCTGTGCTAAAGAGAGCGGCCGTAGTACGTGGGAGCCACTGCGGGTAAAAACCAGTCCCGTTTCAAAGAACGCGCTGGCCAGCCAACTGGTGCATGCCGAGCGCTGTCACAAGGGCCGAGAGAGGCGGAGGCCCGAGCGACGGTTGGAGTTTTGAAGGTTCTCCCCGCTCGCGCGTCGTCACCTTGGACGTCTCCCCGCCCTGCCCCACTGCTCGGGCCGCCGGCCCGGACGGACGGACACACACACACACACACACACACACACACACACACACACACAGACGGGCGCTGCCAGCCGGAAAAGCCGGAGCCCGGGCTCGACCCCGCCTCCGGCCGCAGGATAAGCAAAAATAGAAAGCTCCGGAGCGCGCGCGGCGGGCTGGCAACCGCGAAACCCTACGACCGCGGAGCACCCGGGGCCGGGAGCCAACACCCGCTCCCGGGCGGTCCCAGCGCTCCGACCCCGCCCCTGGCCGCGACGTTTCCAAAAACTGACACACACGGAGCGCGCGTGAGGGGCGGGGCGCGCGGGCTTCCCCGCCGGGTCCCCCGGAGGCCCTGTCTCCCCGCGAGGCGTTCGCGCCAAAGGGCGCCCCCACGCCGCCCGCCCGGGGGGCCCGCCGCGCCCCCCCGCCCAACGGCACACTGCCCGGCCCGAGCCGCCCCGGGGCCGCGGACACCGCGCCACGCCGCCCACCCCGCGCCCCGGCGCCCCGCGGCCGCCTTGGTAAATTTCCGCTCGGCCTGTCATCTTCCAAGGGTCACTCGGCACCGGGGGACAGCGTGTCTCGTGCCCCAGGTCCGGCCGGCCCACCCACCCGGGACCGGGGAGCCGGGACGTCCCGTTTGCAAGGGTCCGGCCAGCCCACCCACTCGAGAGCAGGGGGACTAGAAAACCCGGCCCGGAGGGAAGACAGGGCATCCCCCAAACGGAACAGCCGGGCACACTGACAGCGCAAAAAATAAACTACCCCAAACAGAAGGAAACCCCGGTGTCAGCGCACACACCGCGGCACGGCCGGCTCGCCCGCCGGCCCGGACCCCCCCACCCCCACCCCGCCGCGGGCACCGGCAACGGCAGCCCCGCGCCCCGCCGCCCGGCCCCGCAAACGGCCACGGACCCGCAGGGGGGTCCGCGGGACCCCGGCGGCACCGTCGGCGGGCGGGCGCGGCGCGCCGCGGGGACCCGGGGCCGGGGGGCTGGGGGACGCGGGGGCAGTACTCACGTAGACCGGCAGCGGCCACGGGTAGACGGCGGGCTCGGCCCCTACGGGCGACTTGAGCCTCAGCTCCAGCTTCTCCCCCATGTCGGCGCGCGCGGCCGCCGCACCATGCTAGTCGGGCGGTTGGGGGAGGGGCGCGGCGCCGCCGGCGGGGGCGGGGCGGCGGGCGGAGGAGGGCGGGAGGGCGGGAGGCTGAGGGGAGGGGGGGGGCCCGGCCTGGGCCTCGGCCGCCGCCGCCGCCGCCGCCGCCGCCGCGCTCCCCGTCCGGCCCCCGGCTCCTCTTTGTGGTCACAGGCCCGGGGCCTCCAGCGCCGCCGCCATCTTGGGCCGGCGTGAAGCGAGCACAATGAGCCGGGGGCCGGGCCGAACCATTCGCCGCGCGCGCGCGGGGGGGGCCCGGCGCGAGGAGGCGGCGCGCGCCCGCTGCCCCGCCCGCCGCGCCGCGGGCGGCCCCCCCGCAGCCCCGCCCCGTGGGCTCGCCCGCACGCACGCACGCACGCACGTCCTCGGCTGCCCTCGGCTACCCACGCCAGCCCGACGCGGGGACCCGGGGAGACCCCGCGCGTGTGGGATGACAGGTTCGAGCCCCGCCCCTGGAGGAATGGGGCCCGCCCCCCGCGCCGGCAGTCAAGCCGTAATTCCTGGTTAAGCAGGAGGGTCGGCCTCCAGGCCGCCGCCGCCGCCACCGCTCGCCGCTCGGAGCACCCGACTCGCCCAGCAAGAATGCAGCTTGTTGAGTACCCGCTGGGCGCGGGGCCTGGACACTCGTTAGTGACCAGGGGGAAATGCCCTGCCCGCAGGGAGCTGCGCTTTCCGAGAGGATCACCCAAGAGCGTGCCTAATCTCCTGCGTCCACTACAGTACTCCACATGCGGCCAGGAGCTACTTTTCAAATCGGTGGACTTTAGGTAAAGGACGTGGTTACCCGCCATGGCGTGGGTGGGCCCCGTCCAATCAGGTGAAGGTCTTTAGGAGGAAATAAGTAACTTCCCCACAAGGAGGGACGTCTGTCTGCAGTAGTCTTCAGACTCCAGTTGCAACATCAGCCCTCCCTGAGGTTCCAGCCTGGGGGGCCCGCCCTGGAGATTTGTGACTTGCCAGCCCCACCTCCGAGTCCCGTCACCCAATTCCCTAAACTAAAAGTTCGTATGGATCTATAACGTGTACATACACTGAGCATATGCACACCTATGCGTTTATGTGTGTACGTATATGCATGTAGTATATGTGTAAGTAAGTCTATTTACAGGTGCGTGTGTGTGTGTGTGCGTGTATGTATTATATATGCATACAGACGAGCATACTATATGCACGTGTATGTTAGCTGTGTATACCTATATATATGTGTGTATATATGTATTGTATATATTGTATTATGCACCTGTTGTACATGTTTAGATGCATGTGTATATACATGTATTGCAAAAACGTGCATATGTGCATTGCATATTGTATATGTACACAGTACATCTACACACCTATATTTCCCTATATGTGTGTGTAAATATACACACACAGACATTCTCTGCTTGGCTGGAGAGCCCTCACTAACACAGACACTTGTGATAACTGAGCACCTGGCATGTGCTGGCCAAGGAGCCAACCGCCTCTGCCTTTTCGCTATGTCCCTTAAGTGTCACAGCCCCCCAGGAGGGCGGGTGATGGTGTCTGCTCTTCCCAGGTGAGGCGCCTGACGTCAGGGAGGTGCAGTGACCTGCCCAGTGTCACACAGGTGGAAAGATGGAGCTCTGGCAGGAGTGCGGCACGGCAGTGCCCACACCCCCGTAGGGGCTTCTCAGGGGCGATGTGGAGGGAGAGAGGCAGGGTCCGAAAGACAAGCTGTTGGGAGCTCTAGACCAAGGCCAACTCACCGAGGGCATTAGAAGTCTGGACAGTGGTTACCCCTGGGCGAGGGGGGTGGCCAGAGGAGTTACACAGGGACATTCACCTGTGAAAAAGTAGCCATCATGCGCTTTTTATATGTCTATCAATAAACTTTTTTATTTTTTAATGTTTTTTTTTTTTTATTGAGAGAGAGAGACTGAGCACCAGCGGGGGAGGGGCCGAGAGAGAGGGGGAGACAGAGAATCCGAAGCAGGCTCCAGGCTCTGAGCTGTTAGCACAGAGCCCGACGCGGGGCTGGAACATACGAACCGTGAGATCATGACCTGAGCCGAAGTCGGACGCTCAACCGACTGAGCCCCCCAGGCGCCCCAATAAAACGCTTTTTAAAACCAGATTCTCCCGGTTGCTCTGCTAGCACACTGGAAGATTGGGGCGGGGGGGGGGGGCAAAAGAAGAATGAATAAGAGGAGTGAGGAGGCCAGAGGGTCACCCAGGCAACAGGAAAGTTGGGCTCAGACAGGGACAAACCTCCCAAGGATCACGCAGCCAGCCTGGACTCCAGCTTCGTGAGCTGAGGACACCTGCCAGCCCTGGAGATAAGGGTTAGGGTCCCCAGCCTGAGAAGCCCAAAGCCCAGATGCACCCCTTGTCCTCCCAAGGAGGGCCAGTCACCCTGGGCTCCAGGGCCCTCAGGCTATTTTCAGCCTCCATCCCAGAGGGCACGTCTCAGGAAACACCCTCCCTCCCTTTCTGCCTCCCACTCCCTCCATCCTGTCCTTTCTGCCCAGAGACCCCCAGGGACCTCTCACACCCTGTCCAGCAGCCAACCAGGGAGTGCCTACTCACAGCTGCTTCCGTCCACCCCTCCCCTGCCCACCCCCCACTGGCTGAGGGATGTCAAGGCAAGCCCTGAAGGAGTGTGACCTTGGCCCACGGCCATCAGCAAGTGCTGTTCCCTGGCTTGGAATCTTCCTAAGACTCCTGCCTCTGCCATCAGTCTTGTTCTCTGCTCGCTTCCTCCAGAACGTTCCTGGGCTCCGCAGCCAAGGTGGGGTCCCAGACTATGCTTTATACTTGCCTTACGCCCACAGAATTCCAATCCCGCCCCCCCTTCCCTGCAGGGTGACTTTGAGTGAGTCTCTCAACCTCTGCGGGTCTCCTCATTTGAGCAGCCGATGCCAGCAGTCCGTGCCTCGGGGTGTTCGAGAGGGTTGAGTCAGTTACCATAGAAAATGCTAGAACAGTGCCTGGCACACGATTTGCCATCAGCACTGCTGTCGGTACTGTGACGGCGGTTTGTAGGGTGACCCACAACCCCGTTTGCCCAGTCTTGGCTCCGGAAACCCGGGGGACCCCTCAGTTCTGGGCAAACAGGGATGGTTCGTCATTCCATCTAGGACTTACCTTCCACTCCCACGCAGCCGGAAGGGAAAACTTCCCCCCACTTCCCCTCCTTGCCCGTAACCCTTCATTCATCTACTCGTCTCTTTGCTCATCTACTTTATTCACCGAGTGTTTCTTAAGCATCTACCACGTGGTGGCGCCTCTTCCAGGCGCTGGGAACAGAGCAGCCACGACGGGACCGCGGATGGAAATCCCTGTCCTCATAGAGCTTACGTTCCAGAAAGGACGGCAAACGATAAGTTGCTAAGATGTAATTTATGATACGGGAACGACGTCTCGGAGACCACTCAAGTTAAAGGACAGGGAGAGGGGGGCGTCTTCAAACGCAGGCCCCCGCCGGCCGCCTCAACACCACCGTTCTGCCCCGGAGGGATCCTGCCCCCAGGGGACACTGGGCCAGGTCTGGGGACATCTGTGGTTGTCACGACTGGGAGTGACGCTGCTCAGCCCCCCACAGTGTCCAGGTCACCCCTACAGAGAACAACCCAGCAGCAGCGCCGAGGGGCAGAGACCCTGCTCCAACATTACTCTGACGCATTGGTTCCCCCAGAGTCCTGCAAGGGCGGGGACTCTATCCTGGCCACTGGTACACCCTCAGAGGTGACCTGGAGTGAGGCAGCCAGGCAGGGTTGACCCAAGCCTCGGGGATGAAATGATAAGTGTGTGTGCCCATCCACCTGGCACTCAGAGCTGGGGAGGTGGCACCCCCACACGTGATGGCCTCTTTCGCCCACCTTGTGCAGCTAGCCCTTTCCAGAGTCACCTCTTCTGGCCGCTGGCCTGGTCTCTGTGCTGGGTTGAGTTCCCTGGAGTCGAGGCAGGTCGATGATTTGAGAAGTGCAGAGAAGAGTGTGGTGGGGGGGGGGGCGGGGGGAGACAGGAAGAGCCGGTGCCTCTGACACCCGCTGCCACAGTGGGAGCCCCAGCACCACAGAGACTGTGGGGTGCGCAAACACGTCCCTTGGGGTTAGCCTCCCCGGGGGGGGCGAAGGGGATGTCATCATCGGTGGAAGGGGGACTGTGAGTTCCCCGGCACTTCTGGCCTGCCACAGTCCTGGACAGTCCTCACGCACGAGGTGCAGATTCCGGCTGCTGGAGTCTCGACACCGAGGTCATGTCCAACAGAAAAGGTCAGGGCGGCAGCAGGGGCAAATCCGGTCCCCAAGTGACCTGACTCATCCTGTCCTCTGGTTCTAAATTCTCCCGGAGCCTTCAGACTTCCACCCACGATTTTAGTCTTGAGCTCTAGAGTAAACCACCAGCGGACGACCCACACCTTCTCAGGGGGCTGGTCGGCAACTCCTGTCATTGATCGTAAGATGCACCCAGATCTCAAAATTGTGAACACGGAGGGAGACTGGGACGTGTTCAAATCAAAGACATACATTATTCTCTTTGTTAAATACACGCTTAATTTTAGAAGAGTTAAGATTGACAAAAAAGTTGCAAAGTTGGTACAGGATATTCCTATGCCCTGACATCCTGTCCCCCCCCCGCCCCCCCCCCCATTTTCACATGTTACGTTAGTAAGATGTACTTGTAGCAGCCAAGGAACCCATATCGACACATTATTACTAACTAAAGTCCAATGTTTATTTGAATTTCCTTCGTTTTTCCCTAACATCTTTTTCTGCCCCCGTGTCCTCTGGGCTGTGAAGGTTTTGGTACCTCGAAAGTTTTCAGGAGGACTAGTCAGGCATTTTGTCCCTCAATTTGTTTGTTTTTCTGATGTTTGCTGTCTTTCTTTTTTTTTTTTTTAATTTTTTTTCAACGTTTATTTATTTTTGGGACAGAGAGAGACAGAGCATGAACGGGCGAGGGGCAGAGAGAGAGGGAGACACAGAATCGGAAACAGGCTCCAGGCTCTGAGCCATCAGCCCAGAGCCTGACGCGGGGCTCGAACTCACGGACCGCGAGATCGTGACCTGGCTGAAGTCGGACGCTTAACTGACTGCGCCACCCAGGCGCCCCTCTTTTTTTTTTTTAAGTTTACCTGTTTTTGAGAGACTGAGAGAGTGAGCAGGGGAGGGGCAGAGAGAGAGAGAGGGAGAGAGGGAACCCCAAGCAGGCTCTGCGCGGACTCAGAGCTTGAACCCAGGAACCGTGAGATCATGACCTGAGCAGAAATCAAGAGTCTGATGCTTAACCGACTGAGCCGCCCAGGTGCCCCATTTTTCTTCTAGTTGGTGTGGGGTTATGGGGTTTGGGGGAGGAAGACCCAAACAGAGATAGAAGGCTGTTCTCACCAGATGACATCTCAGCGGGTAGATACCTATGACCCAGATGTTGACATTGGCCGCCTGGCTACTATTATCTTTTAAATTATGGTGGACGTTCCCCTCCCCCAAAACTAAAGAGGCTGACGATGTCTAGTGTTGGTAAGAACGGGGAGCCCACCAGAACACCTTTCCTGCTGATCCCAGCTGGAGTGATCACATTGGAAAGCTGTCGGCCGGGTCCACTGGAGCTGACTGCACACACCCCACGTCTCTGGGATCCCCCCCTCAGTGCATGCCCAAGAGAAATGTGTCTGAGTCCACACTAAAAGACACGCACTGGGGCGCCTGGGTGGCTCAGGTGTTGAACATCTGACTTTGGTCACGTCATGATCTCACGGTTTGTGAACTCAAGCTCGACTTCAGGTGAGCCCCACTTCTCTCTCTCTCTCTGCCCATCCTGGGATTCTCTCTCTCTCTCTCTCCTCCCATCACTCACTTGCACCCCCCTGTCTCTAAAATAATAATAATAATAATAATAATAATAATAAAAGACGTACATTGAAATGTTCACAGGGACTTTATTTACAATAGTCAATCACTGGAAATGATTTTTTGAAAGTTTTTTTCATCTCATTTCTTTGAGAAAGAGAGAGAGAGAGAGTGAGTGGGGGAGAGGGGCAGAGGGAAAGAAAGAATCTTAAGCAGACGTGGGGTTCCATCCTAAGACCCTGGGATCGTGACCTGAGCCAAAACCAAGAGTCGGACGCTCAACCGACTGAGCCACCCAGGCGCCCCTTGGAAATGATGTAGATGTCCTTCCAGAAGAGAGTGGGTGGAGAAGGTGTGGGGGTACGCAGGGAAAGGGATGCCACACGGCGCTGAAGAGGCAAGAAGTGACACACGCCAGCGTGGGCGGGCCACCAACGCGGTGGCCAGGTAAAGGCAGTGAAACAACACGACAGGGACTTACTTTTTTTTTTTCTTCTTCTTTTTTGAGCAGTTAGTACATTTGTTTGGCTGGTGTTTTGTTTATCATCAAGTTTTAACTTTTCGTTCCAGTGTAGCTTCCACACAGTGTTACATGAGGTTCAGGCGTGCAACGTAGCGATTCAACAATTCTCTGCGCTTCTCCCCGTTCATCGGGAGGGTGCATTGCCCCTGTTTCATCCACCTCCCATCCCCGAAAGGGACGGACTTCTTAACTCCGTTTATGCGAAGGTCAAAACCAGGAAAATGAATGAACGGTGTTGGAAGTCAGGTACAGGTTGTCTCTAGCGGTTGGGGTGTTGACTAAGAAGGGGCTGGCTGTGTTCCAGCTTGTGGTCCGGGTGCTGGTGACTTGGAGACAGAAAGGGGGGGTGGGGATTCATCAAGCTAGAGTCACTTGAGAGTAGCGTGTGCACTTGTGTCTGTTTTGTACGTATGTCACCCCTCATATTAAAAGAAGAAAGAATAGGGGCGCCTGGGTGGCTCAGTCGGTTTGAGCGTCCGACTTCGGCTCAGGTCATGATCTCGCGGTTTGTGGGTTCGAGCCCCGCGTCGGGCTCTGTGCTGACAGCTCAGAGCCTGGAGCCTGCTTCGGATTCTGCGTCTCCCTCTCTCTCTGCCCCTCCCCCGCTCATGTTCTGTCTCTGTCTCTCTCTCTCTCTCTCTCTGCGTGTGTCAAAAATAAACATTTAATTTTTTTTTAAATAAATAAATAAAAGAAGAAAGACTAGAATAAATGAAACCAGGTCTGGGGTGGTGGGAATGTAAAATGCAGCTGCTTCTATGGAAAACAGTTTTAGAGGTCCTCAAAAAATTAAACACAGCGTTACTGTATGATCCAGTAATTCCGTTCCCAGGTATATACTCAAAAATATTGAAAACAGGGACTCAAACAGACGTTTGTACACCCATGTTCACAGCGGCGTGATTCACAATAGCCAAAAGGTAGAAACACCCAGAGCGTCCATTGATGGACGAGTGAACATGGTGTGTCCATCCACATGCCCGGGTATCACCCAGGCTCAGGAAGGAAGAACGTCCTCCCACCTGCCACCGCGTGGACGGACCCAGAGGCCAGTGTGCGCGGTGACAGAAGCCAGACACAGAAGGACACGTCCTGCGTGACCCCACTCACAGGGGGTCCCTAGAGGAGTCCCGTCCACGGAGACAGAGAGTGGATGGTGGGAGCCGGGGGGTGGGGGGAGTCCGTGCTTCATGGGGACACAGTCTCAGTCTGGGGAGATGGAAAGTTCTGCAGACAGATGGTGGGGACGGCTGCTCGACAGTGTGAGCCTGCCTGATGCCACTGAGCTGTGCACTTGGAAACGTTACAATGGTGACCACATTTACGGGGGTGAGCAATTCATAATGTATATAATTTTCAAATCACTATTTTGTACACCTGAAACTAACATATAGTGTATGTTAACTGTGCTTCGATAAAAAAAAAATTAAAAATTTAAATGGTTAAGATGGTAAATGTTAAGTGTATTTTATCACAATTTTTTATTTATTTATTTTTCTAAATGGTTGTTTTATTTTTGAGGGGGTGGGCAGAGAGAGAATCCCAAGGCGGGTCCGTGCTGTCAGCACAGAGCCTGATGCGGGGCTTGAACTCACAAACTGTGAGATCGTGACCTGAGCCAAAGTCAGACACTCAACCGCCTGAGCCACCCAGGAGCCCCATCACGATTTTTTAAAAAGTGGTAGCAAATATAATCACAACAGCCAGATTTTCCGACAAGGGTAGGCTTCTGCCCCAGAAATATAGAACCCTCTGGGAGTCTGCATTCCTGTTGTGTCATTTGCTTGCTCCTAGGGTCAATGAGATCACTCTTGGCAAGACGGGATGCATCTGTGTTGCAGGGAACAAGGATTACAAAGCTGTATGCCAAGTTAAAGGTCATCCAGCAGATGAAACTGTGGAAAGATGTCCCCGCGGAGAAAGATTTACACGATATGTGATGTGAAAAAAGCAAGGTGCGGGTTAGCGAGCTGAGCAAGTTCATATCTGTATTTAAATATATACATACATACATACATAAACACGCTTGCATATAAGTAGGCTCTTTCTGGCTCACAAGAAACACATCGCAGTGGTTGTAACTGGACAGGGACAAGTCGTAGACTGTTGGAGTCTCCCTACGATGGGCCTACGCACGTGCACACTCTTGGCCATGTGACTCTGCAGGGTCTCCCGGTAGAGCTGTCAAAACATACATCCCGGCTCTGTGAACTCTAGGCCTAACGACGTGTATCAGTCATCCACTGCTGCGTAACAAGCCGCTACGAAACTCAGTGGCTGCGAACAACCATCATGTAGTTTGCTCCTTGCTCTGTAAGGTCAGCACTTTGGACTGAGCCCAGCTGGACAGCTGGGTCTGGACAGCGGTCTTGCCTGGGTCTTTTTACACACACGTGGTCATTCAGTGGGTCAGCGGTAGGCTGTTTTGTCTAAAGGGCTTCAGGTAGGCTGGCTCATCTCTATTTTCTGGCCTCATCCTCCAGTAGGCGAGCTCATGGTAAGAGGACAAGAATGGAAGCGTCCAGACCTCTAGAAGATATTTTGGGAGGGGCTTTAAGGGCCCATACTTTCTCCTCTAAGGAGAGTTGGCTTAGGACAGTGTCTAATCCAGTCCACCCCTTATTTTTGTAAATAAAGTTTTATTGGAAACAAACATACGCATTCACTTACACATCATCCAAGACTGCTTTTCCACCACCACTGGACAGTTGAGCTGTTAGAGCCAAAGTATCGACTCCCTGGTCCTTTACGGAAAGGGCGCCAGCCCCTGACACAAGACATAACATGTGCCTTTTGGAAACAGCTGCCTAATCATGCCTGCCATGCTTGCAGGGGGCTGGGGCAAAGCACCCCTGGGCCCCCAAATGTAACAGAAAGCTCCCCCAACGTTCTCCTGCTGGACTCGGCCCCAGGGACTGTGGTTTGCTGACCCCCTGCTTAAGATTACAGGAGCTCAGGGATGCCTGGGTGGCTCAGCCAGTTGAGGGTCCGACTTCGGCTCAGGTCATGATCCCACAGTTCATGGGTTCGAGCCTGGCGTTGGGCTCTGTGCTGACAGCTCGGAGCCTGAAGCCTGCTTCACGTTCTGTGTCTCCCTCTCTCTCTGCCCCTCCCCTGCTCTCTCTCTCTCAAAAATAAACATCAAAACATTTCAGGTTTTTTTTTTTTTTCATGCTAAAGACCAGCATGCACAGAATAACATCTGATTGTCAGGTGCTTTGGAAAATCTCAGTGAATTCACCAACTTTCCCCCAGCGGGGAAATCATGGAGCTGCTGGCTCCTGGGGCTCCCTTTAAAGTCTCAGAAATGACAGCAGTAACTGCAGAGAAGTGAAGAACTATAGGTTCCTTCTGTTCCAGGATCCAGGCCACTGTCTGCTCTGAAGCCCAGGGTTTCTGAGTTCCCTGCAATGGGAACTCTACCATTTCCAGTTATTGAGCATCAACTGTATGCCCGGGCTAAGCCAAGCACTTTACACACAGTCTCTCTTGATCCTGCAAGGACCCCAGGAGGGATATTCTTTTCGTGTCAGTTTCCTGTGGCTGCTGTAGCAAAGGACCACAAATTGAAACACACAAATTTACTATTATATGTATGTTGTATCTGGAGAACCCTGACTAACACACTGGGCTAAAATCAAGGTGTCAGCAGGACCTCACTCCCTTCTGGAGGGTCTAGGGCAGGATTCACTTCCTTGCCTTTTCCAGCTTCTAGAAGCTGCCTGCATTCCTTGGCTTGTGGTCCTTCCTCCATCGTCAGACCCAGCAGCATCTCAGACCGCTACCTCCCTGACCATCTTCCACTTTGAAGGAGCCTTATGCTGACCTTGGGTCCCCCCGGATAATCCAGGATAAACTCCTCATCTTAAGGTTGGCTAATTCACAACTGCAGTTCTATCTACAACCTTAATTCTCTTCTGTGTAACCTATTCACATGTTCCTGTAATTAGGATGTGGACATCTTGGGGGAAGGGGCAGTTATCTACCTGCCATATGTTATAAACATTCCATTTTGCAGGTGAAAAAAGTCACCAAGGCTTAGATGGGGTTAGTGACTTACCTGAGTCACGAGCAGCTAGTCAGTGGCCAGGCTGGGTTGATCTAACTGCAGAGCCTGTGAACCAGTGCTGTGACACGCAGGACTCCAAGGGCTTGTGGGCAGAGGGAGGGCAATGGGGGGCTGAATATAGGGGTTAGAAAAGTGGGGACACAGTCTTGCAATAAGTGAAGTAGGCAGAACTATTGGAGGGCTCACCACGCCCCCCACAGTAAACTCGCTGTGGTCTGAGGTTACACCTCTTCCGTCCCCTCCGTCCCGGTCACTGCACCTGCCCCCCACAAACTTTGACAGGATGTGGACCCTGATCTTTTTCTGGGCAGCTCAGAACTATCCGTGGTACTGAAACACCCCCCATTCCTTACCCCCCACCACTTGCCTGTCTTGGCCAAGTGTTTGGGTCTCTAGCGTTCTAACTCCTGCTTTGTCTCGCCAACTACACCCCAGGACTCCTTTTTGTCTTTTCCAGGTCCTTCCTTGGCATCGAGTTGGGGAGAGGTGGGGCATCCGCCTTGAAATCTAGGGCGGCCCAAGAGCTTAGAGCTTTCCTGGAATCTCTAAATACTTTCACATTTGGAGAGTCCCAATGGTTGTGCAGTGAGTAGATTCATGATGGAAGAGTGCCCTCCCTTTAATGACACGTCTCTTAGTCACTCCTGGACAACCTCAAGGGTCCCCACGTTCTGGCTTCAAATTAGACCAGTTGGTTTGAGCGTGCTGATGAAAAACAAGGAGAAACAAACAAAAACAAAACTCTCTTCTGTGTTTTGACCACATGGCAGCCTCCAGAAGCCATCTGGTCAAGCACATAGGTTTCTTGGAGTCTGTTGTTGTTGTTGTTGTTGTTGTTGTTGTTGTTAATTGCGGCAAAATACACATACCATAAAATTCATCATTTTGAAAAACTGTTAAATTTTTTATTTATTTTGAGAGTGCGTGCTCAAGAGTGGGGAAGGGGCAGAGAGAGAGAATCCCAAGCAGACCCTGCGCTATCAGGGCAGAGCTGTACTCGGGGCTCAATCCCACAACTGTGAGGTCGTGACCTGAGCCAAAATCAAGAGTCAGGTGCTCAACGGACTGAGCCACCCAGGTGCCCCTAAAATTTACCAACTTAACCAGTTTTAAGTGTACATTTTAGTGGCATTAAGTACACTCACAGTGTTGTGCAACCATCACCACCATCGATCTCCAAAACCCTTCATCTTCCCAAATGGAAATTTCTCTCCCCATTAAACACTTAACTCCCCCTCCACTCCCCCACCCTTTGGTCCCATCACCTACTTCCTGTCTCCATGACTTTCCCAATTTTATGTCTCTTTTATGTTCCAGGATCCCATCCAGGGTACCGCATAATATTTAGTAGACATATCTTCTTGAGCTCCTCTTGGCTGAGGCAGTTTCTCAGATTTTCTCGCTGTCGATGACCTTGACAATTTTGAGGAGTGCTGATCAGGCATGTTACAGAATGTCTCTCAACTGGGGCTTGTCTGGAGCTATGGGTTTTAAGGAAGGAGGTCACAGAGGTGAAGGGTCATCCCATATCAAGAGTCCAGCTATCAACAAGACTTATCACTCTTGATGTTAATCTTTGAGGTATGTTGTCAGGTGTCTGCACTGTAAATTTACTCTCCCCTCCCCCCTTTCCATCCTGTACTCTTTGGAAGGACGCTGTTATGCATAGCCCACGCTTTGGAATTTGGAAGTTATGCTCCGTCTCCTTGAAGATGGAGTGTTGATGTGAATTGTTTCGAATTCTTCTGTCTGGGAGGGCTATTTTCCACTTATTTCTTTAATCATTTATTTACATCAATACGGAGTCATAGATATTCATGTCATGTTTGGGGGTTAATCCAATATTGCTTTACTTCATTGCAAAAATTGTTTTAGCTTTAGGGACTCTTTCAGTGGGTTCCCGTGTCCCGTTGACATACCCTTCTGTGATTACAAGATGCTCCAGGCTCATACTGTGTATTTCCTCAGTCTAGAACCAGCCATCTCTCCACGGAGCCCTGGTTCCTTTTGTTGGAGAATAGTGTTAGAAACCCAGGTCTGGGTGCTGGGTGTCGTGGATTTTTGTGTTACACATGATGGGACAGAGATATATGATGTGAGTCTGCACGAGTGGCTTCTGTTAAGCACAACAGAGTGTGGGACGATGTTGTTCTCTAAAGTCATAGTCTGTCCGAATTTTTGCTATTTTCAGTCTTGGTGGAAATACAACCTCTTCCTCTTGTCTGAAGGGTCTGAGCCCTCCAGGTCACTTCGACCCAGAGAAGTACTCTGGATTTCCAAACCAGGTGCAGAGCATCTAGGCTGTCTAGACACAACATTTCACACAACGGTTTCCAAGGAAACAGGACCTTGCGTAGGTATCTTAGCCCAAGCTTAACGCCAGCCTCTTTACTCGTAAGTCTGCTGAGCTTTGAGCCCATCAGACTCCACTCCATGTAAATATCACCTAAACTCTGCTTTTCCCGTAAATCTTATCATCTGTTTCCTTTTTTTTTTTTTTTCCTTTTCTGGTGAGACACTCCATTCCTCCCCTGTTATGTGGTCTCATGCCGTAGCAAGTTAAAAAACCAACCTTTCTGGGACCACAGTTGTGTCCCTGGAGGTTTTTAGATGGGTTCTAACACGTGAAGGGGACGGTGGTGGGGAAAAGGCTATTTCTGAAACACAGAGAAAGAAGGTGGGATTAGCTTTTGCTAATGTCAGATGAGCCATCCATAGCTCCGGGCCACAGCTCTAGCCTGAGCATAATGGGGTCAGTAAGTTTGTTCATTGTTCAAACGTCCAGTGGATGTTGCGATAATCAAAAAAAGGAGAGAGAAATGAGACATATTTCCACATCCTCTTTATGGGAGGAAAGAAGGGAAGGGTCCTGGGCAAGAGTGGGGTTGCAACATGGGTGGGAGCAGGCAGGGCCAGGATTGACCACCCAGAGACTTAGTCCCCATCATACAAGGATAAAAGTCCTCACGAGCTTCTTCTCCCTTCTCTGGGTTCCCCCTCTTCTCCCTATGAACCGTCCGCAGTGGAGAGTCCCTGGAATTAGGATTGCCAGATGTAGCAATGAAATATACAGGATTCCAAGTTAGAGTTGATTTCAGACAAACAACGGACAATTTTTGTTATGTAAATATGTCCCCAATATTTAATGGGTCACGCTTACACTAAACAAAATTCACTGTCTACCTGAAATTCGAATTTAATGGGCGGTCCTGTATCCTAGGTGGCATTCCTACCCAGAAATCCAAACACCTGCCAAACACACACCAGCCTGTTGGGGGGAAAGGGTCCGAGTCACTTCCTGAGTAGCCATATTTATTATCACGTGACAAGGTCATGTGATCACACTTCCTTAACGGGGATTGGCTCCCTAGCCAAAGCAACCAGCCATAGGTTGGGGAAGCAGCCTATCAGGTGGCCAGGCGTTCTAGCCAATAGAGGTTTAGACAGTGACTTAGTGGCCCAATCGGAGCTTGGTCTGTGAGAATATTGCAGGTGGATGTCCTAGGTTGAATGTGAGTTCAAATCCTGTCTCTGGCAGTTGTCTGTTTTGGAGGAGAGTCATCAGCCTCTGATTTTGATATGAACCCCATATGGGCATTAAGCGAGGTGCTATAGATGAAGCTTACAGTAAAATGCTCCATAATTATGCCCATTATTATATTATTATAACTACCAATGTCAATATAATTAACACTTTGGCTCTCCCTTCTCCCCATGACATTAGGCCAGCAGGGACTAAATATCATTACCCCACTTTACAGCTGAGGAAACCAAGGACAGGGATCCGCTGTCTGGCTGAGTTCCTGGTGGAGCGGTGGCTGGGACCAGGCCCTTCTGGGCTCCGAGGGCCACCTCCCTGGAAGCCTGGCTTGCACCTCTGTTGCCACCTCACCTCGGCACCCTCCCAGCATCCTGGTCCCGGTGGTTACCAGGACCACAGGTGATGCAAGATGACGGGTTCGTTGCTGGGACCTCCTCTCCGGCTACCAGGGGACTGAAACAGCCTAACTGGGGTCTCTGGGGGCTAGAAGTGCCAAATCATTCACGCCGACACCAGGTCTAGCCCTAGGGACTCCACACCTCACGAGCAGAAATGAAAGGCGCTTTCTCGCTCTGAACCAGAGGACTCATTAGAGACACCTCTGTCTCTAATATCCAGGTTCGTCACCTGCCAGCTGGCACTGTAACGATCGCCCACGTGGGTGTATTCGTTGGACACTTGAGACAGACAAGTGTGGGCACGAATATCATAGCTCTGGAACCTCGGCCACTGCTGCAGGGCCTCCCTCCCTCCCTCTCTGTCTGTCACTATTTTTTCCCCTTCCCTCCCCCCATGGTCTTCTGTTAAGTTTCTCAAGATCCACATATGAGTGAAAACATATATCTGTCTTTCTCTGAATTATTTCACTCAGCATAATACCTTCCAGTCCTATCCACGCTGCTGCAGATGGCATGATTTCATTCCCTGGTGCTCTTATCACTCAGGAAATTGCAAGAGTTTTAGGAGCTCTAGATAGGACCTGGGGGACAGACCAATACATACCCATTTTTAAAATTATTTCACAAGTCATAATTCACATACCATAAAATGAGCCCCTTTAAATGCGCAACTCAGTGGGTTTTGCTACAGCCACAAAGTTGTGCAAACATCACTACTATCTAATGTTAGGACAGTTTCATCACCACAAGGCAGAAACAGGAAAACAAAAAACCTGTACCCGTTGGCTGTCTCTCCATATCCTTTCCCAGCCCCTGATAACCACTAACCTAGCTCCTGCCTGTGGATGTGCCGGTTGTGAGCATCTCACATAAATGGAATCACACGCCGTGCGGTCTTCTGTGTCTGGTCTCCTCCCTGAGCGTCGTGCATTCAGGGTCCATGCATCCGGTAGCACGTGTAGGCGCCTCGCTCCTGCTCGTGGTTGAGTAATTTTTCCAATGTACGTATAACTAGTCGTCTGCTCGTGGATATTTGGATCACCTCCACTTTTCAGCAATTACGAAAAACGCTGCTGTGAACATTCACGTACAAGTTTCGGTGTGGAAATAGATTTTCGATTCTTATTCTTGAGTTGAGGAATATAGAATTTTAGCTGGGGAAAGGTACCGTGAAGTTCATGGAATCATTAACATGTTCAAAAGATTTCAAGTATGCTATATTTTTTTAAAGGTTAAAAAAAACTTTTTAATGTTTACATTTATTTTTGAGAGAGAGAGAGAGAGAGAGAGAGAGCGTGAGAGAGCATGAGCGGGGGAGGGGCAGAGAGAGGGAGACACAGAATCCCAAGCAGGCTCCAGGCTCTGAGCTGCCGGCACAGAGCCCGACGCAGGGCCCCCTTCTGTGATACTTTTCGTCCCAGCGGCCTAAATGGACTCAGACGGTGTATAATGGTCCACCAGTGCACATCTCTTTCCAACTCTGTATTCAGTGCTGTCTCAAAGGTCGATTGACAATCAGCTCCGGTGGGAGTATTCACACCACAGAAATTGGTGAAGGTGACAACCTCCCCCCACCTCTAGATAGCTGTTCAACATTCAACAGCGCACCGTGCTTGGAATATAGGTGGGGCAACATAAATCTTGGAACCAGGACCAACTAAGATACAGCTAGCTCTACGGATGCCCCGCTGATGTGAAGATGGGAATAGATGACTACTGTCTAAGCCACGGAGCTTTGGTGTAGTTTGTTACCCCGCGTTAGCACAACACTTGCCAACTAATACACCAGGCGTTCACCTTATTGGACTGAGAGAGCTTCAAAGCAGTGAAGCCAAGTGAAGATGAGAAAATCTGTTAACGGTGACACAGTTGGGTTCAAAGGTAGCTGGGATTAGCAAACAAACATGAGACCCGGGTTCAAGTCTAGAGACTTAATAGCTGTGGGGTTTGGGTTCATGGACCTCACTTCTCTGAGCCTCTGCCTTCGAGAGAAAATTGAAATGACCCTCACTCATTATCTCAGAGATCAAAATAGAAGAACACATATGGGAAGTAGAACAGGCACTCAGTGAATGCTCCCGTAAGCTGATGCCTACTGACCTTGCCAAGCTCACCTTCCTCTGTCCCCGTCTTTGCTCGCCCTGCTCTGATCACGCCAGCTTTCTCTCCGTTCTTCCGTGCTAACTTTGTCCTGACATCTGCCTGGTCATTTTCCCCAAGACTTCTCTTGGCCATGACTTTGTTCTCCTGCTGATTGCCAAAGTCAGCACAGAGTAGACACCCAGGATGGTGTTATTGAATGAATGGATGAATAGACAGAAGGATGGACAGACAGGAGGATGGCTGGCTGGCTGGCTGATGGGTGATGGATGGATGGATGGACAGATGCATGGATAATGCATGGATGGGTGGGTCATTTATGGATGAAAGAACTGACAGGGGCGGAGTTGGGATTGATCACATGTGTCCAAACCTCTGGCTAGATGCCACGCTGGGGGCTCCAAGCCAAGATCATTTCAGAGAACAGTGGCCCCTTCTCTGAACCTGGCTAGCACTGCTCTCTGCTGGATGTCCTAAATATTGCAGTACTCTACCAGAATCCCATAGGCAAACATTGGCCCTTGTTCAAAACCATTCTTCGGTACACCCTGGATCACAAGTCCTACTAGGGTCTCACTGGGCTAAAACCCAGGTGTGACCAGGGCTGGTTCCTTCTGGGGCCCCAGGGAGACCCTCCTCAAGCCTTTTCCATCTCCCAGAGGAACCGCCTCCTTGGCCTGAGGCCCCGCCCATCTCTTTGACTCTGACCCTTTGCCTCCTTCTCATGAGGACCTCCTGAGGGTGCTGCCCTCCCGCCCGACTGGTAGTCCAGGGTCATCCTCGTCTCAGGGTCCTCATCTGTAAAATCCCTTTAACGTATGAGGTGACCTATCTACCTCATATGGTAAAAGATTAGGACGTGGACATCTTTGGGGGCCATTATTCTGCCAACCACAGCATCCAAGACATATCGGTAAGTGAAGGCAAGCAACGGATCAGCACGCTGACATGTTTTTCAATGTTTATCTATATTTATTTTGAGAAATAGAGAGAGAACCCCAAGCAGGCTGTGCACTGTCCGGTGCCCCAGCATGTTCTCATTTGTATGAAAATGCATTCACCTCCAAACGGACCAGGTAGAGACCAACGTGCATAAATGTAGAGAGAAGGGTCTGGAAGGGAACATCCCCAACTGCTAACCACTGTTTGCACTGTTTTCCTCTGGGAAGAGGATATTGAGACATGAGGAAGATGGGTTTTGGAGAAGGCCCTGAGATAGAAAAGCCAAAAGGTATGCTGTGTCCCTGCAAGTCTGAACAAGATGCAATAAACACTAAAATATTAGAGGAAAAATAGGATGAGAAACAAGATATCACATAATCTCAAAATATCTCCCCTAAGATATTTATTGGTAAATGAAATATCTCCCCTAAGATATTATTGGTAAGGGGAGCGACAGATCAGCTTGCTCTCATGTGGGTTTTTCTTTACATTTATTTGTTTACCTTGAAAGAGAGAGGGAGAGGCAGAGAGAGAGGGAGAGAGATTTTGAGGTTTTACAGATATCCGTTTTTAATTTCCAACCTAATTACATTGTAGGAAACTATTCTGCATGATTTCAATCATTTTGTATGTATTACATGTTTCATGACCCAGCTCATTATCCAATCGTCTTGATGAATATTCCGTGTGTTTTTGGCTTTAATTAATTAATTAATTTTGTATAGCTCCGCGTGCTTTTGAAGAGAATGTACATATTGCTTTTGTTGGTTGATAGTGTTGTTCAAATCATCTATATCTTAACTGATTTTCTATTTACTCTACTAATTATTGAGAGAGGGATATTGCTATCTCTTGTCATAATTGCGAATTTGACTTTTTTCTTCTCATTCCAGTCAAATTTTCCTTCATGTATTTTGAACACAGTTATTAGGGGCGTACATGTTTAGGATTGTTACGTCCTTTTGATGAATTGGTAATGACCTTCTTTATCCATGTTAGTATTCTTTGTTCTGAATTCTTTTTTTTTTTTTTTCCTAATAGAGATATAGCTACTCCAGATTTCTTACGATTAGTGTTTGGATGGTGTATCCTTTTTCCATCTTTTACATTTTTTTCCTGCCAATGGAAAGTTCCCCCCTCCACCACTTGTAGCACTCCCCACCTCAGCTTTATTGAGCTATACTTTACATACAATTAAATTCACTTTACTGTAAAACTACAATTTGATAACTTTTGGCCATTATTTATGGATGTATAACCACATCATGATCCCAATATAGGATATTTCCGTCACCTCAAAGTTTTTTCTCCTTTGCAGTCAACCCTCCCCTCATCCCTGCCCTCAAGGCCACCACTGATATGTTTTCTGTCAATATTGTTTTCCTATGTTTTTTTAATCCACTTGTCTGTTGGTGGATACTTAAATAGTTTCCACTTTTTGGCTACTATGAAAAAAGATGCCATGATCATTTGCCTACAAGTCTGTGTTTGGAAATGTGTCTTAATTTCTTCTGGGTAAATCCCTGTGAGTGGAATTGCTGGTGCATATGGCAAATGTATCTTTAACTTTGTAACAAACCGCTAAGCCACGTTCCAGAGTGGTGGTGCCATTTTGTGTTTACTACAGCCATGCCTGAAAGTTCCAATCGCTAAGCATCTTTGCCAATACTTGGTGTTAATGGGCTTTTAAATTTATTCTTTCTAGGGGCGCCTGGGTGGCGCAGTCGGTTAAGCGTCCGACTTCAGCTCAGGTCACGATCTTGCGGTCCGTGAGTTCGAACCCCGCGTCAGGCTCTGGGCTGACAGCTCAGAGCCTGGAGCCTGCTTCCGATTCTGTGTCTCCTTCTCTCTCTGCCCCTCCCCCCTTCATGCTCTGTGTCTCTCTGTCTCAAAAATAAATAAACGTTAAAAAAAATTAAAAAAAATAAATGTATTCTTTCTAATAGATATATTGTGATAACCCACTGGGGAACATTTCTCTAATGACTCACTCTGCCAAGTATCTTTTCATGTGCTTAAGGGATGGCTATCCATAATCTTCTTTGGTAAAAGTATGTGATGTTCAAATCTAATTTATTTAAGAAATTGTGTGGCTTATTTTATTATTATTTCTTAGTATTTTCTTTTCATTTGTCACATGTGTATTGTGAATACTTTCCCCAGATGGTGCTTGTCTTATCACTTTTTAAACATTTTCTTGAATAGCATTTTTTTTTAAATTTTGGTAAAGTCTACCTTATTGCTTTCAAAAAATGGTTTGTGCTTTTTGTATCCTATAGAAAAAAAGAAAGAAAGAAAGAAAGAAAGAAAGAGAGAAAGAAAGAAAGAAAGAGAGAAAGAAAGAAAGGGAGAAAGAAAGAGAAAGAAAGAAAGAAAGAAAGAAAGAAAGAAAGAAAGAAAGAAAGAAAGAAAGAAATCCGTGCCCAATCAAAGTCATAAAAACTTTCTCTTATGTTTTCCTCCAGAAGTTTTAAACTTTTAGCCTTTACATTTAGGTCTGTGATCCATTCTGAGTTATATTTGTGTATGTACATTAAGAGTAAAAGGGTGCCTGGGTGGCTCAGTCGGTTAAGCGTCCAACTTCAGCTCAGGTCATGATCTTGCAGTCTGTGAGTTTGAGCCCCGCGTCGGGCTCTGTGCTGACAGCTCAGAGCCTGGAACCTGCTTCGGATTCTCTGTTTCCCTTTCTCTCTGGCCCTCCCCTGCTCATGCTCTGTCTCCCTCTGTCTCAAAAATAAATTAAAAAAATAAAAATAAAAAAAATTTAAGAGTAGAGACGCGAGGGTGCCTGGGTGGCTCCGTCCGTCAAGCACCTGAGTTTGGCTCAGGTCATGATCTCATGGTTGGTTTGTGAGTTGGAGCGCCTCATTGAGCTCTGTGCTGACATCTCAGAGCCTGGAGCCTGCTACGGATCCTGCGCGTCCTTCTCTCTCTGCCCCTCCCCCTCTCATACTGTGTGTGTGTGTGTGTGTGTGTGTGTGTGTGTGTGTGTGTCTGTCTCAAAAATAAATTACTATTAAATCATTAAAAAAAAAAAAAAGAATAGAGATAGGGATGCCTAGCCAGCTCAGCCGGTAGAGCATGCAACTCTTCATCTTGGTCATGAATTCAAGCCCCATGTTTGCTGTTGAGATTACTTACAAAAAAAAAAAAAAAAGATTAAGGACAACTTTCTTTCTATTTTGATATTCAGGTGTTACAGCAGCAATTGCTGAAAAGGCTATTGTTTCCCACACTGAGTTATTTGGCAGTTTTGTTGCAAATAAATTGACAATATAACTGTGAGTCTACTCCTTGGACTCTCTCTCTCTCTTTTTTTTTTTTTTTTTGTTGTCTTGATTACTATAAGTTTACAATAAATCTAAAAACAGGTGGTCCTCCAGGGGCGCCTGGCTGGGTCCGGGGGTAGAGCATGAGACTTGGAGTCCTGTGTTGGGTGTAGAGATCACTAAAAAAAAATAAATAAACTTTAAGAAACTTCAGATAGTCCTTCAATCTTGTTCTTTTAAAAATTGTTTTTAAGCCTTTATATTTAAAGCCTTTATATTTAAGCCTTTATATTTAAAGGACAACCTATAGTTGGGGCCATGCGGACAGTTTCTGTCCCTGGACTAGTGTTTAGACATTTATATTTAATAGAAGTATGGTTATGGCCAGGTTTATTTGTTTATTTTAATGTTTTATTTATTTTTGAGAGCAGAGGAGGGGCAGAGAGAGAGAGGGAGGGAGGCACAGAATCTGAAACAGGCTCTAGGCTCAGCTGTGAGCACAGAGCCGGACGTGGGGCTCGAACTCTGACTGCCAAGATCATGGCCTGAGCTGAAGTCGGGTGCTCAACCAACTGAGCCACCCAGGCACCCCAATATCAGTTTCATTTTTTACCTACAATTGCTTTCTTTTGTTTTACTTTATTTTATTTAAGTAGTTTTTTTTTTTTTTTTTTTTTGAGAGACAGAGAGCGGGAGCAGGGGAAGGGCAGAGAGAGACAGAGACGGGAATCCTAAGCAGTCTCTATGCAGCAGAGAGCCTGCCTGATGCAGGCCTTGAACTCATAAACCACAAGATCGTGACCTGAGCCAAAGTCGGATGCTTAACTAACTGAGTCACCCAGGAGCCCCTGTTTTATTTTATTTTAATTTTTTATTTAATCAATTTATTTTTTTAAGTAGTCTTCACCCCCAGCATGGAGCTCGACACCGGGTTTGAACTCACAACCCCGGGATCAAGAGCTGAGCTGAGATCAGGAGTCAGATGCTCCGGGCACCTGGGTGGCTCAATCAGTTAAGTGTCTGACTCTTGATTTCGGCTCAGGTCACGATCTCACCATTCGTGAGTTCGAGCCCCACGTGGGGCTCTGTGCTGACAGTGCGGAGCCTGCTTGAGATTCTCTCTCTCTCTCTCTCTGCCCCTCCCCACCTCTTATATTCTCTAGAACAAATCTCATGATACACTGCCGTTACTTTTTACGTAGAGTCAATGATCATTTAAAGAAATGAAGAAGTCGGGGGCGCCTGGGTGGCGCAGTCGGTTGAGCGTCCAACTTCAGCCAGGTCACGATCTCGCGGTCCGGGAGTTCGAGCCCCGTGTCGGGCTCTGGGCTGATGGCTCGGAGCCTGGAGCCTGTTTCCGATTCTGTGTCTCCCTCTCTCTCTGCCCCTCGCCCGTTCATGCTCTGTCTCTCTCTGTCCCAAAAAAAAAATAAACATTGAAAAAAAAATTAAAAAAAAATTTTTTTTCAGTCATTCTGGGGCGCCTGGGTGGTTCAGTCGGTTCAGCGCCAGGCTTCGGCTCAGGTCATGAGCTCACGGTTCGTGAGTTCGAGCCCCACGTCGGGCTCTGTGCTGATGGCTCGGAACCTGGAGCCTGCTTCGGATTCTGTGCCTCCCTCTCTCTCTGCCCCTCCCCTGCTCGGTCTTGCTCTGTTTCACAAAAATGAACAAATGTTAAAAATTGAAAAAAAAAATTCAGTCATTCTTATTTTTGTGTCCATGTATGTAATGTGTCTTTTTCCTCTGATGTTTAAAAAATATTTTTTTCTTCATCTTTGGTTTCTGGTTTATTTTAGTTTTTTGAAATAATCTCCAAACCCCACATGGGACTGCAACGCATGACCCCGAGTCAGAAGTTGCACGCTCCAGGGCCTGAGCTAGACAGATGCCCCCCTAATACTTTTTTTTTAATTTATTTTTTAATTTACATCCAAGTTACTTAGCGTATAGTGCAATGATTTCAGGAGTAGATTCCAGTGAGTCACCCCCTACGTATAACACCCAGTGCTCATCCCAGCGAGTGTCCTCCCTAATGCCCCTTGCCCATTCAGCCCATCCCCCCACCCAAAATTCCCCTCCGGCAACTGTTTGTTCTCTGTATTTAAGGGTCTCTTAGTGTTTGTCCCCCTCCCTGCTTTTATATTATTTTGGTTCCCTTCCCTTATGTTCATGTGTTTTGTCTCTTAAAGCCCTCATATGAGTGAAGTCATAGGATATTTGTCTTTCTCTAATTTCACTTCACATAATACCCCCCAGTTCCATCCACGTAGTTGCAAATGGCAAGATTTCATTCTTTTTGATTGCTGAGTAATACTCCAGTGTGTGTGTGTGTGTGTGTGTGTGTGTGTGTGTGTACACACCACATCTTCTTTAGGCATTCATCCATCGTCGGTGGACATTTGGGCTCTTTCCGTACTTTGGCTCTTGTCGATAGTGCTGCTATAAACACGGGGGGTGCATGTGTCCCTTCGAAACAGCACACCTGTATCCCTTGGATAAACGCCTAGTAGTGCCATTGCTGGGTCATAGAGTAGTTCTATTTTTAGTTTTTTGAGGAAACTCCAGACTGTTTTCCAGAGTGGCTGCACCAGCTTGCATTCCCACCAGCAGTGCAAAAGAGATCCTCTTTCTCCGCATCCTCGCCAACATCTGTTGTTACCTGAATTACTGTTGGCCATTCTGACACGTGTCAGGTGGCATCTCATTGTGGTTTTGATCTGCATTTCCCTGATGACGAGTGATGTTGAGCATGTTTTCATGTGTCGGTTGGCCATCTGGATGTCTTCTTTGGAGAAGACATGTCTATTCATATCTTTTGCCCATTTCTTCACTGGATTATTTGTGTTTTGGGTGTTGAGTTTGATAAGTTCTTTATAGATTTTGGATACCAACCCTTTATCTGAAAGTGGTCCAGGTTCATTCTTCTGCCTGTCGCTGTCCAGTTTTCCCAGCACCACTTGCTGAAGAGACTGTCTTTATTCCATTGGATATTCTTTCCTGCTTTGTTGGATTAGTTGGCCATATGTTTGTGGGTCCATTTCTGGGTTCTCTATTCTCTAATTCTTTAGTTATAACATGACTGGGTATGCTTTTCCCTATTTTTTAAAAAAAGAATAATACCTTTTTAAAAAATATTTATTCATTTATTTATTATTATTTTATTTTTTATTTTATTTTTTTTCAACGTTTATTTATTTTTCTTGGGACAGAGAGAGACAGAGCATGAACGGGGGAGGGGCAGAGAGAGAGGGAGACACAGAATCGGAAACAGGCTCCAGGCTCTGAGCCATCAGCCCAGAGCCTGACGCGGGGCTCGAACTCACGGACCGGGAGATCGTGACCTGGCTGAAGTCGGACGCTTAACCGACTGTGCCACCCAGGCGCCCCTCATTTATTTATTTTTGAGAGAGAGACAGAGAACATGAGGGGGAGGGACGGAGAGAGAGAGAATCCAAAGCAGGCTCCAGGCTCCGGTCTCTCAGCACAGAGCTTGATTCAGGACTTGAAGTCACCAACCATGAGATTATGACCTGAGCCGAAGTCGGGTGCTTAACCAACTGAACCACCCAGGTGCCCCTGCTTTTCTCTATTTTTTATTATTCTTGGCATTCATTGAGGTTCGTAGACCTGTGGGTTTATGGTTTTCATCAGATTTGGAAGTTTTTGGCCATTTGGGTTTGTTTGTTTGTTTGTTTGTTTACAGAGAGACTGAGCGAGTGAGCCAGTGCTCAGGAAGGGGAAGGATACGGAGAGAAAGAATCCCAAGCAGGACCCACGTTCAGCATGGAGCCCCACTTGGGGCTCAATCTCACAACCATGAACCCATGACCTGAGCTGAAATCAAGGGTTGGATACTTAACCGACTGAGCCACCCAGGAGCCTCTTGTTTGTTTAGTTTCTTTTTCTTTTTCTTTTTTCTTTTTTTTTTTGGTCATTCCTTTTCCTCTTTCCTTATGGGGCTCCAATTATACGTATGTTAGATCCTGATATTATCTTGCGGGTCACTGAGGTTCTGTTCATCCCGAAAGCATTCTTTGTCCTTTGTGTGTTTCACTGTGGATAGTTTTATTATAAAATTTTCTTTAAAAAAAATTTTTTTAACGTTTATTTATTTTTGAGACAGAGAGACAGAGCATGAACAGGGAGGTGCAGAGAGAGAGGGAGACACAGAATCTGAAATGGGCTCCAGTCTCTGAGCTGTCAGCACAGAGCCCGACGCGGGGCTCGAACTCACAGTCCGTGAGATCATGACCTGAGCCGAAGTCGGACGCCCAACCGACTGAGCCACCCAGGCGCCCCTAAAATTTTCAATGTCACTAGTGACCTACAATTCCCAATGTCTACTCTATCACTAAGTCCATGCAGGGAGCATTTTTCATACTGTACTTTTTGGATTAGAGGTTTATGTTTTATTCTCCCCCGTTTCTCAGCCACTGGTTTTTGGCCTGGCCTGGTGGATCTTCATCATACGCACACGCAGTGACATTCAGCCAAAGACTCATGGGGACGCTTATGAAAATTTATAAGTTCTTTCTCGAGATAGCTCTCTGTTGTCTGCTACATTGCTCTGAAAATTCTAGCCACCTGGACTTCCCTCATCTCCCGTCTTTATCCCCTCACTTCATGAAACTGTTGTGCTCTGTTTGGGTTTTCCCGCCTAATCACAGTCTGGATGGTGCCTACAGTATTTTAGCCAGTTCTCCTGCTGTTTAGCGTGGGAGGGCAAGTCCCATAGCATTTACCTACTGTGTTCTTTTAACAGTTGGTCAGGAATCTGTTGCATGTATATGCCAGAACTTACACATCCAGTCTCCAGTTCTTCTCTGTACAGTTGGGTAACCTCTAAGGAGTTATGTAATGCTTCTTACCATAGGCCGGTTTTGCCCGTAATTGAACTTGACGTTGATAGGATCATATCATGCACACTCCTTTGTGTTGGGCTTGTTTCCTTCCACATCGTGTCTGTGCAATTTATCCGTTTTGTTCTGTGTATTAGTGATCTGTCCTTTTTCACTGCTGCGTAGTACTCCATGGTGTGGTGGCCGCAAAGTTGTGCATCCATTTTCTGTTGATGGACATTTGGGCTGTTTTGGATTTTGGACTAATCGAAATACAGCTCCTCTGAGCCTTTGGTGGATGTATTTCTGCATTCTTGTCGGGAACAGTAGTGACATTTCTGGGGCATAGGGTCTACGCGTGTTATCTTTAAAACACACAGCCAGGAGTGCCTGGCTGGCTCAGTCTGTGGAGCAGGCGAATTTTGATCTCCTGCTCCTGAGTTCATGCTCCGTGGTGGGGGTAGAGTTTACTTAAAAACAAAAACAAACACAGACAGCCAGGCAGATTTCCAAAGAAGCTGTGTAGCATTATATTCCTAACTGGACAGGAAGAGCAAAATTTCAGTTGCTCCACATCATTACAACTCTCGACAGTGTCATTCTTTCTGATTGTAGCCATTCTCATACCGGTACAGAGGCGTCTCATTGTCCTTTAAATTGGCGTTTCTCCGATGACCAAAGAGATAGAGCACCTTTTGCTTTTTATCTTTTGGCCACTGGGGTGTTGCCTTTTGTGAAATGCATGCCATATTTTAACTGGGTTGGTTTTCTCTTCGTGATTTGTAGGAATTTTTGTTTTGCTCTGCCTTTGTGGATTAAAGTCCTTAGTCGGATGTATAAACATTGCAACTATCTCATCCCAGCTGGTGGCTTGCCTTTTTGCTCTGGTAGGGGTGCACGCGGAGGGCGGGCGCCGCGTGTCTCGTCGCCTGGCACCCAGTAGGCCCCCACGAATGTGTGCGGAGCCAACCGGCCTCGCTGGACCTCCGGCTCCCGGCCTCCGTTCCTCCACGTGGACATGTTATTCCCGTCCTGCCCGTGTCACGGGGTTTTCAGAGACGCGCTGGAGGCACCGCATCCGCTCCCCGCTGCGTCGGGTCAGCTTTTCGATTCAGGAAAGGCGGAGCTGGATTCCTTCCCAGGAACTTGCCTGAGAAGCTCCACGTGGGAGCCCCGCCCACAGCAGGCCCCACCCCCTGCTGTTATTTGGTTCAGGGGCGGGGCAGGGAGGGCGCTCCTGGGGGGCGTGGTTAGAACCCGAAACAAGGAAGTGGGTGGAGTTATGGGGGCCGCTGGCCAATGACAGAGAAGAGCCCTGAGCCGGAGCGTGCGAAGCTAAGCGGACGGTGAGGGCGTTGTCTGCGTTTCCATTGGGCGGCAGGCGTCGCCAGGGAAACGTGGTGGCCTGGCGATGTAGGGGCGGGGCCCTAGGGGGAGGCGGGGCTTCCGGGGGCGGGTCGCCGGGCCTGGGCTCCTGTCGTCAGCTGACCCGCCGCCATCTTGTCCGCCATTTGCCAGCGGCGCGGCGCGGAGCCGGAGGGGAGCGGGAGTGCGAGCGCGGCCTGCGGAGCGGGTCGCCGTCGCCGCCGCCGCGCCGCGGACAGCCGCCGACCTGGCCTGGGAGCCCGCGCCACCGCGGCAGCCGGCAGCGCAGCGCTCCGCGGGCGGCAGGCGCGGCCCCCGGGCCCCCGCACGGTGCCCTGCCGCGGGCCTCCCGGGGCTCGAGCCCGGCGGCGTCCGCCGCGATGGCCCTCAAGATGGTCAAGGGCAGCATCGACCGCATGTTCGACAAGAACCTGCAGGACCTGGTGCGCGGCATCCGCAACCACAAAGAGGACGAGGTGAGCCGGCGCGCCGCACGGGGCCGGCCTGGCTCTGCCCGACCCCGACGCCAGTACCACCCGGGACACCGACTCCGGCCTCCTGCTCGCCCCCGAGGCCTCGAGCCCTGCCTGCTTGCGACCCGGGCCGCCGCTCGCCTCGCCTCTTTCTCCCTGAGCCTCAGTTTACCCCTGACAGACGCGAGCCGCGATTCTCAGGACCTCCCGTACCTCCCGTGTGTGTCGGATCACCTGGGGGCCCTGCCGCTGGGTGCCCTCCCCCCACCCCCCCCCGTAGTCTCAGTTTACCCTCTGGGCGATGGAAGCCCGCCTCCCCGTCGCCGCAGGTGGCCCGGGAAGAGACTTTGGAGGGCTCTAACTCCGCTCCAGGCCTCTAGACTCCTGGTTGGGGGGCCCTCCTCTCCGCGGGCCGCTCCGGGAGGAACCCATGATGTGGTACGCGTCCGGGTGGCCCTCTGGGGCCCGGTCCGGGAATCGGGCCTTGCCTCCTGGGCCCGCGTCCCCGGGAAGGTGGAGCCGCCCCTCTCAGGGAGGGAGGGGAGACCGCGGGAGCCCTGACTCAAAATAAGGAAGCCGCTGGGGGGTCCTGGAATGGGGAAGCCGGCTTCAACCAGAAAACCGAAAGTCGGGGCGAGGAAAAGGCTGTCCACAAGTAAAATCGTAACCGTGGGCCCCGTTTCCTTCCCTGCGCCCCTCCCCCCAGCCAGTGACCTAGATTTGAGAGGAACGGGGACGGTCAGTGGCCACCGGGCCGCCGGCTTCCTTGAGGAGGTGTCAGCCCACACTTGCACAGGGGGTCTCGAAGGCGCACCCCGCTTTCCCAGGTGGAGGGGGAGGCTGCCCGGTAGCGGGCGGTTGTTGCGTGCGGTGCGGGTCCCACGGGTCCCACTGCCCGACGCCATCCGCCCTCCTCACAATGGCGCCGGGGAAGTCGGGCACGCCAGGGTGGGAAGTGCAGGGAAGGGAGGGAATTTGCCCGAGGCACCCGCAGCCCCCGGGCCGTGTGCCGGGCCGAGTTCCTGCCGCCGGTGCACTTTTTCAGAACGGGCGTGACCTCGCTGGGCAGTCATTTGCAGCCTCCTATCCTTCCTCGGCTATCCCCGGTTTTGCACCGTTAGCCGCTCCCGCTCGCAGGGGTGGTTCCGGTGCGCGTCTCTCTGGGTCCTGGCCTTCAGGTTCGGTGACGGGAGAGGGGCTGGTTGGCCTGGGTTTTGTCTCTCCCAGCTGGGAGGGGCCGAGTGAATCTGCAACCTGTTCACCCCGCACGTTTCTTTTGTGCGCTGGTTGTTCTCCTGATTTCCCTGGGTTAGCGGATGTTGCTGGGCCGCCTGTTCTGGGATTGCGAGGAGGCACCGAGGCCGCTCCAGTTCGGGCGCCCGGTGTCTGGGGGAAGCACGCTGTCCCCGGGCAGTTCCCTGAGCCGTGGTTGGTTCATTGAGAATCGCTGGCACCTTTCCGCGGGCTTGGAGCCCTTTCCACGGGGATGCTGGAGGGGGAAGAGTCTTCGAAGGCCCGTGTCTGTGTGGGTCCTGCCCTCCACCTGTGGGCGATTCCCAGAGGACGTGGTGTCTTGGCCCCCCCCCCCCCCGGTTTCCTCGTCAACAGATCGGGGTGACCTGGAGGCTGGTTGCTGGGGTGTTCTCCAGTCGCCTCGCCGCTCGGATGCTTCTGCACCCTCTGGCTGCGCCGGGTCCTCCCCTGCTTCCCCACCGCACCCCGGTGAGGACTCGACACTAGGTGCTTTCTCCGCGGCAGTTTAGCGCACTCCAGAGTTGGCTTGATAATAGGTTTCAGCCGAAATCTTCGGTGCGGCATCCTACAAATGAGGCTCGACGGGGCCTTGAAAGGCCACGTGGAAATGCAGCGTGATCTGTGGTGATTCAGTCGTGTTGTTGGACATCGGGAGGCTTGCGTCCAAGTTCTCGGGCTTATTGACGGGGTGACGAGGGAAGTGCCTCTGATACAAAGTGGGGGTGACAGCGTCTGGGTGGCTCCGTCCGTTAAGCGTCCGACTTCGGCTAAGGTCGTGATCTCGAGGTCCATGGGTTCGAGCCCCGCATCGGGTCCGGCTCTGTGCTGACAGCTGTGGGAGCCTGGAGCCCGCTTCGGATCCTGTGTCTCCCCCTCTCTCTGGCCCTCTCCCGCTTGCACTCTGTGTCTCTCTCAAAATAAATAAGCATGGAAAAAAACATTTTTGAGTCGGGTGACAGCCACCCCCTTCAGGCGCTTCTGAGGATGCCGTGGGTGACGTAATGCGGGTTTACACCGGGTCACCCACGAAGCTGTCTGCTTGGCTATTTCCAGACCTCAGCCTCTGACCCCTTAGTGGGTTGTGAATTCAATTTAACGAGTTACGTTGAAAGAGAAGCTAGAAAGTCCCAGTCCTGCGTGCACATAGAGTAACTGCTGGTTATTGAAGCTTATTTCAGCTAAGTGTGTGCATGCACGTGTATTGGGTTACTACGGAAACACGTTGCTCAAAATGAGTCCAAAAAGTTTGAAAACAATGGTCGAATTCATATGTGTCTGGGTGCTTAGTTTATTTTTAATCCTTAAGATACAGCACAAATAATGTTGGCAGGGAGGGCAAAATCCACTTATGGATATCCTTCTAAACTTTGGATATGACGGGGGGGGGAACCCCAAATGACTTCTAAAGTTTGTGTTTAAATTTTTTTCATGTTGGTTGTGAGAGAGAGAGAGAGCAGGAGTGGGCAGGGAGAGAGGGAGAGAAAGAAGCCTAGGGAGGCTCCGCGCTGTCGGTTCAAAGCCCGACACGGGGCTCAAACCTACAGTGAGGTCATGACCCGAGCCAAAGTTGGATGCTTAACCAAGTGAGCCACCCAGGCGCCCCTAAGTTATTCTTCTGGGTACTCTTCATACTTGGGGGGAAGCTACTTTTCAATCTTTTTAGGTTGTAAAATCACACCCACACTTTTAAAAACATACTCGATGTTTATTAAAGAAACGGGGGAATGCGCCTTCCCTGTGAATCAGTTTGGAGTATGTGTTTGGAGTGTTTTTTCTGTGCTGAGAAATGAGGGGCATTTCCGAGTGTTGAGATTTCCTTCTGCATCCTGGGCGCCTGGCCACGCCCAGTGGCGGAGCGGTGACCCTTGATCTCAGAGTTGTGAGTTTGAGCCCCTCTTGGGTGTAGAGATTACTTGAAAAAAAGGTTCTGTTGGGGGCGCCCGGGTGGCTCAGTTGGTTGAGTGTCTGACTTCGGCTTAGGTCGTGATCTAACGGTTCATGAGTTCAAGCCCCACATCGGGCTCACTGCTGTCGGCACAGAGCCTGCTTTGGATCCTCTGTCCCCTCCCTCTCTCTGCCCCTCCCCCGCTCATTCCCTCTTCCTCTCTCTCTCTCTCTCAAAAATAAACAAACATTAAAAAAAAAAAAAGGTTCTGTGTGCATCTTGCTTGTAGTGTCGTGGTCCTTACTGACTGCTTCCCAGGATGTAGTATATGAAGACGCCCCACGGTATTTTTAACATCTCCCTAGTCTGGATGTGCTTTAGTTTATTTGCTTGCCCCCCCCCACCCCCACATTGGAGTGGCTTCACATTGTTAGACACAGGCCCTGATTGGATCCACTAGTATCTGAGTAGTAGTGTTCTGGCTTGGGTATGAACATTTCCAAACCATTTAACTGGTGTTTCAGAACTTCAAAAATTCAGTTTGTGTAGAGTAATATTTTGAAATGAGACGTAACCTAGGATTAAGATTGAGCTGTAGGGGCCTGGGGACTCCTGTCGGTCGAGCGTCTGACTTCAGCTCAGGTCGTGATCTCACAGTTTGTGGGTTCGAGCCCCGCGTCAGGCTCTGTGCTGACGGCTGGGAGCCTGGAGCCTGCTTCCGATTCTGTGTCTCTCTCTCTCTCTGCCCCTCCCCCGTTCATGCTCTGTCTCTCTCTCTCAAAAATAAATAAACATTAAAAAAAAAAAAGGCTGAACTGTATGCAAGAGCTCATATTCTGTTGTTTCTCATCTCAAAAATGGCAGTTTCCTGGGGTTCAGCCCAGGAGGTTTGTGGGAGCCGCCAGGCTGTGAGGTGCATGTAGAGCCAAGATGGGATCTGGTCTTGGGACGGTCGTTGAAGCACGTATCTCGCCTGGCGCGGGGCAGGCACTCCGTCTGTGAGAGTTCCTTTTGTTATGATGACTTCTAGGGAGAATAAAGATACGAAGTTTGAACTGAGTTCTTTTCCTGTTCTTTCTTAAAAAAAAAATTTTTTTTTGATGTTTATTTTGGGGGGGTGGGGGAGAGAACAAGTGGGAGAGGCCCAGAGAGCAAGGGAGACACAGAATCCGAAGCAGGGTCCGGGCTCTGAGCTGTCAGCACAGAGCCCGACGAGGGGCTCGAACCGACAAGCCATGAGATCACGAACTGAGCTGAAGTTGGATGCGTAACGACGGAGCCACCCAGGTGCCCCAGTCTTTTTCCTTTTCTTTAATAACATTGGTCATTACCCTAAATCAGGATCTCTCCCTCGGCACTGCTGACATTCAGGACTGGATCATTTTCTGGGGGCTGGCCCAGACTCCGTGGGGGTTGAGCAGCATCCCTGGCCCCGCCCACTCGAGGCCAGGAGCACCCTCAGTCTGACAACCACAGATGTCCCCAGACATTGCCCAGGAGAATCTCTGACCCAAACTGATAAGAAAAATCTCCCTGAATTCCCTAACGTTCTTCCCTTTATCCGGGCACCCTGTGTTTCCCACATCGTCACCATGTTGTTGGACCTTGTGGTATTGTGATACTGGAGATCGGAGCTCCTGGGTGGCTCAGTCGGTTGAGCGTCCGACTTCAGCTCAGGTCATGATCTTGTGGTTCGTGGGTTCGAGCCCCGCGTTGGGTTCTGTGCTGACAGCTTGGAGCCTGGAGCCTGCTTCGGATTCTGTGTCTCCCCCTCTCTCTCTCTGCCCCTCCCCTGCTTGCACACTGTGTGCATCTATCTCTCTCTCTTTCTCTCTCTCTCTCTGTCTCAAAAATAAACGTTAAACAAAATTTAATTAAAAAAAAAGGAAATATATATTTTGGTCCTCGTCCCTGGCTCTAGGCAGAGCTTCTAAAATCTTTGTAATTTCCTAAGCAATAAAAGTACTAGGAACATTGTCGTTTATTTTTTGGTCTCTGACCCTGTTCCTGACCCTGAGCTCCTAGATCTCTCGGTATTTCCTGGGTGACAGGAGTGACTTTCGTCCTAATGAGATGACTTGGTGGCTCCTGGTGGGCCATCTTCTGGGAGGGAGATGGGCCACGGATTGAATTAACGACCTATCCCGCCTGGGTGATGACGCCTCTGCAAACCTCTCCAAACTGTGTGTTGGGGGAGGGTCTTGGTGAAAGCATCCCCGTGCTGGGAGGGCGACGTGGCGGCTGGCCCACTCCTACACTCGGGACCCTCCTGGAGCCCTCCCTGTGTGTGTCTGTCATTTGTCACACCCTCTGTTACGTCCTCGACTGGTAAACGTGACCGTGACTCGGCCATGACCGGGTGCTTCCCTGGGTTCCCTGTGCTGCTTTGGCACCTTAGCCGGCCCGAGAGGAGGGGGTCATTCAGAGCGCGGGTGACCACGTGGACGGGGCTCTGTACTGACCAGGCGGTGTGGCCACCTTGACGGCGTCACAGCCGGGTCGGGGTCGTGCGGGGACCCACCCTGCGTGTGGCAATCGAGGAAGACTGTTCGCGGGCAGACGCAGAGGGTGTGCTTTCCAGATTTGCTTTGCTCCTCATCCTCGTAAGTTGCGGGGTGATGGCACATAGCACGTTACGCAGTTCCGTTAACATAATTGCCTGAAGTTCTTTGAGTGAACTCTTTGCTGGTGAGTTTATCACCTCAACTCGTGTCCCTGCTGCTTCTGCCTGCCACCGAGCTCCCTGCCGCCGGCTTCTGGCCGCTGCTCCGGCTGATCGCGGCTCAGGTCATGATGTCGTGGTTGTGAGATCGAGCTCTGTGTCGGGCTCCACCCTGAGCGTGGGTCCTGCTTGAGATTCTCTCTCTCCCTCTCTGCCTCTCTCTGTCTCTCTGTCGCCAAAAAAACGGTGCATAGCTGTCAGCACAATGTCACTTGGGGACATTTCCGTCACACCCAAAAGAAACCCGTGTCCGTCTACAGATACTTCCCTACCCCCTCCCCCAGCCTCCTGGATCTGCTTCTGTCGTCATGGATTTGCATCAAAGCGTTTTGAATAGCGTTCCTGCCCCTTAGGTGGACCTTGGTGCCCCTTGGTCCTCTGTCCTGTGTGAGAGCCGAGGGTGACGCGGGCCATGAAGGTGACAGGAATGACCATGATTGGCTGCCAGGCACCGCCTGTTGTGTGTGCAGGGTTGGGGGGGGGGGTGCTGGGGGCTGGCTGTGGGGGGGGGGCTGGGAGGCTGCTGGAGTCACACTGTCTCCAGCTACTGGGACTGAGTGGGTCTGGGGCGTCGCGGGAGGCCTTCCCCGAGGTTGTCGCGGCTCCTCTTGGCCGCAGGGGCGTTGGAGCCCATCCACGGCAAAACGCTAGCGTGGCGTCCTGAGTTGTTGCTGACACTCGAGTGTGGTCGGTAGAACAGCTTCCTTCGTTTGGGGTTAAAACGTATCGAAATGATGGTGATGGTGGTCAGCACCCTGGTTGTTCTTCATCAGGCGGAGAAAGTCGTCCCCACCCTGTCCCAGTTGTCGTGAGGACTTGACATTTTCTGGTCTGAGAAACTCGAGTGGCTCGGAACACTGATTTACACTCCGGCGGAACATCCCGTGCATGCCAGGCTCTGGGGGTCTCAGCCAATAAGGGGCCCAGGGCTCATGCTCATGGACAGGGTGGTGTGGGCTCCAAGACCCTGAGCTGGGGAGCCAGTGGGGCCCGCGGACAGAGCTGACGTGTTTGGGACAGTCCAGAGAACCTTGTGAAAACGTCAAGGGCTGGAGCAAGTGTGCTGCCCCTTCAGCAGGTGAACGGATGGACGAACTGGTCCACGCAGCTGACAGACCATGGCCCACGCAGGTGACAGACAGACCGTGGCCCATCTGGCACTGAAAACGGGCCATCGAGCCACAAAGAGACACGGAGGAGCCTCAGACGCACAGCACTCGGTGACAGAAGCCAGGCTGAGGAGGCGACACACGGGGTGGTTCCAAGTCCAGGATGTTCTAGACAAGGCAGGACCACGGAGGCACGGCTGCCGGGTTGGGGGAGGGTGAATGGGAGGAGCACAGGAGTTTCAGGGCCGTGGGTCTACTCCGGACGACACCGTGGTGGTGGGCAGGTGTCCGTGACATTCGTCCGGACCCACGGGGTGTGCCGCACCAGGAGTGACCTCGTGTCCGCTGTGGACTGTGGTTCGTCACGTTCGGTGCTGGGTGGGGATGTCGATAATGGGGCCAGCAGTGCGTTTATGGGGAGAAAGTGCTGCAGGGAATCCTGCTAGGTGGCCAGGGTCGAAATGGCTACTTACAATAGACCTGAGGAGTCCTGTAGAAGGGAACTTTGTGTCCTTTGTCGGAAATTAAATTCTCTAGCGAAGAAGGTGCAGAGAGGGCATCGTCCATTTCAGTGCTTGGTTTGCTGTTTGAGAGTCCGAATCATGCTCGCCCGTCCGATTTCTTTCTTTTTTACTAAACGTCAAGGATACGTGGCTATTCGTACCTTAGGCTTTAAGCTCTTTCTAACGTATGTTTTTAATAGCGTTGTCTGGACGCAGATCCCGATCCGCCCGCCCACCCTGACCAGCCTGTTCCTTGTTAGTGATGTTGCGTGTAAATGAGAGATTAACGTGGCCACGGGGCTCCGCTTTCCTTCCTTCGACTTGCTGCGACCCCGTTCGAGGTCAGTACTGAAGCCTCCTGCGTGAGCACGTGCTCTCCGGTCCTTCGTCACCTCCCTGCCTTTCCCAGGTGCGCGGGCCGCGAGCCAGGCGCCTCCTCTGTACCCACAGCTCCAGTTCAAGCAGGCTCATGTGTCCCTCCCCCCGGGAGTGCCCCGAGGTGCAGGGACAGATGTCATCGGCCTGGCCGGTTCAGCCAGTGCAGCACGTGGCTCTTGATCTGCGACTTTGAGCCCCACGTTGGGCATAGAGATTACCTAAATAGATAGATAGATAGATAGATAGATAGATAGATAGATAAAGATTTTCTCCTAATTTTCAGTTTTTGGCCGTTTGACTTGGGGATGTGTGGGTGTGGTTTTCTTTTCGTTCTCTGTTGGTTGGTGCTGAGCTTGAACCTGTACGTGGACATCTCTCACTACGTGTGGGGGAGTTTCAATCGTTCTCGTTTCAGATGTGTTCTCTGTCCCACCCTTCCTTTCCTGGGACACCGGTTACATGCCTGTCCTGCCGCGTGCCCTTGTCCCACAGACCTGGGGCTCTGCCCCCCTTTCCTCGAACTTTTCTCCCCTTCAGACCGGACGGTTACTATTGTCGCACCTTCAGATGCGCTGACTTCTCTCTCCAGCTCCAATTTGCCTTCAGTCCGTTCCGTGCATTCTTTGTTTCAGAAATTATCTTTCTAGAACCTCCGCTGGCTTATTTCCTACCACTTGTGTTCGCTGAGGTTTCTCCTCCTCTCCTTCTTGGTGAGCGCCTCCTTTTTTCTGGTCACAGGGGCCGAGCTGAACCCTTCGTGTGCTAATTCCATCCTTTGGGCTACCTCAAGGCCAGTGTTCGTGGCTCGTCTCTTTTTCGTGGGTACGGGTGACATGGTCCCGTTTCTAGTTTTGAGTAGCTTCAGACCGAATCCTGGACGTTGTGACTGATACGTTTTTGGAGGCTCCAGACTGTGTTATCTTCTCTGAGGCGTGTTGATTGGGGGGCAGGGTTACTTTAAGGGGCAGTTAGCTTGTTGTCTGGGCTGAGACTCCAGCTCTGCCTTCCTCGCTGCGGGCAGGGGGCGGGTGCGGTGTGTTCGTTTCTTTTTGCTTTAGCTGGAACGTGCCGTGCATGCCTAGCTCTGGGGTCAGCCTCGGATTCGGGCTGAGTTTCTGTGTTAGCGTGTGGGCACCATCGCCCCCCCACCAGTCCCCCGCCCCCTGGGATTTCCTTCCTTGAGTGGCAGCTGCCCTGTGTTCTGGTTCTGGAAGCCAGGAGCCCCAGGCCTTGACTGCTCTGTGGGGTGCTTGAGATAAAAGCCAGGAGAGACATTACCCGGTGCTTTTGTGTCTCCAGATAGTTTTAAAGCCGTACCTGGGGGAGCCTGGGACTGATGGGAGCTCCGTGGACGGCGGCAGAAGTGGACTCCGCCTGGCTCTCCCGAAAGCCGGGGTGGGGAGGTCCCTAGACTGTGTGCAAACGCGTCAGCAGCCGCAGAACATTCGAGTTCGTGCTTGGGGGCCGTCACGAGTCCTGCCACTGCACGGTCAGCCCCCCCGTTCTTGAGTGCGCGCCTGGGAGCGCTGCCGGGCCATCACCTGGCCCCGTCTTCCGTGCGTAAGCGTGAGTCCCCCCACACTTGTCACTGTCTGCCTGTCCTTTCCATTTCGTTCATTCGTTCATTCAGAGTAGGCTCCGCGCCCAGTGTGGGGCTCGAACTCTCGACCCTGGGATCAAGAGTTGGATGCCCCACCCATTCAGCCAGACAGCCCCCTATTTTTTCCCCTTTTAAATGGTTAACGGTCATGATCCAGGATGCAGGAAGGGCCATCTGTGTGCAGGGACAGCAAGTGAAGATTCCCAAGTGGGATTTAGTAACTGGAAGCCTGTTGGAAGGATACAGTGACACTTGCTCCATTGCACCGACTCTGATCGTAAAATATTCATGAACTCTTCCCTGGCTGAGAGAGGGCTCCGATGGCTCCTGTCCCCAGGAGCCTGTGCTTCAGGCAGAGGAGCGTCTCGGGGCCGAGCAGGGTGTGGCCTCGGGGGACGGGAGTGCAGGGTGCACGGCCAGCGTACAGGACACTTGGAGCAGGAGTCCGCCATGGGCCTGCCACCCTGGTCTCTCGGGATGCGGTCACCCTGGGGACGGCATCCAGGGGCTGACCACCGAGTCCTGCCGGCAGGTGCCCAACTGGGCACATCCGAGCGGTGGTTGCTGTTGGCCACGTGACAGACGGGAGGCTCCTCGTGCTGCATGGAGTGCTGGGCACGTGCGGGGCTGGGGCACTGACCCGACAAACTCGTTCCGAGCCCTGCGGTGGCCACTCGCGTCGTGGCTCCTCTCTGAGGCCTCTTCTGGGCAGGGGTGAAAGGAGCCTGGCGCCCCCCCCCCCCCAGAGGGGCACACCCGTGGCTCTTGACTTCGCGTGTCAGTACTGCTTCGGGCCGAGCCCGTTTGAGTGGTGGACGTGCCGAATCAGCGAGGAAACCCGAGGGAATCCTCAGACCGTGTCCCCGCAACCCCTGCGGCGTGACTCCTGGAGTTGAAAAAGTGGGCAGTTTGCAAGTGTCCATCCTTCAAACGGATAAACACGAGGTGGCCTACGTGTGTGGGGGGGAGACAGAGCAAGGCACAGACCCTGTGCTACCGCGGGCACGAGCCCCGACATGGTGCCCGTTGAGAGAAGCCAGCGGGCGCCACGGAGACGCCCAGACGAGCTCGCTGCCGCCAGGGCAGGACCGGACGGGAGAGCTGGGTGTCGAGCAGCCGGCGTCAGCGGGTGGACGGCGGGACCTGGGGGTTACTTCCGGGCCTTGTGCGAGTCTCGGTGCGAGCTGTTAAAACTAGAGGACCCCGTGTCTTAATGTTGTTCTGTGTTGAAGTTCTTTTTTAACTTTTAAAGCGTGGCGACACAGAAAACCACCGCTAGGGGGCGCCTGGACGGCTCAATGAGAAGAGGGCATAGGACTCTTGGTCTCGGGGCTGTGAGTTGAGCCCCGCGTTGAGTGCAGACAGTGCTTAAAAAGAAAGAGAAGGGAAACGTCAGCTGTGCGCACAAGTTGCGAAAATGGAATAACGTGTTGCGGCACCTGCTTCCGTGGCAGGGAGTCCGGCTCTCACCGTCGTCCTGTCCTCTCAGGACTGAGGGACCCCCGGGCGTCTTGCCGAAGCGGCTTCTTTAAGTGCCAGCTCTATTAGACGCTCGCGTGCCGTACGAGTCACCCGTGCGGTGTCTCGCCGGTGCGTTCAGGAGTCGGGCAGCCGTCACCGCAGTGAGCTTCAGAGCACTGTGTCACCCCAGCCCCCCTCCCCAGCCCCCGACACCCACCAGCCTGCTTCCTGTGTGTGTGGATGTGCCTGCTCGGGGTGTTTCACGCCAGCGGAATCGCACGGCAGGCGGCCTCTTGCGTTTGCTGCTTTCTTGACCGTTTTAGACACGTGGGATTTTCCAACGCTGTCTGCTTCCCTTTTAGGCAAAGTATATCTCTCAGTGCATTGATGAGATCAAGCAAGAGCTGAAGCAAGACAACATCGCAGTAAAAGCCAACGCGGTCTGCAAGCTGACCTACGTAAGTACCGCGGACCGTTTGCTCGGGCGGAGCCCCCCCCAACGCCGACGCCGCCAGGCGGGTTGTAGACTCCACCATCCCTCCGTCCGTCCTTCTGTCCACCCGTTTATCCGTCCACCGTCCGCTTCTACCCGCCTGCCAGACATTGACACCGTCATCCCCAGGCGCCGGCCTTGGCACGAAGTTGAGGGAAGGCACGCCGCGACGACCCTGGGGCTCGGGGCATGGCGGACCCCGCCTGGCCTGGGCCAGGCCCCCCTCTTCTGGCCCCTCTGCTGGTCAGAAGGGAGGTGGAAGGCTTGCCAGGGGCGCCTCGTCACTTTGGGGGTGTGGGGAATTTTAACCAGTACTCCTGGACGCGAGTATTTCAACCACAGGCCTTCCTCCTGTGTTTGTGATTAACGTGGTCCTGTGGTTTTCAATGGGAAGGCAAGCCCGTCAGAAGAAGAAATGAAATGCCCCGGGGTGTGTGCGTGGAGAGGCCCGCCTGTTCGGGAAGCGTGTGGCGGTCCCATAGGAGCTGAGACAGAATGTTGGACGTTGGGGCTCAAGCCTCGGCGTGTGAGTGAAAATCACTGCGCCTGTCTCTTCAACAGTTACAAATGTTGGGCTATGACATCAGCTGGGCTGCCTTCAACATCATAGAAGTGATGAGCGCCTCCAAGTTCACGTTCAAGGTGAGGCGGGCGAGCTTGCTTTGAGACCTGAACCGCGTGGTGGCAGAGGGTGAGGGTGTCCGTGGCCGGGGGCCACGCAGAAACAGAGTGTGGGACACGAGCGGCCTGTTCCAATCAAACCTCCACGCCTCAAACATCACCAGCTCACGTTTGTCACGTTATTTGTTAATGCCATTTGTGTGATTTCCTTTTTCAACTTTGAGGAATGTCAGCGAAATGATGGGTCCGTAGGATTATGTCTGTGTATCTTATTTTTAGTGTTTATTTTTGAGAGAAAGCATGTGCACGGGGGAGGGGCGGGGGGGGGGTAGGCAGTGGATCTGAAGCAGGCTCTGAGCTGACAGCAGCCAGCCAGATGCGGGGCTCAAACCCATGAACCGTGAGATCATGACCTCAGTTGAAGTCAGATGCTCAACTGACTGAGCCACCCTGGTGCCCTGTATTTTTTAACGCCAGTAAAGATAAATGTGTAACTGTCCAAAAAACGAGAAAGCGCTGACGGTCTTGCACAGAGGCCACCACTTGTCACCTGGCCCCAGGGCCTCGTGGTCCTTTCTGAGCGTTTTCCTTCACCTCGCAGGGGTCCGGCTTGTGAGGGATCTGGAGCGCTGCCTCCTCACTCGATATCATAACTCGTAAATATTCTGAAAAACGATCGGCCGTCTGTGTGGCCCAGTTGAGGGCATTCCGTAGTTTTCCTGGGGTCTCACCAGCCGGGCAGCTGAGACCATTTCCAGGTCCCCCGGGCCTCGCGCCCGCCTAAGGGTCACTGCCTGGGTCAGCCCCGCGCTCCCTCTGAAGGACACCGTCATCCTGCCCACGGGTTACTCTCGGTGAAGAGACAAGATGTTGTGTTGCCAAAACCGGGAGGCGCTCTGCACGTGTACGAGAGCATCTCGTCCGTGTGCCAGTGTGACGTAGGTGTCTGCGTCAGCCTGGCAGAGGGACCCGAGTGCTAAGAAAACCCAGTGCTTGTGATGACTTACGGATTCGATCGTAAAGGGAGCTCCTGGCTGCCCAGGAGGCTGTCAGGACACATGCTGGGGAGAGGACCGGCTGGTCTGGCGGACCTTATGAGAACTTGCATTTCAAAGGCCGGGTCTGGAACTCAGGAGCAGTTTCTTCCTCCTCCTCCTCCTCCTCCTCCTCCTCCTCCTAGAATGACTTTCTGGCACCCACCCACCAGTGTTCCCGCGGCCAGCTGCAGGCTGTCACTGCCTGACCAGGGGGCTGCTTGGCACAGAGCTCGGGGGGCGGCCTGGGGGCTTCTGCCCAGGGCGCCCGGCCCCTGCCTCGTGTGTGACGCCCTGTGTCTGACTCACAGCGGATCGGCTACCTCGCTGCTTCCCAGTGCTTTCACGAGGGGACCGACGTCATCATGCTGACGACGAACCAGATCCGCAAGGTAGGCCGTCCTTGGCCCTCACCGAGTGCCCTCGAGTCACCCTGTCCCCGTAGTGTCCTCCACGCTGGCTTTTCTGCTCCGAACGAGCGGCGAGTCGAAAGCAGCGAGGCCCACAAGCTCTCACTGTCGTGACCCCCTTCGCAAGCCCGTGGCTCGTGAATGTGGCCAGGGCATCGGCAGGAGACGCCCAGGAGTGGTGTGGCGGGCCCGTCTCCCTGCCCTCGGGCAGTGGCGAGGCTGGAGGTTGCCAGACGTCCCCCTTCCCTGCCCCAGTGGCAGGGGGGGGGCCCTCTGGGAGTTGGAGGGCTGTCTCAGGCCCCTGTCCCTCTGGGCGTGCTCCTCGGGGCTGCACGCCCTTCCCGCGGGGGCCTCCCTGCCTGCGGGCCCTTTTAGTCACGCTGCGTACACATCTCAGTCATGTGTAAGTTTTTGTGTCTTAGTCTTGAAGGTCACCGAGTGGTAACTTTCTTCCTCGGCCGCAGAGCTTCGAGCGTCTTTTGTGCGGTAGTGAGGGGGTGTCAGGGAGAGGCAGAGCTCACCGGCGGTGGGGTTTGCGGGCCGGACCCCGTGAGTTGCGGTCGCCCTCGCGGGGGCACCCGGTGACCCGGGCCGGGCTCCTGGCCGGGGTGTGTGTGGGTGCTTGGCGTGGGCCAGGCCACTGGTCTGAGCACGCGAGCCCGTGGTCGTGAGGAGGTAGCGGTGGTCAGGTTGCATGGCGGAAGCGGACGCCACGGGGCCTCGAGGGGCAAGCCCAGCTGGGAGCGGCCACTGTGGGAGCCTACGGCGGGGGGGGAGCCTGCCCGCCCGGCGAGAACGGTCTCTGGCCCAGTGCCAGGACGCAGCCGTGCCCCCACCCACCCCTTTGTAAGGACTTCCGTTCAGACATCTCCGCGTGGACATGTGCTAGAGGCGCGTTGCTTAGGTTTCTGCTGTCAGCACAGAGCCCGACATGGGGCCCGATCTCACAAACCCATGAGATCACAACCTGGGCCGAAATAAAGAGTTGGACATTGAACCGACTGAGCCCCCCCACGTGTGTCATTTAAATAAACCCGTGACTTCTGAAACACGGCTTCCCCAGACCGGCCCCACCCCCGTCCCCTCGTCTGGGGCTCCTCCCACTTAATGGTGACGCAGGCGTCCTCCCCAGAAACTTCTATCTCTGAAAAGCCCCGCGTAAGTCTCGCTGAAGTAGGAGCCTGGCCGTCCAGGGCCTGGGCTCCCCCTTGGTTCCGTCCCGTCAGCCTGGGCTGGAGTGGGTTTCCGAAGTTGGCCTCTTCAGGTTGTCCCCACAGTCTGGAAGGTCAACTCCTAAAATGCCTCTCAGTCTGTTTTTACCACGTATAGATGGGGTTTGGGGGGTTCCTTAGGAAAGCATCCCCAGGGCAGGTTTCTGGCACAGACGATGCTTCCCTGGCGTGGAGGCCGGGCCCTTCTGCGCTGTGTAACCAGAGGCCTCTGGCGGCTGCCGGCCCGAAACACGAACCTTGGGCCGTAGGTGCCGTGCCTTTGGGCGGGGCCGGAGGAGTGGCCCCTGGTTCTGCTCTGGGGACCCCCGCCGCAGGCCTGGGGGGCGGTTAGGGGCGGTTAGGGCCGGCCGGACTTGCCTTCCCCTCACGTCTGGGATCACAAACAGGCGGGCAGTTCGCGAGCCGGGCACTGGTACAGGCTCGGCCCCGCCTGTGGTCACGGCCCTGGGACGCCGGGCTGTGTCTGTGTGGAGGGCGGTGCCCGCCGTGGGCCTCTGTGCCCAGCGGGGCGGGGACGGCTCTCCCACCGTCCCAGCTCTTCGGGGACAGTCCCAGAATGGGCTGCTGCTCGCTACTCCTCAGACAGGCACAGCCCCAGACTGCGGGCCGGGAGCCCGTGATGCCCGGGTGGCACCTGCCCGCTGACCCTCCTCCTTCCCTTTCCAGGACCTGAGCAGCCCCAGCCAGTACGACACTGGCGTTGCACTGACTGGCCTGTCCTGTTTTGTTACCCCAGATCTTGCCAGAGACTTGGCCAACGACATCATGACACTGGTGAGTTTGCGAGAGTACCCGACCCCCTTGGCCTTTGCCCCGTGACGTGACTTGGTCCGTCCGGGTGCCTGGAAAATGGAGGTTAACGGTCACACCGGGGACACTCGGGCACGTGGGAGCGGGCCGGGTTCCCCCGCAAGACACGGGGAACCGGGCTGCCGTGTCCCCCACCCCCTCACCGGTGGGGCCCCGGGCTCCGGCTGTCTCCACCCTCACATCCCTTCGTCACCTTCTTTCACTGGCCCTGCCCGGGGCCCGGGGCGAGCGCCCACGCCCTCCGGCGCGTCCCTGCCACTTGCCGCCTCCCTGCCCGGTGGTGGCCGTGGCGGTTGTGGCAGCAGGCCCTGCACGTGGCTAGCGTGGTTCTTCCGGCTCCACCCCTGATGCCGTGTTCCCCTCTGGCCACAACTTGACTTCCGGTGGTTCGGTCCACCTGAAGGGCCAGGACCCCACCCAGGGCTCCTCGCTAGGCTGTCGGAGCATCTTTCTAAAACGCAGATGTCCTCTTAGAAATCGTGGTCCTCAGGGGCACCAGCCGTACACCTGAATCTTCAGCTAATTGGGAGGCCTTTTCCCATCCGGTTTTATCTGGGCAGAGCAGACGGGCGGCTGCGTTCCCCCCGGACAGGTCCGTCCGTCCAGGTCAGCCTGTTTGCCATGTGGATGGATCAGTCTCAGCCTGTGGTCTCAGACTGTGTGTGCCAGCAGCTTCTAGAAAGGGGGCTGGTGCGCCTCGGCCCTGCCCCATGCAGCTGGCCCGGTCGTAACTGACTTTGCCCACATTCGGCCCCGCCCACTCGTTCACATCGTGTCCCTGGTGGCTCTCGAGAGCCGGAGCAAGAGTTCTGCCCTTCCGGCCCAGACGGTGCTGGGTCGTGGGGCTGGGAGCTCTCTTGGGGCAAGGTCCCCAGGGCCCATGCGCGTCGGAGGCAGGAGGCCTTTCTGGCCAGAGCAGAGTCCCGAAAGGACACGAGTCCGAGACGGTCACGTGTGGAGGGGGCCCTGGCACCCTGCTGTGGGAACGGGCCTCGGCAGCTGGAGGCTCGTGAGGCAGAGGCTTGCTTTCCAGTTCAGGGCCCCGTCCCTCTGTCTGTCCCTCATCGGGTTCCAGCCAGCGTATGACAAGGGTCTCAGCCTCCGGAGGGCGGGCCTGGGGTCACGGGCACAGGGAAGCAGGTTTCAGTTCTGTCCACGACACTATCGTGTGACCCCTGGGCTGGGGGCAGTGGAGCAGGTGAGCAGGCCTGGCTTGGAGGCCAGAAACCAGATGAGCTGGAGAGAGGGCTTTCCTTCGGGTGATGGAGGGGAGACTCGGGCAGATGCAGGACAGGTGAGCAGGACAGGTGAGCTGGGTGGGTGCGGGGAGGGCGACAGGGGCAGCGGGGGAGGTGACTGGGCCGGCGCCGGGAGAGTAGCGGTGTGGCGGGGAGGCTGACCGGACCTCTGTCCCTGCAGATGTCGCACACCAAGCCGTACATTCGGAAGAAGGCTGTCCTGATCATGTACAAGGTGTTCCTGAAGTACCCCGAGTCCCTACGCCCCGCGTTCCCCCGCCTGAAGGAGAAGCTGGAGGACCCCGATCCCGGTTCGTCGATTGGCGCGGGGGTGGCTGGGGGCGCAGGGCTCCGTGGCATCTGTGAGCCCCTGGTGCAGGATGCTGCAAGGAAAGCGTTGAAGGGGCACTGGGTCCCGGTCTCGCGTCCTGGGATCTCTCCAGACAGCGCCTCCTTCCCTTCTGCCACCTGCTTCCCGCGCTCTGGCCTGGAACCCTCCATTTCTCCAAGGAGCCTGGCCCCGTTTGTTGGTGTGGGGTTTAGGCGCCGAGCTCTGGGTGCTGGGTGTCCCCTTGCCGCTGGGCTGCCCTTTCTCCGGCCTCTCAGTAGACCCCCGCCGTCCCCACACTGGGGAGTGCCCGCTGTCTGTTCACACCTTAGCGCTCATGACTTGATGCCGGTGTCTTGGCTCCGGTCCCCACCACGGGGCTCCTGCCTACTTGTCCTCTATAAATCCTTCCCTCGTTGGGAGCAGTGTCAGGTGGCTTCTGTGACACAAGGCAGGTCCCAGCTTTTCTCTCGGGAGAGCCTGCCTTGTCTTCAGGAGAATCACGGGCCGTGGAAAGTTGTGGTAGGCGGCAGGCATGGTGGGCGTCCTGAGCCCGGAGTTCCTTGGGACCTGCAGGGGAGCCGCCCACAGACTCAGGCGACAGGCCGTGTCTGTTGCCTTGGCCTTGGCCGCTGGGAGCCTAACCCTGACGTGACTGGTACTTCAACCCGGCCCACAGGTGATGGGCAGTGTGCCTGGCACAGAGCAGGGCTCCCTGCGCTTGGGGGGACCAGCCTGAGGAGGACGCCCCCCCTCGAGAAGGCTGCACCTCCCCGTGTTGTTGAGACTCTTAACTGCTGCAGAGGGACTTCCTTGCTGATGGGACACCCCTTATTTCACAGGGGTCCAGTCGGCCGCAGTCAACGTCATCTGTGAACTGGCCAGGCGTAACCCCAAAAACTACCTTTCCCTTGCCCCCCTGTTCTTCAAGCTGATGACCTCCTCAACCAACAACTGGGTCCTCATCAAGATTATCAAACTGGCAAGTATCCCTCCTGAACTTCCCTTTCTCGCCACACAAAACGGCCCCGGCCTGTCCTAGGAGTCCCCTGGGCGTGTGGGCGCGGGTCGGAGTCCGCACGGTTCTGTTCCTGCCACGAGTGACCCCCCGGCTTCTGTCGTCCCTAGTTTGGTGCTCTGACCCCCTTGGAGCCAAGGTTGGGCAAGAAGCTGATCGAGCCTCTCACCAACCTGATCCACAGGTGAGCCCTCGACCCCCACGTGACCTCGTCTGCCGCACGCAGCCCCGTGCCCCCTCTGGGCCCTCGGGGGACCCGGGGAGAGTCTTGGTGGCAAGAAGCAAACACACGCCATGGGACTTGGCTCCGGACCGTGAGCTGTGCCACCGAGGCTCGTGCCGGCCCCCCCGGGACACTGGGGGCTGTGAGTCCGTTTTGGAAACAGCACCAGTGAAAACAAAAGGAGGGAAGACCCCTAGCTCACCAGTAGGCCCTGGTCGTCTGGCTGGGTCTCTGGCCAGTTCCGGAATGTTGCAAGAGCTCCCACTCCACTCGGGGTGCCTGCACTTGAATCACGGACGCTGAGTGGCAGATGGCACCAGAGATCTGCTCTCCAGGGGACCTGGGAGGATGGGTGGCGGGAGGAACGGGGGTTTCGTGGCCCCGTCAGACCTAGCGCCACGTGCCCTGGGTGAGGCCTTGGGGTCAGAGCATCTTCGGTTTTAAACAACAGGCATCTTTGCATGTGGTGCGGCTCTGTGGTCTTCAGAGGGGATTAACGGGAAGCCATGAGTCTCGTGACGATGGTGTGGACGGGCTGATGGCCCCTGTTGTCTGGGACAGGTGGCAGCCACGCTGTCAGGTTTAGGTGACTCGGGATCAAGAGCGTCACCTCGGAGGATGTCAGAGTGGAGTAGATGCACCTAGTGCCTGCCCTTGGGTGTCACCCTGGGCCGTACTGGACGCCCCCAGGGGAAGCACTGGGGCCATGGACGTCTGTGCTGTGCCCACCTGTGTGTGGGCCCCTGAGGCGGGGCAGGGGGCCGTCCCAGGTCCGGAGAGACATTTAGGGCAGGTGGCATTCCCTCACGGACATCCCAAAACAGGCTCTGGGGACATCAGAGGTCACCGCCGGCGGTTAGAAAGGGAGGCTAGTGTCCCCCGGGGACTGCCACGGACCCAGGTGACAGGAGCGTGCGGGGCCACCAGGCCTGCCTCCGCCTCGGCCTCCCAGTCCTCACCCTCTGCTCTTCCTCCGCCAGCACATCCGCCATGTCCCTTCTGTACGAGTGCGTGAACACCGTCATCGCAGGTGAGGGACCCGCCCTCCCCCATCGGGACCCCCGGGGCCACAACCGGCCGTGGGACACATGCACCCAGGGCCCCTGCCCGCCTCTGGCCTCCAGTGCCGCGTCCTGCCGCCCTCGGCCATGCACCTCCCCTGCCAGCAAGACCCTCCTTCCTGAGTATTCTAGAGCGAAGCTCCGGCCCCGTGCCGTCCCCCGTGAACTCTCGAGCACAGAACCTACCACGGGAAGGTTTCACAGGGCAGGATAAGAAGGCGCTTCCCTGGCTTGAGTCCGGCTGCGGGCCACGCAGAGCGCTGGGGGGTGCGTCTGCCCCTCCACCTGCTGTGTTTGGCGGAGCCAGAGTCGCCCCCAGGCCGGCTGGCCGTGTCCTAGTTTGCCGTCTGGGTCACTTGTTCCTGGATATAGTGGCCCATGGGTTCACCTGCTCTCTGCCTGATTATCTGGCCAAAGCTTTTGGGAAGGCAGCCTTCTGGGCCCTCCTCACAGTCCCGGGGATAGTCTGAAATTCATTCGCAGGAGGCTGGCCCAGGGTCCACACTTTGTGATTGGAACTGCGTGGGCCATGGGTGTTCAGAGGCTCAGTGACACTAGTAGAAAGGGAGGGCGGGCGGGTGGGCATTGGGGCAGGCTGGCACCCAGAGGCAGCCAACGCAGAACGTGGAGAGGTTTCTCTGTGTCTGGAGGGGTCGATGGGGGAAACCGAGGTGTGGCAGGATCAGAGCTACCCTTGGTGATGGGCAGGAGATCTGGGAGGAGTAGGCCAGGGCGGGCCTGGCACGTTGCAGGGTCGTGGGTCTCAGGTAGGGGTGGAGCAGGCTCTGGAAATTGCCCTGGACGGGGGTGCCTGCCTCGGGGCTCTCTGTGTTCTTGGCCACAGAGACCCAGCGCCCAGGTTCTCACCGGGGGTCGGTCAGCAGGCGCCTCTGCCGGGCTCGGGCGGAGACCCCAGACCCCAGGAGGGGAGCAGGTCCTCGGCCCAAAACTCGTGTCTGCACAGACAGCTCCGGGACACGAGCCTCCTGCCGGCAAGGGCGGCAGGAGCCCCGGAGTCAGGTTCCAAACGCGGTCTCATAAGCCGGCCTGTCCTGGGAGAGTGCCAGGCGTGCCCGTGCTATGTGGCGCCCCGACCGACGCCCCCAGAGGACGTGGGGCGAGGACCGGCGAGTCCCTGAGACGAGGTTTTCTGTTTCAGTGCTCATCTCCCTGTCCTCCGGCATGCCGAACCACAGCGCCAGCATCCAGGTACGCCCCCCCACCCCCCTGACTATCCCGACGCGTCGTGCCCTGCGCCAGGCCCTGTGCGACGCGCGTCTATGGAGTTGACAAGGGAGCAAGGGGAACACACGTTCGTGCCCCTGGAGTGTGTACGTGGGCGGTCCCCAAACTGTGTCCCTGTTGGAGCCCACAGGCCGCCCTCCTGCCACGTGGAGTGGAGCCGGGTGTCCCCCTGCCCCTCCTGGTCCCAGGACCTGTGAGCGGGACCAGGGCGCGAGGCAGGCCTGGGGTCATGGGATTCCCTGTTGTCTCAGAGGCGTGACCACGGTCACCTTCCCCTCTGCAGCTCTGTGTCCAGAAGTTGAGGATACTGATAGAAGACTCCGACCAGAACTGTGAGTTCCTCTCTGTACCTGCACCCGGAGCCTGTGTGGCGCTGGGGCTCTCGATCCCACACGAGCACAGGCGCTGGGAGTCTTCCGCTGTGCCCCCCAGCGTGCGCAGGGTGCTGCGGGCTTCGGCAGCGTTTTAAAGAAGCCAGTCTTTCTCCGCTTGGCCGTGGCCCCTGCCCGCTGCCCTCGTGCGCCGCCGTCTCAGTGTGTGGCTCAGTGGTGACGGCCCCTCTCGCGTTCAGCCGGCGGAGTTTGAGACTGTGGGTCGTGTGCCCACGCCCCTGGGGGGGTGCGACCCGGACGAGGTCCCCGAGCCCCAGTTCCAGCGTGGAGCTGAGTGGGCTGTTGGGGAGACGCATTCGGGGTGGGGGGGGTCAGAGGAGAGCTGCAGGATGAGGCCCGGAGCCGCACTGATGTCTCCTGCCTGAGGCCTCCCCGGGACCGTCCAGGGGGGCTAGCTCCCCCGTTGGCCTTGCTCGTGCGCCTGCGTGTTCTGTAGACATGCTCCATCAGGGCTTCTGGCCTGTCACGCGCCCCGGAGCCCGGACCGGAGCGTCAGGGGCTCCTGAGGGCCCGGGAGCAGTGGCTCCACGTTTTCAGTCCAGATCTGTTGGCAGCAGGGGCTGCCGGACCTGTCCCGCGAAGGGCCAGACGGCCCCGTCGCCCCCACCGTCGTGACCACGGGCCACGTGCTCACGCGAGGCTTTTACAGAAACAGGCTCTGTTGGGACCTGGCCCGTGGAGGCCCGCGCTTCACCGCCCTGCTTCGGCGACCCCGTGTGTGGGTTGCTCAGGGGGAGACGGTGGCGCCCGGCATGCGGGAGGTCACCTGGCCTGCGGCGCCCACTGTTGAGGACACCCGGGGGCCAGCGTGCGGCCCGTCCTGGCGGCGTCCACGTCGTCGCTGTCTCCGCACAGGCCCCGAGGGTTGTGAAGGCGCGTCCGTGCTAACGGTGTCTCGCCGTCTCCACAGTGAAATACCTGGGCCTGCTGGCCATGTCCAAGATCCTCAGGACGCACCCCAAGTCCGTGCAGGCCCACAAGGACCTCGTCCTGCAGTGTCTGGACGACAAGGACGAGTCCATCCGCCTGCGGGCCCTCGACCTCCTGTACGGAATGGTGTGTGCCCCGCCCCGGTCTGTGCTCCCCGCTCCCCACACCCGTCCCCGGGCTCCGCCCTCACCGGCTCCTCCCCTCCCCCCAGGTGTCCAAGAAGAACCTGGTGGAGATCGTCAAAAAGCTGATGAGCCACGTGGACAAGGCCGAGGGCACGACCTACCGCGACGAGCTGCTCACCAAGATCATCGACATCTGCAGCCAGTGCAACTATCAGCACATCACCAACTTCCAGTGGTCCGTGCCCCACAGCCCCGGGGGGCGGGCGCCGGCGCGGGGCGCGCTCCTCAAGGGCTCCCTCCTGCAGGTACATCAGCGTCCTGGTGGAGCTGACCCGGCTGGAAGGCACCCGCCACGGCCACCTCATCGCCGCGCAGATGCTGGATGTGGCCATCCGCGTGAAGGCCATCCGCAAGTTCGCCGTGTCGCAGATGTCCGCGCTGCTCGACAGCGCCCACCTGGTGGCCAGCAGCACCCAGCGCAACGGCATCTGCGAGGTGCTCTACGCGGCCGCCTGGATCTGCGGGGAGTTCTCCGAGTGAGTGCGCTTCCCAGGGAGAGGCGTGCCGGTCGACCCGCGTCCCCGGTTCCCTGGCGGCTGCCCCAGGGCCCCCTTCCTGGGCCGCTGTCTCTGGGGACGGCGCGGCTTTAAGTGCACATTTCCGACCACGAGCCCCAGCGAGGAGCCGGTCACGGCGTGGCCCGGGGTGACGGGGTTTCTCTCCAGTGTCCTCTCCTCCCTCCCCGTCGCAGCCGCGGATGTTCTGTCGCTACAACGATGCTGTCGAGCTGGTTTTGTTTTCTTTTCGTTTTTTTTTTTTTTTTTTTTTTTTTTTTTGTGCTGCTACTCCGTCGTCGTCCCGTCGTCGCTGTGGCTTCTTCCCTAGAGTCCTGTCCATCTGCCCTGGTGCCTGGGGATGGGGGAGCGCCCACGTGACCCCTGTGGCGGGGCGGCCCGCTCATCAGGCCCTTCTTGTCCGCAGGCACCTGCAGGAGCCCCAGCAGACCCTTGAGGCCATGCTGCGGCCTAAAGTCACTACCCTACCCGGCCACATCCAGGCCGTGTACGTGCAGAACGTGGTCAAGCTCTACGCGTCCATCCTGCAGCAGAAGGAGCAGGCGGCGGAGCCGGAGGCGGCCCAGGACGTCACCCAGCTCATGGTGGAGCGGCTGCCCCAGTTTGTGCAGAGCGCGGACCTGGAGGTCCAGGAGCGGGTGAGCGTTTCTCGGGGGTCTGCCTCCGGAAGGGCCCGTGTCTCTCGTTTGTGGCCGGCTTGGCCTTTCCCAGAGGGCATCTTGGAGAAATCTGCTTTGCGGGGCTCCCTCCCGGCCCCGGGGATGTGGGCGGGTTCTGGGCCCCCGCGGCGGGGGAGGCCCCGGTGGGTCCTCCGCGGGTGGACTGCAGCGAGAAGGGGGCAGGTCGTGAGAGAAAGAACGAGTGGGGGGTGCCGGCCTGCAAGGGAAGTATCGGAATCAAGCCGGTTGGCAGCAGGTTCCTGGGTGGGGTGGCGGGTGGCCGGGGACCGGGCTGCTTGCTGCGGGGAGACTGGTCTGGCACGTGCTGCATACAACAGGCGGGTGGGAGGGAGCTCGGGGTGGCCGTTTCTGGTGCCCCGGGGGCAGCGGAGGGCTCTCAGTTATGCGGACCTCACAGAAGCGTTCAGTGCCCCGGCCTCGAGCCCTGCGTCAGGCTGGGAGCCGCACTCGAGCCGAGTCCCAGGTCGGAGTCCGCAGAGGACGGGCAGCACGGCGGCACCCGGTGCCTCCTGGAAGTTGCCGTTTCGGGTTGTCTGGGTCTCGGAGGACAGCGCTGTCTCTGCTTGTGACTCCGTCTTGTTTGGGGGCCCGCTTCAGTCTTTGTCTCCTGCAGACTGACACGGCGGCCAGGGCTGGTATCTTCCTCCCCGGGTGCTTCTGTGTGGCCCGTGGCTTCTCTCGGTGCCTTTGGTGTATACGTACACACGTGTATGTTTTCTTAACGTTTATTTGTTCTGAGAGAGCGCATGTGCACAGCAGAGGGGCGCAGAGAGAGAGGGGACAGAGGATGCAAAGCAGGCTCTGTGTGGACAGCAGATAGCCCGACGTGGGGCTTGAACTCACCAGCCTCGAGACCAGGGCCCGAGCGGAAACTGGACACTTAACCGAGCCCACTCTTGTGCTGCTCTCGGTGCCTCCTAGACGTTCTCAGTGGGGTCAGACGAGAGGCAGCCACTCTCCCGGGCTGGGCAACGCATTAGGGTGCCAAGTGGCCTACAGGGCCAGTCCTCCGTGACCAAACTGTGACTCCCCTGTGGTCTCCTCAGGCGTCCTGCGTCCTGCAGCTGGTCAAGCACATCCAGAAGCTTCAGGCCAAGGACGTGCCGGTAGCAGAAGAAGTGAGTGCCCTCTTTGCTGGAGAGCTGAACCCCGTGGCTCCCAAGGCGCAGAAGAAGGTTCCAGTTCCTGAAGGGTGAGCTGCGCGGCCTGTCAGAGGACATGGGCCAGGATGGCAGGCAGAGCAGTGCAAGAACCACAGTGGGGTCTTGGCTGGTGTCCCTGTCCCAGCTGCCGCCCCCGGAAGTAGACGGGGCAGCCCTTGCCTACAGATACCGGGTATGATGAGCCGGCACGGGGTCCCCAGAACACAAGGAGGGTCACGAGGGGCCCGTAGACTCTCACCGGGCAGCCACGATCTCAAGTGGCGGCCTAGCTTTTGCGTCCTCGTCTCCGAGAGGACGGGGGTGTCCCTGTCTCATCTGCCCCATGAGCGTGCGAGGCTGGCACTCGGGCCGGAGCTGCCTTGTGACCTCCCTGCGTCTTACAGCCTGGACCTGGACGCCTGGATCAATGAGCCGCCCTCGGACAGCGAGTCTGAGGACGAGAAGCCCAAGGCCATCTTCCACGACGAGGAGCAGCGCCATGCCAAGCAGCGGCAGCCGGAGGCAGAGGAGGAGGAGCTGGCCCGGGTGAGCACCGGGTGCGGGGAGGCCGGGCTTTGTTCCCACTGGGGCCTCCGGGGCGGACGGCCTCGCTCAGAGCAGACCCTGGACCCTGAGCCCCCAGGTGGCTGAGCACGTTCCTGTCCTGTCCGATCTGAGCTTTGTCCCAGTACCCTCAGGGGAGCACTGAGCCAACCTGGGAGGTCTGGGTTGGGTTTTGTGCAGATGAGAAGTGGTTTCTCTTAAGGCCTGAGCTCCTCAGAGAGAGTCATGGGGCCTGGTTTGGCATGCAGGGGGTCACACTCGTGCCTTCCGGGTGGAGGGTTTTATTGTCTTTTATTTAAAAAAATTTTTTTTAATGGTTATCTTGGGGGTAGAGAGAGAGAGAGTGCATGTGCTCATGTGCGTGAGCGGGGGAGGGCAGAGAGAAAGGGAGGCACAGACGCTGAAGCAGCTCCAGGCTCTGAGCTGTCAGCACAGAGCCCAACGTAGGGCTCGAACTCCCAGACCGTGATATCGTGAGCTGAGCCAAAGTTGGACGCTTAACCGACTGAGCCACCCAGGCCGCGCCCTTGGAAGATTTTATTTTACTTTAAAAAGTTTTTTCTTGGGGCGTCTGGGTGGCTCAGTTGGTTAAGCGTCCGACTTCAGCTCAGGTCACGATCTCGCTGTCCGTGAGTTCGAGCCCCGCGTCAGGCTCTGGGCTGATGGCTCAGAGCCTGGAGCCTGCTTCCGATTCTGTGTCTCCCTCGCTCTCTGCCCCTCCCCCATTCATGCTCTGTCTCTCTGTCTCAAAAATAAATAAAGGTTAAAAAAAAAAATGTTTCTTCTTAATGTTTATCATCCAGCTGGGAGAGAGAGACTGGGACAGCGTGAGTGGGGGAGGGGCAGAAAGCGAGAGAGAGACAGAATCTGAAACAGGTTCCAGGCTCTGAGCTGTCAGCACAGAGCCTGACGCGGGGCTCGAACTCATGAATTGTGAGATTGTGAGCTGAGCCAAAGTCAGATGCTCAACGCACTGAGCCCTGCAGGCGCCCCTCCGGTGGAGGGTTTTATGACAACACGCAGCATTCAGACAGCTCAGAAACGTCCAGAGATGCTGCATGCCCTCAGCTCCCCACCACACCATGCCTTATCGTCCTGAAATAAGGGGTCCCCTCGTGGCCTGTCCTGCTCTGCTCCTGCCCATCTGCAGGCTGAGCCTTCAGGCAGTGTGATCTGACCCCCAGCTCAGCTCTTCTTTGTTACTGAGCGACCTCAGACAGCTCACCCAGCCTCTCTGAGCTCACATCCTTGAAACAGAAGGCCATCTCCACATCCCGGGGTTTTTTCTAGGTCTTGCTGTCCCCCCACTTGTTCCTGCTGCGGTCTCCCTCTTGGTCAAGGGCCACCAGTAAAGTACTGGGGCATTCCGGGCCCGCCTGGGGCCTGGAACATGGACGCAGTCCGTACCTGGAAGGGAGGGTCTGTTCCACGTGCATTCACTGACTTGCACTTCGAATCCTGTCCCTGCAGCGTCGAGAAGCCCGGAAGCAGGAACAGGCTAACAACCCTTTCTACATCAAAAGTTCCCCATCTCCCCAAAAGGTGAGGCTGGCCCCAAGTCGTCCTTGAGAGACACTCCCCTCCCCCCGAGCCCCACAGCGCCCCCATCCGCTCTCGGGAGGACACCAGGGGCCCCCAGCTCCAGGCCAGTGTTTGGTTGTCACAGTAGGTCCACGTGGCCCAACTGCCAGGTGGGTCTGAGCACCAAGACCTGGGAGCAGGTGTGGATGTGGGGTATTCCACATGACTAGAATGTTCTAGATCTTAATCCAGGCGGTGCCTGCTGCCTTCCTCCGTGTCCTCCCCCCGCTGGGCTCCCCCCGGTAGACGCGGCTCCATACGGGTGCTCCATTGCCCGCCTCTGGGGATTGCCGGGTCACCTCGTGGCTCCGCTCAACTTTCTGAGGGGCCGAGGTGGCCCACACCTGGCGTGCACCCTCACCAGTGCCTGTGATGTCTGACTTTGATTTTAGCGCTCGCGGGGGGTTCGGGCTGCATTGCTTTTCTAACTCGAAGTAGGTGACCCAGACAGAAAGCTGTGCCTCGGCCCTGTGCCTGTTGGTGCTGACGGACCGTTCCCCAGTCTTTAGGGGGCTGTGCTCCCCAGGATGCCCCGTCGCATTTGCAGGGGTCCCGCACACCGCTGGCTGCGTGCGTGTGTCATCCTGGGCCGTGGCCCCACCTCAGGCGTCTCCGTCTGTCCACGCGTCCGGCCCGGTAACGCTCACTGCTTGCTTCTCCAGCGGTACCAGGACATGCCCGGAGTGGAACATATACCCGTGGTGCAGATAGACCTCTCGGTGCCCCTGAAAGTGCCAGGCAAGTATGGGCACAGGCGGCGTGAGCCCTGGGAACCCATGAGCGAGGGGGTGGGGGCCCGAGTCTGGGTCCCAGATGCTGCCGAGGGCCAGCCTTACCAGCCCCGGACCCGCCCCCTCCTGCATCCTTGGCTGGAGTAGGTTCCAGATTGGAGGGTGAGTGGGGGGTGCACGCCAAGGGCCCCAGCCTCTCCATGCTGGCGCCGCCTCGTTTCTCCCCGGACCCTGCCGCGCCCCCACCGCCACCCCCACCCCCGCCGCCGCGCACCCGCACGTCCGCACTCGGAAAGCCTCTGCCTGCTCCCGGGCAGCCACGGTGGCAGCCCCTGTGAGCTCCCTCGCCCCCTTTTAGCGCAGACCACGGTGGGCCGTGGGCCGCTCGCCCTGCTGAGCCCCCGGGGGCCGCCCTCCCGCACGTGGCTCTCGGGGCCAGGGCGGCGCTGAGCACCGTGGGGCGCACGCCTGCAGGGATGCCCGTGTCGGACCAGTACGTGAAGCTGCAGGAGGAGAGGGAGCACCGGCAGAGGCCGGAGAAGGACAGGAGGCGGAGGAAGAAGAAGGACAAGGACAAGAGGGGCAAGCCGCGGCGCCACAGCTCGCTGCACACAGAGAGCGACGAGGACATCGCCCCGGCGCAGCGGGTGGACATCGTCACCGAGGAGATGCCTGAGGTCGGCCCGCCGGGGCCACGACGGGCGGGGAGCGGGTCCCCTCCACGGGCAGGTATCCCGCGGGCACCGGCGCCGCTCCGGGGCCACGCTCGGGCGGGCCTTCCCGTCACTGGCGTTCTCGGGGGGCCCCTGGCGTCCCGACCTCTTGCCTGCGGAGTGCCCGTGGGGGTGGGGGGCTTCGCAGACCCCGGGGGGCTCGGGCCGGACGGACTGGATGCGCTTTCTCTCTCCCCTCAGAACGCTCTCCCCAGCGACGAGGACGACAAAGACCCCAACGACCCTTACAGGGCCCTGGACGTCGACCTGGACAGGTAAGCACGGGGGCGGAGCCGGGCCGTCCTGTTTCCTGGGTCCCCGTCAAGAGTCCCCGTCAAGTGCTCGCCATGACGCACCCGCCTGCCCCCAGGCCCCTGGCCGACAGCGAGAGGCTGCCCGTCCAGAAGCACAGAAACGCCGAGACTACCAAGTCCCCCGAAAAGGAGGACGTCCCTTTCGTGGAGAAGAAGATCAAAAAGCCCAGGAAGAAAGAGAAGAAGCACAGAGAGAAAGAGCGAGAGAAGAAGGAGAAGAGGAAGGAGGAGAAGGAGGTGGGCGCGGGCAGCCGGGTGCGGGGACCCCGCAGCCCCCCACGCTGAACGCCACATCGCCCCGCGCCGGCCCGCGTGGCCACGGCGGGGCAGGCCCGGGGGTCGGGCCGGTGGGCGGCCGTCCGGGGCTGCCCGCCGTGGCGCCGGTAGGGCGGGACATGCCGCCCGGTCTCCCCGTGCGCGGGTCCCCGCGGAGCCGGAGCGGCCGCGGCCGCGTCCGGTCAGGGCGGCGCCGCCCGTGCTCCTCCGGAGCCTGCGTTGCTGCTTCACCGAAGGCACGTCTTCCTGTGGTTCCAGGGCGAGGACTTCGATTTCTGGCTGTCCACCGCCCCGCTGCCCGCCGCGGCCCCGGCCCCGGCCCCGGTAAGAGCCCGGTGGCCTGTGCCGGCCCTACCCGGTTCTCCGCTGGACACACGGGTGCACGTCCGGGCTGTCCGCCCCAAGGTTGCGTGGGCGCGCAGACCGGCGAGGTTGGGGCCGGCCCAGCCGGTGGCTGTAGGAACGGCCCCCGGCCCCACCTGCAGCCCCTCGGCCGGGCCGGGCCGCCTCTACCCTCTGGCGGCCGTGCGCTTCGGTGCCGACCGGATGCCCCGTGTGCTGAGGGAGGCCGGGCCGGGATGCGGGGCTGGGGGCGCAGAGGACACCCTGTCCCGGGTGCCATTTGCCCCCTCGAGCCCCGTTGCCCGGCTTCCTGCAGGGAGAGCCTGGAGCGAACACTGTCACCGCTGCCCCTGAGGGAGGGGGCGAGGAGCCCAGGAGAGAGGAGCGAGGCGACGAGGACGAGGACGGAGACAATGAGCGGGACCCCGAGAAGGTGAGGGCGCGTGCCTTAGCTGCCCTCGTGGAGTGGCCGCGTGGCTGTGCAGGAGAGGGTCGTTCCCGAATCCCGCGAACGGGGGTCATGGGGGTCCTGGTGGCGGCTTCTCGTTTTTACGCCTTATTCAGTAGTAACTCACCTGTGGGAAGTCGCACCTTTTCACGGTCTGTGGTTCAGGGGCGTTCACCGTGTTGTGTTACCATCACCAGTGCCTAATTCCAGAACATTCCCTCTCCCCAAAAGAAACCACATCCCCACCCGCGGTCACCCCTCACCCCCCTCCCCAGCCCCGGCCCCCCCGAGCCCCCTTCCTGTCCCCGGATGAACCCGTTCTGGACCTTTCACACACGCGGACTCACACCCCGCGTGGCCCCTCGTGTCTGGTCCCCTCCCTGAGCGTCGTGTGTTCGGGGTCCGTCCTCGGGCAGTGGGTGCGGACGCCTCGTGTCTGCTTGCGGCCGAGGGACGTGCGCGTGTGCGGTGGACAGGTGCGTGTCCGTTCACCCGCTAAAGTTCTCACCTCTTGGTTGTCGTGAGTCGTGTTCCTGCGAGCGTGTGTGTGCGGGTTTTGGCGTGGACGTGTGTTCTCGTGCCTGCGCTGAGGGGCTGCCGGGCCACGCGTCCACGTGTGGGTTCTGGCTGGTCTCCCCGTGCGTTTTCACCCGTCGGCGGTGAGCCGCTAGGTCCTCGCCTGCCCCCGCGGACCCGGGGGTCGCTGGTCTGTGCGCTCTGCCGTGCGGGCTGCCGAGTGGCCTCGGTGCGTGTCGTGCCTCGCTGGGCGGCGGCGGCCAGAGAGCGCCGAGGGTTGAGCCTGGTCTGTCTGCTCCAGAAGGCTTCGAAGCATAAGAAGAAGAAGCCCAAGAAGAAGGAGAAGGAGGAGAGACCCAAGGACAAGAAGAAGCCCAAGAAGAAGCAGCCTCCAGGTGAAGAGGCGGCAGAGCCCGTGGAGAACGGCGCGCTCGCTGACGAGCCTCTCCCGGTGAGGGGTACTTCACTCGCCCCCCGCGGGCCGGAGGCGCCCCCGCGGCCCGCCGAGGCCTCGACGCAGGGACAGACCCGGGCCGAGTCTAGGAGCCGCGTCTGCGGGCCGGCGGGCGGCGGGGCCTCGGTGGGCGCGGGCGGGTGACCCCGGGGCTGTGGGCGTCGGGGGTGGCGCTCTCGTGTGGCGGGAAGTCCCCGAGGTGCAGGCGTGCGCCGCCCGGGACCCCCGGGGGCTCCCCGCACCCCGCTTCTCGTCGGTCCCGACGTTCCCACCGGAGCACTCGGCAGCTGGCGACGGGCCCGGCCCGTGAGCCGCCGCCGCCGCCCTCGGGTTCTCGCTGGCCGAAGCTGAGCGTTTTCCTCTCTTCCCAGCCCATGTCCAGCTACTGCCTCCTGGCCGAGAACTCCTACATCAAGATGGTGAGTGCTGTGGGCGTTGCAGGGGGGCTGGGGCGGCCTTGGGCTCCTTTCTCGGGGTGTGAGGAGGGACGCGGTAGGGCTCGGGGGCAGTGAGCGAGCCTTTCTAGGGAGAGAGGCGCACGTGGGTGCTTGCCGCCACGTGGGCCCGCGGGGCCGGCCGGCTGTGGGGGCCCCGCGGGCCGACGTGACGGCCGGTGGCTCTCAGAGAAAGGGCGGGAGCGGCCGGGACCACGGATGGAACCGGAGTGGTTTCCCTCGCGTGAGGCTTCGAGTACTTTCCCCTCTCGGACGCGTCGTGTGTTTCCACGGCGGGGTTGCCGGCACTCCCGGGCCCCTCGTGCGGGCCCCGGAGGCTGAGGCCGGCCTTGCCCTGCAGACCTACGACATCCAGGGCAGCCTGCAGAAGGACAGCCAGGTCACTGTGTCCATCGTCCTGGACAACCAGAGCAGCAGCTTCCTGAAGGGCATGGAGTTCAACGTGCTGGACTCGCTCAACACCAGGCTGGCCCGGCCAGAGGGCTCCTCCGTCCACGACGGCGTCCCCGTGCCTTTCCAATTGCCCCCAGGTACGTGGGCCGCCGGGCAGGGCGTCGGGGCTCCCGCCGACCCAGGTCCTCTCGGTCCCAGGAGCCCCCTTTCCTCCTGTCACCTGCCTCCCGACCGTGGCGGGCAGCGCTGAGGACAGGCCCCAGGCGGGGGCAGTGCCGGACCCCAGCTGGGCAGCGCCCCGTGCCGCTCTCGGGACCCACTCTTTGTCCCCTTGTCCTCTTCCAGGCATCTCCAACGAGGCCCAGTTTGTATTCACCATTCAGAGTATCGTCATGGCCCAGAAGCTCAAGGGGACCCTGTCCTTCATTGCCAAGGTAACGGGGCTGGAGGCGGGGCCCAGAGCCCACGGACGCGTCCCCGCCCCGCGGGCCCAGAGCACCCGGCCCCCTGGGCCCTCCTCATCCCGTGCCCCCACTCCCACAGAACGATGAAGGGTCGACCCACGAGAAGCTGGACTTCAAGCTGCACTTCAGCTGTACCTCGTACTTGGTCACGACGCCCTGCTACAGGTGCGCGGTGCCCACCTCCCTCCTGCTTCCGCTCATCGCGCAGTTAGCCGGCAGACACCCTTGGCCTGAGGCAGGAGGGCCCAGTCTGCCGTTGGCGCAGGAGGTTGGCCCCGGCGAGCGTCCGCCAGCCCGGGCCCCGTGGCAGATACACGCCTCGTGGCCCAGGCGGCAGACGGGTTCTCTCCTGGTGCCAGAGGCCAGAGGCCGCGATGGAGGGTCGGCAGGGCTAGATGCTTTTCGTGCCACGCTTGTTGGCGTGCAGATGCCGTCTTCTCCGCCTGTCCTCACGCGGTCGTCCCTCTGCGTGTCTGCGTCCTGATCTCCTCTTTTTAGAAGGACGTTGGTCTTACTGGTTTAGGATCCTGTTTCCAAATACAGTCACATCCTGAGGTCCAGGGGTCGGGAGTCAACATAGGAATTTGGGGGACGCGGGTTAGCCCGTGACATCGTACAGGACCGTCAGAGACCTCGAGCCGCAGGCACACGAAGGGAGGTATCACGCCTGGGGCTGGGGGCCCACCGGTCGTCAGCCTCCCTGTCCTGTGTCCTTCTCACAGTGACGCCTTTGCCAAGTTGCTGGAGTCTGGGGACCTGAGCATGAGCTCAATCAAAGTCGACGGCATTAGTATGTCCTTCCAGAACCTTCTAGCAAAGATCTGTTTTCATCATCATTTTTCCGGTAAGGCCTCCGACGTGGCCGGCAGATGGGGCGGCTTCACGCGTGCACGGTCGGCCCTCTGCCCCCGGCGGGGCGGGCCGGCCCGGGCCTCAGCCTGCGCCCTCTGTTGCAGTGGTGGAGAGAGTGGACTCCTGCGCCTCCATGTACAGCCGCTCCATCCAGGGCCACCACGTCTGCCTCCTGGTGAAGAAGGTGAGCCCCGGCCCGCCCCCCCCCCGTGCTCTCGAGGCCCCGGGGCTTCTTGGGTTTCGGCGTCTCGCTGAGCTCAGCCCGCCTGTGTCGCTGAGGGCTCGTGAGCCTGCCTCCGAGAGGAGGCCGGCCACCCGCGTCCCCGGCCTGGTCTTGGCGTCAGGCCTGGCAGCCCGCCCGTCGGAGTCGGGAGGGGTGCCCGGTCCTCGGGCGCCTCCTCACCCGGTCCTCGGGCTCTCCAGGGGAGCCGTCTGGGCCTGGGGACGGCCTCGGTGAAAGTTTCCATCGGGCGGTGTCGGGTCCTTTCCTCGGCGGCCGTGGGCCCTCGGTCCACGAGCCGCGTCTCGGGCCGGCCGCGGTGGCGTATGGTCCCTCCGCCGGAGGCGCCGAGTCCGCGTGGGTTGGGTTGTCTTCCGTGGGTCTCTTCCTTGGCGCCCAGTGGGTCCCAGCGGCACCTTCCTTCGCTCCGGATGGTGACACTTTGTGTCTTTTCTCGTTATTCTTGGCCGTCCTGGCGGGAGGTTTATCGTTTTTCTTGATTTTTTTCAAAGGTAAATTTAAAAGCTACCCTTTTAGGAACTTTGTTTTTTTAAGGCAGTAAATAAATTTCGTTCAGCTTCGTTCTGTCCCTCCTTTTTTCTGCCTGCTTTGGGCTTGTTTTCTGTTTTGCGTGTTTGTTCAGGTAGGAGCTGAGGTTTTCCTTCTTTCACGAAGAGTTTAAGGCTTCGTTTTCCTCGAAGCCGTGCTGTAGCTGAACGCCACGGGCGTTTAAATGTCTCGTGTTTGTGTCTAAACGGTTCTAACGGTTTCTGATTCCTGCTCCCAGGTCCTGTAGAGTGCACGGGTCACTTAGAAGCGTGTTGTTTGGTTTCCTGTGTTTGGATGGCTTTTTGCTTCGGCTTTGTAGCATGCTGCCACCGTGGTTGGGGGACACGCCGCTTCTGATTTCGGTCCTTTGAAAGTATTGACATTTGCGTTCTGGCCCTGGACGTGGTCATTCGTGGCAGGGGTGGCACTCGCGGATGCGTGGAGGCAGTGAGTGTTGTGCCGGTGGAGCGGGCCCCGCTGGTGGTGGCCTCGGTTCTTCTGGGCCCTTGGAGTCTGTGTTGCCGGCCCGGCGGCTGCCTGAGTGGGTGGTGTGAGGTTAGTGACAGTCAGGTTGTCTGTCCCCCCGGAGCTGTCGGGTTCGCTCTGTGTGTCTGCTGTTAGGTGTGTGGACCGAGAAAGTCGTGGCGTCTTGACATATGCACCTGTTTGTTTATCCGCGTCGACCTCCTTCTTTATCTCGGGTTGTTTTCTCTGCTGCGAAGTTCTCCGGTCTGATGTTGGACAAAAAGCCACTCTCGCTTTCTCATGATGGGTGCTGACGCGCGTGTCTTCTTGAGCGCGTCCTTCCTGTGTTGGAAGGCGTTCTCACGGGTGGGTGCCGTCATCCCACTGACGACCCCGGGTCTCCTCCTCCGTCTGGTCTTCCGCTTCTCCCCTGCCCTCCCTCTCCTGCACGCGCCATGCCACCCGCTCCACACCTGCCTCCAGCCGCTTCTGGGACAGGCCTGGGGGCCGCGGAGCCTCGTCCGGGGCTAGTTTTGCTGGGCGCGTTAGCTTGGCGGATCTTTGTCTCAGTGTTTTAAAATCACGCCGCTTCTGGGGTGCCTTGGCGGGCTCAGTCAGTGGAGGGTGTGGCTTGATCTCGGGGCTCTAGAGTTGAAGCCCCACGCTGGGTATAGAGAGGACTCACTTTTTTTAATATTTATTTTTGAGAGAGAGAGACAGAGCGTGAACAGGGGAAGGGCAGAGAGAGGCAAAGAGAGACGGAATCTCTCCAGGCTCCAGGCTCCAGGCTCCAGGCTCCAAGCTGTCAGCACAGAGCGTGACCAGGGGCTTGAACTTGTGAACCACGAGATCCTGGCCTGAGCCAAAGTCGGACGCTTAACCGACTGAGCCACTCCGGTGCCTCGAGAGGACTTAAAAGTAAAATCTTCCAGAAGATCGTCACACTGCCTCGTTTCACAGTCACAGTTTCTGGACGAGAGCTGCACCCCGTTATTCTTGTCACAGGGAGGCGCCGTCTCCTCTCCAGGTTTTTCTTGGTTGTCAGCCTCCAGCAGGTCACAGCGTGTCTGGCGTGGACTTCTCCGGGTCTGTCAGGAGTGTGCTACGCCTCTTGAGTGTTTGCAAAATTCTGCAAGTTTCCCGCTGTTACTTAAGTCCTTCCTTAGCGCCGGGTTCTTCTTACAGCAGGGCCTGCCTGGCCCCGCCCTCTGCCGTGCTAGCCATTCTGCCCGTGGGCCCACCCGTGGGTGTCTCGTTTTGACGACTGTGTATTCCAGGTCTGGAACGTCCACCGGGCGTTCTCGAGATCTTGCCTGTCTTGGCTGGGATGTTCCGTCTTCCTGTTGGCTTCAACAGTGCTCCTGACTGCGTGTTGGGGGGTCTTACAGCAGGGACTCACAAGCCTGTGTCCCGTCGGAAGATGCCGCGTCCTCCTCGTCCCGGCCTGGCCGTTGGCTGCCTTTTCCACAGAGCTGAGCTGAGAGGTCTCCCGGGTCTCTGGGTGCTGAGTAACCGGGGCCTCGTTAGTCCCGCGGGGGACACGGCATGGGCTGCAGGTGCCTGACCTCTGGTCCCAGCGCCCGTCTGTCTCTGCGACCTTTGTCCCGCTTGTCGGAGCTGCCACACGCGGGCACCGGCCCTGGGACCAGGGGGACAGCGGCTCGCGGACACATTTACAGGCCGCTTTCCCCGAGGCCCCCCAGCCAGAAGGCGGACCGTTGCTCACGTACCCCACTTTGGCAAGCCGTTGCCCAGATTGGGGTTCTCCGGTCCCGGCCTCGGTGGGGGCGGGGAGGGCTCCGGGGCACCTCCCTTGTCTGGATTCGCGAAGCACCAGCACCGAGGGAGGTGGTGACAGACACAAATGGCACATTCGGCCACGAGGCGGCCTCTGGGCGTCGCGTTCCGCACCCTCCACAGTCCTGACGGCCACTTCCCTTTTCCAGGGGGAGAAGTCCGTGTCGGTGGACGGGAAGTGCAGCGACGCGACGCTGCTGAGCAACCTGCTGGCGGAGATGAAAGCGACGCTGGCCGAGTGCTGAGCCCGGCCCCCCGCCCCCACCCCGGCCCCCGCTCGGGTCGCAAGGTGACACGCTGTGCTGACGCGTCTTGTCGGCGTTCCTACTTTGCCTCTTCCCATCTCTTCAGCGAGGAGCCCCGAGGCTGCCCGAGGAGCCGGCTGCGGCGCCCGGTGGACCGTGCGGGGTGGCGCGCCCTGATCCCGCGAGGCCACCCGAGTGCCCCACGGCCCCCACACTCCCTGCCTGGGGGCGCCTGCTCACCCTCCTCCCTTGCGGCCGCGGGCCAGGACACCCGGTGGCCCCGGGGCCGTGCAGGCTGCTGCCGTGTTCCCTGCGTCCCACCCACGTGTTCATGCGTTGCAACGGCTGCCACCCGGGGTGGGGTCTAGTCGGGATCCCCGACGGAGTGGGGCCTGGACCTTGTTGGTTTACATTTCTTTCCTGTCCAGTGAAATGTGTCTCGGTCGGTGGTGTTTGGCGAGTGGTGGGGACCGTTTGGGATTCCAGGTCCCTCCTGTCGCCGAACGCTCCCCAGGCTTTGTCCCACACCGTGCCCGCAGCTGCGGGGAAGGCCCGGTCCTGGGGGGGGGGGGGCCCGGCCCCTGGAATGCACCTCACGGGGCGGGGCGGGGCAAGGGGACCCCGGACCACCCCGTCAGAGATGATGGTCCTCAATGACGTAACTTCCTTTTGACGAACACTGTCACTTTAGCATGTAGGGTAATCTATTACAGAATCCTGTGCAGTGATTCCAGAACCTCAGAACTGTATGATGTGTTCGAGAAGAATTGATTTGCTATCGACATTCCCAGATAAAGGAGAGAGAGACATATCACGCTGCTGTAATGATTTTGTGTCGAGATGATCCAATAAACTTGTAACACAGACGTTTGTCTGTTGCACCTCCTGTCTGTGCCGGTGTGCACACCCGGTAACAAGAGGGACTCCGGACCGTCGTCGAGCTGCCTGGGGCACCCTCGGGGAGGTCACACAGCGTGCTGGGGATCCCTGTCCCCACCTGCCAGTGCGCCCTTCCCTTCGTGATGGAGGTGAGGTCATCCCCACACACGGGCCAAGCCCCAGCAGGGAGCCACGACCCCACCCACGGGAGGTCCGCCAACATCGCGGACCGCACCCTCCTTTCCCTTCCCAGGGAACCCCACTAGCGGCAGAAGCAGGTGCTGGAAGGCAGGCCCTGCCCGTGCTTCAATTTGCCACATTGCCACTGCCTTTACTGACGCCACGTGGCCAAGGGACGATTCAGGACCAGTAAGGCTGGGTCAGCAGACGGAAAGCCGTCCGACCCCTACGTGGACCCGGTCCCGGGCAGCCCCCGCCTTCCACCAGCTTCTCTTCCTGATAATCACCCGCCCGAGCCAGACCCCTCGCGGGTCCCTCCGCTCCCTCACCAGCACTGGGGCAGCACGGGCCACACTGACGCCTTGAGGCCATTGTTGGCCGGTAAGACCACCGGCCTGCCGGAGTGGTGTTCCACACCCACCCGGCCCTGCGGACTCTTCTGACCTCCGTGTACCTGCTCCTGGCAGGACTAGTCTCCCACTTCTCGTCTGCCAGGCCCATCAAGCCATTTACCGTGGGTCTCGTGACGCACATGAGTGTTTGCGACAGGAAACGACGTGCTAGGGACGCTTCCTGTGCTCCTTCGGCTGAGGTTTAGCCCGGCGTGGCGAGTCGCGCCAAAGGCTTGGGTCTGTCAAGGCTGCCCGGCCGTGTTGAGACGGGTTGCGGTACAATTGCTACGGAAATCCCGGGGCCGTCAGCCCTGCCCAGTGCCCGTGACCAGGATGTGCCTTTCCTGGGGACCCAGCCCTGGTTGCCCCAACACGGATACTCTGTGATGAGAAACAGGGACGTTTAATCATTGCCTCTAATAGCCCTGCGGCTCCGCCCGGCGGTGATGCACTGTATATACAAAGCCACGCGCCCTTCCCGGCCCCGGTCCCGGCCTCTGATGGCAGTGCAGGGACTCAAGGCGGCAGTGAGCCTGCTCCGTGGGGTCAGGCTGGGGCAGTCCAGCTGAGTCCTGGGTCCACCTCGAGGCTAGGGCCAGTCTGGCGATGGCCGGTGGCCGTCAGTGCTGTGTCAGGCACTCGGAAGCATTTTCCAGAGTCAAGTTGGCCAGGTGTGGGGGCTCAAGACATGCGAAGCTTGGTGACATCAGACTGTTGGGGAGACATGGGTGCCCTCAGCTCTTCCCTCCCTGCTCCACCTCCCCCCCCTCCCCCAAACCAAGGTCTTTGCTACGGGCCTGGGGCATGTGACAGGGCTGCAGACAACCCTCAAATCTCAACTTGGAGGTCTCGTGGCCTGTACCCATCCCCTAAACAGCATCGGGGTCGAGCCCAACTCTCTCGCAAGGGGCTGCAAAAAGGGGGTGGGAGGCTGCGGCAAGCTGGCCATTGGGTTTTGATCTCTGGCTTAGGCTCGACCCTGCCTGCAGAGTCCACCCAGGTCCTCAGAGCCTCCCTCCTTTGCGCCACTCACAAAGCTGGAGTGGTTCTGTGCATCCAGGAGAGGGGAGGAAGATCCGATGTTTATTCGAAGTGATCACTTGGGTGTGGTTGCGGGGGTGACGTCCAGCTTGTCCCAGGTGCAGAGAGAGCCTTGCTGGCTGTGTCTCCCTAGCCAGCCCCTCCCCGTCCACCCCTGACTTAGAGGCCCCCGTGCCACCCCTTTTCTGACTCCCTCGTGCTCCCCTCCAGAAGGCCAGGCCAGGGTTTTGGAGAGAACAGACGGGGCGGGGGCCTTACCTTGTGTGGTCGTCCTGTCTGAAAGACATGACAGGGTCCCAGTTAGACCCAAGCTTTAGGGCTGTGCTGTGCCTGTGGCCCCCAAGTCCCTCCACTGGGGCACATCCATCATGGGCCGCCCCCTCCCCTCCCCCCAGCTCTGACCACAGCCCTGCCAGCTGCTTAGGGCAGGGGTAGGACCAGACTCTATGGAAACCTTTAACTTGGGTGTTGCGCCCCCTGGTGCCAGCTGAGTGCAGGGGAAGGGCGGGCTGGGGTCCTGAGCACTGGAGCAGGTGCCGCCTCCCGTGGCCGCCCTCCACACACTCACCCGCAAGGGCACATAAGCACACCGCCTCTGATACAAGTCATGCTGGGTTTGGGGACAGGGGACTTACTTGTGCCACTTATTTCTACAACGACAGCAGGATTGGAATCAGAACGTCAGGCGTGGAGGGGAAGGTCCCCTCCCTGAGCCCAGGGGCCCCAACTCACATGTACCGGAGGAGGCCCTGCACAGCTGTTTCCCACTGTGCCGATGACCTGTGGGCACACGGGGCGTGCAGACGGGGCGCCCCAAATCCAGAACTCAGGGCCTGCCGAGGGGCTACCACCCCACCCGACCCCGGTGGAGACAGGCCAGGGAGGAACAGGGAGGGTCCCAGGACAGCCTCAGACCCACGGGCACAGGGCCCTTTCTGGTCACCACCCGAGCCTGAGCCCTACTCGCAGTTGTAGCCAAAGCAGACGACGTGCGAGTCTGTGCAGTTGGTACAGGAGATCGTCGCGTACTGGAAGATGCCTGTAACACAGGAGAGGCGGCCGCAGGCTCCCCCGCCTCGGCCTCCAGGGCTGCCGCCACCGCTGTGCCCCACGGACCGGGCAGGGGCTCACTCACCACAGTGACGCTGACAGTCGATGCGGCCTGTGTGGGGACGAGGGCACTGATGGCACTTGTCCCCCGCCCCCACCTACCCTTTTTATTATTTTTAATTTTTTTTTTAGTGTTTGTTTTTGAGAGAGAGAGAGAGAGAGAGAGAGAGAGAGAGAGAGCACAAGTAGGGGAGGGACAGAGAGAGACGGAGACACAGAACCCGAAGCAGGCTCCAGGCTCCGAGCTGTCAGCACAGAGCCAGACGCGGGGCTCGAACTCCTGAACCGTGAGATCATGGCCTGAGCCGAAGTCGACACCTAACCGACTGAGCCCCCCCAAGCGACCCCCGACCCAGCCTTCTTGCCCTGCCAGAGGCTCACCTAGGGTTAGGCTGGCTCTCAGCCTGGGAGGAGGGTAGCAGCCCTACTCAGCCGCTTCTCCAGGGACAGGCTGGGGGAGGGCTGGGGTTTATCCAGGCCGCCTGCTGGTGCCCACGGGAAGGAAGGGCCCCTGCCTCGGGGAGCTGCCCTTCTTTCTCTCTGTTGGGAGCCGGCTGCACTGAGCCAGAAGCCCCAGTCCTATCACGCCAGCCTCTGCCACCCCCTGGCCAGGGCCCCTGGCTCCGGAGGGACTTCTGAAATACCCCCGCGGCGCTCCCCAAGCCCTTCCTTTGCTCACTTTCGATGATTGCATTCTGGATGAGGTGCACCTGCTCCCGAAAGATGGCTCGCAGCTCGTTGGGGAAGTACCCTGTGGGGGCAGGCAGGAGGGAGGTCAGCCTCCGGCGCTGGGCGGAGGGGAGCTGTCTCGGTGTCCGCGCGCGCGCGGCGCCCGCCCCCTTACCGGGGAAATACATCTTCCCCTGGTACAGCTGATCCATCTTCTGGTACACGGCGTTCGCCACTTGGTTCAGCTTCTCCCGGGCTGGAGGCCGGAGAGGGAGGCCGGTGAGCTGCGCGGGTCGGGGTCAGGCCGGGGTCTGGCGGGAGTCTGGCCGGGCCGGGGGGCGCGCCCGGGCGGGGCCCCGCACTCACTGATCTCCGCGGGGATGGCCAGGTGCAGCTCCTTCATCGTGTCCTGGCTCCAGTCGCTGAGCAGCAAGCCCGACACGGGGATGTCGCCCACCCACCAGGACTTGAGATTCACGTGATGGCGGTAGAAGGAGAACTTCTCCGAGAAGTTGCCGTGACAGTGCAGGCAGCCGCGGGCCAGCGCCGCGGTCAGGCCGAGGCACAGCAGCAGAGCCATGGCCCGCCCGCCAACCAACCAACGGCGCCTCCCGCGCCACGCCCCCAGCGCCGGCCTCGCCCGCGCAACGGACAACGGGCTGCACCGGCCCCGCCTCCGGCCCCGCCCCCACGCCGCGCCCCATGCCCGCGCGCACGGCACGCGCACGCGCACGCTCTTCCTTCTGGGCTGGCCCTGTCTCGCGGACCCGCTCGCGCTCCTGGCACTGCGCCAGCTCCACCGGTCGGCCTTGAGCCCCTGGCCCGGGCCAATGACGTCACCGCCCGTTTCCGGTTGCCCGGCAACAGAGAGCGCCGCGGCGGGCGGGGAGCATTCCCCTCCCCCCGCTCTAGGCCTCGCCCCCTTCGGCTCCGCTTCCGGGGAGGCCTAGGCCGGTAGCGGAAGTGGACCTGGCTGGGCGGGGCGGCGGGGCGGGCCGTGGGCGCTGTTCCTCCTGGGCGGCGGAGGGGACCGGACGGAAGACGCCGGACGCGGGGCAGGCGCGACACCCGCCCGACCGGTGGGGGCGTGAGACCGCAGGTGGGTCCTCCGAGGGACGGACGCGGGCGGCGGGGAGGCCGGGTCCCTGGGGAGCGGCGGACGCGGGCGGCGGGGAGGCCGGTCCCCGGAGAGCGGCGGATGGGAGAGCTACGATGGGCGTGAACTTTTGCTTATCACACACCCCGCGAGTCTACTTGCAGTTTCTGGTTGTGGACTTGATTCTGGACACATGGTCCCAGCCAGCTGCTTCCTCATTCCTGCCTCCTTCCACCCCACATAAAGTTCGGGGGCTCCTATTGGCCTGGTTACAGGTTCAGCGGGGAGTGGTAACAAAGGTCCCAGGCCTGGCCAACGTCAGGACAGGGCCCTGCAGTCTCCCCCAGGTCCTGACCCCCGTGCTTCCGAGTTGACACGCTCAAGACTGCTCAACCCCTGCGTGTTTGGGGTCGCCTGGGGGTGGTCTGTAATCAACAGATTCCCAGTGGGGTGCAGCAAGTGGAAGTGCCCACTGCCCCTGCCCCATTCGGGCGCCCGCCTCCTCCTCTCCCTGCTGGGGGCACCCACCTCAGACAACAGCCATGCATCACTCCAGTCTCCCCACACGTGGCTTCCTCTCTCATTCACCCCTCCAGAGCCGAGCTGTCCCGTGCCACAGCCGCTGGCCGTGTGTGGCCAGTGTGCACTTGGAACGTACCTCGTGCAAACTGGGGTGTGCCGCACGTGCCAAATACAAGCCTTGGAGACAAAGTCTGTTTAACAACAAAAAGCAAAATGGGTCTGTGACGTTTTGTGTCCGTCACGTGTCGAGATGGTATTTGGCATTTGGGGGCTAAATGCCATACGGTGTTAACAGCGACTTCACCTGCTTCCTTTCACTTTTTCGCTTTTCACTGAGTCTCCTGGAAAATTTGAAACTATGCCTGTGGCAGATGTCACATTTCTAGTGCTTTTTCTGACATCCTGTCCGCGGATGTGTATCCAACTCCTGTTTCCCAGGATTCGTTGTCCTCTGCGGCTTTAGGTGTTTCCTAAATAGAGTAAACCATTGGAAGATTTAACCAAATGCTGGGTGGATCGTAATTGAATCAACCTTACTCATAATTTTAAGTCGAGTTTATTTTTTTAGAGCAGCTTTAGGCTCACAACAAAACTGAGTGGAAGGTACAGGAAATTCCCATAGACTCCCTTTCCCCATAAACGCACCGGCGGCCCCATTATCGACATCCCCACCCAGTACCGAACGTGACGAACCACGGTCCACAGCGGACACAAGGTCACTCCTGGTGCGGCACACCCTGTGGGTCCGGACGAATGTCACGGACACCTGCCCACCACCACGGTGTCGTCCGGAGTAGACCCACGGCCCCGAAATTCCTGTGCTCCCCCCATTCACCCTCCCCCACCCCGGCAGCCGTGCCTCTGTGGTCCTGCCTTGTCCAGAACATCCTGGACTTGGAACCACCCCGTGTGTCGCCTCCTCAGCCTGGCTTCTGTCACCCAGTGCTGTGCGTCTGAGGCTCCTCCGTGTCTCTGTGCAGCTCGATGGCTTACTTTTTACTTGAACTTTCGTAAAGGAGAGAGCGCCGTTACCACACCGCTGAGCACGGTGTTCGAGTACCAGACGCCCTTAGTAACCTGACGGGTTGAATTCTAGGTACGCCTCCCTCTGTCTCAGCAGAAGCAAAAGTGGTTATTTTAGTCCCTCAGGGGCTTCTCAGAAATGCCAGTGCAGTTCCCGAATCTTTTCTGAACAGTTTTAAGTCTCTTTGTTTCGTACGTACAAATGCCCCAAAGCCAAGACAGCTCAGTGAAAAGTCAGCCTTTAATCATGCTTCCGGGCGCTGTTCTCCCTTCCCCAGCACTTCATACGGTGGGGGTTTTACAAAAATTCCCCAGGCAGCCGGCTTAGAAGTTGGGCTTTTACTCTGGGAAGTTTTAGACACGCCCCAGCTGGAGGGCCCCGTTCCTGATTTCCTAGAATTTCGAGGTCCGGATTGCTTAAGCGAAAAAGGGGAATCCAACGTCAGAAACCCGATTCTGGGAAGGAGACGGGCGTTTCTGTGTCTCCTGAGTTCAAAATAACACATCTGTGACTGGGTCACTCTGGGGGTGCGCGGGCGCTGTGGGGGCTGAGCACCGTCCCAGGCTCCCGTGCTCGATGCCAGGAACACCCCAGTCGTGACAGCCACAGACGTCTCCAGACATGGCCCACTGTCCCTGGAGACGGAGCGGCCCCAGGCGAGACCCTGGCACAGCTGGGAGCTAGGCACAGCACCCTGGAGAGAGCGCCATCTGTGAGTGGATGGGCCTGGCCTGCTGTGGACGCACTGTGTCCGTTTCAGACCAGGGTCTTCTCAGAGTCCAGTCCACATCCTGAGCATCCTGACGTTAAAAGGAAGCTTGGTCAGCCAGCTAGTGGAGTCTGCGTGGGGACGGGAGCGGAGCGGCTTCCCCTGCTGACCTGCGGGCCTCTGCTCAGTGAAAGGGCCCCTTGAAACCTCAGGCGGAGGCCTAGAAGGAAGAGGCGCGGCTCCTGAGCAGACAGCCACCCCTGGTCTCTGTCACACTGTGCTTTCTGTCCCCAGGGGACACGGTTTCGTCACAGTCCTTGTATATCTGCCTCTGTGGCGGGAGAGGCCCGGCGTCCGCAGCGGCCCCAGTGCACCCAGCACCCCCTTGAAGCGCAGGCAGTGGGCGCGGGAGTCCTGGGCTCAGATCCCTGGCCCGCCCCCTACTTGCCCTGCGATCTGCCCCTCAAAGCTCCAGGGAGGGCCCTTCCTGCCTCTCCCAGCTCCTGGGGGTCACAGGCCATCCTGGGCGTCCCTCGGCTTGCGGCGCATCCACAGTCACATGGCCGACTTCTCCGAGTGTTTGTCCGGATTTCCCGGTTCTCATAAAGATGTGTGTCCTTGGATTTAGGGCCACCCTCTCCGGTATGACTTCATCTTGACATCTGCAAAGATTCCAGTTTCCCAACAAGGGCTCACTCACAGGTGCCAGTGGTTAGGGCTTGAACATCCGTTTGGGGGGGACACGATTCCACCCATGATAGACGGGTGGGGAGTGACTGCTGATGGGCAGTCTTTTGAGGTGATGAGAACGTTCTGGAATTAGTGGTGATGATTGCACTCTTCTATGATCTTACTAAAAACCGTTGAATTGTGTACCTTAAGTTACTTACGTGTGAACTGTATCACAATTGGTTAAGACATAAAAGAACTACCAGGAGGGCGGGAGTATATAGAACCCCTCGATGGCACCCGGCCTGGAGTGATCTCTGCAAACCACTTCCTGCAGGAAGTGACATGAGGGCTGGATGCCAGCAAAGCCGCGCACCCTGGGGGGCTGGGGGCTGGGGCCACCTTTGTGTGAGTCCGGCAGGATGGCAGGTGGCCTTCCCGCTGCTCAGCCAGCGGTGGGGACACTGAGAAGACAGCGCCGGGGGTGGGGGGGGGTGGCCTTTGACAGGACAGAGCCTGGGCTTCCAGCACCTTCCAGCTGAACGAACCTCAGCCGCTGGGCCAGGAGCCGGGGTTTGCTGATCTGGAACATACGGGACTGACCTCTGAGGCTGGGGCTCTTTTGTCTGGAGCCCCAGCTCCAGGGCAGGGTCCCCTTAGCGGCAGCATGTCAGGGCCAGGGCCAGGGCAGGGTGTGGGGGCACCGGAAGGAAGTGGCAGCCGCAGCTCTGGGCCTCTTCCCCAGGGGGGAGGGGGGGGGAGGGGAGGGGGAAGGGGGTGCTTAGAGGGACTGTGTTGTGTTTGGTTTTCAGAAAAAAAGGGGGGGTGAGGAGGGTGTGGGTAGGGGCGGGGGAGTTTGTCGGCTTACCTTCCTCAGTCTAGAAGTTTCTGAGCGCCGCCACATCTCGTCTGTGGGAAGCACCAGGACAGCCCCCCCACCCCGGAGCCCTTAGCACCGAATCCCCTGCCCCACCCTCCCCTGCGCCAACCGCGGAGGTGTTCCGGGAAGAGCTGGTAATGGGACCAGGGGCGGCGGTGGGGGGGCTTCCTGGGCACCCTGGGCTCCTGCCGCCCCTCAAGGCAAAGGCACCTTCTGGGGGCCGCCGCCCCTCGTCCGGGGGTCGGGAGGGGGGTGCATGTGTTCCTGAGAGAAAGCTGTTTGCTTTTGAGGGGAATTCTACCATCAGGGAAGTTTTTTAGGAAATCATTGCTTCCACTTAAAAAACCTTCCCGCTTCCTGAGAAGAGACCGAAAGCAGGCAGGAGCCCCGTAAGCCCCCCACTGCCCTGCCCCGCCCCACCTTCCAGAACCATCCCCGTGCGTCTGGTCCGTGGCACGAAGGCGTGCAGACAGACCACCGCCCTGCGGTACCCCTGAGGCCGCACTCCCGTGTCACACGGCGTGCTTCTGCCCTGTGTCCCCAGGTGACAGGGTCTCAGCTTAAACTCCCAGAGCCATCCACGGGAGGCCCCAGGTAAAAAGCGACAGCAGGGCACTGGCGGGCTGTGTTTCTCTTGCCCCGGGATTGCTGTCCGGGGCGTAGCTTAGCCGCGGTGGATAAGGAGCCGGGGAATCAGGCGACCCACAGGAGGGGCTGCGGTGGCCCCCGTCTGGCTGGACATAACCCCCACCCTGTCTCCTCAAGCGGAAGGGAGTCTGCAGGTTGAAGACAGACCTCGAACGAGGAAGTATCTAAGCCGCGTCGTCGGAGGAGCAGAAGGTGGCCCACAGGGGATTCCTGTCCCTTGACCTGTCCCCAGAGGGGCCTGAGAGCGGCCAGGTTTGCAGTGCGACCCCTCGGGCAGGTGTGCAGGCCGCTTGGGCGTTACTGGGCGTAGGCGGGGAGCGGGTTCCGCGCCGGCGTGTCCAGCACAGGCCCACCAAGGGCGCACGGCCGGTCTGACAGAGGGTCGGGGTGGGTGTGGCTGCGCCCCGTCCTCTGAGGCGCCACCTTCCCACCGCCCAGGCCCTCCCGCTGGAACCAGGGAGGGTCGGCTGGCCCGGCCACACCCGTTCTGTGCAGGCTTCACAGGGCCGCAGGAGGGACTGGCCCTGGCCCGGAGGGGGGCCGGCACTGGCTTTGGGTTAGGCCGGCAGAGACCCAAATAACCGAGAGGGGGCCCGCCGTGGCGGCACGCGGCCGGGCAGAAAGGGTGGTGGCTTCACCCACAGCCCAGGGGTCCCGCTCTGGCCCCTCCCCCTACCCGCCGCCAGGGGATGGAAACTCAGATCTAAGTAATCGTTAACCAGGCAGCACGGAGACGTGGTCTTCTAATCCAGGGTCTCGCCCGAGGTGACTCGGCCCCCAGGGGACCCTGGTCACGACAGGGGGGCGGGGATGCCACCCCACAGGGCCCCGGGGAGACCCGGTCGGCCCGCTGTCGGTGCCGCACTGCTTGGGGGTGACCGTAAAGCCGAATCCACCAAGGCGGCCAGGAGCGTCGATGGTGCCAGAGCCCCCGGGGCCGCCCTGGGGAGGGAAGCGGACGCGCTTCTCTCCGTTGTCGCCCCGTGTCCTCGTCAGAGCACAGGCGCCTCGAGCCACCAGCCGGGGGTCATCACGGGACCTCCCTCCTTCCAGTCGTCCCGGCACCGTCTACTCTCTGTGCCTCTCGGTGGCTGCTCCAGGGCCCCGTGAGCGGGGGTTACAAGCCGCGCCGGCCTCGGTGCGAGCGAACAGGGACGCTTCAGTCGTTTAGGGCCCCGGATAGAGGCCTGCCCGTGCCCCCCCCCTTTCTCAGATCACATCCGCGTGCCTTACGCCCACTCATCGACAGCGCACAGCCCTGTGTCTTCAGTTCACAAGGCTGTGCAGGCACCTCCTCTGGTTCCAGAACATTCCATCACCCCATAGGAAACCCGGTCCCCATCAGCTGTCACCCCCACTCCTCCCCCAGCCCCCACGAGCCCATTTCCTGTCCCTGGATGGGCCTGTTCTGGATGTTTCACACCCGCGGACTCACACTCCGTGTGGCCTCTCGTGTCTGGTTCCCTCTCTGAGCGTCGTGTGTTCGGGGTCCGTCCACGGGGTGGCGGGGGTGGGCGCCTCGCTCCTGCTCACAGCCAAGGACGTGCACGTGCGCGGCGGACCCAGCTGGTTCATGTGGTCACCTGTTGATGGACGTTTGGGTTGTTTCCACTTTTTGGTGAACGTTATGAATTGCGCTGCCGTGAACACGCGTGTATGTTTCGTGTGCACGTGTGTTGTCGCCTCTCTTGCCTGTGGATCTGAGAGGCATCGCTAGGCCCCGGGGTAGCCCCGTGCTGGGCTGTTGTCCCCAGCGGTCACTGCCTTTTACGCGCACACTGGCCAGGCCCGAGGGTTCCGGTCTGCCTTTCCTTGCTGGCGCTGGTGACGGGCTTTGTGACGGCTGTTGTCGTGGGAGCGCTGGTTTCTCCGTCCCTCTGACCCCGCTGTCTCCGGTCAGCTCTTCCGACCCTGATGCTCACCTTCTGTGTTTTGCGCGGTTCCTGCGCCTTGAGCGCAGCTCAGCTGGGCCCAGAGGAGTGGTGGGGCTTTGCCTGTCCACGCAGAGGGTGGGAGGCCTCGCCAGCCACGCCGCAGACAGGAAGGGCCCGGGCCCACGGGTAGCCAGGCTGGGCTGCCGCAGTGTCGTCCGCAGCGAGTCACTGTGCCCAGGCTCGTTATGAAACTCCGCAGGGCCTGTTAACTGGTGGCTCCTGAGTCTCTTGGGGCCCCTGCGGCAAGTGACCACAGATTCCGTGGCCTGGAGCCACACACCTCTGTCACCTCACAGTTCTGGAGGTCGTGAGTTCAAAGTGGAGTGGGCAGGGCTGGGCTGGAAAGTCCTAACACCGAGGCGTGGGCAGGGCTGCCCCCCGCTGGGGCCCCAGGGAGCCCCCTTTCCCCCCTTTTCTGGCTTCCAGAGGCCCCGCATCCTGGGCCCGCGGCCCCTCCTCATCCTCCCGGCCAGCAGCACGGGGTCTGCCCATCTCTCTGCCTCCCTCTTGTGAGGACCTCGCCAGGACGCTGGGCCCCTGGGGCACCCAGGGTCACCCTGCCTCAGGGGCCTTGACAGGGTCCTCTCTGCCACGTGAAGTGACAGGTTCCCGGTCACAGAACCAGGACGGGGACGCTTTTGGAGGCCCTTATCCTTCCCACCGTCTCCTGCCCACTCACCAGGGCAGGGAGCCTGCTTCACACTCTTGCACGTCGGGTGCTGCCTCAGCCCCGGGAGCAGGCCCTGGGGACACACCGAGGACAAGGCTGACGCTGGCCAGGTGGGGCAGCTGTGAGCACGCGGGAGGGTGGCAGTGGGGTCCCTCCATGTCTGCCGCCACCTCCCATTTGGCCCCCGGTGGCCGCAGAAGGACCTGCTTGGGTGCTGGCGCCCTTCAGCTGCGAGCAATCTCTCTTTAAGTCTCGTGGCCGAGAGTCCACACGGCCCACACCGCTCAGCTGGGGCTCCCAGCTCGGCCACAGCGGGCACAGAGTCGGCCCGGTCCTGGCGAGGCAGGTGCGCAGGCCGCACGTGGCCCCAGAAATGCAGTCACCGGCTCCGGGGGCGCCTTGTCAGGGCCCAGGGTCCCGGGAGGCCCCTTCTTTCCCACGTCCCGGCAACAGAGGGCCACGGGCCGTGGTGGAGCCATGACAGCTCTAAGTGTTTGCTGGGAGCCCAGGTGCCCCCGTTGCCAGCCCGCCGTCTGGGTCACCCTCCCTGCATCCCGGGCCGCCGTGTGCACTCATCTCCGAGAGTCTGGGGACCCCTGCACCCGGACAGGTAGCGCCTGTGGTGCACGTTCTCTGCGGGGGCCGCCGTGGGGGCTGGGGGGTGAGTGGGGTCCCTGCAGAAGGGGGCTTGATGAGGGAAGCAGACGCCAGAGCCATGTGGGCCGATGGCCAAAGATGTGCCGCCCTGGAAGCCGGGAAAGGCGAGGACTCCCAGGAGGGCCGTCTCGGACCTGGAGCCTCTAGAACTTTCTGATACCACGGTTGGGCTGTTAGGAGCCCTGAGGCTGTGGTACTTTCCTAGAGCCACGTGCTGGGTCTTGAGGGTGGAGTCAGAGGAATGAGCCCCCCCTCCCCCCACAGTTTAAGGAAAGGAGAAGCTGGCGGGGGTGGGCATTTGCGGTGAAGTCGCAAGCGGTTACTAGTTGTAGGCAGCAAATGGAGGAGGGATACGGAGGGCGGGGCCGCAGGGCGGGGCCGCAGGGCGGGGCCTGGCACTTCCGCCTCTCCCCGCGCTTCCCCTTCTGCGCCTTCTGTCTGGTGAACTCCCAAGACCCCGGCCCCGCCTGCCACTCTGGCACCCGGCCTCCCCCATCGCAGCCCGGCCTTCGCTCCCGGGACAGTGTGGGGTGATGGGCAGTGCCAGGCACAGCATGGTGACTGTGTCCCGCCTGAGCGCCCGGCCTCACGTGCTCCATTGCGCTCTCTCCCACTCCCTGACGTGGGGCGTGTCCTGTCCCAGGTAACAGGACACGGAGCACAGAGAGAGGCTGGAAGAGTAGGGGGAGATGGGGCCCTCACCGCCCTGGGCAGGGCCGCGTCCCCAGAAGCCAGTGGGCGCCCATCCTGGTCCCAGCGTGGACAGACAGGACCCAGACGGGCTCATCCGGGCCTCTTAGGCAGGCCCCGTGGGGCAGCGTGTCCCCCCAGAATTCCCGTCCGTCCATTGGGAGCGCGGTTCCTGCGCATGTCCTCAGGGTGGTGACGTCTGCTCCCGGCCCTCTCCTGGCCCTGGCGGTGCTGGCCATCCTTGGTGCCCCCCCTTGACCTCCATCCTCATGCAGACTTCTCCCGTGTGTCTGCGTGTCCTTCTGCGAGGACAACCGTCATCGGACTAGGGACACCTGGATAACCCGGAGGAGCGCGTCCCGAGATGCTCAGTCACCTCCGCAAAGCACCTTTTTCCAAATAAGGTCCGTTTGCAGGTCCCAGGGATGGAGACCTCCCTTCGCCCTTGGCCGCCACTGACCTGCTGCGGTCGCCGTTGGCCGCTGCGCGGCTTTGCACACGACCCCTCCCGCTGTACAGCGGGGGCTCCGCCAGCTCTGGCTCGTCGGGGGCTTTACCTCAGCGCCTTCTGCCGAGGTTGTGGACCGTTGTGTCCACCGGCGCCCTCTCCGTGAAACTGAAAACCACGAGTCTCGGGGCCTCCCGATCCATCCCCTTGTGCTTCTGAAAGAGGGTTTCCAGAAACAGGTGACCCTTCTCCCCTTTCTGTGTTCCAGATCTCGGGGGAGGCCGGGGACGCTGTGAATCTCCGGTCCTCCGTCCCCGCGGCTGACCGCAGCGCCCTGCCCGGGGCCACTCTGCAGAGGCCTCGCCGGGGAGCACGGGCCGGGCACAGAACCACCATGTCCAACCCCTTCCTGAAGCAAGTTTTCAACAAGGACAAGACTTTCCGGCCCAAGCGCAAGTTCGAGCCGGGCACCCAGCGGTTCGAGCTTCACAAGAAGGCGCAGGCGTCGCTGAACGCGGGGCTCGACCTGAAGCTGGCCGTGCAACTGCCCCCCGGCGAGGAGCTCAGCGACTGGGTGGCCGTGCACGTGGTGGACTTCTTCAACCGCGTCAACCTCATCTACGGCACCATCGGCGACGAGTGCACGGAGCAGTCCTGCCCGGTCATGTCCGGCGGCCCCAAGTACGAGTACCGCTGGCAAGACGAGCACCAGTTCCGCAAGCCCACGGCGCTGTCGGCCCCCCGCTACATGGACCTGCTCATGGACTGGATCGAGGTGCAGATCAACAACGAGGAGCTCTTTCCCACCCACGTGGGTGAGTCGGGGCGGCCGGGCCGGGCGGGTAGGACTCGCGTTCCTACGGTCGGCCCGTCTCGAGCGGGCAGTTCAGGGGCGTTTAGTAATATGTTCGCAGATTTATGCAAGTGCTACAACTGGTTCTGGAACATTCCACCACCCTGAAAGAAGTCCCCTCCCCCAGCACCCCCTCCCCCAGCACCCATGAGCCCCCTTCCTGTCCGTGGATGAGCCTGTTCTGGACGTTTCACACGCGTGGCCTCTCGTGTCTGGTTCCCACCCTGAGCGTCGTGTTCAGGGTCCGTCCGCGGGGCAGCGGGGGTGGGCGCCTCGCCCCTGCTCGCGGCCGAGGGATGTGCACGTGCGCGGGGAACACGGTCGTCTGTGGACGTGCACGTGCGCGGTGGGCACATTGTTCTTCAAGTTAAGGACCCTGAGATGGGAGATGACTCTGGATCGTCCTGCTGCGTCCTGAGTGTCGTCACAAGGGCCCTTGTGAGAAGGAGGCAGAGTGAGATCCGACTTGAGAGAGAAGGTGGCGCGGCAGCCGGGGAGGGGGGAGGGGTCGTGGGCTTCCAGAGACAGCAAGGACACGGACTGACCCCGGAGCCTCCGGAGGGAACAGTGCCTCCAGCACCTTGACCAACAGCAGGCTAGCGACAGACTCAGAACTTGTGGCTTCCGGCATTTAAGCCGCCAGGCCGGTGATAGTTTGTTACAGTAGCACCGGGAGACTCCCTGGGACACGGCTTCGACTGTCCCCGCCAGTGTTGACACGGCATCCCCGAGCGGCAGCAGGGCAGACAGGTCTCAGGCCCGGCCCCCGGGGCCCCCTCCACGTGTGCACTCCGTCCGTCACTGTGGCCGCCAGCCCTGCTGGGACCCCAACAGGTCCCACCCGCTCCTTGGTGGGGGGTTGGCACCCTAGAGCTTGAGGCCCCAAGCCTGCCCCTCGCCACAGAAGGTGACTCCTAAGCTTACCGAACAGGACACCGACGAGAGGCAGAGAAAAGTAACTTGGCAGGTGCCTCACAGCCGTCCAGTGGGGCCCTGAGGCCTCACACGGGCCCTTGTGCTTCAGGCTCTCAGGGCCCCAGGCCCATCCCACACGGTCACATCGGGTGGGGGTCCGGCCTGGCCAGCGTCACCCTGAGGCTTGCCGGGCCCTGGCCAGGCAGGCAGAGGAAATGCTTCACGCAGAGTGGGGTCCTGTGTGCTGGGCACCCCCTGGGGCTGGGTTTGTGGCTTCGCAAGGGAAGGACAGGGTCCACGCTTCATCCCGGCTCCCGTGTGGGTTCCGTTCACGCTTGTGCGTCCGCTTGGGTCTCGAGCCACCAGCCTGTGCTCTTAATGTCGGACCAGGGGTTGCGCACTTTTCCTCGTGGGGACCAGTTGGTAAATCTCTCCGGCTTTGCCGGCCACACGGTATGTGTCTTGATGGCTCACATCTGCGTCATAGACCGAAAGCTGCTGTAGGCGATTCATAAACAAATGGGTGCACCTGTGTCCCGGTGTCCCCTTATTTCTAAGAGCAGACGGGGCCGGGTTCGCACCCCGCGGGAGAGTCCTCAGGAGCATGTGCGGCTTAGTCCTGGGAGATTCTGTGTCAGACCCATCCAGACCAGCCTACTATAAACTGCCCCCCTTCACCCAGGAACGCCCTTGGCGGCTCCCGTCCTAGGACAGAGGTGCAGCGGGGGCCGGGGCGGCCTCACACCCGGGCCCCGTGTGGGTTCGGTGCCGAGCCGGGCTCCCCGGGGCTCCGTTTGTCCGCTTGCTGTGGGCCTGATGTTCCTTCTGAGCTTAAAGCCTCTTTCCACTATGAGGGGCCCCAGCGCGTGGGGACTGCCAGCCCTCGAGGTGACCGTCCCACCGCGTGGCTTCCAGGGGCTTTCAAGGAAAGCATCTGCTCCGCAGGGACCCACAGACCGTTCGGTTTCACGTCCAGATTCGAGGGACGGGGAACGTGCACAGGCCTCAGTGAGCCTGAGCAAAGCCTCCACAGAGTCGGCCGGAACGGCCCGTTCACCACGCTCGGACGCTTGCCCATGACCGAGGGCCAGCACCATCGTTCCCCTGCCCTGAGAGGCCTCCCGGGCCCAGATACAGGGGAGGGAGCAGGGCGGCGCCCGGGACACGCAGGGTCAGGCTGCACCGGTCACAGTCCGCTCCCACTTGCCTCCGGGTAGAGGACAGACAGCCCGTGGGCCCTGCCGCGTGGGGCGCTGGCTGGCCGTCCCGCTCTCGCTGCGGCGCCGTGCTGAGAGCTTTCCCGCACCCGCATCCCGCACGCGCCGGTGTGTCCACCTGGGGGGACGTGCGCCCGGCACACGGGGGCTTCCCGCGGGGCGCGGCGTCTCTTGTGCGTCCTCTCCCTGGGCTGCTCGCCCCTCACGTCGGGGACGGGGGCCCCTGGCTCTTTCCGGTCCCGGGCACACACCTGCCCGTGCTGGCTGCACCCCGTCCGTGCCGCGGGACGGAGGGACGTGAACGGATGGGGGTGGAAGGGGCACGCGGGGGCGCCTGACGCGACCCACCGCGGCCCAGGGCAAACGAGAGGACGTGGTAAAGACGAACCGGGGGTGGGGGCAGGAGGACCGGGAGCCCATCAAGGAGTCTGCTAAGGACAAGAAGCCTCACCGGAAACCGGGCGGCGCCCACGGGCCGGAACCCGGGGCCGGAACCCAAGTGGGGTCGGGAAGGGGGGAGGTGGGGCCCCGCCCCCCTGAGCCTCTCGCCCCGCCCACAGGCACGCCGTTCCCCAAGAACTTCCTGCAGGTGGTGAGGAAGATCCTGTCGCGACTGTTCCGCGTGTTCGTGCACGTCTACATCCACCACTTCGACCGCATCGCGCAGATGGGCTCTGAGGCGCACGTCAACACCTGCTACAAGCACTTTTACTACTTCGTCAAGGAGTTCGGCCTCATCGACACCAAGGAGCTCGAGCCGCTGGTGAGCGGGCCGGGACTGGTGGGCGGGGGGACGCTGGGGTCCCGGGCTGGTCCGCAGGGCCCAGACCCCCGGCTTGGCGGCGGCCCCCCCCGCGGCTCCACTGCCCGAAGTCAGCAGAGGGGAGCGGAGGGGGGTTCTTTGGGCTTGGGCCCAAATTTGTGACGCAGTGACACTCGAGTGGAGTGGGCCCCCAGTTCGGGTTCCTGGCAGGCACACGGGACCCCCCCCCCCCCCCCCCCCCCCCCCGGGCTTACTTTTGGTTCTGGCTGCTCTGTGCCCCCCGCTGGCGGGCATGGCGGGGATGCGGCTGCCGTGCCCTTGGGGACCCTGGGGAGGTGACCCTGCAAACACCAGCGGCCCGGTGGCCGGGCCCGGACATCCCAGTCTCCCCCACCCTTGTCCTCACTGCCTGGCTGGAGACCAAGCAATGATTTCTTTCTTTCTTTCTTTTTTTTTTTTTTAATGTTTATTCGTTTTGAGTTCGAGGCAGAGCTGGAGTGGGGGAGGAGCAGAGAGAGAGGGAGACACAGAATCCAAAACAGGCTCCAGGCTCCGAGCCATCAGCACAGAGCCCTGCGGGGCTCGAACCCACAGACCGTGAGATCGTGACCTGAGCTGAAGTCAGACGCTTAAAGGAGGCTCAGTTTGTTCGTTTGCTCGTTCATTTTCATGTTTACGTATTTATTTTGAGAGAGAGAGGAAGTGGGGGAGGGGCAGAGAGGATCCCAAGTAGGCTCTGCCCGGTCAGCGCAGAGCCCAGTGTGGGGTTCGATTTCACGACCACGAGACGCTCACGACCTGAGCTGAAATCAAGAGTCGGATGCTCAACCGAGTGAGCCACCCAGGTGCCCCGATTTTTTTTTTTTTAGCTTCGTGCCTCGATACCCTCATCATTTCTCCCGTGTCGATGCTTCCAGTTCTTTCTGGGGCCAGCGAGACTTCCCCAGGCCGTGTGTAAAGGCCGTGGGCTGGTGCTGATCTGCCCGCTGCTCCTGCACACCGAGGCTCCCGGGGTCCTGCCGTCGCGCGGAATGTGGCAAGACGTCTTCGTGCCTTAGCGTTTACGCGTTGCCGCGGCCGCTCTCCCTCGACAACACTGCCTTTTTGGCCCTTCACAGAATGGCTTGGGCCCCCCTCCCCCACCCGGTTATCTGTCCCGTTGTTCGTAAGGTTTGGCGAGAAGTGAAGCCCGCGGGTCCCTTGAGACCGGATCTGCTTTCCTGGGGTGTGGTTTCTGTCCTTCTCCTCTCGATACCTGACGTCCTGCTCGTTCTTAACAGAAAGAAATGACCGCACGGATGTGCCACTGAGCGCCGCTCGGCCCTGAGGCCACCGAGGCAGTGCCCAGGGGACACTCTAGCCTGAGGGCCACGTCTCCGGAACATGGGCCCGTGCTTTCTAGAAAGTCCAGCGAGTGATCGGAGCTCCATGCTGTCGCGGCTACGCTGAGCGCCGGGGTCGAGTCCTCCCCGATCCCAGATGCAGCAGCTGTGGGTCTGGCCACCCTGAGCCCGTCTCCTCGGCCAGCATTGAACTTGGACTCCGTGGTTGTATGTGCGGGGCACCTGGGAAAACCCACTGTGTTTGTAAAGCACTTGCGTTTGCCCAGTGGGCCCGCACGGACCTGTGCCCTGCGGGCAGCCGGCGCCTGGGAGCCCCGTGTCTGCTTCACGACAGGTACGACAGGGACCCCGCAGCCTGCCTCCCGGCCCCCCCGGACCCCTTCGTGGATCATGAAAGATACGATTTTTCTTTTCCTATACGTGAGCCTGCCTTCCCCTTTAGAAAAATATCCCCTCTCCCGTGTGGACAACACAGGATGAGTCCCCTGGAACCGCTCTCCTGGGCGGGATCTTTGAGTCTTGCCAGATGTTAGCTGGCCAAATGTCCTCCTGCAGAGCCTGCCAGCTTCACATCAAAACCCTCTGTTTGCGTGGCCCTGTGTGGCTGTGGGATCCGAATCCCACCACTGTCTCCCACGGGCCCTGGGAGGGGTGGCCAGGGCCCCGTCGGGGGCTGCACCGACGTGACCACGGGAAGCCCCGTTCTGCCCCGAGTTCGTGCCTCTGCCTGCCCACACATCCTCCGTGGCCTCTCGCTGTGGCTGCCCTTCCAGTGTGGACCGTGCCGACTCAGTACCTCTGGGTGTCTGGGATGCTCGCAGACGTGAGGGGCACCGTCACCCAACACCGAACAAGTGCAATTAACATGAGCTCGGGCCTCGGTCCTTCCGGAAGCCTCCGGGGCCCAGCTCAGCGGGGGGCCTGGCAAGACAGCCTCCCAGGACGAGGAAACTGTCCAGTCGAATGTCGCCCCTTCACATGCAAGACCACAGCCAAACCGCAGAACCACTGTGCGCCCCAGGGTTCCCAGCTGCTCCCGCCGTGCGGCCAGGCCGGGGACGGTGGCGGGGACCCTCTGCATCCTCCCCGCCCACGGGTGTTCCCACCCGAGCATCAGAATAAATTGTGCCATTTTTTTACCCGCGGCTGCTGGTGGTCATTTCCATTTTCCTGGTGGGGGGGGGGGGCCGGTGTTGGGACATGTCACGGCCATTGTCCCCAGGGTGCCCTCATCCCCAAGGGGCGAGGGATCCTAGATGTCACGATGGCCGGTGGCCCGCCAGAGTGCCCCAGATAGGTAAACAGACGCACGGGCTATGGGTGAAGTTAGGATTTCATGGGGTGGTGAGGATGGAAGTTCCCGGAAAACAGGCTGAGAACCGTGGGGAAGGCACGTGCTCTGTCCCCCGTTTCTGTTTCGTCAGTTGTCGCCAGTGCTTAGGCACAATTTTAACTCTGCGTTTCTGCTGTGCGGGAGAAGGAGCCAGAACATGTTGAACCCACTGCAGCGTGATAGGGCAGAACCAGCCAGGAGTTTTCTGGGCAGCCAGCTCTGAGCAGACACCTGAGTCATTCACCCCGACTGCTCGCTCTTCTGTGCAAGATGGGGTCCCTCTCCAATGCACGTGCCCCGGTTCCGGGGCCCCCAGACGTGGGTCTCTGGCAAGTGGGAGCAGACGGAGCGGCGGTGGGTAGGGCTGCGCAGGAACCGGGGCAGGGCTGGCTTCTCGCCCCTAGAGGGCGTGCTGTCTCCGTGGGAATTGAGCGGCTTCTCGGGAATCACGTTATCTGGAAACACCTTCTAAAGGAGCCATGGTCTCCTTACCCGTTGACTTTGCAAATGCACCACAATTTCCAGAAACAGCTAAAAATTTGGGAGCTGTTATTGTCATTTGTAATCACCCCCAAAGATGTCCCCTTCCTCGTCCTGGGACCTGTCGCCTCATGGCACAGAGGGGACCTTGTCAAGGTCCCTGAGGTGGGATGACCCTGGGGTTCTGGGGGAACCGGCCCTGCCCACACCTGGGTGTAAGGACTTCTGAGCCCAGAACCGTCAGAGAACCATCGTGTGTGGCCTTAAGACCCCCCCCCCCCCCCGCCTCGGGCTGCTGGGAACGCAGGGATCTGAGGCCAAACGGGGTGGGTGGTTCACGTCAAAACCCCAGAAGCTGTCCAGCCGGGAGAGGTAATGGGGGGCCAGGCATTGGCATGGAAATCTGGTCAGACGGGGAGGACAAGGGAGGGCACGGTGGGGCTGCTCGGACAAGACCGCTGGCCGAGCCCCCTCCTGGCCAGCGGGGACTCCCAGGAGTGGTGGGAATCTACATCATTCCCGCGGAAACGACGCAGGAGGCAGCCTCTGGTGTTCATGAAGGAACGTTCTGGTAATTCGGGAACAGCTGGGCGAGGCCACCTCAGAAGATCAGGAGCCCCTGTCACTGGCAGTCGCCCCGGGGCAGGCTCTACCCCTCAGAACCCCCTCCTTAGTTGCACCAGCCCTCGCCAGAGGCCTCCCCAGGCCCTGTTGCTTTGCAGCGATTCCTGAGGTGGAAGCAAAGTCAAGGTGGGAATGACTTGGATCCTTTCTTCGTCCTGAAAACCGACCGTGAAGTACTGGACCGAGATGCTGGTTCTGGTCTTGACCACCAAGTGGAGAGGCAGGTGGGGGCCACGGAGCGGGGGCAGGCCCAGGGTGATGCAGACGGACAGGCGGTGTGGACAAGCCCAGGCACGCACCGTGCAGGTGCCCCATCAGTTAACCGATGCCTCCTGGTTGTTGCCGTGACTTTGGCGACAATAAATTCTCTAGTCAGATCTTTATAAATATCCCCGATTGTGGAGACAGGTAAAAATGCCAGGGTTGGTGTCTGTGTGTGTCAGAGGGCATTACCCTGGAGGACATTTTGATGAGTTGGGGAGTACCCTGCAGAAAGGGGGCACTAATTTACATCCCCATCTACACAGGTTCAGGGATCCCACTTCCTTACATCCTCCCCAAACTGGGTGTTAGGCCACGTGTCATTACCTATTTGATAGGAAAACACTCTCACCGCACGTCGACCATTTATATTGCCAACGTATATCCTTTGTCCTTTTTTCCACCGGAAAGTGGTCTTTTCTTATTGGTTTCTAAAAACTCTTTACATGTTGGGTGTAGAGACCCTTTAATAATACTTGCTTATAAAAGCTTTTTTGCATATAATTTGTCATATATATTACACAAATTTCTCCTGGTTTCTTGTTTAACTTTATGATCATTTCAACATACTTTTTTTTTTCTTCTTTACCAGCTTTCACATTTTTGGTCATTCTTTTCCTCGACGTTTTCTGCCCTTAGTGACAAGCTTACAAACTTGGGCTGGGGAGGCCGTTATGTAAATATTCACCTCTGTTTTCTTCTGGTTCTTCATGGTTTTCCTCTTTTTTTATTTTGTAGATGTTTATTTATTTATTATTTGTTCGGGGGGGGGGGGGGGCGGGCAGAGAGAGACAGAGAGAGAATCCCAAGCAGGCTCCGAGCTGCTGGCACAGAGCCCGATCAGGGCTTGATCTCACAAACTGAACCGTGCAATCATGACCTAAGCCAAAACCAAGAGTCAGATGCTTAACTGACTGAGCCACCCTGGCTCCCTGTTTTGGGTTTTTTTTTTAATGTTTATTTATTTTGAGAGAGGGACAGCATGGAAGGGGAGAGAGAGAGGGAGAGAGAGAATCTCAAGCAGCCTCCGAGCTATAAGTGTAGAGCCTGAAGCAGGGCTCAAACTCAGGAACTGTGAGATCACGGCCTGAGCCAAAACCAAGAGTCAGATGCTTAACCAACTGAGCCACGCAGGTGCCCCTCTTCTTTTCTCAAATATTAAACGTTAGATAAACTTGAGAGTTTCATTTCCACGAATGGTGTGAGGTAAGGCTCTAGAGACATTTTTATTTTTTTTAATGTTTATTTTTGAGAGAGAGAACATGAGCAGGGAAGGGACAGAGAAAGAGGGAGACAGAACCCAAAGTAGGCTCCAGGCTGTCAGCACAGAGCCCGGCACGGGGCTCGAACTCACGAACCATGAGATCACAACCTGAGCCGAAGTGGGACGCTTAATCCACTGAGCCACCCCGGGCGTTCCGGAATTTTTATTTTTTAAATAACAAGGAACCCCTACTGCAGCACAGAGTGGCCCTTCCGCACAGATCAGGAGTGCTATGTATTTACACGGGGCTCTTTCTGGGTCTTCTAGCAGTTAGCTGCCTCCAGCTCCAATTTTATTTTTTTTAAGCCATTTTTTTTTAATTTTTTTTTCAACGTTTTTTTATTTATTTTTGGGACAGAGAGAGACAGAGCATGAACGGGGGAGGGGCAGAGAGAGAGGGAGACACAGAATCGGAAACAGGCTCCAGGCTCCGAGCCATCAGCCCAGAGCCTGACGCGGGGCTCGAACTCACGGACCGCGAGATCGTGACCTGGCTGAAGTCGGACGCTTAACCGACTGCGCCACCCAGGCGCCCCTCCAGCTCCAATTTTAATGTACCTTATAAAGTTACAATAATGGTTGTATCTGCCAATATAAATTCCTCGTTGTTGTTTTTTAATATTTTCTGGACTATTCTAAGTATAGATTGCCGATGGACTTTAAAATTCCTTTCAGTTCCAGAAAACTTGCTTCTGTGATTCTGGTGAAAATGGTTAATTTGCATAATAATGTGGTTCCAGGTTCATTCTGGAACATAGGTCGATCCCTGCGGTCCCGCGTATCTCTCCATTTACCCCGGCCACACGCGTCCCTCTGTCATTTCCAGCACTCAGCACCTCTGCACACTGCATTTTCCTTTCTCTTTTCTTCATATGGTTTTAAAACTTGAGGGGCGCCTGCGTGGCTCAGTCAGTTAAGCATCCGACTCTTGATCTCAGCTCAGGTCATGATCTCACGGTTCGTGAGGGTCAAGCCGCGTGTCGGGCTCCACAATGAGCATGGTGCCTCCTGAAAACAAATGACACACGTGACATACTCTAAAATTCGCCATTTTGGGGAATGCAAGCTGGTGCAGCCACTCTGGAAAACAGTGTGGAGGTTCCCCAAAAAACTAAAAAGAGAACTACCTACCCTACGACCCAGCAATTGCACTAGGCATCTATCCACGGGATACAGGTGTGCTGTTTCGAAGGGACACATGCACCCCCGTGTTTATAGCAGCACTATCGACAAGAGCCAAAGTCTGGAAAGAGCCCGAATGTCCATCGGTGGACGAATGGATAAAGAAAATGTGGTATATATATATATATATATATATATATATATATATATACACAATGGAGTATTACTCGGCAATCAAAAAGAATGAAATCTTGCCATTTGCAACTACAGGGATGGAAAGACAAATCATATGACTTCACTCATATGAGGACTTTAAGAGACAAGACAGATGAACATAAGGGAAGGGAAGCAAAAATACTATAAAAACCGGGAGGGGGACAAAACGTAAGAGACTCACAAATATGGAGAACAAACTGAGGGTTACTGGAGAGGGTGTGGGAGGGGGGTGGGCTAAATGGGGGAGGGGCATTAAGGAATCTACTCCTGAAATCATTGCTGCACTATTGCTAATTGGGATGTAAATTTTAAAAAACTAAAAATAAAATTTGAAAAAAACTTAAAAAAAAGAAAAAAGTAAAATTCGCCATTTTAAAGTAGGCAATTCAGTAGTTGTTAGTGCACTCAGAGTTGTGCGACCATTAACATCAAATTCTTGAATATTCCATCACCCTAAAAAAAAAAAAAACTGTCCCTATGAGCTGTGGCCCCCATCCCACTCCACAGCCCCTGGCAACCATGAATCCATTTTCCGTCTCTGTGGATTTGCTTGTCCTGGACATTTCATATCTGCACGTTTCTTTTAAAGTTAATTCCCAGTTATTTTTGGTTGTTACTATGAATGTTTTTCCATGACGTCCTTTTTCCCATTGTACTTTCTAAATGATTATGTCTGACATATAGAGGAAGCCTCTTGTTTTTGGAACTGATTTAGTAACTGGCTTCTTAAATTTTAAGTTGATTCTCCTGCAATTTCTAGACAGAGATTCACATTTGCAGACGATGTGAATTGGATCTATTCTTTTTTTTTTTTTTTTAAAGACTTTATTTTTAAGTAATCTCTACACCCGACACGGGGCTCAAACTCATAGCCCCAAGATGAAGTCACATGCTCCACCGAATGAGCCAGCCCGGTGTCCCTGAATATATTCATGTTTTTAAGGCCAGAATCCGTAGATACTATTTCACAGATGATGATATTGGCAAAATTAAGTTCAATATGCTTATATGTACACACATAGTTTATATACATACACGCACATAGTTAGCCACTAATAAAATGAAAACTAATATATATCCTTTCAGATTAACTAGAGAGACAAAGACAGGATAAACATCATCTACAAAAGAACGAAAATTCGGAAAACAGCAAGGATGAATACTTTAAAGCAAGCGCCCAAGACTAGCTCACGACAATATTAAACACATCAGCCACCGATCAGGATTGGCTACATGGAGCCCGCTGTCCGTTTTTGTAGATAAAGTTTTATCGGCACACGGCTCCACTCATTCATTTGCCTGTGACCTAGGGGGCTCCTGCGCTACGGTGGCAAAGCCAAGCGGCTGTACAGGGACCCCTAGCCCCACAGAGCTGAAAATAGCCACTACCGGCTATTAGGGAAGTTTGCCATCGCCCGATGACAAAAGAGACACAGACTGATTCTCCCGCGAGCACAGAAGAACCTCACGTAAGACTCAAAGCAAAATCTTCACACTTTGTTCTTTCCAAACACACACAGTGATGATGGGGGCACAACTCTGAGTATCCGACAGCCCCGACCTGTGCACTTGAAACGGGAGAATCTCGGGGCACCTGCGTGGCCCGGTTGGTTGAGCATCCGACTTCGGCTCAGGTCATGATCTCGCGGTCCGTGAGTTCGGGCCCCGCGTCGGGCTCTGGGCTGACAGCTCAGGGCCTGGAGCCTGCTTCGGATTCTGTGTCTCCCTCTCTCTCTGCCCCTCCCCCGCTCACACTCTGTCTCTCTCTCTCTCTCTCTCTCTCTCTCTCTCTCTCTCTGAAAAATAAGTAAACATTAAAAAATTTTTTGTTTTAAATAAAGTTACTTTTAAGTGTTTTCACCCGGAGGCTCACCTGGGAATGCACCTGCTTGAGGTCCCGTGGTTGTCGGCAGAATTCGGCTCCCGGCAGTTACAGGACTGAGGGCTGCAGTCTCTTGCTGGCTGTGGGTCAGAGGCCACCCTCGGCTCCCTGCCCCATGGGCCACTTCAACACGGCCTCATGCTTCATCAGAGCCAGCAAGTGAGAGACTGGGCCAGACGAGGTAGTTGCAGCCGTTCATCCCAAGAGACAGTACTGCTGGAACATTCTAGATGTTTCCTCCTGCACCCACCTGGGGAGAGTCTCTCTAGACCGGGGTCTGCCTTCCCCTCCCCCACCCCCACCCCCAACGACGTTCAAGGCTGGATCGTTCTCTGGAGGGCGTCCTGGGCAGTGTGGGGTCAAGCAGCATTTCTGGCCCCACCCCCTCGATGCCAGGAGCCCCCAGTGCGAAGACCACAGATGTGCAGACGTGGCCCCTGCCTGGACAAGGTCCCCTGGGGCGAAACCACCGCCAGATACAAAGGCTGTAGGGGACGTTCCTGACCCGGGGTGCCGGTGTCTGCCGCGTCGCTGGGGAGCGCGGAGACCGCAGCCGACGTCACACCCTCCCAGCCATGTCTGTGCGCACACGATCCGACGTTTCTTGTGAGCGAGGCGTTTTCTCGAATGCCTGGTCTCCTGTTGCCAATCGTGTTCAAAAGCGTGGTCCGGTGCTCAGCTCTCGATCTGCAACGTGGCAGCCTCTCACGCGCCCGCTGGCCTCTTCCGCGTTCACGCAGATCTTTGCCTGCGGTGACCCGCCGCGGCCAGGAAACGTGCCAAGCGCTGGCCGGCACTTGTGGTCATCTGCTGTGCGTCCCATCCGGGTTAGCAGGGCAGCAGGCGGCCCTTCGCGCCCGCCCAGTGCTGTCAACCCCTCGTCCCCGGTCACCACGCGCCATCACAAACCGCCACCGCGCTGGCTTCTGTCGTGGTCAAACATCTCTACTGAGGTGTCACTGACATGCCATACAAGTCACCCAGTCGAGGTCAACAGTTCGGTGGCATTTGGCACATTTGCAAAGTTGTGCAATCATCACCTCTATCCAGCTCCCGAACATTCTCACCTAACAGAAACCTCATCACCACCCGCCGGCACCCCCTCCCCCGGCCCCGGGCCCCCACGAGTCCCCTCCCCGTCCGTGGATGGGTCTGCTCTGCACGTTTCACACACGTGGACTCACACCCCGTGTGGCCTCTCGTGTGTGGTTCCCTCCCTGAGCGTCTTGGGTCCGGGGTCCGTCCTCGGGGCGGCGGAAGTGGGCGACTCTCGCGCCTGCTCGCGGCCGAGGGACGTGCGCGTGCGCGGTGGAGGCACCTGAGGGGCGTGCGCGTGCACGGTGGACACGTCACGTGCAATTGTCAGACGTTGGGGCTGTTGTCACCTCTGCTGTCCCCAGCCACAGCAGAGTTTTGTGCAGGTCTGCTGTTTTGAAGCCACTGTTTACACTACACTCTGCTGACCTTCCGATGGCACTGCCGGTCACCACCCAGGGAGGGGGGTGCGTTCCTAGATATTTCTGGAGCCATCTGCCCTTCTTTCCAAAGACAGTGGATGAAAAACAAAACCAGCTGCTCGGCTCTGCCCCTCCCTGCTGTGGGCCTCCCGTCCCTAGATGGGGATGCCGTCCGCAGGAAGGCCACCAGGGACGACAGCCTGGAGACAGCTCTGTCTGTCCCCGGGGGGGGCTGGTCCCCGCCACCTTGCCGCCCAGCCCCAGGCCTGTCTGAGCTTCAGTCAGATGCCGGGTTGACCTGGATTTCACACTGGTGACACTTGGCACTCTCCAGCACTTTGCTGGAAAGTGGCGATATAGTCAGGTGGCCACCCTGTGTCCCCCACCCCGGGACCTCCACCCGGGACTTACCAGCTTGCTGATTTTCCCTCTCACTGGGCACCGGACCCCCAATCCTGACCTCAGTGGGGGATGGGTACAGGGCTGGCTGGGACCCCACAGCAAGGTCCCTGGTCCATCACGGCACAGGAGGTGGCCACGAGCCCGGGGTCCCGGCAGACACCCTGCATCTGCTCGCCCCTCGGCCCTTTCTCCGCCGTCCAGCCCATTTCCTCTCTTTGTGTGAGCAGATCTTCCTGACTGTTCTCTGCGCGGCTCTGGGAACAGCTGTGAGTTCCAGCCACCTGGCCAGGCCAAGGCCAGAACAGGCATTTTGGAGGGAGTCCTGGAGGAGAAGTCCAGAGCAGGGGGACCCCACCGCACCCTCTGTTGAATGAACGTACTCTGTCAGTCCAGTCTCCAGAAGCTTCCAGGGAAGATGTGCTGCTCTGTCACAGCAGCAAGGGGAGGCTGGTGCAGGCTCATCCCTAAGGATCAGCCTGGGGGCAGGGCACGGTGTCCTGGGCCCCTGTAACATACCACCAAAACTTGGTGCCTTAAAACCACACACATTCTGGGGCGCCTGGGTGGCGCAGTTGGTTAAGCATCCGACTTCAGCCAGGTCAGGATCTCGCGGTCCGGGAGTTCGAGCCCCGCGTCGGGCTCTGGGCTGATGGCTCAGAGCCTGGAGCCTGTTTCCCATTCTGTGTCTCCCTCTCTCTCTGCCCCTCCCCCGTTCATGCTCTGTCTCTCTCTGTCCCAAAAATAAATAAACATTGAAAAAAAAATTAAAAAAAAAAAAAACCACACACATTCTGGGGCGCCTGGGTGGCTCAGTCGGTTGAGTGTCCGACTTCGGCTCAGGTCATGATCTCACGATCCGTGAGTTCGAGCCCCGCGTTGGGCTCTGTGCTGATGTCTCAGAGCCTGGAGCCTGCTTGGGATTCTGTGTCTCCGTCTCTCTCTCTGCCCCTCCCCAGCTCACGCTCTGTCTCAAAAATAAATAAACTTAAAAAGAAAATAATAGTGGTGTGCTTTCTTTTTTTAATTTTACTTCATTTTGAACTAGTTCTAGACTAAACAAAATTTGCAAAACTGAGGGTTTCCAGGTACCCCCACCCAGTTTCCCCTAAAGCTGACATCTTACATGGCCAGGGAACCAGGCTCAAAGCAGGTCGTCCCAGGTAGTGGTGTCCAAGGGGGCTGAGGTGAGGGTGATGCAGGGACAGGAAGGAAGGCCACCAGGGGGGGACTGGGTCCACCCCCCAAAGCCTGACTTGGACCAGGGCTCTGCCCTGCTGTCCTTCTCCCCAAATCTGTGGGTCCTGCCACCTCTCCAGATGCCAGTCCCAGTCTTTGAGAGCAGCCTCGGCAGGGGCCCTGGCCGCAGACATCTCCAATCCCTGAAGGCCACCTCGGGGGACACTCCAAGCTGGGGGCACAGAGGCTGGTGAGTGGTTTGGGTAACATTTCAGCGGCTGTCTGCACCCAGGATCAGCCAATGTCACTGCTTACCCCTGATTTGTGTTTTCATTGACCTGGACCAGTTGAGAGAAAGGAGGGCCGGTCCAGGGTGGAGGGACACTGTGGCCATGGACACCGGCCCTCAGAGCCCATGGGGACCAGATGTTCACCACCACCCCTTTGTTTTCCGCTGTCGGATACAGGGCTGGAGGGGATACTGCCGGAGACCTAAAGCCCAGGGGAACCAACCTCCCGAACCCTGCAGGTCAGGAAGGGGTCCTTGTAAAGGCAGTTTCCTGGCCCCAGGATTAGAAGGGTGGGCGCAGGGGCCCAAGCCTGGGGACAAATAAGGTTCCCAACTGCGGTGTGGCTTTCTGAGGGCGTGCTTGCCCTAAAGCCGAGGAGCTTGGGTGATCCTCATGCCGGAGGTGCCTGAGGTCTAGGTGCACACCGTGGCGCCGCATAAATGCGGGGATTCCCTTCCAGGGAGCAGCGGACTCTGGATGCTCCGTTCACGTGCCTCTGATATGCGCACCTGAGGAAACTGAGGCACAAGGAAACACCCCCCCACACACACACCCCGGGGCCGGCCCTCGGACCCTCACTTTGGGGTCGCGCCCTCGGGGCAAGCAAAGCGGGAAAGATGTGCGCGGTCCCTTTAAAAGGAGCGCGGCCCTTCTTGCGCGACCCAGAGGAGAACAATCCCATTGGCTGAATTGTGGGGCTCAGCCACGCCCCCCGCGCTCAGTCCTTGGAATCCTATTGGCCCAGCTCCAGGGCCCATCTTCCACACCCAGGGAGCCTGGGCACCGCGCCAGGCTGGGTGACGCAAACGCGTTGCCCGGCAACCGCTCCCGCCTCGGGGCAGAGGGGCCCAGCGCCGGAGCTAGGGCGCAGGCGCGGCCGCAGCGAGTTCCCCTGGGCGAGCGGCCTAGACTCCGGAGTCCACCCCGCCCGCCCCTGTCGGCGCCCTCGCCCCCCCCCCCCCCCCGCCACCCCGGGGTCCCGACGTGCGGATGAGCAGGAGGAGGGACCCTGGGGGCGGCAAGCCCGGCGGGGGTCACGGCGTGGGAACGGGCTGGGCGCCGCGGGCGTCCGGCTGCAGAGGGCGAGGAGGGTCCAGAGGCGCCGGGTCACAAGTCCCGCCGCGGATCCGCTCGAGCTTTTAGCAGCATTAGCAAATCCAGCCCTGGGGGAGGGCATTCCCGGAGGCTGGAGCCGGGTCCCTGCACCAGCCGCTTTCGGCCACAGGCACCGGCCCGGAGTCCAGACTTCCAGCCCCCTCCTGCCTCCTGGACACATCGCCACTGTCCTCCGCCCTCTCGGCCAGGTTTGCCTCCTGTGGGCCTAGCTGGACCTGCCTCACTGTGCTCATCTGCAAAATGGCACCGCCAGGCGTCAATGCCTGTGTGAGCCTCCCAGGACTACTGTAAGAATGACCAGTTTCGGGGGCTTAAAATGGCAGAAATCTATTCTGTGACACTTGTGGAGGTCGGGAATCCCACACAGGACTCGGGCTAAAAGCCAGGTGAGGGCTGTTTCCTCCCGAAGGCCCAGGAAGACACGTCTCCCACCCCCCCCCAACACCCCCCCCTTCCCCCCGGCAGCTTCTGCCCACCTCTGCCTCTGCCCACCTCTGCCTCTGACCCTCTGCCTCCCTCTCGGGAGGACCTTGTGAGGACTCTGGGCCTCCAGGGAACCCAGGGTCACCCCCACCTCAGGGGCCTTAATCTCATTCGCAAAGTGCCTTCTGCCGCTAGGGTTCACGGCCACAGACAGGTTGCTGGCAGTCGGGCAGGACTTGTTTGTGCTGTCACTCTGCTGACCCCAGGGCGTGACTGAGCTTTCTGAGGCATGGAGCCAGCTCTGCCTTCGGCCTGGCCCTAGGAAGAGGGGAACCTGTGTGTCACTAGGACATGCAGAACTCAGTGCCCCCCCCCGCCCCCCCCCCCCCAGGCCTGGGACCCAGACTGGCCAGGAGCAGCCCCAAGGAAGCAGCCTCCAGATAGTGTCTGGGGTCAACCGGCAGGGAGAGGCCCTGGGCTGCAAGAGGGTTTGGGGCAGGTGACCTGAGTGGTGTGGCCTGGCCGGGCATGCGATGTCCCCCTGCATCTGCTGCCCTCTCCCTCCCTAACCTACCACCCTTTTGGCCTCCCAGGACCTGCACCCACGCCCGGAAGCTCCCCACCCTCCTCAAAACCGGGGGTTCTTGTACATGATGCCCCAGGTTATCGTCGGAGAGGTCAGCTGGGAGTGGGGGCCCCGGATTCCCCAAGAGCCACCTCCAGTGCCTTGGAGGACGGGGCGGAGAGGAAACAAGATGACAAGCCAAGGGCCCCATCGTGGGTCACTAGGGCAGAGTGGTGGCCTTTGGCCATCTGCTGGGCCTGCCCTGCCAGCCCCCAGCCCCACCCCTGCCCCCACCTTGGGGACTTTCAATGACTGACCCCCCAAGAAACCACACGCGCCGCCCATGGCTCCCAGAAAGACGCCCACGGCCAGAGACACCCACAGCCAGGCGGGCAGCGCAGCCCAGAACTCCTGGCCACGCCCACCCCTGCTTTCCCTTCTCCCCGCCCTTCCCCCACCCTCGCCGAGGCCGGCGGCCCTGGCTCCGTCCCCAGGACTGCTGAGCCACCGGAATGGAGCGGGCTGTGAGTCAGTCAGCAGGAAGGGACACTTACAGCCACTTGCATCAGATGTTCCTGCCGCGTGGTCCCACAACCTTCTAGAAGCCCCAGCTCGTGACCCTCGCTTTTCTGGGGATCTCCTCGGGCTTGGGGTTCCTGTCCATGGGGGACCAGACAGATGGCAATGGGTGGAGAGGGTACAGGCTAGGCTGGGCACCAGCTTGGGACTCTAATTCCACGAGTCCCCTACCCCCACTGCCATGCTCACCCCAACTCTCAATCCTGATCCCAGCACCCTGGTCCTCCTTTGAGGCTGCACTGGGACCCAGGTGTCCCACACCAGCTCAGGGCTTTAAGGCCCTCTGAGTCTCAGGGGCCCAGCTCTGAGCAGGAGAGGGAGAGGCCAGGGCCGTCCCCCAAAGGCACTGCTTCTGAGCACACTGGAGCCATCCCAGACATGCCCCACGTCACCCGGCCCCGGACACAGGCCCCGTCTTCTCTCCAGCGTGTGCACACCAGCAGGTGCATGGGCCACGCACCTCCACCCGGCTCCCACGCCCCTCATTGCTTCTCTAAACGTGCACAGACCTACACACCCCAATCTGGTCACACTCACACATGCTCACACCAGACCGGCGCCTTGTTTGTAATGCCAGGGGGAGAAAGGTCTTTGCCGTTGCCCCCTGGTAGGGTTGTCAGGTAAGCTACAGGACCCCACCGTTACCAAGTTAAATTTGAATTTCAGAGAAGTGATGAATAAGGTTTGGGATATTTGTATGCGCGGGACTCTCTCTGAAAAGTATTCATTGTCTCTCCGAAATCCACATTTAACTGGGTGTTCTGTAATTTATTGGCTAAATCTGGGAGCTCTGCCTGCTGGGATGTGGAGGCCCTGAGTTCCCGGGGCTCCCCCAGGCACTGCCCAGGAGGTGAGCACCCAAGCCCCCGCAGGGGCCCAGGGCTCAGGCCAAGGAGGGGGTGGTCAGAGGGGAGACCACTGAGCACAGAAGCTTGCCTCCTGGCTCAGAGGAGGCTGGCAGAAGCAGAGACCCCAAGGATGGAAGTCAGGACCTGCCTGCTGTCTCCTCTGGGGTGTGGGGGAGAGCCCACGTACGGCATAGGCTGAGAGTCACCCCGCAGAAGCGAGGGGCTTCTCAGGGGCCTGGCTGGGTGTAGACTCTTGGAGAGAGCAGAGTCCCTGCACCTTCGGTCTAAGCTTTGCCAAGCCAGCTTCATGACTGCGGCGGGAAAGGGGGTCAGCACCCCCCTCCTTGAGCCCCTAGGGAGCCACAGGGGCGGCTGGAATAAAAAAAAAAAAACTGCATGGGGAGGTGGGGGTGGAGGGGAGGGGGTGGCCCAGGAGCCAGGGAATCATTTCCCACTTGTCCTTTTTCAGGCCAGTACCTGCGGCTCTGGGAGCCTCAAAGTAGCCCCTGGGCCCCCAGGGCTGTCCTGAGCCCCCCTCCCAGGCTCTGGCAACCCCCTCGGCATCTGGCATCGGAGGGGTGGGAAGCGGTGTTGCCCTGGGCCCTCCCTGTCCTGCCCACCAGCTGTGTCTGTCCTTTGCCTCGGCTGGGACTGCACCCTCCCCCGCGCCCCAGTGACAGTCACCAGGAGCTGGGGAGGTGTGAGGAGCAGGGGCCAGGACACCGTCTTCCTGCCCTCACCTGCCTGGCAGATTCCTTCCACCCCCAGAGGAGGTCAGAGGCGGGGAGCGGGACCCCTGGGGGTCCAAGAGGAGGGAGGCAGGGTGGCTGGCAGGTACCTCCCAGCCCTCTCTCTCCCTCGATCCCTGGCCCCCGGGCACCCGGCACCTCTGGGACCTCAGCCCATAAACAGGGCCTCCTCCAGGAAGATGGTAGGCTTTGGCTGTGGGGATCTGTGGGGCTGGCCCACAGCAGGACAGGGCCTAGGCCCGAGAGCCTGCAGGCTGGGCACAGGCGCCCCTCCCCTTCCTACATTCCCCCTGCCCGTCCCTATGGCCACCAGTGCAGGCCAGGCTAGGGCCTGCATAGCACAGGCACCCACAGGCACCTGTACCGACGAGGTTAGGCCCGGCTCTCAGACCCAGGGGCTCCGGCATCTCTGCGGGGGGGGGAGGGGGGGCGTCTCTGACCTGACCTGCTCAGGGTATGTGCGTGAACTGATTGAACATACCCCTATGCAGCCCGGGGTGCGCACAGAAGCCTGCACGTGTGTGCGCTTCACGCATGGCCCCCACCCGCTCAGGGGGCCCACCGTGTGCGTCGCGGCCCCTCCCAGCGTTCACACAAGTGTGCGCTCCCCTCGCGGTCCCCACCTTCTCACACACTGGGCAAGGGACTGCAGGAGTCAGCAGGGGACACTGGTGATGTCTGGGGACACTTGTGGCTGTCATAACTCGGGGCGTGCTCTACATCAAGTGGGAGGGCATGGACGCTGCTCAACACCCCGCAGTGCCTAGGACGGCCCCCACGAAGAATGACCTGCCACTACGTCACTAGTACTGGGGAGACCTGCTGGAAAGACCCCAGAGGCAGGGCCATCGTCCTGTCTGCCCACCTACAGCCTGGGGCCCACAAAGGGACCACCTGTCTGGGCTGTGTGACGCTGAGGCAGCTTGTCTGAACGGTGCCCAGTGCTGGGCCTGGCTTCTGGCTTTGGGAACAAGTCTGTCCCCACTGGCCAGGCTCCAGGATCGGCCACCAGGCCCTGAGCGTGGCTGCACCTGGGAAGATGGCCCCGGGGCAAGGCCTTCGTTCGTTTCCGTTCCCTGAGGTCAGTGTGAATGGCAACCCCACACAGGTGCACACGTGAGGGAGGACGCAGCTAAACACCCACACTGGGGTGTAGACCGACTTTCCTGTCCTGGGCTGAACCACGTTCCCCAGAAAGACACGTCCACGACTCAACCCCTGGAACCCGTGAATGTGACATCTGGCGACAGGGTCTTGGCAGGTATAACTGGACAAGATGAGGGGTGCTGAGCAAAGAGCAGACGCAGAGGAGACGGCCACCTGAAGGTGGAGGCGGGGAGCAGGGGGAGGCGTCTACAAGCCTGAGGGACTCCAACCCCGGAAGCTGGGAGAAGCAGGAAGCATCCTCCCCTGGAGCTTTCCGAGAGGGTGTGGCCCTGCGGAGACCTTGATTTCAGACTCCTGGTCTCCAGAATGGGAGAGCATACATTTCTGTTTCAGGCCTCCCCAGTGTGCGACGCCGTGTTACAGAAGCCACAGAGGCTAACACACTTACACAAGCCCCGTAGGCACAAACACACAACCATGCACACACAGACGCTCAGACACACCTATTCCTTCCAGCAATATTCGGTGAGCACTCCCCGTGCACCAGGCCCGGTGTGCTGGGCTCTGGATGGGCAGTGGACAGGGCTGTGCTCTTATGGAGCTGACCCGAGGAGGGGCAGTGACCCATCTGTACCCCCCTGAGCCACCCGAAGCGCATGAAAACCTTCAGGTAACCATGTACACACAGAGAGGGCCCCTGTGGAGGCAGAGGTGGGAGGGGACAGCCAAGAAAGGAGGGAGGGAGGAGGAGGAGGCAGCTTCCAGGTGGCCTCTCCGGGGCAGGCAGGTCTAACAGCCCCACCCCAGGCACTTGAAGCCAAAGTGTGTGTCTACACAAACACACACACGCACACACACGCAGGGGACAGAGGACTTGGGGCTGACTGAAGTCAGGTGTGGCCTGAGCTGTGGCCTTGGCAGGCGGCACATAGAGGCAGCCCCCTGGAAGGGGACAATTCAGTTTCAGGTCAGCGGGGCCTGGTTGGGGGACAGTTGGGTTTGGGTGGTGGCAGGGCGAGCTGAGGTCTGGAGGAGACGGAGGTGGGTTCACCCCACAGGCTTGCGCTTCCACGCGCCCAGGGCTTGGAGTCTGAGGACTTTGCACCACAGTGCTTCAGGGACAGGGAGCTGGCCCAGCTCCGGAAGAGCCGATTCTACCGAGCCTGGGTGGTGGGGGCGCCGGCCCAAATGGGATGGCATTTTATCTCCTGTCCTGGCTGCCCCCCACCCCCGGGGCTCTTTCTTGGTCCAGGGTCCCAGGTTGTGGCATTAATCTAGAGAGAGCCACAGCACGCTCTTCCGGGATTGGGGAGCTGCAAGAGGGAGCCATGGTGTATTCTAGGGCAGGGAAGTCGCCCAAAGGAGTCAGTGTGTCCCAGGCCCTGGCCGGCATCCCGGGGGAGTTGCCAGAGCGTAGGGCCCGGCTTCAGCTCGGTGCCGGGGATCCGCGGGCCTCCCAGGGCCTCAGGCGGCCAGTCCAGCACCCACACCCCTGCCCACAACCGCCAACATCCCTCCCAGGTCCTTCCCCTGTAGCCCCGCGCACCTCACTGCGCAGGCGCGCGGAAACCCCTCCAGGCCCGAGTGCGCAGCCGCACGCGGCCCGGCGAGCTCTCCAGCCCCGCCCCCGTTGTGCGCTTGTGGGCGGGATTGGCGGAGGCGGGGCATGCGTATTGGGCGGGGCGAAGCCTGGCCTATAAAGGCGGCGGCGGGGCGGTGCGCCCGGCTCCTCTCGGCGGCGGCGGCGGCCCAGGCAGAGGAGTCCGCGGTGGTGGCGGCGGCGGCAGCGGCGGCGCTGTTCCCCGCGCGGTCCGCGCAGTGGGGTCCGGGCTGCGTGTCTCGGGCGGCGGCGGCGGTGGCACTGCGGCCCCGGCCCGAGTCCGACCCCGGTGAGTGCGGCCCGGCGACGCTGGCCTGGCCCCGACCCGGTCTCGGGGATCGGGCCCCGCGGAGCCTCGGCGTCCGGGGCTCACGGCGCGCTGGCCGCAGCCACTCACGTTCTCCTTTGTCTGCTCCCGCCTGCAGGGTCCCCTACCCGGCCGCCCCCCGCCCACGGGCCGCTCCCCCGGGCCCGCCGTCCCCTCCCCCGCTGGCGGGGCCCGGACAGAAGATGGTGCAGAAGAAAACAGCCGAACTTCAGGGCTTCCACCGTTCGTTCAAGGTGAGGGCCGGGTGGGTTTGGGGTCGCCTGGGGCTGGACCACTCGAGTGGCCGGTGGGGGGCGCGTAGCCCCCAACCCCGGGATCCACCCGTGGCTGCTGCCCGCCCTCCCCACCCCCCCGCCGTGTGTCTGGGGCTGCCCCAGCCGGGAGTGCGCTGGTGGGGGTGGTCAGCGGGCCACAGTCCAGTCCCCAGCGCCCTGGGGACTGTGAGGTCTTTCCTCTAGGAACCCCAGGCGCGGTCAGGGCCCCCAGGCCCTTGGGAGCACCTGGTTGTGTGTCCCCTGCAAACCCCTGTGCACTGCTAGGGAGCTCAGGCCACAGTCCAGTCCTCAGCGCCTTGGACCTGTGGGTCTGTGGGGTCTTTCCTCCAGGAATCCGAGGTAGGACTGCAGGTCCCAGAAAGCCCTCCTAGGTGGTCCTTGGAATAAGGGAGTGAATTGGATGCCCCTCAGCCCTGCGCCTCCCAGACAGTCCGGGCCCAAGTGCTATTTCCTGTGGGAGCAGGAAGTTTCTGCGGTGGCCCCATGGCTGCAGTCTTGGTCTCAGATGAGCGAGTCTGGGGGGGGCGGGCAGGTGCTGGGGAGGGGCCCCACGGGGCTGGCTCAGGGGACGCAGTGATGTCAACGGCCTCCCCACCCCACCAGCCGCGTTATGTAATGGCTTCCCTGGGCCTTCTTGGGCAGGGACCTGTTGCCCTGTAAAGAAGGCAGGACCTGGGTGTGTGTGGGCACGCGCCCGTGTGTGTGTGTGTGTGTGTGTGTGTGTGTGTGTGTGTGTGTGTGTGCGTGCGCGCGCGGCGCACTTTCATGTGTGTGTGTGTGTGTACACAGGCACTCCCAGAACCGGGGTGGGAGGAGCAAGCTGAGACTGTTTGGGTTAGAATTCCCAGGCCTGTCCAGCCACATCTTGGGCCAGCGTGCCCCACCCCTGCCCACACGCCTGTCATCCTCGCTTTCCCCCCTGCCAGGGGAGCAACAGCCTTGGCAAGTCCAAGTGTCCGGGGCCGGGCTGAAGCGGGGGGTGGACCCGAGACGTCACCGGCAGTGGTCTATTCCCTCCTGGGGCTGGGCATGAGCTAGGGCAGGGTCAATGTGAGGGGCCAGCACGGCAGCCAAAGCAAACTCGAACTTTCTGGATGATTCCAGCCGCCTCCTGCCAAGGCCTGCTGACTGGAGGCCTGAGGCCAGCCCCAGGCCCAGCCCGCCCACATTGCTTGGGACTGGAGGCTGCTCCCAGGTGGGACCATGGGAGTCCTGAGGAGTGGGAAGGACCCTGGCCAGGGAGCCTCAGCTATGAGAAGGTCCTCTCGGCCACTCTGGGACTCCCCTCCCGCCATGCTGAGCTTGCTTCTTGGGCTGGGCCTCGCCCTCCCGCCCCAGTCCAGCAGCAGCACTGCCGGGACCCTTTCTGCTGGGCGTCTCCCAACACACTTTCCCCATTTTCAGTTGGGAAATCGGAGCCTTGGAAAGAGATGTTTGCCCCGAGTCTCCCTGCAGGTGGAGACAAGGACACAGGAGCTGCTTTCATCAGGGGTGGCCAAGCCACCAAGGTGGAGGCTGGGACAGGCTTGTGGGGGTGGCGAGGGGACCCATAGGCCCCCTTGAGGGTCCTCGCACTGTTCCTCGGTCCGAGGAGCTACAGGCAGCTTCCTTCCATCACCCAGCCACAGACGTGGGTCAGGCCTGGGGCCGAGGTCACTAGACGGAGGTGAGCGGCTGCTGGCCCTGAGCGTCCCCCCCCACCCCCGCTGCTGTCCACCCCTATGTGGTTACCCTGGGGCCCCTCCTCCCAGGTAGAAGTAGTGACCTGGTCCCTCTCGAGACCTCTGGAGGAGCCCAAGGCAGGGTGCTGGTTTCTGGCGTTGGTGACTATGTGCCTGCCTCCCTACGGAGGCCAGACCCCCACCGGGCAGGGCCAAGGGCCGGAGCACTCCCTTCTCCCGTCTGCCTGGCCTGGCCCGGCCCAGGCCTCCTCGCAGCCCTGCACAGGGGGGTGGGGAGGCTGAGAGGCCTGCGCCTGTGTTTTCAGCCGCTCCCTCTGACCTCCGCCTGCCCCCTCTGCTGCCGGCCTGGCTTCCGGGCCTCCAGTTTGTAGGAATCTGGCCCAGCTCCTTCTGCCCTGGGCCCCTCGGTGTTTCTCTGGGGCTTTCCTGGAGTTCCTTCTCTGGATGATCCTCCTGCTGGAGCCCCGTCCCCAGTTGTCCTGAGGCCCCAGGGAGGGGCAGTGACCTGGCTCGGGTCACCCAGCATCAGCACCACCACCGTGCACAGAGGCCCCCTCACCCACCTGAGGCCCCGGCCACCTAATCGGCCAGGGTGCAGGGAGCTAAATTAGAGCTATCTCCTGAAGGCCTCTGCTGGGCCTCAGTGTCCTGGCCTCAAAGGCCTCACATCTCAAGCCAGGGGCCATCCGTCCTCACTGTGGCCCATCTGCTCTGCAGAAGATTATTCCAGCAGCTCTCTCGGGCGGGTAAGACAAGGTTTCTCCAAGCCCCAGCTGCCTTCCTTCCCTGCTCAGGGTCTAGCACCCTTCCTCCGGTCCTGGGGACTAGCGGGTGACCTCCAGTGGGCCTCTCCCTGCAAGGATGGTTTCTTAGCTGGGCATGGGAGCCTGTGAGGAGCTCTGTCCTGGTGGCAAAACGGGACAGTGCTGGCTGTGGCCCGGGCAGGGCTGGGCAGAGGGCGGTCCGGTGTCTACACTATTGCAGCCGGAGGCCTTGGAGGCCCGTCCTATGAGCCATGGTCGGGCGACAGTGGGACCTCAGAGGGAGCAGCGCATGACCAGGAGGGCAGTGCCTCCCTGTTTCACAGAGGGAAGACTGAGGCCAGAAATTCAGGGCCTCGTGTTGGAGGCTGTGGGAAAGCAGGCAGGGCCACCCCTGCTGGGAACCCCGCCTAGAAGCCAGAAGCCGGTGACTCACCCCCTCCCACTGACCGCCTTGCTGTCTTTGATCCTCTGCAGCCCAGGGGGCCAGTTGGGCTGCGGAGGTTGTCCCGGGTGAGCCGCGAGGCCTGGCCTGGGCACCATAGTGACTCACGCCAGGCCCTCTTGCCTGCTCGGGGCCCCTCCCCACAGCGCATCCCTTTCCTGGACACCCCGAGGGCCCTGGGGTTCGGGGGAAGAAGGACCATTTCCTTACAGTCAGGCAAAGCCAGGCTTTTGTCCCCCTGGACTTGTGGATGCAGACGCGGGGGCTGGGTCACTCTCTGGGCAGGCCCTGAGAGCCCTCCTGTCCTGTCCCCTGCAGGGGCAGAACCCTTTCGAGCTGGCCTTCTCCCTAGACCAGACCCACCTCGGGGAGACCGACTTCAGCCTGGAGCATCCCGCCCGCCCTGGTGAGGGCCGGAGAGGAAGGTGGCGGTGCGGGAGGGCCGGTGCGGGAGGGCAGCAGGGGCTGCCTGCTGAGCAGGGCGGGCCTCACCTCTGGGTCTCCTAGTGCAGATATGCCCGCCAGCCAGCCCATCGACATCCCAGACGCCAAGAAGAGGGGCAAGAAGAAAAAGCGGTGCCGGGCCACCGACAGCTTCTCGGGCCGGTTCGAAGGTCAGTGAGGACTACAGGTGGGGGTGTAGGGAGACGTGGCCAGCCCGGGGCGGCTCTCACCGCACCCCTGCTCCCCAGATGTCTACCAGCTGCAAGAAGACGTGCTCGGGGAGGGTGCCCACGCCCGAGTGCAGACCTGCGTCAACCTCATCACTAACCAGGAATACGCCGTCAAGGTGAGCACCAGCGCCCGGCCAGCTCCCCGCACCTCTCCCTGCAGCGCCTGGGCTCTGGCACTGGCCGCGGGTGGCGGGAGGGGGGAGCTGGCCTTTGAGCTCCCGGACCAGCAGCTGGGGGAAAACTAGTATCTAAAAATGGCCCCAGGGCCAGTGACTCAGGCCACCCCTGGGAATCTAGGTCAGCCTGCTCTGAGCCCCTGAGTCTGGGCAGGAAGTGACCATAAGGAGCCGCTCCCTACACAGGTGGCTGAGGACCTGGTGCCAGGGCGCCTGAGAGCTGGGGGCTTCGGTCAGAGTTGGCTCTTGCCTGCTGGGTCACCCCAGGCCACTCCTCAGCGACAAGCGGTTCTCCGTGTTGGTTACAAGGGTTAAAAGGCCATGCCGTCCTTGGGGCCCAGGGAGGCTTGGCATCTGGGGAGACCAGGGTGTGGCCTCGAAACCTGTGTCTCTTGGCCAGGCAGTACGGCCCTGTGCTCCGAGAAACTGTCCGGTCTTCCCTGGTGACCCTGCATCCGGGTGGGGGGGGGGGGGGTCACAGGAGGCTGGCAGACCAGGAATGAGGACCGGTGCTCCCCGGTGAGCGAGGCTGGCCAGAGCCCAGCGCTTTGGTAGAAGTCTGATGGCAAGAGTGGCCATCGTCCCTGCCCCGTGAGTTCCAGGTCGGGCGGCGTGATGGTGCCAGAGAACTGGATGCTCAGCTTTGAGCGCTTTCTGCAAGACAGGCCACGCGCTGAGTGTTTTCCCCTTAAGGACCGTCGGGCAGCCTGGCCTCCTGTGCCCCTTCGACAGTTCGGAACGAGGCTCTGAGGGGTTAGACAGCCTGAGTCAGACCTTGTTGGGCCTCCTGTAAGGTCATCCCTCTGCCCCGAGGGACTGCAGTTTCCTCCACGAGGTGGGGTCCTGGCCAGATTCCCAAGGGGTAGGATGAGGTTCTTCAGGAGGGCATGGCTGCTGGCATTGTGTCACGAGGCCCCGACATCTGGTTGGTCTGCCTCTCCGAGGCACGGGTGCGTTTGTCACCAGACAGGCGGGACAGCACGTAGGCTGGGCCCCGGCAGCACGCGGACACCATGCCTGCCTGTTGCAGGGGCGAGCTGGTGGCACACCGTGTTCCCCAACTCCAGGCCGGCGCGCTGGGCAGGGGACCCCGGGCCTGCCCCGCCTGCCCGGTGAGAGGGGCCTAACATCCAACCTGGGAAGACGTTCCCAGTGGGTGCCCGGGGGCCGAGGTGGCCCGGAGAGAGCCAGCTGGCACCTTCTGCCCCCACTTCTGTGGGCGAAGGTGTCTCGGGGAGAATCCGGGAGGCAGGTGGGCCCAGAGCTGCCAGGTGCCGGCTGGATCTGGGGCAGAAGGTGGCTTCCGGAGGCTCTGGAGTCGCGGGGAGACTGTCCCCGTTGGTTGACAGGAGGCCCAATCTGGGCTGGCATGAAACAGGCCTGGGCTGAGGGGCGCCCGTGGCAGCTGCCCAGACTGTCACAGAACAGGGGAGGTGGGACTTGGCACCAAAGGGGGCAGGGACGGCTTGGCTGGCAGCCAGGCACCCCAAGGCCGCTCTAGTCCCCTGTGTGGTGTGGGAGTCCGCACAGTGGCCACCGGTCTCCCAGGCAGGGAGGGGATGCTGACACCCTGAAGGGGCATTTTGCAGGCGTCTCAGGCCCCAGACATGCCCCCGAGGCCTGTGGGGTCAGGAGCGGAACAGGCCCGCCTCCTCTTTCTGCCATTCTTGTCCAGCTTGTCTGTCCCCTGATGCCACTTGGGAAACATGTTGCAACCCCCCCCCCCTCCCCCCAGCCTGTGCTGACGCCATAGTTCTGACTTCTGGCAAATTCTGGGCCGCAAGAGGAGAGCTCTGCTTAGAACTTAAGGTCTAAGCTCGAATGGGGTCTCAGCCATGGCACAGGGCAGGTCTCTGGTGGGAGCCCCTTGGGCTTTGGGAGGGGCTTTGGCTGACCCACTGCTCTGTCTCCTGCCCGCCCCTCCCCCCCCACTTAGATCATCGAGAAGCAGCCTGGCCACATTCGGAGCAGGGTTTTCCGGGAGGTGGAGATGCTGTATCAGTGCCAGGGACACAGGTAATGTGACCCACCTGGCCACAGAACCGGGCCCTTAGCCATCTTTCCGTGTGTGAATGGGCCTGAATGCCTCCTCACCCCCAGCGAGCATTTGGGGAGCATCCAGTGTGCAGCAGAGGCCGTGCAGGGTGCACTGGGGAAGACCCAGCGTCAGGCAGGCAACCCAGAGTGGGCAAGGTGGAAGCAGGCCCGTGGCCCCGGTCCCAGCCTTCCTGTGCACAGGTGGGGGTGGAAAGGGTGGGCCCTTCCTGGGCTGGGCTGTGGGTGCACAGGGGCCTTAGGAAGCCTCCCTCCTCTCCTGCCTCTCCAACCCCCCACACCTCAGGAATGTTCTAGAGCTGATAGAGTTCTTTGAGGAGGAGGATCGCTTCTACCTGGTGTTTGAGAAGATGCGGGGCGGTATGTGGGGCCTGGGGGACGTTTGCAGCTGTGTCCTAATGGGCTGTGGGCTCGGCCACCAGGGAGGACTTTTCAGATGTGCTCGTCCTGCACATCAGAGGGGGCTTGTGGGGTCCGAGCTTCCTGTCCACATGGCAGCTCAGGGTTGAAGGCTCTGAACCCAGGGAGGCCAGAGTGGGCACTTCCCTGTCGGGTGGAAGTGGGCACTAGGCACTGGGCGGTGGCCTGGAGACACGGAAGTGACGCGTATGTGTTTTTCCTCCACCACGGCCTGGCCCCAGGCTCCATCCTGAGCCACATTCACAAGCGGCGGCACTTTAACGAGCTGGAGGCCAGCGTGGTCGTGCAGGACGTGGCCAGTGCCCTGGACTTCCTGCACAACAAAGGTGGGTGGTGGGGCTCCCTTGTTCCCGGGGATGTCCAGCCTCGTGCCCTGTCCAGCTGCCTGAGACTCCTAGAAAATGCCTCCACTCCCTCCACTGAGTCCCGGTTCTCACCGCAGGCATCGCCCACAGGGACCTAAAGCCAGAAAACATCCTCTGCGAGCATCCCAACCAGGTGAGGGGCGCCGGGGAACCGCCTGCCCTGCGCCAGGGCCCGGGCCGGGTTGGCCTGGACCGCCGTCCCCCCCTCCCTTACCGCCTTTTCCCACCCTTCCTAGGTGTCCCCTGTGAAGATCTGCGACTTCGATCTGGGCAGCGGCATCAAACTCAACGGGGACTGCTCCCCGATCTCCACTCCGGAGCTGCTCACCCCGGTGAGGCGCCCAGGCATCAGGCACGCAGCGACCCGCTCCGTTCTGCTCTGGGGCTGCGCGGCCCGCTGCCCCTGCCGTTGCGTAACCTCGAGGTGCTGGCGGCTCTGCTGCCTAGCCCGTGGAACTGGTGCTTTTGCTTAGCAACAGCCACTGATTGGCCCGCGGAAAGTGGCGGGTGGGGCCGCGGGCGGGAGGGGAGGGGCGGGCTCCCAGCACCTGCCGCTGATTGGGTGGCTGGGCGGGTGGGCACCTGCCACCTGTTGATTGGGCGGGTGTGAGGGCGGGGCCTGCCCCCAGCCCGTCTCTGATTGGCCAGGCTGGGCATCGGGCACCGCAGGCTCAGGTGACCCAGTGTTGGGGCCTTCACGTGATGCCGGGAAGTCCCGGCCTGCTGCAGTCCCCTCCTCCCCTCCACGGGCCCTGACGCCTCGTCCCGCCCGCAGTGCGGCTCAGCGGAGTACATGGCCCCCGAGGTGGTGGAGGCCTTCAGCGAGGAGGCCAGCATCTACGACAAACGCTGCGACCTCTGGAGCCTGGGTGTCATCCTCTACATCCTGCTCAGCGGCTACCCGCCTTTCGTGGGCCACTGCGGCAGCGACTGCGGCTGGGACCGCGGCGAGGCCTGCCCGGCCTGCCAGGTGCGCGCGTGCACCCCGTCCCCTCTTGTGCCAGTCTCTGAGCATGTGCGTCCCCCACCCCCAGCACCCCTCTGTGCCCTCCCCCAGGGCCTGCTTGCTGCCGAGATCCTGGCCTGTGATGCCTGATGCAACCACGGGGCAGTGCTGGCCTGGTGCTCCTGGGGTTACACAGACTCCTTGGTTTTATGGTCTAGGAGAGGAAGCATTTGGAGGTCAGGAATCTGCCGTCCGGCAGGACTAAGATTTAGGGCTTGGGATGATCATGTTTCAGCCTGGTGACCTTCTGCTCCCATGAGCCCGGCTGCCCAGAGTTGCCTTTCTGCTACTTGGCTTCTCTTGGGCAGAGTTCACTGAGCACTCTCCTGAGGCCAGGTCTCTAGTCCAGCCTGCTTTCCTCTCAGGCATTTGGCCCCCCGAGGCCCCGGTCCCGCCAGCTGACCTCAGGGCCCCCACTGCAGCCCCTGCCCACCCCCCCTTGCGGTCTGGGGGCCAGCTGTTCAGGTCACGGGTTAGGCTGCATGGCTGGGTCTGGGGCCTACGGCAGCTTGTTACCGATTAGCGTCACGATGTACCCCGTTGCGTCCAGGCCGGTGTGGATGTTGGGGTAAGTTGGCTGCAGCTGATTTCACCCCCCTGCCCCTCCCCCACAGAACATGCTGTTTGAGAGCATCCAGGAGGGCAAGTATGAGTTTCCCGAGAAGGATTGGGCCCACATCTCCTTTGCTGCCAAAGACCTCATCTCAAAGCTCCTCGTCCGCGACGCCAAGCAGAGGCTGAGCGCCGCCCAAGTCCTGCAGCACCCCTGGGTGCAGGGGGTGAGTGAGCCCTGCTGGGGACCTCCCGCCTCTGGCCCGCCTCCGATGGGCAAGGGAGGGACTTGGAGCAGGGGTATGAGCATCCCCGGGGAGGCCAGCATCGACACCCCCAGAGGCAACGTGGGTCTGGGGCCCAGCCTTGGGGTCTGCAGGGGCCCCAGGCGCAGCAGTCAGACCCACCACCTGCTTCCAGCCGGGCGCCAGGACTGCAGAAACTGCTTGAGCTTGTGCCCTGGAGGCATCGGGGCCTCTTCCCGCCTGGCACGGGGAGCAGGCTGAGGTGGTGCAGGTGTCAGGCAGGTGGCAAACCCCGGGCAGGGCCCGCCAACCCCAGTCCTGCTCCCTGTCCCCCCACCCGCAAGCCGGGAAGAGCCTGGCGTTTCTCTGGCCAGCAGTGCCCCGAGCCAGGCTGCCTGCCCAGAGCAGGGAGGGCCCACGGGCAGGAGTCTTAACCAGACGTTGGCACCGGGAGTCCACAGGAAGCAAAGGCTGGGGCCCTGGTGTTAAGGCCAGCCGGTGGAGGGGCTCCCAGCCCCTTCTGGGGCACCGGGAGACCTGTGGGCGCGGGGGAGGGGGCAGGGTGCGGGTCTAGAGAACCGCTCTGGGCTTCTGCCTTGCCCTCCCCCTGGCCTGGCTGGGCTCCAGCAGATACACCCCCCCTCACCTCGGTCGCTGCCAGCGGGGCCCCGGGAAGGCAGCTGGGCTCTGCTTTCAGCTCCGCCTCTCCCCTGTCCTTACAGTACGCTCCAGAGAACACCCTGCCCACACCCATGGTCCTGCAGAGGTAAGACCCATGGGGGGGTGGGGGTCTCGGGCCCGAGAGCGGGGGGGGGTGACCCCAAGTCGGGGGTGGTTAATGTTGAGATGATTAAAATGACAAGCCGTCTTTAAATTGGGGGGCTGGGAAAGCCATCTAAGCGCTTGGGTGTCCTCGTACCAGTGATGGTGATGGATTGGGCCCCTGGCGGGGGTCCTGGTCCCCCAGGGAGGCTGGGCATGCCTGGGGCCTGCAGCCCCTCCCCCCGAGGTACTGCACAGACTCTAGGGGTCCCAAGGGGATCGGGCCCCGAAGCTACCTTTCACCTCCTTGGTGACCGCCCCGTCTCCAGGAACAGCTGTGCCAAAGAGCTCACGTCATTTGCGGCTGAGGCCATCGCCATGAACCGGCAGCTGGCCCAGCGGGAGGAGGACGCGGCCGAGGAGGCGGAGCAGGGCCAGCCCGTGGTCGTCCGAGCTGCGCGCTGTCTGCGGCTGTCGCCGCCCTCCCAGAGCAGGCTGGCCCAGAGGCGACAGCGAGCCAGCCTGTCCGCGGCCCCCGTGGTCCTGGTGGGAGACCACGCGTGACCCCTCCCTCCCTCTGTACATAGGTCACTCCCCCCCTACCCCCCCATCAAATCTAAAAAGTTTTTTAAGCTATTGCCAGCCGGTGACCAGCAGGCTGCCCTCCCCTGGCTGGACTTCGAGGCGCTAAGCTCAGTTGGGGGGGCTCTTTTTATATGAGGTTTTTGCTGTTGGCTTTTTTTCTTTTTTCTGTCTCACCCCCGTTTTTTTTCCCTTTAAAGGTGTTAAAAGCAAAGCAGGCACCTGGGGAGGAGGTTGGAGGGTGTGTCGCCGGGCTTGTCCCGTCCCAGCCCCCAGATACGCACCTCTACTGTGAAGGGTCCCCACGCCCCACGCCCACCCTGCCCAGATGTGACTCAGGAGAGGAGGGCACTTGTCGCCTTCCAGAGCTGGGGGCACAGAAGCGCACCCCTTCCCCAGCCCTCACAGTATTTGCAGGGACGGGCCACCCCCACGTCTCCCCGGGGTGACACAGCACCTCTTTAATCCCTCACCCTGAAGCACCCTGGTCGCTTGGTGGGGTGGGGGCTTCTCAGGTCTCCCTTGTGGCCGGAGGGGGCTTGGGTGCGGGCAGGTGGGAATCACGGCTGCCTGCCGGGCCCCGCCTCTGACTGACAATCGGGGCTCCCTCGAACCTTGACCTTAAGCTCTCGCCGCCCCCTCCCCTGCCCGCTCCAAGGGGGACCCTGCCCACCCAGGAGGGCGGTGCCAGAGGAAGTGGGAGGGGTTGGACAGGCGCCCGTCAGCCAACGTGGGGGTCCCTCAGACCCCCACCCTGGGCACCGGAGTGCCCTTTCTCAGGGCTCAGTCTGACCATGGCCACGTCCTGCCCCTCACCGTCACCCCTGGGTCTGGTGAGGAAGCTCTGTCACCACCCCCCCCTTACTCCTCCTCAGAGCCAGGGCCCAGCCAGGGGTCCTGCTAAAGCCCCCCGCCCCCAAGGGCAGCGTTTCTGCGTGCCCACCTTCAGGAACACGGCTACAGCTGCCACGGCCTCCTCCCGGGCACCCAGGAACCTCCGTGCCCGCCTCTACCCACCTTGGCGCCGGGGTCAGATGTCGAGTGACCGCCGGGCTTGGGGCGACTGACCCCCCTCTTCCCTCGGGTGGGAAACACTATGCAATACAGGCTTCCCTTTTCTCCATGTTCGTGTGCTTCTGCCGGGGGTGGGGGGGGGGGGGTCTCCGCAGCCCCCCCCACCAGGGCAGCCTGGCCCTGGGGTCTGGGCGAGACTCCGCGGCAGGCCGGGCCTGGATCGCCCCCCCGGCTTCTAGTTGTTCGTCCCGTTTTGTTCGTTTTTTAAAGACATCGGTTGACTTCCCTTCCCTGTTCTTGAATACTTGAATGTTGGGGGGCCTTGTGGGTTGGGGGAGCTCACATGCCGTTTCTGTGGCAGTCTCTGGTGGCCGGTGGGGACTGACTGCCCCTCCCGTCCCCCGCCCGCCTGGATCTGTGGACTGGCCTTTCCAAAGACCCCGGGGGGGGGGGGGGTGGGGGGGGAGAAGGCCGCCCCGCCCCCTGCTTCTCGCCCATCGGTGATTCTACGTTTTGCAACTGGGGATTCTGCCTTTTTGTAAAAAAAGAAATGCACCCCCCGCCTGCCGCGGGTGCCGTGGCCGTTTTAACTCTGGAAAGCTGAGCTGTGAGGAGCTTTTTTTTTTTTCCCCAAAGGTGGGGCAGCCACTTCCTCCCCGTCACACGGACAGTGTGGCCCAGAGGACTGTCAGAACCGCTACTGTGAATGGGCGCCCGGCCCTTGGCCCTGGGGGAGGGGAACGGCAACGTTTCAACGTTCAGATGTATAAAAAAGACAAAAAAAAAAAAAAAAGAAACTCAAGTTTTTTAGAAGTGGGGGGGAAACATCAAGCACTTTAACTGCACCGCACCAGGTGACCCGGTAACAGCTCATTTTCCTTACACCAACGTCAATGCCGGACTTTTGTATTGTTTTGTAAGGATTTAATAAAAGTCATAAAAACTTGGGGGTCCTCGTCCTGGTTTTCTGTTGAGTGACGAGCAGCCCCAAACCATTTCTCGATCGTCGATCTCACTGATGCCGTTGGAGTCCGGGGTTTGGACAGGCGCCGAGGGGGTTGGCCTGATGCTCCGGGGGGCCTGGACCCTCGTCTGTCCGCGGCGGCTGCGGGCCCGGCTTCCTCCCGACGTGTGGGTGGCCCTGCCAGACCGAGAGGACAGCCAGAGTTGCCCGGGACCGAAGCGGGAGCGGCCAGGCTGGCCCGCTCTTGGACGCCATCACGTCCCCGCATCCAAGGCCCGGCCCTCTGCTGTCCCGGAGCCGAGGGTGCGCAGAGGCGAGCGGCCCGGGGTGGTGGGGCTGCTACCTTTGGCCGATGCAGCCCAACGAAACCTGGTAATTCCAGCCTGTCCCGTGTGGCTGGCCCTCGGCCATCACGAAATTCTTGCTGGAAGCAGGCTTTTGTGCTGGATAGCCGGGGCTGACCAGATCCAGGCAGGGAGGCAGTGGACCAGGGAGGGCTTCCCGGAGGCAGGAGCCAGTGGGGGGGGAGGGGGCGTCAGCCTGGGCTGCCCCGTGCTCCGGCTCATCTGAGAAGCCAGGCGAGGTGATGAGATAGCAGGGCGCATGAGCCCCCCGGGGGAGCTGCGGGTGACCTGGGCTCTGTGGGGCGGGGGGCCGGTCCTCGAGTGTGCCGGGCTCAGTCCCTGGAGCTCCTGTGTCTGCTTCCCTCCCTGAGCGTCCCGTGTTCAGGATCCAGCCAGGGGGCAGGCGCTAGGATCCCCTGGGCCAGCAGAGGCTGGTGGGTCACCCCTCCTGCCCGGGACCGGGACCCGGGGCTCAGAAACACAGCCTGCCCCACCTGGCATCCCCGAGCCTGGCCCCACCCCTGCTTTTGTTCAGTTCCCTCCTAGCCCTCCCCCGAGACCCCATGGCTGCCCTGCCCAGGACTGGACCGCCACCAGCCCCCTCCAGGGCCACCCCCCACCAAGTCCCTCTCACGGTGCCTCTGGGCCCCTTCCCTGGCTCTGGCCCAGCCTGACATGTGGGTGGGTCGGAGCCCTGCCGACCCTCACCGAAGCCCTCTCCCTGCCCCCTCCTGCCCCCTCCCTGCCGGGCCGGCATAGGTACAGCCTGTTCTACGAGTTGAGTTGCGTTTTCTTCCCGGCTGATCCCGCCCCTTCCACGTCTCTCTCTCTCCGTCTCTCGCTCGTGGAGTGGCAGGAAAATCCTGAAGCTGGAGGACCCAGGAGCCTTTCCCAGGCTGATGACTGTGGCGCCCCACCCGCCTCCACCTGAGAAAGAGGAGGTGCCAGCCACGTCCGAGGCGCCAGGGAGGTGACGTCTGTGACCAGGGTCTTTGCACTGCATGAGACGGTGGCTCGCGTTGGAGCTACGTGCGCGCAATGGGGGCTGGGCGGGCGCATGGAGACCCTCATCTGCACAGTTTTTCTGTAAAGCTAAAGCTTTTTTAAAAAATAAATTTTACTTAAAAAAAAAAAAAGTACTGGGTGCCTGGGAGGCTCAGGTGGTTAAGCGTCTGACCTCGGCTCAGGTGATGATCTCACGGTTTGGGGTTCAAATCCCGCGTCGGGCTCTGCACTGACAGCTCAGAGCCTGCTTAGGATTTGCGCGCTCTCTCTGCCCCTCCCCTGCTCATGCTCTCTTTCTCTCAAAATAAATACATAAAACCTTAAAAAAAAAAAAAAAAAAAGCCAGGCGTAAAAGGCCACGTGGTGTGCGAGTCCACGTGTGTGAAACGTCCAGAACAGGCTCATCCACGGACAGGAAGGGGGCTCGTGGGGGCCGGGGCTGGGGACGGAGAGAGGGTGACTGCCGATGGGGACAGTGTTTCCTTTTGGGGCAATGGAACTTTCTGGAATTAGGCAGCGGTGATGGTTGCACAACACGGTGAATGTACTACACAGCACCGATTTGTTCCGGAAACTTCACCTCAATTTAAGTTAAAAAGATGAGCAGAGCAAGTCTGTGTCGGGTGGGCTGCATCGGGGAGCAATTTAGCTCCCCAAGGTGGGGGGCACACGGGCACCTCCCTCAGAGCTGGGGACGCCTGCAGGCTTTGTCCCTGTCGTTGTCACCAGTGCCCAGGCCGAGCTCTCCATGTGCCCCCACCCCACCCCTCCCCACCCCCAGCTCGCCGGTCCTGCTGTTGGGCAAGGCCAGAAGAGAACATTATGGAATCGAGTCAGACGTGAGGAAGAACCTGCCTGGATGGGGTAAGCCAGGGTGAGGGGGGCAGGGCACTGCGTTCCCAGGGCCTGGGACACCCCGCGAGGTGGGCCATCGGCCTTGCCCGTTTCCAGCACGCGGCTGCCTGCACACATGCCCTCGGTCACCCGGGCCTTTCACTCCTCCTCCCCACGCGGGGCTCGGGGTTTATGGCAACCTCGGGAAGATGCTGTAGGGTTCCTGTCACGTCCATCATTTCCCCCATGAGGACTCAGTTTCCCCAGATGGAAGGTGACGGTAATGGCTCCAGCTCCCCCCGACTCAGTTTCCTTTTTGCGACCCCCTGTGAAGCAGCAGGAGGCGGGGACACCAACAAGGGTGGGGGAGGACGGGGTTCTTGCCCAGCGCCGCAGCCTTGGCTCGGGGGTCAGGACGCTCGCGCCCGAGGCCCTCGGGGAGAGCACCTGGCCTGAGGCTGGCAGGTCCCCAGAACAGAGTCACAGACATACGGGCGGAGCACGGCTCTGTCAGTGTTCTATCAGCACGTTCCTGGCGGCACCTGAAGGTGCCAGGGCCGCCGAAGCTTGCGGGTCTAAGCCCTGGTCGCTCCTCACCCAAGGTCATCAGCTCAGTGACTCAGCCCTGCAAATAGGAGCCAGGACCAAGGACAGGTGAGCGAGAGCCTCTCCTGGGCACAAAACCTTAGGGGCTCCAAACACGGGGTCCCCAGGATCTTCCCGAGACAGTTGTAGATTCTGGCGTTCAAGCAGCGCCCGGTTCCCCCAGTGGTAACATTTTGCAAAACTGTGTTACAATGTCGCAACCAGCACCGACTTTGCTACAGCGCAGCTGGCGGCAGAGTCCCGATTTCCAGGTGGCTCCTGCCCTCCGCCCCGGGCTGCAGCAAGAGCGCCCTGATTAGCTCCAGGAACTCCCTCCCCTCTCTTCTCCTTTGGAAATAGAAATGCATCAGACTGGACTGTCGAGCTGGGGGCCTCTGACGGAACTTTCTGGAATGACGGACACGTTCTCCCTCTGAGCTGCCCAAGACAGCGGCCACCAGCCACGTGCGGCCGCTGAGTGAAATGTGGTCAATACACATGAGGAACTAAATGCTTTCATGTGTTTCTTCTCATTTGGTTTCAATGTATGGAGCCTGGCAGGGCTGGTGGGTCTCCAGCTAGAAACCCTCCAGCCGGCCAAACCCTCCCTTTTCAGGCCTCTGCACTGTCTGGGGTTGGTCCCCAGTTCCTGCGTTCTCAGTCCTTACATCCTGAGCCCTGGGTACACAGTCGGTACTCGATAAATGCTGGTGGAGGGAGAGGTTGAATGAGTGAGGTCTCTGGACCGCCCCCCCCCCCATCTAAACTGACTGGGGCGCCTCCGTGTGAAGCTTGGCTTGCCCTCCGGGGCCTCACTTTGCCCCATCTGGATAGTGGGGCAGGGGTGTCACGGACCAGGCAGGGTGTGACCTGTCTTCCATACCTTTATCCCTCGCTGGTGCGGTTCCTTGGGGGTTCACACCCTGTGATGGCCACCCAGGGTAACACACCCCACAGCAATGGGTGACATCTGGGGGTGTCCCCTGGACCCCCACCCTAGAGTGAAGGGCAGAGCAGGGGACAAAGACCCAGTGGGAACGGAGAGCTCCCGGCCCTGTATTTGGGGCCAGAGTGGGTATTCCAGGCACTGCAAGCAGGGAGGAGGACGCAGTTTTCGGATGGGGAAACTGAGGCACAGAGAGGTCAAGTCACTTGCCTCCATGCAAACAAGCAGCATGCACAGCTGGGGCCGCAGAGCCCTGAGAGCACACACTCCTTCCCCGTGTTTTACAGTCCGGCCTCCCCTGCCTGCCTGTGCCCCGTCTCTCTCTCTCTCTGTCTTGTCCCTCAGGACACCTCCCTCTGTCCCTCCTTTCTGCCTTTCTTTCTCTAATAAAAGCAGCAAATATTTGCGGCATATCCAGTACTATTTTATTTCCCAGAACGAAAACACATAAAATATATTTGTTTTAAAAAATGTGTTATGTGGGGGTGCCTGGCTGGCTCAGTCTGCTAAGCGTCCGACTCTTGGTTTCGGCTCAGGTCGTGATCTCACAGTTTCGTGAGTTCGAGCCCCGCATCAGGCTCTGTGCTGACAGCGCGGAGCCTGCTTGGGATTCTCTCTCTCTCCCTCCCCCTCTGCCCCTCCCCTGCTCGGTCTCTTCCGGTCTCTCTCAAAATAAACACTTAAAACATTGCTTAAAGAAGTTTTAAGTTAACTAAATGTAGACATTTATGGTGCCTGCCCTGGGGGGTGGTGATAACGGTTTTCCTGACGCTTGGGGGGGTCGGGTGGGGGGAGGTCTCTGCCTGCAGCGAGTTCTCCCGACCGGTCTCCAGCCTGTCCAGCAGCGTCCTTGTGTCACCCGATGTCACCTGCAGGGCTGTCTCCCGGGCTTCTGCTGCTCCCGTCGGGTGGGTCCTGACCGGGTTGGGGGCAGGAGCCCGGGAGGGCTGGGGTTTCTCTGTGCATCCAGCAAGGAGAGCCATCTGGGGGGGGGGGCAGGAGGTGAGAGCTTGAAGACAGGGAAGTGAGGAGGATGGGGGCGTTTAGATGGGGTGCCCTGTGTCCCCATGTTTGCCGGAACGCATGCAATCGATCGCGTGGGGTTTCCCCGGAGGGCTGATAGGGGCTGGGTGATGCAGCTGGGTGCGTGTCGGGGGGGAAAAGACCAGACTGGGGACCCACAGGGGCGTGTCCAAGACGGGACGACGCCCTCCCCCCTCCCCCCGCCCCGGGGCTGCTGTGGGGACCGTCCAAAACCAAGACAGGGCAAAGGGAGGTGCTCCAGCTCACGGCTGCATGACAAAGAATCCCAAAGCTCACGGCTGAAAACAACCATTTAATTTTCTCATGATTCTGTGGGCCGGGAATCTGGGAAGGGCTCAGCTGGACGGCTTGTCCCCGACCCAGAGGGACCGCCTCCAAGATGGCTCTTCGCTCGCGTGTCTGGCTGCACCACCTTTGTGGCCTGTCTCTGTAGAGTGCTCGCCTTCCAGCACTTTCCGTGCACGGCACACTTCTCTGGCATGGCTTCCGGAAGCCCAGGTGAGCCCAGGGAAGGGAAGCAGAAACTGCTAGGCTCGAGCCTGCACATCCTCTTGGGCAAAGACAGGTCGGGTCCCAGGGACGGAGGGAAGAGGTCCCCAGGCCCTCCCCCAGGTCAGGACCAAGGTCGACAGGTGCGTGTCTGCAGCCTCTGCCCCGCGGAGGGAGCCCGAACACGCGATGCTCAGGGAGGGACCCAGACACGAGAGGCCACACGGAGTGTGAGTCCACGTGTGTGAAACGTCCAGAACGGGCTCATCCGGGGACAGGAAGGGGGCTCGCGGGGGGCTGGGGGAGGGGGTGGGGGCGGTGACTGATGGGGACGGGGCTGCTTTAGGGGTGATGGAAGGTTCTGGAATTGATTGTGGTGATGGGTATACACTATGCGGATATACTAAAAACCCTGAGTTGTGCACCTAAAATGGGTGAATTGTAGATCAACAAAGCCACGGCGGCGGGGGGGGGGGGGGGGGGACGGACGGACGTAGGCACAGCGGCCACACGGTGGACACGACCTAAGCGTCCGTCCGTGGCTGAAGGACAAACACAATGTGTCCATCCACACGCTGGAATGTGACCCAGCCTCAGGAAGGACATTTCTGGCCGGTGGGGCCTCTGACCCTTTCTCCCCACCCCTCCCCCAGGCTCTCCCCTCCCCCCCCCCCCATTTCCAGCGGGCAGAGGGGGAGGGGACAGGATCGGGAGCATCTCACCCGTGGAGTCACCCGCCTGGCGCTGGGCGCTCGGGGCCAGCCTGGTCTGGGGTGGGTGGTCTGCGGCGGGGGGGAGGGGCCAGGACTGGGCGGGGCGGGGGCGTGGCCAGCAGGCGGGACCCCCCCCACCCTGCCGTCTCCTTCGGGCCCGCAGCTGGGGGCGGGGGAGGCCCCCTTCTGGCCGCTTGATACTCAGTTTGCTAACCTCTCCTCCATCCACCCCCGGCCCTACTGTGGAGACCTCCTCGTCTACGACGCCGTCCAGGCCTCGCCCTCTGCGGTGAAGGTCTGCGGAGCTCGCGGACTTGGCCTCCCGCTCGCTCCTGTGACCCGGGCCCCGCGTGGGACCCTCCCAAATGCTGCCCTGGGGAAAGGGACATTACAACCCTCAGGCCTCTGCTGCCTCGGCTCTTAACTGGGGGAGGGACGGGGAGGGACGCAAACCCCAGGTGTCACCAGTAAAGACTCGTGATGCAGGGGACTTTGGATTTTCCACGTCTTGGGAGAGATACCTCAAGGGGAGGGGGGGTGGAGGGAAGGAATAGGATCCCAGTCACTGTGGTTCCTGAGGGCACCTCCTTCCTGAGAAGGGCGGAGTGCTTCCAGAACATTCCAGAATATTCCCGCTTGTATCCTCCTCCCTGGTCAACATTCCCGGAGTGCTACAGTCAGCCTGGAAGCTTGTAAAACGTGAGGTGGGCCGGCCTCTGGAGCGCGTGTGGCGTAGGGGACAGACTTTGCTCTGCAGTGTGGTCAGCAAGTCGGTGCGTTTATCAGACCCGTCTCACTGAATCTCAGACGCCCTTCTGCGTATTCGGAAAGCGCAGGCCCCAAACCTGGTTGTCCCCCTCGCTGCCTCTCCCGGGCCAGGTTTCCCAGAAGCACATAGCGAGACAGGCATGGGGGGGGAGGCTTTCTTTGTTAGGGTTCCCTGGGAAGATCCAGTAGGGTGACGATTCTCAACAGGGGTAACCGCCCCCCACCCCGGACACTGGGCCACGTCTGGGGGCATCTCGGGGGTGTCACACTGGGGTGCCCCTGGCATGGAGCGTGTGCTCGGCCCCCACAGCGACCAGGACGCTCCACAACTGAGAACCATCCAGGCTCCTGTGTTAGCAGTGCCTGGGGGGGGGGGGGGGGCAGGAGCCAGAGGGGAAGGCAGGCGAGCAAAGCAGGGACAGCACAGGTGGCCCGAGGGGAGACAGGAGACCTATTTATTTATTAAAAAAAATTTTTTTTAGCGTTTATTTATTTTGGAGACAGAGAGACACAGAGCATGAACGGGGGAGGGGCAGAGAGAGCAGGAGACAGACTCGGAAGCAGCTCCAGGCTCCGAGCTGTCAGCACAGAGTCCAGCGCGGGGCTCAAACTCACAGACCGCGTGATCGTGACCTGAGCCGAAGTCGGACGCTTAACCGACTGAGCCCCCCAGGCGCCCCAACAGGAGACCTATTTAAAACCCTGCCCTCCCTGTTGGGATGAGCACTGGGTGTTGTATGGAAACCGATTTGACAATAAATTTCATAAAAAAAAAACCAAACCCCTGCCCTCGAGGTCCCACCCAGGCCGCCTGCCGTGACTTGGGGGCCTGTTTGGTCCCTTTGCTCCAGGTGGGTCACAGGCCCCCAGGATAGCTCCCCACCACGCTCACGCTCTCATGTGGCCCCCACCCACGCAGAGGCAGGACAGGCCCGGGTGAGCCAGGCTCCGGGGGCGGCCAAGGAGTGGGGCTTCTGAGGGCCGGTGGCCTCCGTCTGGCGCCTCTGGGGCCACTGGCTGGAGGAGGCTCGGGCATCTCTGTGCAGGTGCCCATGTGCAGGACCCATCAGTCCCCCTCCTGTCCCGACTTCCTGCAGAGACTAAACCCCTGCTCCTGCAAACACCGCCTCCTGGCAGGTCCCCCGGGCTTCCGGGCTTCCAAGAGGAGTCGCTCGGCTTGTTTTCTGACCCGCTGAACTTCCCGTAGGCGGGAGGCTAGACTCAAAGCCTCGATTCGAATCCAGTTAGCACTTTGGGCTGGAAACCTTTGTTCAGAGCCCACCCGGCGAAATCTGGTGGTTTCCATGCGCTCGGGCCCATCCTTGGACCGGGGCGCTGGGAGCCCCGCGGGCGTGAATGGCCGCTGTCATTTGAGATGAGACTCTGTGCGCGTACAACGCCCCGCGCCCCTTCCCGTGACGCACCTATGGCCTCAACACCACTGCCCACCGCTGCTGGACTCCAGAGTTCCGTAACAAGCTGCTGGTCTCGGTCCAAGGTGTCCCCTTGCTTTCCCCAAACCCAGTCACATATCAGTTTGTGACCTAGGGAAGCCACCTTCTCCCCGTGGGTGAACAGTCCGTCCTTTGCCCAGGCAGATCCCGTAGTCTGACTTGGCATGAGACTATGGCCCAGAGATTAAATCCAGACAGAACCCACTGGCACCCGACTGGGCTGGGCCTCACCCGTTCGGGGTCACTGACCCACTTTGAGGAGGTGCCTTCCCGGGTCAGGATGTCAAGGAAGGAGAAGGCTGGGCTGGCTGGTTGGAAATGTTTCCACCTTCAGCCCAGGCTAATGTAAGCCAAGTGGAACCAGGAAGCATCGACCCACAGCTGATATTACTGACAAACAGCAGTTGTGTGGGGGAGGGAAACCTCTTCCTCTACCCTCTTATGTTCTGTACCCGGGGACGTGTGAATTAAACTGGTGAAAGACATTAAAAAAGATTTTTTTTTAATGTTTTATTTTTGAGAGAGAGAGAGAGAGAGAGAGAGCAAGCACGGGAGGGGCAGAGAAAGGGAGACAGAAGATCTGAAGCAGGCTCTGGCCTGACAGCACAGAGCCTGACGTGGGGCTCAAACTCACAAACCGTTGAGATCATGACCTGAGCCGCAGTCGGAGGCTTAACCGAGTGAGCCGCCCAGACGCCCCATGAAAGACATTTTAACAGGAGCCATACGAAGTTGCTTATTTTTAGTTTTACGCGCTCAGGCATCACGGAAAGTAGTAAGTGTGCGAAGGAAGCATGGGGTCTGAGGCTCACACACCGCCGTAACAGGAAGAAGGAGGTGACAAAGGCCACTTGCGGGAGAGCAAACGAATTTTAGGAAAAATAAACAGGCCGTTAGGAGAGTGGACAGGAGGTTTGATGGTCTGTGGCAAAGTCTGGGGAGGGTGCTAGCATCCCTTCTCCGAGAAGAGGGTTTGCTCCCTGGAAGGGATTTATGACAAATGAGTTCTTTTGGGAGCCTCTGGTTTTCGGCAGATGAGGGACTGCGGGAGCTCAGACGCCCTCAGCTCAAAGTAATTCTTACACCAGAGTGGCGGCTTTTGGGGTAGCATGCCTTGGTCCCCTTCCTAGCTCCCCCTAGATCTTCTGCTAACCCTCCATTTTTTTTTCTGTTCAGCGTCAGGCATTTTTGGTGTGGATGATATTATCCCTGTGTGAGATCCAGGCCCTAGAGACAGGGCAGAAGGGTGCGGGGGACGACACCTGCCCTGCTCCCCAATGATGGCTTCATAGAAAGAGTGTGCCCCCTTGGGGCACCTGGGTGGCTCAGTCGGTAAGCGTCCGACTTCGGCTCAGGTCATGATCTCACGGTCTGTGCGTTCAAGCCCCGCATCGGGCTCTGTGCTGACAGCTCAGAGCCTGGAGCCTGCTTTGGATTCTGTGTCTCCCTCTCTCTCTGCTCCTCCCCCACTCACACTCTGTCTCTCTCTCAAAAATAAATAAACATTAAAAAAAATTAAAAAAAAAAAAAAAGAAAGAAAGAGTGTCCCCCCCTCCCCCCAAACGAATCCCCATTCCTGGAATTAGCTTGTCAGCAGCGCCCCCTAGAGGCAACCACCAGCTTGAACAGGGCTGGGCGCCAACCAAAGACCCCTGGATGCAAAATTCAGACACCTTCTCACCTCCTCAAGGACACTGCAAGGGACCGGGGACAGGCGTTTGGTCAGCAAGCAGCGTAAAGTGTCAATCAGATGAGACAAAATGGCCTGCTGTCCTTCCCTCGTCACCCCTGGGGCTGGTGTGTCCTCACAGCTAATGTCTGTGTCCTCTAAAGGACACCAGAGCACAGGTAAACATGTCATATTTTCACATCAGCTGAACTTAACTGAGATATAGTTTACTCACAGTGATGTACGCAGATCCTAAGCACATCTGGCTGGGTTTAGGCAACTGAGGAGGGTATGTCACCCACACCCCCATCGAAATCTAGAACATTCTGGCCCCTGGAAAGTTCCCTCCACTCCCCAGACAACCATTTTCCTGATTTCCGTCTCCATAGAAGTTATACCTGTTCTGGAACTTGATCTAACTGGGACCAAATGGGATGTCCTCACCATCTGGCTATAGAGCTGGGACTTTGCAAATGTATGGCATGAGGTAAGAAAGTTTGTGTTTGGATATACCTAAAACTTTTTGTTGTCGTTGTCTTCACTTGAAACATAAAACCCTTTACTGATAGATGCATCGCTCTCTTCTCTGGCCAGGCATGGACACACAAGATGTTTAAAAAATAAATAGAGATCGGGGCGTCTGGGGGGCTCAGTTGGTTAGGCGTCGGACTTCAGCTCAGGTCATGATCTCACGGTTCGTGGGTTCGAGCCCCGTGTCGGGATCTGTGCTGACGGCTCAGAGCCTGGAGCCTGCTTTGGATACTGTGTCTCCCTCTCTCTCTGCTCCTCCCCCACTCACACTCTGACTTTCTCTCTCTCTCTCTTTCTCTCTCCCCTCCAAACATTAAAAAACTTGAAAAAATAAGTGATTATAGCCAACATATGACCCCTATCCAGACTGTTGCCCCCCTCACACTCCACACGTGGGTCATCTCCTCCGCAGACGCTTCCCCGCGAACTCATAAAGGAGAAGAACTTTCAGGACGTACGAGTATCCTATGCAGTGTCCCTACATACGAGACCGTGATGCTGCCTCACGCCTCACAGACCAAACTAAGTCCTTCGTGCTGTCTGGTTTCTTATTATTGATTGATTGATTGATTGAGACAAGTGGAAGCAGGACAGAGAGAGAGGGACACAGAGGATCCCAAACAGGCTCTGTACTGACAGCAGAGAGCCCCGGAGAGAGACGGATATGGGGCTCAAACCCACGAACTGTGAGATCACGACCTGAGCTGAAGTCAGACGCTTAACCGACTGAGCCGCCCAGGCGCCCAGAGTGTATTTATTTTCATGACTGTATATATTCCATTGTATGAATACACTATCAGGCTATTTACCCATTTGACTTGGGTTGTTTTTGGTTTGGGGCGATTACCAAACATTTAAAAAATGCTGCTGTGACTATATCTGGGCTCTGTGTTTGCGTGTGATTCACGAGGGTACGACGTAAGAATGGAATTGCCGGGCTGTAGCAGTTGTGTGCATTCAAACTCCATAATGCGAAACTCTTCCTCAAAATTGAGGCCTGGTTTATCACTTCCCAGCCTGACAACAGTTCCTGCTGCCCCACACCTCTGCCATCGTTTCTTATTAGCACATCTGAATTTCTTTTCCCAGCCTGTGGGGTCTGTAGTGCTATCTCACCGTGATTTCAAGTTCTGTTTCCCTACTCACTAATAAGGCCGAACACCTTTTCATAATTCGTTGCCCATTTGGGGTTCCCCCTCTGTGGCTCATCTAGTCAAGTGTAGCTCAGCATTCAACCCGGTTTCCTAATGTTCTCTTAACGATTTCCAGGAGCTCTTTGTAGATCCCAGAGACAAACCACTTGGTGCACATAGAACAGACACCTTCCGCTGTGTGTCCTGCCTTTTCACTTTCTGGATGGGCTGCCTTTTTAACAGTTCTTAATTTAAAAAAAAAAAATTTTTTTTTTCAACGTTTATTTATTTTTGGGACAGAGAGAGACAGAGCATGAACGGGGGAGGGGCAGAGAGAGAGGGAGACACAGAATCGGAAACAGGCTCCAGGTTCTGAGCCATCAGCCCAGAGCCTGACGCGGGGCTCGAACTCACGGACCGCGAGATCGTGACCTGGCTGAAGTCGGACGCTTAACCGACTGCGCCACCCAGGCGCCCCAACAGTTCTTAATTTTAATATAATCCAATACACCATTCTTTTCCTTTATTGTTACGTGACCTGTTTCAGAAATTCTCACCACAGAAGCATTATCTTACATCATCTTCTAAAATGTTATTGTTCTGGGGTGCACCTGGGTGGCTCAGTCGGTTAAGCGTCCGACTTCAGCTCAGGTCATGATCTCATGGTTCATGAGTTCGAGCCCCATGTCGGGATCTATGCCGACAGCTCGGAGCCTGGAGCCTGCTTCGGGTTCTGTGTCTCCCTCTCTCTCTGCCCCTCCCCCGCTCATGCTCTGTCTCTCTCAAACTAAATAAATAAACATTAAAAAAGTTTTCAAGGTTATCGTTTTATCTTTCCTATTTACATCTACAGTCTCACCCAAATTGACTTTGAGTATGGTGTGAGGTAGGGGTCACGTTGTGTTTCCCCGTGGTGACACCCAGTTGTCCCAGCGTGATTTGTCGAGGACGTCGTTTTTTCTGCGCTGCCCTGCACTACCACCTGTAGCCTGAATCACCCCCCTGGATGCTAACAGCGTCTGTCTTGGGCTCCTGATCTCTCTGTCCATCTTCCGCCCCTGTCTTTGTGATTGTAGCTGTTCGAGAAGTCCTGATCAGCAGTACGAGGCTGTGCTTGGGTGAGAGGAACCCAGCATGTTTGCTCACCCCCCTTCAGCAACGCACCTAACTCAGCCCCGTCAGCTGTGCCCATCAGCTTTACCAGCCTTTGCCTGAATCCATACTCTCAGGAAGAGTCGCAGACTCTTGGGAGTATCAGCTCACAAGCCCTTCGACGTCAACGTGGGTGTGAGGAGATGGGGTGCGGCTGAGCAGGCTGCGTGCACTTGAATCTTCACTTACCACCCTGCACAAATTCCACTGCAGGTGGGCATGTGCAAGGCTCTTCGTGAAACCTTCAGGCATTGAATGGCTCCCACTGTCTTCCCTCTGCTTCCTAGGGTGAGCTGCTCAGAGCTGACCTCCCGACCCTCCAGGAGCAAAATGCCACTGGCAGACAAGAATTGATGGCCTGAGTAAGAAGTGTCAGGAGTCACAACAGTTTCTGTCTGAACCTGCACTTCAAGCAACCGGACTAACTTGGGTGGACTGCACAACCACCACAAAGCCCTCCCATTTCTATGTGCTCCCTTTGCGAGGAGATGGTGTTCCTCCTGTCCAGAGGGGGTTCTGTTTCCCCATCCCATTAGCGTTTGTTTATTTTTGAGAGAGAGAGAGAGAGAGAGAGAGAGAGAGAGAGAAGTGGGGGAGGGGCAGAGGGGGAGGGAGACACAGAATCCGAAGCAGGCTCCAGGCTCTGAGCGGTCAGCACAGAGACCAACGAGGGGCTCGAACTCCCGAACCGTGAGATCCTGACCTGAGCCGAAGTCGGACGCTCAACCGACTGAGCCACCCAGGTGCCCCAAGGACTTCAAATTATTATAAAAGAACATGAAGATTATACAGCTATACTTTCTGAATTTCTCAAACTCATTCCATTTCAAAAGCTGCAGGCTAAGTTTACACGTTAGAATATTCATGAGGCCATTCCTCCTTTGTATGCACCTATAAAAATCAAAAACGAAACCACGCTTCCCTAAAGACATAGCTATTTCTAGACTCCATTAGTGTCATCATAAAAGCCACTGGAACTAAATTCTCACTTTAATGTTAACACGTTTCACAATACATCTTTCCTAAAAAGACAAAAAAAAAAAAAAATCTGGGAAATGTGGATTTCCCATACTGAAGTTAACGTAATAGAATCTCCTATTTTCTGACTTGAATAAGCTTCAACTCTCCCCCCCCCGCCACTGGGAACTATCCACACAGCACACTGCTACATGTAATTAATTATTCCAGGGAGATGTCTATTTAGATTTACAATGGGATCAACACGAGAGTGCCATACAGTTTTTCTGCAGGCGCAAATGCTAAGCAAAGGCCCTGTGGACACTTCCCAACACCATGGGTACAGTAGATTATGGGGAGCACAGAGGTTCAGAGGAGACCGCAAGTTTCAAATTTTTTTCCGCAATGGAACCAGAAAAAACGTTTAGAAAAAGTAAGAGCACAAATATATATGTATAATGCCACTGTCAACAACGTAACTTTTCAGAGACCGCTTCCACCCAGGCCGGCTAGCTGAACTTTGACAAAGTGAGCAGGATGGAAAGGTGAAGGAGGTTCCTGGTCTTCTCACCAAAGGGATGACGCAGATTAGCAGCAGGATCGCTCGGCGTCCTGTTTGCCTGTAGGTCGCCAAACACCCAGGATCTGCAAAGCCGAAGAAGCCGCCAGGGCTCCCGGCAAATCTCAAAACCTCTCCGGCCTAGAAGAGGTTCCAGGCACCTCTGGAACCGTCTGGAAGACGCGGACAGCCTGGGTGGCTGCTTTCCACGCAGCTGGCCAGGCAGGTGTCCCGTGGGCTAAAAACAACTGAAACTCACAGCAGACTGAATCTCTCTGGATGTCACCTCCAGCACTGGCGGTACTGTCCCAGCTGACTTCCAGAAGCTAACCCTGTCGCTCCTGGTTCGGGGCGGAGCAAGGACATGCGGAATACAGAAGAAGAAACACGGGTAAGAGAAGAATCATGTAAAAAAAGAAACAGTAAAGGCAACACCTGATGTGCCATCAGCCCCACCAACGCGATCAGGAACGGAAAGACCCCACTGCAAGGACCAGGCCGGCCCCACCCCGCCCCCAAACCAGTGCCCCAGCAGCGATTCCGACCAGACCGGCGACAGACCGTGCGGTGGTGGGGTGGACGACGCATGCGCAGTTCTTGCAACACGCGAGGCCCCGCAGACGACCTTGGGGCCTGCGGTTCCCGCCGCCGCAGGTAAACCTGGCTCCCGCAGAGCCTCGGGGACACCTCCTTGTCCTTGCCTTCGGAGCCTGAGCCCCAGATGGTGAAAAATAATGTTATTCCCCCCCCCCCCAACATTTGATTTTGAAAATGTGCAAACATCTAGCAAAGTTGGAATAATTACGCCACCTCTCGGTAATCTCTGCACCCGGTGTGGGGCTCAAACTCACGAATCTGAGATCAAAAGTTGCACCCCCAGCCAGCCAGGCACCCCTGAATTTTTTTCCTTTGAAGTAAAATGTACACACAATGACTTTCATAAATCTTAAGTGTACATTTGCTGAGTTTTAAATCGATTTTTTAAATATTTATTTATTTTTGAAAGAAAGAGAGACAGAGCATGAGCAGGGGAGGGGCAGAGAGAGGGAGACACAGAATCCGAAGCAAGTTCCAGGCTCTGAGTTGTCAGCACAGAGCCCGATGCGGGGCTCGAGCTCACAGGCCGCGAGATCATGACCTGAGCCGAAGTCACAGGCTTAACCGACTGAGCCCCCCCGGCACCCCCACATTTGCTGAGTTCTAACAAAGGCACACCTCAATGGGAATGGAGCCTCTATTAAAATAGAGAGCCTTCGGTTCACCCTGTGGCGGGCCAAAGAGCAGCCCCCAGACATGTCCGCCTCCTAATTCCTAGATATTTACCTCACATGGCAAAAGGGACCTTGCAGACGGGATTATGTTAAGGACCCCGCCATGGGGGTGACCCTGGATTCCCCCAGAGGGCCCAATGACGGGACAAGCGTCCTATAAAAGGGGGTGTTGGAGTCAGAGCTGTGACAGTGGAGGTCACAGTGAGGCAATCACGAACCCATGGGTAGCGTGGCCTCTGGAAGCTGAAAAAGGCAGGAATAAATTCTCCCTTGGAGCCTCCAGAAGGAGCCAGCCCTGCCCCCATGTTGGAGGTCACTGGGGGGGGGGGTCACTGGGTGGATGTGATGCTGGCGGACCTGTGAGCTGGATCCCGGCATCTGGAGGCTCCACCCCCCTCCCCTGTCCCGGGAAAGTGGTTCCCCTCGCTTCCTTGCATTGAAGCTGCCCAAGGACACAGCCTGGAGACAGGGAGGTGGTGTTGAGCCGTCTGGATGGTCTGTGCCTGAGCCTCTATATAGGCTTTAAGATTCTGGCAGAGCACAGTCGTTTTACGGGGCGCTGGACAAGCCTCGTAAGGAAGGTCCCTTGCTCATGAAGCCTGCCGTCTCCAGTCTGGAGACCCTCCGTCAGTTCCTCCTGGGGCAGCGCGCACAGGCGCCCGTTGGCAAACCAACACCTTCATTTCAGCCCCTGCGACCGCGTCGGGCTCCCCACCTCCAGAAGTGGGTCCTGTGATACCGGGTTGGTCGGAAGGCCCCGCTAGGAAACGCGTGGCACCCATTGGCCAGGGCTGGTCACGTGCCCCTCCCCTGACCCAATCAGCTGGCGAGGCATTCACAGCCACCGCAACAGCGCCTGCGATCTTAGATGCTCATTTCCCAGCGGCGGTATTTCAGCGGCTGCGGCCGTTACCCTCAGGGTCCGTGCATGTATTTGATGTTGGCGGATAAAATGAATATGAAATTACCCAAGTTACAACCAGGATCTTCAGATACTAACCATGGTTCGCCAAATGATAAAAGAAAAAGATAACATTATATTTGGGGGGAGGGGCTAAAAGTTTAGGGAGGCGTTCGAGCAGCGTCTTCAAATGTTTTCTGGAAAGGGTTTTTGCCCGCCACCTGGTCTCTGTGGCAGATACTCCACTTTGCCCCGGAAGCCAGGAAGCGGGCATAGATAACATGCAAATAAATGGGCATGACTGTGTGCAGATAAAACTTTATTTACAGCAGGTGGCCGGCGGCGTCTAGCGCCCAGGCAGGCCATATCTGCTGAGGACAGTTGCTGCAGAGTACTGTGAGAGCTAAGTTGGAACTAGCAGTATGAGCTCACACTCTCCAAAGGTTATCATTTCTACCTGATCACCGAAGTAGCCCTGAAGCAGTTTTCCACCAAAACTAGTGTGCAGTAATTGAATGTCCACAATACCCAAAATGCAGTCACGAGACCCCCTTCCCCCCTCCCCCCCAAATGTAGTCACACATAACTCTTTTCCACCCCAGGGAACGAGCAACCCTTCGTTGCTAGAAGGAAGGAGGCTTCTCCAAATTCTAAGGGGTGTCGAGGGCCCACAGGGGCCCACGTAGAGGTATCCTTCATAAATAACGATTCCAATCAATTAAAACTACCTGAATCTGAATGCCGTGAATCCATAATTATCTTCAAAAGGCAAGAGTAAGGATTGTCATTCCTTATCGCCTCACTAGGACTGTATCCAGGGCTGATTTATTTGGATGAGTCACCATTCAGCATCCTCACAAAAAGCCTGGGAACCTGGTATCCCCTTACCACCTGAGACAGATTCAGGGTGATCCCAATTATACAGAAAGATCCTACTCTTTGTAAAACACAAAGCAAAACAAAAGGCAAGGGAAAAAAAAGAGGCCAATAAAGAAATGCACTAAAGTGTTATCACTGGTATTATTTTTGGATAGTAATGTTCTTTTCTGTGTTTTTCTGGCATTTCCAAGGTCCCTCCTTTATTTTCATTTTATTTTATTTATTTTTAAAGATTTTACTTTTAAGTAGCCTCCACACCAAACACGGGACTCAAACTCACAACCCCAGGATCAATAGTCACACGCTCCGCCAACTGAACCAGCCAGGCGCCCCTCCTTTTTTTTTCCATACATTTTTAGTTATTTTTTTTTAATTTTTTTTTAACATTTATTTATTTTTGAGACAGAGAGATACAGCATGAACAGGGGAGGGTCAGAGAAAGAGGGAGACACAGAATCTGAAACAGGCTCCAGGCTCTGAGCTGTCAGCACAGAGCCCGACGCGGGGCTTGAACCCACGGACCGTGAGATCATGACCTGAGCCGAAGTCGGACGTTTAACCAACTGAGCCACCCAGGCGCCCCTTTAGTTATTTTTTTTTAACATTTTCTTAATGTTTATTTTTATTTTTGAGAGAGAGAGAGAGAGAGGAGACAGAGCATGAACAGGGGAAGGGCAGAGAGAGGAGACACGGAATCCGAAGCAGGCTCCAGGCTCTGAGCTGTCAGCACAGAGCCTGACGTGGGGCTCGAAACCATGAACCGTGAGATCATGACCTGAGACGAAGTCGGACGCTTAACCGGCTGAGGTGCCCCCATACATGACTTTTAGAATGAAAAACAAATTTCCAGGATTGGGATGCTTTTGCCCATGGTTATAACATTGCATGATTTGGCCTTGGGTAAATTTTTCATCCTAAAAGAGCAGAGGCAGTGAGCTCAAAAGGTGGCATTTTTTTGAAATCCAGTGGGCAAGGCTGCCGATGGGAGCACATTCTGTGGTGGGTTGGAAGGTGTGGAGCTACAGGATGCCAGTGGCCTGGCCTCCCCAGACGGAGAGGTGGTCCCCAGGGCGAGGGGATTGGCCGTCAATGCAGGGAAGCCCCTAAAGGGCTTGAGGCAAAGGCTCCAAGACACCAGGTTAAGTCTGGAAGAGACTGGGTTCTAAAGAGTAAAGAAGGGTAAGTCGTTGAAGCAGGGGACGGTGCAAATGAACACGTGGGTCCCTTGTTCCAGAATTATCACACATCTCAAGATGGTGACAGCAGAGTATTACGTCAAGCATGGGGCCCTGGGTGAGCCCTTGGGCTGCAGGCCAGGAAGGTGACCGGGCTGGGGATCCAGGAACAAGGGCGCATTCAAGGTCTGCTCTGCTTTGGAGGTGAAGAGCTCATGGAGTTCGGGGGCAGAGTCTGGACGCTGAGGGGGGGCTGCCTTTCCTGTGGCTCTCCTAGGTGTCACTGGGCCGTGAACCCCCCAGAAAAATCCCTCCACCATGGGAATGACCAGCCCTGAGACCCGGCGTGGGGGGTGGGGGTCTCCCAGTCGCTTATTAGGTGCTGAATTGTCGCGGATGTTACGGAAGTGGGTCTTGAAGCCCTGTGAACAGATGAGGGGCCGTGAGAGGGCCTCGCGCCCACCAATGGGGCTGCTGGCCCTGACCTCTCTACCCAGCTTTCCGGCCACCTTGACCAGGCTCAGGACCTGGAAGAGGCTCGCCCTGGCTTCTTCATCTTGACCCCTGGTCACTGGTCAGCATCCTTCCCTCCAGGAACCCCTCCCCCAGGCTGAAGCTCTGGGTTTTGGCCCCTGCCCCAGGTCGCCCAAGGACTTCTCGGTGTCCCTCTTCAGGGCACTCGGGCAGTCTGACACTATGGGTGTGGTTAGCAGTTTGGGGGTTCCAGTCCAGTCCGCACTGCCTATCAGGTACCCGGGTTCTTTCTTCCTCCCCTTCCGCCCCCCTCCATCCATCCCCGCTCCCCCTCGGCCCGCAGCTCCCTCCTGCTCCTCCTCCTCCCTTCCCTCCTTCCTCCTCCTCCCGCCCGCCCCCTCCTCTCCCATCTCCCCGCCTTCGCCTCCCCCTCCCCTCCCCTCCCCTCCCCCATGCCTCCTCCACCCGCCCCGCCTTCCTCTCCCCCTCCCCTCCCAGCTCCCTGCTCACCCCTCCCCTTTCCTCCCTCTCCCCTCCGGGCTCCCCGCCCCTCCCCTCCCCTCCCCTCCCCTCCCGGCTCCCCGCCCCTCCCCTCCCCTCCCGTCTCCTCCCCTCCCGGCTCCCCGCCCTCCCCTCCCCCTCCCCTCCGGGCTCCCCGCCCTCCTCCCGCCCGCCCCGCCCCGCGGCCGCCGCACCGACAAGATGGCGGCGGGTGGGAGCGGCGGGCGCGCGTCGTGCCCGCCGGGGGTCGGCCCGGGTGCGGGGGGCGGCCCCGGGCCCAGCGCCAACGCCGCCGCCGCCCCCGGCAACGCGGCCGCCGCCGCTGCCGCCGCCGCCGCCGCCGCCGCCGCCGCCCCGGCCCCCGCCGCCCCCGGGCCGCCCCCCGCTCCGGGACCGGGACCGGGACCCGGGTCGGGGCCGGGCGCGCAGGCCGCGGCGGGCGGGGAGCGGGCGGCCGAGGAGCCGGGGGCGGCGGCGCTGCTGCGCGAGCCCGTCTACAACTGGCAGGCCACCAAGCCCACGCTGAAGGAGCGCTTCGCCTTCCTCTTCAACAACGAGGTGCTCTGCGACGTGCACTTCCTGGTGGGCAAGGGGCTCGGCGCGCAGCGCATCCCCGCGCACAGGTGGGCCCCGCCGTCCTCGGGCCCCGGGCCCCGCCGCCCCCCCGGGCCCCGCCACCCCCCGGGCCCCGCGCCCCCGCCACCCCCGGCCCCGCCACCCCAGGACCCAACCGCTCCAGGGACCGACCGTCCTCCGGACCCTCCTGCGCCCTGCCACCCCCAGGTCCCCTGGGACCCGCTTTGCCAGAGCCCCGTGACCCTGCCGGGCCCCCATCTACCCTTCAGCCCTCTGATGCTAGCTACACCCTGGCCCTGGGACCCCCCACCTCTCCACTCCCAGCAGAGGCTCCTGGCTTTAGGATGCCGGACCCTGCCACCCAGGCCAGGATCTCCAGGCACGGCCACCCAGCCACCCCCACCAGCGCCTGCCACCTCTAGGCCCCTCCGTCCTGCCCCAGTGACCTCCTGCACCTAATGTCCCGTGCTTCCCCTGTGGTGACCCCCAGGCCCCCGCCAGACTCCTGCCTCCTGAACCCACATAAGCCCCCTCAGTGACACCCCAGTCCCCCGGCCTCTCTGAAAAAGGGGACATTGTTGACCTGTGCTTCTAGCCAGTCTCCAGGACCCAGCCCCCAGACCCCCGGGCAGGGCGGGGCTGACGTCAGACTCCCAGTCCACTGGCGGTGTTCCTGACTCTGCTCCCTGACGCTGCTCCCCAGGGACGGGGGGCTCGCTGATGGGGGAGGGGGTGTGTGTGACATCAGAGGAGGGGGGCCGGGGGCGTTTCTTGCACTCGCCCGGAGTGTTCCCCAGCCTGCTGCGACGCGTTCTCCCTGCCTTTCTGGCCTGTGGCCTTTATTTAACCTGTGCTTTCGAGATTTTTCTTTCCGGCTTTTTCCTGGTTATTTATGTACAACTGGATCTAGATTCCTGTCTGCAGAACGTTCCAGGCCTGTGGTTGGGTCCCCAGGACCTCCCGTGGCTCCTCCCTCCCCTGTGTGCCAGCAGCTCTCTCCAGAGTCGCCGACATGGGCCTCACCCCCACCCAAGCTGGAGTAGGGGCCTGGTCTGTGTGCTGCCCGAGAGCCCTCACCCCCTCCCCCCGCCCCCAGGCGTCCCTGAGGCGAGTCATGCTCCTACATAACTGGTCAGCCAGGCCTGGTCTCCTTCACCACCTTCGGGGAGCAGAATAAGTAAGGCGAGGCCGCAAGAGCTCCCACCTGCCTGACCCAAGCCCTTTGGGGACCGGGTCAGGTGGATGTGGCTGGAAACCCCACAGGCAGGTGGGGGGGCAACCTCAGGGGGAGCCAGGGGCCCCCAGGCACCAGTGACCTTAGCGCCTGTCCTCGGCCTGTCCTCGATTGAGCTGAGGCAGTGGGCGTGGGGCCCCCAGAGGCGTGAAGGGTGTGGCCCCGCAGGGGCTCCGGAGAAGTGGGAGGGCAGCCAGTGGCCCAGGCCTGGAGGGAGGGGTGTGGTAGGAAATGGCCGGAGAGTAAGGTCAGCTGGGCGTGGTCTCTAGTGAGATTTAAGGAGAACCGGAGACCCGGGGTCTGGGGGGTGGTGACGGGGGTGGTGACGGAATCGGTACCTGAGCCGCTGTGCTGAGCAGGGCGAGGGGAGGGGCCGTCTGGAGTCCAGGTGGGCACTCGGGAGCCACAGCAGGGGCAGGGGCACCGTGGGCCTGAGTGACCGCATCTGCTTTGAAGGGTGGACCGGCTGGGGGTGGAGGCCGCAGGCGCTTGGCGGGAGGGTAGAAATGGGAGGCAGAGGGTTCGGCTTCCCTTGGGAGGAGGTGCCTCTCCCTGGTGCGGTGGGGGGCCGCGGCTGTGGCCCCCCAGACCCTGGCTCCAGCATCCTAGAGAAGGCCAGGTGTGGCAGGGATGCACGTGGAGGGCTGATGCACTTGGCAGAGAGCCGGCCAGAGGCCACATGTGGGTCTGGGGTCTGTGGCTCGCAGGGGTTGAGTGATGCTGGGGGGGGGGAGGGGACGATGGTGGCCTAGGGGTGCCGTGTGGATGGGGGAGGAGGGGTGGTGCTGAGGAAGGGCTGCAGGGAGCCACCCTGAAAGCGGGGTCTGGGCACGGAGGGTACCTGCCTACATGCTGACCTTTGCCCCCACGCCCGCCTGCCCACTGGGCCTGTGGCTTCTCCCGCCAGCGGCCTGGCTCCCTGGCTCACCTTGCTGGTCCCTGCAGGTGTCAGTGGTCGCCTGGGCCCCGCAGACTCCCTGGCCGTGTGTTTGACGTCCAGAGGGGGTCTGGGTCAGGCCGATGGCATTTGTCCCCATTGTCCTGGCGGTAATGTCCCGCGGTTTGGTCTTCACCGTAGAAGGTTCTGCCTTTGGGTTGTTATTTCCTACACGTTGGTGACGTTTTCCCCGCAGCGACCAGGTGGGTGCTGCCCACGGGTGACCCTGGGCTTCCTGTGCCTCAGTTTCCCCACCGGTGAACTGGGATTGACCGCTCAGATGCCTCCATCCCAGGACCTCTGGGAGGATCGACTCAGTGACCCAAGCAAGTGCTTATGACAGTGGTCCAGGGCGAGCTTCAGTAGAGGCGGGGACGTAATCCGGAGCTTGAAAAGACGCGGGGGGCCGCTTGCCACGCCGCTCCTGGGGGCTGCACTCGGGACTTGCTTGTAAAGAAGTGCGTGGAAAGCCGACGAGGGTAACCTGACCGTGGAGAAACCCGGCAGACCCCCACCTTAGCCAGGGGTCAAGGTCACCTTCTGAGAGATGCTGAGTGGCTGCAGGGACCCCTGATAGGATGGGACCAGAAGGGCCCCTCACCTCCAGGTGTAGGTGTGTCCCCGTCCTAGCCTGTGATACCTATGAGCGTGACCTTACGTGGAAAAAGTCTTTGTAGGTATGATCAAGTTAAGGGTCTGGAGATGAGCTCATCCTGGATTCTCGGGGGGGGGGGGCTCTAAACCCAATGACAAGGGTCTTCCATAAGAGACCCAGAGGAGAAGCCACGTGATGACCACGGGGGGGCAGGCACTGGAGGGATGAGGCCAAGGAATGCCTGGAGCCCCCCAGAGCTGGGAGAGGAAGGAAGGACCCTTCCCTGGAGCCCCCCAGAGGAGGAGGTCACACCTTGACCTGGAGAGCTCGGAGCCTCCGGGCCTGGGAGAGGATGAAATCTTGTTTAGATTTGCCCAGCCCTGGGAAACCAGACTGACTGCAGGAAAACATCCCACAATCGGGGACACACCGCAGGCCAGCTGGCGGCTCATCCTGGAGGCTCTCAAGGTCGTGAAAGCTGTCACAGCCTAGCAGAGCCCAAGGGGGTGACCAAATGCCACCTGGGGCCCTGGGTGGCGTCCTGGGGCAGGGAGAGGATGTGGTGGCAGGGGAGCCGCGTCTGGGGTTCAGGCCACAAAGCAGCGTGGCGGAGGGGCTCTCACGGACTTCGAGAAAGGCGCCTCGGTGTGGCCCCGCCGGGGCCCGGGTTCGGGGAGCAGCACGGGCCAGGGCTCAGAGTGGCCGTGGGCTCTGGGCGCAGGCTGACCCGGGGCGGGGGACACGAGTGCTGACCGGCCCTGGCCCCTCGTCCCATCCCAAGGCTCTGGGCAGCCCTCAGCCTGCACTGCCTTTTCCGTCACTTTTTCCTTCTAATCTGATGCCCGGCGCCTCCATCGCGGCTGTTGGCGGCTTGTGTGAGCAGGCGTTAGCTTCTCTCCTTCCGTGCTGCACCCCAAGCCCCGGGAGCAGGCCGGGCACACGGGTGTTCGGTGACTCTGTGGCACCCCGGCCGGCCTGAATCAAGTGTCCGCGTTCTCTTGCTGGGCTGGCTCCGAGGAAACACTGAGTCTCTTCGGGGTGGGGAAGCTCCTGTGGGAGTTGGGTAGACCCACAAAACCAGCACCTGAGAGGTTGTTTGTGTTCTCTCTCTCTTAGCATTTTATTTATTTTTGAGAAAGAGAGAAAGACACAGAATCCGAAGCAGGTTCCAGGCTCCGAGCCGTCAGCGCAGAGCCCGACGCGGGGCTCGACCCCACGAACCGTGAGATCGTGACCTGAGCCCAAGTCAGAGGCTCAGCCGACTGAGCCCCCCAGCGCCCCTCAGATGTCTTTATTCCTTCAGCCTGGAAAGTGCAGCACCGCGGAGAAGCCTGGCGGGTGGAACAGCCCGTCTGGGGTTTCTCATTTCATTGATCTGTTTGTGTTCTCTGTGTGACAGCACAGCTTCTGGTGACTGTGGCTTTCTGTTCTGAGAACCGCCAGGACCCTTGTTCCCAATTTCCTTCTCTGTCGAGACTTTTTCAGCCGGTCTCACACAGTGACCCCTCCAGTACCCATCACCCTCCCGTCCCGCCCTCCCCCTTCCCTCAAACCGTGATTGAAACGTGGTGCTGGCAGGGGACATCCCTTTCCCCGCGGGACGGCCGCTCTAGCACCGCGTCAGCAAGCACAGGTAAATGGCCAGACAGCGGACGATCTCTTCCGGCCGCGCAGTCTGTCCCACTTCCTGAATCCTGTCTTAGCAGCACGGAAGTGCTGTAGACAACGCGAGTGAATGATCATGGATGCGTTCCAATAAAACTTTATTTGCAAAAGCGCGCGGTTGGCCAGTGTGCCGGCCCCCAGGCATCCCGTGGTCCCTGTGACCTTTAGAGTCTGTTTGTCAAGTAAGTGCTCAAGGGATTTATTGGGGGGCGGTGGGGGTTGGTCCCCCACCGATACCAGGCTGGGGAGAACGGGCAGGTTAGCACACAGAGTATCTGGGGGCACGGTCTTTCTCTGTTTGTTTAGGGCATTTGCGTTCTTAGGATAGCTTTGTAGCTTTCTTCATATAGTTTTCTTGCACATTTATTGCTAATTTTTGCTCCTGTATTTTTTTTCCTCTGTTGTGAATAATCTTTAAACAAATTTTTTTAAGTTTATTTATCTTTGAGAGAGAGAGACCTACACAGTGAGCAGCGGGGAGGCCGAGAGAGAGGGAGAGAGAATCCCAGGCAGGCTCTGCAACGTCAGCACGGAGCCCGATGCGGGGCTCGAACTCACAAACCGTGAGGTCGTGACCTGAGGTGAAACCAAGAGTTGGGTGCTCAACCCACTGAGCCACCCAGGCGCCCCGAATTTAAATAGCCCTGTGTGGAGGCCCCTGGGTGGCTCAGTCGGTGAAGCGTCCCACTTTGGCTCGGGTCACGATCTCACGGTTTGTGGGTTCAGGCCCCGCGTCGGGCTCTGTGCTGACGGCTCGGAGCCTGGACCCTGCTTCGGATTCTGCGTCTCCCTCTCCCTCTGCCCCTCCCCAACTTGTGTGCGCCCGTGCGTGCTCTCTCTTTCTCTATCTCTCTCAAAAATCAGTAAAATGTAAAAAAGAAAAAAAAATTTAAATAGCCCTGCGTGGCCAGGAGCAACCACATCGGGCAGTGCAGTCCTAGAATTTTCAAAACCGAAAACCATGTCGTGGGCAGGTTATCTCTCTCCGTCCCTCCTGTTTGTGCCGCTTAATGCTTTTCTTAGTGCATTTCTGGCCACGGGGCATCGCCCCCTGACGGGGGTGGAAGCAAGCCACCTTTGCGCTCAGTGGGACAGCTTCGCTGAAGTTCCTCTCTGTTCCCTGCCTGCTGAGAGGTGTCCTGAGGCGTGGGTGCGGGGCGTTACTGGAGTCTGGTCTGTTTGACCCGACGGCTGTCTGTGCGGATGTGCAAGCCTTGTGCCCTGGCGGCCGCCACCCCCGAGGTCCCTCCCTCCCCCACCCGGAACGCCAGGCCTCCCCGTATTTAGCCCGCTGTCTGTATCATCTGAGGTATCCTTCGTTATTGCGTGTGAGCGGCCCCTGCACGCTCGAGCCCGTGTTGTTCAAGGTCAGCTACAGCTCTCTTCTTTTTATTGGCAAGTAATTCACGCGATCGCAGAATTCTGTGGTACGAACGGACCTCCGTCTGTCCCTTTGCCAGCCGGTGGGTGTATGGGCTCTGTCTCTTTTTTTCACTGTCACGAATCACGCTGTGTGAACGCTGGTGTGCAAATCTGGTCCTGTGGTCTTGGGTCAGCACCTCGGAGCGGACTGTTGGGATTCTAGGGTAACTCAGGTGACATTTTCAGAAAGTGCCGGACTGTTTTCCGACGCGGCCGCGGCATCTGCGCCCAGCCGTGCTCGGGGGCGTCTCCGTTTTCTGGGAGAGTCTGCCTGCGGTCGCTGTCACTTCCGGCGTGATTGGGAGGGGTCCCCCGTGAAGCCGTCTGCGGACGGGCTTTGCCGTGGGGTGAGATCGTGTTCCTTACGTTCCTGAACGATGTTCCCACCGTTGCTCCTGATTTCGGTACCTCGCGGCCCTCCCGTTTCCAGTGGTTTCTCTGCACCCCCTGCCATCCCCGTGCCCGATTTCACGAGGTCCTGTTCCCACCTCGGCTGTTCCCTTCTCTCCGTGGGTTTGGTTTACTCTCCATTTTCTGGACTCCTGATGCGGAAGCTCGCCTCGCGGATTCCTGGGCCCTTAATAGATGCGCGACGTGTCCTTCGAGCTGCGACCCTCGGGTCGGCCTGTCGCACTGTGGTCTCCTTTGCAGCCAAGATCTTTCCTCGCTTCCTCGTGTTCCTTCTCGGACCCGTGGCTACTCCCCAGTGGGTTCACTTGCAAGCATTTGGGGATGTCTCAGACTTCTCTGGTTGTGGCTTGGTAATCGAACTCGGCTGTGTTTGGAGACCACGCTCTGGCCGACGCCGGCGCTGCCCGGCGCACCTGTTGGCCCCGAAGGACATCCCACCTGTGCAGGCAGGGTCCCCGGAAGGTCGGTTGGGTCCTGCTGGCAGCCGGGGGCGGCCGGGCTCCGGGGCCTGGGCTGTGTGCGGACGTCTGGTCTGCCCACCGCTCTGCCGGCATCCGGAACGCTCCGGAAGCTCCAGCGTGGTTGTCCAGTGGCCTCGTTCTCCCGGTGCCACTCAGCTTCTGCGTCGTGTATTTAGGGACTCTGGTGCCAGGCGCGTGTGTGTGTTTGTAACTGTTACCGACCCCGGGCGTACTGGGCTCCAGACGTCCGCAGTGTGGACGTTCTAGAAACAGCCTCCTCGACGGCTGAGGGGTGTGACGTGCACGCGGCTCCGTCACGGCTCCGTGTGGGGCCGTGGCCTCCGCTCCGGCTCCCATCCCTGCCCCTGCCGCGTGTGTGGATATAGAGCAGTGATGTGCGCCCTCCCCGGTGGCCGTGAGCGCTGTCCCCGCGGGATGCTGTGGGGCTGGGCAGACCCCCTGTGTCTCCTCCGCTTTGCCCGCTGGCTGCCGGGCGGAGGGCTGAGGATCCGCCCCGGAAACGGTGGCTACTCCGTGTCCGCCGTGTGGCCGTTTTCTGCGCTTCATTGGCTGGAGTCCTGATGGGGGGGGGGGGGGGCTGGCGCCCCTTGTCCCTCCCGCGGCCCCTCACCTGCTCACTCGGTTCATTCCCCACGGACCCCCGGCCGTTCCTCTGTCCCCAGCTCGGCCGCAAGCTCGCCGGGTGGGCGCCGCGTCCGCGTTTCCCCAGCACGTTGGGAGCAGCCCTTTCCTTCTGGCCCCGCAAGATACTCCGAGCCCGTTGGGTGCCCCCCCCCCCCCCCAGCCCTGGAATCCGCCGTTTCTCCAAGGAGCCTGGACCCTCTGTGGGTGTGGGATTTGGACACCAAGCTCCGGGCCCTGGGTGTCCCCTCGCTGCTGGGCCGTCCTCGATCGGAGCCCCGTGTTCGTTTCTGTGGCTTGATGCCCACCTCCGCATCTCAGACTCCTTGCCTGCTGGCGGGGACGCCCGGGGTGCGTGAGGTCCGTGCCCGTCCACCCCGCGTCGGGTGGCTGGGCCCTGACGCGCCGGGTACAGTCAGCAGCCTCTTCTGTGTTTGGGTCCGTTTTCCAGCAGGAGATTGAGGTGCTTCTGGGAAGGCACCTTATCTAGGGACCGTGTGCAGGAGGACAGCGGGGCCTGGGGACCTGCCGCGGTGGCGTGAGAGCCCAGGGCCTCCGAAGACGTGGGTGAGGCTGGCCACGGCAGGGACAGGAGCCGCCCGGTGCGGCCGGAACCTACAGCTCGGGGGGTGCGAGAGCCACACGGGGTCTCCTGCCCCAGCTCCGGGGCTAGGCGTCCGAGGTCACGGTGTCAGCAGGGCTGCGCTCCCTCCGGAGGCCCTGGAGGGCCCCCCCTGCCTCCTCCAGCTCCTGGGGTCCAGGCGTCCCCTCCAGTCTCTGCCTCTGTCCTCACGTGTCCTTTCCCCGTGTCCGTGTCCGTGTCCAAATTCCCCTCTTAGGGCCACCCTCCATGCCCTCGCCCGAACCAGTCACATTCTACAAGGACTGTTCCCAAGTGAGGTCCCGTTCTGCCTTTCCGGGCGGACGGGATTTTGGGGGGACGCTGTTCGCCCCACTGCACTCGGGTTCCCGTCCGTCTCGGGTCTGGTTCTCGGATGGGATCCAGCCGCCGTGCCGCACTGTGGCCCAAACGAGGGCCGGAGACGCCGAGGGAGGGGGAGGGAGGGGCCGGGGGAAGGGGCGCTCTGCCCGCCAAGGGTGGGGGGCTGCTCAGCTTGGGGCAGGCAGAGGCTGGGAGCAGGACGTGGGGGCTGGCTGCGCCCCGCCTGCAGATGCGTGCCGACCCAGAGGGCTCTGAGCCAGGGTGGCCACTCGGAGCCCTGTGTTTGTCCCCACGTGGACCCGGGAGTGGGTGGGTGTCCCGGGGATGGTGCCTGGGCCACGTGGGGTGGGCCCCGGAGGCTGTGCGTGGACAGCACAAAGCACAGGGCGGGCGTCGCCTCCCTGAGCTCGGCCACCGCGGAGGCCCCCCCCACGTCGTGGTCCAGCTGGAGGGTCCCCGGCTGGCTTGGGGGGCCCCGAGTGGCCACACCGCACGCGACAGAGCCCGCAGGCCTCCTCGCGGCCACCGCCTCCCGAGGCTGCCCCGGGGACTCGGCCCCACTCAGGTGCCCCTGCCAAGCCTTCCCTGACCCTCGCTCCTGTCGCGGCCTTGGGTTCTTCCTGCCCCACAGTCAGGCTGTCCCTGCACTTACTGTGTCTGCCCCACTGCAGGATGGCCGGGACCCTCGTGCCCACGACCTGAGCGCGGGATGTGCGTGCAGAGCGGGGGGGTGGACGGACGCGCTGCTGGGGCCGCGGGGGCATGAGGCCATCCTGCCGCGGGGCCGGTGACCTCACTCGTCCCGCCCAGTGTTACCACTGAACCTTCTGAGCAGCCTTGCTCCAGAGTGCGGCCTTCTAGAGCCATCTGCCAGCAGGGCCTGCTGGGCCGGGGTCTGCCGGGGTGCTAGCCGGGGTCGCTCCCGCAGCATCTCCTATGGGGACCGCCCCCCCCCCACTCCCCGCCGACAGCCCCCGGGGTCAGTGACGGGAGCAGTCAAGGCCACGTGGAGGGTAACCTCGGTCTTCTCTGACACGCCAGGTTCGTGCTGGCCGTGGGCAGTGCTGTCTTCGATGCCATGTTCAACGGGGGGATGGCCACTACGTCCACCGAGATCGAGCTGCCCGACGTGGAGCCCGCCGCCTTCCTGGCCCTGCTCAAGTAAGACTTTCTAGATCTTTCACATTGTGGGGTGGGACAGACCAGCCTGACGTTCTAGAAAGTACACAGAGTTCAGGAAGAAGGTACAGAGACCCCCAGGGACAGCACCTCCGGAGCCCCTGAAGATCTCCAGAATTGCCTCTGAAGTGAGGGGTGGGCTCTAGGGGCCCCCACCCCATTTTCACTTTCGCAGATTTCTCATTGAGATGTGATTCGCACACCGTACGATTCACCCGTGTACAGTGTGCTGTTGAGCGCTTTGCGGGCATTCGCGGGGGTCGTGTGCCCCTCACCACTGCCTCATTCTACCTTCTCGTCGCCCCAAAGAGCAGCCCCGTCCCCATCGGCCGTCACCCCCTCCCCCGGCCCCCACGAGCCCCCTTCCCGTCCGTGGCTGGGTCTGTTCTGGACGTTTCACACACGCGGACTCACACCCCGCGTGGCCTCTCGTGTCGGGTTCCCTCCCCGAGCGTCGCGTGTTGAGGCCCGGCCACGTTGCCGTGCGCGTGAGTCCCCGTTTTCATCCTTTGGAGTCGACACGAGTTTTGGAGGAAGTAAGACGTTGCAAGAATGTTAAATGCCACCTCTAGCTTTTCCTGTTTTGAGCCTCAGAATTTCTCCTCAAGTACTTTAAATAAACGCGGTGGATGCCCAGGGTGGGGGCCGCAGGCAGCCGGCAGCCAGAGGCCACAGGTGAGGCCTGGCCGCTGGCTCTCCCGAGCTTCCAGACTGTCCTCCTTGCTCAGCCGAGCACAGTTCTCTTGCTTCCAGAAGCGCTGGGTGTGAATCACGGTGGGTAACTTTAAAGATTACCCCGAACAGTTAAAACATCTCTGTAAAAGCAGTTTATTTTTTCTCTGTTATAATGATAAAGACGGCACAGGTTCACAAGAGAGAGAGGAAGGGAGGGAGGGAACAGGGAAAAAAGAAGGTTCCAGAAGAGCATAAAGGACAGAACAGACCTGCCTCCCATCTGCCGTGTCCGAGGCCATGTGCTTCCTGGCTGTGCCCCCCAGCTGGTGTCCCTGCACCCCCCTGCCCCCTGGGGAGAATTTTGTTCCGGTTGGTTCCGTCTGTGGATGCCCCTTAGTCCCTGACGCTGATGTGGTCGGTCCTGTGCGCCGCCCCTAGCGTCTTCCCGGTGACAGGGAGCGCTTTTGGGAACAATCTCCTGGCTGCGTCTCTATGTAGCTTCTCAGACCGCTAAGCCCAGGGGCGGCCGACTGCCCCTTTGGGGCCAGACGGGCTCGGTCACCACCGCTCACACTGCCGCGGTTCCCGGAAAAGCAGACAGGGCCTCTTCGTAAGCCATGGGTGGGGCTGTGTGCCGACAGAACTTTATTGACAAAAACAGGTGACAAAACCGTAAGCTATCACTTCGTAACCACCAGGGCACCTAGTATTAAAAAAACCAAAAGCCAGAAAAGCCAAAGGAAAGTAACAACAATTAGGAAGTGAAGACATCGGGGCCCTCGTGGCCTCCGCGGAAACAGTCTGGAGGCCCCTCAAAAGGCGTAAGCGTAGAGTCACCCTGTGACCCGGCTGTTCCACTCCCGGACGTCTGTGCGGGTAACCGGAAGCCGGGGCGCAGACGGACGCTTGCCCCCCAGTTTCACAGCGGCAGCGTCCGTGAAAGGTGGACACACTGTCTGCTGGCACGTAACAGACAAACACGGGGTGTCCATTCACCCCCGGAGGATGACCCAGCCTCGGGGAGGAAGGACGTCCTGCTGCCTGCCGCTGCGTGGACGGGCCCGGAGGTCGCCGTGCGCGGTGACCAGAGCCGGACACAGAAGGACGCGTCCCGCGCGACCCCACTCACAGGGGGTCCCCGGAGGAGTCCCGTCCACAGGGACAGAGAGCGGACGGTGGGAGCCAGGGGTGGGGAGTCCGTGCTTCGTGGGGACAGGGTCTCAGTCCGGGGAGATGGAAGGTTCTGGGGGCGGATGGCGGGGGCGGGTGCAGGACAGTGTGAGTGTGCCCGATGCTGCTGAAGTGTATGCGTAAAAATGCTTATGATGGTTTAAAGTATTTTTTTAAGTTTATTTAATCTCTTACACCCCATGTGGGGCTCGAACTCACGACCCCAAGGTCAAGATTTGCGTGTTCTTCTGACTGAGCCAGCCAGGCGCCCCTGTGTTGTATTTTATTGTAACGAATAGAAGAAAAGTGATAGCTGTGAGGACGCACGCACGCACACACGCGCACACACACACACACACACACACACACACCCCAGGGGACAGGTTTAGATTGAAGTCTGGTGACATGCGGGTTCCGGCTACAATCTCCCTGCTCTGTCTCTCCCGCCCCCCCCCCACCCTCGGGCTTGAGTCAGTTTTGCTGGGCTGCCCCCAAGAGGGTGGACACTGTCATAACTGGTGTGTGAAAGGCTCAGCCGTCTCCTGGCACCGATCCTGGCTGTCCCCCCCACCCCCACCCCTGCACTGCTGACTTCCGGGTTCGGTCCCGGGTCCTGTGGGGGGTCCGGCAGCATCCCCGGTCTCCTCAGGTCCAGGGTCTCCCGGACCCCACAGGATCGTAGCTGTTGATATGTGGAGCTGCGTTTGGCTTCCGGCACATTCTGCGGCGGGGGGGGGGGGGGGGTCGGTAGGAGGGCAGGCACACCCTTCCAGGTGTTTGCCCTTGTGGCTGCATCCTGAACCCCCTGCCAGCTCTGCACGAGGGTCCTGGTACCTCCACTGCCTCGTTGTTTTTCAGTTGAGCCCAAGTTCACATCGCGGGAGGGGCGGTCATCGTGTCGAGTGTCTGATTCAGGCGGCGTTTCTGGTCCTCTGCTCGCCCAGAACTCGCTGAGCTCTGCAGCCAGGCCTGCCGTCCAGGCCCGGAGGTGTGGCAGGCTCTCTCCCCAGGGCAGATCCCATGCAGGTGCCTCTGGGGGAGTCTTGGTGGCCCTGGTGCCCCCGCATCGGGGTGTCACCGGGAAGGAAGCCGGTCGCTGCACGGCCCCGCGTTCTGGTGTCCGAGTGCGGGTGGCTTAGCCTCTGGCCGGTTTCGAGGCAGATAGTCTTTGCCGGGTCACGTCGGTAGGCTACAGCGCGAAAGACACCGGCTCTGGAAGGTTCCTCGGGGTCGGGCTGGTGGGGCGGGGTCTGAGCGAGCGAGCCGTCGGGGCCGGGCTGGTGGGCGGGGTCTGAGCGAGCGAGCCGTCTGTCTTGCAGGTTTCTCTACTCGGATGAGGTTCAGATCGGGCCCGAGACAGTCATGACCACGCTGTACACCGCCAAGAAGTACGCGGTGCCGGCGCTCGAGGCCCACTGCGTGGAGTTCCTGAAGAAGAACCTGCGGGCGGACAACGCGTTCATGCTGCTGACGCAGGTGCGCGGGGGCGGGGCCGGGCCCCGGGGGCGGATGGGGAGGGCAGGGGAGGGCTGGGGAGGGCAGTGCGACCCGGCGGGGTGTTCGTGCTCCAGAGAGGGTGCGGGTGCGCCGGGGCCGGGCGAGGCGTGGGGGGGGGGGACCGGGTGAGGATGAAGGGGTGGGGAGACGGGTGAGGACGCGGGGGCGGGGCCAGGCCGAGGGCGCGCGAGGCTACGGGCGCGACCGCGCCGCCCACAGAGGGCGCAGGTGTGCTGCGGGGAGGGCGGGTGAGGGCGCTGGGACCTGGCGAGGACGCGGGTGGGAGGACGCTGGGACGCGGCGGAGACTAAGGTGCGCGAGGTGGGGGAGGCGGCGGAGACGAGGGTTTGGGGGGGGCGCCGGGGGGCGGGCGAGAACGCGGGTGGGCTGGGCGAAGGCGCAGGGTTGGGGGGGCCCGGGGAGGAGGTGCGCGCGGACTTGGGTTGAGGAGGAAGGTGTGGGGGAGGGGAAGGGCCAGGCGCGAGCACGCAGGTGCGGATAGGTTGCGGGGGGGGGGGGGGGGGGGCAAGGGCGAGGACCTGAGATGGGGATGGATCCCTGAATTTTTGATGTCCCTTAAATTTTGCTCCCCCCCCCCCCCATCCTGACCTGGTGCCCTCGCAGGCCCTACGCGGGCGGGCACCTGGCACTTGTTGACTGAAGATTTTCCGCCTGCGTTTTTCCCTTTTCCAGGGGGCCGGGCGTGGCCAGGTGGGGCTGGTCAGGCCCAGAGCGGCTGCGCAGGGGCTGGCGGGGGGGGGGGGGGGGGGTAGGGGGGGGGTCCCGGACCCCTCACTGAGTTGCCCTGACAGGCTGGAGCTGGGCCCGCGGGGCTCAGCGCTGCGGCCACGCCGGTCCCAGGCTGTAGGGGTCGTGCTGGGTGGAAGGGGCCGGAATCTTCTGGGCTCCTGGTTCCCCCACCCTTCGGGCGGGTTCCCGATGGCGCGGTCTCCGGTGCTGGGAAGTGCGCAGGCCGTTCAGGCCCCCCCCCCCACCCCCAGGGGCGTGTCCTGTCCACCCACCTCGCGACACTGGGAGACTGCGACAGGGTCAGAGCGGCAGCGGGGTGGGGGGGGGGGGCCTGCCTCCCACCGCGGCTGACGCGCTCCCTCTTTCCAGGCACGACTCTTCGACGAGCCGCAGCTGGCCAGCCTGTGCCTGGAGAACATCGACAAGAACACGGCCGACGCCATCACCGCCGAGGGCTTCACGGACATCGACCTGGGTGAGGCGCGCCGGCGTGGGTAGGGGGGCGGGGGGCGGGGCCGCGAGGGGGAGGGGCATCCGCGCTGAGCCGGCCCCTCCCACAGACACGCTGGTGGCCGTGCTGGAGCGGGACACGCTGGGCATCCGGGAGGTGCGCCTGTTCAACGCGGTCGTGCGCTGGGCCGAGGCGGAGTGCCAGCGGCAGCAGCTGCAGGTGACGCCCGAGAACAAGCGCAAGGTGCTGGGCAAGGCGCTCGCGCTCATCCGCTTCCCGCTCATGACGATCGAGGAGTTCGCTGCAGGTAACTGTCAGGGGGCGGGGGCCGCTCGGCGGGAGCCTGACCCCCGGGGACCCCAGGTGTGACCCGCCCCGAGAGCTGGATGTGAGGACGGAAGGCCCCGCGGATGCCGCCAGATTGGCGCCTGGGCTTCCTTCTGCGTCGCGTGTCTGCGTTTGCGCGCTGGTCCCCCCGGGGCTGGGGCCGGCGTCCCAGGGGCCAGGCTCTGGCATCAGCATCCTTGACAAGCCTGTGGGGGGGTGGGGTGGGGGGCTCGGCCCCGGGCAGACGTGGGGGCAGCTGGCCGTGCCTCCTGTCCCGTGTGGATGCGGCTCCCGCAGCGGTGCGTGACCTAGAGCCAGCCCTCCCCTGCGGGGCTGGAGGGTCCTGGGTGAGGCCACGTCACCGCCGGTGGCCTGGCCGGTGCAGCCCCGTCCCCGGTTAGGGCTGTTTGGGACCGTGTAGCATGAGTTTCTTGTCTGTGCTCCCTGGGACAGATTTACCCCCGAGAGTAGCTCTCTTTGATCTGAAATTTGGATGTGACAGGGTCCCCTGCGTCACGTCTGTTCGTCCATAGGGTTGTCTGTCAGTGCTGAGGTGAGGCTCTGTGTTCCGGGATCGCTTGCTCATCACTTAGTGCCTCCCGTGTGCCAGGCTCTGGCAGTAGGTGGTGACTGTGGTGGCCTGGCCACTTCCGACCGGGGCTGGGTCGTTCTCCAGGATGGATGGGGGGCTGTCACTGGGGCCAGGAGCACCCCGGTCATGAGGGTCCCAGATGTTACCTGGACGTGGCTCAGGGGGCCAGGCTCCAGGCTGCACCATCCCATCCTAAGACCCCTCCCTGTGTGAACCTAGCTGGACCCCTCCCCCGCCACCAGACTGGTGCCCCCAGCACTCTCCTGGAGGCCCCCCCGGCACACCTGGCAGCCAAACCCAGTGGGGTACCAGGCCCCTGTGACCCGGCCCACCCCCTCACCCTGGGAGGGGAGTGTTTGCTGCTTCCTGCCGCCACCCCCTGTGCGGGCCCCCTCCTGTGTCCACCTCGCCCCCGCTCCCCCGGACCCTGTGGGTCCCCCAGGCTGAGGTAGCCCAGTCCTGGCCCCTGCTCTGCCGAAATCGCGGGGAAGGACACTGTGTGTGTCCTCTTGGATTGAGCCGGGCTTTCGTGTTCCGTTCCTCCGTGATGGGTGTCCCTTGTCACTCAGCATGTTTTAGAGAAGTGTCCTGCTTCTCAGGTACCCCTAAATACAAGAGACCTAGAGGGAAGTCTGAAAAAACCCTCCGAAGACCGCCCCCCCCCCAAGCTAAGTGTGCCCCAGCCGCGGCCTCCTGTAGCTCCTTCTGCGTTTTCTGTGCAGAGATTAAAAAGCCCTGGTTACCGTTCTGTCTCCCCGTTGTATCCTCCTTATTCACGTAGAGGCCCCGGGGCCAGGGCACAGGAGCGGGGGGGCCGAGCAGCACTGGGGCAGCCTGCAGAAACCGGCTCAGAGCTGAAGGATTCTCGTGAGCCTGCGGGGAGGGGGGGGTGTCGAGGGGAGTCCCCCCACGCCGCCTGTCCTCCTCTGCTTCCACCTCCTGGAGCCCCTCCGGCTCGGGGCCTGTCCGGGGAGTCACGCCCTGGCGGCGGGCGGCCCCACGCGCTTAGGGCAGGGGTGGCCGCGCGCTAGGTGGGCAACCTGGGCGGTGGGGTTGCTGAGTGAGGCCATGAACCGGACTCCTTCCCCCCTCCCCCATGCAGGGAGGGGCCATCCTGCCCCAGGGCTGCCGGCCCCCGGCATCTTCACTCTGGTGCCCTTGGAGGCTCACCGCCACCCACCCTGCCCGCCCTCCCCAGCCGCCGGGCGGGCCCCCGCCGCAGCCCGACCTCCGCCCCCTGTGCCCGCAGGGCCCGCGCAGTCGGGCATCCTCGTGGACCGCGAGGCGGTCAGCCTCTTCCTGCACTTCACCGTCAACCCCAAGCCGCGCGTGGACTTCATCGACCGGCCTCGCTGCTGCCTCCGCGGGAAGGAGTGCAGCATCAACCGCTTCCAGCAGGTGGAGAGCCGCTGGGGCTACAGCGGCACGAGCGACCGCATCAGGTGGGCCAGGCGCGGCCGGGGTCCCCGCGGCACCGGGTGGGGCGCCGCCCCCTGCGGCCGCTCTCGCGGGACCGGCCAAGGCGGCCGGCCCGGCGGCTCAGCATCCCCTGTGTCCGCGGCTCAGGTTCTCGGTCAACAAGCGCATCTTCGTGGTTGGCTTCGGGCTGTACGGCTCCATCCACGGGCCCACCGATTACCAAGTGAACATCCAGGTGCCCGCCCCGCCCCCGTCGCCTCCGCGCGGGTCCCAGGCTGGACTCCTCGCGTGGCCCCCCCGGCCCCCGTCGGCCTCTGAGGGGCCCCGCGGGGGTGGGGGTGGGGGGCCCTGGTGAGCAGCGCCGGCTCCTGCCCCCCCCCTCCGCCCCCGCAGATCATCCACACGGACAGCAACACCGTCCTGGGCCAGAACGACACGGGTTTCAGCTGTGATGGCTCCGCCAGCACCTTCCGGGTCATGTTCAAGGAGCCGGTGGAAATGCTGCCCAACGTCAACTACACAGCCTGCGCCACGCTCAAGGTGAGCCCTGGGCCTGTCCGGGATCAGCCTCTAGTGGGTACAGCTATAGGGTGCCTATGCGGTGTGTCGCTGTGGGGGCGTCTGCCGCGCTGGGCCCCCCCCCCCCACAGCACAGACACCCTGGGGAGGGGCTCTGCCGCCCCCCGACCCCCCCCCCAGGCCCCCCCCTCACAGCATAGACACCCTGGGGAGGGGCTCTGCCGCCCCCCGACCCCCCCCCCCCCGGACCTCCTCACAGCACAGACACCCTGGGGAGGGGCTCTGCCGCTCCCCATCCCCCCCTGGCCCCCCTCACAGCACAGACACCCTGGGGAGGGGCTCTGCCGCCCCCCGACCCCCCCCCAGGCCCCCCCTCACAGCACAGACACCCTGGGGAGGGGCTCTGCCGCTCCCCATCCCCCCCGGCCCCCCCTCACAGCACAGACACCTTGGGGAGGGGCTCTGCCGTCCCCCATCCCCCCCGACACCCCCCACAGCACAGACACCCTGGGGAGGGGCTCTGCTGCCCCCCACCCCTCCTCACCCTGGGCCCCCCCCAGCCCCCACCCTCCTGGGGCCCTGGGTGCCTGACCGCAGGGACTGTTCCCACCCAGGGCCCAGACTCCCACTATGGCACCAAGGGCCTGCGCAAGGTGACCCACGAGTCGCCCACGACGGGGGCCAAGACGTGCTTTACCTTCTGCTACGCGGCGGGGAACAACAACGGCACGTCCGTGGAGGACGGCCAGATCCCCGAGGTCATCTTCTACACCTAGGCCGCCCGGTCCCCGAAGCCACCTGATGCAAGTAGGCCACCCCCACCCCGTACCGCGCCCCCTGCCACGTTTCTGGGCGTCAGGAGAGGGTCTTCACTCCCTGCTCGGGGGAGCCGGGCAGGGGCTGTGATGCGGTCCTTCAGGACGTGGGGGGGTGGGCAGGGCTGGCCCGGACCCGCCCTGAGCCAAGTGTCCCCCCGGGGCCTTGGACGTGGGGGGGTCCCACACGCCGTCCCTGCAGCTCAGGGCCACCCGACCAACCGCCTGAACACAGGATTCAAATAGGATTCCGTCTCATGTTTGTTCTAACCGCACATAGCAATGCATCTTGGGTCCCCATTTCTCTGGTAGGAGGCAGCGTGTGGCGTCCTGGTCTATTCACTGGGGATGCTTGGGCCGCCCTGACCCTGGCCCCCAGCACGCTGGCCCAGCCCCCCTCGAGGTCCCACAGGCTGGCTTTCTGCCAGGCCCCGGCCCCCGCCCAGAGAAGGGCCCCTGCAGCTGCGGGCACGAACTCCCGACCTGATCTGCCCAGAGGGGCAAATGGTACGGGGCCTGCCTTGGTGGCCGCGACCCCGGCTGGCCCCGCCCCCTGTACATACCGAAGCCCCGCCCCACCCGGCCTCTGAGTGAGCTCTAGGTCCAGAGGTGCTGGAGGGCGGAGCCCCTCCCCTAAGTCCCCAGTCCTTCCCCCACCGCGTTTTCACCCCAGTGATCCCTTCCGGAAACTGTCCTCCCCAAGCCATGAAAGGTGTGCCCTCCTCACACCAGACCCCCAAATGATTTTTTTAAATAAAGGAAAGAAACGAAGCCATCCTGACCTGCGTGCTTCTTCTGGTCAGGGGTGGCGGGAGGGGACCCTGGCAGCTTTGAGATCTGGGTCTTCTCTCTGCGGTTGTCTCCCTGCCCCCTCCACCTGTAAGATTGGGGGGGGAGGGGCTGTGACTCTGCCTGCATCCGGAGTCACTGCTAACACAGATGTCCCTCCCCTAGGGCGTCCAGACCAGGTGGGGATCCTCCCCATGCCCTCTGTCCTCACAGAACTTCTGTGATGCCCATCATGTCCCTGCAGAAGCCCCCACCCCAGACCCTGCTGCCACAAGCTGTGCCTACACCTCGTTGGCTCTGCCCTCTGGACCGGGGCTGTGCCTGTGCAGCGTGGGTAACCTGACCCGGGTGCGCCACCTGGCTCTGCCCCACGTGTTAGGGCGTTCCTGAGAAAAAGCAGAGAGGGAACAGCACGGTAGCCAGGAATTTTCCAAAATGAGTAAAGACGTCAATTCGCACACTGAAAAATCTCAGTGACCCACAGTGAGGTTAAAAAAAAAAAAAACTCACGTATACACAAACTGCTAAAAACCAAAGGGAAAAAAATGTCACAAACAGCCAGCAGAAAGAACTACCAAACTAGAATTCTGAGCCCTTCAAAAACGTAAAGACAGACGGAAACTCAACCGCATCAGTTACGTTAAACGTATGCAGATCTAAATCCTCCGGTTGAAAGGTTAGGACCATCAGACTGGATGCAAGACCAAAACCAGACAACTTCCTGATTGCAAGAGTCTCGCTTTAACTACAAAGAAACAGAAACTGAGGCTGAACGGTGGGAAAAATCGCCCTGCAAACACCACACCTGTATCAGTACCAGACCTTAAGGCAGTGAGCGTTCGTAACAGTTAAAGGACATTTCACGAGGATGAACGGGTCAATCCCACAGGAAGGAAGGACTGCCCTACGTCTACACACCAGAGCACCATTAGATATGTTTAAGAGTCGGCAGAACAAAAATGAGAAATCTATGACCCTAGTTGGAAATTAACACTGTCACATCTCTCTCTAAATGACAGAATGAACAAAAATCAAGAAGGATCTTTAATAGTTGAACAGACTTTACCTAATCGATATCTATAGAACACTACACCCAGCTCTGATGACAGTGGAATCAAACATGGGCTAAAAAAGCCATATGTAAATTAACTGTTGAACTGAATGATACTCTGATTATAATACACCAAAATTTCAGGATCCTGCTAAAGCAAACTTGGGGAAATTTACATATACATTAGAAAAGAAGAAAGGTTTAAAGCCAAAGGTCTAAGCTTTCATTTTAAGAAACAAGAAAATTAACAGCAAATCTGACCCCAAAAATGGGAAATAAAATAGACCAAAAATGAAGACAAATGAAATACAAAACAAACCATTAGCTGGTTCCTTGATGAAATCACAACAAATATATTTTAAAGAGCGAAAACCCAAGAGCGATGTCAAGATCGAAAAGGGGACAGCACTACAGACCCTATAGACTTTGAGGACACAGTAAGAGGGGTGACTTCTGGTTAGAACATAGACCACTGCAGCCATAACTTTAGCTGGTTAAAGACAAGATGGGGGCCTCTGGGTGGCTCAATTGGTTGAGCGTCCGACTTGATTTAAGCTCAGGTTATGATCTCACAGTTTGTGAGACTGAACCCCGCATTGGGCTCTGTGCTGACAGTGTGGAGCCTGCTTGGGATTCTCTCTCTGCCCCTGCCCTGCCTGCATTCTCTCTCAAAATAAAATGCACTACAGAACCATACACAGGTGCGGCCAATGAAAACAGTCTTAGAGGCGCCCCCAAGAATTTGAAATAGAAATACATGATGCGGGGGTGCCCGGGTGGCTCAGTTGAGCATCTCTCGGTTTTGGCTCAGGTCACGATCTCATGGTTTCGTGAGTTCGGGCCCCTCATCGGGCTCTGTGCTGATGGCTTGGAGCCTGCTTGGGATCCTCTCGCTCTCTCCCTCTCTCTGCCCCTCCCCTACTCACGCTGTCTTTCTCAAAATAAACTTAAAAAATTTATATATATAGAACATGCAGCAATTCCACCTCTGGGTATACATGCGAAGGAAATGACGTCAGTGTCCCAAACATCTGTACTCCCAAGTTCAGTGCAGCCCTGCTGACCAGACATGGAAATCAAGTGTCAAGGATAGATGAAGAAAATGCGTAGTATCGTTCAGCCCTTTTTTTTTATAAAAAGAAAAGCTTCGCCCTTTGCAACAACGTGCATGGCGCTATGCACACAGAGGCAGGGGCCACATGACCTCTCACACGTGGAATCTAAAACGACATCAGAACTCACGGAGGCAGAGAGCACAGCGGCGGCCAGGGGTGGAGGAGACGGGCAGGTGCCGGTCGTGGGGTACGGGTTTCAGTTGCAAGGCGCGCACGTTCTGGGGCTACGGCAGACAGCCTGGCGGCCACGGTCACTGCTACCCCATATGCCTGAGGACTAACAGCGGACCCGGTGTTCTCACCGTATGCACACGTGGTCGGCTCTGAGGTGGCGGGTGTGTTTGTTACCCCGATAGTTAACCTTGGGCTAATTATTTCATATTGTACGCATGCATCAGACCGCAACGAAAACCCTCAACTTAAAAGAAAACGTGAAAGAAATATTTAATTGTAAACCCATCAAAGGGACGTGGATGCCAGGCCCTGCAGAGAAGCTGGGTTTTCAGGGGAAAAGCCACTGCCAGATGAACAGGGGCCGGCAGGCCACCCCCGGAAGCACTCGCCGAGTGGGGTGTGCCGTGGGCAGGGCGTTCCCTGACAGAAGGGAAGCCGGCTGGGGCCGGTGCCCGTGGCGGCGGCACAGAGACCTGGAACCTGGAGGGGCTCGGAACACGGCAGGCTCTCTTCCTCCCTTGGCATTTTGCTTCGCGCTTGGCTGCTGATGCGGGTGGGTGGGGTGGAGAGGCAGAGCGAAGTCTGTGGTCTCCCCGTGCCTGGAATCAGAGCCCCCGCTACAACTCGGGGCTGACGACAGAAACGCGGCAGCTCAAGGGGCGCCTGGGCGCCTCAGTCGGTTCAGCGCCGACTCTCGACTGCGGCTCGGGTCACGATCTCACGCATCAGGCTCTGCGCTGACAGTGCGGAGCCTGCTCGGGGTTCTCGCTCTCTCCCTCTCTCTCTCCCTCTCCCCAGCTCACATGTGCGCTCTCAAAAAAAACATTAAAAAAAAAATAACCCCTCCCCCAAGCAAGGCAGCTCAAGACAGGAACCAAGTTCAAGACGTGCAAACTGGAGGTGAGCTGAAGCTAGGTAGAAACCCGGTCTCACCAGCGGCCCAACCCCCTGGTCCGGCCGGTCCGGGAAGGGGGTTCCTCCTCCGTCACGCACGATGCTGCAGTGCAACAGCAATTCTGAGACGTGCGAAGGGGGAAAATGCAACCCCCAGCCAAGAGGAGCAAAAGCCGCTAGCGGACCTGCGGGGGACGGGACGCCGAGGTGAGATGTCAAGGCTCGTCGGGTGGCTGCTGTGGACCCGTTAAAAGAACGGAGAAGACGACGAGGCCGAGGTGAAGAGTTGGGAGGATTCGCGGAGAAACAGGCTCCAGACACAAGCGGGGCCTCTAGAAGGTACGAGATACCGGAGAAGACTGCACCGGAGAGCTTGAAAGCACACGGAGCAAAACGGAAGAGGACCCGTAAGTCTAAGACACATCAGGACCGGCCAAACTGGAGGCACAAGGGAAGAATAGAAACCTGGGGGCTCAGTCGGTTGAGCACCGACTTTGGTTCAGGTCGTGATCTCATAATCCATGGGTTCGAGCCCTGCGTCGGGCACTGGGCTGATGGCTCGGAGCCTGGAGCCTGCTTCGGATTCTGTGTCTCCCTCTCCCTCTGCCCCTCCTCCATTCACACTCTTTCTCTCTCAAAAATAAAGATAAAAATAAATAAAAATAAACAAAAAGGAAAACCGCAAAATCACACAAAATCCCCAGAGTGTCAGAGACCCTCGGGGTCAGATGAGACGGTCCTACGTGTCGATAACCAGAGTCCTGGGGGAGAGAGAAGCTGTGGAAAAACACGTATGAGCTAACAGTAGGAAATCTGCCAGAACTGATGAAAGACACAACCCACAGATCTAAGGAGCTCGACAAACGCCCTGCACAATAAATCCGAAGAAAACCACACATCACAGCCAAGTAACTTACACGCGCAGTCTTACCAGCAGACAAAGAGGTACGCAACCTTCAAGGGAACAACGATGGCTACTCACCTTGCGTCAGAAACAACCGGACGAGGTCTTGAAAATGTTGGAAGGCAACAAGGGGCGCCTGGCAGCTTCAGTCAGTTCAGCGTCCCACTCTCGACTCCGGCTCAGGTCGCGATCTTGCATTTTGTGGGTCCGAGCCCCACGTTGGGCTCTGCGCCGACAGCATGGAGCCTGCTTGGGATCCTCTCTCTCTCTCTCTCTCTCTCTGCCCCTCCCCTGCTCACACTTGCTCTCTCTCTCAAAATAAACTTAAATTTTTTCTTTTAAAAATGCTGGAAGGCAAAAAAAAAAAAAAAAAACCCACATGCACACAAAAAAATGAATCCACCTGCCAACCTAAAATTCCATTTCCAACCCAAAACACCCACCGTTAGTGCAGGCAAAATAAAGCTATTTTTCAGGCAACGAGAAGCCGAGACGCTTCGTTGCCCAAAAAACCCACACGACAAAACATATTAAAGACTCTTCCGGCTGAAAGGAGAGGCCCCCGGATGGCATCTGCAGTGGGCAAGGATGAAGAGTACTGCGGAGTCAGCGTGTGGACCTCACGTGTCTACGGATACGTGTGTAGGAAAGCGTATTCAACAGATAATCATGTAACACAAACACCGCGCCTGGGAACTGTGGGCTTGTGACATTTGTCAGAAATAAACTAAATGGCGAGAAGAGCACAAAGAGTGGGGTCGGCGAAACGGGAAATACGTGTGCAGGTCAGCGCGCAGCCGCACGTCTGTTTTTGCGTTTATCTCCCTGCTTACGATCACGGGGCCCAGTCTGAGCTGAGCCCTCTGGCTCGAACCCGACACCACAGGGCTCGTGCCGGTCTCCGCTGTGAGTCCTGAGCCTACGGTTGTGTCATTCGTGCTTCTTCCTCTCCGTCTCAGGTGGACACGTGTACGCGCACCTGTCTGCCTGCGGCCGCAGCGCACCCCCTCCCCGCCCCCCGCCCCCAGGCCAGCCCGCACAGGACTGCGACTCTGGGCATGAGCTTCTGGGGCTTTCTCCTACCTTGACGCTTGAAGGACAGCCTGGCAGCACGCGGACGCCCCCCTCACTTTACAAGAGGCTGCTGCCCGCGTGCCTCGCACCATGTGCCGGTTTGGAAAGCCTCACGGCAGAACCCTCTTGCCCCGGTGGATCACTCTGTCTTCTTGCCTGCAGGCCTCGGGGTCCATCGTCATCTTCACGACGGAGTCATTTTACTAGGCGATGCCTCAGAGGTGGCCGTTCCGTGCGCTTCCAAGGGGCCCGTTCAGCGCGGCGTTTCGGGGCTTTTCCTCTGTCTGGAGAGTTTCCTCCAACAGCGGTGTTTAAACACGAGCTCCGCTTTGCCTCTTCCAGGGCTCTGCTGGCGTGCTGTTCCTCCGCGGCCGGGCTTCCCCCACCTCTGCCTGCCCCCCGACGCGTGGCCACTCGCACCTCCTCCCCTTCCATCTCATCCTCCTGCCTCCCCCCCCCCCCTCCGGCAGATCTTCTGGGGCCCTGGGCACCCTGCGACTTACTCCCCGTTTCCGGAGTCCTTTCCTTCCCGAATTCGGGCTGTTTCCACTGGCAGTCTTTGCCCATTTCCATCCTCAGGTTTTGAATTTCTGATCCAAGAGGATTTCCCCAAATTTCTTCAAATGCCGCTGGGAGCAAGCCTTGCCAACTCCTTCAGCTTTCCAGTCCCCTCCCTGGGGAGGCTGGACTTCCCCTGGTCACACTCTCCGCCATGTAGTGTGAGGACCACGTCCTAGCTTTGCTCAGAGTTCACTCCCTTTGCTTCTGGCCACATGGCTCCTAGACCCCTGAACAAGGGCACTAATCCCACCGGGGGGGGGGGGGGGGTGTCAAACCCTCATGGCCTCACCTGAGCCTCATCACCTCGCAAAAGCCCCGTCCCTGACACTGTCCCATCCCACTGGGAGTAGGTGTCAATGTATGGACGTGGGGGACACATTGAGTGCACAGCATCCACCAAGAAGATCACTCGCCCTCCATGCCGCATTCAAGGCCACTTGTGAGAGTGTCCTGGGGTGTCCCACCCTGTCTGGTGGCTGCACTGGAGACCCAGCCAGATGCAGCTGCCCCCCCCCCGCCCCCCCTCCGTTTCTCCTCCAAAAACAAGCCATCCCGTTAGGGTTTCAGATGCACCTGTGTGGAGCCAGACCCAAGGTGACCTGTCCTTGACTCTCATCTCGGTGAACAGCTGTGCCTGCAGCCCCCAGACGGAAGCGCACCGAACTCGGACGCCGATCGGAGCTCAGCGGTGCTGCTTCCGACCACCCCTTTCTCCCCAGCAGGAGGGTCACCGCCTCTTAGCCTGTCCCCTCCCCGGGGGAGGGAGGATACCGCCAGCCGGGCCTCCTGGAAACACCGGACGCCACACCCGAGAGTGCTTTCATTTCCTTTATTTTTTTAAAAAAGCCCCTAAATCCTATGGCTTCCAGGAAGCGCCGAAGAAACCGAAGTGCCGCTTCTGTACACCGTGTAAAGCAAGACCTGGACACACACCCCACCGCCGGGCCGTCCGCACGACCCACGCGGGGACCCGCGAGAGCCGCACCGCCACGGGGGCTGCCCGGCCCCGAACGCACCCGCGGGGCTGGGACGGGGCTTTAAGGCGCTTGTCTCCCGCTGCTCGGCCGGCAGCGCGGAGCGCGGACGCAAAGGCGCCCACGCACCCCCCCCCCCCCCCCCCCCCCCCGCCGGGCCCGGGAGCCAAGGGGGGGGGGGCCGCCCCCAGGCTCCGGGCCCTGGACGCGGCCCCGCGAGCAGGTGTCGCGGGAACCGCCGCGGGGCTGTGCCCGCCGGCCCAGGCTTTGGTGCAGCATTTTGGTTGGGGGGCCGCCCCCACCCCACCTTCCCCTGCGGTGCGGGGAGGCCCGGGGCGGGTTCGCCCCCCGGCAGCGTCGCCCACAGCGCCCCCTCGAGAAAACGGCCTTTGGATCGAGGGAGACAAGCTGGACTTTATGAAACCAACAGGGCGGCCGACTACTCACTTCGGCGGCGGGAGGGGCGCAGGGCGGGCGGCCGCTGTGTTTCGTTTCCTTGTTTCAAATAGTTAATGCTCTCGGAGGGGAGGACTAGACACAGGTGTAGAAATTTCGGCCAAAGTCTGTGTGAAGGAGGTGACCCCACGAGGGGGCGGAGGGGGGCGGGCAGCAGCGGCCGGCCCTGCAGTCTGCGTCTGGGCTGTGGGCCACACAGCCACGGACGAGCTGGTCCCAGGGGCTGCGGTGGGAGGGTTCAGGGCACCACTGTCCCGGGTCACTTGTGTCGCTGCGCCGATTTTCTCTTTCTTCTCTTGAAGAAGCAGCAGCACCTGAACGGGGTAGCAGGTTCGGGGGAGGTGGGTGTGGGGGAGGGGAAATACGCGAGGGGGAGGGGGTGTGGAGCCCGCCCCAGGCGTCCCCACCCCCCCCACCCCCGCGGCTGCCCAGGGGCCTTACTTGGTGTCATCAGTCACCTCCACCTCTGCGGGCGCCGTGATGGGGGCGTTGGAGTGACCGGCAGTGGGGTCGTCCGTATTCAGCTCCCCGTTGGTGGAGTTCAGCGCCTAGGATTGGGGAGGGGTGAGGTGGGGGGAGTACAGTAGGGGAGCCAGGTGGCCCTACCCCACCCCCACATCACTGGGGCCCTTGCCCCGGCCCCTCACCTGGTTTTTGCTGTACAGCTGGGCTTTGTCCCGAGGCTGAGGCTGCGAGGGCAGGTCGGTGTGGACCGTGCCGATGGGGGTCGGCTGCAGAGGGGGGGGGGGGGGAGGAGGGGGGCAGGACGCAGCGCTGAGGCCGGGCGGCCTCTCCCCACCCCCCACAAAGCCGGGGTCCCGCTGGCAGCAGGCACCGAGGCTCCTGGCCCGCCTGGGGCCCCGCCCACTTCAGGAACCCGGACCCCCACGTACCAGGGGCTTCCCCGCCCAGTCGTACTCGTAGTCGAACACGAAGCCGCTGCGGTCGAAGAGATCGGTGAAAAGCTTGCGCAGATAGTCGTAGTCAGGCTTCTCGAAGAAGTCTAGGCGCCGCACGTAGCGCAGGTATGTGGCCATCTCCTCTGTGGAGAGCCGGCGGGGACACAGGGGTCAGTGGGGCGCGCGGGCAGCGCGGGCCCGGGGCGGTGCGGAGCGGGCGTCCCTCACCTGGGAAGCTCTCGCAGAGCACCTCGATGGGCGTGGCCCGCTTGGTGTCCCCGATCTTCTGGTAGCGCTCCTTGAGCGTGTCGGCCTGCGGGGACAGCGGTCAGCCGACGCCGACCCGGCGGCGCCCCGCGCCCGCACCCCCGGCCCCGCGCCCACCTTGAGCCCCTGCCAGGGCAGGCTGCCACGCAGGAAGTACATGAACATGTGGCCCAGCGCCTCCAGGTCGTCGCGGCGGCTCTGCTCTGCGGGGGGAGAGCAGGTCAGCGCGGCCCGCGCGCCCCCCCGCCCGGCCCGCGCGCGGCTCACCCTTGCCCAGGTGCGTGTTGATGCTCATGTAGCGCGCCGTGCCCGTCAGGCTCTTGTGCTCGCGGTACGGGATGTGCTTCTTGGTCTCGGGGTCGATGTACTCCTTGGCCAGGCCGAAGTCGATGATGTGGATGGCGTGCTGCCGCTTGGTGCCCGGGCGCCCCACCAGGAAGTTCTCGGGCTTCACGTCGCGGTAGATGAGGCTCTTGGTGTGGACGTACTCCATGCGCGTGATCTGCGGGGCGGCGGGCCTCAGGGCCGGCCCCTCGCCCCCCGCCCCGCCCCTCCCCCACCCTCGCCCCGCCCCCGCCTGTCTCCGCCCCGCCCCCGCCCCGCCCCCACACGCCCTCGGCCCGCACCAGCTGGATGGCGATCATGAGCACCGTCTTGAGTGTGAACGTGCGATCACACAGGTCAAACAGGTCCTCCAGGCTAGGCCCGAGCAGCTCCAGCACCATGGCATTGTACTTCCCACACGGGCCGAAGTAGTAGACCTGAGGGACGCCCTCTGCAGGGGACGACGCACAGACCTGTGAGGACCCTGCCTGCGAGGCAGGCGCCCCCCATCCCGGCCCCGCACTGCGCCGGCGCGCGGGTACCTGTGGCGCTGAGCTGCTTGTAGAAGCGGTACTCCAGGTGCAGCTGAGGGGCCCGGGACTTGATGGGCTCCTGGGAGGGGCAGGTAGACGTGGTGGTCGGGTCACCCAAGGTGCGCGCCCACCGCCCCTCCCCCTCCCCTGAGACCGGGCAGCGGGGACAGATGTGGGGCTGGGAGGCGGGAGGGGGGGGCCTGGACTCACCAGTTTAATAGCTACGTATTCATTTGTATAGAGATTCTTCCCTGTGGAAGAGAGGCTTGTCAGCGTGGTACGCACCCCACTGCAGGGAGGAGACCCCCCGCCCAGGGGCCAAGCCCCCCCCTTGACTTGACCGTGTCCTAGGAGTAACAAGAACGCCTACGAGCCCCACCCCCACCCCCACCCTGGGCTCATGTGCCCCACACCCTCATCCTAGAGCCGCCCACCCTGCCAGCCAGCCTCTCCTCCCCCTCCAAGCCCCACCCCGCCCCCTCAAGGGGGCGGGTCCCAAACTCCTCTCTGTTGGGACCCTTCCCTCCAGCACGCCAGCTCGCTCCAATTTCTCCCATCTATAGAAACAAAGAGAACAGACGGCCGCGGTGATCCCGGGGCGCCCCCCTTCCGCTCCCACCGCGGAGAACCAGGAGGCGTCCAGGCCCCTGCCTCCCCAGCTCCCTGGACCCCGCCTCCCCCTCACTGTGGAGCAAGCCCCCCCCCCCCCCAAGAAGTCCCACAGAGAGGCCTGTCCTGGTCAAATCCTGCAAAGGACTCACCCAGGGTGCTGCATACCCTCCTCCCGGCCCTCAGGGTGGGGAGCTCCCTCTTCCCGTGCAGGAAGGAACCTGTGCTCCGGTGACACCCTGCCCGGCAGCACCTGGTAGGCTGAGAGTCCCTGGCTGGCTTCTCGGGGCAAGAGAGTCACCGCACCTTGGGGCTGGGAGTGTGTGCTTCGTGGGTGAGAGACACACACAGCCCAGGGCACACGGCCTTCCCAAGCCCATCACCAGCCCTCAGGACCCCCAGGGAGCCCAAACTTACAGAGCTGTCAAAACTCGAGCCCCTGGCGCCGGCAGTACCCCAGATGGGCCTTCCGGCAGCTCGGGGCTTCTGTGAAGGGTCTCACCTCCCTGTGTGCGGACACCCGGCCCCCACCTGCCGTGTGACGGAGGGGCCGCCCGACCCCTCGAGTCTAACTGCTGGCCCCCAGCCCCTGTGGAAATGACCGTGCATGGCGCTGTGCGCGCCTGTGCCCCTGCCCGCACTGTCCTGTCCCTGCCCTTGGACTGGCCTCATCAGGCCCTGAAGTCCACGGACGTGGCCCCCACATGGGACACCTGCTCCATCACCACCTGTCCCGCTGTCCTGAGTAGGATCCATCGTGGGAGAAGGCCTCGGCTTCCTCTCCATCCCGGTGCATGGTCTGGGCGACACCCGCCCCGATGTGATGGCAGAGACATGGCTGAGTGCCGCCTCACAGGACACGGCCAGGGCTCCCCACGCACGTCAGCCCACCGCATGGGTCACCGCCCCGCCCCATCATGCTCCGAGGTGTCTGCACCACGGCGGCGCCCGGCGGGGGGGTGGGGGGGTGCCTGGCCCTGCGTCGGACACTCTCGGGCCTCTGTTCCAAGTGGCCGTTTCAGAGTCGGCCTGTCAACGTCCCCAGAAGGCTGCAGGAGAGGCTGAGGAGGGGACATGCCGGCCCCAGCCACGACTGGGAATTAACTTCCCTCGCTGATGTTTTCGGTTCCTGGTGAAGAGCCTGCACGTCCTTTATTAACTTATTCCGGAGGCACTGGGCAGGTCTGGGCACACTTACAACGGTACTGCTCTTCAATTTTTATTTTCCAACTCTTTGTTGGTCAAACAGAAAAATTCATTTCTACCTGCTTCTTGAGAGATCGCTCTGGCTGTTGCGTGCGCGTGATCACGCCTCTGGGCTTAGCCCCAGCTCGCTGCTTCCCCGGTCGGTTTTTCCGCTTCCCCCGTTTCTTGCCACGGCCTGGAAGGGGTGGGCAGAGGGGCCCCATCTTCCCGCAGACCTCGGTTCACTCGGTGTGACAACTGAGAGGCTTCCTGCCGACTCTCAGCAGGGAAAGAAAGTTCCCCTCAAGCCCTGCTCCCTGGGCTTTGATTACAAATAGGTTTTTGCCTCCTGTGTTATGAAAGTTTCAAACCAAAAACATGGAAAACCGGTGCAGGGAAGACCCACGTCCTTACCGCCTAGATGACATCAGTAACCTGCTCTTCGTCCCACTGCGTATCTGCGCACCTGTCACCCCTGCTCTTTTTTTATTTTCAGGACAGAGCGCAAGCGCCAGTGGGGGAGGGGCAGAGGGAGGAGGAAGAATCGTAAGCAGGCTCTGTGCTCAGCGCAGAGCCTGGGACCGTGGCCTGAGCCAAAATCAAGAGTGAGGCCCTCAACCGACCGAGCCACCCAGGCACCGCTGGATCTCCCTTATTTTTCATTGAAAAAAAAAAAAAAAAGCATCTCAAAGTCGCAGACATCAGCAGCCTGTCCCGTCAACGTCCCAGCCTATTAAGACCACGGATTAAGCTCAGGGTGGACCCAGTTCTCGTTCTCCCCAGGGAGACCGTTACCTGTAATGCACACACCTTACGGGCCTCGGACCGGGAGCTCTGGCAAACGCGGAACCCTGTGCAATGCCAGCCCTGTATCGGGACAGAAAACGTGGCCACCACGCACCCCCCTGCCCGGTCAGTCTCCACCTTCACGTCCCGAGAGGGAGCCTCCGAGGCGGAATCATCCGGCACGTTCTCTCCTCCCTGGGTCCTCCTGCACGCCGCGCTGCAGCACGTCCATCACGGGAACACTGCCTGGCTTCCTCGTGACCCTGGGGGACGACCACCCCGTCCCCAGGGTCCTTCTACAAGCACGGCTGACGTGAGCGGCGCCACATGGGACCTCCGACGGGCCGACCGGCTCCCTCGTCTGGCAGGTTTGCTGGGGTGGCCCCCCCGTGGGAGGAACGCACGCGGCTGCCTTGCTCGGGCTCCTGCGGCGGAAAGCCTCCCATGCTCCCCGGCTGTTGGCCTGTCTGCTTTTGCGAAGTGTCCGTTCACATCTGTCGCCCGTTTTCAACTTTTTAAGAAACCTCTACAGCCCACGGTGGGGCTCAAACTCATGACCCCGAGATCAAGAGCCACGTGCTTCTCAGACTGAGCCCGCCGACACCCCTCTCGCCTGTTTTTCATCGCAGCATCTGCGCGCAGGAACCAGCGCCTTCACACGGTGCCCTGTCCGAGCGTCACACTGTGCAAGCGGTGCCCTGCCCCGCGGCCTGCCCAGCCTCGCTCTTAACCACGCGTTCTCATAAGCAGATGTTCTATTGAGCCTTTCTGGGAACTGCTAACTTTACTGTGTCCTGTTGAAGAAACCTTCGTGTTTTGACCGCACACGTGAGTTCAGGGAGAGCCAGTCTCCTTGAAGTGCAGCCCCGAGGTGAAGGTGAGAGTGGGTGTGTCCGGCACGGCCGGGGGTCTGGGGACGCGCAGGCCGCAGGGGCTGGAGCTCAGGCACTGGGGGCTCTGGGAGCCTCGCCCCCTGCACGGGCGGAAGGCGAGAGTCCAGAGGCCAGACGGGAAGTACCTCCCGAAGGGTCGCGAGCAGGAGGAAGGTTCCGGGGGCCACACAGGGCTGGAGCCGTGGCCATCCAGCATGCGGAGGCTGCCCTGACCTCCCCTGACATTCGGCCGAGAACCCAGAAAGCCCTCGCCTCGGGACCGGGTGGCTCCAGGCTTCGAGTAAGGTCAGCCCTCAGCCTCCCCCTAACGGAGCCAAAAACCGGCCCTCGCGCTATCGAGAGGGGTCTCCAGGACAAGGCAGAACCCCGACCAATACCATGAGACACCCACAACTTCCAACACGTTAAACACCACTCGTGTAGAAAAGGAGGCAAATCAGAGAATCACAAGGAAAAACACAGTCAAAGGCGCCAAAGACCTGGCCTGTAAAACGGTTACGAGTAGGTTTGAGGTTTAAAAGCAAATGAACAAGCAGCTGGGAGATCCCGAGAGAGAGAAGCAGGGGTCGAGCGGAGTCACAAATGCCGCACAGAAAACCAAGAAGTCACCAGAGTGACTCCACCAACAGACTGGACGCGGCAGCAAAAAAGAAGGGTGAACTCACACGAGAGCAAAAGGCAACTGGAGTGAAGCAGGGAGAAAAACTACAAGAAAACCAAAGAGCAGCCTGAGGGACCTGCAGGAAAGCATCGAACCCTCTCCACACGCGTGTAACTGGAGCCTGAGGATGCAGAGACACAAACGGAGGCAGAAAAAACCCCGAAGAAATAATAACTGAAGTTTTTCCAATTTAATGAGGAAGTATCGTACACACCTACGCGGCTCCAAGGAGCCCCCACCGGGACTGTCACAAAGAAAACCACCTTAAACGGCGCGGGATCAAAATCGGACGCCAGACGTAAAAAGGAGCTCTCGGACACGGAACGTCCAGCTTACTGTCATCAGGGAAGCCCACACGAAAACCCCTTCACATCCACGCGCACGTTCAAGGTGGAAAAGCCTGGCCGCTGAGATCGTGGCGAGGACTGGGGTACCCCGGACCTTCACGTGCTGCCCGCGGGAGCTCAGAAAAGCTACCGTCACTCTGGAGACCAGTCCGCACTTTCTCATCGACACACGCCTCCCCTCCGACCTGGGGCTTCAACAGAAACACTCGTGCGTGGGACTCGGAGAGGGGCGCTCAGGCCAGTTTTATTCACGGCGGCGGAAATCTACACCCGGCTGAGCGTCCCTGAGCGGGACGACAGACGTGGACGATGAGGTGCAGTCACACAGACGGACAGGGTGACAGACAGCAACCGGTCACCTACACGCCCAACCGCAGGGACACTCGCAAAACCTCGCAGAGCAAAAGCCGGGCAGAAAAGAACACATACCTCAGTTTCAGAAAACGCTTTAAGCTACCAGCCGCTGCGCCCACGGCCCAGCGCACGCGCTCTTCTGTCGGTGCAGAAGACCCCTGCTGTACAGACTTGTGATCCGGACACCAGGCCGCAGGTCAGGACCGGGCCCGCTGTGTGTCCGTCTGCGTGCGCGAGCCCGCGTGTGCACACGCACGCATCCTAACGGGGCAGGCGTGCGTCGAGGCGGCTCCATCTGGCACGAGCTGCAGACTGGTCACCAGGTTGCCGGGGGCCCCGCTGTGCAGGCCGGGCCGGGCACACCTGGTCCGTGCTCTGGGGAAGGCGCCAGTCTCTCCCGTGAAGCCGGCAGTGTCAGTCGGTGAATGACAGACGCCTCTGGTGTTGGAGCCCAGCACCCGCCCCGCCCGCCCCACCAACCTGCACGCGGAGACTGGAGCCCAGCCCCTGCCCGTTGCTGGCTCAGAAACCCTGAGCCTGGGGCCGGGGAAGCCACAGACAGGCAGTGAGACTCCGCAAGCCCAATCCTGGCAGCCTCTGCAGCGGCTGAGGTACGGCTCTGGCTCAGGACGGGGAGGTCAACCCAGCCCCGAGGGGCCACCAGTGACCCCGGCCCCGGCCCCGGCCCCGCTTACGGCTGCTGAGCCAAGTGCGGAGAGGGAGCCGAGCTCTGGCTTCACCTTGCACATGCACCCGCACCCACCAGCTAGAAGCTAACGGCTTCCACGTGGGTCCACCCACACGGGGGCCCAGACCCCCCCCCCCCAAAACTGGCCCTCAGCAACGCAGGGGTGAGGCCGGGCACCCGCCCCTCCAGCACAGCCTCCTCCTTTGGGGGCAGAAACTCACACGTACCTGAATTCCCAGTCCCGACAATCTGGAAACCATCTGGGAGCGGTGACCGCGGCCCGGCCAGGACCTCCCCGCCCCCGAGCCCCAGAACGGACACACGAGAGGGCTCACCTAGCCGGAGCTCCCCGAAGTTGCCACAGCCTATCTTCTTCCCGACCCGGAAGTTGGGGCCCACCATCAGGACCCCCGAGCTGGTCCCCGAGCTCCGGACGCCATGGCTGGTCCGGCCGCTGGCCTTGGACATTCTCCGACCCTCCTCCGACTCCCCTTTCCCTCCTTTCTTGTCAAAATCCATGAGTTTGTGGTACCCTGGCCTCTCCACGGTGACTCTGCTGCCGAGCAAATCCCGGGTCTGTGCAGACCTGAGGTTGCGGGCGGCTCTTCGGGGCTAGTACACCATGGCGGCCCGGCGGGCTCCCTGCTAGTGAGACGTGGGCGCTGGCCAGGGCCCGGCCGTGGCGCTCATCTCGGTGGCCTCGGGGTCGCGTGCAGAGGGAGGACACATTCTGTTGACCGGTCCCGCCGCCTCAAATCTCGTGGCTCCCAGCTGGCGGAGAAACGAAGGCACAGGTTACAGTCTAGGCTGGAATCTGTCCCCCTGCCCCCGACGCAGCCCCGGGGTCCAGAGCCCAGACTGGCAGGGAAACCCAAGACTGTGGTGTTAGCGGAAAACCACGCCACAGAGGCTTGTGCAGCACAGTGGCATCCTGGAAAAATCTCTCAAGGCACAGATGCGACCGGGACTTTCTGGGGTGCACAGGAGTGCAGTGACTCAAGCCATTGTGAATTGCATGTGTGAGGGGCGCTCTGACCCCCACCCCGTGGCTCAAGCACAATTCTGCTGGCAGAGATGACGGCCAGTCAAGTGACAGGGGCCCTAGAGCCTTAAAGCCAGGTGTGGAGACCAAGGCTGGGTGCAGAGAGGGCTGGGCCCTCTCCCCAAGCCAAGGGTCTGCTCCTCGGTAGAGAGAAGACAGACAACAGAGCAGAATGTGCCCAAGGTTGGGAGACAGGCCCTCACCACTGACCTCAGAGGCCCCTGAACTGCACCCCGCACAGCACCCCACCCCACGATGTCCCTGGGCCTAATTCCAGGAGCCTGTGACCCCGCGGTCAGGTGGGGCCGCGGAGGATCCTGACCCTGGCAAGGCTTCACTTGGGCAGCAGCTGCCGAGGGAGGTCGGGCAGGCTCCGAGGTTGACAGGGCACAGGCCGTGCGAGCCACCAGGGTGGGACTGGCCTTGGCCCCTTGGGTACGAAGCTGGCCTTGTGGAGGGCGGGGCAGACACTGAGCAGCCCCCAGGATGCAGGGGGCAGGCAGGCAGCCACCCCAGCTGGGTGCAGTGAGGGACAGGTGCCCACAGAAACCACCCTGGGTCTGCGTCCCCAGGCCCAGCCCTCCCCAACCACCCCCCCACCCCCCGTCCCTGCAGCCTGTGGTTGCCACCAAGCTGGCCTCTCAGCCACGCCTCCACCTGCAACCCCCCGCCAGCTGCTCGCGCCAAAGCTGAAGGATCTCCTCAAAAAGAAACCACCAATGAGCTCCTCTAAGCGCCCCCTACCAAACGCGTCCCCTTTTAGAGTCTGAGTGTAGCGCCAGGGGCCACACCGCCATCAGGCCCAGAGCGCCACAACCCAGCTTGCGAGTTCCCGCCCCACAGGCACCGGACGCCTTCCCACATCCTGCAGAGGCCGTGCACCTCTGACCGTCCGTGAGCGTCCGCCAGAGCCCAGGCGACAGAAGACAGGGCAGTGTGGGCACCGCCGGGCTCAGCGCCGGTAGGGGCAGGCAGCGGTTTCACCTCGAGGGAACGACACCGAGGCTGGGTGAGGGGGGTGGGCAGGGCGTGGAAGCGCCCTTGCCGCGGGACGTCCCAGGGAGGCAGTGACCGTGTCACCTGACCCCAGTACTCCCTTGACGCTGACCGGCCCAGGGCTGGGGGGGCCCCCACAGAGGGGGTCCGGGGTGTGGTGCACACACACATGCCCACGCACACACGTGCGCGTCGGCATCGCTTAGAAAGCTCCTCCCATCCCCCTGCCTGAGCCACGAAGACCTCAGGCCCTGCCTGCCTTGGGGGCCATCGCTCTGGTGCGCCCTGGGGACCCTGGGCCATCGCTCCAGTGGGTCCTGGAGGACCAGTCAGGAACAGGGCCCAACCCCAAAGGAGGATGTCTGCACAGATCCCCAACTTCCTCGCTCCATCAGTGGCATGGCCTAGAACAGGCAGGGGGGATGGGGTCTCAGGACGGGGGCTGGGCTCACCTGGGAAGGAATGTGTACGTCTGGGGCCGATGGGACCCGTCCCCCGACCACCGTGAGCGCCCAGAGGCCTGCGAATACCTCTGTCCACCTGAAGGTGAGTCTACACGGACGGACCCTAGTCTGAAGTTTACTATTAGAACAAAGTCCTCCACCGGCTGCAGCCGCCCCCCTGAGCTCATGCCAGAGCCTTGCTCCCCGCGCATGGTGGGGGCATCAGGTCCATCCGAAGAGGAAAGCCAGAGAGGACTTCTTTCCTCCGCAGGGTGGAGGCTGCCTGCTTTGGCTTCGAAGTCCCTAGTTTATTGTTATTTGCATTACGGAGATACGATGCACGTACCATACAACTCGCCCTCCAAAAGTGTACGATTCAGAGGTCTTCAATACATTCAGTTATGCAACCGTCACCGTGATCCAATTCCAGAACATTCCATCAACCAAAATAAAAAACCCCATCCCCATCCAGCAGTCACCCCCCAGTACCCACGAGCCCCCCCCTTCGTGTCCGTGGATGAGCCCGTTCCGGACGTTTCACACACACGGGCTCACACCCCATGTGGCCTCTCGTGTCTGCTTCCCTCCCTGAGCGTCACATGTTCAGGGTCCGTCCACGGGGCGGCGGGTGTGGGCGCCTCGCTCCTGCTCGCGGCCGAGGGACGTGTGCGTGCGCGGTGGACCAAGTGTATCTGTTCGTCTGTCAGCGGACGTCTGGGTCGTGTCCATCTTTGGGTGCTGAGAAGTGTGTGTGTGGACGGACGCTGGTGCACAAGTTCCCGTGTGGACGCGAGCTTCGGTTTCTCCCAGTGCACACCGGGAAGTGCACCTGCCGGCTCAGACGGAAACTTCCAACTGGCAGCACGACTTCCCGGAAGCCCGCACACCGCGCACAACGGTGCCCTCCAGCCCCGGTGCCGCGGTCTGCGGTGGGTGCACTTCTAGTCTGCAGCCCCCCGAACGCCTGCTTTCCTTCCAGACACACACCTTCCGTCACAAAGTAATTAAGGACGTACGCATGTGCACACACACACGTGCACAGACACCATGGACAGACAGACACAGACACACACGGGCCGCCAGAGTCAGTCAGATGGAAAATCCATGGGAAATCAAAAGACTCCAAGGAGACAGAACTCGCGCTCATCTCATGATCTGCACTGTCCCGATGACGGCAGAACTCAGGGCTGAAGGGCCCCGGGCGCGCCCCGAAGAGGAAGCGTCGAAGAAACGTGGCAGAAGCCAGGAGCGGGACCTCCTCGGGGCCACACAGAAGCAGGCGGCCAGGGACGGCCTCCACGCAGATGAAGCCAGGGGGACACACACTCGGGGCAAATAATGACAGATGCGGTCTTCGTCCTGGGGCCTGGCACGCAGCTTCTCAAACCCCGGGCGCCTCCCGAGTGATGGGAGGGTCTCTGCCCTTCTGAAGCAACCCGTTCCCGGCACACAGGAGCTCATGCCGGGACAGGGCGCCAAAACGGAGCTGGAGAGGCTGCGGTGCAGAGCACAGGGGCTGGGGAGGGCTCGGCGACCCCCTCTGCAGGCAGGGAGACTCAGCTCCGGACTCCGCCCCCCACCCCACCCTGCACACAGGCTTCATGGGGCAGGAAGCACCTGTACCACTCTGCCCCGAGGCACACAGGAGCCGCCCCTCTGGACGCCTCCCGCTTTTGCACCTTAGCCCGCAGCCCTCCTGGGAGGCCCCTCCTCGGCCCTAGCAGCCCCCTCACCCCCTGCGCAGTGACCCCCACCTGCGCTTCCAGGTGGGAGGCGCCCTCGGTCCCCACCCCAGATCGGCAGGCACGCCCTCCATCTCCGCCCGGCCTCGTGATCTGAGGTGCAAACCCTTCCTGGGCGCGCAGAGCCGCCCTCTGTGGGCCAGGGAGGCCCGCGTGCCCCTGTGGGACGGCTTCTAGGGTCCCCTCTGAGAGATCCCTGTGACGCTGGGGGGTCCAGGGTCTGGCAGCAGCCTCCACCAGCCTCCCCACTCCACAACAGGCTCCCTCTGCGTGCGCCTCCCTGCAGCCCCTCGTGGCCTCATGGTCCCAAGGGGGCCTCTGACGGCCCAGCGGGCAACAGAGACCAGGCGACCGGGCCCAACGCTGGAGGCCTGCTCGTGCACGCACCGCCCCACCGCCGGTCCCGGAGCCCACAGGTCCCTCGACACAACGCCGGCGCCCCCCAACAGCAGCTTCCCCAAGCCGCGTGCTGGCCAAGGGTTGGTTCACGTCTGCCCCTGTAGGTCTCCTTACAACAGGGTGTACGGCCGCCACGTGGGTCACCACCCGCAGAGGACGGCAGGCGCCATGGAGGCGGGGGAGCAGCCCTCCACTGCGACCCCTTCCACGGACAGCCCGGAGGACACCGGCCCCTATTCACGAGGAAAGGGCCACCACCCCACAACCCCAAAGGCAGCACAGACTTGCAAATGTTCCGGACGGTGGCCAAACTCAGCATGCCCTGGCAGGCCACCCCACCCAGCACGGGCCACATGGGAGCATTCTGGGTCCCCTCGGGACACTCTGAAAGCCAGATGGGACCCGCAGGGGAATGGCAAGAGCGAATCACGTGCTGGCGGGTGGGAAGCAGGGACAGGGACGACACAGCGCCGCTGAAACAGGTCTGGGGCCAGAGCCTAGTGAGAACGATGCTGCTCCAGGTCCCAGGAGCGGGCAGGGGCCCAGCCCGGCATACCTGGGGGAGGCAGGGTAACCCGAGACCTCAGGGGAGCGGAAGTGTCTGCTGTCGGCCCAGGCCCAGCGCCAGAGCTAAAAATAATTGTCCTGGGGGAGAGGGCCTCCTCCCATCCCTCACTTGGGCCGAAAATAAACCCCGTCCCAAGGCAACCAACGTGGGCCCCGGTTCCTGACACGGGGTAGGACCCCCACCGCAGGACGGTGTCCTGCCCCCACCGCAGGGACCACTGCCCAGCGCCCAGGCAGAGCCCCTGGAAGCTGCCGGCCCGCCGTGGCCACACCGAGCGGGTTTTGGAGAGATTGCTCCGGGCCGGGGCAGTGCCGTCCTGCGAGCGCCCCCCTCGGCTGAGTTACCTGCTGTGGTTTTGGGGGCGTCCCCCATCTTGTCAGGGCCAGGGGCCAGCTCCCCTGGTGGAGGCTCCAAAAACCCCCTTCTCTGACCGGCCCCACTCAGTGATGTCACAGTCCCTGGCTGACATCACCAGCCCCGGCCCAGAGCTGGGGCACGTGCAGACGCAGGACTAAGCACAGGTAGGAGCCGGTGGTGGGTGCGGACTCAGCAGCACGCGCCTCACTCGGGACCCAACCGGGCATCCCTGGGCACGCGCATCCCTCCCGAGCTTGCTGACGTGTAGGCGAGGCCCCCTCCCCAAGAGTCACCTGGGCTCAGGGTCACAGTGCCCCAGGAGCCCCGAGTACCCCTTGTGGGTGCCGCTCCCCAGGAGCGACCTGGACCCCGGAGACACGGCCGACCTTGTAGCAGCAGCCGAGAAGTCCAAGGTCACCCGCGAGGTCACGTTATGACAAAGAGGAAGGAAGCGGCCCCAAAATGGCAGGCACAGGCGCCAGCCCAACCGGCCCCCCGTGACGAGGCCAGTGTTGACGCAAGTTAAGCAGAAACGGATCGTCACAGTGGAGCTACAATGAAGGACCCCAACCCCAAATAAACCGGGAGGGACTGGACACCCCCCCCCCGACCCCCACGGCGGGAGCTGCCAGCTAACCGGCGGGGTGAAAGCAGGAGAACCGTCATCCGTGGGAACCGCAGACACAGGCTACGCGTGCCAAGAGGGTGGCCTGAGGTCACTTCTCAGTGACCAGGAGGGAAAGGCCGATGTCCAGGGTGAGCGTAAGCCCGCAGGCGCACTGAGGGGGCACAGGGTTCCTGCCCAGGGTCCTGGCCGGGACGCAGGGACAGGAGACAGGCTGGTCCCATCACGGCAGGCGAGGGACAGAGGCACAGGTGACAGGCTGCTGGGCCGTGAAGAGTAGGGGCGTCCAGAGCATTGTACTTTTCTTGTGACCTCTGGACACGCTAGAATTCTCCCAGAATTAATCAGATTACAAAAGAGAGGCAAGGTCCCGACCACAAGCCCCACGGCCTAGACCGTGGCCACCAGGACCGAGCAAAGAATTGTCAGCAGCCGTCCTCCAGACGGTGGGGCCATGGCGAGGCCCAGGGTCACCTGCCGGCACTCCTGCTCTATTTCCAGCGGCAGGAAATGATATCTGGGAGGCTGGTGACCGTGGGGCCTCTCTCTGCACCCAGTTGCGTCCGAACATTTCCGTAACGAAGGGCTGAAGGCAAACGGGAGGGGTCCGGGGTGACGGCAGGGATGCCCGCGTGGCTGGTCCGGGCGCAGGCCCTCCACCGGATGGCTCGCGTGAGACACTGGGCCACTAATGGCACGAGCGTCCGGCTGGGTCCTGCTGCTCAGGCAGCACTGACTCTCCCCCCCACCCCCCCACGCCCCGCACACAGTCCACACGGAGCCGTCCAGCAAGGAGTCACCGTCATGTCACCGGAAACACGCTCGGTCGTGCCGGACGTGTGCCAGGGCTCGGCAGCTGCCTGGGGCTGGTGCACACTGTCCTGGAGGGCGCACGTCTGGAACCAGCCATCATCAGCAAGCACCCGCCTGTGCCCACAAACCCCCACCCGCACCTTTTCACGGAGCTACTGCCTGTCGAGGGGGCAGGCGTGTCCCACCGCACGTGATGGTCCCCAGGGCGCCGCTCACCTGGCAGGCCCACCGGCCCAGCGGGACTGCGACCGCGACGCCAGCAGCACGGCAGTCCTCGGGGTGGGCGGGCTTGTGTCCCCAGGAAGTCACGTCCTGACCCCCAGAAACGTGACCCTATTTGCAAATCAGGGTAGGCCCTCTCCTCAGACCAGCGTCCCCGCGAAGAGAGGACACAGGTGCAGGGAGGGGCGGTCACTACCTTCACGGTGACGGCACACTATCCAGAAACGACAGGACGCAAAAGAGAGAACAGGCAAAGCCCCAGAAGAAACACAAACGGCCCCACGACGGCGGGCCACGTGCACGGCCTCGGGAAGCGCGGGCTGGCACCCACGCACTCCGGACTTTTCCATCGATGCGCCCCGTAGAGCACTTCCTCCTCCTCCGCCTTCCCGGGGCGCTCACTCCCTCTGGCTCGCTCTGCCGTAAGGCACACAAAGACCCGTGTCGGTGACGGTTTAGTCGCGGGCGAGGCTTCCGGTCAACGGCGTTGGAGGACTCAGGCGTTCCACGTGGATTTTCGGCCGTCAGAGGCCGGCGCCCCCAACGCCCGTGTTGTTCAAGGCTCATCGGTGACGGAGACCATCGCCACCGGTCAGGCTGTCGGAGACTGAGAACAGGAGTGGCGCTGAGGAGCCACAAGAGCGCGGGAATAAAGACCGTGAGGTCAGCAGAACCGTGCTTCGTAGGGGACGTCCTCCAAGGGGGCGGAGGAGGCGTCCGCACTGCCACAGGCCCGCAGGGGGACAAGGGACCGCCCACCGCTCTGCAGGTTCAGTGGCCTCCGCACAGAAAGGAAGCAGCGATGGTGCCACCCCCCAAAGCACGTCCCTGTGTGTGGGCAGAGGTCCCAGAGGTGGCCTCTCGGGCTCAGGGGCCCCTCACAAGCTGGGGTGTGGGGAGAAACGCCAGGACTCCCGCGTCCGCCTTTCCCACGCAGGGATCCGCTTTCTCCCTCCAGGTGAGTGCATATTCCACCATGAAAACAATGCACAACAGTGGGGGAGGAGGGGGGAGCAGGGGAGGGGGGAGTGGGTGTGGAGTGGGAAAGAGGAGGGGGAGGGGGAGGAGGGGGAAGAGGAGGGGGAGGGGGAGGAGGGGGAAGAGGAGGGCAGAGGGGGGAGGGGAGGAGCGGGGAAGAGGGGAAAGGAGGGGGGAAGGAAGGGGAGCCAGGCGGAGCTTAGTCTCCTCCCTTCTGCCCCAGGCCTGGCCACCCTCAGGGGTGAGCTCGGGGTACAGCACACGCGAAGCCTCCGGGCGTGCAAAGGTCAGAGGCCATGGTGTGGGCCCTGGAGGGCCCCCAAGGCCCCTGCAAACCACCCAGAACGCACAGAGAGGGCACTGCCCCATCTCTCTGGTTCTATTGGGGCTGCACTGGGCTACCTGCGGGAGGGACTCCCTCAGGGTAAGGACCACCCCTCGACCCACACGCATCCCCCAGAACCAGGCACGGCAGCGGACCAGGGACCCCAGTGACTCTCGCCAGGGCCGGAAGGGCCGACAGCTTCGTCAACGCAGGCGACACGGAGGCAGCAGCCCCCCCGGAAGGAGTCTAGCGCGTGCCCCATGTGCCCCCCACTCAGCCCACACCTGAGCCTCCACGGGGCCTTCCAGGGGTTTCTGTCCCCACCACAGTTAGAGCTGCGCCGGCCGTTCAGGGCGGGCACCGCCTGGCAGGTCCCACGGTTGAGCGCGCTCCTGTGTTCCAGATGCCCACAGGGTCGCGCTGAAGTGCCAATGGTGCCCACCTGCCAGGCTCTGAGGGGCTTCTCCCAACGTCCTTTCATGTTCCCCTGTAGGGTCAGCACGTGCTTAACCCACGTGCGCGCACGGCGTTTCCGCCACCTAAAACCACCAAAACCAGGGCACTGACTCTGTGTCCTCACAAGGCCCACGTGTCCCTCGAAGACACTGGACTCACCACTCAGAGGGGGGTGGATGAGGGGAGCCCACGGCCTCAGGAGCCGGGAGACCTGCCGCATGAGGCTCGGGAGCCCGGCTTTCTAGAAAGTGCCGGGCAGTGGGGAGCCGGGCCTGCAGAGAAACCGGTCAGGGTGCCCAGAGGAGGCAGACGTGCCCGGAAAGGGATCAGACCCTGACCCAGGAAGGAGACACGAGTGGCCACTGTGGAAAACGGCCACCGGTTCCTCAAAAAGTTAAACACGAAGCCACCAAGCGACCCAGCAACACTGCTCTTCAGTGTCCACCCAAGAGAACCAAAAACACACGTCCACACGAAACCGTGTCCACAGCAGCCAAAAGGCGGGACACAGCCCACACGTCCACAGACGGGTGAATGGATACACACGCGTCCACCGTGCACGCGCACGTCCCTCGGCCGCAGCAGGAGCGGGGCGCCCACCCTCGCCACCCCGCGGACGGACCCGAACACACGACGCTCAGGGAGGGAACCCGACACAAGAGGCCCCGCGGGGTGTGAGCCCACGTGTGTGAAACGTCCAGACAGACTCATCCACGGACGGGAAGGGGGCTCGTGGGGACCAGGGGCTCAGGGGGCTGGGGGGGTGGCTGATGGGGATGGGGCTTCTTTTGGGGTAATGGGATGCTCAGGATTTGAACAGAGATGACGGTTGCACAACCCTGTGACTGTATTAAAAACCACCAAAGTGGGGCCTGGGTGGCTCAGTCAGTTAAGCTTCTGACTTGATTTCGGCTCAGGTCACAATGTCACAGGCTCACTGAGTTCAAGCCCCCAGTCGGGCTCCGTGCTGACGGTGCAGAGCCCGCTTGGGATTTTCTCTGCCCCTCCCCCATGCACGCACAAGCGCTGTCTCTCTGAAATAAACTTCAAAAACAAAAAAATTTAAAAAACAAACCTACCAAGGTGCACATTCCAGTGAATTTGTCCGGTTTTGTGAATTCGTCTCGACTAAAACCAAGCGGAGAGTGTGATGTGTCAATAACGCTGGTGAAAAAGGCACAGTGAGAGGGGAGATCCGTGCAGAAAGCCCACAGCCGGGGCCACGCCTCCTGCTCAGGGCCCGTGGGGCCACAGGAAGTGTATGACGCAGGAGAGGTGGGAGGGCTGGCTCGGCGACCCCAAGCCGCGCGCTCAGCCCCTCGCAGTGGCCCTGGGCGAGCCCCCTGCCCCCACAGGCGCAGCCCACGGGGAGGACACAGAGCTCGCTCGGCACAGCTGAAGGCGCACCAGGCCCAGTGAGGGGCTCGGGGCGACGGCAGGACCCGCACTTACCTGCGCAGGGCTCACCAGGAGCTGGCCGACCTAAGGCACACGGGACGCCGCCCTCCCCATGCAGCAGTGGGGACCGGTTCAAGACCCAAAGAAACCCCACAGCTGCCCAGCCCTTGCCTCTGGCCCCAGTGTGGCAGCCCCTAGATCGGCCCCGAGACGGAACGGTCCCCAACACCCAGGAGACCGCACCAGAATTCACTCGCAGGACTGCTGAAAACGCGGATTCCATCCGAGATGCCGATGCGGGTGGCCGGAGCGGCCGGAGTGTGGCCTGGGGGCCACCGTGAGACCGTGAAGGTTCCGCTCCACACTTCACAGGCCAGTCAGCCACCCGCCCCAGCCCAAAGCGGCCCTGGCATCAGCAGCCAGGTAGAGCGGATAAGAACGCAAGGCGCGCAGTGAACACCAACTCCTTTCGGTATGGCTACGCCCCTCGCGGTCTGGGGGACACGCTTATCCCCGGCAACATTTGGCTGGCTGAAACCGAGGTCCCTAGACACGGCCGACTGACAGACCTCCCGAGAGCCTCCTGGTTGCAAGGGCGCTAATTTTCTACTCAGTCCTGTGTACTTCTTAAGATCCAGCATTTCCAAAGAAAATTTAGCTTCCAAGGGGTGACGAACCGGACTATAAAATACACACCCTGGGGCGCCTGGGTGGCGCAGTCGGTTAAGCGTCCGACTTCAGCCAGGTCACGATCTCACGGTCCGTGAATTCGAGCCCCGCATCAGGCTCTGGGCTGATGGCTCGGAGCCTGGAGCCTGCTTCTGATTCTGTGTCTCCCTCTCTCTCTGCCCCTCCCCCATTCATGCTCTGTCTCTCTCTGTCCCCCCAAAAAAAAAAAAAAAAGTTGAAAAAAATAAAATAAAATAAAATACACACCCAAACGGGAAGAAAACACCAAACCGTCTCAACAACCTCTAACAGCAAGGACACGCTTACGTGACCCTAAATATGTTGAGCAAAACAAGATAAAGTGAGTTTCACCTACTGTGTTTTCGCCAAGGCCACCGGTGTCCTGTCAACTAGCCGTGTGGCCCGAGTCCCATTCCCACCGGGGGACTCCACCGGGGTCACCACCCAGCGACCTCAGCCGGGGAAGCCGAGGCCCAGGGGTGAGAGGCACCGGGAAGCAGGGGGCCAGGGCAAGAGCCACGAGGTGGGTGGGGACCAGCCGAGCAGGGCCCTCAGGTTTGGAAGGAGACAGTGCAGCATCCGCTGTGGCTCTCTGCTCTCCACCAACCAAGGACATCTCCTGACCAGCTCCCCGGCCCACCTGGCTGCGGGGCCCTCCACCCAGAACAGAAGGCAGACCCCCCCCCCTCCCCTCCCCTCCCTGGGCAGCAGGCACGAGTCCTCCCCCTGCAGCCAGGCGGCCAGCAAGGAAACCAGGAAGAAGCAGGACACAGCAGAGTGGCAGGGAGGCACAGCTGCCCCCTGCGGGGCGGGCGTGGGGCGACCCTGACCACCAGGGAGCCACAAGGCAGCACAGGCCACCTCCCCAATGGCTGCTGGAATGACCTGCCCCCATCGCCTTCTCCCCACCTGCTTCCTGAGCCTTCCTGCTCCGGGGGGCGAGGGAGGGCCATACTTTATAGGTCCGGGACTGGGACCGAGAGCCAAGGAGGCCCGGCCACACCCCCAGGGAGGCCCCAAGACCCAGGGAAGCCCAGAGACCCTGGGAGGCCCCGAGACCCTGGGAGGCCCCGAGGCCCCGAGACGGGCTCCAGCTCACGGCAACAGCTGCAGGTTGGCAGGAAATCTCTAGGGCGGGGCTCTCACCCGGGACAATCCTGCCCCCAGGAACAGTGGGCGACACCTGGGACATCTGTGGCCGTCACGACTGGAGGGCTCCTGGCATCGCGTGGGTGGGGCCCGGGACGCCGCTCAGCCCCCACAGCGCCCAGGACGTCCTCAGAGAGCGATCCAAGCCCAATGTCAGCAGTGCGGAAAGGAAGACAGCCGAGTCTAGAAAGTGTCCTCAGCAGAAATTTCCAACAGACCCATCAGTGCAGCTGAAGGAGAGAGAAGGCGGCCCAGAGCGGGGGCCAGCGGACTAAGAGGGCGGGCCGTGAGCGAGCAGAGCCACGAGCCCCCCGACCACCCTCCCTGCTGGTGTAACGGCAGAGGCACAACCCTGCGCCCCCGCCCCCAGTACGTTGGCTCTTCCTGAGTCGGCTGGAGGTGAGTCCTGAGAGCCAGCGCAGACGCACAGGTGGCACAGTAAACACACTGTAAAGACATCTGCCCCCCAGCACAGCCCCTAAGCACTTCTAGAACCAGTGAGAGAGCCCTCAGGTGCCTGCGTCCAGGCAAACCACATCCCTGTCTCCCCCGCCCCCGCAGCCCCCAGCCTTTCTGGAAATCTCTGTCTGGGATTTCTAATCCCTGGGGCACCCAGGTGAACCTGGAGAGACTAAAACGTCCTCAGTCCCTCTGCTGGGAAGCCGCTAGAGGCGTCACTCGACCGAGGGGTGCTGTCTAGAGCCCCTACGACCACAGGCTGGCAGAAAAGTTCCACTGGGCCCACTCCCCGCTGGGTCAGCCACCCCGCCTACTCAGTGCCCAGCAGCCCGGTCCTGGGACCACAGCAAGCAGAGACCCCCGATGACAGGCACAGCCTCTGGGGCAGCACTGGGAACGCTTGCCCGTGGAGGCCATGTCCGCAGAGGGAAGAGTTACGCGGTCTCTCCAGACCCAAGGCCAGATGAGCTGTCAGCTCCAGGAGGGTGCACGACTGTCTTCGGACTCTAAGGTATCACAGCCCAACAGGAAGGCAGGTAACAACACGCCACGTCCCTTTCCCCCTCTGAGACAGCAACTGCCGGCCCCGGGGCCCCCCCAGGAACCACTCAGGGTCCGGGAGGAGGCGCTGAGCCCCGCGGAAATGGCGGGCACCTGGCCCCCCCGCCAAGAACCCTCCTGGAGTGGCGCTTCTGGGGGGAGCTGCCCGAGCGCGAGAAGCACCCCCTTGGCGGTGGGGGGCGGGGGGAGCGATGGCCCCTGGGCGTCCACCCAAGGGAGTGAGGCGTCCCTTCCCCACCCTCCCCTGCACGCACTCTGTCCACGCCGGTCCCCACGGCCACCCTCTCCGCTGAGGGACTCGCTCCTCCGGGTCACTGCGGCTCTCGAGAACCTCGGGAGGTGTAACCTGAGAGCCGACCTTGCACCCCAGCTCCGGCCTGCTAGTTGACTTGACTGCCTTCTCGCGCCACCAGGAACTCACAGGAATAACCCAGCATTCGACTATGGCTGTGGCCGAGCTCCCAGAAGGGAAAGGACCTGTCCCAAGGGGGAAGGCTCCCAGAGGGGACCTCCGGCTGCCCCCCCCCCGAGGTTGAACAGAGCACGTGGGAGGCCTTCTAGAGAAGGGGACCCCAAACAAGGCCTGGACAGGAGCGGCGTGACAGCCAGGCCCAGAGCCACGGTCTGTTCTTGGGAGCAGGAAGACACGGGGTTTCTGAGCAAGGAAAAGATGTGCTGTCATCCCCACCCTGTGACAGCGCCTCCGGCCCTGCGTGTGGACCCCCACGCCACTAGGGCCCTGCGCGAGCACGGCCTGCACCAGAAGCTTCTGTAGAAGCCGGGCAGGAGAGAGACGTAAAGGCAGGCCACCATCCACGGGGAGAGTGAGGGCGGGGGAGTGCTTACAAGCAGGCTCCCGCCACACCCACTCCTGCGTGGGCCGGTCCCGCGGGCACCGGGGAGCACAGGCGTGCGCGCTGTCTTCCACACTCAGAGGGTCTCTCAGGGCTCGGCCCGGCACGGGCTCCCCAAACCCCAAAAGGGGAAGGGAGCAGACTCGAAACCGCCCTAGGTGGGGTCCTCCCACGCCAACCAAGACTTGGTTCGGGTGTCCCCTTCCCCAAAGGTTCACGGAGTGTGCCACACGTCAACATTGCCGACCAGTCATCAGAGCGCGCCCTGGCGTGTCCCGCCGCGTAGCCCAAGACCCCAAGGCATCCATCGGGTGCGACGGGCCACCCGACACTGACGCGGACCCCAACCCCAACCAGCACGCCCACACTGGCCTGCCCAATGCCACCAAAGGCCTGAAGGCTGGCGGCCCCCAGCACCCCGTCTCTCCTGCTCCTTCCCCAGCCCTCTGCCCATCACCTGACCCAGGGCCTTGATGGACTTCTAACTCCTCACAGGAGGAGACGGAGCCCCAGCTGCTCAGGCCTGGGTTTTCAGGGCCCACCTGGAATGAATGTACCAAGAACCCACCACAACCAGGACAAGGGACCCTGGCTGCTCGGGAGGTGGCCTGGGACAGCTCCATGGGGGCCGGGGGATGGGCACCAAAGGCAATCACGGGACAAGAGGTTACTGGGCATCCCAGGAGAAACGCCACCCTCCATAAGTACAGCCCTGAGGGAACCGGGTCAGCGGGGGCCCCCAGACCTGTCCCAAGCATTTACTCAGACCCACCAGGAAATCCCCATGGACACAGATGACACCGTAGGTGTCTGGAATGTCCACTGATTAGCATGCCGGCTTCCCCAGAGCAGGGATGAGTAGATGGGAAGGCTTTCAACTTAAAAAAAAAAAAAAAAAAAAAAAAAACACACACCTCACCTACTTCCTCTCTCGACCCACAGATAATTACTATGTAATTAAGAGAAAAAGGAGGAAAGCCAGCTGGAACCGGAACCAGGAGTTCAAAGAAGTCTGTCTTCACAGGGGCTCTGTCCTCCCCGAGCAGGGACACGCCCAGGACCAGGCAATGAGACGCTCATCCCCAATCCCCTCGAGAGAAATGAGAAGTAGTCAAAATCCGACCACAAGCCCCTTTACCCAAGAAGGTCCGACTGCCACCCTGAGGCAGAAGAAGCAAGCCCTGTGCCCCATGACTACTGCGAGCCCGGAGCCCCTGGGGTTCTGCCCACCGCTGGGGCGGGGCGGGTGTGTCCAGCCAGCTCCTCTCACACCTCCCTCCCCACGGCCCCACGCAGGTCACACTTCCATCAGCCAAATGCAGCACACACAGCGGGGCCCCCCAGCCCCTTCCAATTATCAGGGCTACTGACACCATTCTGGGAAGGAGGGGGGCAGATGATCTCAGGTGTGTGCACCCCCTATGCACTCCCAGAGGTGCACAGTCAGTCCCCAGCCATCACCCTGCCCATCTACTTGCAGAGCCTGGGGGTCCCTTTCCGGGGGCACAATTTGGAGACACGAGCGAAAAACAAAAACAAACTACCAGGGAAACCGCAAACTTCCCCCTTTCAAACCTGCGGGTCTGGCTCCCAATCTGTTCTCGTCACAGACACCACCTCCTTCGGCGGTGACCAGATCAGGTCCCTGCGGACATCACCCCCCTACACTGGGGCCTTTGTGCTCCCACTCATCTCTCACACCCACGAGCTACAGGGGCCTGAGCCTGGCCATGTCCTTCAGGGTAGGGACAGAGGACCCACGCAGATGGAGCCCCAGCAGATGGATGATGCGTGGACACCCCCGGAGGCCAGGGTCCTCTGTGGGGAGACTGGGAACAAAGTGCTGGAGCCCTCCAGGGCCACTGCCCACAAACAATGCCATCCAGAGGCCAAGAACCCCCAAGCCTGCCTAGGACGACACCCCCTAACATGAAAGCTTCCCCAGAAAGTTGGGGCAGAAGGGGGCAGGGAGATCAGCGTGGCCACCGCCCCGGGCGCATAGACACCTCACCCCCTCCCTGATCCGAAGTGTTTCCGGAAAACAAAACCGGTGGCAAGGGCGGAAGGGGGAGGGCACAGCCACACCGAGGCAGCAGTTCCCAAGCAGTGCCCTGCAACAGGTCACCCTGGACGAGACCCCTCCTGCTGCGGGTCTCGGGCTGCACGCCCCTTCCCCACCCCAGTGCTCCCCACCCCCCAGCCCCTGCTCTTCCCTCAGGGCCTTCAACACCACAAAGCCAGGAATGGGTGGGTGCGCTGGGGCAGGGGTCCAGGGTGAAAGATGGAGGGTGGGGGACCTGGGGAGTGGGCAGTGGGGTCTGAAGTCAGGAGACAGTGGAGGAGAGCAGGGTCTGGAGTCAGGGCACACCGGGAGTGGGCAGGAGGGTCTGGAGTGAGGGGTCCGTGGAGGACAGCAGAGTCTGGAGTGAGGGGTCCGTGGAGAACAGCGGGCTCTGGAGTCAGGGGGTCGGGGAGGACCGTGAGATCTGCAAGGTAGGCGCCAGCCGGAATGAGTAAGGCCTGAGCCCGGGGAAAGGGGCAAGGTCTGGAGCGAGGACGCGGCGGGTAGAACGCGGGAGTCCCCGGGCTGCGGGGGACGTGGGGTTGGAGTACGGGCCCCGGGGGCGGGGGTGAACAGGGTCTGGAGTGAGGGGTCCGCGCGGTGGGGCGCGGCGGCCCGGGCGCGTGGCCGTGGCAGCGGCGAGGGCGCGCGCGTCCTTACCTCGGGGCCTCCGCCGTGGCCGTGGCCGTGGCCGGCCGGGCAGCAGGCGGCCCGGGCTCCCTCAGCAGCGCGGCGCGGGCCCCCGCTCCGGGCCCCGCTCGTGCCGCGGCTCCGGCTCCAGCGCCCGCTCGGGCCCCCGCTCCCGCGCCGCCGCCGCCGCCGCTTCCGCCGCCGCCGCCGCCGCCGCCGGCCTCCGCATGTTGGCGCGGGCCGTCCCCGCCGCGCGGGCGCCCGGCTCGCCCCGGTCTCGCAGCGTCGCCCGCGGCCCGCGCTTACGCCCCGGCGTCGGGGGAGGGTCCGCACCCACTGCGCAGCCGCCGTCCGGCCCGGGGCGCGCGACGGCTCAGCGCGGGGCGGGGCTTCGAGGCCGCGGGCGCCGCCGCACGACGGCCGCCGCGCTTTGCGGCCGCTCCGGGGCTGCCAGACCGCTGGCCGCGGGGGGTTTCCCGGAGGCGCGCGCCCCGCGGCTCGGGTGGGGGCAGGGGAGAGCGCGCGGGCGCGCGGGGAAGGAGCCGGGCAGCGTCCACCCTCCCGGGGGCGGGGCTCCCGCCGCTCGCCCGGGCCCGCCTGCCGTCGCCATGGCGACGCGTGGCCGGCCGCCCCGCCGCGCTTCTGTGACGTCACGGTCTCGCCACCTGACGTCACGGCCGGGCGGTGGCGCGGGGCGTGGCCGGCGCGGGGACGGGCCGGGAGTGACCGGGACTCGGTGGGGCGGCGCCCGCGATGCGCAGCTGAGGGCCGGTCAAGGCGGGACGGGGGGAGCGCTCCCCGGGCCGCCGCCGGCCGCGCGCCGCGGCAGCGGAAACTCGAGGGGCGGGGGCAGGTCCACCTGATCTGGCGCGGCCTGCAGGGCTTGCCCTGGGCTCCCAAGGTGGCTGCCGGCCAGGACCCCGGGCGCGGCTTTCCCGGGGGTCCGGGCAGTGAATAATGGGCAGGGCCCTTCACGAGGTCTTGTGGGCAGCGTGGGGCAGGGCCCAGTACTCTGGAAAAAAGATGTGATCAGGTGGAAGAGTGCCGTCCTGCTGGTGGCGGCCAGATGGGATGCAGAGAAAACCGGCTGGGAAGAGTCCGGCCGGAAGGGCCAGCGGCCGGGTGCCATGAGCGGGCGGGGCGGGGCGGGGTGGGGTGGGGGTGGGGGGCAAGCCAAGCGCTCGCAGAGGCTGGCGTTGGTAACCCAGGACTTCAGCCACCTCCATTCCGCCTCAGTCGGTGCTTTCTAATCGGTGAACTTCTTTCCAGTTTATCTCTTAACTCAGGCAAAAGAGCCTGCAGGGCAACCATCCCCTGATGGGAACCAAAATTTACGCCAACAAGCAAGAGGGGGACTGCCCCGAGCCAGCAAGACCCCACTCGTGATGGACCCCGGGACAGCGATGTGCTCGACATCACTGGCCACACGCTCATACCCACTGACTTTGTCCCACAGTTTCCTCATATAAACCTGGAAGTATTTTCGTCATTTGGGAGGGGGTCTTGAGACGCTAGTCTGCTTTTGTCCCGGCGTTGGCCTCACTGAAAGAAATTTCTCATTTTACCGCCACTCGGGTTCTCTGCCTTTGGATTTTGTTGGCAGCGAAAGGCTGGACCTGGCCTGTTTGGGACCCCCGGAGCCAGGTGCTTTTGCACCCCTGGACCCCCCGCCACGTTAGGGCTTATCCTGCCACACCTTTCTCCAGCCCCCTTGCCCTGTCACCACCTCCAGGGAGCTCATGCCACATTCCCGAGTTGTCCTTTCTCACCACATCCTGACCCTTTTCCATAAAGAAGTAGATTTGTTTAAAATCAGCCTCCTCCTAAATACAGTGCTCAATGGATTACCAGGAAAGAAAGGAAGAAAGAAAGAAAAAGAAAGAAAGAAAAGAGAAAAAGGCAGAAAGAAATCCACCTTGTCCACCAGCCAGGCCAGGGACCACATCTGCTCTGCTCACTGTGTCTGTGCACCCAGCAGCAGGCACTCAGTCTGTGTGTGATCACGGCGTGTGGCAAAGGAATGACGGAATGAATGAACAGAGTTCACAGTCCTTCCAGATTCTGGAGCACTCAGGGGTTTGTCTCCTCGGACTTCCCGGCCCCATCTCTCCTCTCTCTCCTTCCTTAGGAAAATCTGCTCTCTGCGCTCAGTTCCCAGGGGGTCAGGAAGCATGGTGGCCGCTTCTCCAGAGGAATTTCAGCCTAGCCTTCACCCTGAGCTCCAGCCTCGCCCCTGTAAAAAGCTGCGTGGCTATGCAGCTGAAAGATCACGGAAAGTGAGGCCAAGTCTGGGGTTGTGCCCGTAAAAGGCTGTGTGACGATGCACCGATCACCCACCCTCTCTGGTTCTCCGCATCCTCATCTGTAAGTTAGGACTATCCATAGCCTCCTCAGGTATATTATGGGAACTCGTGGAGAAAGAATTGCCAGCACAGGACCGTCTGCCTCAAATGAACATCTCTCTAATCGCTGAGTCTCTGAAAAAGCAAACGGCCTCTGTGCTTCCTCATTTTGGACCCACTTCAAATGTGGTCCACATGTTCCTGCCTCCTTTTAGCTTTGATCATGGGGACACCATTTGGAAAGCTGGGGTGGGAAGCAGCCCCGTGGGAGCTCTCAGCACAATAAGAACATTGTAAAAAGGGTGAGCTGCTCTCTCCATTGCCCATCCCCCCCATCCGGAAAAGCCAGACAAAATCCCAGCCTCCCGATAAATCCCAAACAGCTGTGGGTTTCAGGGAGGACATGGGCAGGAAGCGACCCCTTCTGTTCCTTTACCCTTACAAGAGGCAGGCCCATCTCTCTCTCCCTGTCCTTGGAGAGACCCCAGCACAGGAACAGGCCTGCATCCTGGGGTCCAGTGACAGCGTACAGGCACAAGCAGGTGCCGGGGGTCACTTCTGTCAAATTGAATTGGATTTTCGCTCCCTGCAGCCAGGCCTTTCCCCCTGTGGGGCAGGGATGCAGACGTGCACATTCCCGTTTTCGAGATGTGGAAACTGAAGTTTACAAAGGAGAAGTGGCTTGCCCGCCGTCCCCTGGCTTCAAACTTGCAACGCTGGTACCCTCCGCCGGTGGGTAGCACCTGCCCCCACTGTTCTCCCTCCAGTCCCCCACCCCCCGCTTGGGGGGAGGCAGCACCCCCCACTCCCAGTCCCAGTGTTTGTGGTGGAAGAGAACGCTCAACCCAAGGTGAGGCCTGGTGCCACACGCTCACAGTTCTGTCTCTCTGTGAGCTCTGGAGGGGAAACCGAGGCCAGAAGGCACGTGAGAGGCAGCCAGTGAGGGGTAGCCAATGAGAAGAAACCCAGGAGTTTCTGGGAGAGAGTGCAGAAGCTCCTGCGCGTAACTACCCACCCCCAAGGTCTCTCATCCTCTGAGAACGGACCCCAGCAAGGCTGTACCATGTGACCAACCAGCCACCTCTGATTGGCCCAGAGCGAGCCAATCAGCTCCTCCTCTGGGATTGCGGGGCGGGACGTATCTCTGTCTGCTTATGTTAAATGTGCCCCGGATAGTGGTCTTCTGACCTCGTGTGGCTTCTCCCGCATCTGACTCTGGCGGTGTTGAGATGCACCATAGGTGAACAAGCGCCCCAGTGTGCCCTGGCCTCCTGGGACCTGAAACTTCTCGTGCTAACACCCTGAAAGTCCCAGCAAACCAAGATGGCCTCGCCACCCGAGCATGGGACACGCCATGTGCTATTTGTCACCACAGATCCCAGATGAGGCGCTCCTCCACCCCACTCCCAGGGGGCCAAGGCCTGGACGAGGTAGAGGGTTGAATAGCGTCAACTCCAAAATTCAAGTCCACCTGAAACCTCAGAATGGGACCTTATTTGAAAATACGGTCTTTCGTCTTTGCAGAGGAAATTAAATTCAGATGAGGCCATGCTGGATCGGGGTGGGCCATGACTCAATGGCTGGTGTCCTTAGAAGACACACAGGGACAGAGTGGACACCCGAGGCATGCAGCCACAAGCCAAGGCGCGCCTGGAGCCCCCGGAGCTGGGAGAGGCAGGACGGTCCCTCCCCTGTAGCCTCCAGAGGGAGAGCAGCCCTGAAACACCTTGATTTCAGCGGCCCTGACACAGGCTTCGGGGCTCCAGCATTTAGGAGGATAAATCGTTGTTTCAAGCCACCCAGTTTGCGGTGCTTTGAAACGGCAGCCTCAGGAAACTCCCACAGACGTGGACCCAGAGTTGGCCACTGTTTTGGGTTGAGTTGTGGTCCCCAGAAAGGTATGTTGAAATTCCAACTCCCATACGTGTCCAAGATCAAGGTGTCACAGGGCTATTCCTGCTGAGGGAGAATCTGCCTCAGGCTCTCGCAGCATCGCTGGGAATCACTGCAACCTTGGTGTTCGTTGGCCTGTAGAAGCATCACCCCATATTGGCCCCATCGTCACGGGGCTTCTCCCTGCTTGTGTGTCCCAATGTCCCCTTTTTACAGACACCTGTCATATTGGATTAGGGCCACCCTCCTCCAGTGTGGCCTCACCTTAACTTGAAAAATTACTCCTTCAATGACCCTATTTCCAAAGAAGGTCACCTTCTGGGATCCTGGGGGCTAGGACTTCCAACATACAGATGGAGAGGTACTCAACTGAACTCGTAGCAGAGCACAGATCCAAGCACACAGGCACACGGCACGGACCCGCCACGGGGGGTATGCACACGGGCCCACGGACCAGCACCCACCACGCTCCACCTGAGTGAGGGCACAGTCAAGGCCCTCCAACCCCCAAAACACGGACGACCTGCGACAGGCTCAGTGCCTTCCAAAGCGTCCCAGAGAGACGGAGCCCCGACTGCCTGTACCTCTGACCTCCCTACTGGCTCCTGCCCTCTTGTCTCCCACATAAAGCTTTCACCCCCAGTCTTTATGTTGGGCCCAGACAGGCCACAACACAGTGAATGCAGCGGCGACCGGAGAATAGAGCTGCCCTCTCTGCAAAAATGAAAAGAATACAACTCATCCCTTTTTCTAAAAAACGTTATTTTTTTAATCTTAGAATGTAATGAGCATATTTTTAAATAATGTTAACAAATGTTAAACTTTGTCTTAAATTCTGGTTAGTCCTAGTACTTAACTGGGAGAGGCAGGAAGGACCTGTCCCTGGAACTTGCAGAGGGAACACAGCCCCACGGAGACCTTGATCTGGGATGGTCCGGCCCCCAGGATTTGAGAACGCCGAGCCCCCACACCGCCCCATCATCCCCGCCAGGGCCTTTCCGCCTGCCTCGCCTGGATTGCAGGCTCTGCCCTCCAGAAGGCGGGAGGATAGACGCCTGTGGCTTAAGCCCCCAGTTCATGATCTCCTGCAGCAGCCACCCAGGCAAACTGTCCCACTCTCAGCGCCACCCCCCCGTCCTCTGTCCTTACAGGTCACCTGGGGGCCGAGGACACGTGCACTCCTTCCTCCGGGCCTGGGCGTCCATCTCCTGGCCGTCCCCTCCTCCTCCTCCTGCCACCAACACCATCTCCCACCCAGCCCGGGGACACCTGCAGCCAAGGCACACCCACGCAACCCGTGTCCCACGTCCATAGGCGCGTCCCCCCAGCACAGCGCACCCCATCTCCTCATGGTTTCGTTTCCCTAATATCTGCGGGGCGCCTTCCTGCTGCAGCCGAAACATTTATCTTCACAACTCAGGACATAGCCCAGGAAGCATCACAAGGCTGCGGGGATCACTGCAATCTTGGCGTCCCTTGGCCTGTAGAAGCATCACCCCCTCTCGGCCCCATCGTCGCGGGGCTTCTCCCTGCTAGTGAGTCCCAACGTCCCCTTTTTAGAAGGACGCCAGTCATTGCTTTAGGGCCCACCCTACTCCAGCGTGACCTCACCCCAACTAGCTATACCTGCAACAACCCTATTCCCAAATAAGGTCCCCTTCTGAGGTCTGAGGGCCAGGACTTCGACATACGGGTCTGGGGGGAGGACACGACACAACCCACGCTGCTTGCCTGGGGCTTTGCTTTGTCTGGTTCCTGTCCGCAGGCCTCGTTTCCTTCCTGTGGCGGCAAAGCGTCCTGCGGAACAGGACTCCGCCCTCCCTCCTGTGTCCACGCGGGATGTCCACTCTGCCGACAGGCCGCCACGCTGAGCCCTGGGGAGGCCCCTCCAGGTGGGTTTCCGTGAGACCTTCCTGTTTTTATTCCGGACACTTCCACCATTACTTTTCCTTCAAGCCAAGTGACGCTGGTTTCTCATTTTCTGCAAACTCCCTTTTTCAAATTAGAAGTCAAGCAGCTGGGGGGCTCAGTCGGTTACGCGTATCTGACTCTTGGCGATTTCGGCTCAGGTCATGATCCCAAGGGTCGTGGAATCGGGCGGGGTGCTGAGTGTGGAGGCTGCTTGGGATCCCCCCCCCCCACCCCGCCACACTCTCTCTCAAAATTAGAAAGTAATAATTAAAAACAAAACCAAAAAACCAGCTAAGCGTATAAAACCAAGTTGATTGAAAAGGAGGACAGGAGGGAAGCACACCGTGGAGGTCGATGGGCAGGGCTGAGGGGGTGCCTGTGCGGGGCAGGGCGCAGGGGCGACGGGCCACCGGGGCCGTGCGCCGGGTAGGGCCACGCCGCGCCAGCCACAAACGGCCCCGCAGAGGCTCTGCGATGCAGGCAGGACTACAGTATTTATTTCCAGGATCCTCCCCCGTAACAAAACCCACCGCGACGTAACAAAGGTGCCCAGCGCCGCAGGGGCACGGGCTGTGCAGGGGCGAATCCGCACGTTTGCACGCACGGTCCTCCAGGACGGGCTACCGCCTGGCGAGCCGGCCATCGGGAGGGACTCGGCCCCACGGTTAGTGCAATGCGTGCCTCTCACGGAGGCTGAATTGGGGACTTAGTTAAGGGACCCCCGGGAGACCCAAGGCTTGGGTTTTCCACGCAGGAGGCTTTGACCTTCGGGCACCCCGACCCGGGCGCTTTCTCAGGGACCGCGGCCACCTTTGGACACCACGTGGTGTTCAGCACGAGTAGCCAAAGCAAGCAAGCGTGTGTGGAGAACAAGGCTGGCCGTCCTGGGGCTTCTGGAGAGGCCGGCGACCCGGTGCGGCAGTGTGGGACGGAGAGGGTCCCCGTCCTACCCCGAGGCAGCCAGCTGGGAGGAGAGGGGCAGCACTCCGGGCGCCCGGGAAGCCTGGCCAGCAAGGGCGAAGAGGCCACTACTCCTTTGGACCATCTGTTCACAAGGGTGCTGCGGAGATCCCCATGGGACATTCGGCTGCTCCGTCTCAGAAGGAGCTAGAACAATCGGAGGGGAGAAAAGTGGAGTCTTGTTCCGGTTCCTCACTAAGGCACAGGTTTGTCCTGTCTTCTTTCCTTCCGAAAAGCCGTTCTCCTGAGAAACTCCATCCCCCGCTTCCCGCAGCTCGAGCACAGGGCTGTGAGGCCACAGGCTCCGAGCAGCCGGGGGCAGGCGGTGAGCGTGCGGGCCACCCGCCCTCTGCCAGGTGCTGCTGCTTTCCTCGGCTTGTACACGGAGGGGAGAGGCCAACGGCCCCCCCATCCTCCCCCAGAAGGATTCTGCCCCCGGTTTCAGGTCTCGACAGAGGTCTGCTGCAAGTCCCCAGGAGGAGAGCCACTGCGGGCAGGAAGGCTGGAGCCAGGCTGGCCAATGGCGCCAGCACGGAGCGCATGGGGCAGGCGGACAGGGAAGCCCAGCTAACGAGCCTCTGGACGACCCCGGAGGCTGGTCCACAAGAGCCCTCTGGCCGCAGGTGAACAGAGACTTAGAAGGACGAGGACATGGGTGACTCGGCCACACGCCAAGCCCGTCAGGAACGAGGTGAGAAGGCAGAGGGCGAGCGGGCGGACACGGGGCCGTCAGCTCTGCAGGAAGGGCGGGTGGGCGGCCTGCTGCTGCCTTGTCCGTGGGGAGGCCTGTGGTCGGCCCTCTGAGACCTCGACAGGAGGGGGCGTGGGCGTTTCGGTAACCAGACAGGACTCGCAGCCAGGGAGGCGTCCTCCTGCCGGGCAGCAGAGGCTGGACCTCCACGCCCGAAGGTGAGATGAACACGAGTGGGCCCCACGCTCTGGCCGGGGGCGGGGGAGGTGGGCGGCGGGGGCGGGCAGCAGGGCTGGTCGGCCCCTCTAAGGCCACTGGCTGCCAGCAGCCGGGTAGCTGGGCACGGTGGGGTACTCGGGCAGACTATTCCCCGAGAAGTTGTTGTACTGAGCCTCCCGAGACGGTGGGTTCCGCCAGGTGCCCGCATTCCACTCTGTCTGTGCCTTCTGGAAACTTCCACCGGCCCCCCGGTAGATCCTGTGCACCTGCAGGGACAGAAGGTGGGGGTGGGGGGCAGAGAAGCCAAACTGAAGTGCACGTGACCAAGAGAGACCTCGTGCTTAAGGCTGTGCTTTTCCTAAGCGGACTATAAAATACCAGAACGATCCTTGTGGAGACTTCAGGAAATGCACGGAAGCTGAGGCCGTCCCTCCCAGCTTCTCTCTGTGGACCCCCCCCCCCACACACACACCCACCCTCGGGCCCCTTGTGATGCTAACAGCCATCCCTGGGCGTGACCGGTGGCTTCCAGGCAGAGACCCCCAGAAAGGACTAACTCCCCACGGCCCAGCAGGCCTGTGCTGACAGGCCCCCCACTGCACCTCTGGGAATGCGGGGCAGTACGAGAAACTCTAGAAGTCCTGGAAAAGTCAGTAAGCGAAAACTGGCATTTTAACTCAACGCTCTTGATGCTTAGTGACGCTGAACACTTTCCTCGTTTCTCACTGGGATTTGCCTTTCTTCTTCCACACAACTATTACTAAATATGTTTCTTTTCTTGGAGGCGGTGGGGGGTGTGCAAGACAGAGCCCACACGGGCCTGACACCTCCCTCCCCCGAGGCCAGCTCGCGAAGCTGGCCCTCAGGGGCGTCTGGACCCGGACTCCGGGGCTCCCACCACCCTCACCGGTGGGGGGCTCGTGTCCCGGAGCTGTCCGTGCAGACACGAGGTTTGCGCCGAGGACCTGCTCCCCTCCTGGGGTCTGGGGTCTCCGCCGAGCCCGGCAGAGGCGCCTGCTGACCGACCCCCGGTGAGAACCTGGGCGCTGGGTCCCTTCGTACCCCCTGGAGACCACACCTCACACGTGGTCACATGCCGTTTTGGGGGGACACCTGGGAGAGGATTCTGGAAGCTTAGCCTGGTGTCCCCACCCCCACCCCCACCCCACAAGCCTCTGCCCTTAGGTCATTTTGCTTCTCATCCTTTCTCTGTATCGACCTAGGCCTTGGGGAGACTGCTGAGCCCTGGGGTCCTCCCGACATGCCCCGCCCCCGGGGCATCTCTTTGTTTTGAAAGGACAGGCTCTCCTTCTGTCCAGGCAGCCTTTCTTTCTGGCCCAAGAGCCCTTTTCAATTTGCGTTTGCTTTCTACTCGGTGAGGCTTGCTGCTCGGAAGTCCCTGGTTGGAAAGTCGGCTCCTGCAGGGACCTTGTGGTGGAACCCCTGGAGGCTCATTCGCGCGTGTTTTCTGCCGGCCCCTCCCTGCCCTCAGACCGTCCACACGGCTGAAGGCATCTGGGGTGCAAACGGTGGGGGGGGGGAGGGAGTGGCAGGATCCTTCTGCCCGCCCAGCCAGCTGCACCCGGGAGAAAGCCTACGTAGGCCAGGAGCCCCACTCAGACAGCTAGAGGCGCGGGGCCAAACGCTCACGACACTCCGCGCGTGCTGGGGGCGCAGCGCTAGAGCCCGCACCGCTCCTCTTTCCCATGGGGACTCCACACACGTCCCCGCGCCCCGGCCTGTGACCACCACCTCCAGGAGGGCTCGAGGCCGCCGGCCAGGTGCGGCCGGCTTCCCCAGCACCGCTCGGTGCGCGTTCCCGCTGCGGCCTCCGCACACCCGGGGCGGCACCGCCCGCGGGAACTTTCCGGCACAGAGACGGCACCCCAGCCCCACACGGCCGGCAAGTATCTGAGATGCGGTGGGTGGGTGCAGCGGATCCCCCCGCTCTGTGTTTAGCTTTACTTAACTTTACCTCATGTGACTTTAACCGTAAATGGCAACAAACGTCCGGTGGCGGCCACATCGGGCAGCGTGGTGTACACCCTGGGACACGAAAGTGCGGGGACACTAGTGGCTGGGCCCCAAAGGCAGGCGCGGTCATCATCAGCCCACACTCTGCGGTTACCCTAAGCCTGCCTTAGCAGAGATCAGCTCGTCATGGACAATAGGTCACGTCCTGGAACGAGGAGGATACGGGCCCCCAGGGCCCGGGCGATCCGGCGACCGGATGCACGGGAAGATGCTGGAAGTCCCGGGCCCAGAGGACTCACCTTTATGATCGCGATGGCCATCATGGCAGCTGACATGGAGAACATGATGGCCGGAAGCAGCATGACCACGGCGGCCCCGACATTGGTCTGGAAGAACCCGACTGCCGCCAGCCAACCACTGCAAGGGGCAAGAGAGAGCAGCATGGGTGCCAGCACGTCCACCAAACAAGGGCCCAGCATCCTTCATATGTAAACAGCTCCAACAAATCAACAACAACGAAAACGAATGGCAGAGAAATGGGCAATTTGTGCAAGGGCTCGCAGGGGCCAATGCACACATGAAATGATGCTCAAACCCAGCAGTGGGGAATGCGAGCTACAACGCGGGAACGTGTGGTGTGTGTGAGGGGCCGAGAGGAGCACTGCACCGGTGGGAGCGTGTCCCTTTGCGGGAGCAGTGGGAGTGGCCTACAAAAAGCCCTAAGAGCTCATTTCCTGCACCCCGGCTCTCCTCCTCTGAGAATTCACGCCACGGCAATGACTTATAATGAAAGCCAGGAGTAACCCAAATGTTCACCAGCGGGAAACACAGCCACACGACAGAATGCTGAGGAGACATTAACAAAACCAGAGCGGAAAAGAAAGTTGAAGATGAGTCAGGACAGCAAGACTCTACGAGCCCTGTTCTGTCCACGGCACATGTGCAAAGTGGAAAGAACACCCACGCCCGCCTCGGGGGGAGAGACAGAAGATAACTATTGTTGAGATTTTATCATTTTACTGATTTTTTTTTTAAAGTAGGCTCCACGCCCAACGCAGGGCCTGAACTCATGACCCTGAGATCAAAACCTGAGGTGAGATCAGGAGTCAGACGCTTAACCCACTGAGCCATCCAGGTGCCCCTTGAGATTTCATTTTTCTAAACAGGTAATAAAGACACACGGTTCAAGGAACCTAAAGGCTAGGAAATTATCACCAGTTCATTACTATTACTGGAACCATGTGCTTTATTCAGGTCTCATCGCTGTTCCCCTGGCATCCCTGTTCCAGAGCCTGTCATGTGGCCACATCCACTGAGAGTCCAGCCAGGTCCCCCCCGCACAGGCTCCTGTGGCCACTCCCGCACTGTGGGAGCGTCACACCCAGAGAGGTGGCCGCCCAGCACGCACGTGGTGGAGCCCCACGTCTCCAGGGGCTGCCCATATTTGCTCGCGCCTTCCGGAACAGCACGAGGACCGCAGCGCTCGGCAGCACGTGGGCTTTCCCGCAAGCATGTTTAGGGACAATGCCACGCTCCCACCGAAAGGGAAGCTGTGTGTCCTCCTCACCCGAGTGTGTGAAGTGGGGGCAGAGGACCCCTGGCCCACAGGCCCATTCTGTGCTGGGTGCCGGGGCCGAGAATGACCCTGGCGGTGGGGACAGGCCTGCTGCCTGTTCCCACTCAGCCTGGGGGAGGTGGAAAAACTACTGGGGGCGCCCGGAGGGCTCGGTCGGCCAAGCGTCCGCCTCTTGGTCTGGGCTCGGGTCGTGATCCCAGGGTCATGAGATCAAAGCCCCACGTGGAGCTCTGTGCTGGGCGTGGAACCTGCTAGAGATCCTCTCTCTCCCTCTGCACCTCCCCAAAATAAAATTAGAAAAATTTTTGAAATAAAAAACTTAAAAAAAAACTAAAAAAAGAAAAGCCACTGGGAGGGGAGACTCAGCTGGGTGTTTAGGCCGAGGGAGAGGTAGGTGGGAGCCCATAGTGGGTGTGAGCACAGCTAGGCAGCTGCAGGGCCAGGTGGGCACCAGGCGCTCCTAGGAGGGGAGAAACGCTGGCTCTGCTGGGGGTGTCACCTTGGGGACGAACATCCTTCTACCAGATCTGGGGATCTGGAAAGTGGGGCCGGTGGGCGGGGGCCCCAGCCTGAGGATCGTGGTCTCTGGGGAGGGCGAAGGCACCCAAGGGCTGAACGTAGGACTGGGAGCCTGCCCCAGCCTCCCAGCAATGAGAATAACCTCCTTTATTACCCAGGATGACAGCACCCAGGTTCTAAGGACAGCAGGTGACAAACTGGCCTCCGTCAGGACCAACGGGATGAGCGACGGAACCTGCCGCATGCCATCCTTGTCGGGGAGACACCACAGCATCAGGGCTGGGGAGCAGGGAAGATGGAGAGGGCAGGGCTCAGGGAGATGAGGGGGTGCTGGGTGCTCCCCCAGAGAGTCTCAGGAGATCGCGGGGCTGGAACCAGGGAGAGGACAACAAGCGCGTAAAAGAACGGGGCGGACACAAGACCTGGGGAGTCTGGCAGCTCCCCAGAAGGTCAACTCAGCTGCCGCGTCACCAAGCAACCTGGCAGCCCGGCGCACACCCGAGACACTGAGACCTGTGTCACAGCAGCACTACTAACGGCAATGCCCAGAGACACCCAGAGCCCGTGAGCTGTGGACGGAACCACAGCGTCCACCGCGCACGCGCACAGATGACCGTGTCTACCGCGCATGCGCACATCCCTCGGCCGCGAGCAGGAGCGAGGTGCCCACCCCCGCCGCCCCACGGGCCGACTCTGAACACACGACACTCAGGGAGGGAACGAGACAGGAGAGGCCACATGGCGTGTGAGTCCACTTGTGTGAAAGGTCCAGAAAAGGCTCATCCGGGGACAGGGAGGGGGCTTGTGGGGGCCGGGGGCGCGGGTGGGGGTGACGGCCAACGGGGGCGAGTTGTTTTTGGGGCAACAGAACATTCTGGCACTAAACAGAGGTGATGGCTGCACCACCTGTGAACGTACTCTAAACCACTGAATTGTTCACCTTAAAAGAGTGAATTTCTGGTCTGTGACACGTACCTCACCAAAGCCATTATTCTAAAAACTGAACTCTGGGAAACTACAGGACAAGCAAGCCTGTTTTTTTCGATGACTCAATCAGAAAAAGACTGGGAAGAGTGAAGACAGAAAACGACTCATGGAGACGTGCGCGCCTCATGTGGGTCTGACCCGGACGGATGGCTAACGCAGAATGTAACTCAACGCCACGTGGAATCCTGAGCCGGGGGGCAGCCGTGGGGACGCGGCAGAAATCCAAACGCGGCCCACGTCCGGGCACCGGCTCTGCAGCCGCGCACACCTGGGGTCGTACCAAAGGCGTATCAGACACCCCTGCTGGCGCACGGCCACGCGCTGTCCCGTCTCCGCGCCTTTCTGTAAACCTCCAAGTAGCCGGACGTAAAATGCCCTGTTCAAGGGGCGCCTGGGAGGCTCAGTCGGTGAAGCGGGTGAGTCTTGATCTCAGGTTTGTGAGTTCAGGACCCACGGTGGCCATAAAGATTACTTTACAAATAAAATTGGGACACTTGGGTGGCTCAGTCAGTTAAGCGTCCGACTTCGGCCTAGGTCATGATCTCGTGGTTTGTGAGTTTGAGCCCTGTGTCGGGCTCTGTGCTGACAGCTTGGAGCCTGGAGCTGCTTCGGATGCTGTGTCTCCCTCTCTCTCTGCCCCTCCCCTGCTCACGCTCTCTCCCTCTCAAAAATAAACATTAAGAAAAGTTTTTTTAATTAAAAAAATTACTAAATAAAGTTGAACTCATGAACCAAGCCACCCAGGCGCCCACCCAATGTGGGTTTTGAACTCACAACCCCGAGATCAAGGATTGCACGCTCCACGGACTGAGCCAGCCTGTTTAAAAAAGACAGGATCTCAGCGAGCGGACGGCACGAAGGACTTTAGGTTGGTCTGTGAGGCGTGAGGCAGCATCACAGTCTCGTATGTAGGGACACTGTGTAGGATACTCGTACATCCTGCAAGTTCTTCTCCTTCATGAGTTCGCGGGGAAGCGTCTGCGGGGGACATGACCCACGTGTGGAGCGTGAGGGGGGCAACAGACCCGCAGGATACAGAGCTGGCTGCGCAGCGCGGCCGGCACCCCGAGAGCACCCTCTGAGGACGCGCTGGACCGTCTCCGGGAAGCGCCCAGCGGCTGCTCCGTGTCCCACGTGGAAGGTCGCGAGCAGGGACTGGCCCGGGGCCACAGCCGCGGTCCACCCGGCCACCGGGGACCAGGAGGACGGGGAGACCCTGGCCGGGCTTTCAGGGGGAGTGCGGTCTGGTGAAGCGCACCTTCGGTCCCAACCCCCTGCTCCGTGCCCTGAGGAGGCCAAGGGGCCGGCGGGGGGGCCGGGGGTGTGCCAGCACCAGGCAGTCCACCTGTGTGACAGTCAAAGAAGCCAGAGCGGGGGGGGGGGGGGGGGGGGGGGGTGCCCCATACACTTGGGGAAATGAAAGGGCCCAGAGGCCCTGCCCCGCCTGTGCTGGCCCCAGGCCGAGCCTTGCGACAGAATGGGAGCGGTGACGAGCGTCGGGAGAGCGGATGGGCTTGCAGCGTCCCCCTCCCCCCGCCTCCCCCTAATTTTCCAGAGCAGCTCTCTGCCCAGGCTCACCAGCTGGTTGGTCACCATCCCCTGCTCTGTTTGGCCTGCACTCAAAGAGGGCAGGGACGCTCCTGAAGTCTCCTTTCTGCAAGCCGACCCCCAAGGAAGGTGCCCACCATGCCAGCCCAGTGTGGAGAACGGCGTGGGGGTGGCACCGGGCAGAAAAGAGCCCACACGGGCCTGACACCTCCCGCCCCCGAGGCCGGCTCGCGAGGCCGGCCCTCGGCAGCATCTGGACCCGGACTCCAGGGCTCCCGCCACCCTTACCGGCGGGGGGCTCGTGTCCCGGAGCCGTCTGTGCAGACACGAGGTTTGCGCCGAGGACCTGCTCCCCTCCTGGGGTCTGGGGTCTCCGCCCGAGCCTGGCAGAGGGGCCTGCTGACCGACCCCCGGTGAGAACCTGGGCGCTGGGTCTCTACGCCCCCTGGAGACCACACCTCCCACACGGCCACATGTTGTTTTGGGGGAATTAAGCGCCTCCTGGGGGACACCCTGGGAGAGGATTCTAGAAGCTTGGCCCGGTGTCCCCGCCCCTGCCCTCCATCCCTTGCCCTGAGTTCAAATTACTTCCCATCCTTTCTCTGTATAAACCGTGGCCTTGGGGACGACAGGCCGCTGAGCCCTGGGTGTCCTCCCGGCACAGCCCCACCCCTGGAGTCCGAAGCCAGCCCCTCACTGGCCCTGTAGACCGAGATCTGAGAGGGCATCAGAGAGAGCTCATCTGCCCGACAGGTGCAAAGACCCAGAGGGAGGGTGTATCTTGGAAACGGTCCCAGGCGAGAGGGGACTTCGAGCCTCTATAAAGGGGGCAGAAGACGCGGGAGGGGGCTGAGGAGCAGGTCCAGGAGGCCACCAGCACCCACCCGGGGCCTCGAGCAACAAGACAGCGCACGTTCGACACGCGGTGACCAGGACAGAGCTTCGTGGCTCTTCCAGGGCACAGAGGAAAGAGTGACAGGAGTGAAAGCCAGGAGGATGGCAGCAGGGTGTCCCCAGCTGAGAGCTGGAGACACGGCGAGGGTCACGGCGAGGGTCACTCGCCCTCAGGGGACGAGCTCCCGATACCAAGATTTCGACCGAGAGGCCGAGCAAGACACACGAGCACAGAGGCGCGTGATGTCACGGCACTGACCAAGCAGCGCCACACACACGCAGCCGTGGCTGTCACCCACAGGACGCTCGGTGCCGCAGACGTGACCTGGGGGTGCCCACATCCTCATCCTGGGACTTGTCCCCTCATGCGGCAGAGGGGACCTTGTCAAGGCCCCCGAGGCAGGGGTGACCCTGGGTGCCCAGGGGGCCCAGCATCCTCACGAGGTCCCACAAGAGCAAGGCAGAGCCAGGCGACCCGAGCTGCCGGCCACGAGGATGAGGAGAGCCCGTGGGCCGAGGATGCGGCACCTCCGGGAGTCGGGAAAGGGAGGAGACGGGGCTCGCTGGGGCCCCGGGCGGGGGGGATTCCAGCCCTGCCCGCACCTGACCGTGAAGCCCGTGTCAGATCCCGGAGCCCAGAGCTGTGAGATAAACCTGCTTCCCTCCGAGTCACCACGTTTGCCGTGATTTGTTCCGGCAGCCACAAGACCAGGTACGAACCCGTCCAGGCCAACTGAAGGCCGGCCCTCTCTCCGGCCGTGCCCTGAGCCGCTCCTCCCAGGACATGCCACTGACCGCACTTCCCAGTGGCCCGCGAGCGCGTCCTGGGCAGAACCCGGAGGGCAACAACGCCCAGCCCCACCCCACCCCCCACCGCCCCGTGCGGGTGCTCACGATGGCCGGGGCACCGCTGAGCACACACACGTCACACCCCTGCGCCGCAGCCTGGGGGCCCGGCTCACCACGCGCCCCATCCCGAGAGGCCGATCGCCTGGATAACGGTCAGGACGAACTGGGCTCCGAAGATGAAGAAGAACGCCATGAAGTTGAAGGAGCTGTCGGCCCTGCGGAGGGAGAGGAGGGAGAGGACGGCCGTCACTGCGCGCGTGCACGGCCAGTGAGGGGACTGGCTGCCTCCCCGGGTCAGCCCGGGTCTCGGGAACCACCTAGGGGCAAACGCGGCACGCTCCTGAGTCGTGGGGCCCACTGGGGGCGAACATCCACAGGAGCCAAGAGGTGCCAATGACCCGGGTGTTCGCAAACGTATGAGCAGCCACAGGCACACGTGTCCACCGCGCACGCGCACGTCCCTCGGGCCGCGAGCAGGAGTGAGGTGCCCACGCCCGCTGCCCCGCTGACGGACCCAGACATGACAGGCCACACGGGGTGTGAGTCCACATGTGTGAAATGTCCAGAACAGGCTCATCCACGGACAGGAGGGGGGCTCGTGGGGGCTGGGGGCTGGGGGAGGAGAGGGGGTGGAACAGGGATGGAACGTTCTGGAACTGGAAAGAGGTGATGGATCCACAACCCGGTAAAGATACTAGAAACACTGATACACGAAGCGTCTCCTGGCGAAGTTATTAAAAGACAACGGGTCGTGGTTGGCTGTAGCCCGCAGACCGTGGACATAACCTGTCCCCCCGCAACCGGACAGGAGAAGGCACCCAGGCACCAGGCACAGAGCAGGTGCAGGTCCCGAGAGTGAGAGCGGGAGCCGCACGGACCTGAGCGCACGCGGTCGGGCGTCCTGGCTCGCCCCGCTCCGAGCAGCAGACGCTCCGAGGCCGCCCCGCACCCCCACTCACCGAAAGGCCTTGTACGCAGGCCGGAACCAGCACACGTAGCCGCAGGGGGAGAAGAGCAGTAGCCAGACCAGGGCCAGGCCGAAGTTGGCTCCCGAGCCGCCACCGATCCACCAGGCCAGGCAGGCGACGAGGTTGACCCCCAAGGTGGCACAGTAGACTGGGCGGGGGCAGGGGGGAGAGGCGAGGAGGGTGAGCCTGGGCGGAGGGCTCCGGGCCGGGCCTCTCCCACCCGCCGGGAGAGCAGGGCTGCGGCTCTGCTCAGCGTGGGCACCAGGGGGGCCAGAGAACAGCTCAAGGGACATCATTTTGTTGGAAAAAGGGATTTATCCCAGAACCCTTGGGCTCTCACCGCCCGGGAGGGGGCAAACTGTGGCCCGGAGGTGCCCCCTGCCCGCCCCCGCCCCGCCCCGGCCGCTCACACAGCCACAGCTGGTATATCTTCTTCACCAGGAGCTGGTGCTCGATGGGTATCTCGTCGGAGAAGTTCTGGTAGAAGCAGGGCTTCAGAGGGATGAACTTGGGCAGCGGCGGGAAATTATTCTCCTTTTCTGCAGAGACAGAAACCACCGCAAAACAAAACCAGGCTAAGGGACCCAGTGACAGGCCCACACACGTCCCTGTCCTGGTCCTCAGAACCCGTGGACAGGTCACCTCACGTGGCAGAGGGGACCTTGTCCAGGCCCAGGAGGCGGGGGTGACCCTGGGTGCCCTGGGGGCCCGGCGTCCTCACGAGAGGGTGGCCAGAGAGCCGGGCAGACCCCGTGCTGCTGGCCGTGAGGATGAGGAGGGGCCGCGGGCCCAGGATGTGGCGCCTCTGGCAGCCGGAAAAGGGGGACACGGGGCTCCCTGGGGCCCCGGGGGAACCGGCCCTGCCCACGCCCGGGTGTTAGGACTTCGGAGCCCATAATCGTGGTTTAAATCACTACGTTGTGGTGATTCCTCAGAGCAGCCACAGAAGACACGCAGACTCAGTGACAGAACACAAATGCTGGTGACAGCTGCCTCGAAGGAAGGTTCTGGCATCCTGAACGTATGAGCTTCCTGGGGAAGCTCTAAGAAATGACCACAAACCGGGAGGTGTCAGCTATAGGGATCTGCTCTCTTCTAGTTCAGGAGCCCAGAAGTCTGAGGTCAAGGTGTCAATGATATCATACCACTGTGTGGCAGGACACGACTCCCAACTACCTCGGGGGGCCAGACCACAAACAGAACAGAGAGGACCCCTGCCCTCGGGGTGCTGCCCTCCTAGCCAGGGGGAGCCCGGCAGTAATCGCAATGGATGGACGACACTGTGGCATATAGGAGATGTCACGTGCAGGCCACCAGGGATGTGTGCTGGGTGCTGGTTAGCTGTGGTTTAAGAAGGGGGTCAGGGTAGGCCTCACTCGAAAAGGCAGAATTGGAACCAAGACTCCAGGAAGCGAAGAGGAGAGGCCGGTGGTTCTGGCCCAGGCAAAGGCCCCGGGGTGAGTGCCAGGTGCTCTAGAGGCAGCGGGGAGACCAGGGGCCGGAGGGGAGGACAGGTAGAGGCAGACCATACCATACTGGCCACACAGAAGCCCCAGGCATCTACCAAGGGACACAGGAAGCCGTGGAACATGCCAAGCCTGAGCCCGGCGGGGCTCGACCCCACCCCGAGCTTGCTGGCTCTGCGCCTGTGTGATGAGACACGGGGAAGGGCCTCCCCGGCACAGCCTCCGTGCCACGGTCACAGGTCACAACCCTTTGCGGTTCCTGCCCAAGGCCCCAGCAAGGACCTCACCTGGCCCCTGCCCCACTGCTCTCCCCTCCCCTGATGTGTGACCCCTCCCCCCGCTGCCCACAGCAAGGACGGGGTGACGCCTCCAGCGGCCAGGCGGCCAGCACACCCCGTGCCGAGGGGGAGATAGAAAACCACCAGGCGAATCACACGCCCCTTGAAACCCTGTCTTCTTGGCAGATGAAAAGCCCCAGGGGAACGTTGTGCGCAGATTTGGGACTCGGGGGCCTGAGTTCCAATCCCAGCAGCAGCACCACCAGCTGACCCCAGGCACCTAAGGCCCCAGCCCCCCTGCACCTGAGCACGGGGGCAGATGCCGGGGCAATGTGACCGTGCATGGAAGGCATGTCCCTGTGGCACCTGGCCGTGGCTTCAGGGCCCCACCTCACATGCCCCACCCCTCCTCCTGAGCGGGAGGGGGCAGGCAAACCCACGAGGGAGTGAGAGTGTCATCTTATACACGTAGGGATGAACCCTGATGTACCAACCTCACCCCTACACTGATGTCAACCGCCAAACGGGCCCCAAGGCAGGAAGCCTGGCCGGGCCAGCTACTCCTATGGAGACCGGCCTCTGCCTCTAATCTGGCTCCAGGCTAGGAGGCAGCCCCGACACCCGTTGTGGGAGGAGGGGAGTGAGGTGTGCGCCCCTCCCTACGGTGGGGGGCATTACGGTCCGTCCGGCCACCAGGGGACGCTTCCCAGAGGAACAGACAAGCTGGATGGGCCTCCGGGCGAGACTTACCAGACATTTCCGCTGTGACAACTGGCGGGGCCGAAGCCTACAGCCACCTGGAGGGGAGACAGCCACAGTCAGGGGGTCCCCAAGGCCACTGGGGGACCCCCACACCAGCTGTGTGCCCAGCAGCACCCACGGGTGGAATCCTCACCTCCAGGCCACCCCAGGGATGGTCTGGTCCCAGAGGCCAGTCCCCTGCACCACCTCCCTCCAGAGCCCCATCGGCAGCTGGCAGGAGAGGGGTCAGCCTGTTGCCAGGTCACACACCGGCCAGAGCCAAAATGTTCCTGGGACCCCCCCCCAAACCTACCCCATGCCCTCCCCACCCCCCAGGCTTTCGCTTTATCCTTGACTGGCTCTGAGCACCTCCTCAGGGCCACAAAGCCCAACTTGTGAGACACTGAGAACTGGGTTCGCGCTCACTGCTATGTGACACGTGGTCACACAACCTCTCTGGCCTGCAGTTGTCACCCCTGCAAGCCTTGCAGAGCTGAGGATCGCGTCACGACCCGAGCCAAGCACGTGGCACCCCAGCGGCCCTTCTACGTGCAGCCACGTGAGCTGGTGTCACACAGTGGCCCCACGTACCAGGCTGGCACTAACACACACACCCGATGAGAACACGCCGGTCCCCGAGGGCTTTGCGGGTGGGCACCGCCATCTCCAGGAAATGAGCCACAGCGTGGCCTTGCCCAGCACCCACCAGGGCCTCATGGCACAGGTAAGCCCGGCGTGGGCAAGGGAACCGTACCTGGAGGCGGGCAGGGGGATGGGAACCCACAGACGTCTTTCTCACGCACAGCCCAGGTGAGAAGGTTCCAGTGAGTCTCCAGGGTCCACGCCCCCGAGACCCTCCCGCCCACACCACCCATCCACTGCACTAGCTCGAGGGCAGACCCCCTGCCCCGGCCCCAGGGGCTAGGACGGGCTGGGAGCAAATACCCCGGGCTCCACGGCGGGCTCAGGGCGAAGCTGGCCTGGTGATCCAATCACGCACAGCTGCTGAAGGGACACACGTCGCTCCTAGCACTACCTGCTCTGCGGCAGACCCCCGGCTCACCCCCTCTGGCCATCTGTGAAGGTCAGGAGACAGGCTGACGGGAAGGAGCCTTTCGGTGGGGTGAGTCAGGCCGGCAGGCTACACCCTAGCGTAAACACACGCTGGTCGGCCACGCCCTTCCAGACGTAGCACACAGGCAGAGGCCCCACTCCCAGGGCCACGCTCTTGCCCCACTTGGCTCAGAAGCTCCCCTCCCCCTGTACAAACCCCGCACCCTGGAGGAAGCGGTCACTCCAACCCAGGTACCCTCGGCCACCACGGCCCCATGCCTCTGTCAACAGACACCGACCTGGTTTGGGGGTGTTTATTTTCACATGTAGAGCCGCTCTGTGACACCTGACACACAGGGGACACCGTCCCAGTGGACCCTCGGGCTGGGGGCAAAGGGCAGCTGGAGGAAGGAAGTCCGAGTGCCCAGCTCCCCGGCCCGGGCCGGACCCCCGCTAGGCTCAAGCCCAGGGAAGAGCTCGGTTGGGCACAGATGCGTCCCCACACACCGGTGGAGACAGCACAGGGTCTGGCTCCGGGCTGGGGGACGCGAACGTCCCTACAACTGACCGGCAGGATCACGGCCGGGACGAGGAGGGACGCAGGGGCCCACCGGTGGAGTCTGCCGGGAGGCTGAGAGGCCAGGGGAGAGCCCGGCCCGGGGCCCGGGGTCCGGCGGGCGCTGCCGCCTACACGAAGGGGTGCAGCCGGCGGCACTGGGCTTCCAGAACACCACGGAACACCTGGAAGCGGTGGTTGAGGTCCGGCCGGGCGTGGATGCGGAAGCGGGTGCCCAGCGCACCGTCGGGCGACGGCGCCCCATAGAAGACGCGCTGCACGCGGGAGTGTACCAGGGCCATGGCGCACATGGCACAGGGCTCGCGGGTGACGTAGAGATCATAGCCGGTGCACACGTAGGGCAGGCTGTCCCCGCGCGCGTCCCCGTCCTCCTCCAGCTTGCGCACAGAGCCCGCGCGGACGCCCTGGGGGACGACGACGGCCGGGGCGAAGGAGCAGGCAGGGTAGGGGCGGAGGTCGTAGGCGCCGCGCCCCTGGCCCCGGGCCACCAGGTCGATGCACACCATGGTGGCATGCAGCAGGGGGCTGGCCGCGCTGCTGCAGTCATGGCCGGTGGCCAGCACGCGGCCCGAGGACGGGTCCACCACCACCGCCCCCACGGCCCTCAGGCCCCTGGCGGCCGCCTGCTGCGCCGCCCACACGGCCCGCTCCATGTGGCCCTGCATCGCCGCCTGCTCCTGCACCGAGAAGAGCCGTCCGGCCAGGGCACGGGCCACCTGCCTGTCCTCGTGGAAGGATGTGGGCCAGTGGGCGCGCGCCTCCTCGAACTGGCCTCTGGTCAGGGGCGGCCGGGCGGGCACGGGCACCAGGAAGGGCTGCCCCAGGCCGCGAGGGTCCACGGCCGGCCGCGGGAGGAGCTCGGCCAGCGATCGTGCACCCGGCGCCGGCCCCGCCAGGCACAGCAGTATCTCCAGTGCGTGCGGGCGGCTGGCATCGCGGCTGGGCCGCACCCTCTTGAGGTGAGGCTGGGCGGGCAGCGGGTGCACGGCCGACACCTCCTTGAGGAGGCGCGAGGTCTGACGCTTGTCGAGGACGGGCGCGGCGTAGGCCAGCACCAGCTCCACGTCCTGGGACTGCTGCTCGGACAGGACCGGGAGGGCTTGCCACGGCGCAGGCGCTGGCTGGGGGCTCGCGGCCTCCTCGTCCCCATGCTGCTCCGCGAGGCCCGGGGCGGGGTCCATCCTCAGTGGGGCTCCGACTGTGGGAGACAGAGATCGGGGCAGAGCATCATCCGTCAGCCGCAGGAGTCCGTCCCAGGTCCCAGCGTGCGGAATCCGAAGTCCGGGAGCTCCGCCCACGCGACGCGCACCACCGGCCGGCCGCGCTCGCCCTCAGATCCTACTAACTCTTGGTCTGCAGAGCTTAAGCCATCACTGGCATCCTTTTCTCCCTGTGCGAGGTGCCACGGGTGAACGTGAGCGGTCTCGTGAAGCGTCTTCACGCTGACTACGCGCTCGGGTGCTCACGTTCCGTGTTTCAGGTTAAGCGAACGCATCTTTACAGTGAATTTCACCTGTTTCTTTGCACTTTTGGAAACACGGCTTCTAAAACGCTTAGCGTTTCGTGCGTACCCCGCGTCATAACCCCGTCGGTCAGCACCGCCTCGGGTTACATCGGAGCTAAACCACTGGTCCCATCGACGAGATTCAGAGGCATCAAAGGTGCCACCGTGTGCCCAGAACACACCGTCCTCTGGAGTCCTGGGGTGGACCAGCCCTCTGCCCCTTCCCCGTGGACAGGAAAGTGCTGGGATCATCTTACAGCTGGGGGCTTTCACCCTCTCTGATGTGCCTGAGCCGCCCAGATCCCCACTTATTCATCAGTCGGGCCCGCTGGAGGGCACAGGGCACCCTCACCCACCGCGGTCCGTCCTAGGCTCATGATACAAATTTGACAAACGCACAGAATCGGGGGGGCCCGTGGCAGCCACGAGAGGCAGAGAGCGGAGAGGGGCCCCGCGTGCGCTCCCAGTGCTGTGCCCGGCAGGGCCCGCGGCACCGACCCTGAATCTGCTCCCAGCACACACCACGCTCAGGACCCCACGGCCCGCACCGGTCACGAGGCTCCCACTGTCTCCACGGCAAAACACACCGTCTCACCTGTCCTCCAGGAGCACAGCCGCTGAGTAACACAGGCAACGGGGGGCTGTCAGGGGGACGCCGCCGGCGGGGGCGCCAGCTCTGAGGCAGAAGAGGGAAAAGTCGCAGCACAGTCACCGTGTGAGCCAGTGACCGGTCCCCTCCACGCCCAGGCGTGTGCCCACGAGAGCCGAGAACACACGTCCACAAAGAACCCCGCACACGTGTGTTCACAGCAGCCAGACGGCGGATACAGCACAAGCGCCCTTCAATGGATGAACGGACGGATACGCGTGTCCACCGCGAAAGGTTCACGTCCCTCGGCCGCGAGTAGGAGCGAGGCGCCCACCCCCGCCGCCCCGCAGACGGACCCCGAACACACGACGCTCAGGGAGGGAACCCGACACGAGAGGCCACGCGGGGTGTGAGTCCACGTGTGTGAAACGTCCGGAACGGGCTCGTCCACGGACGGGAAGGGGGCTCGCGGGAGCCAGGGAGGGGATGGAGGAGTGACTGGTGATGGGGACGAGGCTTCCTCTGGGGGGGGGCATGGAGGTTTCTGTAAGAAGACAGCGAGGAGAGTTCGGCACCCCTGCGGAGGTACTGAAAACCCCAGAGCCGGAGGCTTTAAACGGGTGAGCCGCAAAGCAGTAAGGCTGCTAGAGAAGCAGGGAGGGGGAGGGACACGGGGCAGGCGCGAGGTCAGCAGACTCCACGCGAGGCCCAACCACTGGTGCGCTCCCCGCCACGTGTCCTCCCAGTGACACAGGAGGGAGCTCCTGGAACTGTCCCCGTTCCGCAGGACAAAGACAAGGCTCTGTGGGGTGCAAGGCCTCGCCTGGGGCCACAGGCAGGCAGAGTCGCGATCTGACCAGGCTCTGGCCAGGCGGGCCAGCTCACCGCCTCTGCCTTCGGAGCCCCTGTGTAGGGCAGGGGCCCTGAGCCTCCCCCACAGATAAGAAAGCAGCAGCTTCAGGGCACCTGGTGGCTCAGACGGTTAAGCGCTGACTTCAGCTCAGGTCAAGATCTCACGGCTCGTGAGTTCGAGTCCCATGTTGGGCTCTGCACTGACAGTGTGGAGCCTGCTTGGGATTCTCTCTCTGCCCCCATCCCGCTCTCTCAAACTAAATAAACTTTAAGAAATAAAAAAAAAAAATGAAAGAAAAACAAAGAAGCGGTTTCAGGAAACAGTGACCCGCCTGAACCCCCAACCCCAACGCCCTGGGGGGAGTGCCAGCACGGCTGCAAGCAGTGTCCACGCGCGTGTGTTCTGTATAAACACGCCCAGGGATGTGGGGCAGGATGGGGTCGGCTGCCGGACCTGGGCTCCTCCTCTGTCCCCAAAGCCCCAGATGAGTCCCCAGCTCCAGGCACCTGGCTGCCTCTACCCCCCACACACTCTGCTGGTCTCGCCCAGCTCAGTCCCCACCCTGGCATCTCCAAGGACAGCCGCGGCGGGCTCAGAACCGCCTGTTTTCATTTCTGGTTGCAGCGCCTCTGCCTCTGGTGCAGGAGTCCGGGGGCCGGGAGCACTAACAGCATCGGCGGCCCCCAGAGGGTGTGCTGGACCAGGGAGACGGGACCCTAACCTCAAGCCCCCTTGGCAGCTTAGGCACCTCCCCGCTGGAAGCACGGGTGCTCCGGGACCCCCCGAAGATACGGGGCAACTGGCTCTGGGAGGGAGACAGAAAATGGCATTTATACACCCAGGAAAGCGTAGGCTCGAGGCCTCATCTTGTCCCTGGGTGACGAAGGCAGGCCGGAACCCGGACCTGGGTGTGTGTCCTGCCCTGTCCTAGAAGTCCACACCCAGCCCAGCTGTTCCCTGCCTGGGAGACCTTGGGCACCTGCCCTAGACCCCACCCTCAGTGCCCCCTCTGAGAAATGGGAACCCATCCCCACCTCCCAAGGCTGAGAAAAGCCACATGAGCTCCACGCTGTCCCAGGGTACAGCTCCCAGGGGGCGCAGTGCCCTGTGGTGGGCAGTATGGGAAGGCTCCTCGGAGGCGGTGACCCCAGCTGGACCCAGAAGGCAGGTGAGGCAGGGTGGGGAGTCCTTGGCAGAATCTCCGAGGGCTAGTGCCCTGTGGTGGGCAGTCCAGGAGGGCTCCTCGGAGGCGGTGACCCCAGCTGGACCCGGAAGGCAGGGGAAGCAGGGTGGGGAGTCCTGAGCAGAAGGAACAGAGGGCCAGAGCCTCACACACGCCCACAGGGCGGTAGCTGCTGGATTCCAATACAGTTTCCAGGGCTTGGCTGCCACCACCTGCATCCCTAACAAATTCCCCATTGGAGTGCGGCCGCTAAATTCGAATTCTGGACATGCGCAGAATTTGCGAGCGCGGTGGGGTCCCTTGCAAGCTCTGGGGCTTGACGCGAACATGGACATCGCTTGTCGTGTACACGGAATTCTAACCTCCCGGCGCGTCCTGCGCTTCACCTGCCCAACCTGGCCACCCTGCAAACGGCCCCTCTGTGTGTGACGGTTCGCGAACACTGGGCATGTGGGGTGTGGTAGGAGACCCCTTATCCGCGGAGCCAGGGTAAGAGAAGGCCTCGAAAACCCACTCTTTCAATATCAGGAAAGTTTAATGTTTGCCACGTTTACCAACGTTTAAGACGCCAGCAGCTGGCGGGAAGCTAGTGAAAGGGAGGACCGGAGGCAGAGGGCTGGCCGCGATGACCCCAAGCACGCGCACAGGGGAAGGGGAAGGGGAAGGGGAAGGGGAAGCGGAAGGGGAAGGGGAAGGGGAAGGGGAAGGGGAAGGGGAAGGGGAAGCGGAAGCGGAAGGGGAAGGGGAAGGGGAAGGGGAAGGGGAAGGCGATGGGAGGAGAGGGGCAGCTGGCTGTACGGGGCCTCCACCGCCGGCCGCAGGGGCGCGCGCACGCGCAAAAGGTCGACGGGCGCGGGGAGCGGCGGCCCGCGGCCCGGGCGCCCCGCGCGCACGCGCACACGAGCGGATGCCCCCGACTGCCTCCTCGCGCCCCGCGCGGCCGGCGCCCCCACGCCAGCCGAGGCTCTCCTTGACTGCCCCGGCTCGCCGCCCGTGGGAGCCGGGACCGAGAGAACCGAGCCCCCGGGTCCGCGCGCTTACCTGAAGAGCCGCACGCGAGGACTGCGCCTCACAAGTCTTAGCAACCGACCGCTGCCCCGCCTCCGCCTGCGCCGCGCGGCACGACGGGAGCGTAGTTCCAGGGGCGGGGTCGGCGCGGGACTGGGGCGGGGTCCGGACTACAATCCCCACAAGGCTGCGCGCCTGGCCGCCGAGCGCCGCCCTTCTCTCGAGAGCGGGTGAGCGCGGAGTTGAGGGTTCAAGACCTCCTGCGGGCGGCCAGAAAAAGAAAACCTTGGCTGCCGTTTAGGGAGTCAGAGTAGGGGGACTGAGGCAGAGGGGCACACGACCCCCGCTGTGACGCTCCCCCAGCCCAGGTTGCTGCTGCCACGTGGCTCCTAAAAGGGCTGTCCCCAGAGACCCAGATGGATGGGTCAGGTTCCCATAAGGGTCTAGGACTGGGCGATGCTTGGCCTCAGTTTTCCCATCTGTACAGTAGATGAAGGGGACCTCTTGACTCTTTTAGGCAAAACGTCCTAACTTACGAGCAACTCCAGTTATTCATTCTAGTTAAACAGATTTAACCCAGCGGTTCTCAACCAGGGGCAATGCGACATTGGCCAATGTCTGGGGACATTTGTGGTTGTTACAACTGGGGGTGCGCTTACCATCAAATGGCATCAAAACCGGGAGGCCAGGGATGTCCCTAAACACCCTGCGGTGCACAGGACGCCCGCAACACAAGCAACCCCAAATGTCCACAGAGCAGAGGTTGGACGACCCTGGTTTAACCCCGTTGCTGAGTAAAGAGAAAAATACAGCTCTAAAAGCACCCTGGGCGGGGGAGGGAGGGTACTGGAATTCCATTTTCTGGATGCTTACTTCCTGCAAGAACCAAGGAACCCCCCCCCCCCATCTGTCAGATGTCTATCCACGGAGGGGGTGGCTGCAGGGGAGAACCCTAGCTGCCACCATGTCCCTCAACCCTGCGGGGCCCTGAGAATCAATCCGCAGGTGTTTCTCTTAGTTTGCAAAGCATCGTGATGTCCGCGTTTATTCCTGGTGAAAACAACATCCCAGGAAACAATGCTGCTCACAGCTGGTCACTTTCCTTTTTCTCTTACAAATAAAAACTCAGATTAATATGTCCTTTAGTGTTCGGGCTTTTTTTTTTTTAACGTTTATTCATTTTTGAGAGAGAGACAGACAAGAGTGTGAGCAGAGAGAGAGGGAGACACAGAATCAGAAGCACGCTCCAGGCTCTGTCAGCACAGAGCCTGACACGGGGCTCTAGAATCTATGAATGGTGAGCTCATGGCCTGAGTTGAAGTCAGAAGCTTAACTGACTGAGCCATGCAGGTGCTCCATGTTTTTTGTTACACAGATCTCTCCACCCCTGGAGGTGTCCCTCAGACTCATGTAGAGCCCCTTTTGCGGATTTTTTAAAAATTTTCATGGTGTTTGATAGGCATATTAAAAGCAAAGAATAGATTTTCTGCATATAAAAAATGAAACTCCTCAATGTATTTTTCTGCCTATTTTTTTATTATTTAAAACAATTTATGGGGCGCTCAGTCGGTTAAGCAACTGAGTTCAGCTCAGGTCATGATCTCACAGTCCGTGAGTTCGAGCCCCGCGTCAGGCTCTGTGCTGACAGCTCGGAGCCTGGAGCCTGTTTCGGATTCTGTGTCTCCCTCTCTCTCTCCTGCTCATGCTCTGTCTCTCTCTGTCTCAAAAATAAATAAAAACATTAAAAAAAAATTTTTTAACAATTTAGTGGGGGGGGTGGCTCAGTTGGTGAAGTGTCTGATTTCAGCGCAGGTCATGATCTGACAGTTCGTGGGTTCCAGCCCCGTGTCGGGCTGTGCTGACAGCTCAGAGCCTGGAGCCTGCTTCAGATTCTGTGTCTTCCTCTGTCACTGCACCCCCCCCCCATCAATAAACATTAAATACATAAATAAATACATAAATACAATGTACATAGTACAAACTGGGAGCCAGGGGCTGGGGGAGGGGCAGTGGCGAGGGGCTGCAAAGGGGTATGGGATTTCCTTCTGGGGTGATAAAAATGTTCTATGACAAGATAAGAGTTGATGCGTGTGCAACAGTGTGCATGTGCTCTCTGCACCACTGAATGGGACCCTCTAAAACAGCTAACTTTATCTTATGTGAAATTCACCTCCAAAGGAAAAACAAAGAAAGACATACAGGGGCGCCTGGGTGGCGCAGTCGGTTAAGCGTCCGACTTCAGCCAGGTCACGATCTCGCGGTCCGTGAGTTCCAGCCCCGCGTCAGGCTCTGGGCTGATGGCTTGGAGCCTGGAGCCTGTTTCCGATTCTATGTCTCCCTCTCTCTCTGCCCCTCCCCCGTTCATGCTCTGTCTCTCTCTGTCCCAAAAATAAATGTTGAAAAAAAAAAAAAATTAAAAAAAAAAAAAAAAAAAGAAAGACATACAGGGTAAAAAGAAGTCATCTTTGCCTTCCTACGTCCTGTCTCTGTGCCACCTCCATCGCCTTCCAGGACAGGAATGGGCACCTTCTCTGAAATCCTCTGCCCAAACCACCTGTCTGCGGTGCAAGGCCCCCTCCCTCAGGGGATACTGCGGTCAGGCTGTTGCAGACATGTGGCCTGTAAAACGCATCCCTGCATCAACACAAAAAACTCCAGTCTGAATGGGAAAAACCAAAGTAGACCTCTCCCCGCCCGCCCAAATCCTTCTCACAAAAGTCAGCACAGAGTCTGCATGCTAAGGGTAGCGCTGAGCCCAAGAGGGGGGGCTCTCAAAAATAAATTCATTAATTAAATTAATAAAATTAATTAATTAAAATTATGTATTTAAGATGAATCAACTAAAATTATTTATTTTAAATAAATACATTTTTACTTTAAATTTTTATTTTAAATTTTTAGAAAAATTTTTATTTTTTTTTTATTTTTGTTTTTTAAATTTTTTTCTAACATTTATTTATTTTTGAGACAGAGAGAGACAGAGCATGAACAGGGGAGGGTCAGAGAGAGGGAGACACAGAATCTGAAACAGGCTCCAGGCTCTGAGCTGTCAGCACAGAGCCCGACGCGGGGCTCGAACTCACGGACCGTGAGATCATGACCTGAGCCGAGGTCGGCCACTTAACCGACTGAGCCACCCAGGCGCCCTAGAAAAATTTTTAATGTTTATTTTTGAGGGAGAAAGAGAGAGAGAGAGAGCATGATTGGAGGAGGGGCAGAGAGAGAGGGAGAGGATCCCAAGCAGGCTGTGAACTGTCCGCTTGGGGCCCGACGCGGGGCTCGAGCTCATGAACCGTGAGACCATGACCTGAGCCGAAGTCAAGACACTTAACCGACTGAGCCACCCAGGTACCCCCAAAATAATTTTTTTTTAATATTAAAAATAAATAAAGAGAAAACAGAAGCACCTGGTGATTCAGTTGGTTAGCATTCAACTCTTGGTTTCGGCTCAGGTCATGATCTCACAGTTGGTGAGATCGAGCCCAACACTGGGCTCTGTGCTGACAGCTTGGGGCCTGCTTGGGATTCTTTCTCTCCCTCCCTCTCTCTCTCTCTGTCTCTCTGTCTCTCTGTCTCTCTCTCTCTCTCTCTGCCCTTTTGTTTGCTCTCTGTCTCAAAATAAATAACTAAACTTTTTTAAAAGGCCTCAAAATCATTAATCCATCTTTAAAAAAAATTTAAAAAGTAGAGGCGTCTGGGTGGCTCAGTCGGTTGAATGTCTGACTTCAGCTCAGATCACGATCTCGCAGTTTGTGAGTTCAAGCCCCACATTGGGGGGGGGGTCCGTGCTGTCAGCTCAGAGCCCACTTCAGATCCCCTGTCCCCCTCTCTCTGCTCCTCTTCCGATTGTGTTCTCCCAAAAATAAATAAATAGTTTTGAAAAGAAACAAAACAAGACAGACGGGATCGCTCACACATCCCCTTAAGAGCCCCGTGTAGCCTCCCCAACCGCTAAGAATCGCGTGGGCACCATCTCACTCACCTACTAAAGGCAGCATGTCTGCATCCCTGGCCTCAGTCCTGATAAGCTGTGCAGTTATTTGAGGGCTCCCTAAAGCATCCACACCCACAGCCTCGCCCCCCCCCTCCCCATCTGAGGGGCCTTGCCTCCTCCAGGTCACTCAGCGAAGCAGGGGTGGCTTGTTGGTAGCGGGCCTCTCAGCGACACCAGGTACAACCTGAACTCCTTTAGAAATGCAGCCTCTTGGGCCCTGACTCAGACCCGCCGAATCAGAATTCTGGGTTGCCCCCCACCCCCCGGGGGTTCCAGTGCTCTTGACTTTGAGAACCAGGCCCTGAGAATCAGTAACTTTGCTCCCCCACGTTTGCAATGTCTGAAGATGTCCGTGGTCCTCACGACTAGGGGTGTTCCTGGCATAGAGTGGGTGGGAGCCAGGGATGCTGCTGAATCCCATATAAGCAAGAATCATCCACCCCAAGTGTCAATAGTGCCAAAGTTAAGAAATCCTGCCCAGAGCCCACAATGTACTAACCATGGTGAGGGACCCTGGACTAGGGTCCTGGGGCTCCGAGCCTCAGTTTCCCCACCTGTAAGTTGGAATGATGACAGCACCCATTCGCCTTCGGCTGTTGCAAAGACAGGGACAAGCCAGGCCAAGGAGAGACCCAAACCCCGGGTCTGGGGTGGGGGGCAGGAGGGTCTATTCGGCGGCAGACCCCGCCCCGAAAAACGGAGGCTCTTCTCCGACTTGGCGATATCTACTTGGGGCAATAGGGGCCCTTCCTCAGGAGAAGGCAGTGCCCCGCGTCAGGGGTTGGAAGAATCCCCTTGCCCCTGTACCCCGCCAAAGCTCGGTCCTCTACGTCCCGACGTGGATCCCGCGTGGCCCCGAAGCTACGGGGAGGGACTTGCGCCACATCCCGCCCCCGCTCTGGAAGAGCAATTTCTATTGGCCATCAGGCAGCGGTAGCCAGGTCCTATTGGCCGAGAGGCGTGTAGCGGCGAGTGATGGAAGGGCTGGGGCGGGGCCTCCAGGGCGCTGCTCGGGATCTGCGCCTGCAGGCAAGCCCTGGCTCGGCGCCGGCTGGGTGGGGACAGGGGCGGGGCTGCGGCTTGGGGGGGCGGGGCTTGCAGAGCGCCCCGCCCACCGCCGGACTGGCCTGCCTGGAGGTGAGTCTGCAGGTCCTCAGCCGCCACCACTTTTCCTTTCTCAGACGAAGCAACTCAGTCCCTGCTACCCGCTTTTATTTAACATGTTATCTCTGCCTCCGATTTCCGCTCAGGTCGTGATCTTGTCCTTTTGGGGTTCGAGCCCCGCGTCGGACTCTGTGCTGACAGCTCAGAGCCTGTCTCTCAAAAATGAATGATAAATGTAAAAAATATTTTTTTTAATGTTATCTTCAAGACTGTGGGGTGTTGTTGTTGTTGTTTTTGCATTACCTTTGATTTTTAAATATATTCCAATAAAATGGTATTTACAGGGGCGCCTGGGTGGCTCAGTCGGTTAAGCGGCCGACTTCAGCTCAGGTCACGATCCCGCGGTCCGTGAGTTCGAGCCCCGCGTCGGGCTCTGGGATGATGGCTCAGAGCCTGGAGCCTGCTTCCGATTCTGTGTCTCCCTCTCTCTCTGCCCCTCCCCCGTTCATGCTCTGTCTCTCTCTGTCTCAAAAAAAAAAAAAAAAAGTTAAAAAAAAATAATAAAATAGTATTTACCTCCATGACTGTTTTGTTTTTGTTTTTGCGTCTTGTAAATTTGGGACCCAACTTGAGCTTCTTGCTCTCTTGACCCAGGTCCCAGCTCTACAGAAAGGGTCATAGGCAAGTGAGTTCAGTGGATCCACATTTGGGGAACTCTGATGCTGGGGTCAGAGTCATTACTGACCTTCAGGGGCTGGAGAGGGAGGGGACCTGGCTCCTTTGGCCTTATATTCAAAAATTGAGTAATTAGAGGCACCTGGGTGACCCAGTCGGTTAAGCACGTGACTCTTCATATTGGATCAGGTCATGGTCTCACGGTTGGTGGGCTTGAGCCCTGTGTGCTGCTTTGGATTTGCTCTCTTGCCCTCTCTCTGCCTCTTCCCTGCTCTCTTGCTCTCTCTCTCTCTCTCTCTCTCTCTCTCTCCCAGAATGTATAAATGAACTTAAAAAATTAAGTAATTAGACACAATTATCAATTTCTGCAACATCTGTATAAAGATAGAATTCACATACCATACAATTCACCCATTTAGGGGCCCCGGGCTTCTCGGTCAGTGGAGCGTGCGGCTCTTGATCTCGGTGGTGAACTCCTGCCCCACGCTAGGTGTAGAGATTACTTAAATAAATAAAAACTTACCAAAAAATTCACCCATTTAAAGTGTACAGTTCAGGGGCGCCTGGGGGGCTCAGTCGGTTGAGCAGCCGACTTCGGCTCAGGTCACGATCTCGCAGTCCGTGAGTTCGAGCCCCGTGTCGGGCTCTGTGCTGACGGCTCCGAGCCTGGAGCCTGTTTCGGATTCTGTGTCTCCCTCTCTCTCTGCCCCTCCCCCGTTCATGCTCTGTCTCTCTCTGTCTCAAAAATAAATAAACGTTAAAAAAAATTTAAAGTGTGTACAGTTCAGTGATTTTTAGTACATTCGCAGAGCTGTGCATCCGTGGCCATAATGTATTTCAGAACATTTTCATCTCTCTGAAAAGACTGCATCAGCAGTCACCCTCCACACCAGACCCCTGACACCCACCAATTCCCCTGACTCTACGGATTTGCTCCTTCTGGACATTTCATGTGAGTGGGACACACAGCATCTGTCCCTTTGTGTCTCCTTTCACCGAGTGTGATGTTCTCAGGGCTCACCCCCTCTGTGTGCCAGCATGCCTCTCCTTTTTACAGCTGAATACTATTCCAGCGCGCTGGACCACATTCCGTTCATCAAAGGGTGAACATTTGGGCTGCGTCCACTTCTTGGCCATTGCAAGTAGTGCTTCTGGGAACACGTGTGCACAAGTTTGTGTGCGGACATGTGCTTTCATTCGCTGGATCGGATGGCAACTCCGTGTTTAACCCTCGGAGGAGCAGCCGGCCTGTTTTCCGCAGCGACTACACCGTTTCGGGCCTCCACCTGCCTGTGTGCGAGGGTTCTGACGTGTCCGTACCCTCACCAGCACTTGTTACGGCCTTTTTTTTTGTTTTTTAACGTTTATTTATTTTTGAGACAGAGAGAGATAGAGCATGAACGGGGGAGGGGCAGAGAGAGAGGGAGACACAGAATCCGAAGCAGGCTCCAGGCTCTGAGCCGTCAGCACAGATCCCGACGCAGGGCTCGAACTCACGAACTGCGAGATCATGACCTGAGCCGAAGTCGGCCGCCCAACCGACTGAGCCACCCAGGCGCCCCGATGGCCTGTCTTTTTGAAGGTAGCTGTCCTAGCAGGTGTGAAGAATCATCTCAGTATGCTTTGGGTTTGCATTTCCCTGATGACTCAAGATGTGGAGGTGACAATGATTATTGAGCACCTACTATGCACCAGCTCCTTTCCTGGGCTCTAGACACAGGGCTCTGGAAAACAGACTTGATCCTTGCCCAGCAGAGCTCCTGAGCAATGGAAGGGGACAGATGACAGTCAAGGAGGACAAAAGAAGGGAGAGGTCGTGCCGTTGGGGTGAGTATTCCGCGGAGGGCTGGAGGCAGGTGTGGCCTTCACAGGGACTGAAAGGCTAAGGTACACGAAGTGGTCAGGGAAGACATCTCTATGGAGGTGACACTTTCCCACAGCCCCAAACAATGCAATGTTTTCTGTGGGAGAGCATTCCGTGCATGGGGAACAGCCAGTGCAAAGGTCCTGAGGCGGAGCCTGGCTCAGCATAGTCAAAGCAGGGACAAGATCCTGCAGGTTGGAGTTTGGTGAACTCAGAGGTTCACGGAGGAGAAGCCAAGAGAGCCAGAGAGTGCCGGCACTTTGCAAAACCCTTCGGCAGTTTCCGTTAAAGCTATATTCATGCATATTCTCTGACCACGCAAATCAACTCCTGAATAGATAAGCACCTGTTATAGACCTAACTGCGCCCCGCCCCCCATTTATACCTTGAACCTGCCAAGAGCTCAGAATGTGACTGTTTAAACACGGAATCTTTAAAGAGGTGATTACATTAAAACGAGGTCACAAGGGCGGCCCTGATCCAGTGTGACCGGTGTTCTCATAACAAGAGGAGACGGGGACACAGAGGCACACAGAGGGATGACCCTGTGGGGACACTGGGAGAAGACAGCACCCATACACCGAGGAGAGCGACCTCAGGAGAAAACGGCAGACACCCTGATCTCAGACCCCCCAGCTCTAGGAGACAGGGCGTGTGACCAGCTCCCCCACCCGTGTTATAGACACGTCCGCACCATAGAGTTGTTTCACTCCCTAAAATTGCCCTGTGCCCCACCCGTGCCCACCCTCCCCAGGCCCCGGCAACCCCACCCCTTCGTGCTGCCTGCCTAGCTCGGCCTGTGCGTGTGTACTTTGACTAAGCTATGCAGGTGAGATACATGCACGCTACTTTCTAAGGCATATCTTCGTTGTCTAAATGTTATTTCCAGGTGTGTCTGCGAGGATGTTTCTGGACGAGATTATGACGCGTGTTGGTGGCCTCAGCAGAGCAGAGACACCACCCCCTGCTGAGTGGGCATCCTCCAGTCGGTCACGGACCTGAACTCGAAAGAATGTGAAGGGAGGGAGAATTTGTGTCTTCTGCCTGGGCACTGAGGCTGAGCCCCGGCCTGGGACCCACACCACCAGCCCCTCCCGGGTCCCCAGCCTGTGGATGACAGATCGTGGGACTTCCAGCCTCCATAACTGCACGGTCCAATTCCTCATAGTAAGTCCCCGTCCGTATAGCCGTTCTCATGTTCTTTTTTTTTTTTTTTTTTTTTTTTTGAGAGAGAGAATGTGAGCAAGAACGGGGGAGGGGCAGAGAGAGAGGGAGACACAGAATCCGAAGCAGGCTCCAGGCTCTGAGCCGTGAGCACAGCACAGAGCCTGACTCGGGGCTCGATCTCACAAACAGTGAGATCGTGACCTGAGCCAAGATCAAGATTTGGACGTTTAAGGGGCGCCTGGGTGGCTCAGATGGTTAAATGCCAGACTCTTGATTCCGGCTCAGGTCGTGATCTCACCTTTGTGAGTTCCAGCCCTGCATTGGACTCTGGACACGGAGGCTGCCTGGGATTCTGTATTCCCTCTCTCTGCACCCCCACCTCTCCCTCAAAATAAATAAATTAACTTTAAAAAAAAAAAAAGATTTGGACACTTAACTGACTGAGCCACCCAGGCATCCCATTCTCATATTCTTTTTTGTTTTTTTAAACCTTTTTGGCATGTATTTTTGAGAGACAGAAGGAGACAGAGCACGAGTGGGGGAAGGGCAGAGAGAGAGGGAGACACAGAATCTGAAACAGGCTCCAGGCTCTGAGCTGTCAGCACAGAGCCCGACGAGGGGCTCAAACCCACGAGCCATGAGACCATGACCTGAGCTGAAGTTGGACGTTTAACCAACTGAGCCACCCAGGCGCCCGCTGCATTCTCATATTCTTATATGTCTTGTGGTTCTGTTTCTCTGGAGAACCCCGACTAATACAAGCTCCCAGGGGCTCCTCCCAGCACCTCCTTCTCTGCTTCCAAGCCCTACTCCTGCAGTGGGACAGACAGGAGGGACAGAGGACAGGAGGGGCAGGAGGGGCAGGAGGGGCAGTGGGACAGGAGGGACACGAGGAGAGGGGGACAGGAGGGACAGGAAGGGCAGTGGAACAGAAGGGACAGGAGGCCCAGGAGGGACAGGAGGCATGGGTGGGGCAGGGGTGAGGAGTCTGGCCAACTTGGGAGAAGGAGAGGGCTGGATTCCCGGGAGAGGCTTCCTGGGAAGTCCCTGGCCTCCTGGTGCCCCCTCCTGTGTAGCCCCCCCTCCCCACCCCACCCCTAGGCAGCTGGGTGAGTGGTGCTATTTTAAGTCACCCCCCACTTCCTTCCTCACCCCTGTCAGGAGCCCACTTCCTGACTGGGTCTCGCTCGCTCTGTCCTCTCAGGGTCGGGTAAAGACAGACTTGCAAGTTGGGGTGTTTCTAGGGCCCCAGACCCGGAATTTGGGCTTCCCTATCCATTCCACAAACCAGGAGCGGCCACGTAATTTGCAGATCGCAGTCCAAAATGAAAATTTTGAAAATTTCAAAATGAAATTTTTTTGTTCAAAAATCAGTAGGAATTTCAAGACAGCAGCCACAGAGCAATAAACCACGAGTGGGACCCTTCGGAGCCTGAGGCTCTGGGCGACTGCACAGGTCCCAGCCCCCCGAAGTTGGTGCCGCCCTGAACATCTGGGGCTCTCCCCATACCTCGTGGCTCCATAAACTTGTATTTATCTACTTTACTGTGGTTAAATACACATAACATCAAATTCACCATCTGAACCCTTTCCAAGCACACAGATCAGCGGCATCAGGCGCAGTCACACTGTGGTGCAGCAGCCCCCACCATCCGTCTCCAGAACTTTCCATCTCCCCAGACCAAGACCCTGTCCCCATGAAGCACGGACTCCCCGCCCCCTGCCCCACCCCTGGCTCCCACCATCTGCTTTCTGTCTCTGTGGATGGGACTCTTCTGGGGACCCCCTGTGCGTGGGGTCACGCGGGACGTGTCCTTCTCTGTCTGGCTTCTGTCACCGCACACAGTGTCCTCCGGGTCCCTCCACGCGGTGGCAGGTGGCAGGACGTCCTAACTTTCGTGGCAGGTGTGTTCCCCGGTTCAAGTCCCTGCTCTCACTCTTGGGCAGATGCCAAGAAGTCTAAACATTAATTAAAAAAATTTTTTTTAATGTTTATTTATTTTTGAGAGAGACAGAGAGAGTGTGAGCGGGGGAGGGGCAGAGAGAAGCAGCCTCCAAGGGCAGCCTCCAGGCTCCGAGCAAGCTGTCAGTGCAGAGCCTGACGCGGGACTTGAACTCACGAACCCCGAGATCGTGACCTGAGCTGAAGTCGGACGCTTAACCAACTGAGCCACCCGGGGGCCCCAACATTAATTTTTTTTTAATTTTTTAATGTTTATTTATTTTTAAGAGAGACAGAGACAGAATGTGAGTGGGTCAGGGGCAGAGGGAGAGGGAGACACAGAATCGGAAGCAGGCCCCAGGCTCCGAGCTGTCAGCACAGAGCCCGACGCGGGGCTCGAACTCGCGAGCTGTGAGATCATGACCTGAGCCGCAGTCGGGTGCTCAACCGACTGAGCCACCCAGGCGCCCCCCCCACTTTAATTTTTTTAACGGCCAGTCTTCTTTAAGCCATTTCATTTTATTTCAGCCTCCGCCTGATCATAACAGTCAAACCCATCCTCTGCCAAGCAAGACCCAAACAAACTCAAAAGCCACACCAAAGTGCAAAGAACGGAAAACAGCCACCAGAAATCTCATCTCCCTGCACTGCTGGCCGTTCTCATGGTGGCGTGTTTTTCTCAGAGGGGGACCTGTGGGTTCTTCATTTCCCGGACCTTCGACCTCCTCCCTGGAATCCTCTGCCTCCAGGGATCTTCCCTGCTGGTCCCCGCCCACCAGTGTGCAATGCCCCACATGTCGTTTCTGTTCGTTCATCAGGAGGGGATGGGAGTCCCCAAGCGGTGGACCAGCCTGGGGGTTGCACGAGAAGGTTGCGGCTGGGCCAAGGCAGAAGTGACCACCCGTGCAGTGTTGGCTGAAGGCTACTATGCGTGTTTAAGAGTTTTTAAAATGAGGGAGGATCTCTTTGCACCTGCTCCCGGGTGCACACAGATGCATAGATTTCCCAGCACAGAAACAGAAGCAACTGAACATTGGCTGCCTTGGGATGGGATCATCCTTGTCCTGGGAGACAGGACCGAAAGCAGGACACTTTATGCGTTGTCTCCCGGACCCTTTATTTTGAACCATGCAAGTATATTTCCTATATAAATGCAAGTAAACATAAAATATTAAAAACAAACAAACAGGGGCGCCTGGGTGGCTCGGTCGGTTAAGCATCCGACTTCAGCTCCGGTCAGGATCTTGCGGTTTGTGGGTTCGAGCCCTGCGTCGGGCTCTGTGCTGATGGCTCAGAGCCTGGAGCCTGCTTCGGATTCTGTGTGTGTCTCTCTCTCTGCCCCTCCCCTGCTTGCGCTCTGTCTGTCTCTCAAAAATAAATAAACATTAAAAAATGTTTTATAAGTAAACAAGCAAACAAATAAAAAACAAAACCCAAAGAGCCTTGTATTGGTCTCCATATCACAGGGCTGCATTTTTGCTTGTTTGTGTTTTTTAATTTTGAAATCAAGAGTAGACCACGATTTTTTTAATTCTGTCGCCTGCTACGCTTTGAGGACGTCGTTATGTGCTTCACCGTTGTAACTAATGCAGGGATGGACAGCTATGGGCAGAATTAGCCGCCCTCTTTCTGTATTATTTGCTTAGATCCTGAGAAGGAGAATTCTTTTCCTCCCCTCCCACCCTCCCTTCTCTCCTTCCATCAACATTTATTGAGCACTTACTGAATGTTAAAACCTGACTCAGGCACTGGAAATACAACCAGGAACAAAACAGACACAGATACCTTTCCTCTTGGAGCTCACTGGCTAGGTCGATGCTTCTTGAACTTTCTGGGCGATGGACACATTCTCTATCTGTATCATCTGGGAGCTACCAGCTGCCCTGTGGCTCTTGAACACTTGAAATGGGTCCTTGCAACTGAAGAACTGAATTTTAAATTTTATTTACTTTTTTAGTGTTTATTTTTTATTTTTGAGAGACAGAGAGAGAGAGCGTGTGCACTCAGGCACGTGAGCAGGGGAGGGGCAGAGAGAGAGGGAGACAGAGAATCCCAAGCAGACTGCCAGAGCCCAATGCGGGACTCGATCCCAGGAACCACAAGATCATGACCTGAGCCAAAATCAAGAGTCAGAGGCTTAACCAACTGAGCCACCCAGGCAGCCCAAATTTTATTTACTTCTAATCAATTCATTAAAACTTTTTTTTAAATGTTTATTCATCTTTGAGAGACAGAGAGAGACAGAGCATGAGCGGGGAAGGGGCAGAGAGAGGGAGACACAGAATCAGAAGCAGGCTCCAGGCTCCGAGCTGTCAGCACAGAGCCTGATGCAGGGCTTGAACTCACGAACTGTGAGATCATGACCTGAGCTGAAGTCCGAGGCTCAAGGGACTGAGCCACCCAGGGGCCCCTACTTTTAATCAATTCATTTAAATTTAAATAGCCACATGGGGCTAATACGTTCCTTATTGGATGGCACTTGGTTGGAATTCAGGGCTCCAGGGTAGGAGCATTTTTAAGACCATTGACTCCTGTGACCCAGGCTGTGTCTCAGGTCAGCAGAGGAGAAGAAGTCCAGGGTCAAGACCGCTTGAGATCTATGCTGGGTGCCGCTCAGATGCTCACAAAAGCCGTCGGATTATCCTCATCCCAAGTGTCATGCATCCACACATTTGTCAGACATCATGGGGGACAGTTGGGGACATGGTGAACGAGAGCCTGGGTCGCTGCCCTAAGGAGCTCATGGCATGTGGGGAAGATGGGATATTCAAGGAAACAACCCCCCAGAATGACCAGAGATCGGGGTGCCTGGGTGGTTCGGTCAGTTGTGGGTCCGGCTCAGGTCATGAGCCCACTGTTTGTGGAATTGAGCCTCACATTGGGCTCTGTGCTGACAGTACAAAGCCTGCTTGGGTTTCTCTCTCTCTGACTCTCTCTCTTTCTCTCTTAAAATAAATAAATGTAAATAAAAGATCACAAATGGTAAGTTCTATGATGGAAATAAATGAGGCCACGGGATGGCGGTGCACGTGGTAAGGACTCTGGCTGGGGGTGGTCAGGGTGGGCTCTCTGAGGAGGTGATGTGCGAGCGAGGCCTGAGGCCTGAAATGAGAAGATGTTGGCCGCGGGGCTATCTGGGGACAGGGCACCGCAAGCAGTAGGTGCTGCTGGTGCAAAGGCCCTGAGGCAGGAACAAACTTGGGAAGGCCAGCATGGCTGGGGCTGAAGGGGTAGGAAAAAATGGGCTGGCGTCTGGACCACCCAGGACCCTTGGGAAGGGAGGAAAATGGAGGTGACTGTACTGAAACACTGGGAGGTTTACAGCAGTGCTTGTGTCTTTGCAGAGTTTGCTCTGGTCAGTGGGGGAAGCTCACCGAGCTCAGCAGATCTCATTTGGGTGGGAATGGAGCCTCATCCCCCCTCCCCCCTTTTCACTCGTAACCGGCAGCATTCCCCTTGAGGCATATTGGTGCAGCCCACAGGGAGAGGGGCAGGAGAGGAAGGAGGGCTGGAGAAGGAGGCTGTGGACAAGCCTCTTCCTGCTCAGAGAAGTCACGAGGACATCAAGGAACCTGGCATAGTTGTGACCTTTGGAGTTCAGAGGAACTTGAGCTTGACGGAGGCAGCTGGGCAGGGGCACTGTGGGGCCCCTCTGGACAGCCCCCTGACACACAGCTGGGGAAGGTGGCCAGAGGAAATCACAGGAAGCCACCCTGGGCAGCCTGGACCCCCGAGCCCAGGTCCTCTTCTGGCCCCTGTCCAGAGATCTGGGGCCTGGGGGAGGGCTGGCTGGGAAGCCCAGAGCTTCAGGCTTATCTCTGTAAACAAAACTGAAGATTAGAGTCCCTGGGGAGAAGAGGGAGCTGGGGCTTGTGGTGGGAGCATTTTTGAGCTGGAAAAGTCCTGCATGCAGGCAGAGGGGGCAGAGTGGAGGCCTGGAAGGGCAGGGCCGTCCAACTAATTCACAATCCTGCCTCCAGGCTGGGCTCTGTTGGCTTCTGCAGACTCTGCCTCCGTCCCTGTCACCTCTTCTGAAGGCTGGGCCTGATCACCCTCTCAACAGAGGCTCATCAGTAAACTTCCGCCACGTTCCCCAGTTGGCTCCCAACTCTCATCCTTATTCAGCTTCTGTTCCTTCCTTGTTTAATGTTCTGCTCCCTCCCTGCAGCGGGAGCTGAGACTGGACTAGGGCCGGGGCAGGAAGCACTCCCTGAAGGCACAAAGTTTAAGGGACACAAAGAAAAAGCTCATCTACGAAGACTCAAAGCTTGTGCATTTCTTTCTTCAGAGTAGGCTTGATGTGCAATGTGGGGCTTGAACTCAAGACCCTGAGATTGAGAGTCAAATGCCCCGCTCAACTGAGGCAGCCAGGCGCCCCAAGGTTCATAGTATTTTTTTTTTAATTTTTTTTCAACGTTTATTTATTTTTGGGACAGAGAGAGACAGAGTATGAACGGGGGAGGGGCAGAGAGAGAGGGAGACACAGAATCAGGAACAGGCTCCAGGCTCTGAGCCATCAGCCCAGAGCCTGACGCGGGGTTTCGAACTCACGGACCGCGAGATCGTGACCTGGCTGAAGTCGGACGCTTAACCGACCGCGCCACCCAGGCGCCCCTTATTTTTTAAAAAATTTTAAACATTTATTTATTTTTGGACAGAAAGGGAGAGAGTGTGAGCAGGGAAGGGCAGGGAGAGAGGGAGACACAGAATCCGAAGCAGGTTCCAGGCTCTGAGCTGTCAGCACTGAGCCTGACGCGGGGCTCGAAGAACCCACAAACCGTGAGATCATGACCTGAACTGAAGTCAGATGCTTAACTGACTGCCACCCACATAGTATTTTAATCCAATATTTTAAAAGCTGAAACTAGGGGCACCTGGGTGGCTCAGTCGGTTGAGCGAACGACTTGGGCTCCGGTCATGATCTCACGGTTCGTGGGTTCAGGCCCCTAGTCGGGCTCCGTGCTGACAGTGCAGAGCCAGCTTGGGATTCTCTCTCTCTGTGTGTGTCCCTCCCCTGCTTGTGCTCACTCTCTCTCTCTTTCAAAATAAATAAATACACTTAAAACAGTATAAAAATAAAAAAATAAAAAGCTGAAACGAATGCAAAATAATCCACGATGGACAAAATATTAAGATTTTTAAAAAGGTAGGACCAGACCCTGCACTAGCATGACCTTGCCTCGCCGTCCTCACCCTGTCAGGGCCCTGGCTCTAGTAAAATTTTATTTTTTGATAGTCCATTACTATTTTTATCTTGATTACAGAGTTTTCTGGCGCCTCTGTAAATTTCGTTCCGAAGCGAGTGCCTCACTCGCCTCACTCTACTCCTGGCCCCGGAATGAGTGAAAGAACGAATGAATGGCCGTGTCTCTGCGGAAAACCTGGGCTGCAACCCTTAACTCCGCCCCGCGCGCCCTGCCACGCCCGCCCACGGCAGCCGAACCCGCCCACCCCCCATGCCCCGCCCCACCAGCGAGCCAGGCCCGCCCCCAAGCCCACATCCACCAACCATAACTAGGCCCCGCCTACTCCACGCTCGCCCCCGCCTCCAAGCCCGCCCCCCGGTCCCCGGACGCCTGCAGCGCCAGCGCCTGTCCGCAGCCCCTCGGCCCCCGCGCGTACCTTGCGTCACTTCCGGGGCGGTGGCGGGATCGAGGCTCATTTCCGCCTGTGGGGGTGCGGCGGCGGCGGCGGCGGCGCAGGAGGCCGGGCCGGGGTGCCGAGGGACCGACGGACGCACGGGCGGCGGCCGGGAGCCATGGAGCGCGGCCCCGGGGCCGGGGGGCGCGGGCCGCGGCGGTGAGTGCCGAACAGGGGCGAGCGCGGCGGCGCGGGGAGACCTCGGTGCCGCCCGCGGCCGTTTGGGGAGCTGGGCCTGCCCGCGAGGCCGGGACAGCCGGGTGGGACGCCCCCGAGACCCCTCACTGCTGGGGAGGCCGCGGTCCCGGCTGTAGGACCCGCCGACCGGGGACCGGGACCGCGGGCCAACGTGGCGACCCCGGCAGAGCCCTGTCCCCCGGTCCTTTGAGGTCTCGGATGTGGGGTGAGCGCCCACTCCTCTGGTGACGCGGCCCCCGCCTCCGGGCCGGGGCCGTCCGAGTCGCGGACTCTACCTAGTTTCCCGCCCCAGCCCGACACCCGGGCCCGCCGCAGCATCCCTTAGCGGAGTCCTCCTTCCTAAACGTCTCCCGGACGCCTGTACCCCTTCGCGGGCGTCCTCTGGCCGCCTGGGACACCGGGGTAGGCTTCCCGGTCTTCGCTCCAGTTTGATCTCCAGGTTGCAGCCAGGGGACGTACCGCAGCCCCTAACCCGTGGTGCCCGTCCATGCTCCGCCCAGGACTCCAGGGCTCCCCGTTTCCTCCAGGATGAAGTCCAAACTCTGCAGCAGGGCTCACGGGCGCGGCCTGACCCAGCCTGACCCAGCCCTGGCTCCCTCTGGGACCCCTCTGCTCACCTCTTCCTCCCAGCGTCCGCTCGACAGGGAGATCTGCAGTTCCTGGAACTCGCCGCCACTTCTGGGGTTTTGCAGTGCCCTGTTCCTTGCCACTCGGTCACTTTCTGTGCACCTCTCAGACTGCACCTTACTCCAGGCAGCTTTCCCACCCTGACTGGCTGGGTGAGGTGCCGCCAGGCCGAGCGTATTTAGGTCATCCTCGAGTATCGCGGTTGTTTGTTTCCTCGTTGGTGCTCAGAACACCAGCAGCCCTTACGGGGCCTGGCGGCAGAGTGCCCAGTCCGCGCTCGTGGACCGAATTGCCGCTCGCAGGGCATGCCTAGGGACACTCATAAATGTCGCACGGGAGGCCCCAGGCGTTCATGGCCTAAGAAAAGACTGTCCTCCTTCCCTGTCAAAGCTGGCAGACTAGCTTCCCTCTTTTCTCTTTACCTCTTGTCACTTGCTCTCTTGTTCAGCCAGGGTTCACTGGATAAGAACAGGTAGCTGTCCTGCCCTCATGGGGTTTCTCTTTGATTGCTGTCGGGGGTGGTCAGACAGGTAAATACAAGCTGTGGCAGGTGCTGTGGGGACAGACTGGAACCAGGAGAGCTTGTGGGATCTCCCCGTGGTTTGGAAGGCCTCTCCAGGGGCGCTGGGAGGTTGATCTGAAGGGTGGGCAGGACAGGGGGCAAGGGCTGGCCAGTGGAGATCGGGGAGGGGGTCCCTGGCTGGGCAACTGCCTGGGCTCTGGCTTGTCTGGGGAGGTCGAGGGGGAGTGAGGCCGCAGAGGTGGGCCCTGGCAGGCTGTGGCAAGGCTTCAGTTTCCACCTGGAAGTGGCAGGAAGCCAGAGGGCGTCCAGAGAAAAGGTGTGCTTTCTTATCTCAGGTTTGTGCCGGGAGAGGGATCCTGTGGCTGCTGGGGGAGAGTGCGGGCGGGCAATGAACAGGACCGCACAGCCGTCCAGGTGCAAGGTGGTGGCTGCGTGGACCGGGCGTTGGTTGGATGGAGACCCATCAGGCCCCGGCAGAGGGGGAGCGGAGGATGCCATGCTGTGTCTCTGGCTTGGGCAGTGGGGCTTCTCCACCTTGGTGTGCCCCTTCATTTCCCGGGTTGCGGGGGGCTCCTGCCTGCCCACGGACTCTCAGCCAGGCCTTCTCTCAAAAGCAGTCTTTGCTGTGCTGCCCCAACTCCAGACCCTCTAAGCTTCCCCAGCACCAGGGCAGTGTTGCTGTTTGGCCCTGGATCTGAGAAGACATTGAAGCCGCCTGGGCTTGGTTGACTGGTTGACACTTGGGGACGGATAACTCCCTTGGGGTAATGGGGGAGGACATCCTGTGCTCTGGAGAGCGTCCATCAGCATCTCTGGCCCCCACCCCCTCAGGAATGCGAACACCCTTCCCCACTTGTCACAACCCAAAGTGTCCCCAGGAGTTGGCAGGTGTCCTGGGGACAAACTCTTACCTGAGAACAGGTACGATAGACTCTGTCCTCCAAAGGATGCTTGCACGTAAAGTGTGCGTCCCACCTGCGAGTTCAGGGACCCTGGAAGCTGCCTGGTGTCCCCTCCTGGTGTCCCCACCTGGGCCCTCCCACTCCCTCCTGTGTGCCCAGACTCTGGGCAAACTCAGGCTGTGGCTGTGGCTCTCTCCTGACCTTGGCACCAGATCACAGGCCCAGAGGGAGCACGTGTGTCTCTGGGCCTCAGCCTGCTCTGGTCCGCCCTGAATCTGTGTGTCCCCGGCCCGGTGGTTTTCAAATGCCACGGCCCCAAAACTGCGTGTGCCAAGGTGCTGTGCTGCTGAAAGTGAGTTGTGAGCGTTCCAGTCTGTAAGGAAAAGCCTAGTAAGTAGTTATTTTCTCAAGGCTTTGTATTTCTTACAGTCTCTGTTGGCAACTCCCTGTGGGACTGTTAGTGATTTAGCTGTAGTCTGTGACTTACTGTGCCGCCTCTGAGCCACGCCCCCCCGTCCACCACCTACTTCTCACTAAGTCCCCGTGGGAGGCAGTGTTGTCTTCCCCAGTAGGTGAGGAAACTGAGGCCCAGGGAAGGAAGGAGCCTTGCCCAAGGTCACAGAGCCCTCCGTTGAGCTGGAGAAGGAAGCCATTAGGGCTCCAGTGCCCCCCTCCCCCGCAGCCTGGCCCCAGCACAGGGCCCAGCCATTGTCCGAGCTCAGTAGGCCTTCCCAGCCTCTAGATGTATCCTGCTTTTGTTACCAGAGCCTTTGTTTCTTGTATTTCCTCTGCCTGGGCTCCACTGTCTCTGGACGTTGCAGTCCTGCCCCTCGAGGCCCGGCCCCTGTGAGCATGCTCTTGGGTCCGAGTCCCTTCAGTTGGCAGTCTGTCCTTGCCTTGGCTGCGGTGTGTCACCTGGGGTTGGTGGCAGATGAATCCTTGAAGGATGGCCTGGAGATGGGCTGGGGGGGTGGGGGAGTCTGGGCCGGCTGTGTGAACAGAGGCGTAGGGAGAGCACCGGGGTCTCTCTGCGCCCAGAGCAGGGGCTGTGTGGGGGAGAGCTGGCGTGAGCCAGGGGTCTGATTGCCCAGTACAGCCTGCTGGCCGAGGCTGGGCTGACTGGGGGGGCTTACCTGGCAAGAGTTGGTGACTGCATGCTGGGAAAGGGTGCAGCAGGTGGGGGTCCGGTTGGCTTTGGGTCCCACAAAGGGCATATGGGGGGTACGTGGTCCCTGTGGATGACGAGCTGAGCCCCCAGGCCCATGGGGCCGAGAGCGGACCAGTTTGAGTGGGAGAGGGTGGACTGGGCTGCGGGGAAGGCCGAGAGGCTTGGTACAGACAAGATCGGGTCACCGTGTCCCAGCGGAACCCCGAGGGAACCCCGTTTCTCGCTTCCCCCCCCCCTCCCCAGGGTTTCCCTCTGCAGGACGTGGAGACGCAAGGCTGCGAGGCTCCCGAGGGCTCGGCTTGGACCACGATGGGGCTGGGCTGCAGCCTCCTAAGGGGGCTCTCGTCTGGGGCAGTGGCTGGGGGCTGCCCTCCGCCCTGCCCGCATCTCAGAGCACCCCCACCCCTCCCCTGCCAAGCGAGGCCCGCCCTGGGGCCCGGCGCCCGCCATGAACGGCCTGTCAGTGAGCGAGCTCTGCTGCCTTTTCTGCTGCCCGCCCTGCCCCGGCCGCATTGCTGCCAAGCTCGCCTTCCTGCCGCCGGAGCCTACCTACTCGCTGGTGCCCGAGCCCGAGCCGGGGCCCGGTGGAGCTGGGGCCGCCCCCTCGGGGACCCTGCGGGCCTCCGCCGGCAGCCCGGGGCGCTGGAAGCTCCACCTGATGGAGCGTGCTGATTTCCAGTACAGCCAGCGCGAGCTGGACACCATCGAGGTCTTCCTGACCAAGAGCAGCCGGGGCAACCGCGTCTCCTGCATGTACGTGCGCTGCGTGCCCGGCGCCAGGTGAGCGTCACGGAAGGACGGCACGGGGTCCGGACAGTGCCCGGAGGGAGGCCCGAGAGGTTCCCGGTGCAGAAGCAGAATGTGTCCCGTCCTCGGGCCCCTGGTGTCCCGCCGGAGGCCGTTCCCCACAGGCCGGAGCCGGGGCGAAAGCCCGTCAGGCGGCGCAGGTGCCCCGGGGATTCTTGTTGCCAAAGGGGTGGCAAATGGGATCCACCAAGAGCAGAGCCACGTGGGACTGCCTGGGCCCTTACTGGCGAGTGCCCTGCCACGTGCAGCCCCAGCCCCGTCACGGAGGAGTACCCTGGGGCTGTTGGGGGGGGGTTCCTGGGTGGCCTTGTCGCACCTGCCTGACAAGGAGCCGCCTGCTTCAGGGTCTCCGTGCTCACCTGCCCAGGGAAGGGCTCCTGGGTGCTTGGTGCTCAGTGAGGACTTGGCATCTGCTTCAGGGCCAGGGCACTTGAGGCCTGGCAGGTGGCTCAGGCCAAGTCTGCCTCCTCATTTAGAGTGTCCTTGAAGCCCGGAGGCACAGCTCTTCCTTGAGTAGACAGCGGGAAAGAGGTGTCTCTGCCTTTAGACCGGGCGGGGTCTGAGTCCAGATCTGAGCTCAAAGGGCAAGCTTTTACCTTTTAGCTAGGCTGGGGCCCAGGGGTGCTGCAGGAAGAAGACTGTAGGAGTGCGTTGGCCAGGATCCAGCCTGTCGGGCTGACCTGGGGCAGGTCCTGATGGCCAGCAGCATGGCAGGGCGGAAATGAGTTTTGGGGTCATGTTCTGTAGGAGGGGAGGAGATGGTGTGAACAGGGGTTGATCTGGTTCGTTTGTGGGGGCAAGGGTGGGGGCCGGCTGTCGAGAGGAGCAGCCGCTGTCTCATTCTCTGGAAGGTTCCAGGCAGCGGGCACACGTGCATGCCATCCTTGGGCTGTCAGAGTCCCTCTAAAAGGAGTGATTCCAGAGGAGAGAGCTGCTGTCCCTGGGCAATAGAGGTGCGGCGGTCACTGACTTGCTGAGCCGTGGGTCCACCCTGTGCTGAGGCCATGGCCAGCAGTCCCCCTTCACGGAGGGGAAGCCCTCATGGCCAGAGGAGCCAGGCCACTTTGTGGCAGAGGCGGCCTCTCTCCCGCATTGGTGCTCTCGTCCACGGGGCGGCTGGGAGCCTCCCTTGCCCTCTGACCTCCCCCCCCCCCCCGCCCCGACCCCCCAGGTACACGGTTCTCTTCTCGCACGGCAACGCGGTGGACCTGGGCCAGATGAGCAGCTTCTACATCGGCCTGGGCTCGCGCATCAACTGCAACATCTTCTCCTACGACTACTCTGGCTACGGCGTGAGCTCGGGCAAGCCCTCCGAGAAGAACCTGTATGCCGACATCGACGCCGCCTGGCAGGCGCTGCGCACCAGGTGAGCTGTGTGTGGGGCGTAGCGGGTGAGCACCCGGGGCCTCAGGCCGGCCTCCCTGGGGAGGCCCTGGGGGGTGGTCCTCAGGAGAGGGCCATCAGCGGCCACACTGGGCGGCAGGGTGAGGTCTGACGTGTGTCCCCTTGGTGTGGCGACAGGCATGCTGGTGTGCGGGGAGGTGGGGCGGGCAGTCTTCAGATCTGCCCTCCCCTCCCGGGAACCCCTTGTCCGGCAGGGGTATAGATGGGCTGTACCTAGGGGAGTGGGGGCTCTGCCTGCACGGGGTGGATAGAGGACCTGGGCCCAGGAGGTGGGCTGTGTGGGCTCTGAGAAAATACTCAGAGTCCTGGGGCCAGGGAGCATTTGGGGTGCAGGGAGGAGTAGGGCTGCTCTGTCATGGTTCTCAGGGCTGACCCGTGAGGCATGCATGGCCACTGACGGTGGCCTCCTCCTCAGGGCAGGGCTCCTCTGGGCCTAGAGGGTTCTGAAGAGTTCCAGAAGGTTCTGTCAGGCAGTTTGGTGTCCAGCACAGCATCTGGGGGCCGGTGGGAGGCTAGCAAGCAGAGGCACATACCTCTGTGCTTGACTGAGGGCCACCAGGGCCTCGGCCAAGCCCCCTTCCCTGGACACCCCCCCCCCCAATCCTGTTTATTTAGATCCCAGACAGCCCCCTTCCTCTCTCACTGAAGCTCATTTGCTTGGTCGCTGAGCCCAGAGATTCCTCTGGAAGGAGGCCACCCTGACTCTGGCCCTCCCAGACACGGGGCCCTGTCCACTGCCTTCTTGGGGCTGGGGCTGCCCCATCTCAGCCCTGCCTGCCCGACCTGCCACTCCCCCCCCCCCCCCGACCATTCCTGCAGGGACCAAAGTCAGCTTGGCCTGGGGAGGTGGGGACCCTGGTTGCCCAAGTGATGCACCAGGCAGTTCCTGCTGCAGGCCCCAGGAGTGGGGTCCCCTGGCACAGCCCTGGCACTGGGGACCAAGCGTGGGCAGCGTGGTGCAGGTACGTGCTGTCCTCGGCTTCCTCAGTCCCTGGTGCTGCTCCTGCCGGCGGTGCTGGTCCTCAGTCCCTGGTGCTGCTCCTGCCGGTGGTGCTGGTCCTCAGTCCCTTGTGCTGCTCCTGCTGGTGGTGCTGGTCCTCAGTCCCTGGTGCTGCTCCTGCTGGCGGTGCTGGTCCTCAGTCCCTTGTGCTGTTCCTGCTGGCGGTGTTGGTCCTCAGTCCCTTGTGCTGCTCCTGCCGATGGTGCTAGTCCTCAGTCCCTTGTGCTGCTCCTGCTGGCGGTGTTGGTCCTCAGTCCCTTGTGCTGCTCCTGCTGGCGGTGTTGGTCCTCAGTCCCTTGTGCTGCTCCTGCCGGTGGTGCTGGTCCTCAGTCCCTTGTGCTGCTCCTGCTGCTGGTGCTGGTCCTCAGTCCCTGGTGCTGCTCCTGCTGGCTGCTGGTGGCTGGCAGAACCACACTGCACTGTGGTGTGAGGGATCTGAGCTCTGTCCATCCAGCCCATCTGTCCTGTGGCCAGCACCGTCCTCCAGAGACCTGATCCCGCAGAGAGAGAATCAGTAGGAGGGCAGGAGGCTTGGGCCCCACTGGTGACCAGGGGCTGGGGAGGCCTGGGGAAGATTTGCTTCTCCGTCTGCCTCTCGTGTGTCCGAGTGTTAGGGCTGGACCGGCTGGTGCTCAGTGCAGTGGTAGCTTCCGTGTCCGGGGAGCAGGCTGAGGAGGAGCGGCGGGGTGGCAGGCAGAAGGCCACGTGGCATTCCTGAAGCTCAGGGCCAGGCGATTGTTAACCTGGAAGGTCGCCGGGACAGAGACAGGTGTGGACGGCCCCTGGGTGGACAGGGAGGTGGACTCTTGGTGCCTGGGTGGGCTGCACAGATGAGGTGTAGCAGAGGGGTGTTCCCTTGGTATGTTGGGGTCCAGGTCTGTGGAGGCCTCGTACCTGGGGAGGGTGGCTAGTGGGTCCCCAGCCAGATGGGAACGGGCATTTGCAGGCTGTGGAGTTGTCTTGGGGCTGGATCAGCTGTGCTGGGGGTGGAGGGTGAGACTCTTGGGGGTGGTGGCAGGGTGGGGGAAGAGGCTGGGGCCTGGACGTGGGAGCTGGTGCTGAGGAGGCTCGGGACCCGGCCACGCTGTAGGGAAGGTGCCCCGAGAAGGAGGTGGTGCCCACCAGCCTGCGGGAGACACTCTTCTTGGTCTGCCGGTGTTGTGATAAGGTGGACGTGCCGACACCAAGGGGCTGCAACCAAGGGGCCGATAAGGCAGGGGGCATGACTGCCATGACTTCCCGTGGCTAAGGGATGGGCGAGGAATGCCAGGAGGGACCTGTTCCCTATGTGCTACTGGGAACTGGGTGTGTCCCTGGGCAAGTGTGTTTGTGGGGGGTAGGTGTTGGGGGGTGGAGAGCAGGAGAGGCCTCAGGGCCTGCCCTGCCCCCAGGAGCCCAGGCGTGGCCTTGGGGCCCTCACCAAGGGCACTCGGCATGTGTGGTCCAAATTGGTACTGTTGGTGAGGCAGGGTTAGGGCCACCTGTCTGCACACCTACCCAGGCCCTACTTTCCTACTGAGCAGACTTGTTCATTAATGGGGACAGGGGTGGGGGTAGGGGGCTTGTCACTGGGCCCAACCCTACTGCTTGGAGGCTGTGCAGGAAGGTTGGAGGGGGGACTGCCCCAGGAGGGCAGGCGGGGGGGGGGGGGGGGGGGGGGGGGGGGTTGTGCGCGCGCGCATGCAGCTCACTCGCCCAGGCTGCTGCTGGACGCGGCTGACCCTGCCCCACTGCCAGGTACGGCATCAGCCCGGACAGCATCGTCCTGTATGGGCAGAGCATCGGCACGGTGCCCACCGTGGACCTGGCCTCTCGCTACGAGTGCGCTGCAGTGGTGCTGCACTCGCCGCTCACCTCAGGCATGCGCGTTGCCTTCCCTGACACCAAGAAGACCTACTGCTTCGATGCGTTCCCCAAGTGAGAGAGGGGAGGGTGGGGGGGGCGGGGCGGGAGGCCGGGGGCGGGGCTTCCGCGGGGCGGGCGCTGCTTCCAGACTTGACGCGCCCTGCCCTACAGCATCGAGAAGGTGTCCAAGATCACGTCACCGGTGCTCATCATCCACGGCACGGAGGACGAAGTAATCGACTTCTCCCACGGGCTGGCGCTCTATGAGCGCTGCCCCAAGGCCGTGGAGCCGCTGTGGGTGGAGGGCGCCGGGCACAACGACATCGAGCTCTACAGCCAGTACTTGGAGCGCCTGCGCCGCTTCATCTCCCAGGAGCTGCCCAGCCAGCGCGCCTAGCCTAGCCGGGAGCCGCCTAGCCTAGCCCGGAGCCGCACCGGGACTTCAGCAATAAGGCGGCGCCTGGACCTTGCCCCCGCCCCGGCCCGGGGGCTGCATGTGAACCCTCGGGCACCCCGGTCCTCCGAGGCAGCTGGAGGGTTAGGGGGCCGGGACCTGCCCCAGCCCAGGGGCCGTGGACGATGTACAGGCGCGGAGCTACGCTCTCCTTTCCTTTTGGAAGCAGAAAGAAGGAAAAACGTGAACACAAATTAAAGATTTAAAATTTTAGGATTCCTCTCCCTTTCGTGGTTCGTGCGCGCTCTCCCAGGGCCCAGCGAGTTGGAAGAGGGAGCTGGGCTTCGCCCCTAAACTTCCAGGACATTTCGGCACAAATGCAGAGGTCAAGCCACTGCCACTGTGGAAGAAGGGTTGGGCTTTGAGGCCCAGCCGAGGCACCCCTTGAGGCTCCTGGTTTCTTGGGTGGTGATGGAGGGGTAAGGCAGCTTTTGAACCCGGGACCCGTGCCTGCCTTCTCCGGTGCGCCTCCTGGGAGGGTGGTGGGCTCCCAGCATACCAGGGGTGGCAACAGTGGGTCTGAGGTCAGCCTGTTCTGGCGCCCCGGTAAGGTCACCCGTTCCCATGTAGTAGAAGAGGATGTTGAGGTCTGGGAGATACAGTGCAACCTCAGGGCTGCCCTAATTGTCCCGCCCATCCTAGGTGTCCCCTATAACCCCCCCCCTCATTCCCCGTTCCCGGACCCCCACAGAGAGCCCCCCGTAGGGGCTCTCCAGGAAACGGGACTAGGGCTGGGGCCATCCGAGCTATGTCCTCCTGGGGTGTCATTGAATGCAGGGCTGAGCCAGGGTCTCCCTGGACCTCAGCTAGAGGCCCACTCACCACCAGCTCCTGGAGTGCCCTCTGCGCCACCCTAGAGCGGGAAGGCCTGTCATTCCTGGCAGCTCAGCGTGTGTTGCGGCACCAGGCGGTGGCGAGGCCAGGACCCAGAGCTGCTTCCACATTGCCCTAGTCCGGGGCTTCCTGGGTTTCGCGGCCCCTTTAAGGGAGGGGGGGGAGGTACTTCGGTCCAGGGGCGGGGCGACGCCGAGAGGGGTGGGGCCAGGGCGGAAACGGAAGAGGCGGCTTTCGCGCGCTCGGCGGCGGCGGCGGCGGCGGCGGCGGCCGGATCCCGGAGGAGGTGGCGGCGTCGGTGGTAAGTGGCGGCGGCTCGGACCCCGTCAGCCCGCCCGGCTCCCGCGTCCTCCTGCGCGCCTCGTCTTCCCCACGCGCGGAGCGGGAGTGTCCGGGGCCAGCGGAATGGACGCCGAGCGGGGCCGCGCGCCTGTGGGACTCGGGGCTCGGGGTGCTCAGAGCGCGCAGGCTGCTGCCACCGTGGCGGGGTGACCGGCCGCCGACGGCGCGAGGGGTCCCCCCCACCCCCTTCAGGCTACTCTCGGGGCCCACCCTGCCGGTGGAGCCCAGGCCCGGCCCTCTTGCTGGGAGTCTAGTGTCATTTGTGATAAGAAGGGACGCCTACAAGCAAAACTGGACGTGAGATGTGTACTCGCTGGAGTAGTCTAGGGGCCCAGCTCTCCTCCGCCCTTCCCACCACAGGGCCTTTGCTCGGGTTGGTCTTTGTGACTGATATGCCCTCACTACGTCCGGGCTTCGTGCGGATGACCCCAGCATGGCTAATGTTTCTTGCTACAGTATTTCTTCCCCAAAGTGCATCCGTCCCCTCGTGCTCCCCCCCCCCCACCCCGAGGTGCTGCACTTGTCACAGAGCATGTTGTCTTTTGATCCCATCAGAATGCAAACTCCCTGAGAGTCCGGGATCCACAAATGCATCAAGTTGAAAGCAATTTGCTTAGAATTGGAACAAAAATGTTTTCAGATACACAGAGTAAAAAAGTTGGAGTTTGTAACGGTGTTGGGTGAAAACTTGGCATCCTTCCGACCCCTGACCTCCAAGACCTGGCTCGCCTTTCCTGGGGCAGTTTCTTATATGTTAACACAGAAAACCTATGTTTGTGCATCCAGTGTATTTATACAAAACTCTGCTCACTGTACATGGGATCCTGTTACTCAGCATAGCTTGGAGAGCATTGTTCGTGTTCTGACGTAGAGATCTAGGTCGTTTGTTTGCATTGAAGCACCATATTGTGTTAGTCCTATAATTGGGTAGAAATTTAGGTTCTTTCTAGGCTTTTTGTAATAAGCAACGCTAGACCGATTATCCTTGTACAAAAGTCTTTGTACCCAAGTAGGAATGTTTTTGTAGGCTAAATTCTTTAGTGCAGGAGTGCTAGGTCAAAGGGCTTTTCGTAGGTCTCTAAATGCCTGTGTGATCTCTCAACAGGTCATACCAAATTGCCTCCCACCACCAAAGGAGGGGCCTAGGGTCCTGCACCTGATGCTTGATTTTGCAGATCTGGTAGGCGTAAAATAGTATTTTTTTATTTTTATTTTTTTACATTTATTTATTTTTTTTGATACAGCAAGACAGAATGTGAGCGGGGGAGGGGCAGAGGAGAGAGGGAGACACAGGATCCGAAGCAGGTTTCAGGCCCTGAGCTGTCAGCACAGAGCCCGACCTGGGGCTGGAACCCACGGACTGTGAGATATGACCTGAGCTGAAGTCGGACACTTAACTGACACCCACCCAGGCGCCCCAAAGTAGTATTTCATCGTAGCTTTGTTTGGGTTTCCTAGAAGTACAATCAAACATCTCAATGGTTTTGTCAGATTTATTTTTATGGTATAGTCATTTCAAAACTGGAAAGTCTGTACATATAAACATGTATATATTTATTTATTTTTAATTTTTTTAATGTTTATTTTTGAGAGAGAGAGAACGAGCAGGGGAGAGGCAGAGAGAGGGAGACACAGAATCTGAAGCAGGTCCAGGGTCTGAGCTGTGAGCACAAAGCCCGACGTGGGGCTCAAACCCCCAAACCATGAGATCATGACCTGAGCCGAAGCCAGATGCTTAAACCGACTGAGCCACCGAGGCGCCCCAACATGTATATGTTTAAAAGCCATGTGTATTTTATGTTCTTCAACCATTTTTCCATTGGGTCGGTGGTGTTATTGTTTTCTAAGAGCACTTTACATATGAAGGAAATTAGCCTATTTCCTGTTTAAAGTTTTTTTCCCCCTCAATCTGTAATTTGTTTTTGACTCGGACTGTGTTTTTTCCTTTTATTTCTAAAAAATTCATAGTTATTTGGCCAAGCATTTGAAATCATTATTAGTCATTACTAGTTTTTTTTCATTTATGGCTCCTTCATTTTGTGTCATGCTCAGAAATATTTTCTCTACTCCAAGATGATGAAACATTGGATGTATTTTTCTCGAAATGTAATGGTTTCTTTTTTAAATATAGATTTAAATTTTTGGTGTAATTTTGGAAAGTGCTTCTGGGAAGGAGTGCGGTGGGAACCAGCAACGTGTCCCCCCCCCCCCCCAAATCATTCACCCCAAGTCCATTTCTGGCAGAGGCCACTCCCGCCCCTACTGAAGTGTTGCCTTTTTTTAAAGTTTTTTTTTTCATATTTATTTATTTTTGACACAGAGAGAGAGAGACAGGGCATGAGTGGGGGAAGTGTTGCCTTTATCGCACTAGTGTGAGTGGTCTGTCCCCAGACTCTGTGCTGTCGCAGTTCTCCGAACTCCACTGCCTTCTTTACCGAGGGTCCCAAGACCCCGCCTCTGCTCGTTAAAGTCCAGGGAGGACTCTCAACTTGGACTTGGATATATCACGCACAATGCTAGTTCCATGTGACGGTCTCATAGAAAGGACTCTGAAAGCTTCAGTGTTTGCCCTCCCCCCCCCCCCCCCCCCCCCCCCCCCCCCCCCCCCCCCGGCCATGCACAGGGCACAGTGGTGACCTGGGTCGACGCAGGTGGCTGTTCTCAGTCTGACTTGAATAGCACCGGCCCTTGGGGAGTGCTCACCCTGCTTTTCTCCTCTGGTCTTGCCCATTGCTCAGAAGGGATAAACTAAGGCAGGCCTCTGTGGCCCCCGGGCTCCGCGGTCTCCTCTTTCCATGTGGAGCCCTGGGAAGGCTCACCCTCAGCCCCTAGACTGGGGGTGGGGGGGTGGGGGAGTTGGGGAGGGGTTGGGCCATGCCGGAGCAGTGATGGGGGGAAGCCTGTGGTACATTCCAGGATGCGCCCCCCCTTCCTTTCTGCTTGGTATGGCCCATGGGCCAGGCTGCCTGGGAGAAGGGCCAACTTTCGGTTCTCCATTTTGTGGATTTTCCAGAACACATGTGTGCACACCCGGCGGCAGCCTTCCCCTGCTGCCCGGCAGGTCCCTTAGCGCGCACCCCGGCAGGGCGCCCCGCGGCTCACCGGCACCTTTGGTCCCCCCCCCCTCCCCCCCCGAGACACCTGACCCGGCACACCTCAGACGCGGGCCCCTGGGTCGCGTGGCCTGGGCTCGCCCCGGGGCCCGGAGACCCCGGGGCCCACAGCCTGCGTGGGGGGTGACAGACACAGCTGCCTCGCCGGGCGCGGGCCCCTTTCGAGGGGCGGGTCTGGGGCAGTGTGGGTGCCGCTCGCCCCGGCCGTGGAGCCCAGACCGGACTTCGTGCGGGGTCCCCAGCACCCGAGGGCCGGTCCGTCCAACCTCTCCTTGCCCCTGGCGACCCTGCTTCCCCGCGTCATCGCGAGGGAGATGGTGGAACCCTGGCTGCTTTCTGTCTCCGCCCATCTCCGCGTGAACTGCGGAGGGGGGGGGCGGGGGGGGCAGGATTCCGGCAGAGCACCCCGTTCCCTCCAGACAGTGGCCGGCTGCTGGAGGAGCACTTGCCCAGCAGGGCCCGGACCGGAGACGGGGCCTCTGGTGGTGCCCCTACTGAGCACCCTGATCCCAGGCCTGGGTGCTCCTGCGGGGCGGGTTACCCGTCGGGGTGCGGGACCCACCTGGGAGCTGGGGGGGCCCCCTAGCTGGGGATGCCAACCCAGCGTCAGGATCCCCTTCCCTTACACTCAGCACTCCTGTCTCAAGCCAACTCTGGGCCACCGGGGTGGCTGTCCCCACCGTCCCCACTTACAAGGGACATGGCCCAGGAGGAGAAGTCTCGGGGATCCCAGCTGGGCTTAGGCCCTGGGCTCCCGGGGTGCTCAGTCTCTGGACACACACGTGCCCCTGCCGGACAGCGGGCTCTGTGCTGTCACACCCCAGTGCGTGGCACCGGGCAGAACACACACCAGAGCCACCGGTGTGTCCATAGCGCGTGCCCGTCGGGCCTGGGTGGTCGGGGCCTGGCCGCTGTCGCTCAGGGATGCTGAGCCGGGGTACCCTCCGTGGCCACTGCCCAGCCCCGGGGTGAGAGGAGGACAGGGCCTTAGGGAAGGGCTGTCATGTCGCTCTGCAGCCTGTCCTCCCACAGCCACGGTCTCCAGAACTGAGGAACCCATGTTTGGGCTCGTGCCTTCTTTTTTCCCATTGCAAACGATGCGACAATATGCAGACCTGCCTGGTTCCGTGTGAGTATTTGGGGGGTACCTTTTTAGGAGTGGAACCGGTGGGTCAAGGAGTACATTTAGTTTTGACAAGACGAAGCAGGGGGGTGTAAAAACTCCGTGGTGCCTCCCTGGCAAACTCCCGATACCTTAGGACCCTGTACCCTGTTTGCTTGTAAGTTTTCATCTTTCAGCCTGGGGGGCTCAGTCGGTTGAGTGTCCGACTTCCGCTCAGGTTGTGATCCCACAGTTCGTAGGTTCAAGCCCTGTGTCTGGCTCTGTGCTGACAGCTTGGAGCCTGCAGCCTGCTTTGGATTCTGTGTCTCCCTCTCTCTCTGCCCCTCCCCTGCTTGTGCTCTGTCTCTGTTTCTCTCTCTTAAAAATAAATAAAAGTTAATAATTTTTTTTTAAATAAAATTTTCATCTTGGGGGCACCTGGCTGACTCAGCCAGTGCAGCCTGCAACTTCTTGATCTCAGGGTTGTGAGTTCGACCGAGCCCCATGTTGGGTGTAGACATTACTTAAAAAAAATTTCAGGGGCACCTGGGTGGCTCAGTCGGTTGAGTGTCCGACTCCGGCTCGGGTCATGATCTCAAGGTTCGTGAGTTCGAGCCCCATGTCGGGCTCTGGGCTGACAGCTCAGAGCCTGGAGCCTGCTTCGGATTCTAAGTCTCCCCCTCTCTCTCTGATCCTCCCTTGTTCATGCTCTGTTTCTCAAAGATGAATAAATGTTAAAAAAAAATTTTTTTTTAAATTTCAGGGGTGCCTGGGTGGCTCCGTCAGTTGAGCGTTCAACTCTTGATTTGGGCTCAGGTCAGGATCTCACGCGAGGCTGAGCCCCGCGTATGGCTCTGCCCTGACGGCAGGGAGCCTTCTTGGCATTTTCTCTCTCTGCCCCTCCCCATCTTGCTCTCTCTCTCTCTGAAATAAACATTTAAAAACCCTTCATCTCGGAATACTTTGGGCTCTACAGAAAAGACAGCAGTGAGTCCCACCTACGTCTCACCTGGTGCCCCTCATGTTAACCTCTTGTCGGAACCAAGAAGTTCACGTGCGTTAGCGTTAACCACACTCCAAACTGTATTCCAGTTGTTTCACTAATGTCCTATTCTGTTCCGGCATCCCTCATGCTGTTTACCCATTTTGTCTCCTTAGTCTCTTAAAATAGGACACTCCTTCATGTTTCTTGTGTTTCATGACCTTGACAGTGTTGGGGACTAGTCAGGGGTTTTCTAAGATGTCCCCTGACCCGGGCCTTGTCTGAGGCTACATGAGGGTTATGGGTTTGGGGGAAGAACATAGAGTCGAGGTGTCCTTTTTGTCACCTCCCATCAAGAGTCCTTGATGCTCCCCGGACATCATCCTGAGTTTGACCTTGATCTTGACCACCTGGCTAAGGTGGGGTCTACCAGGCCTCCCCACAGTCAGGTTACTGCCCTCCCCTTCCCTGCTCTGTTCTCTGGAATCGAGTCCCGGAGTACATCCTACACTTCAGTGGGAGGGATGTGTTTAGAAAAGAAATTTTCATATAGAAAACCATAAAAAAGAAAGGACACATGGCCTGTAATTGCACTGTTTAGGTACCTGCTGACATTTAAAGAGAACAAATAATACATACACACGGGTTCCCAAAAAAGTTGAATTGCATAAAGTATGATTAAAACTATTTCAATGGGTGCCTGGGTGGCTCAGTCAGCCAAGCATCTGACTCTTGATTTCGGCTCAGGTCATGATCTCACGGTTTGTGGGTTTGAGCCCCAAGCCAGGCTCTGCGCTGACAGCACAGAACCTGCTTGGGATTGTCACCCTCTCCCTCTCTCAAAATATTTAAACATAAAAAAAAAAAAAAAAAAACTATTAAAAAGAAAGTCTTCACTTAAAAAAAAAAAAAAAAGCTAAGGTCATTCCAGCACGTGTATACACACATTCGCACACTGGAGCTTTGATTCTGACCCTGACCTATCTGGGGCACCTTCCTTGTGGGCACACGGTCTGGGGCATCCGCAGCAGGGACGCCCCCACTTTTTGGAACTCTCCGCTCACCTGTGCCCCCAGGAGTCCCTCCCTTCCACAGCTAGTGACTGCCCCCTGCCCTGCTTGGGTCTTGCAGCCGGGTGAGAGCCCTCCTGACCCCTTGGGAACCATCAGGGCAGGGTAGAGACCGGCCCCCAGTCACGGGTGAGGAAACTGAGGTAGAAGAAAGAATGCACTGCTTGCCGTGGGTGTCCCAGCAGGTGTGCACTCAGGCCGCCTCTGTTATTTTCCCCAAACCCTGTGCTGCCTCAGCTTTGCCCACGGGCAGGCCACTTCGCTGTTCTCCCCCAGCCTTGGTGTCCTCATCTGTGAAATGGGGATGCCACTTGTAGGGTCGTAGTGAGAACAGTGACGAAATGAGGCAGAGGTGCGCATGGGGTCAGAGTGGGGCAGGGATGGTCGAGCTGTGCGGGTGACAACTGAGCACAGGTCCCGCGGGTGCCGCACGGGCTCCCACGCAGGGACTCCTGCCCACAGAGCGGCCGGCACAGCCCACAGATGAGGTCTGAGATCCCGATCACCGCCAGGAGTAACGACTTGTGGGGCCACCCTGTGGGGAACAACCAGGACGCAGCCCTGACCGCTTTGCTCACATCCTCTGCAAGAAGGTGCCTGCCTCTGCCCTGAGTGTGGCCTCGACCCACACCTGCTGGGGGGACCGCGTGCTCCAGGCCCCAGGTGGGGCTGCTGATGCCACGTTTCCCCAACCACCCCCCTCTTCTTCCACTCTGTAGGTCGGTGCCCACCTACCACCTATGCCCTGATCTGACTCCCAGCTGCCTTGCCCTAGACCTTGAGCCCCTTGAGGGCAAGATGCTGGGGGGAATGGCTCTGAGCTCAATAAACATCCCTGGAAGCAACAAATGATTCCTGGCCTCTTTCTTGTGCTGGTCGTTGCCGAAGTGCCCGGTGCGAGCTGTGGGTGGGGGAGCCTCAAGGTGCTTCTTGCCTCGTCTGAACTTGGAGGGCCCTTTCTGTAAAGACTGGGCAGCACCTAGGGGTGTGTGTGGAGGGGATGTCTCAGGCCCCTGAGGGCTGCTGAGTTGCTGGGAGACTGGGGAACCCGCCCAGGTGGTTCACCTCCTAGACCTTTAGAGGCCCAGGGGCCCCAGGCCGGCAGGAACGAGGGCTCCCAGTGCCCACCGGGATGGTCCACGGCCTGTCAAAGGGGCTGTTCATCTCTGCGGCCTTCAGTCTGCCGTGTGTCCCTCTCCCGCCCTCCTCAGTACGGCCACGTGCAGGGTGGGGGACTCAGGGAGAGGCCGAGGGAAGACAGTCGAGGATGGGGCCAGGGTTCCAGCCTCTGTCCACACGCGGGCAAGCAGCTCTGTTCCCAGGAGCCCACCCTGGCCATTGCAAGGCCCTCACAGCCAGCTTAGGAAGGGGCGGTGCTATCGTCACCAGGGAGGGGGCCACCTTGCCCCACTTCCGCGTGATCCCCCCCCCCGCCTCAGACTGCTGGCTAGGCTGACCCCGGCCATCTGCGTCCTAGCCGCTGTCGAACTCCCTGGCCTGGACGTCCTCAGGGCTTCCACAGGCCCCACTTTTCCCCTCCGAGTCCCAAGGATCCCTGCCCAGCGTCGGGGAACGATGTTCCCAGCCCTTGTGTACCGCCGGGCCGGAATGCTCTGCCTCGCCGAGGGGTCCCGAGCCCGGCCCTTTGCAACCCCACCCGTCTCCTCTTCCCGATGCCCCGACCCCGCTCCTCCTCCAGCGGACACCGGCCTTCCCCACCCGTGAGCGGGGCGCAGGAAGAGAGACGAATGCAGGTTCACTGGGCGGGGCGCCCCACTCCTCCCTTGTCCAGCCGCGGGGCTCCGGGAAAGGCGAGAGGGATTCCCGCAGAAGGGGACGAAGGAACTAAGGGGAACGCGGTCCGGCAGGGCCCAGGTCGGGGGAGAGAAGAGGGGGGGAAGGGTCGCGCACGTGGCCGGGGGGCGGGGCTGGCCGCTTCCGCACCCCCACCCGGCCACGTGGGGAGCGAAGCCCTCCCCCATCGAGAACGGGGGCGCGCCCGGGGCCGGGGTGGAAGCGTCCGGGGTAGGGGCGGGCTCCCGCCGGCCGCGCGCCCTGGCGTGGGGTGGGCGCGCCCGCGAGGGGGCGGGGCGCGCGCCGGGAAGGGAGGGAGGGCTGCGCCGGGAGGGGGTGGGGCCGTCCGGGGAGGGAAGGAGGGACGTGCCGGGACGGGGCGGAGCGCTCCCGGGAGGGAGGATCATACCGGGGGAGGGCGGAGCTTGCCGGCGTGGGGAGGGGGTACTCCGAGAAGGGCCCGGGGGCGCGCGCCGCGGGTTACGGAGGCGGGGTCTCTGGCTGGGGGCCCGCGTGGGGAGGGCGCGCTTGGAGAAGCAGGCGGGGGCGCGCTCCAGGGCCGGAGTGGGCGCGCCGGGGGCGGCTCCTTCGGCCCGGACCCCGCCCCCGGCGGCCGCGCGCCGCTGGCAGGGCGGTGGAGGGCGCGCCGGGCGGGGGGCGTGGCCGCGCGCCCCGAGGGGGCGTCCTCCGGGCGGGGCGGGCCGCGGCCGCCCCCGCGGGCTCCGGTGCGTCAGGGCGCGTCAGGCGGGGCGGGGCGGGCCGAGCGCGGGCGGCGGCGGCGGCGGCGCGCGCCGGCCTCCTCCTCCTCCTCCTCCTCCTCCTCCGCCTCCCGCACTCGAGCAGCCGCCGCCGGCCGGACGGGCACCGCTCCCGCCGCCTCCTTTCAGCCCGCTCGGCCCGCGCCGCGCGCCTTTGCCCGGCATGTCGGCGGCCGTGGCGTGCGTGGATTACTTCGCTGCCGACGTGCTCATGGCCATCTCCTCCGGCGCGGTGGTGCACCGCGGGCGACCGGGCCCCGAGGGCGCGGGCCCCGCCGCCGGCTTGGAGGTGCGCGCGCCGCGCCGCGAGGCCGCCCCACCCGGGCCCCCGGGCCCGCCACCGCCGCCCCCCGCCGCCTCCGGCCCGGGCCCCGCCGCCGCCACCGCCGCCGCCGCCGCGCCCCACCTGCTGGCCGCCAGCATCCTGGCCGACCTGCGCAGCGGGCCCGGCGCCGCCCCGGGGGGCGCCTCGCCCGCCTCCTCCTCCTCGGCCGCCTCGTCCCCGTCCTCCGGCCGCGCCCCCGGCGCCGCGCCCGCCGCCGCCAAGAGCCACCGCTGTCCCTTCCCGGGCTGCGCCAAGGCGTACTACAAGTCCTCACACCTCAAGTCGCACCTGCGGACGCACACAGGTGAGCCCCGCTCCCCTGTCCCGCGCGCGCGCGCGGTCTCCTGCGCCCCTTCCCCCTCCGGGACCCCAAAACTGCGTGGCGCGTGGGGGGCGGGGAGGGGGGCGCGCCCGGGCCGCCGCCGCGCCGGCCGGGCGGGCGGGGCCTCGGTGGGTGGGGCGCGCGCAGGGGGCGTGGCGGCCACGCGGTCGGGCGGCGCGCGGTTGGCGGGCGCGACGGTGGTGGCTGCAGGCGCTCTCGGGGCGCGCGGCGCGATGGGGTCCGTGGGCGGGATCGGGGCTCCCGGACCGTCCCCTCCCCCCCTCGGCTCCGTTTCTCCTTAATTTCCTGTGGCGTTTGGGTCTGGGGAGTGGATACTGTGGTTGGAGCACGTAGCTCTGAGATGGTTGTGTTTTCCTTTCCTTGTCTCAGTTTCCCTATCTGGAGAGGGAGGAGGAGCCGCGCCGCCGCCTCCGGGGTGGCATCGAGGATTCACCCCCGAGGGCAGCAGAGCGCCTGGCGCGGGAGCCGGGGTGGGGGGGGTGCCCGCGCGTTTTTTTGTTTTTTTTTTTTTTTTTACTTATGAGTTTTAATACGGCGGAGGGCGGGGCTGAGAGTGAGGGTTGGGGCCAGAGTCGGGGTGGGGTGGGGAGAGGGATTTGAAAGGGGACCCTTGAGGGAGTCAGGTCCTCATCGCGTTTGGAGGCAGGCTTTGGGGGAGGGTTCAGCGACATTTGTCACCTCTCACAGCCGAGCGGGGGGGGGGGGGTGCGGCGAGGGGACGCCTGGAGGAGTCTGAGGCAGGGCCGCCGTCATCACCCTGTCACCCCCTCCCTTGTCCCCCTCTGGGTCCACCACCCTCGACGCTGAGAATGCTCTCCAGCTGGGAGTTTGGGGTGTCAGGGCGAAGGTGGGTCTTGGTGGCTGGCCTGGGCTTGAGTGTGGAAGGCGGTCCTGCCCTGGCGGTGGGCATCTGGCCACCGGCTGTGAGGATGTACTTCGATTCCAGCCCTGCCCCTCTCCAGCACGAGGCCTATTCCGGAGCTCAGTTTTTTCGTCTGTGTAAAGGGCTCACGCAAGTCTGCCTTCTGAACGTCACTGTTTCTCGTGTCGCAACACTGGCTCTGTGGACACACTCTCATTGTGGAGAGAGGGCAAGAAAGCAGGGCTGGCCATAGTGGTGTGGTGGGGACATGGTGGGGCAGCCTCAGGCCATTTGCAAGGCCTCGGATGCCAGGCGCCCTCCTCCCTGCTCTGCCCCCCTCCCCGCCTCATGTCTTGTTCAGTCCCCATCCTGTCCACAGGGACATACAGGCTCTGCTTGCTAGTGGGCATAAGGCAGGACAGGGCAGCCAGGGCAGACTTGAGGGGGGAGGGTCTGTATTTCCTGCAGGATCCTCTGTCCTTTTCTGAGCAGTCCCTGGGTGTTACCTACACTTTGAGGCACTGAGGCGTGTATGAGGGACACCTGGGGGGCCGTGAACACAGAGAGGCATCTTTATGTGGATCTGAGGGCAGATTCCTCTCTGGGTGGGGGGCTGGGGTCAGGGCAGAGCTCTGGCTCCTGCTAGGTGAGTTTGCCTGTCTGAACAATGGGGGTGCTGGAGCGGGAGGCCAGCCAGAGAGGGACTTTGTTTCTCCCACTGTATTCCTCCGCCTGTCCTAGGTAATTGTTGCCTGGCGAGGCTCTGGTGCACTGATTTGCTTTTCCCTTCTGGGTCGGTTGAAGGGGGTGGCCAGGCCACCGCCTACAGCAGCTCCCAAGAGACCCTCCTCTAGGGTGTCCTGGAGTGCTTCAGAGCCTCCATGGGCCCCCAGGCAGTGGCGGCCGTCTCCCTAAGCCCTGGGAGAGGAGGGACTCCTTACTGGGCCCAGGATGCCAATGTTGTCATCCGTGTTTTAAACGAGAAAATTGGGCTTATCCGGGGAGTGTCCCAGGGGAGGGTGGCCTCCCTGGATGGATCCCTAGTGCCAGTGGGAACGGTACCTCCGGGTATCCTCTCCCAAAGCCCTCTTTCATAATTATGGTGTGGGGACCCAGAGAACGCAGCTCCTGGGCCAACCCTGCTATTCCTGAGATTGGAAATCCTGGACTTAGGCACCCCTGGTGTTCCGTTTCTCGAGGGTTCCACACACTTGTCTGCTTAAGACTGTGGGTTCAGTGTATCTGTGACCCCCCCCCCCCGACCACAGAGCCCCGCGTAGCTTTTCTGGCACCTAGTTGGGGGTGGGGGGAGTCGCTGCTGTTATACCTGGCTTGGGGGTGGGGAAGCCATGCCTGTCCCTGGTGCCCCAAGGCTAGCTTGGTGTTGCCCATTCACAGGGGCTGGCCTGGGGACAGATGTGACGAGGAAGAATAATTAGAGGTCAGCTGTCTGCCGATTGTCCCCAGAGGCCTGTCTCCCCCTGCTCTGCCTGAGGTTCACTCCTCCTCTTAGTAAAGGGAATGAACTCCAATCCCAGCCTAGCTCCATTTTACAGATGAACAGACTGGGATCAGGTGCCTGGCCAGGGCCAAGTGTGGTACCCCCACCGTCCCTGCTCCGCTTGGCTTGGGGGTGGTGAGTCTGGGAGGGCAGTGGAGTCTTTCAGAGGGCCACCCAGCTGCAGGGGCAGGGCTGTCCTGTGCTCCCCCGGGGCCTGGCCTGCAGCCCCGGCACAGAGCTCTCCTGTGTGGGGTGGGCAGGCACTTCGGAAGCTTCAGGAGAAGTTGACGCTGTTGCTATGGATACGGAGATGAGAGGAGATGGGGCGGGGGTGGGAGGAGAGGCTGGCTGGCTGCTCCCTGCTCTCCCAACCTCCAGATCCGGACTGCTCCCCTGCCCCAGAGCCCCCAGCTCTGAGCACGCGGTGAGCCCTGCGCCTTCTGGGGTCTCAGGCTCCTTCCTGGCAAGAGGGAGTCAGATCTGGAAGTGGAACTTCTAGGCCAAGGTCTGATCCCCGGGGCACAGCTGATGCCATTCTCTGTGGGGCGTCCTGGGCACCTTGGGGAGTTCCGCAACATCCCTGGCCTTGCTCACTCCATCCCAGGAATCCCAGGAACGTACCCGGTTGCGACCAATGACAGATGTCCCCTGGGGGAGTTGCAAGGTCATCCACCAGGAGAGACCCCCTGTTTTACTCTAAAACCCTCTCTCCTTAAGTTTGAGGAAAATCAGTAAGGGTCCAGGGTGGTGCAAGGTACTGTGGGGAGAGCCCAGTCCCTGTGCCCTTATATCCTGGAACCTTGGGAGGGGGTGACAGTGGCAGTGATGGAGGAAGAGGCTTCTCAGCTGATAGGATGGGGTCCTGTGGGGCAGGAAGGGGTGTGTCCCCAGAGAGGGGACCACACCCTGGCCTCAGGGGATGGGGGCAAGGGCCCTGGGGCATGAGTTTTGAGGATGAGGTGGAGAAGTGAGGTGGGGAGGGTCAGAGCAGGTGAAGGGTTCCATTTAATCCCAAGGGCAGGGTGGAGGGTGGGCAGGAAGGCAGGCCCGGCTTTGCAGAGGAAAATCCGTTTATGGAGCAGGGATTAGGGTCCCGGGAGAGGGGTTGAGGAGGGCTGTGGTAGGGGAGGGAGAGGGGTGGGCCAACCCATAAACCGGGGCCAAGTAAGAAGCCCCAGGACCCGGAGAGTAGGAGGTGGCTAGGGTGAACCCTAGTTTTTCTGACTGAGCAGCCCAAAGGGGGGCAGGGCAGCAGAGGTGGTATTCTTTGCTGAAGAGCCCCCCCCAGGGGAGAAGCAGATGGGGAAACTGAGGCCAGGAGGGGAAGCAGGCATCGTCCTCCCAGGGCTGAGCCGACGTAGACCCCACCCTCTCCCCCTGGCAGAGCTGTGAGCTCCTGTAAGGACAGGTGGGGTTCAGGAGACTGGTGGCTTACAGGGGGCAGGGTAGGACACTGCCAGGCCGGAGGGGGTGGGGGTGGCCTGTGAACTCCCTTCTGCAGCAGGCAGGGTGCAGAGAGCAGCTGGAACTGACTTTAGGTGCCCGTGCTATAACTGGGGAGTGCGGGAGGGCCCCCAACATTGTGGGGGGCGATAACCACCCCCGCCCAGGCTCCCTGATAAACGTGGCCCAGATGGCCTGGGAGCGGGCAAGTGATACCAGTTCCAGGAGCCGGCCGCCAGGGGAGTGAGGGCTGGAGGGCCGGCCCTCACTGTCACCCTTGCCCAGCACTGTTCTGCCCATCACACATGCTGGGCGGGGGGGTGAGGGGGTGGCTGGGGGCGGTGTTACCCTCTCATCCCCAGGCACCAAGAGCCCCCATGCCAAGGATGCCCGTCTGGGTGCCAGGCGGGTGATGGCAGTGTGGGTCTTCAAGGAGGAAGGGGGGATGAGGGGCTGCACGTGGTTGGCCCTTTAAACAAATGGTGGTGGGAGCCCCCACCTGGGGGGGTGGGGGCAGGGCGGGGAGGAGGGGTGAACCGCATGATGAACCAACAGTTAAGCCAGCAGCCCAAAGACTGGGCGGCTCAGCCCCAAGCCTATGGGCTACTGCACCAGTCCAGGCAGGAGCTGGAGTCTAGAGCCAGGGTGGGGTCTGGAGATATTGTGAAGGCCTTACTGATGGGATTTGCTGCCCGGTACCACGCAGGCCAAGGTGAGGGATAGAGAGATGGCTGGGGGATGCCTGCCTTGGTTTTCGTGGCAACAACACAGTGCTTGAAAGGGGAACCCTATGGGAGGAGCTGGGATGTGGGGTGGGGTAGGTGGGAAGCCTTGGCTTTTCGGGGGCAGGGCCCAGGGGTGGTTAAAATCACAGAACATGGGGCGTTTTGGTGGCTCAGTCAGTTGAGCGTCTGACTCTTGATCTCAGCTCAGGTCGTGGTCTCACAGTTCCGGGGATGGAGCTGACCGCACAGAACCTGCTTGGGATTCTCTCTCGCTTTCCCTCTGCCTCCCTGTCCCCCCTCGCTTCTGCACCCTCCCTTTCTTAAATAAATTAAGGAAATAATAATAATAAAATCCCAGAACGGGGCACCTGGCCGGCTCAGTAGGTGGAGCATGGAACTCTTCGTCTCGGGGTGAGATTGAGCCCCACATTGGGTGTAGAGATCACTTAAAAACTCTGAAACAAAATCGCAGAATAGACAAGCCTCCCGTGGGCTGGTCTTTGTAAAGCCATAATGGCTACTTGAAGGGGACCCCCTGCCCTGCTCTCCAGACCTCAGCATCTGTTTTCCACCTTTCTGCTGTATTTCCAGAACTGCTCTCTGGGCTCTTTCTGGACTACTTAGGGGCCGTTTTCAGGTAGTCTCAGCTGCTCCCCGCCTTCTGTAGCTCTGCGAGAGTGCTCCCTCACTTGTCCTCCCCCATGCAGTCTTCCTGGTAGGTGGGCGTTTGTTCCGGTCAGTTGGCAGACACCCCTCCCTACCCCTAGGGATGACCTCAGGAGGTCACGGTGAAGGTTAGTTGTCAGAGCCCTGGTCCTTGGCCCCTGGCCCTGCGGGGGGGGGGGGGGGAGGTGGGGCACCCACCCCACGCAGGCCAAGCCGTCCTGGCTCAGGGACCACCTTTGCTGTGTCCTGTATCAGGTCTCAGGACCTCTTGGCCTCCGTTTTTCTGAGCCTGCACGGCACTGTGGTGGCCCCAACTGTCCCGAGGTCACCCCAGCCCAAGTCAAAAGGTTATGTCCACCAGGGCCCCGCCCACCACATCTTCCTCTAGTCCCTGTTCCAGTCTGCTTTGGGGCAGCCGGTGGCCGTACCTAGGGTCCCCTCCGGCTCTGAGCTTCCCGGTTGCTCCCCACCAACCTCCTGGCTAGTGGGCTGTGGGAGGGTGACAGGGCCTGGTATCTTGCAGGCATTCGCTCGACGTTGTGGGGGCGGCGGGAAGCCTCCGCGCCCAGGTCTCCGCCACCCGCGTGTGCACGTGAGCGCCCCAGCAACTGGCTGTGGGGCGGGGCTGGCGGGCGTCCAGCCGGCGGCAAGTCGACCCCGACCCCCCCCCCCCCCCCCCCCCGCCCTAGAGGGAGCGGGACCACGTGAGCGAGGCCGGCTGGGCTGCGGTTGTCCCCGCCGCCACCGAGCTACGTGCGGCAGCTGTGTTCCCGGCGGCTGCATGTGTCCTGCCCCAGTGGGCGCTGGCACCGCTCTTGCAACCTGCTCATCGCAAAGTAGAACTGCCGGAGGAGGGGAGGCTGGGAGGCGGGTACTAGTCCCGCCGCCCGAAATGGGGAAGTGAGCCAACTGCGGGGCGCGCCAGCAGCGGGATGCCCGCCCCCCCTCCGCCCCGCCTGCGCCCTGCAAGATGGCGACAGGACTGCACGCCCCTCGGAAGGGGCGCCGCTCCCCCTGGCACCGGGTCTGGTCTAAAGCCAGCAGCCCCGCCTCCAAAACCGGACTCCCCTCCCCCAGACTGCAGCCCCGGGGAACTGTCAGATCCAAGCCTTCCGCCATCCAGGTGGGGTAGGGGTCCTTTCCGGGCTGTTTTGAGCGCCGTGGTTCCCGTAGACGATGCCCTTGCTGAGACCCCTCCCCCTGCCTTCTGGATTGTTCCAGGGAAGGGTGCAGCCCCAGAGACTTAGGGTCTGCGAGGTCTTGGGCATAGTTGTGTAACCTCCCCTCCCCCCCAGGGGTAGGTGACAAGCTCACCTGGACTCACAGTCTCCTGGGGCATGTGCTGCCCCAGGCGTGAGCCTGAGCCACAGGCAACCCACAAGAAATCTTCTTGGGGGGACCGCTGGACTCCACCTCCTCCTTTGGTGCTGGTGGTAGCCAGGAAGAAGGGGTGGGGGAGGGGAGGTTTTGGTCCCGCTCTTTCCTGGGCCCTGGGAGATGGCAGGAGCCCCTCTGCCTCTTCTGACCCCTACTCCCCTCCCCCACCCCTCCCCAGCGGTTCTCCCCGGGACAGTCCCTTAGCTTTCAGAGCAGAGATGTTCCTGGCCTACCCTGTTCCCCGCCACGGCCACAGGTCTGTCCCGTGGGCCTTCCTGCTGGCTCCTGGTTACCTCCACCATCGGTCCTGTTTGGGGAGCCTTTCTCTGATCCTAGACCGTGTACCTTCTTCTGGGTGTGTTCCCTGAGACAAGGTCAGCCTGGGTCACTGCAGGGCCAGCATGTAACCCAGGATGTGACCACCCTGACCGCTCTGTGGCCTCCCCCAATTCCAGCGCTCTGCCTTCCTATGTGGGGCTCCATCCAGTGCCACAAAGGGTATATAGCACAGGGGTGCGGGCATCACGGATCGGTGCCCACATTCTGTCCACACCCCCACCACACACACACTCCAGAACTCGTGGACAAAGCAACGCCTGGGGAGTCCAGGGTTCCAGGTGACCGGCGCGGGGCGCAAGGGTGCAAGCTCCAGGATGCTTACCACCCCTTGGCCTGGGGCGTGGCGGGGTCCCCGGTGGACCCTGCGTAGAGGTGGGGCCCTCGGAGCTCCCGGGTCGGCCGGGGAGATGCTGACAATACTCGCTGGGGGGTCGGGCTGAAGCGTTCTGGGGCTGAGACCCCAGACGCGAGGGGTGGGTGGGGACAGGCGCTCGGGGCTGGCAGCGCCGTTGGGTTCACGGCAGGATGGGCGAGGCCAGCCGGGGAGGTGGGAGGGGTCTGCAGAGGAAGTTGCAGGGTGGCGGTCCGCCCCTCCCCTCACGGTCTGTTCTGCGGGGGCGGGGGCGGGGTGAGGCCAGTGGCCGTGGCCTCCAGGCCCTCCCCTTCCCGGCGGCCGTATGTTCCTGGGCCTCGTGCCCTTCTCCCTCTGCCCCTGTGTGGGGCTGCAGGTGGCCCTAGAGGCCCTTCACGTGTTCTCCAAACATAGAGGGGCCACAAGGGTCAGTGGGTCGTCGGGCCACGGGAATCCGCCCAGGCACCCCCACACCGACTTTGCGTCCGGGGTGGTCATTTTCAAAAGGAGGGGTCCAACGGGTTGTGAACACCTGAGAGCCTCCGGTAAGCTCCAAAGGAGAGCGGAGGTGGAGGTGGGGACGGCGGGATCCATTTGCATCGGGAGAAGCCCCTGCAAAACCCCGCATGCGTTCCGAGCAGGCGCGCACGTGTGTGTGGCTCGTGCACCGCGAGACCCTGTCACGGATGTCACGGAGGCGGTGCGGTGGTGCCGCGGGGGCGGGCCTGGAAGGGCTCGGGCTCCGCACGGTCTTCTTTTAACGCACGGAAACTGCTCGTGGAATTACTACGAGTTCATAGGAAAGAAAGGGCAGGAATACTAATTAGGGGTTCTTGAAGTGAGTGGGGCTTTCCTCTTCACATTTCCACGTGTTGAATTCACGCCCGGAGTTCAGCCTCTAGAACGGGGGGGTGGGGGGGGGACGAGTTGCCCCGCCCCCCTCCCCCCCCCCCCACTGACCACGCTGTCTGCCCTCTGCCTCCTCTGCCCAGGTGAACGCCCCTTTGCCTGTGACTGGCCTGGCTGCGACAAGAAGTTCGCGCGCTCCGACGAGCTGGCGCGCCACCACCGGACGCACACCGGCGAGAAGCGCTTTCCCTGCCCCCTCTGCTCCAAGCGCTTCACCCGGAGCGACCACCTGACCAAGCACGCGCGCCGCCACCCCGGCTTCCGCCCGGAACTGCTCCGGCGCCCGGGCGCCCGCAGCACCTCGCCCAGCGACTCGCTGCCCTGCAGTCTGGCGGGCAGCCCCGCGCCCAGCCCCGCGCCCAGCCCGGCCCCCTCTGGCCTGTAAGGGCCCTAGTCCAGCCCACCCTGCCGCACCCCTGCTGGGCCTGGGCCTGGAGCACCAGCAAAACGCCTGCTGTCCACAGCCCGGGGCGGGCCACGGACCGACAGCCGGTGTCCCCGACACTGGGGGGGTGGGGGGGGTGGCGGCCCTTAGGAGGGGTGGCTGGGGCCCCGTGTGTGTAAATAGCCATGTCGGATAACTCTCTTCCTATGTGTTAAACAGGAACCCCAGGTGGGCAGCCGGCCGGCGCTCCCCTCCCCCCATCGCCGCCTCCCTGCTTCGGAGAGGGTGGGTCTGGGGGGAGCGGCCCAGGAAAGGGGCACGTAACCAGTGCTCAGACTTGGCCCCCCAGCCCTCCTCTCCAGGTTGGGATGATGTGTGCAAAGAGCCATAGACGAACCGGGGGTTCCCGCGGCCCCACCCCCACCCCGCCCGGGGCCCCCCACCCCACTGAAAGCCATTGGAGACGTTCAGGGAATTGGGGTGCGGCTCCAGCCGCCCCCATCCGGGTATTCAATCTCAGGTGTCCACAGATTCTGCCCTGCCACCCGGCTCCCCAGCAGTGGGGGCAGGATGGGGAAGGGGGAGGCCGGGAGGGGGGAGGCAGTAGGGTCCAGGTTTTGCTCCTAAAACTGGGGTAGGGAGGGAGAGAAAGGGGTTCTTCCAAAGAGCATTTTGACTCTCGTTTGGGGAAGGTGGATAACACGGGCTGGGGCAGATGCCTGCTTATTTATTTTCCTCTGTCTCTGCTGGTAGGAAGGAGGGGGGCAGTGAGCGGCCCCCCTCTGGGTGGGTGTGTGAGTGTGTGAGTGAGGACTGCTCCCTTCGGGGTAGAGTCCCCAGCATTGGCCTTCCATAGCATCACATGACAATCAATCCCTCCTGTTTGGGACCATGACAGTCATTGAGCATCGGGCAGCCCTTCCCTGCAGGTGCCCCTGGACCAGAGGTTGAGGTCCTGCTTTGCAAGGGCAGGAAGCATGAGGGCTGACCCCTGAACCCCATGGGATAGCTCGCTTTTTTGGACCGGATAGAATATTTTTTCAGGCGCCAATCCCTTTCTTGATCTGGGCCCCATGGGTGGTCCATTGTCCTCAGGGGGTGTGGGTGTTGGGGGGGAAGGTCTGTATGATCCCTACTTATGGTAGGGAGGGGTAAGCGCCATGACCCCTCCTGGTGTCTTCCCACTGTGGCTTCGGTTGGATTTCATTTTGGGTAGGGACTGAGGGCCGTGCCCTAGAATGGGACAGACCCAGGGTCCCTGTCCCAAGACCCTGAAAGGACCTATCGCCCACTGTTGGCTGCAGGAGGTTTTTGGCACCCATGTGTGTTCCAGAACCCTTCTGTCTCCCCACTGGGGGCTGGGGATCTGGATGGCGGTGTGGACTGGACCTGCCTTGGCAGGATCAGGGGGTGGGTGCCTGGGGTCCTGGGGAGGAGGCCAGGGAAGCCCTTTGGAGCTGGGCTGGGAAGGGTCTTCGGGCCCAGTCTCTGGGCAGATCTTGGCAGGGCTGGCCCATTCGTGCCCTTAAACCCTCCCTGCCAGCAGTGTTGCTGAGATGCCTTAGTCTGTGGGGGCAGGCTGGGGTCCCATTTTCCTTTATGTCTTTATGGACGTCCTCCTGATTGTCCCATCCCTGGCTGGTGCCTGTCCACAGGACGTGAAGTGTGGGTCTGAGGGCCCAGGAGGCCGAGGACGCGTCCCTGGCCCCTCTCCCGTGTCCAGGGGTCTGGCCAGACCTGTGCCCCTCCTCCCCCAAGGAGCTGGAGGTCACTGGGACCTGGTTCCAGCCACTTCGCTGTGGCATCTCAAGGGGAGGGCCCCAAGGGACTCGTGCTGTCAGGTGGCGCCCCCCCCCCCCCCACCTTACCCTGCCCTGCCTGGCCTTTTCCTTGTATTTAATTAAACAAGCCCTTTTTTAAACCCGACTCTGGTGACTGTGTGGTCTTTCTCACCTCTGGCCTTCAGCCGGAGAACTCTCTGAGTCTCTGTGTCCCACGCAACAGGGTAGCCCCCAGGTCACCAGCGTCCCGCTGCAGAAAGTGAGGCAGTGGGGCCCTGAATCTAGGGACCTGGTGGGGGCTTGGGATGACGCCCCCTCAGCCCTAAGGCCTGGGGAGGGGGCTGCTGGAAGCAGAGCGCGCTGCCGTCCCGTGTCACCCACGCCTCTCGCAGCTGCGCCCCCCTCCTTCCCGCTCGGTTACCCGGCAACCGAGGCGCGGTGACACGGCGCCCGGGGGCGTCCCGCGCCCGCCCCCTTCCGGCACCGGGAGCCGGGCGGCAGGGGAGCCTGCGCCGCTGGGGCTGCTCGTGGGCGTGACAGGGCTCCTCCCCAGAGGGTCCCCCGCCCCCGCTGTCTGTGCCCCGCCTGGCCCCTGTGCCCAGGGGGCTGCCCACGTTCCGCACGCCGGCCGTGTGCCAGCTCCCGACTGGAGGCGGGGGGGGGGGCCCTTGGTGAGGGCTTGGCGTCCCCGGGAGCACCGAGAAGCCGATGAGGGTCTCGGACCCCTTCCTAGGCGATAGACACCCAGATTCCAGCGGTCTCCCGAGCCCCGAGGGCGGGTGTGGCTTGGGCGGGGAGCCAGACCCTCCCCAGGGCCTCCCCGGAGTCCGTCCCCGGGGAAGGCGGAGGCTGCGCCCTCTGGCGGCCGCCCCTGTCATTGCACCGCCGGCTCCCGCCGCGCCCTCCTCGGGGTCCGGGGTCCGGCCCTGGCGGCCGCGCCGGTGGCCCTCAACCTGGGCGCGGGGCCCTCGCCCTTTCTCGAGGTCGGCCTCCTTGTTGCATCCCCCTGGCTCCTGCTTCACTTTGTCCCCCTTTCTACTGGCTTCTGCCCCGCAGGGCCGCCGACGTTGCTCCTTGGACCCCTGTCCCACTGTCCCTCTCCAGCTCTTCTGGCCTTTCTGCCCCTTTGCGCAGAGTTCCTGGAATTCGGGGAACGCAGCCCCTGCCTCCAGTCTCTCTTGGACACCATCCCACGTGCTCCGAACAGCTCGAAGGTGTCCCCCTCCTGCCTTCTCGACACTCCCTGGTCATGCGGCTTCGGGGACCCCTGACCCTCCCCCATGCCCCCCCACCCCAGGCTAATGTTCCCCTCTGGCCTTGCTTCTTGTACGCTCACCTCCCCTGTGTGCAGACGATACTCCCTGGTCCGACACCAGGCCCTCACCCTCAACTCCAGACCCTGAAGGTGCCAACTCTCACCCCCAGGCCGCCCAGTCCCATCCCCACCTCGGGCACTGGTACCCCCATGTTTCCTGGTGCGGAGGCCCAAATCCTTGACCTTGACTCAGTCTGACTACCACACCCATTTCCGTCAGGAAATCTCCCCGGAGTTTTCAGATCCGAAATCTGCCCACTTGTTCCCGGTCCTGGCGTCCACCCAGTCCACCACCTCGTCTCCTCAGGCAGTCTCCCCCACCCTGGTCCCCGGGGTCGCTTGGTCCCACCGTCGCCCCGCCCCCGTCCGCCCTCCCCTCAGCGGCCACCAGAGGACGGTGGTGAGCACCCGAGTCAGGTCCCACCCCCTAATGCCTGCAGCCCTCGGAGGCTCCCACCTCCCTCCGTGAAAGCCTAAGTCCTCACGGAAGTCCCCAAGGCCCTGTGCGACCTGCCCCCATCCCCTGCATCCCTTCCATTCCCCCGTGTTTCCCGCTTGCCCACTCTGCTCCAGCCCCGCGGACCTCCCCTCGGTTCCTCCAACACGCAGGCCTGGTACTGCCCCCAGGGCCTTTGCACAGACTGTGCCTGCTGCCTGGAATACCCTTCCCCCTCTTTAGAACTGTTCATATCCCACCGTCCTCAGAGGACTACACGGACCACCTCTTAGTCCCCTACCCTGTTCTACTCCCCCCGCCCCCCCCCCCCCATAGCACTTAAATCATGCTATATCATTTACTTATTTCCAATTGTCTGTCTCCCCCATTGAGAACACTACTCCCACCAGGGTCGGGATCTCTGCCTCGTTCACCGATGTTTCTAGCACTGTGTCTGGCATATAGTAGGTACTCGGTGAATATTTGCTGAATGGATGACCAAGGCCATCCTCGGGCGTGGATGGAGACCAGGCGGGCTCTCGCAGAGGGGGGCCCTCGCTTCACCTCGCACGCGCCGTCAGACCACTCTCAGGGGCTCACCCTTCTGTTATTGGAGATGACAGGTGTTGAGAGACCCCTGCATGAGGGGCCTCGGGGCCCCAGGTGGCCGCTGGACCCAAGGGTGGCCAACTGTTCATACAGAGGCTGGGACGGCAGCTTTTAGGTAACGTCTCCCCAAGTTTTAAACATGGGCGGCAACAGATTTATATCGTTTGAAAAACTAGTACAGCACTCAAAAAACCTAGTCCCCAAACACGCACATTGAAAACAAACACACGCTGCACAGCAGCACAGAGCACAACGCCCAGAGACGCGGCAGCCAGGTGCCCTTGACAGGTGAGCGGACATGACCGTGGCCACCGCGCACGCGCACATCCCACGGCCGGGAGCACGAGGGAGGTGCCCACACCCGGCGCCCCGCGGACGGGACCCCGAACACAGGCGCGCCGCGGGACAGACTCTGACCACACGACGCTCAGGGAGGGAACCAGACGCGAGAGGCCACACGGGGTGTGAGTCCTCGTGTGTGAAACGTCCAGAACGGGCTCGTCCACGGCCAGGAGGGGGGGCTCGGGGGGACCGGGGAGGAGGAGGGCGTGCTGGGGGAGATGATGGCTGATGGAGACGGGGTTTCTTTTTGGTTTCAGAATATTCTGGAATTACACAGAGGTGATGGTTGCACAGAACAGTGAATGTACCAAATGCCCCTGAATTCTCACTTTTTAAAATCAAGTAATTATCTTTTTGGTAATTTTTTAATGTTTATTTTTAAGAGAGAGAGAAAATGCCAATGCAGGCGGGGCAAAGAGAGAGGGAGAGACCGAAAATCCCAAGCAGGCTCCATGCTGTCAGCAGAGAACTTGATGCGGGGCTCAGACTCGCAAACCGTGAGATCATGACCTGAGCTGAAGTCGGATGCCTAACTGACTGAGCCACCCAGGTGCTGAATTTTCACTTTTAAAATGATTAATTTGGGGGGCACCTGGGTGGCTCAGTTGGTAGAGCATGTGATTCTTGACCTCAGAGTCATAAGTTCAAGCCCCATGTGAGGGGTAGAGGTTACTTAACAATAAAGTCTTAAAAAATAAAATAAAATGATTAGTTTTGTTAATGTGAACTTCCCCTAAATATAAAAGGGGAACGAAGCGGGGAAGAATTTGTCCAAGATGCCCTGTTGTCCCATCCACCCCTGCCCGCATTTCTTGTTTTCACTCACTAAAGTCTTATCCCAGTTAGCACACATCACATGCGGTTTTCCGCACCCGCCTAGAACTGAGGACACATTCCTTCCTTGAACATTCATTGATCCATGTTACAGATGTGTGTTTAGGTCCTGTGTCCAGCCGGGTCCTGTGGTCACGGGCCTTGGCCCCGAGGTTCCCTTAGTCCGATGAAGGGTGGGAGGAGGCAGATGTGAAAAAAATTTGTTCGCTGTCGGGGATAGAAAATGTTGTGAGGCTGCCGTGGCGGGAGACCCTCGGGGAGAAATGTGGTTGTTAATTGGAGAAACCCCACTTCATCCTCCTCCGTGGCTCCCAACCCTTTATGGCTCCCCATTGCCCTCTTGGTTTGGACAACAAGCACCCTCACACATTCACAGCCGCAGGCTGCCTCTTGCCTGGACACTTGCTCAAGAAAGAGTGTCTGTGCTCAGAATCCCCCCCGCAATATTCCGTGCACCCTCCGCTGTCAACGCTTACTGCCTTGGAAACCAGGGGCTCTCGGTGATATGGCCGAAGAGGCAAGGGCTCTCCACCTTCAGGGCCCACTGACCAGCCACCAGACAGACTTCGGACAAAAATCAGATCGTGTCCTCTGGAGAGTCATCTCTGACTCTCTCCACCCCACCTGCCCTCCATTACTGTCCTTCTTAGTCAATTAATTTGTAATTGCGGTAAAAATACATAACAAAACGTTCCCTTTTAACCACTTGTGAGAGTACAGTTCACTGGCATTAAGCAAACGCACACTGCTGTGCAGCCACCCCCACCATCCATCTCCAGAACTTTCCACCTCCCCAAACTGAGACTCAGTCCCCATGAAGCACCGACTCCCTGTCCCCTGGCCTCTCCTGGGCTCCCACCATCTACTCTGTCTCTGTGGACGGGGCTCCTCCAGGGACCCCCTGTGAGTTGGGCCACACAGGATGTTGCCCTTCTGTGTCTGGCTTCTGTCACTGCGCACAGTGTCCTCCGGGTCCGTCCACGTGGTGGCAGGTGGCAGGACGTCCTTTCTTCTTCAGGCTGAATAACAACACTTCATTACATGGACAATCCACATTTTGTGTACCCACTCACCCGTTGAGAGATAAGGGCTGTTCCCATCTCTTGGCTGTTGTGAATTATGCTGCTGTGAACAGGGGTGTACAAATACCTCTTCGGGACCCTTCTTCCCATTCTTTTGGATATACAACCCGAAGTGAGATTGCTGTATCATAGGGTAGCTCCCTTTTAAACTTTTTGAGGAACGACCATACTATTTTGGCCGCACCATTTTATAATCCCACCAACATACATAGTATGGATTATAAATATGTTTACATATATACTATATATAAGTTTATATACTTGTGTGTGTGTGTGTGTGTATATATATATATATATATATATATACATATATATATATATATACATATATACTGTGTGTGTTCATATATATATATATGAACTTGAACTCAGGACCCTGAGATCAAGAGTCACTCGCTCCACCGACTGAGCCAGCCAGGCGCCGCATTCTTACAATTTTTCATTAAGATGTTGGCCTAACCCTCCAGGCTCCAGGGACCCTCCCCTCCACACCATATCCCTCATTTGTCCAGGTCAAGGTAGCATCTAGGGTAGATCTTGGTATACACTAGGCACGCAATTTTATGTGAACACATGAATGAGTGAGAACGGGATTCTTGTGGGTCCGGGACAAGAGTCCAGCGGGGAGAAAGGAAGCACTCATTGACTCAAGTCAGCTGCACACCAGGGCGGAGGTAAGCTTTAGGGGTAAACGGAGCAGGTTCCCAGGCACAAGACGCGCCTGTAGGGCTCGCCTCGTCCGGCAGGGGGCACTTCAGGGCAACGTGTTCCTAAAACGCAAATTAATAGCAAATGCATGACAGCTGGTCCTGACGGACTTCGTTGTTGTTGTTGTTTTTTTTTTGATCAGGCGCGCAGTAGACAGCCCAGGCGCCGTCGGGGCCTCGGGCTCAAGATGGCTTTGCTGCCATAGCTCAGGGCCGGGCGGCGGCGCCGGCGAAGCCCCTGGAGGCCGCAGGCGGGGCCGCCCGCACCCTCCGTCCCTCCCCCCGCGGCCACCTGTCCCTGCCCACGGGTCCGCGAAGCGCCTCGGTTCCTCGAGGGCTGGAGTTTCTGATCAGGCGCGCCGCGGGCAGCCGCTCCCGGGGTCCCTTGCGGCGGCGTCCCGGGGGCCTGCGGGGGCCTCGGAGCAAGATGGCGGCAGCGGGGTCCGTGAGGCGCGGGCGGCGGCGACCGCGGCGCCAGTGAGCGGCCCGGGGGCCCGGGCGGCTCCGGGCCGGGGTCCCGCTTCGGGACGGACCATGCTACGCTCCACCGGTTTCTTCCGGGCCATCGACTGCCCCTACTGGGCTGGGGCGCCCGGGGGGCCCTGCCGGCGGCCCTACTGCCACTTCCGGCACCGCGGGGCCCGGGGCCCCGGCGCGCTGGTCGGCGGTGGAGCGGCGCCCCCCGCGGCAGGTAATGCCCGACCTGGGCTTGGCTCCCCGACCACGGGGCTAGACTCCGCGGCTGGGACTTTCCTGGCTCCTCCGTTCTCGGCCCAGACCCCTCTCCGGACGCTGGTGGGCGTCGTCTCGCCAGCCGGGACCGGGACCACCCACCCCGGGGCCCGGTGCGAGTCGCGGGATCTGTGCGAGCCTCCGTTTCCATGAGCGTACGGTGTAACCGTGAGGGGGCATGCCGTCCTAGAGCTGTCGCGAGGGTGCAGTGAGCTAGCGCAGGCCGAACGCTGAGCACGGGGCTCGGGAAACGAGTGCGGGTGACACTGGTCCGCAGGCCCAGGACTCCCCCTGCCTTTACTCGCACCCGAGTTTCTCGCTGGGGTGACCGTCCCCGCCGCGCCCCCAACCCCAGGTGCTGTGGCAGCTCTTGTCTGCTGCTGCGTTGCGTTCCCCCTCCGCGCCTCCAGTAGTGGGGTCGGGAGGGTCTTAGGAGCACCTACTGTGTGTCGAGCCCTGTGTCCGACGCAGCTGGACAGGGAGTAAGCCAAACCCGAGGGACTGGGACGGGAGGGCGGATAGGCTCCCAGGAAATTACCTTCTTTTGGTGGGGCAGAGAATGTTAGCGGGCTGCACGTCGTATCCTCGCGGTGATTGCCATTGTCATGGCAGAGTTTGGTGAAAGCTGGGAGCGCTTCTTGTAGGAGGTGTGGGATTTCAGCGGAGACTTTAAGAACCGGGAGGGGTGGGGGCAAGGAGGACATCACAGGGAAAGGCTTGGAGGGAGGATTAAGTGGTGTCATTCCTTCTGAGGGAAACTCAGGCTCCCGCTGGTGATCTCTGTCCTTCAGGACTGGCTCTCCCTTTCCATCAGACCCAGACTTCCTCATTCAGCCTCAGTTTCAAATTCCCTCTCTGTCTTTCCCCAGGAACAGTGTTTTTTATTTCAGAACCGTCTTCGAAAGAGGAGTGCGCCGGCTGGGATTAAATAATAGGTCTGTTTTCCCATTTTGCCAAGGAAAGAATAGTAGGGTTTTTTAAATTTCTCGCACGAGTTTGTTTAGCCCCCCGCACCTGCAGCTGACGGCTTGCAGACAGCCAGATGCGAGCGTTCGTTGTCTGGCTCCCCACCTGTTCTGGGCACGGGGCATTCAGAGCCGCGAGCCACGGGCGCGGCCGTCAGGAACCTGCAGTTGAGAAGACAAAACAGAGGCGCCCCCTGGTACCTCAGCATCGGGTCATTATCACTCCCGTCTCTCGTGGGGGCCAGGAAGGTGGCGGACAGCACGTTGGAGGCATCTGGGAGTCAGCGCCCAGCTCACGTGTGGAGACGCGGTTTCTTGACTCCGTTTGTTTGCCTCTTGGTGTCGTACGCATTGCTTTGCAAAGAGCCCCCTGGGTTTTGGGTTCCTCTGGGTGAGTCCAGAGAGGGCCGGCCCGCTCCCTTTTGCCCCTGACGTTCTGACTTGGCCCCAAGTCTGCATGTTGCCTTCCAGCCTTCCGTTCTGGGGTGTTGATTTCTGTCCTCGTGTGTCCCTCCCGTGGTAAGTCACTTTTCAGATTTCTTTCTACGTCAAGAGTGGCCAGTTAGTTTCCTGAAGGATCATTTCTAGGAGCTGTTTGGTGAGGAAGTCCTGTGGCCCCACTTGCTATAGGGGAAAAATGCAGCTGTCTACCCCTTTCCATGGTGGGTCTGCATTTCCTTTTTGCAGGGAAGGGAGGGAGGGGAGAGAGGGGAGGGAGGGGAGGGAAGGCCTGCTTTCTGGTAGCGCCGCCTCTCCTGCAGAGGGGCAGGGCCAAATCCCAGCTCAGCCTCTTCCTTGCCGTGCAGCCTCTCTGACCCTGTTTCCTTCTCCGTGGCATGCTTCTGGGGTCGCTGCCCTCTGAGGACGCCAGGGGAGAGTGTGTGCCTAGTCCTTTCCCTCCCTTTCAGCTTCCCCCTGCTCCAGATTTTGACAAGCTCAGTTTCCTATGGGTCGGAAGAGGCCGCAGCGGTCCAGATGTGCACAGGGAGGCGCTCTTGCCAGGGCGGGCTGGGCCAGCTTTGCTTGGTCTCATTTTTAAGCAACAGCGTTGCTAAGGTGCTTGGTGGACGCAGCCTGCAGGTGGGGCGTTGGGGTCCCCGTGAGGCCCAGCACCTCCAGTCTTGGGCCGCTGGGCGCCTGAGACTTTTGGCAGAGTCTGAGGCCCGTGAGGGGCCGGGGCAGGGATCCTGTTCCTTCCAGACCTTCAGCTCCAGCCCCGTGCCTCCCAGTGTGGGATTCAGGATCCCCACCTCCGAACTTCGGTGTGATCTTGCCCAGTTTCGGCAGCACGCACTTGGGCAGGCTCTCTATGACTCTGAATGGTAGGGATGATTGTCCCCGTTTTACAGATGAGGAAACTGAGGCCCAGAGATGGGAAGCCACTCTCCTGTGTGCACGTGGCCGGTAAGTGGGGTTATGGGATTGAGTTTGGGCAGTCAGGCCCTCGCCCCACGCACCACCTTCCTCCAGTTTCTGCTGCCCAGCACCTGCGTGTCTCGCACCCGCCTGGGCACCCACTGTGTGTCAGGCTCAGCGCTCTGCGCTCTGCCCTGGGGCCGGCAGGTCACAGCGAGTCTTGGGAGACACAGAATTGTGACATCTGAACACGAAACCCGAGGACAGGCTGGAAGGCAGGAGCGGTCACGGCCGTGGCAGGGGTGGCGGCTCTCGGGGCAGCCCTGCCCCTGGGCTTCACATTTAGGCCCTTGAAGGCCCTGCGTGGTCTGGAGCCCCGAGAGCGAGCACCGCTTCTGTAGGGCAGCTCTGAGCCCACAGAGTCCTGCAGAGGAGGGGGCTGGAGCCAGAGAAATAGGGCCTCCCAGCAGAGGGTGGGTTCTGTTTCCTCCGCGAGCGGACTCGGGACAGGAAGGGCACGGCCTCAACGAACAGGCAGCCCCGGAGGCGTGGCCACGCTGCCCCTCTGCTGCTTCCTCTGTGGGCGGGGTGCCGGTGGGTTTCAGGGGGCGACTCCCCCACCACGGAAGTGTGCTTTCCTGCGTCCGGCCCGTCAGCACTGTGAGCGTTTCTGTGCCCTGAGGCCGCGGGAGAACCCCGGCAGAGCCTGGTGTCTGGAGGCCTGGCCGGGCCGAGCAAGGACCCTGCACCGTTTGCTCGCTGGTGGGCACGTGGGCTTGAGCTGGGCGTCCTGCGGGGTCTGGGTGGGAGCTCTCAAGCTGGTTGGAGGAATAGTAGTCCCCCGTCCTCGGGGCCAGGCCTGCCGTGGGGGGTGTGCTGGGCGCCCCCGGTCGTGACGCCCCTACCCCGGCCGCAGTGACAACAGACGTTCCCCGGTGTCACCCCGTATCCCTTGGTCATAGGCTGACTCTCACTGCAGCCACTTTACTTTGTTTTTCAACTTCAGCCCCTGCCGCTCCCCAGATGCCGCAGCCCCCAGGGGCCCAGCCGCGCAGGCCTCCCACGGGAGAAGCCGTTGGTACCCTTGGTGGTGCTTCTGCTGTGCCGTTGCTGGTTTTCTGTGAGGATGGCATTAGAGGAGAGATGTGGGGGTTTTCTGGGCCCCCGGGCGCGCCCTGCCTGTGGTTTCAGGGGCAGAGTCCCAGCCGGTGAAGCCTGCGCGTTACCTCTGTTCAAAGCACTTCTTTTCAGGACTTGGGTAACGTTTGTTTTAAAAACATTGGACGATCCCCCAAATCCGAAGAAACACGTGGAAATTGCTGCAAATCCGTGCCTCCTGGCCTGAGCTGGAGGAGGCCTGCTGTCCTTTCGTGTGGCTGTGACCCTGCTGCACTGGTGACGTCGGATCGTGTCTTCCGAGGCTCCGCTGCCCCGGTGAGGAGAGGGGCCGTCCTGGGACCGAGTCCCCAGCTTTCCACACCTGGCAGTCCTCTGGATGCCCGAGGAGCCTTAAAAAACCTGCCTTCATGCCCCGAGCCGGTCTGGAGCCACACACCTATCGCTGTGTCTGCACATAAAGCTGTTTATGGCCCTGTGACCCTGCCCCCAGGGGACTCGGAGTGGTGTCTGGGGAGGTCCGTGGTTGTCGGTTTGGAGGAGCTCCACCCGTTCGTGGAGCGGGTGGGGGCGCCCCTCCCCGCGGTGCTGAGCACCCAGCCCCCGCGTGGGGCTGGCTGCGGGGGGCTCTCCAGGGGCTTCGGGGAGGAGGTGCGGCCAAGGCGGGGGTGCGTGGCCCCGAATGAGGGCATTCCTGGCTCCGCTTTCTGTTGTGCAGAGAGCCCGTCTGGCAGGGGGCCTCCAGCAGGTCAGCGGTACCGCCTGGGCCTCAGTTATCCCTTCCGTGAAGCGAGTAATGACACGGGCCCTCGGTGGACAGAGCCGCGGGAACGTTCTCCCCTCTGCAGCCCCTATCCCCTTTGCAGAACAATCCTTGGGGCTGTCGAGGGGTGTGCGCACGGGGATTCTTTCTGCTCCGCGTGCGTGGGCAGTGGGCAGACTGGTCGGTGTGATGTGGTGCACGACAGACAGCCGGGCGCTAAGAAGGAAATGGACAGCGGGTAGGAGGCATGGGGCTCACCGGAGCCTGGAGCCCCCCGGGCGGACTGCCGGGGAATCAGGGAGACGTCTCCTGGCCACCGCTCTCCTCCTTCGCGATAGCTGCGTCCTCCAGAGTTTCTGCTGTTGGCTTGTGCCTTTTGAGGAAGCGGGCACGTGTGCTTGCCGTGTGAGGGCCTCTGGTCTGGCGGCCCCCCGGGCGCTGCAGGTTTCTGGAAACGGCCACGTGGAGCACCTGGGGGATCCTGCTTGTTGCTGTAGTTTGCTGGAGAACAGGGTGGGAGGCTGATGGGGGGCCCAGCTCTGGGGGTGGGGCTTAGCCTGGACACGTGCGTACACACGCAGGTATATCTGGGTCTCGGGTGTCTTCTGTAAAATCAGGAGCTAGCCCCAGGACCCTGCAAGGGCTCTTCCGGATGGATCTGAATTCAGTACATACCTGGGGACCAGGATGGGGCACCGTGGAAGCAAAGGATTGGTGTCCAGCACAGATAGGGGCTGGGGTCTGGGGAACTGGGGGTTGCAGGGACATCGGGCGGGTATCCCCAAGCAAGTGGTTGACGACTGGGTTTTGAAGGGTGAGTAGAAGTTTGCCTGGCGGCTGGAAACAGGGGTGGGCATGGGGGTGGGGAGATGGTAATCCCTGGTTGGGACTGGGAGACAGTGCAGTGAAAGACCTGGAATCTTCTGTCCTGTGGTTTGGGGGGAACTGGGGCAGGGGAGGGGAGGCTGCTCGCCAGCATTGCTGCCATCCCCCGCGGCTCCAGCAGGGGTCAGTGTTGCGACACTGATTCTGACTCCTCCAGCACGGGCCCCTGAGTACTGCTGTGGTCTGGGAGTCCACCCCACAGACTGGGAGGTGGGGGTGGGTGCAGGGGACAGGGGGAGGCAAGGCCCAGGAGGTAACAGGGAGGGCATGTCCGGGTAGCACTGGGACCGCTTTCACTCCAGGCACATCCGGGTGAAGCTTGTCCCTATGTGTCCTAGTTGACGGTCACACAACACTGTTGTTTGTCCTGGGAGACCTGTGTGCTCTTCTCCAGCGGAGTGGCCCAGAGGGCCCTCAAAGAGCAGGAATGTGGGTGCTGTTTCAGGAGACAGGGCCCAAAAGCTCTGGGGCCCCCATCCCCACGCACCCATGAGCACAGGCCTGCCCAAGCAGCTGAGTCCCACCTCTTCTGCAGGGACAGTCTCGGAGGGCTGCCTGGAGGAGCCGCTGAGACAGTCCATCGGGCTCTGGGCAGGAAGCTGTCCAAATATGCGGGTGGGGGAGGGGCTGGTCTACCTGGGAAATCTGTCCTCATCACTCCCCACCTCCCCAACCCCCCCCCCCCCGCCCAGCACCTTCCTGGGGGGTCAAGTAATAGAAGCCACTGATGCTGATGGGTGATGTTGGTGTGTGGGCTCTTAGGGGACACAGCCGGCTCCCCCCGTGTCTTGAACCCACGTTCCAGGAATGGCCGTGATGGGCGTGGCCTTCCTTCCCTGCCAGCTTCACCTGGAGCATCCAGAGGACACTGTTCCACGTTCTAGGCCTCCCAGGACCTCCCAGGAGCCTGTGTTGTGGAGGAAGGTGACCCCAGGAACACCCACTGGCCAGCGTGTTGGAAATGCCCCAGGGCCAGAGCGAGAGAACTGCTGAAATCGTGTGTTTGGACCCTGAAAGCGGTCTGCGCCTGCCGTGGACTGGCTGTGAGGGCAGAAGGGGGGCCGCAGTGTTCCATGCCCATGGTGGCCTGGCCGCAGGAGCAGAGGGGGCGCCGCAGAGAACGGGCCACGGTCAGCTGCACCCCTGGGAGGCCCGTTGTTGCCAGTGCGGCCTAGTCCTTCGAGGGTGCTGTTCTGTTGCGTTTTTGTGCTCTTTAGGGATTTCTGGGTTCTCTGTTTTTTTGGCCTGTGCTGTATGCTTCCCTGTGTTTTTGCCGCATGGTTGAGCCCCGTCGTATTTAGACTCCGCGACTCCACGTGGGTACTGCTGTCCTGGTCCTCCCAGGATCAGGCCCTGGGGAGGGCGCGGAGTGCCGAGCGACCGGTATTCCCAGGTGTGCCTGGGGCCCTGGCCTCGAGCTGGCTTCTGGGCTGGGGGCTTTAGAGCTGAGGGGAGGCTCCAGGGGGCAGAGGGCAGTGAGGGGAGGCCGTCCAGGGGTCGGGCCGTCCAGTGTCATCAGCCCAAGGTGGAGGTGGACCCCAGGCCCCGCTCCCCAGGCACAGCCCAGGTGTCCCTCACGTGCACTCTCAAACACCTGCTTCTGTTGGCTGTCACGGTTCTCTTCCTGCGTGTCCGGGGTGCCACAGGCAGCCACAGGCCTCTGCCCTCTGCTCCGGAATGAGTGAGTGGCCAGGTACTTTTTCCCTGGGCTTCAGGCTCCTGCTCTGTCCAGTGGGGCACTTGGATGTCCAGGAGTGGGGTGTGGGGGGCCCCGGGAACAGAGACTCTGGGCCTGGAGGGGAGTAGTGACAGCCAGCCCCTCTGAGGACCTGGGGACTGCCCTGCCCCCCATAGGGGTGGTGAGCGCTCAGAACCGCTGTGCCCCAGTCGGCTGCCTGCCCTGCATTCCAGCCGAGCCAGCCCGGGCTGGCCGTCAGCCAGGGTCCTTTCTGCCACCGTGGTCTTCTGGGGATGTCCCCCCTTTCTGCGAGGCCTCGCCCCCTATGGAGTCCTCAGAACGTGGGTGGGTTTAGTGTCTCCACTTCGGCTCCACACAAGCAGCCAGTGTATCCTGCTTATCTCTGGTGCTGTAGGGACCGTCTCCTCCTGTGTCCCCGCCGCCCCCGTGTGGGGTCAGCCGGCTGTCACCCCACCGCCAGCGGGGTTGGAGGAGAGCCCCGCTCGTGTCTTATCAGAGCTCAAAGCCGGGGTGGGACCGCTGTGCGCTGTGTGCTTATCGGCCTCGGACCTGGGGCCGAGTAGAAGGAGGGGAGCGGCGACGGCCAGCCCTTCAGGAGGCGGCGCCGGCTCTCCTTTCCGGAGGGGGGAGAGGACCCAGGCTTTGGGGTCAGACCTCTCCGGCTGGGCGGGGCTGGCAGCTAGGCTGGCCGAGACTCCGGCTCCTTATCTGTGGAAGGAGGGCTCTGTCCACGCCTGAAGTTCCCGGTGGGGCTCACGGGCCTCCCCCAGTGTGGCCTCCGTGCTTGGCCGTCTCGTCGAGTCCGCGTGCGTTGTGGACGGGAGGCTGCGCGGTGTTGTCCGGAGCGGAGTGAGGCGCAGAGGCGCGGGTGCGGCCAGAATTGGGTGTCCCCCGGCAGGGGGAAGGGTCGGATGACTGGGGCCGGCTGCCCTGTCCTGCTGTTCTCTCAGCCCCTTGTGGTCTCCATAGCGAGCCTTGACCCAGCCCCACGTGGGCTTTTGCACTCAGTGACCCACAGCCCTGGAAAGCGGGGGTCTGGCCTTCCCTTGTGGGGATGGGGAAGCAGGCCTGGTGTCCGCCATGCTGGAAGCCTATCCTAGAGGCTGGTGGTCAGAGAGGGTGTCGGGCCTCCACGGCCGGGAGAGCCAGAGGAGGGCGGCTCTGTCCTTCAGCAGGGCAGGTCTGGTGGACGCGTGGCCTCCGAGGGCACAGAACCGAGGCTCAGGCACCACCAGGGGAAGACTTGGCCTGTGTGGGCTGGCGGCAGGGGTGGGAAGAGGCATTTGGTGACTTACCTTTTCCAAAAATCAGCCCAGTTGATCTTGCTTTTCCAGGGGCAAACCCCCACGGGAGCGCTCTTGGCTCCCATCCGGATCAACCCCCTGATCATTGGAAGACGCCTTCCACGGTGCCCTGAGGGCCGGCCTCACAAGGTGCCACCTGCCCAGAGCCTTCTGCTGTGTTCCCGCAGGCGGGTGGGCGGTGCCCCCAGGGCACCCCGCGGCTCGCAAAACATTTTCTTGGGGAGCTCCTCCAGTTCCCACAGGCTCCGCCAGGGACCCGGCCCTCCGAAGCAGGGCGGGGCAGGGGCCACGTGCCTGGGGAACCGGTAGCTTTTGCTCTCCCCTCCCCGAAGCCTCAAGTAGCCTTGGCTGGGGCTCAGCGGGCGCCTGCCTGCAGGGACTGAACTCTGGGCTCCCTGTGCCACGAGGTTGTAACAGAGCTCCTGGCAGCTGCACTCAAAGCTTCTAGACCTGTCTAGAGACCCTCAGGCTGTTGATGAAAACTTACAGGACCAGTGGGGAACCAGAAGCCCCACAGGGGCAGGCTCTTGGCCTTGACCTTCTTAGGCCCACTGAGGGTGTTGCTTTTTGCTTCGTGGTGGTGAAGGCAGCCTCCAGCTGGGACTGAAAGTGCCCTGTGTTGGCAGGGCTCATACCGAGGGGCTGGGTGCTTGGACTGGGCTCAGCCGGGGGCTGCACCCCCTTCAGCGTCTGAGCTGCTGGGACCCCAAGTGCACTCGCCCCTTCCCGGTTGAGAGGCCAGGGTGCTTGGAGGCTAGAGAGGGTGGAGCGAGCCGGTGTGACTGCCCTTACAATGCCGGTATGGGCTCCAAGGTGGAAAACGAGACGGCCTCCCTCCTGGCCTCTCTGCCTCCGGTCCCCCAGAGCTAAGGTGGCCTCAGGCTCTTTGTGGGGCCTCCTCTCTCCCTCCCTTGGGGGGAAACCCTTCCTTTCAAAATGTGAAGTGGCTTCATTACTTGGAACCTGGCTAAGGGGCTCCTGGCTGCCCTGCATTGTTAGTAGCCCTTTTCCTCGGGGAGGGGGAGGGAAAGACCCCCCCCCCCCATCGGTGCCTCCCTGACCGGCCCCTGGGGGAGGGGCATTGCCGCTACGTGGACCCTAACTCCCATCTCCCCCACCAGGGGAAGGACTCTTAGCCAAAGGAGGGCAGGGTGGGGAGTGAGGTGGGCCGGGCCGGAGGCCCCTTTGAGACCCGCCAGTCCGGCCCCTCCAAGCCCCTGGTGGACGTGCCCAGTAAGTGCCCCCCAGCCTGTGGCTGGTCTGGGCGCTTCCGCTTTGCTGGCAGCCAGGACTTCTGCGGGGAGGAGAGGGCAGGGCACTGCCTTCCCTCTGTTCACTCAGGGGTCGTTAGGCTGGGGCGGGTCTCCCATTGGTGCCTCTGGACTGGTTGGGGGGGTCAAGGTGGGCTGGGAGGGAGGCCCCCCTCTGGGTGGTCCCTCCACCTCTTACCAGGGGCGGCTGTGCGCCCTGCCCCCAGTCTCCCTCCCCCGTACCCTCTGGTGTTCAGCCGTGAGGTGGGGGGCACGGAGTGGCCGCTCCCCCCCGCCCCTCTGGTTTTGCCTCCTGTCTGCACCTGAAGCATTTCTGTCCGCTCCCTTTCTCCTGAGTACGACTTAAGATATGGGCTCCAAGGCAAAAGGCAAGCCACAGGCCGCAGTCTCTTCCCTCCCTCGGGCCCCAGGTGGCCCCAGCGCTGTCCCCTGCAAAGCTCCCTGTCCCCTGAAGGCAGGCAGGCAGGCAGCCACACGGTTTGGTTTCCTTTCCTTTCTCGAGTTTCCTGGGGCCACTTTCCTGGGGCCACGGTGGCCGGCACCACCACCCGGGGCCTGAAAACAACACAAGATTTCCTTACCCGAAGAGGTCAGAGGTGCAAAATGGGTCTCACCGGGCTACATCCAGGTGTGGGCAGGGCGGGTCCTTTCTGGAGGTTCCAGGGGAGAGTCGCTGCCACACGGTCAACCACAGGGCATCGGATCTACGGACACATTCTTCGGTGACAGTGTAGAATTATCTCCGGTAAGGTCTTTTAAGTTTGTGAGTAGTTGACCTACACTGTTACGTTACTTTCAGGCATACTGCTTAGCGGTTTGAAAAGTTTGTACGTTACGCTAGGTTTTTTTAAACATATTCTACGCTTTAGATGGGATTTCTAACAAAGTTTCTGAATTCTGGAATACGTCAACACGGCGAACTTGAATCTGGTGTATTGTCCCTTTCTTGGAACGGTGGGCTTCATTTGGTCACATTTTATGGAGAATTTCCGCACCTCTGTCCACGAGGGAGAGTCTCTGGTGGGTTTCGTGCCGACGTTGGTGGCACTGGTCGTGCTGGTCTCGTAGACCATGCCCTGGAACCTGGAACAGAAGCAGGATTATCTGTCTCACAGCCTCCCAGGGGTGGGGGGTGGGGCATGACTGTTCAGACTGATAGAAACCTTAAAAGGACGTAAGGGGGGCGCTTGGGTGTCTCAACTGGCTGGGGTCCGACTCTGGATCCCAGGCTCGTGGGTTGAGGTGGATGCTGGCTTGCTCTCCACCCTACTTGGCGTTCTCAGAATGCGACGTGACCGTAAGTGCTTTTTGCCGCTTTGCTCCGTGGGGCCGCAGCACAGACAGCATTCTGCCTTTCCTGTCCCCTCACAGTCGTGTGTGGGTGTCCTTCGTGGCTCCGTGCTCCCTGACGGTGGGTCCCTCGGTGGCTCCGTGGTCTCCTGGCGCGTGCACGGCCCCGTGGACGTAACTGCGGGGAGCAAGTTTGTGGGACAGAGCCCTAGGGGTGACACCTCTGGGGTGGCCCTGACCCAGGGGAGGTGGGCGAGGGCCGTGGCTGCTCCCTGCCCGGCCGGCCAGCCTTCCGCGCACACCCTCCCGGCTCCCGTCCGTAGGAGGCAGCGCGCCGTGGCTTCGGTGTGGGCCAGGTCCGTGGGACTCCGTTCTCACGCCAGCTCCTGGAGCTAGTTGTCCAGTCTGTGAGGTCGCCACTGCCCCACCCCGTGCCGGGAGGTCTGTGGACGAGCGGCCGTGCCCCCGGGGGCCCGGGCCGGCCTCCCTAGGGCTTTGCCAGAGGCCCCGCCCCCAGTTGGTTCTGCTTCTCTGCTCTTCCCCGGCGGCCTCGGGGGCGAGGCCCGGGCTGAGGCTGTGGCCCGACGTTGGCCCGAGTGGCTGCGGCTTCTTTGGGGGGCCCGCTCACTGCCGTTTTCTCCCGCTTCCCGTTTCAGGGCTTGGATATGACCCGTACAACCCCGAGCTGCCCAAGCCCCCCGTGCAGAGGGAGAATGGCGCCCTGGGCAGCGGCGGGGAGCCCCGCTCGGACATCCTGGAGCTGGAGCTGGTCAACCAGGCCATCGAGGCGGTGCGCTCGGAGGTAGAGCTGGAGCAGCGGCGGTACCAGGAGCTCCTGGAGACGGCCCGCGAGCACCGCTCGGCCGAGGCCCCTGCCGTGGCGCCCCGAGGCCCCGCCGCTAGTCCCGCCGCGGGCCTGGACGAGGACGCCTTCCCGCTGTCCTTCGATTACAACCCTGGCGGCCGCCCGGGCCTGTTAAGCCCCGATGCCGGCTACCAGCCCACTCCCCTGGCCACCGCCGCCGAGGCGGCCGGCAAGTACTCGCTGGCTGTGGATCGCGCTCAGGGCCACGGCGGAGGGGCTGGCGGTGCCTTGGAGTACGTGCCCAAGGCTGTGAGCCAGCCGCAGCGGTACAGCCGCCCCGTCCCCAGCGGCAAGTACGTGGTGGATGACTCCAAGCCGTCCACGGACCTGGAGTATGACCCTCTGTCCAACTTCTCAGCCCGGCTGCTCAGCAGGGCCAGCTCCAAAGATGACCGGGCCCCCAAGCGGCCCCGGGGCTCCCGGGGTAGCGAGCCCTACACGCCCGCCCTCAAGAAGCCCTGCGACCCCTTTGCTGGCTGCGACGCCAGGTTCTCAGACTCGGATGATGACGCCGCCGCTCCGGGTGATGGGCCGGTCACCACGAGCCCCCCGCGAGCCCAGGCGGTCCCCGAGGGCAAGGCCCCCGGGAAGCCAGCCTCCAGGGAGGGCCAGGAGACCGAGGAGGGCAGCCTGCGCGAGACCAAGGAGATGGCCGTGCAGTATGACGTCGAGGACCTCGGGCAGCCCCCCAAGGGTCCCGGTGGGGAGCCCGGGGCCAAGCCTGGGTCCCCGGCCAGGGTCTCGCAGGACCCCAGCGGCCCCAAGGAGGGGAGACCCAAGAAGAAGAGAGGCGGGGCCCTGCCCGCCCCTGGCCGCAAGGACGGTGTCCGGAGGAAGGACCGGGGTAAAGACGGAGAGCAGGGGCGGCCTGCCGGGAAACCCTGTGCAGACCGGCGGGGCGCGCGGGCCGGCAGCCCCCGGCACAGGGCCAAGCAGCCCGAAGGGACCAAGAAAAAGCCATCTTCGGCCACCCCGGTGGCCAGCTCAGGGAACAGCCGGCCCGACCGCGGGGGTGCCCACCAGCTGCCAAGCAGGACGGGCGGGAAGACGCCGCCGGGGAAGCTGGCCGAGCGGAAGGCCCGCTCGCTGGACGAGGGTGCCTCCCGGGACGCCCCTAAGCTGCAGAAGCGGGCGCTGAGCCACGCGGACCTCTTTGGGGACGAGAGTGAGGATGAGGGCCTGGGCCCGGGGCCCGCGGCACCCCCTGCCCTGCCCTGCCTCAGCTCCAGCTCGGACTCGGACTCGGACTCGGACTCGGACTCGGACTCGGACCGCAGCCTGGGCTGCTCCCCCGCTCAGGGGCCGCGCAAGCGCCTCAAGGCCCCGCAGCCCCCCTGTCCTGCCCCCGCCCCTGCCCCCACCTCCCCCTCCCCCTCCTCCTCCTCCTCCTCAGGGGCCGGCGGGGATGTGGACTACTCAGCTTTGGAGAAGGAGGTCGACTTTGACTCCGACCCCCTGGAGGAGTGTCTGCGCATCTTCAACGAATCCACCAGTGTCAAGACAGAGGACAGAGGCCGGCGGGCCCGGCAGGTGGGCCCTGCTGGGGGGGTGCTCCCCTCCCTCCCCGTCCAGGAGCCCCTGCTGGCGTCCTGCTGCCCCTGCACCTTGTCCAGAAACAGAGCGCCAGGTCCCCCAGGCAGGGCCCGTGGCCACCGAGGCCCCGAAACCAGGGAGACTGGGCAGAGTTGGGGGGGGCAGCTACCCTCTCCCTCGCCCTTCATCTCCTGCCCCCCTCCTTCCCACGATCTCTCTTCCCCTGCCCCCCACTTCCCTCTCTCTCCTTTCCCCCCTTTCTCCACTTCCCTTCCCTCTGCCTCCCTCCCTCCCCCTGTGCCCCTCTCATCCCCCCTCCGCCTGTCTCCCTCTCTCCACTTTCCCCAGGCTACTCCTGGCTTCCTCCCCTCCCCACTTCCCCCCCTTTTCTCCTCCTCCTCCTCCTCTCCCACCTCTTTTCCACTCCTTCCCTCTCCTCTCACTCTCCTCCCCCACCCCCCAAACTCCAGTGTGCCCACGTCCCGCCACCAGAGGGTGCTTGCTTTGAACAAAGCCAGAGGGGCCAGTCCCTGCTCGGAAACCTGCAGCTTCTGAGCGTGTCACAAGACCGGCCGCCTGCTTGGCCCTTCAGTGCTCTGCTCTGTTCACAGACCTTTGAGGTGTTGCTGTTCAGAGTTTTTCCCCTGTTCCCACATTTCTGAGTTGCCCCGTGTGAGCTGGCGAGGGAGGGGAGCAGGAGGCAGTGGTTGGGGCCCGAGACCACCTTGGCCGGGGCCTGGGCCACACTCGGGCTGGGTGCGTCTGCAGGAGTCGCGTGCAGGACTGGCCGACACTGGGGTTTCCCCATCTGTGAGTGGGCAGAGCACGCCTCCCGGTTGGGGGTGAGAGTCCCACATCGTGTTTCCAGACCCGGTAGGCCCTCCCTTGACTGTGTTCCCGCTTTCCCACCTCACTCTCCGTGTCCTTTCTGAGTTACATATTCGCGGCGGGGAGGGTAGAGGAGTCGCCACGCTGGTGTGGGGGTGAGGTCTGAGGGAGGAACCTCATCGAGGGTTGAATGTGTGTTTCAGCCTCCCAAGGAAGAGAAGGCCGAAGCCCAGGGGCATTCGGGCCTCACCACTCTGTTCCCGGGGCAGAAGCGGAGGATTTCTCATCTCTCCAAGCAAGGCAGGGAGGTAAAGCCCACTGCTGGGCCCTGAGGGGAGGCTGGTGGGAGAGAGAAGGCCCCCGGCCTCTGCTGACGGCTTCCTCTGGCAGGCACGTGCCTGGCACTCCCCATGTGGTGGCAGAGACGTGCTCGGGGCCCACCTCCAGTCTTCGGTTCGGTGCTGGGGGGGTGGGTGGCGCGGGGCACGGGGGGGCACGGGGGGGACTGCTGGCTGTGAGCTGTGCTGTGTGATCTTGGACCGGTGGCCCGACCTTGCAGAGCTGGATCCCACCCCAAAGAGAGAAACAGCTGTCGGTGGCATAGGGAAGGCTGGGGCAGAGGACCGGGCTCTCTGCCAAGCACCTGGGAGCTCTGGTGGATTCTATCACCAGACCCTTCCCCTGGCTAAGCTGAAGGCCAGAGAAAACGGAGTCAAGTGGGATTGGATTAGCGTGCCAATCCAATCAGGGGCCTAATGAGTCCCACCCACGCCGCGCCTATATCAGGGCCAAGGGCAGGGCCTAGGCATTCCGAGGCCAGGAGCCAAGAGAGCAGGGCAGCCGAGGTGCCCTGGGACAGCGAGGCAACATGAGTTTGAGGGCTAACGCGTGGAGCTGGCTGGTTCCTGCCAGGGTATCTGAGCACTCAGAGGAGGGCGCCGGGGCCGCGTGCCTGGCCTTGGCCCCGGAGCCCCTGCCTTCCTGTCCGTGGCCCTACCGTCAGCCTTTTGCCCCGTGTGGCCTGCTCTGGGTGCTCCCAGCATACAGACCGCCCCCGGAATTTGTCATCACCCAGGCAGAGCCCGGGAGGAGAGGCCCAGCGCCCCCTGCCCGGCCTCCCACCGCCCAGGAGGTGTGCTACCGGCGGGCCCAGCAGGCCCAGAGGGACTCCGCCGCCTGGCTCCAGGCCACCCAGCAGCCGGCCGAGAAGCCGTCGTCCTCCGTCCACATCTCGGCCCCCGGCGAGAAGAGGAGGATCGCCCACGTCCCCAACCCCCGCCTGGCTGCAGGTGAGTCCCGGGGCACAGGGGCTCGGGCGTGTGACAGGAGCCCAAGGCCAGGCTCTGCTTCTGCCAGCGATGGTGAACTCCAACAGGGCCCAGCTGGGGCCTCAGTGTGCTGGTCTGTGGAATGGGGATAAAAGTTTCCCTCCACTGTTAGCAGGAGGCCAACTCAGGCCTGATGCAGTGCCCAGCGGCTCCGGGCCTTTCCCGGCCTTGGTGTTGGTAGCCTTGGGCTGGCTCTGGGGAGTCTGCGGGGTGCCTTCTTCCCACCCCTTGTCTGTCTAACAGACCCAGAGAGTCTGTCGTGCCGGCTTCCTGCCTCCCTCTGTGGCCCTGACCCAGGGATCTCCCTGTGACTTCCACTCTGTCCCTGCCTGCCTGGTCTTTTTGTCCTTGCCTCCCCCGGGCTCCTGAGTGGGGGCACCAGGCTCTATACCGTGATACCGGGAACGGGGGGGGGGTTGGCCTCGGTGGTCTGTGGGGCTGGGGTTAGCGAGGCTGTGGCCCCGGAGGCGCTCAGCTTGGTCGAATTGAGCCAGCTGGTCTGGAGACCCCTGGGGCTGTGTTTCCTTCTGTCTTGTGGGTGCTTCCCCCGCTTGGTCTCGTGCGAGAGTCAGGTCAGACCTGCGTGGTCTGACCGGCAGGACGCTCGGTGGCATCTGGAGCTGGGGAAGTGTGAGGGGGCCCCTGGCTACTTGGCCACCTGGAGGCCCCGTTCAGATGCACGTTCAGCTTCTCTTGGGTTGTAGAGGCCCCCTGCCATCTGACCAGCTTCGGGGGGCTCGGGGGGCGTCCTTGCTGCTGGTTCAGATACTCCCCGGAGTCACCAGGGCCTGAGGGGTGGGCCCCACGAGGTAGTCCTCCACAGCCCTCCCCTGCCTCTCCCTGCCTTAGGATAAAGTGTCTGGATTCTGCTCCTTCCCCTCCCCAGAGCTCCCGAGTTAGAACTTGAGGGCAAGAAGTGTGCACCGTGGATCTTCAGCAGCGGTTTAGCTGCAGGGACAGGAGAGGACCCCGAACTGTGTGGATCCTGGGACGCGGAACCCCTCCTGCACGTGACCGGGTCCCCTGGGTCATCCTCCGTGGCTCGGGACAGTCCTTGCCACAGTCCTCACCAGCCACACTCGGGGTGGCATTGACTCGCAGATGGCCCGGCACCCTTAGACCCAGGGGCACGCTTCCCGAGCTGCAGGGGGTCGCCCGAAGTTGAGGAGTCCCCTCCGATGCCTCGTGCTGGCTTTCCTCCCCATGCACACCCCGGGTGCCGCACAAACAGTCCGTGTGTGAATGAACCTAAGAGCTGTCTTTCCGTTCCGGGAGAGCGCGCGTTTTCCGCCCACTCTGCAGAGGCCGGCCCTGGCGTGGGATGGGCCGCGGCCGGCTTGTGGTGCCACGGTCCCTCCAAGAGGCCGGGGACCTGGGCCCCGTGCTCTCCTCACCCGCTCCCGTTCTTTTGTTGGCACAGAAGCCCCGTGCGGGCGCGTGCGCACGCCCGCACCCTGGCCTCCGGCCCCCACCGCCTCCCCGGAGCCCTCGGAAACAGCCCGGCAGGCGGGTGCCCTCCTCCCCGGGGAGGCGGGAGACTGTTTGGTTTGTGACCTCATCAAAGGGAGAGGCAGAACACACAGGCAGCGGAGGGCCGGCCCCGCTGCTCACAGCGACTGGGCCGGGGCCATCCTGTACCCTCTGGTCCGCAGCCCAGGAGCGAGGGCCTTTCCTCAACCTCATAGGTCAATGCCTCGGAGTCGGGGGCCGGAGCATGTGGCAGAGGCTTCCCACGCGCCCTGCCGCTCGCCGGGCCGCCCCGGCGGAGACGTTGCCTGAGCCGGCCTCCGAAGCCCCATTTGCGTTTCCCCCCCTTCTCGTTGGACTTGCCCGAACGCACATAGAGCCTGATGTCATTCCGTAGCCCGTGCCCCACCGCCCGTCCCGTCCCCCTGTGCTCCGAGATGCACGTCCTGCTGACGCTGAACGACCGCGGCTGCTGGGTGCTGTGCAGCTCGGTCATGGGTGTGCTCTCTTCCTGCTCTCACGTCCCCTGTGCCCCGCCAGCCCCCACAGGTGCCAAGAGGACCCTCGCCGCCAGCAGCGGCCAGCCTCCCAATGGCCCCGAACCGGGCGGCCAGCCCCTGAAGGCGCGCACGCTGTCCGGCATGGCGTCCAAGACCACCGCCACCGTCACCCCCAAGCGTGTTGCCCACAGCCCGTCTTTACAGGTGAGCGCCCGCCCCCCCGGGTCCCCTGCCGCGGGAACCTGGGCGCCTGGCTTGCCGGCGCCCCTGTGCCGCGTGGGTGCTCCTCCCCTTCCGGCTCCCTCTGCTGCCTTTGCTAACACACTCCCCTCGCCCAGGGCGGCTTCAGTTCACAGACGCTGAGCGGCGGGCACGCTGCCATGTACCCCCCCGCCCCCCGCCACGCCTGCCCTCAGTTTCCCCTTTGGCCGACGCTGCCGTGGCCGTGCTGGCCTCAGTGAGCCAGGGATGAGCTCTCTCAGGCCCCGAAGCCCAGAGTTTCGAGCAGGGTCCATCCCGCGTGTCGGTGTCCCGTGGGTTCTGCGATACACGTCAGGGGACCAGGCGCGGTATAGGCCGTCTGTGATGGGTCTGTCTTCTCTAGAGTTTAAAGAAGCCCATTATCCCAAAAGAGTTTGGGGCAAGGTCCCCACCGTCATCCGCCAGCGGTATCTCAACCTGTTTATTGAGGAGTGTCTCAAATTCTGCTCTTCAAACCAGGAAGCCGTTAGAGAAGGTGCGTGACCCTGGGAGGTGGCCGTGGGCCGGCTGGGGGGACAGCGGGCTGGGGTGTGTGTGTGTAGGGGTGGCCAGGTCCTAGGCCGAGGGGCCGGGACCTTCCCTCCCCCCCCCCCCCCCCGCCGAGCACAGGGCCACAGGGCTGTGGTGTGTGTCCTCAGGCGCTGAACGAGGAGAAGGTGGCCTACGACCGCAGCCCCAGCAAGAACATCTATCTGAACGTAGCTGTGAATACCCTCAAGAAGCTCCGGGGCCTGGTCCCCAGCTCCACACCTGGTCTCAACAGTAAATCGGGGCGGGGCGGCCAGGGTGTCACGTCTGCGAGATTCGGGTCTGCGCCTCTAGCAGAGGGCCATGGGCTCCCCCGACGTGCTGGGGCTGCTCCCCACCCGGGCTGTGGGAGCGGTGGGGCGGGGACCCCAGCCGCCAGCCCTCTGCCGCTCCCGGGGCCGGGTGGGGGGCAGACGGGGACGAAAGCCTGCAGGGAACGTTGGTGGCGGGTGCAGGCTCCCGCTTGTCGGGCCTCTGTCGGAGACGGCTTGGTGCCGTGCCCTCAGAGCAGCCTCTTCTCGCTGTTGACCACGCTCCTCAGAGAGCCGGGTCTCTCGAGCCGAAGGCCACCAGCTAATGGGGCGGCCTCTTCAGAGGCGGAGCTCGGTGGGGCCCGCTCTGTGCGTTAAGCTCGGGGCGGGGATGGGGAGGACGTTTCAGGACTGCCTCTCGCGGGCACGCTGCCGTGTCCGTCTGCAGGCCTCCCGGCTCTCCTGCTCTTGCCTTGGCTCCGGCCCCGGCCCCTCCACCCCCTACAGCTCCCCCTGGGCAGGTTCCAGGGGCCCCAGGAGGCCCGGGACTTCCAGGCCACCTGCAGCCCGTCCCAGAAGAGTTGAGGTCACAGGAGGTCAGGCCTCTCCTGACCAGCGAGGAGCAGGCCAGGGGACAGGGCAGTATGGAGGGGGAGGGTGCACTTGGGAGGGACGAAGGAGACTGAGTGTAGTTTTTACCCCTCCCCCTTCCAGAAACCAGCGGCCGGAGGGTTGTGTCCCACGAGATGGTGCTGGGGGGCAAGTTGGCCACCAAAACCAGCTTCTCACTCAGCCGCCCGAGCAGCCCCCGGGTGGAGGATCTGAAAGGTGACCTGCCTGCCCCTCCCCCCCCTCCCCGCCACGGCTGTCCCGCCCTCCCTGTGGGCTGACCACCTATGCCCGCTGTCCCCAGGGGCCGCCCTGTATGGCCGCCTCAAGGAATACCTGCTCACCGAGGACCAGCTCAAGGAGAACGGCTACCCCTTCCCTCACCCCGAGCGGCCGGGGGGCGCAGTCATCTTCACGGCCGAGGACAAGAAGCCCAAGGACTGTGAGTGGCCTTCAGCACCACCTGTGCTCGAGGAGGGGCAGGGAGACGGTGGCTCCGGGAGGGCCGCGTGGGGACAGGGAGTGGCAGGGCCTGATGCTTCCCCTCCCGCCCGTAGCCGCCTGTAGAATCTGCTGCCGCTGTGGCACCGAGTACCTCGTGTCCTCATCCGGCCGCTGCGTGCGCGAAGAGGAGTGTTACTACCACTGGGGGCGGCTCCGCCGGAACCGAGGTGAGCCCCCCCCCCCCCGCCCCCGCCCCCGCCCCAGCACAGCGGGTGTCGGGGCTGTGCCTGGGGCACGGGGGAGGCCCGGCCCTGACCGCTGCCACCTCCCTTCCAGTGGCTGGCGGCTGGGAGACTCAGTACACGTGCTGCTCGGCTGCCATCGGCTCTGCCGGCTGTCAGGTCGCCAAGGTAGGTCTCCTGGGCCCGCCGATGCTCCCTCATCTCGGGAAGGGCCCCCAGCCTGCCTGGAAATGAGGTGCAACCAGGGCCGGCCCCCTGATCCCCCGTTTCTGTCCTTCGATCGGTCTGTCCCTGACTCTGGCGGTGGCCTTGGAAAGAGGGGGACATCCGCTGGAGAAAGCCCGGCACCAGCCTGGCCCCTCGAGCCTGCCGCCCTCACCCACCCTCCCCTCCCCTCCCCTCCCCTCCCCTCCCCTCCCCTCCCCTCCCCTCCCCTCCCCTCCCTTCCCCTCCCCTCCCCTCTCCGCCCTCAGCAACACGTGCAGGACGGCCGGAAGGAGAACCTGGAAGGCTTTGTGAAAACTTTTGACAAAGAGCTTTCGGAAGATGCTCACCCGGGCGTTTATGCCCTTGACTGTGAAATGGTGAGCTGGCTGCCGTGGGTGTTCTGTTCGGTGGTCGTCCCGCTGCTGCGCCCACAGCTTTGAGGTGGGGGTGGGGGTGGGGGGTCTTAGGATAGAGAGCAGGTAGAGGGAGGAGCCGGGAGCAGAAGGGGGGTCCTGCCAACGCCCCCCCCCGCCCCCGCCGTGTGCCGGGCTGCGTCCGTTGCGCCTCCTCGAGGCCTTGCCGGCAGCTTCTGAGAGAGGGCTCCCCCCCCCCCGCCACCCCCCACCTCCAGCCAAGTAGACGCTCTGACCTCCCTCCTCAGCCCACGCTGCGGGCCATATGACACGGCCCTTGCTGGGTAGTGGAACGCCGGCCACAGGCCTCGGGGACCGGGGCGGCCTCGTCCTGAGAGCGCTGGGTGCGGGGCGGGGCGCACGGTCACGGGAGCCCTCTCGGCCCCGCAGTCCTACACCACATATGGCCTGGAGCTGACGCGCGTCACCGTGGTGGACACAGACATGCGGGTGGTCTACGACACCTTTGTCAAGCCGGACAACGAGATCGTCGACTACAACACCAGGTGTGGCCGCGCCCCCCCTCCCCGGCCCCCCCCAGGAGCGGGCACCCGCCTCCCTCCCTGGCTACCTTCAGGCTCCCCGCTCCGCCCACGCCAGGTTTTCAGGGGTCACCGAGGCTGACCTCGTGGACACGAGCATCTCGCTCCGGGATGTCCAGGCCGTCCTGCTGAGCATGTTCAGCGCTGACACCGTCCTCATCGGACACAGCCTGGAGAGCGACCTGCTGGCCTTGAAGGTACTGCCCGCTCCCGGGGGTCCTGGGAATGGGAGCTGTGGGGGTGGGTCTGAGCCCCAGGCACCTTCCTACCCTGGCCCTCCCGGGGCCCTGGACCTGTGGTCTCTGCCCTCCTGCCTGCCCGCCTGCAGGTCATTCACAGCACCGTGGTGGACACGGCCGTGCTCTTCCCGCACCGCCTGGGCCTCCCCTACAAGCGCTCCCTGCGGAACCTCATGGCTGACTACCTCAGACGGATCATCCAGGACAACGGTGAGCGGCCGGCGGGGGGTGGGGGGGGCGGGGGGGGGCGGCGGCCGGACCCGGGGGCGCACCCACTCTGACGCGTCCATCCGCCCCGCAGTGGACGGGCACAGCTCCAGCGAGGACGCCAGCGCCTGCATGCACCTGGTGATCTGGAAGATCCGAGAAGACGCCAAGACCAAGCGGTGACCGCCGCCTGCCCGCCTCTCCCGCAGCCCCGGCCCGGCCTCTACCCCAGGCCTCTTCCAAAACAGTGCAATAAATCTCGAGAGCTAACCCTGTCCACGTCGCCGAGACATGGAAACAGAGAGAGCGGGACGAGCCGGCGGCACCAGAGCCCCAAGCCGAGACCACCTGGAGCCCTGACACCCCCCCCCCCCCCACCTCCCGACCTGGCCCCCTTGCGCCGCCCCCGCCTCTCCCCCCACCCCCCCCAAACTCTGTCCTCCGGAGACTGCTGCTCATTCCCAGACGGGACCGGGACAGACCCCACCCGGCACCCAGAGGGCCCTGCGGAGTCCCTGGCAGCCAGGCCTCCCGCCCCTGCCCCTTCTCCTGCCGGGCAGGCTTTTCACGGGTGTGTTTGAGACAGGGGTTGTCTTTTTTTATTTTGTATTGTTATTTTTATTACTTGTAATTTAAACCTGGCGATTCGCACAGTTGTCTTTCCCCACCGGAAAAGGAAGACCCTGGTGCTGCCTTCCCCGTTGGGGGCGGGGGAGCGGGGGGGGCGGGGGGGAGAAGTCGGAGGGCCGGAAGCCGGCACCTTGGCAGCCACCAGGACGGAGAGTCCAGTCTGGCCCGGGCCGAGCAGGTGGAAACTGGCCTCCCCAGACCCACCTGGACTCCGTGACCTCTGGGAACGAAGCCAGCCCCTCCGCCACCCCCCAGGGCCTCGCCTTCGGGACCCCTCCAGGGCCCACCAGCCTCTGGACCCTGTCTTCCTGCTGGAGCCCCGCCCTCCCCCCCAGGGGCTGTCTGTAAAGGCCTGCAGCCCCCCTAGGGCCCTGACCCCTGGTCCCCTGACCCGAGGCAGGAACAGAATAAATGTTTGTATGGATTTTAGATCTCATGGCGTCTGGTGGTGTTCTTGGTGCCTGGTGAGGCTCCACACTCAGCTGCCCCCAGGGTCGGGTCTGCCCCTAATTGGGGAAGCGGAAATGGAACCTTGTTCATCTTCCCGAAAACCATCTCCTGCGGTCCCCGGGCCCGTCACGCTTCTGGCCCCCTTGGGGCTCTGCGATGGTGGAGGTGGCTTGGCTGGCTGTCTTGCTTATCCGTGGGGTGGGGAGCCAGGAGCCCTGGAGAGCCACCGTGCTGTGTCTGAGGAGCTAACGCGGACAGGGGAGGGTGGCCACCTGCCCCCTCCCCAAGTGCCGGCCCGCTGCTCCCGGGAGGTGCTTGTGTGCACGGGGCTCAGTGATGCACTCGGCCTGTCACTTGTGCCTCTTGGGGGTGTTGAGGTCTCCACGGTTAGTCCATTTAAGACACAAAGTGCAGCCAGAGATGAGCCTGTGGAGGGGCAGGTGGGGGGCGCCCTATGTGTGGAGGCAGGAGGGCTTTTGGAGGAGGGCCCCTGCCACTCCCACTTTGGCTTCTGCTAAAGGCCAAGAGGGCAGGGTCCCAGGCTGAGGACACGGCAGCCTCTACCCCCGAAGCGCCCTGGGTCAGCGCTGCCGAGGACTGGGTGCCCTCCAGATCCTGAGGGGCCCTCACTGGGGAGTGGTGACTGAGTCGGGGCCCCGGCCACTGTTGTGTCCCCCTGAGGCTGTTCTGACCATTTGACTTTCTCCCACCTCTTCTGTAAACAAGTAACTTTCTAAATAAATGGTGCAGGGCCATTTCTGTTTCTGTGTGGTGTCGTTCCCTTTCCCCAGAGCATAACGAGCCCCCCAGGGAGACCCAGAGGAGGGGTGCAAGCTTTCAGCTGGCCAATGAGGCTCTTGGGGCTGCAGGGAGGGAATGGGGTCCCCTGGGTCCTTCTCATTAACCACTGGGTACGGGCTGGGTGTTTGTTGAGTGAATGAATAAGAGGTTTACCAGTGCCCATCCCCCCGCCCACCCTCAAAGGCCAAGGAGGGTGTGCAGACCAGGCTTCCTAGGAAGAGGGAGTGGGGAGGTTGCTGCTCTGACGGGGGGTGGGGGGTGGGGGGGGTGGTCACAGCCTGTGTGCTGTCCTCACCACCCCATGGCTCCCTCATCACCAACATTTGCTCATAGGTGATGCTATGAAGGGCCCCAGTGCCAGGTGGAGAGGGGAGGCTGGGCATGGAGTCCAGCGCAGGGCAGAGGGGGGAAGGTGGTGACAGTGTGAAAGTGCCCGGAACCAACTACCTTCCTAATTTCCATATTTCCCAGAGGATTTCTAAGAGTGAAAATATGAAAGCGTTCAATCATCTCTTGTGTCCGCCCAAGTTTGCCCCTCTTCCTGAGTCCCCACTGCTGGGGACCCTAGCTTCAGCAGTCCCCCCACCCTGGCTCAAGCCCCCCCCCCCCGCCCAGCTCCCCCAGCCTCGTGGCTGTCTCCCACCCCTGTCACCTTCAGGAAGGCCCTCAGAGCCCTGGTCGCCCGCTGGGTGGGCTCACACCGGGCCAGAACTTCGTGGGCTTCCTCTAACGGTCTCTTTTACCTCCCCCAGCCCAGCACCTAACACTGCACCTGAGCTTAGAAGGTGCTCATTAATGGGTGCCGGATGAGGGAGTGAAAACCCAGGACGCAGGTCAGACCTGTGATTACCTGTGCGTCCTTCCTCTGTCCCTAGCCCCACTCTGGTCCCGTCCAACCTCGGCCAGGACCAATCCACTCTACTTTAAGGGTCTGCTTTACAAGGTTCCGCCCCTAAATTAGGGGCCGATTAGTACCCAGGCCCGAATCGAGGCCCCCCTATCCCGCCCTGCGGTGCAAGGTCCCGCCCACTGATCCTCCCCAGTCCCAGCCTGCCCCTATCTTGACAACCCTCAGCTCCTTGCAAAGACCCAACCCTGGATCTGGGCCTGCCGCTCCCCAGCCCCGCACCGCCGCCTGCCACCACTCCAGAGGCCCCCCCCCCGCCAAGCCTCCATCTCTGCCGGGTCCCCACCACCCCGGTCCTCTCCGTAAGTCTCTGCCCCGCCCCACCTTGACTTCTGTCTAGGTTCGCCCGGTGAAACCCCGCCTCACCTCCTGCTCTCTGCAAGACCCCACCAGCCCTGCCCCCGATGCCGCGGGCCCGCCCTGTTTCTCAGGACCCCGCCCCCCGGCCCGCCCCGGGCCCGCCCAGCACGACAAAGCCCCGCCCCTAAGCCCACCCGGGCCCGCCCCTCGGGCCCGCCCAGCACGGCAAAAGCCCCGCCCCTCGGGGCCGCCCAGCGTGACAAGGCCCCGCCCCCGGGCCCGCCCCCGCGCCGCCCCAGCCCCGTCCCGCGCCCGCGCCGCCCGTTTCAGGCCGGTTGGCACCCGGCTAACAGCTCCGGCACGTCCGCCGCCCTGGCCGCCCGAGGACCACCCGCCCCGGCCCGCGCGGGTGAGCGGCGGCGCTCCCGCTACTGTGCGTCCTCGGGTGCCCTCGCACCCTCTCTGGACTCCGCCCCGCCTGAGGGCGTGAGGTCGCGGCGGCCGCGGCGGGGCGTCCCTGGAGGTTCTCGCGGAGCGGAGCCCAGTGGGGGTGCCGGAGCGCCCGGGGTCCTGTGGAGGCCCCGGCGTCTGGGCCGCCGCCGCTGCGGGATGCTCGAGGCTTCCGGTGAGCTGAGGGTGGGAAGGAAAGGGAAGCCAGCCCTGGTGGGGGGCGTCTTCCTGCCCCCCCCATAAACGTGGGGTGGATTCTGTCCACCTCAGCTTTCCTCCGACCCCGTCTGCCCTCCGCTGGGTCTCCCGGGCTCTGGGTCCCACTGGCTAAGCCTCGCTCGCCCTGAGCCTCACTTCTCCCTATCCGGTGAATGGGCACTGGCCCCGCTCAGGCTCCCGGGAGCAGCAGAACTGGTTGTGAGCCAGGTCCTCCCACTCGGGGCCTGGGGACACGGTTGGCTCGGATGCCAGCCGTCTTTGCCCTGAGAGGTTCTGAGTTCAGCAGGCAGCCCAGACAGGGAGAGAAGCAGAGCAGGGAGGGGGAGCAGGACTGGGATGGGGGACGCCCCAGGTAGAGGGGGAGCCCAGAGGAGGCGCCTGAAGAAGGGCGGACGGTCTGAGAAGTACGAGCTGAGACCAGAACGGTGAGGACGCACTGACCGCGCATGCGGGGAAAGCCCCTCCAGGGGGACAGCCAGCCCAGTGCCCGGAGGCGGGGGGCTGCTGAGTGCTGGTGGCTGCTGTGGGTCCCCTGGGCAGACTCCGATTCCTGGCGTCTAAGGGCAAGGACCAAGCGTGAACTAGATGGTGGGAAGGTTCCAGGCTCCGTGGGAGGTCTGGGGTCGCCTGCATCTCCCCCGTCAGGGTTAGCCGCCCTGAGACCATGCTCAGACCTCTCTGGGTAGCTTGGCCCTCGTGTACCTGAGATCTAACATATAGCCCTGGGGCCCCATTTAGTCACTCAGCAAACACTGGCGGAGCACCTCAGTGGGCTGGGTGTGCCGGGCGGGGATTGGGGCAGGAGGGGCGGCAGGAAGACCCGGGAGGACGTGGGTGTGGGCCTCCCAGGAGAGCTGACGGGGGCAGGCGGGGAGCAGCGGCCCGAGGTAGAACCCCTCACCCCAGCGATGGGCCGTAACGGGGGAAGACGAGGCGACCTTGGGTTGCTAGCTTGGGAGCTGCTGGGTGTGAGGCTGTCGCAGGTTTGAGGGGCAGCCGGGGCCCCGCCAGGCCTGAGGACGGCCAGAGAAGGACACATCCGGCGGCTGGAACGTCAGAGCCCTGGGGCGGGGCAGAGAAGCGGGCACCGTCCGGGCTGCTGGTGCGACCTGGGGCCCTCTCCCCGCAGCCCCACCAGCATGGGCAGCCTCGCCTACCGAGAGGACCTCGAGGAGGAGAAGAACTCCGGTGCGTGTCCTGGGTCCTGGCGAGGGGGCCGAGGGCCATCACGAAGTGCAGTGGCTGAGGGGGGTACCGAGGAGGCCCAGTGTGGGTGCTCGCCGGCTGACGGTCCCAAAGCCGATGACCGAGAATGCTAGACTCAGGAAGGAGTGGGTGTGAAGGGGTCTCCCAGAGCCTGTTCTCTTCTTGGCCTAGGGACTGGCCCAGGGCGGCAGGACGAGGGGCGTTCCCCCTGAGTTTACTGTGCGCGGGGGGGGGGGGGGGGGGGGGGGGGGGGGGGGGGGGGGGGGGGGGGGGGCCGCGGGCCGTCCTGTTTGTTTACCAGCTCCCTGTCCGTGAGCTGAGCGTCCCCAGGGCTGGGTCCCCCCGGGGCCCCTCGGGCCCTCCTCTGGGGTGTCGTTAGCCTGTGTTTGCTGCCCTGCGAGATGCCCTGCTCTCTCTGGCTTCAGCGTTCACCTGGGAGCTGGAAGCCAACAGCAGGGACTACAACAGCCAGTTCAAGGAGAAGTCTTTCCTGTGCCGGCAGAGGAGGAAGTATAAGGTGGGCGCCCCGGTCTCTGCCCCCCTCCCCCGCAGTACCCGCCCTGAACTTCAGTCCCCAGGACTGTAACACCCCCAGCTGGGTGCTGGCGCCCCCCCCCACCCCAGTTTGAGTTAAGTTATATTAATATGAAACCTCCAAAGTGCAAGATGTTCACGGGGCCCCACCTAAAACCTCTTGCGTGCGCCTCGCTTTGGGAAACGCCGAGCTCACGGCTCTGCTCCCCGAGTCTTTGCGCCCAGGAGGGGCTCGGTCAATGCTGGCTTAAGGCTTTGCCTCCCTTGGGCACTCAGTAAACTCTGGCTCAAGACCTTGCATTCAGTAGGTGCTCAATCAATGCTGGTAGCGGCCAGAAGGCGGGGCAGGCGGGCGAGGGGCCTCCCGGCCGGGCAGCAATCCCACGCTGGCTGTCGTTCCAGAGCAATGTCATCCACACGGCCAAGTACAACGTCTTCTCCTTCTTGCCCCTGAACCTGTATGAGCAGTTCCACCGCGTGTCCAACCTCTACTTCCTTTTCATCATCATTCTCCAGGTGCGGAGGGGTCAGCCGCCTGCCCGCATTGCCTCCTCCAGGGAGCCCTCCCTGACTACCCTTTGCCCCACGGCTCTGTAGACCCAGGGCAGTTTCACTGTGCAGTTGTCTGTGTGGTTTGTGGAGCAAGGTCTGTCCCCCCACGCTCATTGCTGGGTCCCCACTGCACAGCCCACGGCCTGGCACAGAGGAGTGCTCGATACATGAGGAATTATGGGAGGTGTGTGCGTGGCTCCTTCAGGTCAAGGAGGGCACGCCCCCCCCCCCCGCCCCGCCCCCGTCAGGATGGACAGCTTCAGACATACCGCCTTTGGCCCCAGCCCTCCGAGCCAAACCCAGAGGGCAAGGAACAATCAGGGGTCAAAGCGCGTTCTCAGGACCTGTGGGGGCCCTTCCCACTGTCTGGGGCATCTGGGTGGGGCATGAGGGGGGCCGGCATCCAGCCTGGACACCTTCCTCTCTCGGTGGGTGGGCAGTTTCCAGGGAACCCTGACCCAGCATCTCATTCTGTTCCGAGTAAAGATCCAGTAAACGTTTATTGAGCACCTACTGTGTGCTGGGCACCGGGGACCCAGCAGTGGCCCTGATGCATGTTTTCAGGTGCCTCGGGCAGGCAGGGGTGACATCAAACCATGGGGTAGGGACCAGTGATGGGGACCGGGGCCAGAGGGACAGGAGGGTGGTTGTCCCAAGGTCTGGGGGGAGAGGGGCCTGGCCCTGGGCTGGGGTGGTCAGCAGGTGGACACGGGATGCCAGGCTGCAAGGCTGGGTGTGCCGGGTGGGAGGGCAGCGGGAGGCGGGCAGGGTGGTGCCTGGGGGGCAGCTGGCATGACCCGCCCTCCACGTCAGGGCCTCCCCGAGATCTCCACGCTGCCCTGGTTCACTCTTTTTTGTCCCGCTCATCTGCCTCCTCGTCATCCGGGCCACCCGAGATCTGGTGGACGACATCGTAAGTGGCCGGGGTGCCTGGCGAGTGGAGGGGCCGGCTGGGTCCTCAGAGCCCTGGGTGTGGGGGGTGCTGGGCTGTGGTAGGTCGCATGAGAGACCGCCAGGGGCGTGGTGTGGCCAGGCAGAATCTGCCTTCCTGCCCAGCAGCCCTTCCCCCCGGGGTGGCGTGGGGGCCCGGCTGGGGCGGGGCCGTCCCTCTGACCCGCTCCCCTGTCAGCCCAGGGGCGACACAGAAGCGACAGAGTCATCAACAACAGGCCTTGCCAGATCCTGGTGGGGAAGAGGTGAGGCCTCGTGGCCCCGTGTATGTGTGGGGTCCATCCCGGGGCAAGAGGCCCCCAGCACGGCTTGTCGGGACCGGGGACAGGCCAGGGAGGAGTGCCTCGCGGAGGGCCCGGAACCTTCTGTGTTCCTGGACATCCTGGCTGAGCCTGACAGCGGCCCAGCCGGCACTACTTAAGCGCCTGCTGTCTACCAAGGCCGGGACGGGCCCTGTGATGGGGGTTCAGCTGAAGACGGAGGCGGGGAAGATCTGAAAGGGCCTGGGACCCGGGGCTGGGGGGCCAGGAAGGCCGGACCTCCAGGAGGACCGGGGGCGGGCGGCCAGGACCTGCAGACTGGAAGCCCCGCTCTCCCGGCTGGGGTGGCCAAGGCTGGGCCTGGGAGGGACCCCCCCTCACTGCCACCCCCGCCCCCGCCCCTGCAGCTTCCTGTGGAGAAAGTGGGAGGACCTGTATGTGGGAGACGTGGTCTGCCTGCACAAAGACAACATCGTCCCGGTGAGCTGGCGGCCGACCGCAGGGGGGGCGGGCTGCCTCCTCCTTGCCTTCCTCCTGTGTCCCCCCTGAGCAATGCTGTTGCCCCCCACCCCTCCCAACCCCAGGCCGACTTACTCCTGCTGGCCAGCACCGAGCCCAGCAGTTTGTGCTACGTGGAAACTGCGGACATCGATGGGTGAGCCGTGGGCCATCACTAGGGGTCTGGGGCTCTGGATGCCAGAACTTCCCCAGCGGGCGAAGAGTTAGGTCATTCGCCCCGGGCACGGTGGCGGGGTGCCTACGAGCCAGCTGGGCCAAAAGGTTGGGCCAGAGCAAGGGACCTACCTTTGTGCCGACATTTCTGGAGGCCCTCGTGGGCGCCAGCCTGAGCATGAGAAGGCCTAGGGCGTGGCCTCAGCCCTGTGGCAAAAACGCCGTGCGTCCTTGGGCGAGGCCCTCTCCCTCTCTGGGCCTCGGCGTTCTGGTCGGTGCTTAGCGAGAGTGTCTGAGGGAGTCTGGGAAGGGCTGCGGGTGCCTTGCCCTGGTACCGTCCATCCGTACCTTCACCCTGCTCCCCGTCTCATCACCAGGGAGACCAACCTGAAGTTCAGGCAGGCCCCGCCGGTCACCCACCACGAGCTGACCAGTATAAGGAAGATGGCATCCTTCCAAGGTGAGAGGCAGCAAGCAAGGAACAGCAGACACCCCCGCCCCGTGTGGGCCTGCCCCTCTGGGCAGCGGGTGCAAAACTTCCCCACCTCGCTGGGTTTTGGGGCGTGGCAATGGGGTGTCTAGGGGGCGTTGGGGGTCGGGATTCATGCTTCATGGCCCCTCAATCAACGTGACTTTTGGGACATTCTCTCTATTGTTACGATACGCAGGGCAGCATCTTACCAGGCTTTACATTTTATTTATGAAACACGACCGCTTCGAGTCAAACAGTTTTGGTGGTTTAATTGAAAAGGCGGCCTGCGTACATGGGCTCGCGATTCGCCTGCACGGTGGCCCAGCGAGGGGATACTTTATTTTTTCCTGTCTCGTTGCAAAGGCAGGCTGCTCTGATTGGTTCGGGAGCCGAATCTCTGTCCTGAGCCACGGCCCTTCGCTCCTGACATCCACGCACCGGCTGCATGCCTGATATCTGGGAGAAAGCCTCGCTCGTGGGGAGGGTGGCTGCACGTGTCCCCACCGCTCCCTCTAGGCCCTGACCTGACTGAGCGGGTGCTGCAGGGCATGGCCCCATTTTTCAGAGGAGGAGACTGGGGTCTGGTCAGAGAGGTGGCAGGAGGTGTGGGCTTGCTCCCTGCCAGGGTCCCGGTCCACACCCCATGGCCATTTTAACCCTGCGCTGGTCCAGCCTTTCATCCTGCCTTGATCTCCTCGAACACGAGCGGGACTGGTGGTGGGAAGGACCTCTCCCACCACCTTCTGGGAAACGACAGTGCCTGCATTTGTCCCCCGTGGCTTCAGGGAGTTGGATGTCGGTGTCCCTTCCTTCTTTCCCTCCTTACACATTTATTGAGCACCTGCTGTGGGCCAAGCGCGAGGCTGGGCCCCGGGGCCTCAGCGTCACCAAGACCAGGCTGGCACCTACCCCCACAGAGCTCAGGTTGACGATGTCGTCCCAGGGTTGTAACCATGGGGAAGGGGGCTCAGGGAGGGAGGGCGTCTCTGAGGAGGTTGAGTCCGGGGGGCCGGGGGCCTCGCACCCAAGACCCCCGCGGCTGGAAGGGGCCGGCTCTGGAGCAGGAGGAGGCTGCCTGGGGGTGGTGCAGGGGTGAGCGGGGCCGGAGTGGGGCAGGGCGGGCCCCGTGCGGGTGGCTGGGGCCGGAGGGGGACAGCGGCGTCCCCCCCGCCCCAACTCAGAAAGGGCAGGCCGAGCCCCCCCCCCCCCAACGAGCCTGTGGCTACCTGACCTCCCCCCCACGTGGCCCCCAGGCAAGGTGGTGTGTGAGGAACCCAACAGCAGGTTGCACCACTTTGTGGGGTGCCTGGAGTGGAACGGCAGGAAGCACCCCCTGGACATCGGCAACGTGCTCCTGCGCGGCTGCAAGGTCCGGAACACGGACACCTGCTACGGGCTGGTCATCTACGCCGGTGCGGCCCGGGGCGGCCCGGGGCGGCCCGGGGGGGGGGGCGGGTGCAGGCCAGGAGGACGGGCGGGCGACAAGCAGACGCAAACCCCACAGGTTTCGACACCAAGATCATGAGGAACTGTGGCAAGATCCACCCGAAGAGGAGCAGGATAGACCGTCTGCTGAACAGGCTGGTGGCCCTGGTGAGGCGCCCGAGGCCCCGGCCGTCCTCTTCCGGGCCTCCGTTTCCCTCCTGTGCAAAAGCACGTGCGTCCTGATCCTCAGACGGGTCTGTGGGCCGGAGGATCTCTTGTTAGGATGAGGGCCAAGTAGTGACGTCCTCGTGGCCCCAACTCTGACGCCCTCCAGGCCTGCAGGAGATAATAAGGTGGCCTGCGCTCAACTTGGGCGGCTTGCGGGTTTTGCCCGATTAGTTCTCTTTTCTGAAGTTATTGTAATAATAATTGAAACAACAGCAGCTCACGAGGCCGACAAAGAGCCTGCAAGTTCCCCTCCCAGGTCCGCACCCCCCCCCCCCCGCAGCGCCCCTGCCCCGGGGACCCGTCCCGCCCACCCGTCCCCACTGAGTGCCCCTGTCGGTGAGTCCCCGGGGCACCCCTGTGTCACCCGGGGTCACCCGCATGCCCACCACTTGCCTTCCAGATCTTTCTGTTCCTGGTGCTGATCTCCGTGGCGTTGAGCTTGGGCTTCTGGTTCAAGGTGAAGGAGTTCAAGGCCAAGCACCACTACGTGTCCCCCAGGCACGTGCAGAGCGTGGCCGCCGAGACCTTCCTCACCTTCTGGGGCTTCTTCATCCTGCTCAGCGTCATGGTGCCCATGGCCATGTTCATCATGTGAGGCCCTGGCCCTCTCCCCCCCCCCCCCCGCCCCTTCCTGCCTGTCTCCCCCCGCCCCTTCCTGCCCTCCCCTCAGGAGCGGGGGCGGAGCTGTGACCCGGAGTGTGTCGCAGGGTCGAGTTCATCTACCTGGGCAACAGCATGTTCATCAACTGGGACGTACAGATGTACTACGCGCCACAGGACGTGCCCGCCAAGGCCCGCAGCACCAGCCTCAACGACCAGCTGGGCCAGGTGGGGTACGTGTTCTCGGACAAGACGGGCACGCTCACGCAGAACGTCATGACCTTCAAGAAGTGCTGCATCGGCGGCATCGTCTACGGTGGGTCCCACCCCGCGGGTCCCGGGGTCGCCGGCCCCACGCCCTGTGCTTCTGGGCCACGGAACTGTGGCCACGCGGCATCGTCCCACGTTGCCCACAGAGCGATACTGTGGGCCTCTCGGCTCACCCGGCCCCGGTCGAGACTCGGGCTGGCCATTGCCCCTCGACGGCAGCCTGCGTGTGGACGCGGGACGTGGGGTGTCAGCGTCTCCACGTGTCACGGAATAGGATTCTTTCGGTTTTCACAGACAGACCTCTCCTTGGGGACGCTGAATGTGCAATTTCTTTATTTTATTTTATTTTATTTTATTTAAAAAAAAAAATTTTTTTTTTCAACGTTTATTTATTTTTGGGACAGAGAGAGACAGAGCATGAATGGGGGAGGGGCAGAGAGAGGGAGACACAGAATCGGAAACAGGCTCCAGGCTCTGAGCCATCAGCCCAGAGCCCGACGCGGGGCTCGAACTCACGGACGGCGAGATCGTGACCTGGCTGAAGTCGGACGCTTAACTGACTGCGCCACCCAGGCGCCCCTTTATTTTATTTTTTTAAGTTTATGTATTTTTGCGAAGCAGGGGAGGGAGAACAAGTGGGCTGCGGGGGGTGGGGAGAGAGAGAGAGAGAGAGAGAGAGAGAGACAGAGAGAGAGAGAATCCCAAGCAGGCTCAGCACTGTCAGCACAGAGCCCAACACGGGGCCCGAACTCACGACCTGTGAGATCACGACCTGAGCCAGAATGGAGAGTCGGACGCCTACCCGACCGGGCCAGTCCTGAATTTGGAATTTCATTAACATTTTCATGTGGCACGAGATGATCGTCTTTCAATGTTTTCCCAGACATTTAGAAATGTGAGAAACATTCTCTCTCTCTCTCTCTCTCTCTTTTAAATGTTTATTTAATTTTGAGAGAGAGAGAGAGACAGAGTGTGAGCAGGGGAGGATGAGAGAGAGAGGGAGACACAGAATCTGAAACAGGCTCCGGGCTCTGAGCCGTCAACACAGAGCCTGACGCGGGGCTCGAACCCACGAACTGCGAGATCATGACCTGAGCCGAAGTCGGACACTCAACCGAATGAGCCGCTCAGGCGCCCCTCTCTCTCTCTTTTTATCAACGTTCATTTATTTTTGGGACAGAGAGAGACAGAGCATGAACGGGGGAGGGGCAGAGAGAGAGGGAGACACAGAATCGGAAGCAGGCTCCAGGCTCTGAGCGGTCAGCCCAGAGCCCGACGCGGGGCTTGAACCCACGGACCGCGAGAGATCGTGACCTGGCTGAAGTCGGACGCTTAACCGACTGCGCCACCCAGGCGCCCCTCTCTCTCTTTTTAAAAAATATGTATTTATTTTTAGGAGAGCGAAAGCAGGGGAGGGGCGGGGCGAGGGGGACAAGATCTGAAGTGGGCCTCGCGCTGGCAGCACAGGGCCCGATGTGGGATTTGAACTCACAAACCACGGGATCGTGACCTGAACTGAGGGCAGGTTGCTCGACCAACTGAGCCACCCAGGCGCCCCAGAAATGTGGAAACCATTCTTGGCTCGCAGACCACGCAAACAGTGGTGGGGCAGGGTCCTCTTGGCCATCATAAAGTGGGGACGTGGTTTGGGCCAGGACGTGTAGAGCACCCACCGGGGTATTAACGGGAAGACGGAAATGGGCCCATGCCCTCTGGTAAAGCCCACCCCACCCTCAGCCGGGGTCTCAGGGGCGATAGGGAGCAGCAGGGCCTGTGGCAAGCAGCATCGACCTCAGGCCAGGTCTTCTGATGTTTCTAGAAGGGCTGTGGACCCGGGGTGTGTGTGTGTGTGTGTGTGTGTGTGTGTGTGTGTGTGTGACATCACCCCAATCTTTCAAAGTAGGCAGGCAGGTCCAAGTTGTAAAAAGACACCGTGAAGAGATCAAACAAAACGCCTGCATGAGGCTGGGCTGCACCCCGGCCGTGCTGCCGGGACCTTTGGAAGCCATGCCACTCTTTTCTCTCCTTCGTGCAGAAGGCAAAGCTGTGGCCAGGGGGGGGGTCCTTGGTTGTTGGGGTGTCGGGTCCAGAGGCCCGGGCCCGCTTGTCTGGCCATCTCAGTGGCCCCGGGAAGCCTGCCAGTGTGGGGTGGGCGCTGCGGGATCCCCGTGGGCGCGGCGGCTGGGGCCTGAAGCTGGGTCTTTCCCCAGGCCCCGACGACGAGGAGGCGGCCCCGTGTAAGGTGAGCCCCGGCCGCCCTGCAGCACGGGCTAGGGGTGGGGGTGGGCAGTGGCCCACCCAGAGCCGGCCTGTCCCCTCCCAACCCCTCAGGGGAGCCCCTACCTCTGGAACAAATTTGCCGACGGCAAGTTCCCTTACCGGAACGCGGAGCTCCTGCGAGCCGTTCGGGGCCGCACGGACGAGGCGGTGCGGGAGTTCTGGCGTCTGCTGGCCATCTGTCACACTGTGATGGTCCAGGAGAAAGACCGTGAGTGCGCCCACCTCCTCTTCCCCGCCTGGGGGCGGTGCTCCGGCCGTGGGGCTCCCGAGACGCTCCAGCCCACTCCCCAGGGCTCCCTTCCTTGGGCTTGGAGGGTGCTTAGGCCCTGTCCCAAGCCCCACCTCTTCTGGGCCTAAGGGTGTCCAGGCCCGAGGCTCGAGATCTGTTGCTGTGGGAAGCGGGGGGCCCTTCGGACCGGGGTCCACGCACCTACCTCCCTCTGCCGGGCTTAGAGCTCGTACTGGCCCGAGAGACCACCGTCCTGTGAACGTCTGGTTTCCTCCTTTGCGCTCTGGAGATGGGTGGCGGTCCCGATGGAGGAAAGCTCTCGGGGGACACGCCCGCCCCAGCCGCGGTTCCCTCCCCCAGCAGACCAGCCGGTGTACCAGGCGGCATCCCCGGACGAGGAGGCGCTGGTCACGGCGGCCCGGAATTTTGGCTACGTGTTCGTGGCGCGCACGCGGGACAGCATCACGGTGATGGAGCTGGGGGACGAACGGGTGTATCAGGTCCTCGCCATGATGGACTTCAACAGCATGAGGAAGCGCATGTCGGTGCTGGGTGAGTGCTCGCGCCCCGCGCGGGGGGTGGGCGGGCAGGGGAGAGTGTGTGTGGGCAGCCTGGCTTCTCCCTCTGCAGTCCGAAACCCCGAGGGCGCCATCTACCTCTACACCAAAGGCGCCGACGTGGTCATCTTTGAGCGCTTGAGCAAGAAAGGCATGACAGAGTGGACCACGGAGGAGGCCTTGGCTGTGAGTCCCTGCTGGGGGTGGGGGGAAGCTGTTGGGGTAAGGCAGGGGGTGAGGGGCAGGGAGAGGCGGGCAGAGGAGGAGAGTGTGCAGAGAAGTGGCAGGCACCCAGGCTGGCCACGTGCAGTTGTCCAGGTTGTGTGCGGTACGGACATTCCAAAGCCCAGGGGTCAGGGGAAGGGTCAGGGGCTGTTGGGGTCCCAGGGAAGGGTCTGGCCGGGCGGTGCTGAGGGTCTTGAGGAACAGTTAGAAATGGCCATGCGAAGCCAAAGCAAAGGGAGAGGGGTTCCCGACAAGAGGAAGGGCAGGTGCAGAGGTGTGGAGGCAGGACAGAGCTGGGTACGGGTGGGGGTGGGGGGCTGAGCCAGAGCAGCCCCCCTGGGGGTGGGGGGCAAGGTTCGGGGACCCCAAGCAGGGAGGAGGGCCGGAAGAGTGTCAGGGAGGCAGAGTGGCGACGGGGTGGTGCCAGGGCCCTCCCACCCGGCCCCCAGTCCTTTGCCGAGGAGACCCTGCGGACCCTGTGCCTGGCGTACAAGAGGGTGGACGAGGACACGTACGAGGAGTGGCGCCAGCGGCACCGGGAAGCCAGCCTGCGGCAGCAGAACCGGGCCCACGCCCTGCACCAGGTGTACGAGGAGATGGAGAAAGGCCTGCAGGTGGGCGGAGCGCGGAGGGGCCGGGCCGGGCGCCCCGCCTCTGCCAGGGCGCTGACTGCCCCCCCCCCGGCCCCGCCCCCAGCTGCTGGGAGCCACAGCCATCGAGGACAGACTCCAGGACGGCGTCTGCGACACCATCCAGTGTCTCAAGCAGGGGAACATCAAAGTGTGGGTACTCACAGGGGATAAGCAAGGTGGGTCCCCGGGGCGCCGAGAGAAGGGGGATGGGTGGGAGAGCGCCCCTCACCTGCCCGGACAGGACACCGCCCTCCTGTCCCATTTGTTCCGGCTCGGCGTTGCCCTCCGCGTCAAGCCGGGAAGGGAGGAACGGGCATGATTAATGCTGGGGTCCCCACCCCCGACACCTCCGTTGGGCGGGCTGGCCCTGTGCGGAGGCTTCCTGAGTGGCCGGGTTGCCCCTGTGTGACAGGTGGGCGGAGCCGGGCTCAGACGGCTGGGAGCAGGCGCTGGAGGTTGCCCAGTGACTCGGGGGCAAAGTGGCGTGGGCCCACCGGTCCCTTGGTCCTGGAGCCCCGAATCTCCTCCACTGCCCTGTGGGTTCTTTGTGGCCCCCGGGGCCGCATTGGGACTTACGTGGGCACCAGGCACATGCACACAAAGTACTTAAGATTTTTTTTTTCAATGTTTATTTATTTTTGGGACAGAGAGAGACAGAGCATGAACGGGGGAGGGGCAGAGAGAGGGAGACACAGAATCAGAAACAGGCTCCAGGCTCTGAGCCATCAGCCCAGAGCCCGACGCGGGGCTCGAACTCCCGGACCGCAAGATCGTGACCTGGCTGAAGACGCTTAACCGACTGCGCCACCCAGGCGCCCCGAACACACACAAAGTACTTAAAATGACGTCTTGCAGCTGCGTTGGGATCAAGACAAATATCCGAGCTGGATCACAGTCATTATCATTATGTTTTCTTCTGGTTTTAAAAGAAATTAAGTCATTTGTGTGGGTTCCAAGAAGGGCCCGTGGGGTCTAGGCAGGCTATGCCCAATGACCTCTTGGCCCCGCGCCCCACCCTCCTTTCGTCCAGGAGCCCAGCCCCGGCCACGCACCAAAGCGAGCCCCCTTTGCTCAGAGCGGCAGCCAAAAAACGCAGGGCGGGCTGCCATTGGCCGGCCTGAGTCACGGGTCCTCTTCTGAACCAATCCCCGTGGCCAGGGGGAGGGGCATGCTGATGTGGTTGTGGGGGCCCGGGTCCACGCAGCAGGGTGGGCGTGGCCCCCAAGGGGCGCTGAGCTGGGCTGGTTTGCAGAGACGGCCGTGAACATCGGTTTTGCCTGCCAGCTGCTGTCGGAGAACATGCTCGTTCTGGAGGAGAAGGAGATCACGTAAGAAGTCGGGGTGCTGGCGGCCCCGGGGGGTCTGCGGAGTGCCCGAAGCCGCTGCCCGGCGGGGACTCCCGGAGCGGGGGACCCCGGCACAACGAGGCAAGGGCGTGGGGGGCGGGAGGCCGTGCCCTGCGGCTGCTGACCCGCCGCCCCCCACCCCCCAGTCGGATCCTGGAGGCCCACTGGGGGAGCGACGACGGCCTGCTGGCCGGCCAGGGCCCCCTGCAGAGCCGCTTCCTGCAACAGACCAAGGTGGCCATGGTCATCAACGGGGAGTTCCTGGTCAGTGTCCGCTCGGGGCCACGGCGGCGCCCCTGGTGTAGGGCAGGGGGCCGGGAGGGGCACCGGCCGCGGGAGCTGCTGGACGGGGCGAGGCGGAAGGGGCCGGAGCAGGGGAGGGGCGGGTCGCGGTCAAGTCCAGCCTGGCTTGGGGCCGCGGGGCCTTGCCGGGAGCGGAGGGGTGCAGGGTGACGCGCCCCCGCCCCGCCCCGCCCCCGCCGGCCAGGACCAGCTGCTGCTGTCCCTGCGCAAGGAGCCGCGGGCGCTGGTGCGGGACGAGGACGTGGACGTGGACGTGGAGGAGGCCTGGCAGGAGCCCGGCGAGCGGACGACGAACTTCCTGCGCGCCCAGAGGGTGTCCCTGATGTGGCGGACCCTCGGGACCCAGCTGAGGGGCACGGGGCTGGGGCCGCGGGTCGTCAAGGACTCCGGCGCCCGCGACGGCCCCGAGGTGCGGCGCGAGCGGGCCTTCGTGGAGCTGGCCGCCCGTTGCCAAGCGGTCATCTGCTGCCGCGTGACGCCCAAGCAGAAGGCTCTGATCGTGGCGCTGGTCAAGAAATACCAGCGCGCGGTGACCCTGGCCATCGGGGACGGCGCCAACGACGTCAACATGATCAAGAGTGCGTGGCGGGGCGGCAGGGGGGCGGCGGCGGGGTGGGGGGCGGGGGGAGAGCCCGGGCTGACCGGCCGCGCGCGCGTCCCCGCAGCCGCGGACATCGGCGTGGGGCTGGCGGGCCCGGAGGGCATGCAGGCGGTTCAGAACAGCGACTACGCGCTGGCCCAGTTCTGCTTCCTGAAGCGCCTGCTGCTGGTGCACGGCCGCTGGTCCTACGTGCGGGTGTGCAAGTTCCTTCGCTACTTCGTCTACAAGACGCTGGCCACCATGATGGCGCAGGTCTGGTTCGCCTTCTACAGCGGCTTCACCGCCCAGGTGCGCGGCCACGCGCGCCGGGCAGGGAGGAGGGGTCCTGCCCCCGCTCTGTGCCCAAGGTCTCCGGGGATGCTTGGCGAATTGGAGCTTTGAAACCGGGGGTGGGGGGGGGGGGTCTGGGTCCCTGACAGCCCGAGAGAGGGAAGGAGCTCCCTGTCCCCCAAACCCCAGCGTGTGAGAGGGAGCTTTACGGGGGGCGCCGTAGATCAGTAGATACTGCTTGGCTGCTCCACTTTTTCGTGTACAGGTATTTCTTCGATGTTTCTGTAAGCTGGAATGTTCTTAATTTGCTTTTGGGATTGCTCACCCCAGCAGGTGTATGGAGACAAACTTTGCTGGTCTGTTGGTTGATTCTAGGAGCTTCCTTGTGGATCCTTGGGGAGTTTCTGCATATAGGATTGTGTCCTCTGCAAAGAGAGAGTCTTACTTCTTGCTTTGCTTCCTTCCTTCCTTCCTTTTATAATATTTTAATGTTTATTTATTTTTGAGAGAAAGAGAGAGCGCGCGCGCACACACACACACGCATGCACACCCCAGTGGGGGAGGGGCAGAGAGAGAGAGGGAGACACAGAACCCGAAGCAGGCTCCAGGCTCCGAGCTGTCAGCACAGAGCCCGAGACGGGGCTCGAACCCGCGAACCGCGAGATCGTGACCTGAGCCGAAGTCGGACGCTTAACCGACTGAGCCCCGCAGGCACCTCACTTCTCCCTTTTCTGTTCGAGTAACGTTTATTTCCTCTTCTTGAGGAAATTGCTCTGGCTAGGACTTCCAGTCCAGTGTCGAACGCAGGCTTCCTCTTTTGTTCTGGATCTTCGTGGGGGCGGCGTTCAGTTTTTCCACATTTGTTCCTTCTCCTCTGTTTATTTATTCAGTACGGACGCCTGTCAGTGTAGACTCGCGGATATTACTTTCTTGTATATTTTGTCGCTGACATCGTCCCCAATTTGTCCTTTTGACGTGCACCTGGTCTTTTCTGGGTACACCCCCTCTTTCTGGTGCTACCAGAACTGCCCGGCTCATTTTGTACTTTCCCTGCCCCGACCCTGCGATCAGCGGGTTCCTTAAGGAACCCCGGTTCTTGGTAGTTAGACGCCAAGATCTAAGTGCTTGGTGTGCTCATCGGTCCTGGGATGCTGCAGGATTACTCTCTCAGTTGACAAGAGCGGGGAGGTGGACACATATTGACCTCGTAGAGAGGCGCATCCGTCTCTCTGTCTTGTCTGTGTCTATCCCTCTGTCTTTGTGAACACTGGAAACGGAGTCCACAGCAATATGTTTGAGTCCAGTCCCATGGGACCGGGCTCAGCCTTTTCCACGGACCCGCCTTGTGATTCTTTTCTGCCCCAGTGAAAGGCTTGGTTCTTGTAAAATGTTTGGTTGTTACTTATGCGTTCAGTTCCAGCACGCACATGAAGCGGGTTTTGGAACTGAAGCCCTTATTCTGTCAACTGGATTGGATTGGTCATTAGGGGGGCTACTTGTCCCTGAGGGCTCTTCCACGCGGTGATCCCCCGAGACCGGGAACGGCCAGAAAACACATTCTCTAGCCGTTTCCAACCCCCCCCCCCCGTAGTTCCGCATCGCAGCCATCCAGCTAAAACAAGGACTCAAAGGCGAAGTTTCGAAACAATCAGACTATGTTTTCCTCTCTGCCTTGTTCTCTTCCGGCCTTTATCAAGCCTCCTGTGACCCATCCCTGGCCTTAGCACCAACCTTCATCGTGCCTTGACTTCCCAGCTCACCTGGCATCCTCCCCAGGGGGTCCAGCCAGCTTGGGCGGGTCTCCTCGGGTAAAGACACGTTTCTGTTTCTGGCCATTTGGCTCCTGAAGGCTGACCACGTTCTCCTCCCCCTCCCGTGCCAGCCTCTGTATGAAGGCTGGTTCCTGGCACTCTTCAACCTGCTGTTCAGCACACTCCCGGTCCTCTACATCGGTCTCTTCGAGCAGGTGAGCCAGTCAAGGCCTCGCTTCCTCCTTTCCGGTAGATGCCCCTGTCTCTGCCCTACGTTCCTCCCCCTGGGGGCCGGGAGCGGGGGCTGGGGTGGTCCCCCACGGGCCACCGGGTCCCAAGAGCCTGCCCCTCCCCCCCGTGCCCCACCCCCAGGACGTGAGTGCCGAGCGGAGTCTGCAGCTGCCCCAGCTATACATCGCGGGCCAGGAGGACGAGCTCTTTAACTACTGGGTCTTTCTCCAGGCCCTTGCCCATGGCACCGCCACCTCCCTGGTCAACTTCTTCGTGACCCTGTGGGTCAGCCACGACTCGGCCGGGCCCACCAGCTTCAGTGACTATCAGTCTTTCTCTGCGGTCGTGGCCCTGTCGAGCCTGCTGTCCATCACCGCGGAGGTAGGCGGGGCCGCCGGCCCGTCTCCCCCGCCAGTGGGGCCTTGGACGTGAGCCACTGAGATGTCACTGCTCAGGTGACCCTGCCAAGGGCCTGCTGTTCGTGGGCCCTGGGGACTCAGCCCCCACCCGCCTCCACGAGCCCTGCCCTGAGCCCCCTGCCACCACCCTGGCTTGATCTTCTCTCCCTGTTCAGGCCATACTCATCATCAAGTACTGGACGGCCCTGTCTGTGCTGGCCATACTCCTCAGCTTCTGCTTCTACATGGTGGTCACTTGGGGCTGCCAGAGTTTCTGGCTCTTCCAAATCTCCCCTGAGACCTTCCCGTTCCTGTGTGAGCCCCCAGCAGGGGATGGGGTGGCGGGCCCTGGGGACGGGTGCGTCCAAGTCAAAATGTCCGCTTCGTGCCTCTGTGAGCCACTGTCTTCTCGGCTGTGTGTGTGTGTGGGGGGGGGGGGGTGTCCCGTGCAGGGGGAATCGGTGCCTTTTGGGAATCTGCACAAAGCTGTCCGGGGGTGGAGGGAGAGGAGGGAGAGGTGGGGTGACAGGAGGAGGGGGGCCGCCAAGCAGGCTCTGGGGAGGCTCCACCGCGGGCCGGGCTGTGACCCTGTCTTGTCCCCAGATGCTGACCGCAATGTGCTGTCCCACCCCTCCATCCTGCTGGTGATCCTGCTGAATGTGTCACTAAACACCCTGCCTACACTGGCCCTGCGTGTCATTTACCAAGCCCTCGAGAAGCCACGCCCCAAGGTGAGGGCTGGGGTCCCCATCGCACATTCCCGGGACCCCACCAGGCAGAGCCTGTGCCCGGAGCAGACACTCCCGGACATGCGGGGCCGGGGGTGGTGGGAATGGAGACCCAGGTGCATGGCCAGGGCCCTCAGGGGGACCAAATGACAGGCCCCAGGCTCCCCAGGGAAAACCACCCCTTCCTAGGGTGGGGCTGGCCAGGAGCACGACGAGGCGACTCCAGCATCACCGGACTTCTGCCCAGATGACTGGGGCTTGGGGGTGGAGATGACAGAGAAACCAGGAAATGGCTTAGGGAAGAGAAGGGACTTAGAAACAACCCTGGGTCCACGTGTGGATGAAGCGTAAACACAACGTGTCCCTCCACACGCTGGAATCTTGTTCAGCCTGAGAAAGTTAGGACATCCTGCCACCATGTGGATGGACCCGGAGGACACTGCACAGTGACAGGAGCTGGACACAGAAGGACACGTCCCGCGTGACTCCACTCACAGGGGGTCCCCAGAGGAGTCCCGTCCACGGGGACAGAGAGTGGATGGTGGGAGCCAGGGGCGGGGAGTCCGTGCTTCATGGGGACAGGGCCTCAGTCTGGGGAGATGGAAAGTTCTGGAGATGGATGGAGGGTGGGTGCACGACAGTGTGACTGTGCCTGACGCCTCTGAGCTGTGTGCTTGGAGACGGTTAAATGGGTACATCTCGTGTTATGTGCACTCTGCTACCGTGCAAAAAGGCGTGCGTGGGAACTTAGGGGCTCACGTGACCCTAAGAACCCAGAAGGGCAGGCTGCAGCCGGGATGGGCCCCAGAAGTGACTGGAATAGCGACCAAACATGGCCATAAACCTGCCGTCTTCTGCCACGCAGGCGGGACACCTGGCTGTCCCCGGCTCGCCTCTCCTGGCTTTGCCACCAGAGGGCACCCGAGGCACCTGGTGGCGGCTGGTCCAGAGTGGGGTGCCGGGGAAGGAATCTGATGGGTTGGCCCAAAGTCAGCCTGGGAGGGGACTCTAACCGGCTCTGCTCAGGGAGGGAAGGCCTGGTCGATGGGCGGTGGCCCGGGAGGGGCTCTGACTGCCCCCACCGGCAGCAGGGACCTGAGGGCCGTGGGCACGGCGTGGGAGCCTGCTGACCGCCGCTTTCCTCTGGGCCGGGCAGGAGGTGGAGGAGGCCCCGAGCGAGGACATCACAGCGGTGGAAGCTGCGCCCTACCTCCGCCGGGAGTCGCGCAGGCGGCGCTCCAGCTACGCCTTCTCCCACCGCGAGGGCTACGCGGAGCTCATCACGCAGGGCACGATTCTGCGCAGGGCGCCGGGGGTCGACAGCGACATGCTGATGGGCCAGATAATCCCGTGCCGCGAAGAACTGTCCCCGAGCATCCAGGAGTCCCCCCGGTGCTCCAGGAAGATGTCGTTCCTGGGGAAGACGGGGCGCCAGCACCGGGGCAAGGTGTCCTCGAGGGACGGGGGACGAGCAGCCCGCCGTCCTCAGATCCCCGGCTCCCCGCGGGGGCTGGCGGTCCGGGGCGTCCCAGGAGACGTTGCGGGGGGAGCGGGAGGACTCACGGTGGTCCAGGGGGAGCGCGCCGGGGCCGTCGGGGGCTCCCCCGCCCCCCCAGCAGCCCGCGGACGAGGGGGGCAAGGTGTCCCCCGTGGGGTGACTGCCGGTGCCCGGGGAGGGCGCAGTGGCGCCCGAGGCGGCGGGGCAGCCCCTCCCCGACCCCCGACCCCCGAGGAGCAGTGACCCGCCCCGCGTCGCACCCGCCCGCCGGCCTGCGCGGCCTTCCCCGGGGGGACTAGGCTCCGCGTCCCTTTCTGTTGCTAATAAACCAGGGTCCACCTTCCCCAGGGCTGCGCCAGGCTCGTTCCTTTCCTGCGCCTGTCGCGTCCGCGATCCCGCGACCGGCTTTCCCGCTAAAACCCCGAACACCGACCTCTAGTGGCCCAGGCGGGATTTGCAGGAGGAGCCCCGCCGCCGCCCCGGGGCGGGGGTGGGGGGGGGGCTTCCACGCCCTCGGGGTTGGGGGTGCTCCGTGGACCCGCGAGCGTCCGGCCCCGGGCAGCCTCGTCCCCAAGCAGGTGTCTTCCCCTCTGCTTCGGGGCGCGTCCCCACGGGGCAGCTGGGGGGGGGGCGGCCCAAAGACAGACTTCCTCCCCTCCCCGCGCCCCACGCCTCCCCTCCCTGCCGCCGACACACACGTCCAGGTGAGTGAGTACAAAATAATTTATTGGAGAAAAACAAAACAACAAATCCAGCACAGCAGTGGTTAACAATGACGATGATTTTTTTTTTTTTAACTTTTAAGCCTGTCACCTGAGGGTGGGAGGGACAGGGCTTCTGTTCCCTCTAGCATCTAGCATCGGGGAGGGGGGGGAACTTTGGATGACGTAGGTGGTGCCCCCCCCCCAAAGCCGCCCCAGTGTCCAGTCTTGATTAAACACTCAGGGCCAAGCGGCCTCTTGGTCCTCCCTCACCCCTGGCTGAAGAGAAGGCCCCCCCAAAACCAGCCCTCTGGGGGGGGGGTTGTCTGCCAGGACCACAGTGGGGAGCCGGACCGAGGGGCAGGTGTGGCTTACTCTGGGAAATGGCCCACGTTCCAGCCGGCGCTGGGCTGGGTAGGGGGAGCCCTGGACTGTGTGTGCCGCACCCCTGCCCTCTGATCTGGGGCCTCGGGTCCTTGGGGTGAACCTCCCTTCACTACCCCAAGCCCCCTTCCCCGGCTGTCCTGGGAGGCGGGCTCTGCCCCGGTGTGAGCTCAGCCCAAGTGGAGTCACAGGCAGGGGTACTGCCCCGGAGCCCACTTTCACGATTTTTGGGGGGGCCTCTCTGTTCTCTAGGGTCCCGACGTGGGCTGGGAGGGAGGGCTCCACAGATGTGCACCCCCCCATTTCAGGCCGGAGGGAAGGGGGCTGAGGAGGCTGAGGGTGTGGGAGGAGTCCGGCTGGGGGCCTGCCTGGGGGGCAGCGGGTGTCTCGAGAGGGCCCTTCAGATATCAGAAGTTGGGGTACACCCCGGCCCCACTCCCCCTGGGCGACAAGACTCTAATTGGCTGATTGTCTCTCTCCTGTGAACAAGACACTTGGGAATTCATGCTAGCGTGAAACCAGCCGGGCTGGGGGAGGGGGCAGCGACACCCTCCTGCGCCCAAGAACCAGGAGCAGGAGGCCCAGGACACCCCCCCTCGGCTGGCACGGGCAGGTGGCATGTGGGCTGCGGGAGGTGGAGACGGGGGTCTGGGGGCCCGCTGCCTCCTCCACCTTCCCGTCCCCCTGAGGCCTCGTCCCCCTCCCGCCACTGGACACAGATCCTTAGAAAGGGGAAAACGAACACAGAGCAGCGCGAAGAAGCCCCGACCGAACCCGAACTCGGCACGAAACACAACCATGCGACACGGAATCTTGGGGCCCTGAGCGGCCCCCCCACCCCCCGCCCCACCCCGAGCACAGTAGTCATGCATCAAATCAAATTCCACTGTCTTTTTTTTTTTCATTTTTCTTCCTTTTTTTTTTTCTTAAAGTACATTTGAACACAGGACACAGAATAATAAATACTCTTATAAGACATGACTCCAGAAAACGAGAAACAAACACCAGAGAGAAGGAAGGTGCACCTTCTCTCTTCCTGCCTTTCCTAAAGGACTCGTTTGAATAAGAAATCTGTAAACGCCGGTCTGCGCTCTCCGCCTCCCGCGCTCGCCGCCTTGCCCTTGGCCTCTGACCGCCCGGCTCTCACTGCCCTGACATTCAATATGTCTCCCACGGAACTCTTCAAAGAAACGACATACCATCGTCTGCAAAATTATAATTTAACGGTATAAAGCTTCAAGTCACGTATTCCAAAAACTAGCTAAGGATTTTTTTTTTATCACATAAACTATACATTAAATATTTTGAGGTATTTCAGAGAAAATTGTCAAAGGCTCGAAGGAGCTGTGCTGGATACGTCATTCCCTGCGTGGAGAATGGTCTTTGGTGACAACAGCTGGGCGTCAGGGGGAGGGTGGGGTGAGGGCCCGCTGGAGGGGGGGGCTACTACGGAGCTGGTGTGTGTGTGTGTGTGTGTGTGTGTGTGTGTGTGTGAAAGGGACCCTGGAATCTGGGGCTGCTTCTGTGACCCGGGGCTGGTGGGACTTGACCCGATCTGACCACAGGTCACCGTAGTGAGAAAGTTCCACAGTCAGAATGGTCCCAAGCCGGTTCCTAACTTTCCAACAGGGGACAAAACAGAGACCTCTGGCCTCTGATCCTTGAGCAAATGACTTGCCCAGCACAGAGGGTGGGAGAAGCCCTGTCCCCTGCCAGCAGGTCTGTCCAGTGGGGCCCAGGTGATAGTGGGCACAGAAGGAAGGGGTCACGTCCACCCAGACTCCAGTGCCCAGCGCCACCACAGAAAGGACAGCGGTGTGCGTGCGTGTGTGTGTGTGTGTGTGTGTGTGTGAGCGTGTGTGCGTTTGGGGGGACGGTTGCTGAGCGGGGACAAGGACTCAGGATTCTGCCCCAACACCCAAAGGTTCTAGAAGCATCACTCAGATCAGTTGCTTCAAAAGCCGGGAGAATAGTGAGTCGATAAGGACAAGAGAACATTTCACACACATCTTTGGCTCCAGAAAAAGGCACTCATCGACCTCAGTATCCTCTCTCCCTCCTTCTTCTCTTCTCCCTGTCTCCCTCTCTCTCTCCCTCTCTCTCTCCCTCTCTCTCTCCCTCTCTCTCTCCCTCTCTCTCTCCCTCTCTCTCCTTGTCTCACTCCCTCTCTCTCTCTCTCTCTCTCTCTCTCTCTCTCTCATTGCTAGGGAGCGGGGCGCACCTGAGGGCACACCTGGTCCCAGGCGGGGCATTTCAGCGTCCAGCACAGGTCCTTGGGGGGAATCTTTGGTATCAGGCGTGATTTATCCAATCACAGACAAGAACGTTTGAGTGAGGTAGCCTTTACCTGGGGGGGGGGGGGCATTTCACTAGAAATGTCTTTTGCATTCTCAAGGGGGGAGGGGGTGACTACCTCCCTGGGAGGCAGTGGACGCGCGCCGGGGTTTGGGGGGCGAGGTTCCTTCTAGCCTCCAGGTCTTGAACCGTGGGGAGTGGGGTTCTTGGGATCCAGCTGCCGGCCAGCCTTGGAGGTCACCTTGGAGGTCACCAGGAAGGGAAGAGAGACGAGCTGGGGGTGGGAGGGGGGCTCATCTTCATTTCTGACCCTTCCTTCCCCCTTGTCTGTCATTTTTTTTTCTTTTTGGCAAAAAAAGGAGCAGGCAGGACCCCACCTTCCTCAGCATCGGCTTCAGCTCCTTGGAGAGAGAGTCGCGAGCGCGGGCTCGCCCCCTGCCTCCCCTGCAGGCCCGGCGCCGCCCGGCGGGGATTCCGTGCGTGCGGGTGTCTCCTCCGTGGAATCGGTTTGGTTTTTTTTTTTTCCTGTTTCCCGGGGTCTGTCTCTCCCTGCGTGTCATCAAGGTGCCGAAGGGTAAAGTGAACTGGCGGGGGGTGGGGCGCCGGGAGGGGAGGCGTCTGGAATGTACCCGCATGTTTGAGCTCGGCGGCCCCTCCGGGCTGGGACGGGGTGGGGGAGGGCGCCCGCCCATGGGCGCCGGCGGCCCCCGCTGCTGCGACCCCTCCCCAGACGTTAAGGCAGGCGATTCTTGGCACAAGGAACCCCGGCCGCCGGGAGGGGGTGTGGGGCGAGCAGCGGGGTTCTCGGCTGGGGGGGGCGGTTCTGCCGGCGGAGGGGGGCTGGTCTCGGTGCGGGTGGGGGGTGGCGGGGAGGACCCAGCCCCACGGGCTTTTGGCGACTCGGAGGGGCGGGGTCCGGGGCGGGGTCGGTGGGGGGACGGCTGGGGAGGGGGGGGGCTCCGCCGGGCCTCCCCGCGTGGGGGGCGGGGGCCGGGGAAGGAGGGGGGGGCTTATTCTTCGAATTCCTTCTGTTCAATACCCGGTTTATTCTAGTATGTGCTTCTTGACCCGCTTTGGGGGACGCCGCCGCGAGCCCTGGTTTTCCTCCGCGGCCCTCGGGGCGCTGGGGCGGGTGGGGGGGGGCGCGGCGGGCTCCCTCGGGCCTGGAGGGGGAGGGGCCCTTCTTGTGCACGGCGTCCCCCCCTCCCCGGGGCGGGGCACCCCTCCAGCGCCGCCCCCCCCGCCCCTCCCCCCACCCCCCCCCCCCGCCGGGGCTCAGGCCTTGGAGAAGGTGGCGGCGGCGCCGGCGGGGCCCGCGGGGGCGGCGCCCGGCTCCTCGGCCCAGCGGTTCATGCAGCGGCGCCGCGCGTTCATGAAGAAGTTGCTGACGGTGTTGAGCTCCAGGCCGAGCTGCTGCGAGATGGTGACCTGCATCTCCTTGGACGGCCGCTTGTTCTCCTTGAAGATGGCGATGAGCGTGCGCCGCTGCAGGTCGGTGAACACCAGCCGCTGCTTCTTGGGCTGCAGCGCGCGCTCCTTCTGCTGCTCCTGCTCCTTGCGTTTGCACGCTGTGTTGGCGGGCCGGCGCGGCGGGGACAGACAGGGGACGCGGGTCAGCTCGGCTCGGAGGGGAGGGGGCCGCGCGGGCCTCGTCCCCGCCCCCCCCACCCGGCTCTGACCCCCGCCCCCGCGAGGGCTCGGACCCCTCACCCCCCCAAGGCTCAGACCCCTCTCCCCCAGAGCTCGGACCCCTACCCCCCAGGGCTCTGACACCCCCTCCCACCCACCCCCGCTCAGACCCCCCCCAGGGCTCGGTTCCCTACCCCCCAGAGCTCAGACCCCTCACCCCCCAGGGCTCAGACCCCCCTCAAGGCTCGGACCCCTCCCACCCAGGCTCGGACCCCTCACCCCCCAGGGCTCGGACCCCCCTCAAGGCTCGGACCCCTCCCACCCAGGCTCGGACCCCTCACCCCCAGGGCTCGGACCCCCCTCAAGGCTCAGACCCCTCCCACCCAGGCTCGGACCCCTCACCCCCCAGGGGTCTGACACCTCTTCCCCCCCACCCCTGCTCGGACCCCTCCCACCCGGGCTCGGACCCCTCACCCCCCAGGGGTCTGACACCTCTTCCCCCCCACCCCTGCTCGGACCCCTCCCCCCAGGGCTCTGACACCCCCTCCCACCACCCCGCTCGGACCCCCCCCAGGGCTCGGTTCCCTACCCCCCAGAGCTCGGACCCCTACCCCCCCAGAGCTCAGACCCCTCACCCCCCAGGGCTCGGACCCCCCTCAAGGCTCGGACCCCTCCCCCCAGGGCTCGGACCCCTCACCCCCCCAAGGCTCAGACCCCTCTCCCCCAGAGCTCGGTTCCCTACCCCCCCAGAGCTCAGACCCCTCACCCCCCAGGGCTCGGACCCCCCTCAAGGCTCGGACCCCTCCCCCAGGGCTCGGACCCCTCACCCCCCCAAGGCTCAGACCCCTCTCCCCCAGAGCTCGGACCCCTACCCCCCAGGGCTCTGACACCCCCTCCCACCCCCCCCCCCCCGCTCAGACCCCCCCCAGGGCTCGGTTCCCTACCCCCCCAGAGCTCAGACCCCTCACCCCCCAGGGCTCGGACCCCCCTCAAGGCTCGGACCCCTCCCCCCAGGGTTCTGACACCCCTTCCCACCCCCCCCCCCCGCTCAGACCCCCCCCAGGGCTCGGTTCCCTACCCCTCCAGAGCTCAGACCCCTCACCCCCCAGGGCTCTGACACCCCCTCCCACCACCCCGCTCAGACCCCACCCAGGGCTCAGACCCCTCACCCCCCAGGGCTCTGACACCCCCTCCGAACCACCCCACTTGGACCACCCCCCCAGGGCTCAGTTCCCTACCCCCCAGGACTAGGACCCCTCACCCCCTAGGGCTCTGACACCCCCCCCCCGCTCGGACTCTTTCCCCCCAGGGCTCGGACCCCTCCCCAGGGCTCGGTTCCCTACCCCCCAGAGCTCGGACCCCTCACCCCCTAGGGCTCTGACACCCCCTCCCACCACCCCGCTCGGACTCTTTCCCCCCAGGGCTCGGACCCCACCCAGGGCTCGGTTCCCTACCCCCCAGGGCTCGGACCCCTACCCCCCCCAGAGCTCGGACACCTCACCCCACAGGGCTCGGACCCCCCTCAAGGCTCGGACCCCTCCCCCCAGGGCTCGGACCCCTCACCCCCCAGGGCTCGGACCCCCCTCAAGGCTCGGACCCCTCCCCCCAGGGCTCGGACCCCTCACCCCCCAGGGCTCGGACCCCCCTCAAGGCTCGGACCCCTCCCACCCAGGCTCGGACCCCTCACCCCCCAGGGGTCTGACACCTCTTCCCCCCCACCCCTGCTCGGACCCCTCCCCCCAGGGCTCGGACCCCCCTCAAGGCTCGGACCCATCCCCCAGGGCTCGGACCCCTCACCCCCCCAAGGCTCAGACCCCTCTTCCCCAGAGCTCGGACCCCTACCCCCCAGGGCTCTGACACCCCCTCCCACCCACCCCCCCCCCCGCTCAGACCCCCCCCAGGGCTCGGTTCCCTACCCCCCCAGAGCTCAGACCCCTCACCCCCCAGGGCTCGGACCCCCCTCAAGGCTCGGACCCCTCCCCCCAGGGCTCGGACCCCTCACCCCCCAGGGGTCTGACACCTCTTCCCCCCCACCCCTGCTCGGACCCCTCCCACCCGGGCTCGGACCCCTCACCCCCCAGGGGTCTGACACCTCTTCCCCCCCACCCCTGCTCGGACCCCTCCCCCCAGGGCTCTGACACCCCCTCCCACCACCCCGCTCGGACTCCCCCCAGGGCTCGGTTCCCTACCCCCCAGAGCTCGGACCCCTACCCCCCCAGAGCTCAGACCCCTCACCCCCCAGGGCTCGGACCCCCCTCAAGGCTCGGACCCCTCCCCCCAGGGGTCGGACCCCTCAACCCCCAGGGGTCTGACACCTCCTCCCCCCCACCCCTGCTGGGACCCCTCCCACCCGGGCTCGGACCCCTCCCGCCAGGGCTCTGACACCCCCTCCCCCCCCCCCCCGCTCGGACCCCTCCCCAGGGCTCTGACGCCCCCTGCGAGGGCTCGGACCCCTCACCCCCCAGGGCTCTGACACCCCCTACCCCCTCGGACTCCTATCCCCAGGGCTCTGACACCCCCTCCTCCCCCCCCCACTCGGACCCTTTCCCCTCAGGGCTCGGTCCCCTCCTCCCAGGGCTCGGACCCCTCACCCCCCAGGGCTCTGACACCCCCTCCCACCCACCCCGCTCGGACCCCCCCCCCCAGGGCTCGGTTCCCTACCCCCCAGGGCTCTGACACCTCCTCCCCCTGCCCCGCTCGGACCCCTCACCCCCCAGGGCTCTGACACCCCTCCCCCCACCCTGCTCGGACCCCCCCCAGGGCTCTAACACCCCCTCCCACCCACCCCGCTCGGACCCTCCCCCCAGGGCTCGGTTCCCTACCCCCCAGGGCTCTGACACCTCCTCCCCCCCACCCCCGCTCGGACCCCTCCCACCCGGGCTCGGACCCCTCCCCCCAGGGCTCTGACACCCCCCCTCGCTCGGAGCCCCCCACCCCAGGGCTCAGTTCCCTACTCCCCAGGGCTCAGAACCCTCTCCCCCAGGGCTCGGACACCTTCCCCCCAGGGCTCGGATCCCCCCCCAAGGCTCGGACCCCTCCCCCCCAGGGCTCTAACAACCCCCCCCCCCCGCTCAGACCCCCCCAGGGCTCCGTTCCCTATTCCCCAGGGCTCCAACCCTTCTTCCCCAGGGCTTGGACCCCCCTAGATCTCAGAACCCCCCCCAAGAGCATGGACAGTGTGGAAGCCCCCAGGGCTCCTACCCCCAACCCCCACCCTGAGAGCCCGGACAGTAGGGAAGCCCCAGAGCATGGACATCCCCCCACCCCCAGAGCAGGGACAGTGGGGAAAAGACCTGAAAAGGCCACAGGTGAGCTGTGGCTCAGTGTAGACTGGATGGAAGAAGCTGCTAATGACTAGGTCCTAGGGGTGCGTCCTGATCTCCCGGGACCTCTCTGGCATGCTGGGGCAACCCGGGTCTCAGAAGGGAGGGTCTGTGCCTCCCTCCCAGGGCGGTCCTCTCAGGCCCGGTCAGCTGAGGGACCCTGTGGCAGGCTGACATTGACGTAGCCCTGACTCTGATACCTAAGCACCCCCTCCCCCAAGAGTCGCCGAGGCCCAGACTCCGCCTCCCTGAAGTGCCCTCGGGATCCTCTGGAACCGGGAGGACCTAAGGGGGCTATGCAGGTCGGACACCCCTGCTCGGAGCAGGGAGAAGGCTGCAGGAGGCCACCCCGGGCCCCGTGGCTGCTGGAGCAGGACCCAAAGCCCGAGCTCCAAAGTGGACCCCTCCCGTCAATGCGGTGGGGCCAGCGGGCGGAAGCGAAGAGGGGGCCGCCAGCGTGGGCTCCCTCCCTCCAGGGGCTGCAGCTCAGAATCTCAGTTTCTCTGCCGTGTACCCTCGGGGCTGCAGGAGGTGGAGGGCCCGCCGGTCCTGCCTCCCCACCCAACTCCTCACCCCTGAGACTCCATCACCTTCGGAAGTGCAAGTGTGGGCACAGGCTATCCTGGCAGAGAGATCCCCGCTCCCAGCTCCGGGCCCCCTGGTCCCCTGGGACCACACACCAAACTGGCTTTTTTTTTTTTTTTTTTTTTTGGTTCCGGAACAGTCTGAACCAGATGGCCTGCCAGATCAATGTCCACACACGTCTGCAAGAATAAATAAATGTTCCCTGTGCTGTGGCTCATTTCTCGGGGACAACGGGTGCTCCCGTGAGAACCGACACACCTCTTCCCTCCCCGTCTCCCGCCGACCTGAAATGCACAGCACTTCTAATGGGGCTGTTTCAGGCTTTAAGATTGAACATGAAGGAGGGTGAGGTTTGGAGATTGCTGGGCAGCTTAGAAAAGCCTCTGAGGAGAGAGAGGGAGGGAGGGAGGGAGAGAGGGAGGGTGAGGAGGGAGAGAGGGAGAGAAGGAGGGAGGGAGGGAAAGAGGGAAAGGGAGGGAAGGAGAGAAGGAGGGAGAGAGGGAGGGAGAGGAGGGAGGGAGGGAGAGAAGGAGGGAGGGAGAGAAGGAGGGAGGGAGAGAGGGAGAGAGGGAGGGAGGAAGAGGAAGAGGGAGGGAGAGGGAAGGAGAGAAGGAGGGAGAGAGGGAAAGAGGAAGGGAGAGAGGGAAGGAGGGAGGGAGGGAAGGAGAGAGGGGGAGAGGAGGGAAGGAGGGAGGGAGGGAGAGAGGGAAGGAGGGAGGGAGAGAGGGAGAGGGAGGGAAGGAGGGAGGGAGGGAGGGAGAGAGGGAAGGAGGGAGGGAGGGAGGGAGGGAGAGAGGGAGAGGGAGGGAAGGAGGGAGGGAGGGAGAGAGGGAGAGAGGGAAGGAGGGAGGGAGGGAGGGAGGAAGGGAAAGGGAGGGAGGGAGAGGGGGAGGGAGAGGAGGGAGGGAGAGAGGGGGTGAGAGACAGGGAGAGGAGGGAGGGAGGGAGAGAAAGAGGGAGGGAGGGAGAGAGAGGGAGGGAAGGAGGGAGGGAGAGGACAGAGGAGGAAAACAGAGGAGGAACGGTAGAGGCGCTAGAGGGTGAAAAAGCGGACTGAGCAGGCCCAGCTCTGACACGCACGCGCTCTGGGAGGGGTGAGAGAACAGTCCGGCACCCACGAAACAAGAACAGGCTGCTGTTCAACCAAAAGGACAATGAGGAGGGAAGGGGGTGCCCTTAGAACTTAATATAGAAGCGCTGGAAGGTCAACGTGAGGACGGGAGCCTCGAAAGCACGCGTCTCTGGACGTAGGAGGCAGGTGCAGAGCCGGCACGTGGGGGAAAGACGGTGGGTCGTAGGGGCAGCGGGGACCGGAGCAGGCCCGTCGCCAGGTTCAGACGCCGTCCCAAACCAGAGGAACACATTGCAAGTGGACCGTGGGGGGGAAATCCACGCTCAAGGACGCAAGAGTCCCATTCGAAAGGGCCCGAGAGGCGCTCAGCTCCATGGACGAGGAAACACCCCCCCCCCAGGCTCACCCTGGGGAAATTCCTGAGGCTCAAAGAGAAGCCAGTACCAGCTCCCAGCGAGGAAGGCCGGACATCACGCAAGGGACCGAGTCAGAGCACTCGGGGCTTCTCAGGAACTAGGAAGCAGTGCAGCGATGCCTCCAAAAATCTGCGGGAAATTCTATTCAGCTAGAATTGTATGCGCGGCCGGACACCAGGCAGGAGGGTGGAATAAAGACAGTCAGACAGTCGGCGGCTCCAAAAGGTGACTTCCGTGCCCCCTTTCTCAGAAAGCTCCCGGAGGATGAGTTTCACCGAAACGAGGAGGTAAATTAAAGAAAGAAAGTGGGAGGGTGCCTGGGTGGCTCAGTCTGTTAAGCGCTCGACACCCCGACTTTGGCTCAGGTCATGGTCTCACAGTTCCCGCCTGGGGCTCTCTGCTGTCAGCGTGGAACCTGCTTTGGATCCTCTGTCCCCCTCTCTCTCTGCCCCTCTCCTGCTCACTCTCTCTCTCAAAAATAAAAAAATGTCAAAAAAAATTTTTTTCTGTAAAAAGGAAAGTGTGACTCAAGTGACAGGACAAGGAGAGGCTCCCCCAGAAGATGAGGAGGGGAGAGCCCAGAAGGCCGTGGAACAAAGGCACCCAGGACACGGAGGGCAGCCCCATCCGGCACCAAAGGAAGTGGAAAGCGAACATGACCTGATATGTGTAGAAAATCCCATTGAGTTGGTTTGCATTTTTGTTGGGGAGTGTGGGGAGAACTTGTGATTGGCAACCACTAACTCCTGGAAAAACAAAGAGCTGTACGAGAAAGGAGTTGCAATCCTAGTAGTCTGTGTGGCTCAGCTGTGGGCAGTAGTCCCTGAAACCATAATGATGTGACGCCGAATATTGATTTCGGCAAAGGACTGTGTTTGCAGCTATATCGAGAAGCTGACACAGGGAAGGCGTGTGGCGGGGATACGGAAAGGTGGTGACGCCGGACATGGCGGATGAACGGCGTGCCAGGCAGCCCTTTGTGTATAGAAGATGAGGGCAAGAACCTGGGTTCATGGTCGGCAGAATGAAACGTTGGAAGGGAGTTCAAGGAACAGTCTTGACCTCCCATCTCCTTGGAACTTGGCCACCCTGTGAGGGTCAAGGGAGGGGCCCAGGTCCCCCATTCTCTCTAAGAGAAAGCTGGGACTCTGGCGTCAAGTCCAGGGTAAGAGTCAAAACTCAGTCTCGGGCCTTTAAGTTTCCGAACAGGCCCTTTCTTGCCCACCTGTCGGAATCGCCAATTCAGTAATCAATCCACTTAATTAATTCGGTTCAGTCACAAATTCATCACGCATTTACCGCGCAGGGTCGGAGATACAAATGCTCCTCGGAAAGCTCACAGAGGGGGGGGCCTGGCTGGCTCAGTTGGTAGAGGCTGCGACTCTGGAACTCAGGGTCCTGGGTTCAAGACCCGCGTTGGGCCTAAAGCTTACTTCAAGCAAGGAAGCTCGCTTACACATCAAGAGCCTTACATGTGTCCTGTCGTTTCATCCTTATGATCATTCCATAAGGGAGTGTCCTCCTCATTTATTCAGAGAAGGCAAGCCACTTGCCCAAGGTGGCCCAGCAGGGGCGGGACAGGAGCCGGGCGGACGCCCCGCCCCCCCCCAATGGGAGGGAGGGAAGGCAGTCTGCTTCTCTCCCACCCGCTTCCCCGAGCTCCAATCAAGTGCCTGGGGGGGGGGGGCCAGAGGCAGGGGCTGGGGGAGGGGCCAGGCCCAGCAGAGTCATGAAAAAACTTCCCGTTTTGTCGATCACAGCAAAAAGAGGCTCCCCTCTCCCCCCTTCCCGGTGTTCAATCTAATTACAGCTCCTCACAGCCCCAATCGATCTGGGCTCCAGTCAGAGCTGTTTACCAGGAGCAGCTTTTGTCCTGGTTTCCATCCCCCGCGGCCCCCCAGCCCAGCCTGGAAGCTCGGAGGTGTGAGCGCCAGCGGTGGGGGGCGGGGGGGGAGGCAGCCCAGACGCGCCCCCCCCCATCAGCGCACCCCTCCCCGCCGCCACCTTCCCCTCCTCGGCATCCTGTCTGGTGTCCGGGATCACCCCACCAGCCCCCAAGGCCACTGCGGTCCTTGTGCGCCCGGGCTCCCCGAGAGGAGGCCAGGCTGCGGGCATGAGCCCCTTTCCGGAAGCGAAAGCCCAGGCTTGGAGAGAAGGGCTGACCCGGAGGAGGGCTGGGGACGGGGAGCCTCGAGGAGGAGCCCGGACGTCCCAGGAGCGCCAGCCTCCTGTGGCGATGCCACTGCTACGGCCACCTCTTCCGCGATGATCTCCACTGGGGACCACAGCTGTGGCTTCCACCTTCGTCACCTCCCGCCCCACCAGCACCTCTTCCAGGGCATCGCCTCCATCACCTGTGCCTCCCGTCACCACACCGACAGGTCCTCTCGCCTGCTCTAGGCGCTGCCCCACCATCACGAGCTCCACTGCGGTGGCCCCCACGTCCCCTCTCTTGTCATGGCCATCCCTCCCTCTCACCTCCTGTTGGCTTCACCTGCGCCCTTGCCTCCTCCCATTTCCTGGTCTACACCGCTGAGCCCCGTCACAGGGGCCGCCACCTCGTAGGTAGCCGGAGGACCCAGCCCCGAGTCCCCTCGGCGGCCTCTCCCCTCCCACCTCACTCAGCCCCTCCCCTCCCCACCCTGTCACCTCTCTCTTCCCATCTCCTCCACTGCCCAGCCCTTCCGTTGTGTTTTTCACAGCATTACGATGATGATTCCCCCACTCTACACAGGGGCCCCCTCAAAATGTGGGTTCGGGTCAGCCCTCCACGCCTCCAGGAACTGAGAAACTGATATTAAGAACACTGATTCTGAGATGCTCTGATCTTAGCACGTCTGGTGCTTTCTGGAGCCCAGGCACCAGGAGGGTCTGGGGCTGGCTCCTGGGAGGTCCTGGCGGCCCTGGGAAAAGACCAGAGGCGGTCGGTCGAGGAGAGGAGACTGAGAGCCCGCTCCCAAGTCTGAGCCCCTCATGGGTCCCAGCAGGTGAACCGAGAAGGGCCCTGTCCTCAGCGGGCCAGCCCCAGCCCCGGGCAGGGCTCCAGGTAGGAGGGGGGAGGCCCCACCAGTCCACGTCTAGGTGGGAGCAAAGGAGGGTGAACTGGGGGGGACCCTCATTTCAGACCCCCTGGAACCCCTCTTAGCACCTCACTTCTGCCTGCCTCCTGCCTCCCCAGGAAGTGCTGGGGTCAGCAGATCACATCCTCCCGCTGCTGGGACCCCTCCATGGGCCAAGAGGGCCCTCAAACCCTGCCACCCCTGCAGTATCGCACGGTGTCAGCCCTCTGTGCCTCAGTTTCTCCCTCCTGCCTTGCCCAGCCATGGGAAAAGACGTAGCTGAAAAGTCTTGAATATCATGGCGGGGCTGAGACGCTGAGATGAGGTTCCCAGCTCCCATCTGGGGGGTTCCTGGGAGGAGCCCCTCTGGGCTCCACTTATTACGTGGCCATGAAGTCTCCCCCTGCCATGTCAGGTCTGCCCTCTGCACCTCTCCTGAAATCTTCCGGGGGAAGGCAGGGATGGAGAAACTGAGGCAAGGGAGAGAGAGTTGGGCTGCCCGGCCGGAGCACTCCTACACATACGTCAGGGACCAGCAGCAGTGGCCCTTCTGCCAGGAAGCCCCTCTCTCCACCCCCAGCAGAGCCTGGCATGCTCCCCAGGGCCCCTAGTCCTGACCTTGGGGGCCAAGCCTGACCTGGAGTCCCCTCTGTCGCCCAGCACAGGGTAGGTCCACGGGAGGCGGCCGGCCGGGTGTCTTCATCCAGGGACTGACGTCCCTTGTGACCCTCCTGGGCGGGTGGTGGGCCAGTGGGGGCAGTGGGACCCCCGGAGCACCCTCCCCAAGTCAGGGAGGGGCAGCCGGGCCCCGGACTCAGTCACCCCTCAGTGGATGGGAGAGAGTCTACATGGGAAGGATCTGGGATCCCACCTGTTCGCCGCCCCCCCATCTCCTGATAGACACACTCTCCCTGCTCCCTCTTACTCTCCCTCTCTCCTCCTCCCCCCATCCCATGGCCTCCCTCTCCTTCCTCTCCCTCCCTCTCCTCCCCTCCCCTGCTTCCCCTCCTCACTTCCCTCCTCTTGTCTCCCCCCTCCCGTCCCTCCTCCTCCCCCTCCTCCTTCCCTTCCCCCCTTCCTCCCACCCCCTCCCCCCAGAGACCGCTGGGTGTGGGTGTGCAGCTGGGCAGCGGTGGGTGTCCTGGGCCATCCCCAGACTCGGGGGGACTGACTACGCCCACGCATCTGTCTGCCCCCCACATCCTGTTGGGGTGCCCTGTGGCCCCTGTGGGGCTGCCACAAAGTCCCGGCTGGGCGGAGGGCTATGTGTGGTTGAGGCACCGTGTGTGGGCTCTTGGCGCTTCGCTACAGTTGGGGGGGCGTCCACACACCATCAGACCCCAGGGGTGGGGGGAGCGTGAATGACCGGGACATCCTGTGACCCCAGCCAGAGCCGTTGGGGCGACAGGCAGCAATGTGGGCGGTGGTGTGGGTATCTGGAGGGGTGCGGGAGGGGTGAGCCCCAGGGGGTGTGGGTCCGTGGGCCTCAAGGGAGATGAGGGCACAGCAGACATCGCCGTGACGGTCGCTTGCAGCTGGCCACGGGGGCGTAGGGGACGCTGTGCACGGGAGGGTCACGAAAGGCGGGGGCGCGATAAGCCGTGGCCGGGTGGCCCCCCGGGGGAAGCTCACTGTGTGTGTCCAGGTAGGTGGGATGCAGCCCCCCCGGCCCCGGGACCATCTAGAGGCTCAGGACTGTCTACCTGCCCGGTCCCGGCTGCCCACCCACACCTTGCCAGTCCCAGCCAGTGGGGACAGGGGGCCTGGAACAGGTGCTCCGTGGACACTGCTCTCCTGGTTGATGGAGCGCGTGCAGCCACCCGTGATCCTGATGTCCTCGGTCGGTGGGAGGGAGCGGTCCCACTGTGCTCAGGGGGGTCCACGTGGGTGCCAAGGCTGCGCCCTGGACCCTTTCCTCCCCCGCGTGCCACTTGCGTTCATCAAGCACCCACTGTGTGCCCGGCGGTGCATCTGGGGACAGCCTCCCTGAGGTGGAACCCCATGCATCACCGGAAAGCCGGGGCAACTTTGTTCCGGAACAGGGCGCTGGCCGCCCGGCTCTGGGCAGTGAGGGGTGGAGGGGTGTAAGGGTGCGGGGAGGCGTGGGGGGGAGATGTGAGCCCAGCTGGGTTCTAGAACGCCTCCAAGTGGGGACAGAGCTGCGTATGCAGGCTGGTCTTGGATGGGAAGGGGGGGGGGCGTCCAGTGAAGCCAAGAAGAGAAATGCGCCAGAGCGGCACCTGGATGGCTGGTTGGACGGAGACGACACTTGGATCGTGGTGCCACAGCTTGGCACCTGAATGACTGTCCTGGTCCCTCCGTGTCAGTCACACTGTCAGCAACAACTAAGACGCTCTCGTGGGCTCCCTCCCCTGCACCGGGTGTCTGCACCCCCCCACTGCCTGTCCACCTGGGCACAGGGTGGGGGGTGTGGGAGCGGGAGCTGGAGCCCGCCGTCCCCTCCCCTCTGGCCACCTCCCGTGCTCAGCTCTGGCCTCATGGAGCAGACAATTCAACACGGAGCCGGTCTCCGGCTGGGATGATGACCGGTTTCCTTGGCGACGCATGCGTCCCGCCCCAGCCGCCAGCCTCCCGGGCCCCAGTTGCGGAGAGCAGTGGTGCCCCCACCCTGGTGGCTTGTCCCCACTGGGCTGAGCTGCCCTGAGCATCCCCCACGGCCTCCCAGCCCAGAGATGGTGGATGATGTGCCCAAGGTCACACAGCGAGTCGCCGAGGGGGGCCTGGAACACACACTGACCCTCCTTATCTGCACCCCGTACCCCTGAGGGGGCCAGAAAGGGGCTCCCACGGTGGGGCACAGAGTCATCTCCAAGGAGCCGGGGCTGAGCCAGGCCCCTGCCCTCCCGTCTGTCCCCACACACCTCTCCTCCAGGCCTCTGGACTCACCTTGGCTGGCGCCCAGCCTTCCGGAGAGGCCTCGCCTCCCTCCCTCCCTACGGGCTCCCCCAGATGGGATTTTAATGGCCACGTTTTCAAATTAGTTCTGAACCTTTCAAAGACTTATCAGGGAAAGGAGCCTCTCCACAGGGACTCTGGGCTGCCCGCCGGGGGCTCCATCTGGAGGGGGGGGCCCCACTGCCTGGGGTTGGGGAGCTGGGGTATCTAGGGGCGGCTCACCCTTGGACCTTCAGTCCTGGAGACCCCCCCCCATTCAGACACCCTCAGACAGGGGCGAAGCGCGTGGGCACACACACCCCGTACCCAACCTCACAGAGCTTCTGATGTTTAAAAAGTGTTAAGAAGTCACCGTGGCAGAGTTGGAAATGGATTTGAAAAAAATGATGGAAGGGAACCATTGATAAGAAAGAACAGGGATGCCAAGCCCGGAGGGGGGGCAAGCCCGGAGCAACTAGGAAGCTAATCTACAGATCAACCCGCACAACATGGTCCCCCAACCCCCCCACGCATTCACCAGCGGGCCGGCAAGGGGAGAGGGGAGACCGCCAGAAAAAATGACCACTGTTTCCTGATAGGGAATGTTCCTGATGTCATGGGGCGGAAGCAAGGCAGAACCGGGCTTTCCAGTGTGTGTAGGGGGGTGTGTGTGTCCCCAGTGGGGGGGTGTTTAAAGAGGAGAAGGACAATGAACAGAAGGAGTGCTTGCCGCGCAGGATCAAACGCACGGTCTCTCCGGGAGGAGAAAGGTTTGCAGGAAGGTGGGACTGGACGGTGCCTTCTTGTTCCGTAAAAATTAGGAACCAGGCGACTGTGTCCACTGTTGGAAATGGTAATACAGCATTTTTAAGAGGCGGGGGGCACAGAAGGGAGCGAGGGTCAGAGCAGTGGCTTTGTGGTCGCTCCCACTGCGCAGGTTTCTTTATCCGATTCGTGCGCTCCCACCGGCCTAGGGATTCCAGTCTCCGTTCGGGGAAGGGGATGAGCGCAGGGGAAAGTGATCCCCACCCCGCCGCCGAGGACAGATGTGCCCAATGCGGCACATCGCAGAGGCTGGCTCCCCAGGCAATGAGGGGCGCGTTCGCCTGGTGGGGGAAATTGAGGCCCTGACATCTCCAACGCATGAGCGCTTGTGGATGCGCACCCGGGGTTTAGGAGAAGCGTCCACCCTTGCCGTCCGCCCCCGCCCCCGCCCGGTTCACCCTCCTCCATCGGTGTAGATGGATGCGACCCTCTCAATCCCCGAGCACTAGGGAGTAGAGTCGGACTTGGTGACTGTGTAGATGCAAGAGACACAGGTGCTCCAGCAAGCCCCGCTGGGGGCGCGTGGGTCACGCCCAGTGGCCCCCACAGGTGTCTGGGGAGAGAGAGGTCCCTTGCTGCGGGCCACCCCATTAGGCCAGATCTGAGCTCGAAGACCGATGGGGCTCCTGAGCCAGAGTCCGCGCGCGTTTCTTACTGTGGATGTGCACGTCTACACCTGCTCCCGCGGACGTCTCCACTGCCTCCCCGTGCGCACGTACGTTTGTGCCTCCGCACGTCCCTTCCGAAGTCTGCGCCAGTCCTGGGCGCGTCTCCCTGCCCCTACCTCCGTCTGCTGTGAATCTCTGACTCTTCGGATCTAAGGGGCCCCCCAACTCCCCACATCCGTCCACACGGCAAGAGTCCACCGCCGGCAGGAGGTTAGGCCTCCTAACCCCACCCACACCTACACCTACTTGGCAGAGGGGAAACTGAGGCCACAGGTGCCCCAAACCGCCCAGGGTCCCGTGGGTCTCCCAGGCAGCCCCTGGCTCCTGGCCTAGCCTCCCCCTCCCCCACTAGCGCTGCCTTCCTTATTGATCAAGGGCCATATTTAATTAAAAACTTGATTCAAACCAGCTCGGGCTCCCCTGTTAAGCTGGGCTCGCTGCTACATACAAAGACACAGGCCAGCTGTGCGGGCCCGGGGGCTCCTTGCAGCCACTCTGGGCTTCCCCACCTCCCGTCCTTTGTCCACGAGGTTCCAGGAGCCTGAGGTCAGGGCACCTGCCTCCGGGAGCCTCCTCCTCTATTGGCTACATCTTAGGGGTAATGGGAGGCTACGTGGCAGCATGCATGCACAGGCTGGATGAACTCCAAAGTGGTGGTAAAAACCCCCTCCAGCTTTGAAGGAGAGAGCACACCAGGGATGGGAGCCAAGCCTGGAGACCAGAGGAGAAGAGGAGGAGGAGGAGGAGGGGGAGGAGGAGGGAGCGGGGCTGGCGGTGTATCGCTCAGACTAGAGTGGTGATGGCTGATAGGGAAGAATCCCAGGAACGGGAGAGAAGTGAGGGGTGAGAATGGCCAGATCTGGGACTTCAGAAAAAAGGAATCGAAGCCCAGCTCCAGGCCCTCACCCTGCAGACTCGTCTGTGTGCCCAACTGTGACATGCGGGTGACTGTCCCTGTCTTGCAAGGTTGGGCTTAGGGCTCAGGGAGGGCTGGAAATGCACTGCTGGGCCCAGGCTTACCCTGAGGGCCGGCTTCAGCGAGGGGGGCGCCGGGGCAGGAGAGGCAGAGGCTGGGACCCGGTGTCCACACACCCTCCCTGGGGGGCTCATGTGGGCCAGGACCCTGTCACCCTCAGAGGAGCTGGAAGGAGAAGGGCAGCACCCGCTGTCCACCTGCCCGAGGGCCATCCACGCTGCGTATCGCCTGGAGCTTGCCGTGACCTCGAGGGACATCCCGCTGTCCTCCTCTGCCTCGGTCCACTGAGCCTTTGCCCCTCCAGGCCACCTGCTTGGAATGTCCCCCCACTTGCAGGAGGTGGGAGCCGGGGCATCTCAGCCCCTCCAGGCTCAGCCCGCCCCCCCCCAGCCCCGTTTACTGCTGGGGAAGCCGGGTCTGTTCCCCCTCCTGCTGGAACGGTGTGTGGCTTTGGCAGTGGCCTTCCTTCCTCTCTGCCTCGCCTTGCTGTGAGGGCGCAGAATCACTTAAGCTGGGTGGGGTCCTGGGGCTGTCCCAGCCGAGTCTTGGGGTGGAAGGAGGGCCTGGTTTGGGGTGGGGGGACACAGAGCTCACTGGGCTGTGCCATACACAATCCCAGACACGCTCTCCTGCATCCCTGTGGGGGGCGACAGTGTCCCGCACTCCCTGCCCACTCTCCTGCACCCCCCAGATCACAGGCTGCCGTGGGGTCCCCTGAAGATGAGAAGTGGGTGTGGGGGTGATCAGGCAAGGTGGCCTCAGGGTGCAGGGTCTGTGAATGCACCCTGAGGGGCTCCGCAGGGCGTGGTTGATGAAAAAGCCTCAACAAGCACTTCCTAGGTCCATTTCTCAGATGAGGAAACTGAGCCTCAGGCCCCCACCCCACCAGTCTGTGAGGGAGCCCAGGTGAGGCCCAGGTCTCCAAGTCCTCTGCTGGGATGTCTTGGGGGAGTCTGGAAGAGATGTGGACCCCTTGGGGTTCAAGGTGAGGATTTTACAGAAAGGGGTAGGGGTCCTGCGGGGGTCGTCCCAGAAGCTGCACAGCCATCCCTCCCACTGGGACTCTCGGTTGGACCCTTGACCTTTGGGGCTGGGTTCCTTCAGGCTCAGACCCCGCCCAGCCCCACCCGCCCCCGCACCGGTCTGGGATGGTGGTGGCAGAGTGGGGGAGGAGGCTGGGGGCGCGAAGTGCCCGTCTTAGCCTGGATGGAGGCCTGATTTGCCTTTTCCTGTCCATGACCGTCCCCTCCAGACCCCCAGCCCCGGCCACGTGCCATCAGCAACTTGGTTCCAGAAATGGGTCCCTTCCTGCCTCAGTTTCCCCCATGCTGGCCTCCAACAGCCCTCAGGATTTGGGCACCTGGCTCACCAGTGAGGCAAGAAGGAGGAGGGTGACCCTTTTCCAATCGCCTCTTTCTAATATTTATTTTATATATATGTTTTCTGATCAGTTACAAAAAATACTTTTCCTCCAGAGTTGCAATTTAAACAATATTTGAAGAAGGCCGAAGCTATCGACCGGCGGCGGTGATGAATTAGAGACGGTAATTCGAATTCATCGACCACCCCGCCCCAGCCGAGAGTCCCCTCCCCCCCACCCCCAGTCCCTCTCCCACAATTACTGCTGGAGTCAGAGCCTGGGAGGCTTCCAAGAGGAGGCAGCCCCCAAGCCTCGTGCTCCCAGGACCCTGGTGTGGGCTGGGAAGACGAGGCCGGCCCGGCAGCCGTGGGGTTAGGGTCCTGCAGGATGGGCCTTGCCGGGACCAGCGGGTCCCAGAATCTCAGAATGTTAGACCCAGAACCTGGCCCCTCCAGCGCACACACATTTGACAGATGGGTAAACTGAGGCACCCAGAGCAGGCCGGCATAGGGCAGTGGGGTGGCCCCTGAGGGCCACGCAGCCAGATTCCTTAGGTGCTTCCCGGAAACAAAGACGCCACCCCTTGTCCCCTGGGCCCCGGATCTGGGAAGGAGGGAGGTGGGGAGCTGGGAGGGTGGGCCGGGAGACGCGCAGGCTAAGGGCCCCCTCCCCGGCTCAGCTGCCCTGGGGGGCTCTCCCGGCTTCTTTTCAGTATCTCCCCTTCTCTGCCTCTCTCTCTTTGTCTTTTTTCTCTCCGCATCCCTTTTCTGTTTCTCTTTCTGTCTCCAGTTCTCTGGTTTTTCTCCCCTCTGTTTCTGTCACTCTGTCTCTCCCTACCTGTCTCTGCCTCTCTGTGTCCGTCTGTCTGCGTGTGTCTTCCTCCCTCCGAGCCCGGCGGGGGCGGTCCCCCGGGGGGCACCACAGGGAGAGGCGGCGGCGGCGGCGGCGGCGGCAGGGGGGTTGGGGTGGGGGGGGACGGGTGGCCTGGCCAGAGCGCAGCGCACGGCAGGGCGGTGAGTCCTCCCCGCGGGGTCCAGATTGGGGGGGGGGGGTTGGGGAGCGGGTCGGGGCACCTGGAGCGGCTCCAGGCCTTGGCGTGCCGGGCGGCGTGGTTGGGAGGGGGACGCGCCCCGCTGCCTCCCCGTAAGCGCCGCGATTTGCCGCCACTTAACCGCTTTTCATTTGCGCAGCGACCGGAACTAAAGGCCTCTCGGCCGGCCGGCGCCTAATTACCCCTCGCCCGGGCCGGGCCACCTCTAACTCCCAGGCCAAGCCCCGTGGTGTAGACGCGGCCCGGAGCGCGCCCGAGTTGCGGTGGAGCCGGCGGGTCGGCGGGGTCATCGCGTGGGCAGGGGCGGGACGAGCAGAGGGAGCTCCGCAGGGTCCCCACTCATTATCCCTGGCACCCGAGCGCCCTGCCCGAGGCTCGGCCCCGCGCTCACCCGCTCCTGTGCCCCGTGCACTCCGAGACAGCCTCGATTCCGACTTTCACTTTCCCAAAGGGGGGCCGGCTGTTTCCCCACCTGCAGTCCTCCGCGGGCCCGCAAGGGAAGACCCAGGCGGGGGAGTCGGGCGCCCCTCAGCCCGCAGCAGCGACACCCCCTGCCCCACCCCTCGGGGCATGGACTTCGCGCCTGTGGTCCCTGGCTCTGGGACGCCCTGGCCCACCTCTGGGGGGGGGGCGTGGGGGCTGAAATGCGCAGCCGCAATTCGTGACGGGCCGTTTAGTAACACAGGTGTGGGAGAAGAGTGCACAGTGATATGTGTTCTTAGAGGTGTCCCCGGAAATACATGCGCTGGGAGGAGGCCCAGGGTGGCAGGTGTGGCCAGATGTCAAATGCCCATGTCCACGCGTCTCCACGAGCGCCACTTAGCATCTGACACCTTAGGGCACCCTTTTGCCACCCGATGTCACCTGCATCGCACAGAGCGGTCTGCGCCTGTGTCCCTTGTGAGCGCACCCGTGGCCCTGCATGTGCGATGGGGAGCAGGACAGGACAGGTGTCGCCCTTACACAAGCCCCACGTCTGGACTCCTAACACCCGTTCTGAGATGTCACGACGACCTCCCCGCACTATGGGTCACCTGCCGCACATGCGGGGAATTCATTTCCCACTCCCCAAAGCGGGGAATCTAAGAAGCCTAGAGGAGGCTCCACAGAAGGGGGAAACTGAGGCCACGTGTCAGCGCAGGCTCCCCGGGCTGTCCAGCAGGCCAGGGGGCCCGGAGGAGCAAACCCAGAACCCCCTCCAGCGGCAGCCTACGCCCCTTCGCCCCGGCCCCCCTCCCTGCGGGGTGGCTGGAGGCAGAAATCCCGCCCTGCCTCCTTGCTCCAGGGGCGCCTAGTCTGAGAGCCAGCCCACTCCAGCTCCACTCGCCCCTGTGTGCAGAGAAGCGATCGATCCCGCGTCGTCGGAGGCCGCTATTGTCCCCGCGGCGGCCCCCTCCCCCTGCGGCCAGGGAAAGACCCCCCCCACACACACACACACACTCAGGTCAGGCCCTTCCCCGTGACAGTGGCCGGGCCTCTCCTGCACCCCACAGACACCCAGGAGAGGGGGCCCCGGCCAGGCCGCCTCGCTGGGGGCAGGTGTGGACCCAGCTGCTGTCAGCTGGGAGGGAGGAGGGAGCGTGGTCCCCAGGGGGGCCGGGGGCTGAGAGTCCATGTGAGCGAGAGAGACAGAAAGAGAGCCCGGCGGAGAGAAGGAGAAAGAGTGGGGAGGAACCGGGAGGAAAAACAAGATCCAGCGAAAAATAAATAGAAACCAGTTTGCCCCGACAGACAGAGGTAGAAAGGAGGGAAACACGGGACGGAAAGGCAAGGCCGGCAGGAGTGCGCGCGCCCGGGCCAGAAGCGACCGCGCAGGGCAGGCGGCCGCCGGGGTGTGAAGGCCTCCGGGCCGCCCCTCCCCCGCCCGTTCTCGGGTGACCTTTGCCAGCGGCCGGAGAGGGGGAGGGGGCTATCGATCGCCGAGGCCGAGCTACAAAGAAGCGCGCGCTGGGGCCGAGGGCTGAGCGCGGGCCCGGCCCCGGCCTCCTCCGCGCCGGCAGCGGGGTGCACGGTCCCGGCCCTCTGCCCGGAGCTGGAAGCGGAGCCAGGGGCTTTTCGGGAGGCGGGGAGTGGCGCCCCCAGCCGAGAGCAGCGGCGCGTCCGGGGCTCGGCACCGCCCCCCCCCCCACCACCACCACACACACAATGAGCGACCCCGCAGGCTGCTTCGGGGATCCTCCCCACAGTGTAAAAGGAACCAGGGACCCCTCCCCGTTCCCGGGCTGCTGGGGGGGGGGGCGCGTGGCAGGCGGCACAATCCCCTTCTCCCTTTCGGCGGCTGCACGAACCGGCAGGGGCGCACATGACGCTCCCGCAGGGGAGTCCCGAGCCGGAGCCCCCGGGGTCGCGCGCAGTGCGCGGCGCTCCTACCTGCCAGGCGCAGCGCCGACATGCGCTGGAACTCGGGCTCCTGCAGCCACTTCCACATCCTGCGGAAGGTCTCGCGGCCCGACTTGAGCTTGCTCCACGGCTTGGGGTTGCGCAGCAGGTCGGAGAGCGTGCCCTGCGAGCGGCACAGGATGCGCTGCGCGAAGATGGCCTGCGGGATGCTGTAGCGCTTCAGCTCGGCGGTGATGCGCTGCGCCACCTCCTTGGTGTTGATCTCCTCCGCCGCCGCGCCCGCCCCGGGGCCGCCGCCCGCGCCCGGGCCGCCGCCGCCTGCGTGGGACCCGTGCGCCCCGGCGGCCGCCAGCCCGCCCAGCGGCGCCAGCAGCCCCGCGGTGCCCCCGCCGCCCGCGCCGCCGCCCCCGCCGCCGCCGCCGCCGCCGCCGCCGCCGCCTCCGGGCAGCCCGCGAGCCAGCGCGTCCTCGGCGCGCCCCAGCAGCGCAGCGTGCGGTTCGAAGGCGGCGGGCGGCAGCAGCTTGTCCCCGGCCAGGTGGCCCGGCGCGCCGTAGGCGGCCAGCGGCGGCGGCGGCGGCGGCGGCGGGGGCTGCGGGGCGCCGTGCAGCGCGGGCGGCAGCGCGTTGGGCAGAGGCGACAGCGGCGACCCCATGGCGGGCAGCTCCTTGCCGTAGGGCCCGTAGAGGTGGCCCACGGAGGCGAGCGCCGCGCGTTCGTCGCGCATGAGGGTGAAGCTGCCGCTCACGCTGGCCGCCAGGCGCTGCGGCGGGGGCGGCGGGGGCGGCGCGGCCGCCGGGTGCGGGTGCGCGTGGGGGTGGCCGCCGTGCGCCCCGGCCACCGCCGCGGCCGCCGCGTGCTGGTGGAACTTGTCGGCCACGGCGGCGAGCGGCGGCAGGTGCTGCAGGGGCGTGAGCGTCGTGTAGGTACCGCCCAGGCCGGGCGCCTCACAGGCCATGCCCATGGCCGGGTGGAGCGGGCCCGCCAGCTCCCCGCGGAAGTCGGCGCCGCCGCTCGCGCCGCCCGTGCCGCCCGCACCCCCGGCTCCCCCGCCGCCGCCGCCGCCGTCCAGCAGGCTCGCCATGCCGGCCACCAGGCCCGGGCGCCCGGGCGCCACCAGGCCGCGGTGCTGCGCCGCCGCCGAGCGCGCGTGGCCCGGGCTCAGCAGCTCGCCCGCCTGCGCGTGGGCCACGCCGTGCAGGCCCCCCAGGCTCTCCAGGCTCAGCTCCATGCTCGGCCGCTCGCCCGCCGCGCGCGCTCCTCGGCGCCGGCCCGGCGCGCTCAAGGCCGCCGCATGGCCCCCGCCCGCTCCCCGGTGGCTGCGCGCGAGGCTGCCCGGCTGCGCGGCGCACCGCCCGGCCCGGCTGCGAGCGCGGCCACCAGGATGTGGCGGGGGAGCGGCCGCCGGCGCCCGGGCCCGGGTCTGACGTCAGCACCCCCGCCCACCCGCTCCCCTCTCCGCCGCCTCCCGCCGCCTCGCTCTCCGCCCGCTCCGGCCCCCTCGAGCTCCAGGCGGGCCGGAGTGGGCCAGACTCGGGCTCCCGGGGTCCCCAGCCTCCGCGCCGGTCCGCGTCCCCCCCTCTCCAACAGGGGGGCCGGCGGACGCGGGGACAGCCGGGCGGGCTTCGGAGGACAGACCCCGCCGAGGTGGGGCCTGGAGCCTCATCCCCTACACCTCATATTCTGTGTCTCTCCCCAGAGGGTCAGGAAGGTTACTTTCCTGCCTGACGCCCCCAAATCTATCTCCAGGAACACGGAGGAATGTGGCTGGGTGGGGCCTGGGGTCCACTTGTCCCCCCTCTGGCCTCTGGCCCACACGGACCCCACGAGGCAGGTTCCTGTGCAAGCTGGGCTTCCCCTATGGGAGCACCGTACAGGGAGTCACTGCCTGCTTCCCATCTCTCTGCGGGGAGTCCTGCTGAAAGTCGGGGTCCTCAGGCTGAGTCAGGGCCTGTCCACCCCCAGTGTCCGGATCTGCTTCCAGGTGTGGGCACCTGGGCCTCAGTTTCCCTAGCTGCACAGTGGAGCACCTGTCCTCAGGGGTGCCAAAGATGCCTCCCGCCTCCAAGTTCTGGTTCCCTCCATCCCCAGCAGGGCAGCAGCTGGGGGGTGGGGGAGGAGGGGGGGACCTTTAAAGAACTCCTCGTTTTCCAGAGCAGGCAGGTGGGGGACTTGTCCTCTCTGCTTCCTAAGAAGCCCCTGCTTCCAACTGCGCCCCCCACCCCAGTGTTTCTCTTTTGGGTGTGGGGGAGAGAAGGTGCTTCTTTTTCCTCACCACCGGGAGACAGTTGAGGCCCAGGGACCCTTGGGAACTGGGAAAAATGGGGAGCCTCCCACGCTCAGAGAGACATTCCCTTCCATGGTCCCTCCAGCGGGGTCAGATGCAGGTAACGGAGGGGTCACCCCTCCCACACCCCGAAAGGTGCCCCGCCCCAAATCAACCCACCCTTTCTTCCTTCCCCAGTATGGCGGCCCCGCAGGGTGACCTGTGGGGGGAAAGCTACTGAGGCCTCTCCTGGAGCCCCCAAGGTGCCCCCATCTCAGCAGGGAGGCTGTAAGTGGCCAGTGGACGGAAGGCCCAAGCAGGGAGCCAGCGCCCCCTCCGTGCAAACCACGGGCCGCCCCGTCCTCACGCCTTCAACACCACCCCCCACGCCTGCAGAGGAACTGAGCTCGGCCCCTGGGCTAGGGCCCTCTCGGTCTGTTCTCCCTTCCATCGTGGGGAGGGGAGTGTTTTCCTGCCAGCTCCAGCTTTGAGCCGGAGGCACAACCGTGCTGGCCCCCATCGTGGCAGAGGGAGGGGGCACAAGGGAGTTTGGGGCCTGGACGACCAGGACCCCAGCTTGGGGGGATCAGACAGTAGAATGGGCTGATCCAAGTCCTGGGTGGGATAGGGGCTCATGGGGACCCCCGTGAGGGCCTCGTGCTGCTTAGGACTCAGCGTTTGGTAGCTGCCTACTGTTGACCGAGCACACAGTCTGTCCTCACCCGCTGCTGAGAGGAGTCAAGCCACCGTTCTCCCTGCCCCTGGCAGGGCTCCCTGTGCCCTGGCAGGGCTCCCCCTTGGGCTGATGTCCGTCCAAGTGCTAACACTCCAAGTGCTATCTGGGTCCGTGGTTCAGATAGAATTCCGGGTTATATATTATTACACCCATCTTCCACGTGGGAAAACAGAGATGGGAGAGGGGCAGGTCCGAACAACTGAATATCCCCCTCCCCATGAGGATTCTGAGTCCGGGAGGCGGGTTCTGGCGGCGCTGAGCCCCAGCCTGAGCCCCCCCCCCCATCCCACCCTCCAACAATCACGGATAATTAAAAATAATCGTGGGATCTAAAAATCAATCAGCCTCCATAAAATGATCACATCCCAGGCCCTAGAAGCGTGGGTCAGGCGGGGCTGGGGAGTCATGGGAGGGAAGACCGAGCTGGAAGGAAGCACCCCGAGATGTCAGCCTAGGGGCGCTGGGGGGTGTCCAGCTCGTGGGCTCTCTGCTTCCTTCTTCCTATATTTTCTCCAGCTCGATTATCACTTCATTTTTATAACAAGCATGTGCGGCTTTGCTAACGAAGAAAGCGCCCATTTTGAAAAGAAGAGAGGCCAGCCTGGGGCTTTAAGACGGAGCCCCCTCCGCGCTGAGGCCTCGGGACACCCTGAGCGCCCAGGCCCGGTGGCGGCTGGGACCGCTGGCTCCGTGCAAGCAGCCCCCGCCTCCTGTACGGCGGCCTGGATTTGGACCCCCTCCGGGAAGAGGGATCCTGCTCCTCGCAGAGGCTGCGCTCCTTCTGGGAGACTGAACAAAAGTCTGCCGGCATCTAGGAGGGAGGAGGCCCCCTGGCACCCCTGAACCCGCTCCCCCCACCAGCGGCCTTTTAGTAATTAGTAAAATAGAATTGAGCCGGCCACGGGGCAGGCGGGTGGCTCGCGCGGATCGATCTTGGGTCATTAGGCAAATTGCGGGCGGGGGAGGGGTGGGCTGGATGGGGGCAGGGAGACCCCCTTCCTCGCTCCTACCGGGACCTCGGCCACGTTGCCTAAGCTCTACGGCCTCAGTCTTCCCCGCAGGAAAATTGGAGTTCGACTCCCGGACCCCGCCTCCGCTGGCGCTGGGCTGCCCCCCCCCCTCCGCCCCCGCCGATGCCCACCTACTCCGTGCCAAGCTGGGACCTCCTCCCCGCCCCGGGAGCCCAGCGGGGGCCTTCAGCCACAACACCTCCCTCCCAGGCTCGAAACTGCCCTGGAGGCAAGCTGTGGTCCACCTCCCGGCCTCTTGTTCTGGGTCCCGCCGCGCAGCCAAAAACATTAGGGGGGATGCACCCGAGGGTTTTCCTTTCCCGGCCTCCCCCAGGTCCGCCCTCGGTCTGCGCCCGATTCTGCGACTCCACTTGTCCCCACGGAAATGAAAGTCCCCGGCGACCGCGCACGCCTAGTTTTACTAGAGCAAGGTTTTAATAAATAGTGGCGGCGAATACGCCCCCCCCCCCCAGCCCCGCCCGAGCCTGAGGCCCGCGCCGGCACCGTTCCAGTCCCCAGGCCCGCGGGCGCCCCAAAGCCTGGCCGGCGCGCACCCCGTAGGCCCTCACCCTCCCGCCGGACTCCTGCGCCTTCGTTCGGGCGGGGTCGGAGGACTTTATTTAGATTTGGGGGGAGGGTGCTAGGCTCTTCCGGCCTGGCGGGGATCCCGGCGCGGCTGTGCGCGCGGCGCCCCGAGGTTCCACTTTCGGACGTTGGGCGCGGGGTCCTTTCCGAGGCCCGAAGGCGGGGCGCCACGACGTTGGGGCTTCGCCCCTGGCGGGCCGGCCGTCCGGAGCTTCTCGCCAGCGGCCGGCGGCGCCCGGGGCGCTGGCCCGCGGGGTAGGTGCTCCCGCGGGCGTGTCGGCGACAGCTGCGCTCGATCGATCCCCACGCCCGCCCGGGCTCCGTTGCCCCCGCCGCAGCGCGCGGCTCCATCGAATCCTCATCGCTCCCGGGCCGCGCCGCCCGCCGCGCTCTCGGCAAACACGGCGCTTGTTTGCGCGGGGGCAGCGGGGCCCGGCGTCCGCGGGGCGCGGGTCTGTGTGTGTGAGTGTGTGTGTGTGTGTGTGTGTGTGCGCGCGCGCGCGTCCCTGGGGCCCCGCGTCCCGGTCCCCTCCCCCGGCGGCCCGGAATTGCATCCACACACCCCCACCAACACTATTCTCAGGGGTGGGTAGTCGAGGCCCGGCCAGGGCAGATGCCGGAGGGCACCCAGACAGCCGGCCCACCCCGCCCGCGCCTCAGTTTCCCCATCTGGAGAGTGACCCGCAGGGCGCCCGAGGTCGGCTCGCTCTCCTCGCTCCCCGTCCACCTGCTTTCACTTCCGCTGCGCGCCCGAGCCGGGCTGGGGGCGGCAGCCTGGGACGCCAAGGTCGCAAATACCCTGAGGCCAGTTGGAGGCACGGTCAGCAGGGGCTGCGACACGAACGAGCCCCCCTACGGTGGCCCAGACCCCTCTTCTCTCGGCTTTGTCGAGATCACCCCTCCTCCTTCAGGAGCTGGTGAGGAAACTGTGAGTCTGCCCGGCAGGGAGCAGTCGGGGAAACTGAGGCCAGGCCGGCAGGGCACGGCTCGCGGGTCTCCGGGAGGACGAGGGAGGGGGCAGCGCGGGCTGTGGAGCCGGAGGTCGTCCCCCAGCCCCGCTCCGCTGATGGGGCCCAGGCACTGCGGGCCGAGAGCTTCCCCGGAGCAACGAAACCCGCGTCGGGCGCCCAGCTCCGGAGGGGCCCCAGCGCCACCCCCGCCGCGAAGCCCGGGCCTTCGGCCGCCAAGCGAGACCCCCGCCCCCTCGCAGCCCGGGGCACCCTCTGGTCCTTCCCAGAAGGGAGGTTCCTTTGACAATTAAAAATGTAAATACATATATTCAACCCACAACGCTCTCCGCCTTGCACAAAGGTGGCGAGCGGCTCCGGGAGCCCGGGTCGCGCGGGGCGCGGCCGTGGGTCTGCGGAGGCTCGGGGCTGGGGGACCCGGGCCGGGCTGCCTCCCTGACCCGGGTCGCCGCGCCGACTCTGCCGAGCGCCAGCACTCGGGCCCTGGCATCCCAGAGTGTGCGGCCGTGGACCCCCCGGGAGGCGACCCAGAGGCCGGGAGCGCAGGCCTGGGAGGGCGCCCACTTTCCTGACGCAGAGGTGGAGGCCCCAGGCAGGAGGGGGAGCTACGTCCCTCCTGCTCAGGGAGCGTCCAAGGGGCGCCCGCCCGGGCAACCCGGGCGGCATCCGGTTGGCTGCGGAGCCTCGCCCTGACCTGGCGCCCCATTAACGCGCCATTTATCTGAACACATGGCACCCTTGCCGCTTGGCCAGGAAGTGGGGGGGGGGCAGAGACTCCGCACCACGGTCCTGCAGGGCTGACCGCCCCCACCCCCTGCTGCCTCCCTGGGTGTGAGCCCCGCCCCCCAGACCTCTTCGAGGGGTACTGGGAGGTTGAGACTGGGGCAAGGGGTGCCGGCCCGCCAGGCAGAACCTACCGGCGGAGGCTGGAGGAAGGGACCTGGGCCGGTCACTGGATTTAAACACATCTCTCAGTGCAGCGCCCACCCAGAGCTGGGGGGTCACCCGGCCCTGGCGGGGGGGGGGAGGTCGTGCTAGTGCTTGGGGAGGGAAGACAGACTGCTTCTTGTTCCTGAGTGAGCGATGGGGGCAGGGCGCCTTCCCAGCACCGGGCCTGGATGCTGAGTTTTGTGGATGTGTAGGAGTTCATCAGGTAAGGGAGTCAGGGACGAAAGGCCCTCATCACGTGGGGAAGGGAGGGCCGGGGCAGGGGCAGGAGGTGGGCCTCACCCAGTCCCCCCAGTACTGAGCAGCGAGTACCCACGGGCCTGCATTAAGGAAATATTTGTTGAATGAGTCAATGAGATAAGGCTGGGACCGGGGGGTGGGGGTGGTGTCGGAGCCGAGCCTCGAATGCCAGCCTGGGAGGCCAAGCAGGACAGGGCCCCGTAGCCTTTAGAACAAGTCCTTCCCGACTCCGTCTGCACAAACGGAGCGCGTCGGAGATGTGGTGGGGATGACAGCCCCCCACGCCGCCGTGTGTTGTGCGGGGAGTGGGGGGCAGGCGAGTGGCTGCGTGAGGGAGGGGACTGCTCTTCCTTCGGTCTGCAGCCACCTCACTACGCCTCCCTGCCCAGGGGGTGAGGGGTCCCAGACCCCCCCCCCCCCGGGAGTGACACACCCAGCAGAGACCCCCTTCTACTGCCTGCCCCCTCCCATGACGCCTCCTGCAGGCCGGGGGTGGAGTGGGCGGGACTACGAGGCAGGCCCTCTAATTGCGCCCATTTTGCAGATGAGGAAACAGGCGCAGGGAGCTTCTGGCACTTGCCCGAGGCCCCCAGCCCGCGGATCAGCCCCAGGCCGCTGAGTCCTAACAGGCTTCCCTGCAGGTGTCCTGTGCACACCTTGGTGCGTCCAGCCGGGGTCCCAGCTGACTCTGTGCGGCCTGCAGCCACACAGAACGTTTCTCTGAACTAGCCCTTCGATAATCCCAGGGACCAGGGAGCCCGTGACCCCCCCACCCCTGAATTTGTGGGAGGCGGTGAGAGGAGACCGGAGGAGACAGTGCCTGCACTTGCCGTGGTCCCCTCTTCTGGGGCCTGTGACCCAGCAGCCGGGTGGCAGACTGCTCACCACCCAGATGCAGGTGTGGGGGGATCGGTCCTCCCGGATCCGCCCCCGCCTCCCACCAGCCAGTTAATCATTAAAGGGCCCCAGAAGCGGAAGGGTCAACCGGGTTCCTCCTGGAAAAGGTCACGGCCGCCCCGACCTCAAACGCTGGAGCCTGACCCTTGGGAGGGCCCCAGGCTGCAGGGAAGCAGAGCCCCATGGCCTGGAGGGGTTTGGGCGGCCTCAGTTTCCCCCGCTGGTAAGAGAGGGAGTTTTGGTGCTCCTGCCTTGCCCCTCCCACTCGCCCTCCCCTTCCCCCCTCTCCCCTCCCCCTCCTCCTCCCCCTCCTCCTCCCCCCTCTTCCCCTTTCCCCCTCCCCCTCCCTCTTCCCCTTTCCCCCTCCCCCTTCCTCCTCCCCTTCCTCTCCTCCCTCCCTCCTCCTCCCCCTCCCTCCCTCCTCCTCCCCCTCCCTCCTCCTCTTCCTCTCTTCCTTCCTCTTCCTCTCTTCCTCCCTCCTCCTCCCCCTCCCTCCCCCTCCCTCCTCCCCTTCCTCTCCTCCCTCGCCCTCCTCCTCTCCCTCCTCCCCCCTCCTCCCCCTCCCTCCCCCTCCTCCCCCTCCCTCCTCCCCTTCCTCTCCTCCCTCCCTCCTCCTCCCCCTCCCTCCCCCTCCTCCCCCTTCCTCCTCCCCCCTCCTCCTCCCCCCTCTTCCCCTTTCCCCCTCCCCCTCCCTCTTCCCCTTTCCCCCTCCCCCTTCCTCCTCCCCTTCCTCTCCTCCCTCCCTCCTCCTCCCCCTCCCTCCTCCTCTTCCTCTCTTCCTTCCTCTTCCTCTCTTCCTCCCTCCTCCTCCCCCTCCCTCCCCCTTCCTCCTCCCCTTCCTCTCCTCCCTCGCCCTCCTCCTCTCCCTCCTCCCCCCTCCTCCCCCTCCCTTTCCCCTCCCCCTCCCTCCTCCCCCTTCCTCTCCTCCCTCCCCCTCCTCCTCTCCCTCCTCCCCCTCCCTCCTCCCCCTTCCTCTCCTCCCTCCTCCTCCTCCTCTCCCTCCTCCCCCTCCCTCCTCCCCCTTCCTCTCCTCCCTCCCCCTCCTCCTCTCCCTCCCCCCTCCTCCCCCTCCCTTTCCCCTCCCCCTCCCTCCTCCCCTTCCTCTCCTCCCTCCCCCTCCTCCCCCTCCCTCCCCTCCTCCCCCTTCCTCCTCCCTCCCCTCCGCTGCTAACAGCTGTAACTGCTGCTTATCCCGCCTCCCTAACGAGCACCCAGGCCCCTCAGAACAGTCCCGGCGGCTTCCCTCCATAATTGCCTCCGTAATAAATCCCCCGCACTTTGGCGGGTAGGAACCGCTGGGCTTCCCTCTCTTTCTCCCCTCGCTTTCAAACACGCAAACGCAACACAGCATTTCTATTATTACTGAGCTCCCTGTGCATCAGCGGTAAGAAGACAGGTCCTTCTCAAGCACCCTCCCCTGGGACTCAGCCGCGAAGCAGAACTTCCTCCAGTTCCTGCGTCCCCTCACCCCTGCCTGGAGGGGAGAGACCTGAGGGTGGGGCTCAGGCACAAGTGTGAGAAAACAGGCGGTGCATCCTCCTGGCCCGGGTCCATCAGGAGGTCCCCGGGTGGGCTGCTGGGCCTGGGGGGCTGGGCTCCCTGGGGTCACAGCGCCTGCAGGACCGGCAGGGTTTGGGGAGGGTTTGGGGAGGGCTGAGGGTCACCTGGCTGACCCCTTGCTTGTTTTCCAGGTAAGAAAACCTCCCAGAGCAGCTGCTCCTCAGCTGCCTAGGAAAATCAAAGACCTTCGGATCTCAGAGGCAAAGACAAAGCGGGGGGGGGGGGGGGGGCGGGGGGGGCAGGTAGGTGTGTGGCAGCCGAGCCCCGCCCCCTGAGGGCTGGCTTCCGGCACTCAACCATTTCTTGCCTGGGGAGACTGAGTCTCACCTTGGCTGTTTCATGGGGTAGCTGGCTCCTGGCCTCTGGGGTACCGTCCTCATGCGGGTGCCTTGTTGCCCAGGGATGGAGGGGGACATCAGCCAGGGCCTTTTTGGTGCCACAGCCTCCCCCCCACAAGATCAAGGTCAAGTTGTGGGTTCCAACTCCAGCATCCCCTTACACGTATCACTGATGCTTTCGGAGGCTCAAGGTGCTTATCTGTGGGATGGACTTAAAACACACACACAGTGCAGACCTGTAGGTGCTCAGAAAATGCTTGTGGCAGAGGCAGGTGCTGAGCTCTGTCCACGCCCCACACGGAGTGAGCCAAGACAGGTGGGGTGCGGTGGGGCGGGCGGTGAGCGCAGACTGACCAGCAGGATTCCAGCTGGGCCTGGGAGGGGGGAGGAGAAGAGAGGGGGGCTGGGGGAGATGGGGGCCTCCTTTTCCCTCCAGGCTGTGCAGCTCGGAGCCACTGCCCGTGGGACCCTCTGAGCTGGACACTAGCCCCCCAACGCACGCTTCCTAGGAGACTCTGGAAGGCAGCACCGGGGCCCAAGGCAGGTGGATTGGGGCGGCCTGGCGTTGAGCTGCCTTGTTCTGGAGTCCCTGCTTTGCTTCTGTGCACAAATGCCCCGTGTTCTGACTCCTGTCGGGGGGTCAGAAGTGAGGGGCTGTGAGAGTGCGCGTGGGGGCAGGCGGGGCAGAGTCAAGCCTCCTGGGAGCCGCTCAGGGTGGCGTGTGCGTTGCTCAGGCCTCGGGTGAGCTCCCCACTCACCAACCCGGCAGGGGGCAAGGCAGGGGCGATCGTTCCCATTTTGTGCGTTAGCAAACCGAGGCCCCAGCTCTCTGGCTCCCTTGACAATTACAGAAGTAATCAATCGAGGTGTGGACCCGGGCCCCGCCGATGGGACTCTGAGTAACGCGGCCAATCAGTTGTGTCTCAGTTTCCCCATCTGCAAAATGGGTATCACGTTGAGTTCACGTTGAGTGAACGGATGCAGGTCGAGTGCACGGACCAGGCCCGGGTACATGGTAGGCGCTCCCCCACGTTAGCCGTCGTGCTAATGCCCCCCCCAGGTCTGTGCTCGGTGCCCCGGGCCGGGCCAAGCCGTAAAGAGGATGGCCCGGCTGAGTCTGAGGACAGCACCCCAAGAGGGCTGCAGGCTGATCCCACCTTGTCCTGCTGCTAACATCGTGGGCTCCCCTGCGGTTGTCTGGTGTCTCTCTCCCCAGCCTGAGAGCCTGGAGGGCACAAAGAGGGTGTGGCATGTCCTGGGTGTCCCGTCGCCCAGCCAAGGCCAGGTGGCACACACGGTAGGAACACGTGCCCAAGGGGACGGTTCCGTTGCACTGGGGCGGGGCCTGTCCGGTTCACGATGACTGGGGGGCTCCGGGAGGGGTGCTGGACCCAGCTGGGCTCTGGTCCCGGGCCGGCCTGGTGTGTGGATTTCGCGGGCTCCAGCCACTGAGTTTCCCTGAAGCCGCACCCACTGCCCTGCCCGCAGATCCGCGTGAGGGTGCAGACACGTTTGTAGATGATGATTTATGCCGAGGGCAGCCCGACATCCCAGCTCTGGGCTCAGGATCAGGGGAGGAGGTCGCTGCTGTGTGGCCTTCCTGCTGGTTGGCTCGGCCCCGCTCAGAGGTCGCTTTGTCTGTGTGTGTGTTCTAATTTAAGGCGTATGGTGCGTAAAGCCCACGCTCTCAAACTGGATCGTCTGGAACCGAGCCCAGCTTCTGTCCAGACTCTAATCCGTTGCTTTGCTGGGTTCTTGGGTCAGTTCCCACAACTGCTCTGTGCGGCACTGCCCCAGGGAGGCTTTTGCAGACTGAAGTGAGAGGATGCGTGTAAAGCCCTCGGAACGGAGCTCAGACGCTGTCCTTCTCAGTCTGCCTGGGGCCCAGAAGGTTGGGGGGTGTTGTAGAGAGGCAAGGCAGCCAGAGGAACAAAAATAGACGCGAAGTCGAGAGAAGCTGTAGCTGGAAGAGAAGTTAGTCCGCAGAACCCACATCAGGTGGTTCTAAACCCCTGCCACAGGTGGGCCACAGTTTTGGCTCTGAGCTCCCCAGCAGGCAATGCAAAAAGAGAAAACACTTGCAGGTATGTGCATATCTATGGCCATTCACACTTTTGTAGCCATGGGAAGGCATGGTCATGGGCCTGTGTGGAGAGCAGAAAACTAAAATGGTCCCTGTGACCTCCACCTGACGCTGTACCCTGTACAATCCCCTCCCCTTAGTGTGACCCCTGATAGCCAGCGAAGTATGGCGGAGGTGATTGTGTTGTGTCATTTAAGACCCTGTCCTAGCAGAGACTCTCCTGCTGGCCTTGAAGAAACAAGCTGCCATGTCATTAGGGGTCCACGGAGGGGGCCACGTGTTGGGAAGCAGCCGGCATGCTCTGGTTCCTGAGGGCTCCCCTGCTCCCAGCTGACATCTGGACGGAAAACAGGAGCTTCAATCCTATAACCACAAGGGCTTGAATTCTGCCAAGGACGGGGTGAGCTTGGAAAAGGACCTTGAACTCCAGAAAAGATTTCAGCCAAGCTGGCACTTTGACTGTTGCCTGTCGGACCCAGCAGAGGACCCAGTTAAGCCCAGACTACTGACGCACGGAAACGGAGACGTCATACGTGTTGGAAGCTGGTAGGCGTGTGATATTTGTGACACAGCAAAAGCGAACGAATACACGGGTGACACACTCTTGCTTCCGGCGTTTGGATCTGCCACCGGCTCAGCGAAGGCCTCCTGCTCCTTAATCACACAGACGTTCCTTATCGACACTTACATTCACTGAGCAGCTACTGTGTGCCGGGCTCTGCACTACGCTTTTGACCTGGGTCTTCTCGGTTCGTCCCTTCTCCAGTTGCAGGAAACCGAGATGCTCGGAGACCGAGGCCTGGAGGTTTAAGGGAGCCCGCCCGGAGCACACAGAGTAAGCGGGGGCTTGAGGCCATTTGGCTCCGCTGCCCCCTTTGCCCACCCCTGCCGGTCGGCTCGCGTCTGCATCTCACCGAGCGACTGGCTCTTCCCCTGGTGCCGTCAGACCGCAGGTCTCACCTGCTGAATCAGTGTCCCTAGATGCGGGGTATCTCCAGATGTGAGGGACTGGCCGTCTGGGCTTCAGTGAGCCCTCCAGGGGACGCCAGCGCATGCTTACCCTTTGAGAACCACCGAGAGAGCAGATTCTGCTATTTGATGCCTCAGGGCCTTTGCACAAGCCGTTCCCTCCAGAGGAAGGCTGAGCTCCTCACTGGCCCTCTTAGCAGAGGCCACTCTCCCTGGTTCTCCAGGTCCCATTTGGTGTCCCCACCTCAGGGGAGCCCTCTGGCCCCCATTCTCAATCAGCCCCTCACTCCGTCATGGTCGCATACTTCCGTGCCTCTCTTACAGGGGTCTTGTCCCAATTTGCAGTGATATGTTTTTTCCTGGATTATTCTGCTCGGCACCGTTCTCTCCCAGCAGACCGTGAACTCCAAGGAGGCAGGAGCTGGGGTCCGCCCAAGTGGCTGTGGCCCCGGCACCGGGCCTGGCACGTAGTAGGTGCATAGTGACTGGGTGACGTACAAGGGAGTGGATGAACGGGTGGACTCCCCCCCCCCCCCGTCTTCCTGCCTCTCGATCGCCACGAGGGAAAGGAAGGCGAATCTCAAACAACTTGAAATGTATCTCAGCCTGGAGCCGCCAGGAACACCAGCTCCCTCGGCAGGGCGCATCGACCCACGGCGGGGCGGTGAGTGTCTGGCTTTGTGGAGGCGGGGGGTGGGGGGCTCGAGGAGGGAGGGGGCTGCGCCAACGCGCTCTGCAGCAATCAACACCCCCCCCCGCAGACACCGGGGCAGCCAAGTGAGGGCCTGCCGAGGGGGGGGGGCCGTGATGGGGGTGGGGTGTGCAGCTTCTGCGGCGACCAGGATGGAAAAGCCCTCTCAACACACAAAAGCAGGAAAGGCGCATTAAGCCCATTATCAATATTTTGCCTGGAAAAAAATACAAAAAGCATTTTCTTCTCTGAAAAATTAATATCCTGGAAGGGGCAGAGGCTGGGTTTGATGTCTGGCTCCTGGAGGGAGGGTGAGGCTTTGGTCTCTCCCCCCCCCCCCCCGCCGCAGGTGCCTGGGTCCTTCTGTGCAGCTCCCATCCCCAGCCTGTCTCTGGCCTGCCCCCACCTGCTCCTCGTCCTGGCTGAGCCCCCAGCAGGCCCCCAATCCACCTCCATCTCCTCCGGGGGCGGGGGCCCTCCCGATTCCTCCCAAGTGGGCCATGTTCTCCCACATCCCTGCCTGTGTTTCTGCTTTTCCGTTGTCCGTGGGCCTGCCCTAGGAAACTCCTACTCTACCTGCAGAGCCCAGTCCCAATGCTCTCTCCTCTCTACACCTTTCCTCCCCCTTCCAGGTAGAACCCTTGCTGCCCTTCCCACCACCAACCTCAGCTCCTTCACTCCCCTCCAGGGACTCCCCAGCCCTGGGGCTCTCTCTCCGGCCCACCTAGTGTCCCCTGTCTGCCCCCAAGCTTGGGGGCTTCCTGAGAAGCTGGACCTCTGGGACCATGGCATCTCTCCGCATCATGGATCGGTATTTGGACAATGAACAGGGCTCATTTTCGCGGGCAGCAGTGCCCCCACCCACCCACTGGCTTTCTTTCCTCCCCACCTCCCCCTGCCCAGCAGGCCCTTAGGCCTGGAGAGAAGATTCTGGAATCTGGCTGGGAAGGAGGGGCAGAGCCGCATTCTTCTCAGGTCTCAGTTTCCCTGAAGGGGTTGGGATTAGATTTGAAATTTTAGAACCGCTTATCTACTCTTTCATTCAGCCAACACTCACTGAGCCCCTTCTGTGTGAAGACTTTGCCCAGCTCTAGATGGTGAGAAAAACCGCAGCCAGCGACTAGGAACTCAGGGTTTATAAACAGCGTTGACACCTGCTGCTCCCCCATCCTCCCCACCTCCTGGGAGTGAGGCCTTGTTTTCACTTTACTGAGGACACTGAGGCCCCTATGGACCCACCAGGAAGCAGTGGGGTCTCCCTAGGGGACATCTCTCGCGGGATTGGACTGCAGCGACCCCTCCAGAGTTCCAGAGGAGAGCAGGGGCGCTGTTCTTGGTGCTGAAGCCAGAATTGGGGCTTCGGGTTCAGAGACGAGCAGAGCGCTGTTCTTGGTGCTGAAGCCAGAAATTGGGGCTTTGGGGTCAGAGAATTGCAGGGCGCTGTTCTTGGTGCTGAAGCCAGAATTGGGAGCTTCGGGTTCAGAGAGGAGCAGGGCGCTGTTCTTGGTGCTGAAGCCAGAATTGGGGGCTTCTGGCCCAGAGGGGCTTCCCTTCCAGGTTGGCCATCTGAGTTCCCTCCCTTGTCACGGGGCTCACATCCCATGGCCACCCTCCCTGGGAAGGTCATCACCTCTGCCACCTGAGGGGCTCACTCCAGCCCTGCTGGTCTCCTCCTCCTGCCCTACAGCTTCTGTGCCCTCACCCTATCCTGCCTGTCCCCTCGAAGGCGCTCAGTCCTGGCCCCACAGGGCTTGGAGCCCCTAAGCCGATCCCTGACTCTCTGTCCACTGAGTGAATGGACAGATGAGAATCTTGGCATCTGAACACTACTGTGTGACCCCACATGTACCCCAGCTCCCCACTTCAAAGCATGAGATGATCAGGGCTGTTGGAATTGGAGCCTGGGCTCGAGGGGTCTGGGAGGACTTCCTGGGGGAAGTGGTCCCTCCAGAACTTAGACAGGTAGGAAGTGGGAATGATTCTCCTTTCACCGCCCCCCCCCCCCGCCCCGCTCCAACCCTTGAGCTGAGCTTGGAAGGCTGAGGAGGGGGAAACGTCTCATCCAGCGGGGGAGGAGAGAACAGAGCTCATTAAAGGAGGGGATAGGGCACACAGCTTCGGCGGGGGTGGGGGAGGCACTGACAAGAGAGAATATTTTATCGAGGCGGCTGCGATCTCTCTTCCAAGGCCAGCGGCCCCTCAGATATTGAGTATCCCTGTCGATGCCGGTAGCTGTAAGTGGAGGAAAAAAATCGCTTAATGGGCTGCTTGAGCCTCTCTCAGGTGGGTGGGTGCCGGGTGGCTGAGAAAAGAAGGTGACGCTGGACCCTTAAAGGGGCCTCTGCTCCCCCTCCCCCTGGGCTTGGGGGGCTCAGGGAGGGGGCTCCAGACGGCTGCTAAGAACCCTTCAAGCTGTGATCCTATTTGCTGAGTTCCTGCTACATACAGCTGTGGTGTCTCCACTTGGTTTCTTCTCATGTGCAATTACAGGATCTTTACTGCACCTACTGTGTGCCAGGCCCCAAACAGCACAGGGAGCAGGGGAGCTCATAGTCTCGGGGGGGGGGGCAGATCTCATCTCACAGCGTGACCCAGAATAACAGGAGCTGTGGGTCTGGCGGCTGGGTAGGTGGCCTGGGGGCTTCCCTGAGAAGGGACCATTTGCCCTGAAAGTCATCAGGGGAGCAGGCGTTAAGTAAAGAGAAGTGGGAACAGCATGTGCAAAGCCTTGGCATTTGGAGGAGCCTGGGGTTATGAGGGGCTGGATCAGGCACGGCCTGAAGGAGGGGCTGCCTGGACAGGGGTTGAAGCAGGGTTGGGACGTGGTTGAATTATTAGTATTAGTTTTTAATGAAAATAAGCACTGTTTTCGGGACAAGCTGGTGATACGATTTTCATTTATAGAAGGGGAAGTGAGTTGTGGATGTGAATTGCTCCCACTTCCTTCCCGCACAAAGCTGTTGAGCCAGGAGGACAGGAGACCATGGGACAGGGGCCTCGGGGGCTGAGAGAGCCTCAGACAGAGTCATCTGTGCAGGAGACAGACGGGAGAGCCAGGGCTCCCCTGTCACGGCCAACGTCAGGAAAGCTGAGTCACAAAACAGGGCTCTCTATGCTTTTTGTTAAATTTTCTGTTTTTGAGCAAGCAGTATATGCACAGGGGGGTGAAATTTTAAAAACAACCGCAACAATCCTACAGGGAAAAATAAGCCTCCCCCCCTGCTCACCCCTCCTGTTCCGCCCGGTTCCCGTCTGCATGGAAACCTCTGTACCAAGGTCTCCTCGTACCTGTAAAAGTATGTGTGCGCCCACGCAGACAGACCACCATTTCTATTCCCGAGAGTGAACATTCTCCACGTGCTTTCTGGCACCTGTTTGTTTTTTTTTTTTTTCTTAATAGACTCTTCCTTTTAGAATAGTTTTATTAAAATTTTTAAAATGTTTTTTTAACGTTTATTTATTTTTGAGAGAGAGACAGAGCACGAGAGGCAGAGGGGCAGGGAGAGAAGGAGTCAGAGAATCCGACGCAGGCTCCAGGCTCCGAGGTGTCAGCACAGAGCCCGACGCGGGGCTCGAACTCACGACTGTGAGATCATGACCTGAGCTGAAGTCGGACGCTTAACCGTGGGGCCACCAGGTGCCCCGTGGCCTGTTTTAGAAATAGGGTCTTTGGGGCGCCTGGGTGGCGCAGTCGGTTAAGCGTCCGACTTCAGCCAGGTCACGATCTCGCGGTTCGTGAGTTCGAGCCCCGCGTCAGGCTCTGGGCTGATGGCTCAGAGCCTGGAGCCTGTTTCCGATTCTGTGTCTCCCTCTCTCTCTGCCCATCCCCTGTTCATGCTCTGTCTCTCTCTGTCCCAAAAATAAATAAACGTTGAAAAAAAAATTTAAACTGTCCTCAATGGTCTAGGTCACAGAGAAAGCCAAATCGTCAAGACACTTTAAAAAAAAAAAAAAAAAAGAAAAGAAAACAAATAGGGTCTTTGTATACAGTCAAGTTAAGGTGAGGCCGTTTGGGTGGGTCCTTGTCTGGTACGACTGGTAATACATAGGAGAAGGGGACATTTGGACACACGTGAGCACGAGGGCAGAGATGGGGTGGTGTCTCAGCGAGGCAGCAGACCCCAGAAGCTGGGAGGGCGGGGACAGGCTCCCCGGCCCTGCGCTTCCGGCCTCCGGGGCGGGAGAGGACGCGCTCTGAGCCGCCCCTTTGTTACGGCAGCCACGGCACACTCGCCCGGGACCTCAAGGGCGAACAGAGAGCTTACGCTCGGCCACGTGCTTTCTCTGGGTTTTCATTGTACCACGTTGTGCAGCCGCCACTGAAGCATCACACGGAGGGCGTCGCTGCCTTAACAATCCCCTGTGCTCCACTCGCTCCTCCCCTCCCCCAGCCCGGCAACCGCACGCCCTTGTCCTGCCTTTTCCAGAACGTCCTGGACCTGGAACCACACGGTGTGTCGCCTCCTCAGTCTGGCTCGTGTCGCTGAGTGACGTGCGTCCGAGGCTCCTCCGTGTCTCTGCGCGGCTCGATGGCTCGCTTCTTCTTAGCGCTGAGTAATATGCCCTCGTCTGGGTGGACCACGGTCTACGCGTCCACCCAAGGACTGAAGGAATCTTGGTTGTCTGGGTTTGGACAACTATGAAGCTTCTGTAAACGTCCGTGTCCAGGTGTGTGTGGGCACGAGTCGCCAACGCCTTTGGGGCCAGTAGGCTCCTCACCAAGTCTCTCTTGGGGTTCTGGATGCTTCACCTAGAAGGCATCTCCTTCCGGTACAGCTGCGTAGCCCTCTGTGGTTGGACCACCCGTGACTTATTTAACCAGCATCCTGCTGTTGGCTACCTACGTGGTTCCCAGATTTTTGCCGGAACAATGGATGCTGCAGGGAACACGCTTTTACATAAACCCTAGCACACTTCCGTGCGTACACCTGTGGGATAAGTTTCTGGTGGAACACACAGGCCGGGGGGATTCATCTACTGTTTACTGAGCACCTACTATGTGCTGGGCATAGCTGTAAGGTGCTTGGGACCCAGCAGAGAAGGTGATAAGTAAAAGTTCTTGTCCTCACTGACCTTGCGTCTTGGATTTGCCCTTTTAATCCTGTTAGATGTTGGCACGCTGCCTTCCAGAAAGATCCACTTAAATTGACCCAATCACCACAAGCGTATAATTGTAATTGTGAGTGTGTGTGTGTGTGTGTGTGTGTGTGTGTGTGATATGGGGCTGTGAGGGGGTCCTGGTGTCCGTGGGCTGGTGGAAATGGCAGGGGGCACCTGGCCCAGGTCCCTGGAGAGGCGGGAGAAGCCAATAAGCAAACACGTCAGTCACTCGATCAGTCGAATCGGGTTAATATAGCTGCCAGATGGAGAGATGGCTTTGAAAATCCATGCCCCCAGCCACGTCCAATGGGGACAGTGTTCCGGGACAGCTGACGCCCAGCAGGGCTGGTGTCTGGATGGGGTAGGAGGCACAGCCCGGGGTGGGGAGGCCTGTTGTCTGGGCAACGGTGCCAGTGGGCTGAGAACGTGCGGCCTGGGCCAGCGGTGTCATGGCACAGCGGTGCCTGTCGAGTTGTCCCATGCTGGACCCTGGGGACCGAGCAGTCCTCGAAATGCCAGCCCCTGCCCCCAGAGAGTGCCCAAATTCACCAAATGAATGCACAAGCAGAATCGCGGAATGTTCTCCCGGGGGAGGCACCTGCGGTTGGCGGATCCAGGGGGTCCCGAGAAGGCAGCCCCCGAAGGAAGATGAGCAGGGTGAGCAGGGGCGGGGCCACGGCACAGTCCCTGCGGTGGGGACAGCAGGAGAGAAGACAGGGACACAGCAGCTTGCATGGGGGGCAGGCGCCCTCCACGCACACCTGCACACGCGCACAAACATGCACAGCTCTGTGTTCTCGCACACACCCTCACATGCACACACGCTCGTACGAATATACGCTGGCACGCGCCCACGTGCAGGCACCCGTGCACATGCACTTGCACACGCGCACGCACAGGCACACGCTCGCCTGCACCCTCACATGTTCATGGACACACACACACACACGTTAACACAAGTACACGTGGGTGCTGCCCCACCGCACCCACGCACCCACTCACCCTCGCACTTCAACGTGAGCACGCTTACATCACACGTGCACACGCACACACGTGCACTACCCCGCTCTCGTGCATTCGCTCACACACGCCTATGCTGAAACGCACACGGAGCCCCACCCCCACTCGGACACGCTCGCACGCGGTCATTCAGGGCTTCCACGGACCCTTTCGCGTGTTACAGACCCAAGCGGCCATGTTCAAACTAGCTCATCCTTTGATAAAAGCCAGCCTTTTCATCTTGCGCACGAATTGGCTAACCTCCCCCTCCCCACTCAATAACCAGGTTAAAATAAAAATTGAATTCCAGCTTCTGCTTTCAGAAATAACCCCCACACAATCCACCACCGGTCAATGCAGCCTTCCTCAGCTGTTAAGAATTAGAAATGCAAAGGCCGTGGAAGGGGGCTGGGGACTCCTCAGGTGCCGCATAACGCGGAAAGTGAAACGAAATGAGAGAAAACAAAATAAAATGATAAAATAAAGCAAACGCAACGCGTTGGTGGGGTGGCGAGCCGCTCCGAGGCCAGGAGCCCTGAGCAAGAGGCCCGCAGCCGATTTGGGGTGGGCCAGGCTGTGGCCAACAGTTCTACTTCCATTGCCTTCCAAGCGGTGCTAGGAATCTAGTCACGCCCGTATGGGCGGTGTGTGGGGGGCGGTTAATTGAGATCATTTCAGCAAGTCTCTCGGCACTGGACTCGGCCCGGCAGGTGTATGGAAGCTGTTAGTGCACTAAACGAAACACACCCACGCCCACTCACATCGAGAAATTCGGTCTCGTTTTTCACCCCCGAAGAGAAAAGAAATATTTTTGCCCCCACCCAGGGAGCCCCAGCATTTTATACACAGCGCCTTTGTCTTGATAATAAACCCAGTTAGATGGTGGGGATTCGGACAGTTTGTTTTCGGCTGAGCTGGAAGGCTTTAGGGCACCGGTGTGTTTTCTGAAGTGGGCAACCCCGAGTCAGGGCCTTGCCCCTCCCTGGGCTGCTGAGAGAGGGGTGCTGTATAGGCACAAGATCGCACAGCATCCCCGAGCCCTTTGATTTCAACACCGCATTTTAACTTCAGCCATTGTGCCTCCTTACAGGGCTGTGGGCTACAGGCCGTGAGTGTGTGGGACCTGGGCATTGGATGAATGGATACGTGTTCCTGCTTTCCCGGGGCTGGAGGTGGGCTAGTGGTCTGCTCGGTGTGGCAGAGAGATCCCGGAGCCCCTGGGCCGCACTTCCTGGGAGCGGGTCCACCGCCAGCCCACACGTCCCTGTGACTCGGGGTGCCCCTGGGCCAGGCTTGCTTTTCCCAGCTCAGGCAGGGGGCCCGCCAGCCCAGGGAAGTGGCAGGGTAGAGCTGGAAGACACGGCCCCGGGCGAGCTGGGGGGGCGCGGGGAGAGCTGGGGAGGGGTCCCCGCCGCCCCCTCGCGCGTCCCCCCTCCCCGCCTCGGCCACGCAGCCGCCCCCACCGCCGCAAGCCGTGCGTCCCCGAGATAAGAAACGGGTCAATAAACTTTTTTCCAAGGCGGGCCGGTTGCTCCAAGCTCCCGGGCCCCCTTCCCGCCCGCAGCCCCCTCCGCGCGCCGGGAAAGGTCAGACGGGAGGCGGCATCGACCCGCGCCCGCAGCCAGGCCCCCGGCCACGCCGCGGCCGCGCTGACCAACTGACCACGCGCCGCCCGGGACCCCGGCGCGCCGCCGGCCAATGGGAGCGCGCCGAGCCGCGGTTGCCGGGCAACGCGGCGGGAGGAGGGGCGGGGCCGGCGCGGCGAGGGAGGCGAGGCGGCCGCGATCAATCCGGCGCCCGCGCGCATGCGCGGCCCGCGGCCGGGAGGGAAGCTGCAGCCGGCGCCCAGTGGCCATCGATCGCCGCGGCCCGAGGCGCTTAATAAGCTCGGAGAAGGGCTTAAGGGAGGGGCCCGGTGCCCCCGCCACCCGCCACCTCCTCCCCTCCTGCTCCCTTCAGTAATAATAACAACAACAGCAAGGGCAGCTCGCACCGTCCGCTGCTCCCTGCCCGCTGGACCAGTGCGCGGAGCATCCGCCCACGTCCCGTGCAAGGGCTCGCTGAGCGTTCGGCTTCCTCCGGGGCGTACGCTGGGGCCACGTGGCCCGAGCGGGCCTCCCGTCCCCCACCCCACCGGCCGAGCGGCCGCGGGGCATGCGGGCTGGCCCTCTGGGCCTCAGGGTTCACACCTGTAAGGCAGCGCCTGGGGCTCTGCCGGGATTCAGGCAAGTGTGCCTTGAAGCGCTTTGTTTCTCAGTGGGCGTCAGGTGGGGAGGCTGAGGCCCAGACCGGGGTGGGGGTGGGGGTGGGGGGTCGCTGGCTCCGAGACAGCAGCTGCGACCGGGCAGGTGGGTCCCCACTCCTCCTCCCGCTTTTCTCTGCCTCGGATTCATCTTCGGCATAATATTAGTGAGCATTTGCAGGGAGCGGGGCGCTGTGCTAAGTGCTTCGCGGTATGTAACCCAGTGGTTCTTCCAAATCTCGCGAGTTGGGCAAGTTATCCCCATTCGACAGACGAGGAAACAGGAGTAACGAGGCCCTCCTCTCCTCCACTCATCCTCTTGGTGTTTTCACCCCTCCCTCTGCCTCGCCTTTCTCGCCCTTATTCCCCTGAGGTCTTTGGGTTTAGAGCCCAGAGGTTTTCTGGGCACTGGCACAGAGAGGGAGGTCTTTGGATTCTGGGCCAGACTCTGGTCGGGCTCAAATGGGTGAGGACTGAGACTGGGCAGGAGGGGCGACCCGACCTCACACGGGAAGGAGGCACAGGGTCTGCGAGGTGCCCTAGGACCTTATTGCCCGAGCCCCCACATCCCCTGTCACAACCAAGGTCCTCCAATCTCGCCCGCAGCCTGCTGTGTGGCCACAACCAAGTCGGAAACTTAACCGCCTGGGCCTCCCCCCCCCCCCCGCCCTCCAGGCACCCCTGCCCTCCATCTTTAAAAGCAGAGGCAGTAACCCATGTAGAGAAAGGTCCTTCCAGCCTCTCCCAGCTTCTGGGGGTCATGGGCAGTTCTTGGCATCCCTTGGCTTATAGACACATCACTCTGATCCCTTTCTGTCTCATCCCATGGCTGTCTTCTGTCTGTGTCTTTGTGCGTCTCTCTTCTTATAATGACACCAGTCATTGGACTTAGGGGTCACCCTGATGCAGGATGGCCTCATCTTAACTCGATTACATGTGCAGACTGTATTTCCAAATAAATCCATATTCTGAGGTTCTGGGTGGATGTGACTTTGTGTGTGTGTGGCGGGGGGACACTGTTCAATTCGCTACAGGCAGGCATAGAGGGAGGGGGTACAAGAGTGGTCCTCTCCAGGGCCCCAGGAATTGTTGGGTACAACTAACTCTGGGCCAGGACCCTGGGGAAATGCTGGCAGAGGCCTGGGGCTTTCACAAAATGGGTTCGTGTGACCTCCAGCTGTCACATGGTCTGCGTGTTTCACTTTATCATGTGGGCACAATTCCACGCCATTGAAATCTCTCCTCCCGCATCGACTTTGACTTTCGTAGGCATCCAGCAGCCGCCCCCTGAAGAGACATCGCTGTCTGTCAATCCCCCTCGCTTGGGCAGCAAGGCTGGTCCCCGTGCGCTTTGTTCGGGCAGATGGCAAAATGGTGTCCGATGAGTGTGACAGGTTGGCATCGACTGGGGATGAAAGCATGGGTCATGGAGACCCCCAAACCTGTGTGTCTAAAACTTGATGAAAGCATTTGAAACGCACTGCCCCGCGGGGCACCAGCATCACCCAGACACGGACAGACTCCCAGTGATGAGGGCGGACCGCCTCACTCTTGCGGACTTTTCTCTGTAAGTGAGGTGCGTTCTTACCACATAGGATTCACCGTTTTAAAGGGTTCAGTTCAGTGGTGTTTAGGACAACACAGTCGTCTCCCCAAAACAAAGCACCGAGCCTCTTATGAGCACTCCCCACCCCCGTCCCCCAGGCCCTGGCACCCATTATCCCATTTCTGTCAGGACTTGCCTTCTGGACGTTTCACATAAAAGTAGTCACACGTGATGTGGCCTCACTGAGCGTTCATGTTTTCAAGGTCCGTCCACACTGTAGCGTGAATTGGAAGGTCATCCCCTTTTTAAAAAAGAATTTATAGGGGCACCTGGGTGGCGCAGTCGGTTGAGCAGCCGACTTCAGCCAGGTCACGATCTCACAGTTTGTGGGTTCGAGCCCCGCGTCAGGCTCTGGGCTGATGGTTCAGAGCCTGGAGCCTGTTTCCGATTCTGTGTCTCCCTCTGTCTCTGCCCCTCCCCCGTTCATGCTCTGTCTCTCTCTGTCCCAAAAATAAATAAACGTTGAAAAAAAAATTAAAAAAAAATTTATAAAAAAAATAAAAAGAATTTATTTGTTTAATTGTGGTTAAAATACACATAACATGAAAAGGACCATTTTCACTTTCTTTTTATTAAAAAAAATTTTTTTTAGTTTATTTATTTTGAGAGAGAGCAAGCATGAGCAGGGGAGGAGCAGAGAGAGAGGGAGACACCGAATCCGAAGCAGGTTCCACACTGACAGCGCAGAGCCCTACGTGGGGCTCAAACTCACGAACCGTGAGATCGTGACCTGAGCCCAAAACCAAGAGTTGGATGCTCAACTGACTGAGCCACCCAGGCGCTCCTTAACTTTCTTTTTTAAAAAAAAAAAACATATTTACTTAGTTTTGAGAGACAGAGAGCAAGGAGGGGCAGAGAGAGAGAGAGAGAGAGAGAGAGAGAGAGAATCCCAAGCAGGTTCAGCGCGTCAGTGCAGAACTCGATCTTGCAAACTTTGAGATCATGACCTAAGCCGAAATCAAGAGTCAGACCTTAATCAACTGAGCCACCCAGAAGCCCCCTTTTTAACCTTCTAAGTGCATGTGGCACACTCACGCTGTCGTGCACCCACCCTCCATCCATCTCCAGAACTTTCCATCTCCCCAGGCTGAGACTCTGTCCCCACGAAGCATTGACTCCCTGTCCCTGCCCCTCCCCTGGCTCCCACCGTCTGTTCTCTGGCTCTGTGGATGGGACTCCTCTAGGGACCCCCGTGCGTGGGGTCACACAGGACGCGTCCGTCTGTGTCTGGCTCTGTCACCACGCACAGTGGCCTCCGGGTCCGTCCACGCGGTGGCAGGTGGGAGGACATTCTTCCTTCCTGAGGCTGGGTCATATCCAGCATGTGTTCATGCCGTGAGCCGTGTTCACCCTTCATCCATCGATGGACACTTGGGGTGTTTCCACCTTTTAGCCACTGTGGGTCATGCCGCCGTGAGCACGGATGTGCCTCAGTGACTTTCACCTGATCGGTTTCCAGGTGGTGGGTCCCGCGGCAGTGAACAGTTCCCACGTGGGGTCAAGCATCCCAGACCCCACCCCACACGGGACTGAGCCTGGAGGTTCCAACCTCCAGGTGGGACAGGACCCACCTGAGTTTGACTCCCATCCATGTGGCCTTGGGCAAATCACTTCCCTTGCTTTGGGCCTCAGTTTCCTCATCTGGAAAATGGAAGCAAGGAGATCCTTAACCTCAAAAGCCTTAGCAGAGCCTCCGCGATGCAGAGCAGGTCGTCACTAAATGATTCTTGTTGTTGGTGCCATTATCACAATTTGGAAACCATTCTTTAGTGCTATTATGACTGCTAGACGCTCAGAAGCCCACATCCCCTCTCCTGGCTCGCCCTTCCTCTCGGGCATCCCCAGCCCTCCAGCAGTATACGAATGCTGTAGTTATTTCTGATTTATCCTGGGCCCCCGAAGAAATACATTTTCTTCAATTATTAATCATCGAGGTGTGAGAGATACAGAGGAATGAAATTAGCTCCCTGACCTTTGGGGAGAAGGACACAGGGGTGGGAGGGGGCGGCCCCCGCCCCAGCGGAGGCCACATGGGGGTCCTGGTGTGGGGGCTGGGACTCCAGGGTGGGTGAGGGAGGAGTCCCCAGGAGTCCGGGTGGGGGGTGGGGGGGTGGTTGGAGAGGAAAGTCACCGGCCTCACTTCCCTTTTCTCTCTCCCGCTTGGGAGCCGTGGGGGTGGAGGGTCCGGCTGGATGTGGGTTGAGCTCAAAGGCGGGAGGACCTGGGAGGGGGGCGGCACCCCCAGCTGTTGGAGGCAGGTTCTGCCCCTGTGGCCCCAGAACCCCTTCCAGTCTCTGCCACAAAGGTCTCCTTCCGCCTCCTGCCGCCTCCTTCACAGCCCGCAGCTGGCCCTCCCACAGGTCTAGGGTCCCGGGGAGCCCCTGGGGAGGGAGACCCAGGCCCGACACAGCCAGAAGGAGGCCCCAGGACCGGGCGTGTCTGGGAGACTGCGCCTGGGAGGGCCCTGGGGCGGGAGCTTGGAGGGTGGGGAACGGTCCTTAGGCCTGTTGGGTGGGGACAGACAGCGGGAGCAGCAGGGCTGTGCTGGGGCGCCAGGCCGAGCTCTGCAGTGTGGCTGGCCCGTGGCTGGACGTGTAGCTGGTGGGGCCACGGGAGGTGGGGAGATACGGGAGGGCTTAGAGCAGACGAGGTCGGACTTGAAAGGTCCCTGGGGAGCCCGGTGGGGTCAGCCAGGGAGGGACTCCTGAGGGACAAGGACCAAGGACCCTGGCGGGTGGGGCAGAAGAGGCCAGGCCTGGAGCAGGGAGAGCTGTGAGGGAAAGACACCCCTCCCGTATCCAGTCCTGTGGCTCCAAACCCCGCGGCTCCCTATCCCCTCCGGGGTTAAAAACCACAGGCACGCGGAGCACCGCACTAGACCTCACTCCTCCCCCACTCACCCTCCTTTCAAAGACAGGTCACCGCTACCTGTCCTTGGGGTCTGCTGAGTGCCCCATGGTGTGTCCAGCCTCTGAGGCCCGGCACACGCCCTTCCCTCTGCTGAAACCCTGTTCCCGGCTGAGAGCGAGAGGAGGCAGGGATGCAAGTCGGTCAACGCTAAGGAGGCCAAGAAGCCCCCACAGGGTATGTGCGACAATGCCCATTTCACAGAGAACACAACTGAGGCCCAGAGAGGTTAAGAGATGCACTGGAGGCCACGCAGCCTGGCAGTAGAGGAGCCAGGTTTTCTTAGTTCCACATCACCCCGAACAGCTAGAGGAGGGTTTGCAGCGGAGGCCACAGCGCACAGCGCCCCCCCCTCCCCCCGCGGGTCTGAGAGGCTCCCAGGGGGGCGCTGTCCCTCCCCTGCGAGACCCGAGGCCCCTCCTGCACGCGCACGGTGGGGACGTTCTCCCGGGGCCCCTGAGGCTGGAGCCCGGGCGCGCAGGGGCAGGGGCGCAGGCAGCGTCCCGTGTGGGCCCCGGTGGGGGTGGGGATGGGGGTGGGGGGCCGCCCGCCCTTCCTCCCCGCTCGCTGCGGCGGCGGCGCCGATCAGCAGAGAGCGATCGATGGCGTATCGAGCACTTTTCAAGCTTCGGTGATTTTCGTGGATTCAGTGTAAACCACAGCCTGGGCCCCCCGCTCCCATCGACCTCGGGCAGAGGCGCCCCTCCCCACGATCTGGCGCTGACAGTTCCCGCTGCCTGGCTCTGCGCCCCAGCACCCCGCACAGAGAGGACTGGGGGAGGGAGAGGGGCAGTGTGGGCAGAGTGGGGGCGCATCGGGTGGGAGAGGCGACTGGGAGCCCTGGAAGTGGGGGCAGGGGCGAGGGGCCGCCCCAGGTGGCAGAAGGTCCCTCGGGAAGGAGGCCAGGCTGGGAGAGCGCGGAGGCTGGGTCTCTGGGCTCCCTACCCTTCCAAGAACGTCTCTTTCCTGGGAACCCTGCGCTCCCTTCTCCAGGCCTAGGCCCGGTCCCAGCCCCAAACCCAGTGGCTGCTCCTGCTTCCTGTGATACGCTCCTACAGACCTCCCTTTCCTCTTGGACCCCGTGGGCCATTTTCTGCAGATGACACTGCTGACTCCTGAGCCAGTATGAGATGTCTTCCCACCTCACCTAATACTTGGAAAGGGACTTCCACAAGGCAGAGGCTGCACAGGTAACCTGTGCAAAACAGTCTCGCCAAAGCTGCTTTGCTCATCCACCTGTATGCCCACGCACCCTCCCAGTTACCAACATGCCCACCCCTGTGTTCATGCATCTACACGTGATTCACTCACCAACCCACCCATACATCTTTCCTCCCAGGCACGTCTGCTTAGCCATCCACCCATCCACCCACACAAGCCAACGGAGCGCACTTTCACCAGCGTGCCCCACGACTCACCCACCCATCCATCCCCTCACTCATCTACTCGTTGATTCACCCATTCATCCTTCTACCCATTCATCCATCCATTTATTGGTCCTTTTAGCCATCTACCCATCCATCCCCTCATCCACTCACTGAATCACCCATCAATCCTTCTACCCATTCATCCACCCATACACCCATTTGTACGTCCATTCTCCCACACATTACACACCTATTCATTCATCTACCTTTCCACTCACACATCCGTCCATCCATCCATCCGTCCGTCCATCCATCCATCCACCCATCCATCCGTCCATCCATCCGTCCATCCACTCACTCACCTACTCATTGATTCACCCATTCATCCTTCTACCCATTCATCCACCCATACACCCATTTGTACGTCCATTCTCCCACACATTACACACCTATTCATTCATCTACCTTTCCACTCACACATCCATCCATCCATCCATCCATTTATCTATTCATTCTCCTACACATTACATACCTATTCACCCATCTTTGTATCCATCCATCCATCCATCCATCCATCCATCCATCTACCCATCCACCCGTCCGTCTGTCCATCTGTCCATCCATGCAACCCCCAAACCACTCATCCGTTTACCCATGCATTCACCAATACATCTATCCGTTCATGCATCCATTTATCTATCATTTTAGCCATCCACTCATCCTTTCTCCCATCCATCCACCTTTCCACCCACCCACATATTCATGTACCTACCTATCTACCCACTCATCTATCGTCCCTTCTGCTCAACTGGCCATTCAACCATCCTCTTCTTCATCTACGGTTTCCTTCACCCTTTCGTCCACCTGTCTACCGTTTACCCACCCATCTATCCACCCACCCACCTATGTACCAACTGACCTATCCATTCATGTCTACCACAGACATTTTCTGTGGTCATTTCTGGGCCACCCTGATGCTGCATTCTGGGGATAAAGGTGACTCCGACCTGGCCCTACTCCATGAGTTCCCAGACCAAGGACATTTCACTTGCACATGACGAACTAGGTTCAGCCCAGACAAGGGCTGACACGCGGTATCACCTCATCTGAAGGAGGTGCCATTTTACAGATGTGCAAATCAAAACCTGCACAGTTAGGGAGAAAAGATGCTGGGACTGCCCAGAGCCAAAGCCACCTACTGGCTTCGTGGTGGTCACAGCAAGACTTCCGTGGCCACCCCACAAGAATTGACCATGGTTGAAGCTCTCTCTATAATTCTGCTCCTCCTCCCTGCCCTCTCCTCTGCCCCAGGGCTGCCCTCTCCTCTGTCTCTGCCTGCCCTCCCCCTCAGCAAATCTTTGTTGAAACGCAGCAGGGACCTCCTTGTGAGGTCCCACAAGGAGATTGTGTTCTAGTGGGGGAGACAGGGGCAAAAGCAGTAAAAAAAAAAAAAAAAAAAGCAAAGAAATAGAATAATTTGGTGCAAAGCCCGTTCCCAAGCTCTGTGCTCTGGCTGGACGGGCACGCGGGGTCAAGCACCTGCCTGCTTTCTCTTCTCCTGGAGCTAAGGGATGTGGAACCCAGGGTACCACAGGCCCCAGAGCCGGGGAGGCGGCCCCACAAAGCAGGGATGGGGGGTGCAGGCATGTCACAGCGAAAGAAGGAGGCGGCCGCGCTGCAACCCCCTTCATAATTAATAAATGAAGAATATGGTTGTTAATCGATGGAGCTGTGAAGAGAATATTGATTCCAACCTCGCGCTATTTTTTTTTGTGCCGCTTAGATTTTTACACCTCATTTAGAACAAGGCTTCCCCGGGGAACTCTTAAAACCAAAAGATATTTGCAGGACTCCAGTGGGGCGGGGGGCAATGTCGGGGCGCAGTTCGGACCGGGGAAGGGGGGGCCCCGGTAGTGAGTATCGGCGGGTGGGGGCGGGGGGCGAGGCAGAGAAATACTCTTTATCATCAAAGTTGCCGAATCACTGTGTCTTTCCCCGAAGCGCCCATTTGAATATTTGATTAAGGATCAATTATTGCGGGTATTGGGAAAGGTCATTGGGCAAATCCTCACGAGGCCACGGGGGAAGTTTCAGGGGTAGAAAAAATAAATCTCGTTATTAGTTTTTATTACACAAACGCCACCCGTCTATGGTGACAAAACCGCAGTAAAATGAAGGTGATCCACCGGCACAACAGAAGAGACCTGTCCCGCCATTCCAGAGAGGAGCCCTGAGATTTCTCACGCGCAAACGTGCACACTCGTGTGAAATAATCGTACCTGAATGTTACAGAACTTTAGAGAAATGGCTTCATGCTGTGCGACCTGCACCAGGAGGTTAGCAGTTTTTTCTGATTAAAAACATGTCACCAGAGTCAGAAACGACTCGAAAATACTGAATAGTTTAACGGAGGAAATGTGATCGTTGATCGTTTCTTTCCTTAGAACTGCCAATGCTGGGCTTTTTTTTTTTTTTAATAAACTTTTCATTTTGGATTAATTAAAATTTTTTTTAATGTTTAATTTTTGAGAGAGGCAGAGAGACAGAGCGTGAACGGGGGAGGGGCACAGAGAGAGAGAGAGAGAGAGGGAGACACAGGATCCGAAGCAGGCTCCAGGCTCTGAGCCGTCAGCACAGAGCCCGACGCGGGGCTCGAACTCACAAACCGCGAGTTCATGACCAGAGCCAAAGTCGGACGCTTAACAGACTGAGCCCCCCAGACGCCCCTGGAATGATTTTAGACGTACAGAAAAGTTGCAAAGCTAAGACAGGGCCCCCCCTCGCGTGAGCACCTACGTCCCCACTGTGTGTCTGTTAGAACAGAGAAAGTGCAGGCACAGCACTGTGCCATAGCAAATGGACTTGGTTTGGGTTTTGCCAGGTTTTCCAGAATCCCGAGCAGGATTCCACATTGAATTTTGATCCATGATGGTTCAGGCTTTTCTCATGCAGATATACTTGGGGATATGAATACACCCATCTTATAAATAGGCAATCGAAACGCTGTTTTGAGGCCTTTTTTTTTTTTTTTTCCAATTAGTGTAATGTTGTGAATATTTTTAGGCCAGTAGATAAACATATTTTTCACAATTTTTGATAGCTGTAGTCTGCCAATATAACTGGGTTTATTTATATCTCTTTTCCTTATTTTAAAGATTGAAATGAAATTCACATATTGTAAAATTAAACATTTTAAAGTATGCAGTTAAATGGTGTCTATCATAGTCACAAAGTCAGGCAAACATGTCCACCATCAAACTCCAGAAAGAAGCCCCTTCTGTCTCCAGTAAGAATCACCCCCACTCCCTCCCTCATCCCCCAGCACCCACGAGCCCCCTTCCCATCTATGGATCAGCCTGTTCTGGACGTTTCACGCACGTGGACTCACACCCCGTGTGGCCTCTCGCGTCGGGTTCCCTCCCTGAGCGTCATGTGTTCGGGGTCTATCGGCGGGGCGGCGGGGGTGGGCACCTCGCTCCTGCTGGCGGCCGAGGGACGTGCGCGTGCGTGGTGGACACGGTCATCTGTGGACGTGCACGTGTGCGGTGGATGCACCTGAGGGGCGTGCGCTTGCGTGGTGGACAGAGTATGTATCTGTCCAACTGTGGATGGACGCTTTGTCATTTCCACTCTTTGACTCTTGTGAATCCTGCTCCTGTGAACACGCGTGAACACGTGCATATTTGGGTACCTGCTTTCAATTCCCTGGGGCCTCCGCCTGGGTGTGCTTTGTTGGGTCAGACGGTGAGCCTACGGTTAACTTTTTTGAACGTCCAGGTTTATTTAATCAGCCACCTATCATTTAAATCGGTACCGTGTTCTCTCGTTAAGAGCAGTACTGTGGTAAACATCCCTGAACTACATCTTCTCTGATGGCCTCCCAAAGTACAGGGTCCTCACTGGAAACCAGGTCCGCTGAGAACGATCACCAGATCCCCTTGTTGAAGGGCTGTGCTCTGCATCCTGTCCCAGGGGACGAGCAACACCCACATCTGCCCCAGGGAGGGTATCGCTCCTCTGTTCAGATGTGCTGATCCCTACATTAGTTTTATCATCTCGTCTCATCTGGGCCATTTGTCATTGCTTTTGTCAATTGCCTGTTCTGATGTTTTGCCCATTTTTCATTGGGGGTGCCTGTGTTTGTTCTTAACGATGTGTAAAATCTCTTTATAAACTAACTTTTGCCATTCATTTTTGAACGTGTTTCTAAGTTTATCATTTGCTGCTACTTTTGTTTAAATGTTCTGTTTGTCTTCGGTTGCTTGCTATAAAACTGTCCCTTCACCCCCAAATTACATGCATTCAATCATCCTCCTATTACCACTTGTCCTTTCAATATGGCTGTGCTCTCATCACTTATGTTTTTTTTTAATTTTTTTCAACGTTTTTATTTATTTTTGGGACAGAGAGAGACAGAGCATGAACGGGGGAGGGGCAGAGAGAGAGGGAGACACAGAATCGGAAACAGGCTCCAGGCTCTGAGCCATCAGCCCAGAGCCCGATGCGGGACTCGAACTCATGGACCGCGAGATGGTGACCTGGCTGAAGTCGGATGCTTAACCGACTGTGCCACCCAGGCGCCCCTCATCACTTATGTTTAAAATTGTATTCCATCTGGGATTTACTTGTCTCCCTTTTGTCGTCTCTGGCAGAATTCTCTTTTTTTTAAAGTTTATTTATTTATTTATTTATTTGAGGGGAAGGGGCAGAGAGAGAGGGAGAGAGAATCCCACGCAGGCTTCGCACTATCAGCACAGAGCCTGCCTTGGGGCTCAATCTCACGAACCGGGAGATCATGACCTGAGCCAAAACCAAGAGTCGGACGCTCAACCGACCGAGCCCCCCCAGGCGTCTCCCTTGCATGCTTGTCATAAAGGAAACCAGACAATACGGAAGTCGCATTCAGCAAGAGTGAGGCACATACTGGATGCCTGGTGCTGTTCTAAGTACCTGCTCAAGGCATTATATAATCTTCGCAGGAACCGCGTGGTGTGGGTTCGCTAGCTTGCAGACCTGGAAGCTGAGGCACAGAGAGATCAAGCCACCAGCCGGAGCTCACACAGCTGGTTCTCAGTGACCCATGGTCCCAGCTGGTCTGTGCTGGACTGCCCGGAAGTCCCTGTCCACTCCCTCTCCCCAGAGAAGGAGAGGATGTGGGCATGTGTGACCTTGCACAGTTAGGAGCTCACACGCACACTGCTTCACATCTTTCCTGGTTCCATAGTGGCATTGTCCGGCAGGTTTCTCTGTCCGCGTGCATGTGAGGCAGTCCCATTCTTCTCGGCGGTTCCGTAATGCCCCGTGTGTGCGTGGGGGTGCCCTGTTGGGAATGTAGCCTGTTTTGTATGATAGACATCATGCTGGACAAATTCTGTCTCCCCCAGGGCTCACCTTGCCCCCTGCTCTGCGACCTGCGAGGCTGGCCCACGTGCCTTCTTGCCCCCTGGTTCCCATTAGCGGTTGGCCAAGGAGGAGCTCTTGCAGGAGGTTGGAGGGCAGGAGAAGTATCCCTGTGGCTTCTCAAGTTGTCTGAGCCTTTGTTTAAACACACACACACACACACACACACACACACACACACACAAACCGAACAATAGTCTTTAATAAACACACCTCAATTTCTGTGTGTGCAGGAACCATCTCTTTCCTGCACAGACTCTTTTTTTTTAATTTCTTTTTAATTTTTGACAGAGAGAGAGAGTGTGTGTGACCAAGGGAGGGGCAGAGAGATTGGGGGACAGAGGATCAGAAGCGGTCTTTGTGCTGTCAGCACAGAGCCCAATGCAGGGCTCAACTCATGAACCGCGAGATCATGAGCAGAAGTTGGATGCTCAACCGACTGAGCCACCCAGGTGCCCCTCCTGTGTGGGTCACCAGGTGCCATAACACTGCTGCACATCAAACACCTGCCATGCTCCCTTTGAATAGGGCTGTGTGTATATTATACCGAAATACGTAATGGTACGCTGCGTACGAGATCGGGTGCTCGGGTTGCTGATCTTGTCTGGGGCGGCCTAGCTGTCAGCTGATGTAGGTGGGACGGGCTGGGGTGAGTCTCAGCCTGCTCCTGAGACCAGAGGTCGCCTGGTGTGGCAGACACACAGGACGCTGGCCCCCAAGGAGTCATGGCCTTGTCTACACCCCTCCCCTTGAACACACCCATTACCTGTGACCTGCTTCTAACACACAGAATTTGGGAAAGGCAGACATAGCCTAAGGCCCCTACTCAGCTGACTTGAATTAATCAAACAGGCGATTACCCTGGGTGGGCCCGACCTAATCAGGAGCCCTGATGGAAAGACGGCCCCAGGCGTTCCTTAAATCAAAGACTTCAAGCAGCTGGGATACCCCTGTCTCGGTTGCTGGGCTTGGGGAAGCACACAGCCAGAGACCCCATGGTTGTGAGCAGCCGGGTTCTGCCACCCAGCAGGTGGCCCGGAAGGGGTCATGAGGCTGCAGAAGGCGTGGGGCCCGGCTGACCAGGTCCCGGCAGCTTTGTGAGACGCTGAGGGCGGAGTCCGATGCACTGTGCCCGGAATCTGTCCTACAGAACTTGCCAGGTAATAAGCGGGTGTTGCTTTAAGCTGCTAAATTTGTTGCTGCTTGTTACGCAGCAGTGGATAACGCGTGCATCTGGGCACGGCAGTGAGGGGTGAGGACGTGGTGCCCCGTGTCACTGAGGCCAAGTTAGGTCTCCGCTTGGCTCACAGCCCCCAACGTCCCCGGCGCCCCGGCAAGTCACATGGTTGAGCCCGGGGGCGGGACGTTAGCCCCCGTCCCTCACAGCAAAGTCCCCTCGAAAGAAAGTCCGAAGATTTGGGCCCGATTTGCAGTCAATGTGCGATGGCGGAGACCCTGACGGAGTCAGACATTTATCTTCTTTCCAGTAACAGCAACAACAAACAACCAGAAAAGCGAAACGAGTCAAAGAACGTGCGATGAACATCTTACGACGAGCTCCGTATGATCGTGAGGGATTTTAGGCCCTCGGGAATGGGTTCTCTGCGGTGTAAGGGAGGTGTAGACAGCCCCCTTCAATATCTCTGTAAATGGTGCCCAGCTGTGCCAACAGCTGTCTCCCACTGAAAACGAAAAGGCACCTCCATTAATGTGAAGTTAATACACACTTCGGTTAGCCTTCTGGCCAGTGATAGTGGAACGTCATAACTTCCTAATTCCTGTAATTTCACGCTACCCATCATTTCTGTGTGTGTGCAAAAGCGAGTGCCCCCAACACGCCACTGCTCTTAAAATCCAGGCAACCCCAAGTGTGTTTTCTGCCACATGAACTTTAGAATAGTTCTGCTCAGTTCTCCCTCACCCTGTGAAATAAAACTGATTGGAATTTTGATTGGTATTGAAATAAAAATGTATAGATTAATTTAGAGGAAATCGGCATTTTCACATTATTGGATCTTTTCACTCAGTGCGTGGGGCATCTCTCACTGTTTATTCCACGCTCTTTTTTTGCCCTTCAATAGTTGATATTTTTTGACATCCCTGCATGTGTCTTACATGTGGTTGTTTTTTTTTTTTCCCCCAAAGCCTGTGGAGTTTTTGTTCTATTGTTGTTATGGGTAAATTATTATTTTTTGTAATATGTGTTCTCACTGGTTCCTGCCAGTCTGTGAAAGCTGTTGTTGGTTTTGTATATTTGTCTTGTAACCATCTTCAATACGCTGGTGGTTCTTTTTTTTTTCTAACTTTTATTTGTTTTTTGAGAGACAGAGACAGAGCATGAGCGGGGGAGGGGCAGAGAAAGAAGGAGACACAGAATCCGAAGCAGGCTCCAGGCTCCGAGCTGTCAGCACAGAGCCCGATGCAGGGGCTCGAACCCACAGACCGTGAGATCACGACCTGAGCCGAGGTCACAAGCTCAACCGATTGAGCCACCCAGGTGCCCCACTGATGGTTCTTCATAAATTTTCTTGGTGTTTCCATGATACCATGACACCCTCCAAAAATAATGATGGTTGATTGCTTTCGTATTGGGGCTGTAACAATACAATCCAGTCTGTTGCCTCCTCGTCCAACATCAACCCAGACTATTTTGTTTTCCTGTCTTATAGAGTGGGCTAGCGCTTCTGGTGGGGAAGGTCAAAGCACACTGGCAATGCAGATGGCTTACTCTGGGTAATCGGCATTGGCCAGCAGGCGTCCTGGAAAAGGGAAGGGGGCTGATCCCATCAGAAGGACGTGGATGTCCCCGTTCAGCACTCACTGTACATGTGCGCTGGGCTTCAGAGACTTTGGGATGGTCACTCGATGCAGCGTCCTGCGTGGACCTCACGTCCAGCTGCGCTCCCACGTGGACACCTTGACCCCTTTCAAGGCACGTGTGGGTCACCAATGAGCAAAGCAGAAGCCGTCCTCGAGAACTTCTTCCAGACTGCCATGAAGATTTCCCGTGATTAATAATGATGTTGACCGATGTGTTTTCTTTATCGCATGACGGGCACAGCCTCCTATCCCCACCTTACCTAGAACTTCTGTCCAAGGTTGTGGCACCTACTGACGAAGCTTTGTGTTCATTCCCTCCTAGCCATTAAGACAGTGAGGTGTGTGAGTGGATTTGCGAATTCTGACTAACTTCTGCCTTATTTGACGATGGTGGGTTTTTTTTCTTCAAATATCTCTGGATTCACCTGGACAACAGCTTTGAGCTCCCGCATCCTTTGAGGGATGGGAGGGGCCGACAGGTCTCTTTGTCATTTTATTTCTGGCAGTTTGGTGTTGGGGTCTTCCGGTTTTGTAAAATACTGTAATGGGGAGGGGACTGTATTAATTTCGTGGAGTGGCCATAACGACGTACCACAAGCTGGGTGGCTCAAAACCACAGAAATTAATTTCCCCACGGCTCTGGGGGCCGCTTCCTTCTAGAAGCTCTGAGGGAGAATCTGTTCCGTGTCCTTCAGCTTCTGGGGGCGCTGGCAATCCTGGGGGCTCCTTGGATAGTAACAGGGTGACTCAGACCTCCACCTCTGTCCTCACGTGGCTGTCTCCCCTGTGTGGCTGTCCCGGTTTTCCCGTGGCCTCCTTAAAGGGACCTCAGTCACTGGATTCAGGGTCACCCTACCCCGGCGTGACCTCCCCTTAGCCTATTACACCTGCAAAGACCCTACTTCCAAGTAAGGTGACTTTCTGAGCTTCTGAGTGGACATGAACTGTGGGGACAGGACAGTGTCCCCAGTGCAGGGACGTTTCTCATTTTCCATGCTTCTGGATGGCTGAGCAGAATCAAGTTTATTTCTCCTTTCTCTACCCCTGAAGGAACTTCAACTGTGAACCCACAGAGTGGACACTGGTCCTTGGCCTTCCCCCCCCCACAATCTCCCACCCTCCAGACCCCGTCCCTAGGGGCTTTCCAAAAGTTGCCTCATTAACATGGAGTCAGGTGTGGTTGGAAGGGGCCTGTTAAGAATAACAAAAGATTCCTCTACGTCCAAGGTTTTGTAAGCTCTGTTCCGGGCACGGAGCCGAAGACCAAATATATGTGTTTCTAATTATGAATAACAGTATCACATCTCCCCTACAGGAAGCCCCGTCCCATCAGCCGTCACCCCCTTCCCTCCCCCTCCCGCGGCCCCCACGAGCCCCCCTCCTGTCCCCGGATGAGCCCGTTCTGGACGTTTCATACACATGGACTCACACCCCGTGTGGCCTCTCGTGTCTGGTTCCCTCCCTGAGCGTCGCGTGTTCAGGGCCCGTCCGCGGGGCGGCGGGGGGGGGGGGGGCCTCACTCCTGCTCCGGGTGAATAATGTTCCCGTGTGCGGATGGTGCACGTTTTGTTCATCCAGTCACCTGTCGATGAACCTGTCGACCTGTGGGTCGTCTGGACCTGCGGCTGCGCGGACACGAGTGCACAAGTTTTTGCTGGAACGCCTCTTTCCAGTTATTCCGCGAGGAGCCCCCCGCACCGTCTAGGCCTGCGCCCGGTCACGCATTTTCCTTTCTCGCTCTGCTGCTTTGGGGGCCGATTTTGGTAACTTAGGTTTTTTTCCCAGAAAATCACCCGTTTCACCCCCGTCTTCAAGTTCGTTAGCGCAGAAGCCCACAGCGTTCTTTCGCGGGGCATCTAAACACCCTTGCTATTTATGGTTTCACGGACTCTCTTTTATCCCTAATTCTCATTTGTGTTTCTTTCTCGGGTCTTCTTGATTACACCAGCCTGTTTATCTATTTTAAAGCGCTTTATTTATTTAATTTTTTTTTTCAGAAAAGCAGCCATGGGATTTATTTATTAATTCTGCTGTTTCCCCCTTTTCTAAGCCATTAATTTTGGCTTTTATCTCTATTAATTTGTCCTCTGCCTTCGTTAGCTCTGATTTGGGCTTACCTCTCCCTTCCTGAGCTGCTGACTTTATTTACAGTTACTGCTTTGTTTGTTTTTTTCTCCAGCAATGAAAGCATTTAGGGCAATGGACTTGGACCCGTTTCTAAAACACTCTGGAACTGTTTTGACCTGAGAGTTACTTCTTTTTAATATGTCGTTTTTAGGGGCGCCTGGGTGGCTCAGTCGGTTAAGCGTCTGATTTCGGCTCAGGTCATGATCTCACGGTTCGTGGGTTCGAGCCCCACATCGGGCTCTAGGCTGACAGCTCGGAGCCTAGAGCCTGCTTCTGATTCTGTGTCTCCCTTTCTCTGCCCCTCCCCCGCTCATGCTCTGTCTCTCTCTCTCTCTCTCTCAAATAATAAATGTTAAAATATACATACAATTATAAAAAAAAAAACAGAACAAAAGTTTATTTTTATTTCTGGCGTTGTTCCTCGTGGCTAGCCAGCACGGCCGGGGTCCTCCCGCTCTCTGGAAGGCGCTGGGCTCTGTGTCCAGGAGGCAGCTGCCTCTTCCAGCCTCCACGGGTCTCGGGAGAAGTTCTGTCCGCTGTCCTGGCCCTGTGACGGGCTCATAGGCTCCACCTCCTTATTTCCACCACACTGACCCTTGTCTGGCTTACTTTTCTGTTTAATCCCCTTTGACCAGGACCAGGAGAGATGCGAGGCTTCTGGCCACTTTGTTCTGAACGTCTGAGACTGTTCCCTTATGTGACAGCTTCGTGCCAGCCTATTCGTTGCACGTTTTGTGGGCATTTCATGCTTCTTAAGTTTATTTATTTGTTTTGAGAGAGACAGAGGCAGCAGGAGTGGGGAAGGACAGAGAGAGACAGACAGACAGAGAGAGCGAGTGGGGGGTGGGGGCAGAGAGAGAGGGAGACACAGAATCGGAAGCAGGCTCCAGGCTCCAAGCCGTCAGCACAGAGCCCGACGCGGGGCTCGAACTCATGAACCGTGAGATCATGACCTGAGCCAAAGTCGGGCGCTTACCCGACCGAGCCCCCCAGACACCCCACTTTACTTTTTAGAGCAGTTGTAGGTCCTCTGAAAAACTTGAGCAGAAGATCCGAGCTTCCCACGCACCTACTGTCCCCACGCACCCAGGCCTCCTCCATCAGGGGCTCATTTGTCACACGGGGTGAGACTGCTTCATGCGTCATTATCTCCCCAAGTCTGCCGGCCACGTTCAGATTCACTGCAGGTGCTGTGCCTTCCGTGGCGTTTCATTGCCTGAGCTCACGTTCCCCCCACTGTGGCCTCAGGCAGAACAGTCCCGCGGCCCCGAAATCCCTGTGTTCTGCCCATTCACCCTCCCCCACCCCGACAGCCGTGCCCCCCACCCCCCGCCCCCTGCGGTCCTGCCTTTTCCAGCACATCCTGGACTTGGAACCACACTGGGTGTCGCCTCCTCGGCCTGGCTTCCGTCACCGAGTGCCGGGCGTCTGAGGCTCCTCCATGTCTCTGTGCGGCTCGATGGCCCGTTTCTTTTCAGCCGTCTGTCCCGTCATCTGGGCGGAGCACTGTGCCATTCTCCGTGCACCTGTTGAAGGACATCTTGGTTTCCAGACACACCGTCCTTCCGAGCGGTGCCCCCTGCCCCCCACCCCCGCCGTCGGGCTTTTGGCCGTTCCGGTCGGGTGCACTGCTATCTCGTCGTTTTATCTGCAGTCTCCTCGGGACCCACACGAACTCACCTGCCACCTGCCCATCTTTGCTGGCGAGGTGCCTGTTCGGGCCTTCGTCCCACCTTTCAATCATGTTGTTTTCTCGTTGTTGACTTTCGCATGCTCTTTGCATATTTTGGATAGCAGTCCTTTATCAGACGTGTCTGTTGCAAATATTTCCCTCCAGTCTGTGGCTTTTCTTCTTATTCCGTTGACGGTGTCTCTCACGGCACAAGCTGTCAGTTTTAGCGGAGCCCAGTGGATCAGTCACGCCTTTCGTGGGTCGCGCCTCTGGGGGTAACATCTGAAAAGGCCTCTCCAAACCCAAGGGCATCTAGATTTCCTCTTATGTTTTAAAATAACATTAAAAAAAAAAACCCTTTTTTTTTTTAACATTTATTCTCTTTTGAGAGACAGAGTGAGAGTGGAGGAGGGGCAGAGAGAGAGGGAGACACAGAATCCGAAACAGGCTCCGGGCTCCGAGCTGTCGGCACAGAGCCCGACGCGGGGCTCGAACCCACGAACCGTGAGATCGTGACCTGAGCTGAAGTCAGATGGTCAACTGACTGAGCCACCCAGGCTCCCCACCATGTGTCTTTCAAAGACGTAATTTTATTAATAGGACAACACCCACTACTAACCTTTTGTCGCTTCCCTAAAACTCCCGCTTTGTGTTGATCTGATCAAGGATTTCGTCCCAGTCTTTTCCGCCACTAAATGGTTATGTTTGCACGTTACGTATCATCTCTCAAAAATTACATTTACCGTCTGCATCATAGTCAAATTTCCAACTTTTCTACGTACACAACATAGTGTGTAAATGCTATAATCGTGCATCACACTCACTTCTTTGGGGGATTCCTGTATTTCGCTTCCGTCTGTCTGTCTGCACAGCGTTCGTCAGATCTTCTAGGAAAGGCTTCCCGAGCTGCCTCTGAGAAGGTGACTTGGCTGGGACCGTGCTTTCCCGTGAAAATGTTTTGCTTACGGCCTTTTAAAAATGTTTCTTCCCGGTCTTATCGAGGTGTCATCGACACATAACATCGGAGGATATTTGACGCGTGTCGTGTTCACGTTGTGAAGGACCCCCCCCCACCCGCCGCCGGCCCCGCCGCCCTGTCGATGAACCTACGACCTCACATACTCATCTCTGTGGGTGCGTGAGGAGGCCTTACTGCCTTTAAAATGCGAGCTGAGGGCCGCCTGGGGGGTTCCGTCGGTGAAGCGTCCCACTTCAGCTCCGGTCATGATCTCACGGTCCGTGGGTTCAAGCCCCGCGTCCGGCTCTGTGCTGACAGCTCAGAGCCTGGATCCTGCGTCCCTCCCTCTCTCTCTCTCTGCCCCTCCCCGGCTCGCGCTCTGTCTCTCAAAAATAAATAAACATTCACAAAAATTAGTTTTTAAGTTTAAATGTGAGGTTATCAAGGAGAAATCCGAAACCAAGTTGATTTTTATCTCTTGTAGGAGGTTTGTGTGTTTTAATGAGCTTTATTTTTTTTTTTTTTGGAGCCGTGTTAGATTTACAGGAAACACACTCCGGACGAGGAAGAGATTTCCTGGAGCCCCGTAGCCGGTTCCTGGTTATTAGCGTCTCAGGTGCCCCAGCTAATGGGCCGATACGGATACGTATTAATAACCAAGGGTCACGCTGTCTTCCAATTTCCTAGAGTCCCCGAAATGTCCTTTTTCTGCCCCAGAATCGGCCACGCCTTCGGTCCTCGCGTCCCCTTTATCTCCTCGGCCGCGACGGTTTCTGAGATTTCCTTTGCTCTCTGTTTCATCTGCTGCTTTCCAGTCGCTTCCCTTTAGTCTCCAAACGCACCCATCCCGCCAGGAGGAAGGTTGACGTTGGTCGTTTTCCTCTACTTTTGCCTCAGGGACGGAAGCCCCTTTTCTGGGCTTGTGTAGACCCAGACCCATTCCTCACCGAGCAAGGTTTTCTTCTGCTGTCTGCGGAATGCGGTTCCGTTGGCCCTGCCTTCCGGAACCTTCTGGCAAACCGGCAGTCCGCGTGCCCTGGATGTTCCGCGGTGCTGATGCTTTTTAATTTTTTTTTTTTTAACGTTCATTCGTTTTGGGGAGACAGAGTGCGAGCAGGGGAGGGGCAGAGAGAGAGGGAGCCACAGACTCCGAAACAGGCTCCAGGCTCCGAGCTGTCGGCACAGAGCCCGACGTGGGGCTCGAACTCACGAACCTCGAGACCATGACCTGAGCCGAAGTCAGACGCTCACCCCACCGAGCCCTCCAGGCGCCCCCCGCGGTGCTGGTTCCGGGTCGGCAGCACAGGGAACGGTGTTGGGGTCTCCTTCCGTCCTTGTTCCTCTGCCAGACCGTCCCCATGCGAGTCTCTTGTCTCTTCTCTTTCCGCCCTTTCCCCCTGGAACCTGCGTCTTCTTACCCGGAGGACGCGCGGGACCCCCGTGTGCGGCTTCCTGGGCTGGATTCCCCCTGCCATCCGCGTCCCCGTCTGCTGCTCGAACCTCAGGGCCGGGGGCTGCACGCACCTCTCACCTTCGTCATCCTTGCCCTCAATTTTACCGTCCCTTAAGGGAAGGCAGATCTGAAGCGACTACTACTGGCTGTCGAATGGTGGTGGCAGATCCCTTCTGAGCATCCGACGGCCGGTCAGCCCTCCTGGAGTGGAGGAGGGAGGGCCCTCGCCCACTGCTACCGGGGGTCCGAGTTGGCTCAAACACTTGAGGAGACTGGCCGCGCCAGCTCCCGTCTGTCCACTGTCCCCAGAGCCGGGAGGGGGGGACAGCTCCACCCCAGAGGGACGAGAGCTTCTGTCCACACAGAAGCTGTCTCTCAGACGGAGTGAACACACAGGAAGCAAAAGAGCTCTCATAAGCCCCATTTATACGAATTTCCAGAACTAGTGGGACTCGACTGGGCCGTGAGGGCCTCCAGGGGGTGTAGACTGGTTGGGGCCGCGTGGGAGCCTTCTGGGTGTGTGTGGATGCACAACCTTCACGGGTGTGTGTGGATGCACTCGGCCGTAAGCCGGGGTCCCCTGCGGTGATTCTCGCCTGAGCCCCGGGGTGCTGCACAGGAGGGTGCTGGTCCCATGTTGTTCTTCCTGGATGTGTGGGCTCTCCCGGTCTTTGGCCTTCTGTTGACCCCCACGTTCAACGGTTCATTCAGGCACGGCTGTGTCCAGCTTCTGACCACACAGTTGGGGGACTGGCTTGCCCCAGTATGAGTATGCCCCTCTGTGGTCAGCAGAATAACGCCCCCACCCCAGCCCTGGGAGCCTTGGGTATGAACCCTAGTGGCAGAAGGGACTTTGTGAATGAGATTAAGGCCCCCAGGGGGGTGACCCCGGGTGCCCCGGGGGGGCCCAGCGTCCTCACGAGAGGGAGGCAGAGAGCCGGGCGGACCCCGCGCTGCCGGCCGTGAGGTTGAGGAGGGGCCGCGGGCCCAGGATGCGGCGCCTCTGGAAGCCAGAAAAGGGGGGAGACGGGGCTCCCTGGGGCCCCAGGGGAGCAGCCCTGCCCATGCCTGGGCGTTCGCCCCGGGAGGCCCGTGTCAGACTCCTGACCTCCAGAAGTGTCAGAGGATAAGCCCGTGTGGTCTTACGCTCCTAAGTCCGTGGTGATTTGCTATGGGAGGAGAAGGAAACTAACGCCCACTCCACTTGAGGGCAGTTCCCACAGTCAGCCACAGGCAGTTGATTCGCGGCACACCCCCTCCTGGATTCCTTCCCGCGGGGCAGCCGCCAAAGGCTGTGGGTGGTGCGGGGAGGCCCACCGAGGGGTCTCCCGTCGGCCCTGGGCCACCCGTCCACCACTGTGACCAGCCCCGGCTGGATGGGGCGGGTTCCCAGCCGCGCCCTCTCCCCACTCTGTGCCGCCAGCGAGGCCGGTCCGGTGTCCTGGGCGCCTGGCCGGACTCAGCCGGGACAGGAGTGCCCCCCGCCCGGGGCCTTGAAGGCCAGGTGAAGAGGCATTTGACCTTGCAGAGCGGGCAGTGAGGGGAGTCCGAGTGGCTGGGTGGGGGGAGCCCGGCAGTGGGGGCCGCGGGCGGGCTGGCAGCGTCCGTCTCCCGGGCCAGTCGGCGCTCTCCCGGCAGATCCATGAGGTCGATGCAAAATTAATTAGAGTAATCAACTCAGCGGCGCCACGGAGAGCACCCACACAGGTTAGGCCACTAATTGGTAGGAGCTGACAGCGTGTCTCCCGTGTCTTCGAGGTATTAACACCCCCCCCCCCCGTAGATTAATTACCTGTTTGCGTCTTTGCCCCGTTTATTGCTCCCGGAACTGCCCTTCCTGGGGAGAAGGAAGGCAGGGTGGTGCAGGGGTGGGTCACGTAGCTGACTCTGGGCCCCCCATGCCCTCGCCCCAAGGTGAGCCTGTGGGACCCAGGGGGCACAGATGGCCGTGTCCAGTCTTGGAAGTGCAGCACCTGTGAGCCAACACGGCCCTGGAAGGGATGGCCTGTAGCCCTGCTACACTTGGACCCTCGGGGACAACTGTCCACCTACCCACCTGCCCTGATGTTCATCCATCCATCTGTATGGTCATCCATCTGTCCATTCTTCCGTTCATTCACTCACGCCATCCGTCCACCCATCTACACTCCATCCATCACGTGTCTACTATCTATCCATCCATTCATCATCCATCCATAGACCCGTCCGCCCATCCATCCATCCATCCATCCATATTTTCATACTTCCATCCATCCATCCATAGACCCGTCCATCCATCTATCCATCCATCCATCCATCCATCCATCCATCCCTCTATCTAACCATCCATTCATCCATCCGTCCATCTGTCCATCCGTCAATCTGTCCATCCATCCATCCATCCATCCATCCATCTGTCCGTCCATCCATCCATCCGTCCATCCATCCATCCATCCATCCTTCCATCCATCCATCCGTCCACCCGTCCGTCCATCCTTCCACACACCCACCATCCATAATATATCCTTCCATCCATCCGTCCATCCATATTTTCATACTTCCATCCATCCATCCATAGACCCGTCCATTCACCCCTCCATCCATTTAGCCATCATCCTTCCATCTACACTCCATCCATCACATATCACCACCCATCCGTCCACTCATCTATTTATCCATCATTAACCCATCCATCCATCCATCTCCCTTCAACCCATCCATCCATTTGTTCATCCATTCATCTATTGTCCATCACGTACCCTTCCATCCATCCATCCATCCACCCGTCCGTCCATCCTTCCACACACCCACCATCCATAATATATCCATCCATTCATCTGTCCATCCATCCGTCCACCCAGCCCTTTGTTTACAGACTGCTGCAGGTACGTACGTACTTACCCCTCTGCCTGGGTGCTCACTTGCCCATCACAGCTCCATTCGTTCCTCCATTCTACTACCACCGAGACGCTCATCCGCTCCGCGGTCTCCCCCACCCCCTACCCCAACCCCACCGGAAGCTCACACCTCATTGCTTACTCTGTGCAGAGCCCCTTCACACATTTCCTCTCATCCACTCCCTCTCCCCTCACCTGTCCGTCCTTTGGGCTGCCTCTTCGTCATCTCTGTCCCTGTCCATACGTCTGTCTGTCTTCCAGTTGACCATCGCAGTTCCTCCTGGAGGCTCTGCAGGAAAAACCATCCTTGGCCCTTGTCTCTCAGCTTCTGGTGCCACCGGCAGGCCTTGGCTTGTGGCCCCACAACCCCGGTCTCTGCCTCTGCCTCCACGTCGCCTTCTCCGTGCGTCTCTGTGTCCCTTCCTGTCTCCTACCAGGACAGCTCTGTGGATTTAGTGTCCACCCTAAACCCAGGGTGATTTCATCCCGAGATTTGCAAAGAGCTTGTTTCCAAATGAGGTCACATTCTGAGGTCCCAGGTGGATATGGATTTTAAGGGGACACCATAGTCAACCCACAACAGAGGGACTGGGTGCTTTTTCTTTTCTTTTCTCTGCTTTTATCAGTATCTTCTAAGATGTCTACAATGTTAACATATTACCTTTTTTAAATTAGAAACAAATTATTTTAGAGAGAGAGCATGTGAGCAGGGGAGAGGGCAGAGAGAGAGAGAGAGAGAGAGAGAGAGAGAGAGAGAGAGAAGCTTAACAGGCTCTATGCTCAGCACAGAGCCTGACACAGGGCTCGATCCCACGACCCTGGGATCACAACCTGAGCCAAAATCAAGAGTTGGACACCCAACCAACTGAGCCACCCAGGCGCCCCTTAACATGTTACCTTTGTAATGAGAATAAAGCTCCAATTTTTTAATATACAAAACTAAGTCACAGATTTGATCTCCTGTTTAAACGGAGGCTAAGAGGGGCACTTGGCTGGCTCAGTTGATGGAGCGTGTGACCCTTGATCGCGGGCCCCACTTAATAAAACGGTAAAGGGGCGCCTGGGTGGCTCAGTCGGTTAAGCATCTGATTTCGGTTCAGATCATGATCTCACGGTTCATGGGTTCGAGCCCCGTGTTGGGCTCTGTGCTGACAGCTCAGAGCCTGGAGCCTGCTTCAGATTCTGTGTCTCCCTTTCTCTGCCCTTCCCCTGCTTATGATCTCTCTCTCCCTCTCCCTCTCCCTGTCTCTCGATTTAAATAAACATTTAAAAATTAAAAAAAAATAAATGAGTAAATGTTAAAAAATAAATAAAATCGTAAAAAAATAACAAACGAACAAACAAGCAGAGGCTGAGGAATGGATTGTGACGTTTCTGGATAAATTGGAGTCCGGATGAAGCCCAGCTGGCTGGGAGGCACTGATGCCCGGGGTCCTTCACGGCCACGGCCTCCTCTACTGCCTCCGGTTTCTCAGCACCCCCGGATTCCTCTCCCCTGGGACTTGCACCTGGAGACGAGAACTTAAGCTCTGTCATATTTGTTTGACGCCTAAGAGTCACCGGGACACGAACGAGGCTCTGTCCTTCGAGTAAGTGACCTGAGCTTTCCCGCCGGGATGCTGTGACATCGGGGTGTGTGCCTGGAGACCCCTGGCCGGCCCTGCCCCTCGAGAGGAGCTCCTCTCCCGCCCCTTGCCCCGTGTCCGACCTCCTCCCTCTCGGACCATCTCGGGCCTGGTGCTGCCTCTGTTGCGAGCTGAGCCAGAGCCCAGAAGTCTGGCCGAGTCCCTCTCTCTTCCATTCCAAGCCCCGGTTTCCCAGTGTAAAATGCGGCACACCTGTGCCGTGGCCCCCGGGAGCAGTTTGTATTTGATCTCCAAGGGCAGTAGGGAGCCTGCGAGGGTCTCAGCGGGACAGTGGCGCAACTGACTTGGGGTCTCTGCCCCTCCCGCTGCTGCCACAGAAAGGGCGTGTGGGGGTGGACATGCTGGACCGGCAAATGTGGGGCTCCCTCCGTCGGCTGTGGGTACACTGACCCCCAACTTTGCCGACCAGGGGGCAGGAGGGCTTCCAGAGCAAGGAGAAAACTCAGCCTCCGGAAATGAGTGCCCCCGGGGGGTTCTGTGTTTATTGCTGTTTCTGCACCGGGATCTCTTCTCCGGTTGGCGTGGTGGGGTCTGAGCTGACGAGGACAGAGTCCGCGAGAGCTGCCGCTGGACGTGTCTGTCAGTGCCCCCTGTGCCCCTGGTCTCTCGGTGTCCCTGTCTCTATCTCTGGACCCCCTGCCCTCAGCTACCCCCACGCGAGGCGTCCACTAAATGGCTTTGGAGAGGTGGTGGCCAGGTGCCCGCACGGCGGCCCCTGTCCAGTTAGGACCAACAGCACGGTGTCCCCATGTGGGTGGTGCGGCCCGAGAGGCCACTTTGATCCCGGCCCCCGAGGGCCACTTGCCCACCGCCGACCGCCAGGGTGACCGCTCCCTCTCCGACTAGAGCCCCAGCCCGTCAGGCCACTGGCCCAAAGGATGAGGCCCTGGGCCCCAGAACACGGCCCATGGGACACACACCTAGGGGACACGGGCACCTCAACACAAGCATAGGTGTGCGCACACATCCGTCCCCACCACACAGACGTCCACGCTGGGGCACATGCTCACAAGATGTCTACACAGGCAACACGTGTGCAGACGCATGCAGGTACTGATACAGGTGTTTCTGCACACACAGGTTCAAACTCACATGCGTGCCTGGGCGCACACACACCTGCATCCATATGCTTTCCCTTGGTAGCCACACACTCTGCCCCCGCCCCCACCTGCTTCCATTCGGCCACAGACATCCCGGGGCGTCCATCCCGAGAGGCCAGGAGCCCAGCGTGCGGCCTCCGGGAGGCTCAGACCACACCCGTCCCGGGGGAGTCCTCCTCTGTGCCCGGGCGGCTCAGCCTGCGGTGTGACCTCCCCACCGGCTCCAGGCACCCCGGCCCCACCCCCACCTCAGGGAGCGCCTCTTGGTGCCACAGTAGGTGCTTAATAAATGCCCAACGGAGGGAGGATGTTGGGTCGGGGGGGGGGGTCAGCCAGGACGGAGTAGAGGGGAGCCTGACTCCTCCAGGGTGACCAGCTACAATCAGGGGGCCCATGACACGTGAATTTAGCTGAACAATTAGCATTTGGTACAAGTGGGTCCCTCCTGGGATTCCAGGCGCTCCTCCTCCTGTGCCGCTGGTCCCTGCGGGGGTCCAGCCCCCTCCCTGGGGCCTCCCCGCCGCCAGCCCAGGGGGGTGGGGAGCTAGGAGGAGCCAAAGCCCTTGTTAGTCACCCGCGGCCACCGGAGAGGACCCCCGCCGCCCGCACCGTAGATGGGCCCAGGGAATGCACCTGCACTACAGAATTGCGGCTTCTCTGAAGTTCACGTTTCACCGGGTCTCCTCCCTCTCCCTCTCCCTCCCCCACCCCTCTCCTTCCTCCTCCTCCTCCCTCTCCCCCTCTCCCCCTCCTCCTCTCCCTCTCACCCTCTCCCTCCTCCTCCCCCTCCCTCTTCCCCTCTCCCTCCTCCTCCCTCTCCACCTCTCTCCCCTCCTCCCTCTCCACCTCTCTCCCTCCCCCTCCCCCTCTCCCTCTCCCCCTCCTCCCCCTCCCTCTCCCCCTTCTCCTCCTCCTCTCCCCTGTCCCCCTCCCCCTCTCCTTCCTCCTCCTCCTCCCTCTCCCACTCTCCCCCTCCTCCTCTCCCTCTCCCTCTCCCCCCTCTCAGGCCCAGGTGCTGGCTGACAGCACTCCCGTTCCACTGCCCAGATCCTCCGCAATCAGTGAGGTCCTCAAGAGACCTTACAGATGGGGAAACTGAGGCTAGGGGGCATGCCCCAGGTCACAGCTGGGGGCAGGAGGAGGCGGGACTTATTTGAACAGCACTTGAACAATATGGGGGAGTCCAGAGAGGCCTTAAGGAGACCCTCAGCCTGGAGGTGCTGGCCAGCACTGGATGTGTCCAGCCCGGTGTGGCCAGGGCCAGAGGGAGGCTTTCCATCTGGTGAGCTTGAGGGAGCAGGAGTCAGGGAAGGCGGCCTCCAAGAGGGGCGTATTGACTGGGGGTGCAGGGAGGTAGGAGCCACCCAGGGGTGGGTGGGCTGCCGGCTCTGTCAGCCCAGCTGCTCGGGTACTGCTGCCCCTCCCTTGACTCCCTCACCCGCTGGCCCAGGAAGAAGGAACCCCAGGGCACGGGCATTGGCTGAAGACCTCCCTCCGTAACTCCCTCATCCCTCCCGACGGCCCCCTACCCTGATTTCCAGCCCCAGGGAAATCACAAACGGGCAGAGCCAATCAGAGCTGCCCATTCTGGGGCTGCAGGGAGTGGGTGGGTGACCATGTGACCTAAGCTGATCCAATCAGAGAGGATCTCAGGCCTTGAGTAGCCTAGAGGGAGGAGAGGGATGCGTGTCTCTTTGTCTCTCCTTGTCTCTATCTCTGTCTCTCTTCTGCTGGGCGACAGGGAGGGGGAAAAGGCTGCTGTCTGCCATCGTAGGGATGCGGTGACCAGGCTGGGTTACTGGATCAAGCCTCACCTGCAGCTGCTGTCTTCTCCCTGGTTCCACTGTTGGTCCCACTGGAATCCCGTCCCTGCTTCTCACACCTTGCCTGCGAAGGGAGCCCTGCTCATCTCGGGGAACTGGAATCATTTCCTGGGCTCGCTCCCCCTTTGCAGATGAGAGCCCTGAGGCTCCACGGGGTTGAGAACTGAGCCAGGGTCCTACTGGGAGGGGAGGGGAGCGGGTGGGGCGGCTGGTCTGCAGCATAGGCCTCACCTCACAGAATTGGCCAGAATTGGGTTTTCCGCAGAAGCCTCGTGGCTTTAAGATATTGGGAGCTTGTTCAGACTTGAATGAACGCTGCAGACAAAGGAGACCCAGCCAGGGCCGAGGTGGGGTCCCACAGACCGTGGCGTGGGGAGGGGGTTGGCTGGCTCGGCCCCTTCCTGGGATGGGCTCACCTGGGAGGCCTGGGCATGCGGCTCCCGGGGGCACTTTCTCAGGGAGATCTCAGGGCCTAGTTCAGGTTCTGAGAGAGAGACAGAGAGAGCCAGAAGAGACACAGAAGCACAGAGACAGCGAAGTAAGAGACCCACGGAACGCCGCCAGGCGAGGCCGGGGCCCTGCCTGCCGGCCCGAGGCCCTGCTGAGCACCCAGCACACCCAGCCCCTGCGTTCACCTCCCAATCAGAGGACAGAAATCCCCCTTCCGGCTGCCTCACCAGCTATTGATTTGCCGTGGTTGCTGCGGCTGAGAGCAGGCGGGGCTGCAGGCGGTGGCCTCAGTGCGGGCCGCTAGCCTCCCTTCCTGCATTATAATCGTTATGATGCTTTGGGAGCAGCCACTACCTTGGGGGACAGCCCAGGCACCCCTGACGATAGGGACATCTCTGTCCTTTAGGAATAGAGGCGGGGCAGTGGAAGGCCAAGGTCCTGGGCCCCCCTCCCCTGACCCACTGTGATCACTCAGAACGTGTCCACTGAGCCCCCTCCTGCCCAGACTGCCGGCACCGGAGGGCCGGGCCCCTGCAGGTGGCGTCTTTGCTCCGGAAACAGAGGGTCTCTTTCTGGGGGCCTTGGCCCTGGACCCTCCCAGCCGGTCTCCAGGGGGCTCCGTGGTTCCAAGCTCAGGCCCGGGAGCCTGCGCTGCCGGGTCCGACACCCGGGACGCCGCCAGAGTGGCATCGTCCTCCGCTCGCCTCCTGGCGTGCAAGGACCTCCTTCAGGCAGCTGCTACCCCCTACCCCCGTCCTCAGGAGCGGGGCTGGGCAGACCCGAGGAGGGCCTTGGGGGAGCGGAGGTGAAGAGGACCACCAGACCATCCCCGTCTGCGAGGCCCCGAGGCTGCAAGTGGGGCCCCCACCGCCGGCCTCCATCTGTCAACCCCTCACAGTGCCCGCTATTCTCATTCTCAGAAAGTCACCGCGGCAGGGGGGGAGGGGGAGGGGAAGGGGGGGCACAGACCTGAGCCTGGGCCAGAGCCCACGCCCCACGCCCTGCCCACCTGTCCCCCAGCTCCAGGCTACACTGGGGCGGTGCCATCCACCTCTCCGCCCTCTGGAACTTTTCTCCCGCGTCTCAAGCCCCGTGGTGCTTGCAACAGCCAAACTCCCAGGTGGAGCGAGTTGTTGCACCCAACTTGAGGCCTTCATGACCTCCCGGCGATGGGCGACAGGCCCGGCCACGACTCCCCAGGGGTCGGACCTCACAGCTCTCCTCTGCGGCCCTGATTTGGACCAATCCTCCAGCGCCGCTGGGGACACGGCCCCATCCCTGGGGGAGGGCGGGCGGGCGCTGCCTGCACGGAGGGGGAGGGGGATGTCGAAGCCCTTGACACCCAGAGACGTGGACCCGCGCAGGGGACGGGCCCGATCGGCCCCCGCGATCAGCGATCACCGAGCCTCCGACAACTGTAACGTGCGCGTGCGTGCGCCCACGCGCCACATCGGGAGCGCGCCCCGCCAAGCAGCGCTAGGAGCACAGGCCCGTGAGGGCCTCCCTGGCCTCGGCGGGGGTTCCGCCACCAGCCGGCCTCGGGGGCGCGGGACTCGGCTCCAAGCCACCCATAAAGGCTTCTTAAACAGGCTGTCTTGGCCAACTGTCATCTCCATTAATGCGTAAAAATCATTAGGCACCGGTCCCGAGACCCCGATCGTAAAGCCTCAGGTCCCCGGGGCCCGCGCCCGGGCGGGCGAACGGCATCCTCCGGAAGGCTCTCCGGCTCCCCCCGCGCCCCCACCCTGCCCGGCCCCGCGCCCGGAGCCTCTTCCCGATCGATTTTATGAAAGCAGCTCGGGGTTCGCCAACGTTTCCGCTAGCGCTTTATGCCCCTGTTTAAAAATTCTTAATTAAGCAGGGTTTTCTGTTTACACTTGAACTAATTACACTTTTAAAACCAACAATAAAACATTAGGCCCAGGCTATTAAAGGCTTCGGTGGAGGCCTGCAGCGCGGCCCTTTGGGGCAATTCAGGAACTGGGTCCTTCCACGGCAGATAGGGGTGCCGGGTGGCAGGCGGGTGCCCGGCTTCGCTCAAGAGGGTCTCGAGTCTCATCCGCCTTCCCGGAGGGTGGAGTGGGAGACAGCAGGCGGCCACCCGCGTCTGGCTTCCGCCCGCCCCGGGCGGCTGACGGGGCTATCGATCAGACAGACTGCGGTCCCCACGGCCCATCCTTCCGGGCATCCTCAGAGCTCCCGGGACTATGCCAGGCAGGGCACGGGGAGCCAGGCGGAGGCCCCAGGGGCGCAGGCGGAGTGCTCTGCTGCTGGGTCAGGGGAGGCCATCGGGAGAAGTTCAGGGGCCCCTGAGCGTCTGCAGGGCGTAGCTGGGGCTGGACCGAGCATCACGGGCAGGTGAGGGTCCCATCGTATGCGGCCGAAGCCTCCAGGCCTGTGGCGGTTACCCAGAGCTGTGCCGAGCTGGACCCAAGCCCTGCCGCGGCCTGGCCCCCACCACGCCAGGGCTCAGCGGACGCCTCAGCCCCGGCTCTTAAATGCCCCCGAGTCGGCGCCTGCCCGGGAAGCACCGGAGATAATGGCTCGTGGGGCTCCCTGGCACAGAACATCCTCCGGTAACTCAGGCCCTTCCGGACCCTGCAGCGGCCCCGGGGACAGTCGGGTGGCCACTGGAGGAAGTTTCCACGTCCGGTGTCTGCCTTCCATGCAGGGTAGCTCAGGAGGCTGGGACGTCCCGGCCGTGGGGCCTTGGAGGCCATATAAGCTGCCAGTGAGCTCCAGCACTGTGGGGCCATTCTGAAGCTAGCCAGCAGCAACCCCCACCCCCACCCCGGGGCTCGCTGGAGGCCTTGACCCAGGCCACCAGGCCCCACGGGAGATTCCAGGCCCGCACTGCCACCCCAAGCCCTCCCGAGAGCCCCTCCCTTGTCCCAGGCCTGTGACGCACCTGGCTCACCTAGCCTCAGCATCCTTCTGGGTCCCCGTCAGTGACGGCCCTGCTGTGTACCCATCTTGCAGCTAGAAACGCTGTCTCCTGACCCCTCCACATTCAGTCCCTCCAACGCCCTCCCTCTTGCCTTCCGAGTGCCCCTGGAACATGCTCCCTCCGAAGCCCCCCACGGCCCCACCTCCTCTTGGGTCTCCTACCTGCGTCCTCACTCCTCTGGACCAGGCTTCAAGGGCCAGCCTAGTGAGACACTCTCTTGTTAGGACTACTCAGTTCTGTCCTCGTAGTGAAGACACCAGAGACGATAATTGACTGAGTGGGCGTGGCTCTGTGGCAATAAAACTTTATTTATAAGAACAGGCCAAGGGCCACATTCGGCCCTCCAGTCGCTGTTTGCTGACTCTTGATCCAGAACACCCGACGCTGACTTCGGGGGGCTCTTTCTTGCTTGGAGACTTGGTACATACCTCCCCTGCTCTGAAACTTTTCTGTGCCTCCTCACTGCCCGGGGATAAAGGTCCTGCTCCCCTGGCTTGGCATAGAAGGCTTTGCAAGGATTTGGCTTAGCCTGTCTCCCACACTGCCCCCTTTTACAGCCCTGCTCTCTCTCTCTCCCATTGATGCTTTTCCGTCTGCTACACCTTTACTAGGCAAACTCTTACTCATCCCTCACGGCCCCAGCCCCCAAGCCCCCTTCTCTCTGAATCCCATCTGGGTCCCAAGCAGAGACTTTGATCATACCTCCTCCTCCGCCTTCCCACGCCTTAACCCACTCCACCACGGATCTCGGTGATCTTTCTACGTCTTAGCCATGGAAATGGGTACCTGACACAAGCCAGCCAATCACGGAGTGTCTCCTGCTCCTGGCTGTGGTGATTGGTCCGGAAATGGACGTGTGAGCCACGCTGGCCACTCAAAACCTTCCCTGGGATTTTTCAGTCAGCTCCAGAAGGAGAAATCCTTCCCTCCGTTGCTGAGAAGGCAGAAGGCCGTGGGCTTGGCCCTGTAGGGACACACTTCAAACTCGCAGGGAGGCTGGCCCGAGAGAAAGAAGCAGCCCCTTCCTCTCAAGCAACTTGATGTGCTATATTACTGTACGTAACAGGTAAGCATCAAAGAAATGCCACAAATCCCGGGGCACCTGGGTGGCCCAGTCAGTTAAGCGTCTGACCCTTGATTTCAGGGTCGTGGGATTGAGCCCCGCATCAGGTCCATGCTGAGCGTTTAGCTTGCTTGAGATCCTCTCTCTCTCTCTCTCTCCCCCTCTGCCCCTCTCCCCCACTCATGCTCTCTCTCTAAAAGAAAAAATAAATTAAAAAATTTTTAAAAATGAAGTGTCACAAATACCTAGGTCCAACAGGCAACCCGAGCCTCCCCAATCTCCCTGCCCCCGGACTCTCTCCGCACCTCACACCGCCTTCTTGCACACCTTTCATTCGAAACATTCATTTGTCTCCTGTCTGTCTCCCCCGCCAGGACGTCTGGGCTGCGTCTGCTCACAAGTGTCCCCAGCGCCCCGTGCACGCCGCCCGGCCGGCCACTCGCTTTGCAGGGCTCCCGCAAGGCGAAAATGTTCCGAAGGCAAGAAGTGTCCTTCAAGGTGCTAAAATGTTAGGCTTTTCTCTGTCTTCCGGCCTCTCTCTCTGTCTCCACCTGCCGTGGGTTTTTTTCCGTTTGCTATGTCATGTCACTTAAATAAGGAAAAATTGGCCATCGGAACCACCAGCAGGAGCGTTACCATTTCTGTTGTGCGATGCTGATTTCACTTTTTTTTTTTTTAACGTTTATTTATTTTTGAGCCGGAGAGACACAGCATGAACGGGGGAGGGTCAGAGAGAGAGGGAGACACAGAACCCGAAGCAGGCTCCGGGCTCCGAGCTGTCACACAAGTTCCAAGGTCAAATTAGCAAGAATTTCAAGATGGTGACGGCAGAGGGCTAACCAGGCATGGAGCCCTGGGCAACTGCACAGGTCGCAGGCCCACAAAGCCACCCTGCTGGAGCGCCCCGGGACACAGCAGGCGCTCAATAAATGCTCGCTCCGTGAGTGAGTGATCGGAGGAAGTTGGAGATCAGCAAGTCCCAGGGGACCAAAGTGCTATGAAGGTGTCCTAGGCCCAAGGTAGGAGCAGGGGTGAGGGGCGTTTAGGGGCAGGCAGTCCTCTGTGGTGGCTGAACAGGGGCCCCAAGACATTCATCCCCGATCCCAGGACCTGTGAACATGTCCCCTCGTGCAGCAGAGGGGAGCTTGTCAAGGCCCCTGAGGCGGGGGTGACTCTGGGGGCCCGGGGGGCCCGGCGTCCTCACGAGAGGCAGGCAGAGAGCCGGGTGGACCCCGGGCTGCTGAGGAGGACCCCGGGCTGCTCATCCCTGAGGATGAGGAGGGGACTTCGGAGCCCAGAGCCGTCAGAGAACCAGCGTGTGTGGCTTATGCAGCTAAGCCAGAGGACAGTCCCGCACCCGAAACCTGCACGGCCTGGAGGAGAGGAGCCTGTCTCGTCCTCCCGAACCACGGGCTCCTGCACACCGATCCTTCGGATAACGCGCTAGCTGCCACGCCCGGGCCTGGCGCGAGCCCTCTGCTCAGATGGGGAAACTGAGGCGAAAGACAAGCAGGTCTTGGTGGAGGGTCCGCGTGACGGTGCGGCTGAGCGGAGGACCCACCTCGCCAAGCCTCAGGGTCCCACACGCGTTTTCTCAGGGGGCTATTCTTTCCCGGGGGCCCTGACGGGGCAGCCGGCGTGGAAAGTCCGGTGGCTCCTCTAAAAGGCAGGTATGGTCACCGCGCGAGCCAGTGGTTCGGCTCCCGGGCATCGGTGCCTGAGGATCGAACACAGGGACGCGGGCAGAATGCTGTGCTCGCTTGTTCACAGCCCCACCGGCCGGGGGGGGGGGGCGGGGAGGGGTGGGCCATGTCCAGCCTCGGACAGACGGACAAGCACGGCGTGTTCTGGGATCGGGTCGAGGGGACGTGAACGCACTGGACTGTTCGCTTTCGTGGTCAGCTTTCCATCCCGCCCACGTCGCCTCGCTTTTTGCAAGCTGAGGCTGCAGCCACCGAGGGGGATGTGGCCGCCAGGGCGGAGGGCGTTCTCAGGGCCGGTCACCCGTGGGAGAGCCGAGTGGGGCCGGGCGGAAGGCAGGGGGTGCTCCGTCTCCTCCTTCCAGAGCCTTCTCCCTAACAGGGGCTCCTGCGTCTCAGCCCCACCAGGTGCCCAGAGGCCCCCTTGCTTCTGCGGACACCGGGTGACTGGGGACACGTAAGGACTTAGGGGAGCCAGCATTTGAACAAGGGTAAGCACCGGGGCGCCTGGGTGGCTCAGTCAGTTAAGCGGCCGACGTCGGCTCAGGTCATGATCTCTCCGTCCATAGTTCGAGCCCCGCGTCGGGCTCTGTGCTGACAGCTCAGAGCCTGGAGCCTGTTTCAGATTCTGTGTCTCCCTCTCTCTGACCCTCCCCTGTTCATGCTCTGTATCTCACTGTCTCAAAAATAAAAATTAAAAAAATGAAAAAAAAAATGAACAAGGGTAAGCACCTGCTCCAGAGGCCTGGGTGAGCGGGCCTGGGGGGGCGGGGGGGCTTCCCGGTCCAGACGTCAAGGCAGCCCCACTGCTCCAGGACCGGCCAGCTCAGACCCTGGGCTGAGTCCGTTTCTCACGGGAGGGGAGGCAGATGCCCCACTCTGGAGGGGCCGCCTGTGTCCAGCCCCAGCCTCGGGCCTGGGGGAGTAGAGGATTCGGGTCCCACGGCCCGGACAGTGGGTGAGGCGGGGCCGGAGCGCCCCAAGTTTGCGCCGGTGGAGGTGAACGCGGGATTCACGGGCCTGGCGGCAAAGGGGATGCGCCCTCGTCACCAGGGAGGGACGAGAGGCACTCAGGACAGGCCGGGAGGGGCCCTGACTCAGGACGATGAGGGGCACTGAGGAGGGGTGTGGGTGGCAGGGCAGGAGGGGACCCCTGGGGGACAGGCAGGAGGCGGGAGACGCGGACTGGGGGGGGGGGGGGACGATGTCACATAGGGGAAGAGACGTAGGGGCGTCTCCTGCCCGTGCCCACCCAGACTTCTGCCCAGACGTCTCTCTGAGTCGGTGGCGGGTGGGGGGGGGGCTGTTTCTGAGAAGGAAGGAATCCCTCGGGGTCTCGGGCTTTCTGAGAACTGTTTCCACCTCTTCTCAGAACTGCCTCCCCCAGGTCTGTCTCCAGGCCCTGGCCTGACATATACCAAACCCCCAAGGGCTCTGGGGAGGGGGTGAGTCCCCTGCCCCTCAGGGGTACAAGCAGCATGGTGGGGGGGGGCAGGCTACGGGAGAAGCTGTGCTCAGAATGGGCGAGGGAATGTTCCCGGCCCAGGGAGACGCGTGCCAGTCTGCCATGGCCGTCTCACAGTTGGGGAAACTGAGGCCCGGAGAGGGAGACCGTGCTCTCAAGAGGATTCGCACCCTGCCCGCACAGCCCCCATCAGCGACTTCTTTTCCCGGCTGGTCTGTATGAAGGCCCACTGCACAGGTGAGTAAACCGAGGCCAGCCCGGGTGGGGAGCCAGCCCCCCCACCCCGGGCCGCATGTTTGATGCGGGGCCGGAACACTTTGCTTTGAGGCCTGGCTGAGCTGCCCGCTGCCCTCAGACCCCATGCAGCTGAGAGGCTGGGCCTGAAGTATGTTTATGAAAAATAATTCCCAACAGCCGGGAGCCACCGCGATCGGGGCTCAGGCGGTGGTGACAGGTGGGGCAGGGAGGGACCGCTTCTCCCTACCTCGTGGTGCCCTTGTTTTCCGCCTGGATCTCCTCCTTCCTTCCCTCCCACCCCTGGCGGCCTCCAAGCGGCACCAGGAGAGCTTTTTCCAAAGGAAAACTATGCGCTTGCCTCTTCCACACCCGCGGGGGCCCCCGTGTTCCCTCCCTTCTCGGTAAAGCCCAGTCCCTGCCCCGACCCCTTACCTTTCCACCTGATCCTTGAAAGCTGTCTATGTGTTTATTTTGAGGGAGACAGAGAGAGCGAGCAGGGGAGCGGCAGAGATCGAGAGAGAGAATCCCAAGCAGGCTCTGAGCTGTCAGCACAGAGCCTGTGTGGGGCTCAAACTCACGAACCGCGAGATCATGACCTGAGCCGAGATCAACAGTCAGACGCTTAACCGACCGAGCCGCCCAGGCGCCCTTCCACCCGATCTCTGAAGAAGCTCTCCCAGTCCCCAGCCCCACCAAACAAGCCTCTTTGCTGTGCCTGCCTCAGGACCTTTGCACATGTCTTCCTGTCATTTAGCCAGCTCCTTCTCCTCCTTGAAAGCCGTCTCCTTGGGGGGGGGGGGGTGTTCTCCCTGCCTCCCAAGCAGAGCCTCCAAAGCCCCCTTTGGGGTCCTCTGCCCAGCCCTGCTCCCCTCCCTCGGGCCCCATTCTGGCCCCACAAGCCCGGAGGCAGTCTGTGTCCAGTTCTATCTGCCACTGGCCTCTGGGTAGAGGTGTCCCTGTGGGGGAGTATTTGCTACTTAAGCCCTGGTCCTCAAAGAGGGGAGACCTTGTCTGATGGTCGCCTTGGCCCAGGCCGTGCCCCCACACAGACCACGCCCCCGATCCTGTGAGCTGACATCAGCACCCTGTTTAGTCACGCTCCCCCAAGGCCACTGTGGGCCCTCCTCTCCTCTCGGTTCCGGAATCCTTCCAAGTTTCAGGCCTTTCTGGGGCCTCCGCGTGCCTTCCCCACCCTTCGTCCCTTCCTGGTGGCATCGCTTTGCCCTTGGCCACGCCTCCCCGTCAGCCCTTCTTCCTCCAGGTCTCAGCCAATGTCCCCACCTCCAAGAAGCCCTCCCCGAACCCTCCACTTTTCTAATTAGACATTCATTTGGTTGTCTCTACCACAGAAAGAGGTCACTCCCATGTGGTCACTGCCTTGCTCCCAGCACCCAGCCCAGGGGTCAGTGCCCAGGAGGTATTCTTGGTATATCTGTGTAGACACGCCAGAATGCCGGGTCTCGGCCCCACTCACAGTGCTCGTGGAGACCCCTGCCTGCCCCCTGGGGAGGGCAGGTCTGCTAGATGAGGTCTGTCCACAGGGATGGCCCATGAGCTGCCCGCACCCGGGACCCCACCCCCGCCCAACCTTTTCCAGCCTACTGACTCCTAAAGACTTGGGGGACCTCTTCCCTGAGAGAGTTTGGGGCGCAGGACCTTCTGGAGGATTCCCGGCCTCTCCTGGCCTCCTCCTCCAGATACAGCAGGCGCATAATTTATGTCACCGCTGTCCACCCACCAAATCCCAGCCCTCGGAGACGGAGGTGCCTCAGGACGCGGCTGAACTAGGTTCTGGGGCTCAAAGCCCAGGCTCTCGTGACCGCTCCCATCAGGGAAAGGACAACGAACCCGCAGAGGCTCGCCCCATTTCACAGATGTGGAAACTGAGGCTCAGAGAGGGGCTGCGGCGCAGCCAGATCTCGGGCCCCCAGGCCTGCTTGGAGAAGATAACGTCGTGAGCCGTTATCAGGCGGAGCGACCTGACGGGGTTCCTTGCCATCAGCTGCCCATCGATCGGGCGCTCCGGCCTCCGTGGCCGGCCACGCTTAATTTATGTGGGACCCGAGAACACTAATTAAGTCTGCTTAAGAGGAAGTTAGCTTCAACGCCCTGGGCCCGCCTCCCGCAGCACCGCAGGGCTCGCTACCCGGCGGGCATCAGGGAGACCCCGGACCGGCCCGGGACCGAACTGGCACCGTCCTCCGGCCGCCGCCCCCGACTCCCACCAGCTTCGACAACCCCCAGCTGCGAGGCGCGGGAGGCCCTCGCTCGGTGCACAGACTGAGGCCCACAGCGCCGGTTCCGGCCTCGGCGTGACGTCACATCTGAGAGGGGGACAAAGGCTGGTACACAGCAGGTGCTCGGCCAGTGGAGTTATAAATCTGGAGGCCAGATTAGGGGCACGTCCCTCCCCTGTGCCCTCCCAAAGGAGCGTGGAGCCTTACCAGGCCCTGGAACACCGGCCCGAGCCCCGCCCGCTCCTGCCACAGCAGGATCTCTGGGGGGCGCCTCCCCGTACCTCCGGGCCTTTGCACGTGCTGACCCCGCCGCCAGGAACTCCCTGCCCTCTTCTTAGCAAACGCCCCCTCTGTCTTCCCTCAGGCTCCTCCTCCCTGCAGCCCTCCCCAGGCCAGACCCTCAGCCCTTCTCTGACTCTCCCCCCTCACCCCACCCTGACCCCACAGGGCTGGGAATGCCCGTGTCCATCTCTGCCTCTGCCCTGCCTGGAGTCAGCAGCTGGGGCTCCACACGGGCCCGTGGCCAGAGCGATGCCCCTGGGTGTATGGGTGGGCGATCAAACAACCTGCATAAGCCTCACAACAACCCCATCGGGGGGGTATTATTATTGCTGCTTCGCTGTTATCAGTGCCTGCTAGGTAAGCCTGCTGGCTTTGGGGCCTCGGTTTCCCCATCTGTACAGCAGGCACTGCAGTTGCAGGCTGGACCAGAGCCTCGATGAGAGGCTGCAGCCGGGTGGGCGGAGAGAGCTGCTGGCCGGCCTCCCCGGACCCCTCGCACGTGCCCTTTGAGGGGGTGAGCTGAGGCTCCCCAGAGTCAAGACTCCCCGTCCCAGGGCAGGGCCCGAGCTCGGCCTGCAGGGCAGAGGGACAGGTGGAGGGAACTGTGTGCGCTGAGGCCCCAGGATCTGACACTGTGGGCAGTGGGAGCCCTGGCAGGTTGTAGAGCAGGAGAGGGCCCTGGTAGATGAAAGCGTTAGCAATGGCCTGCGTGGGGAGAGACGAAGATCATGAATCCCAACTGGGTGTCTGAATCCGGGCCTCGACATTGGCTAGCCGTGTAACCTCTGTCATCCACCTGCCCGCCCATGCCTCAGTGTCCCCTTCTGTGCAAAGGGGACGATGATGGTCCGATGATTGTGTTGGTGGCTGCGGGTACCAAGAGGAAGGTGTCAGTCGTCATTGTCACGACGGTGGCCGCAGCCACAGTCACCCGTCGTAGCCACAGCCTCGGGCCCGCCGGCCGATCGAGTCCCGAAGCCTCCGCGAAGGAAAGCCAGATCCCTCAGGAGAGAAGTGTCCTCCCCCCTCCAGAGTCCGTGTTTACCTCCGGGGGAGAATAAAGAAACACACTCCAAAGTTCATAGTACCCTGAGCTCCCGAAATCCTGAAATTCCCAAATCCTCCTACCTGGGGATTCTGACATCCGGGAATCCCGGGGACCCGGAATCTGGGCCTCTTTGTGTCCTGCTTCCCACCCTCACTTCTGTGTTTGCCAGTAAGTGTCTGCTTTCTACGTGCATTTCATAATTTTTTTATGTTTATTTACTTTGGGAGAGAGAGAGAGAGCGAGAGAGATCGCGAGCAGGGGAGGGGCAGAGAGAGAGAGAGAGAGAGAGAGAGAGAGAGAATCCTAAGCAGGCTCCACACTGCCCGCCACAGGGTTCGACGTCACGAGAGATCACGATCTGAGCTGAGATCAAGAGTCGGACGCTTCACCCGCTTCGCCACCAGACGCCCCTACGTGTATTTGTGACACGGCAGAATCCGAGGAAGGACGCGGAACCCCTCACGATGCGAATCTCCTGTTCGGGGACCTCAGACGCTGCAGTCATGGCGTCTCGGTGCGGGGTCCCCGCAAGCCGACCCCAAGACCAGGCTCGCTCGGTGAGGCGGGTTGTCCTCAAAGTGGGGGACTGTGAGGGACCCACCGCACAGTGGTCACTGCCACGCTCAGCCGTCAGGCCACGGGGGCCCTCCCGGCCGGTGTCTCCAGAAGCCGACTTGGAAGGGCCCCTTCCCCGGGTGCACCAGGAACCGTTAGCAGTGCTGCGGAGAAATTACCGGGCCCCCCAAGTGCCTGCTGAGGGGGAGGGGGCGTTTGCCGAGTGTCACCCACACGCTGGGATGGTGTCCTTTCCCTCCCCAAGGCGAGGCCGGTGGGGAAAGCAGACGACAAAGAGGTTTTCAACAAATAATTCGCCAAGACAAGTGGTGATAGAGACGTGATGGGGGCCCCTGGGACGCAGGGTGGGGGTCAGGGAGGTCAGCAGAGGCAGAGGCCTTCCGGTTTCTCCGCCTGGGGAGACACAGGCAGCTCTTGAGCAGAGGAAGGATGTGATGACTTTTGTTCTGAGATGTCCCCCTGGACACATCCCCCAGCAGGCGGGGCGGGGGGCACTGGGCACAGCAGGGGTTAAGAAAAAGCATTTTAGGTGGTGGCCCCCGAGCTGGGATCCGCCTTCAGGGCAGCAGGGTGGGGGTCCGCGGCCCATCCTCACGGGCTGCCCAGGCGCCTCGAGGCCGCTCATCTTCTGGTCCGGCCTTAGTCTCCCTTTTGGCCCAGGAGGGTGTCGGCATAACCCTGACCTCCGGGGACGTTTCATCCTCAGCTGGCTCCCCGCGCCCAGCTTGGGGTGGGGGTGGTCTGGAGACCCCCAGACCCGGGTCTGAGCCCCCTCCCTGCAGCCAAGGCCCGCCACCCACCGGCCTCCCCTCTCGGGCAACATCTTCATTACGGAGCCGAGTTGTTTAAATAAATGAATTAATATTGACGAAACATCAGTGACCTAATAAATGATTAGTTAAGGCGCACATACATCATGCCGCGGGGACGCCGGGAGCCCTTAATTACTGCTTCGGAGGGGCCAGCAGGGCCATGGCCACTGGCCGGAACCCCTTCCCGGCCGCCCGGCTCCCCCCCTGGAGCTCAGGGTCTGGGCGGGAAGGCAGACCTGGCCTATCTCTCCCTGTCTATCTCTGCCCTAGCTCAGGCTCTGCCTGGCCCCTGCCTCCCCCCTGCCCCCACTGTCCCTTCCCCTCCAGCACCCAGAGGGCCTGGTCAAAGCATGGTTCCTTCCTCATCCCCCCTCACTGCGGCTCCCCAGTGCACCCCAGACAAAGACCTAAGCCCTCACCACAGCCCAGCAGACCCCAGAGGCCCAAACCCGGCCAGCCTCAGCGCTGCCTCCTTCTTCCTTCCACATTCTGCCTCCTGCCCCGGACCTTGGCCCCTGCTGTTCCCTTGGCCAAGAACTCTGTCTCCCCTCTGGCGTAGACAAAGCCTGCTCCTCACAGGCTGCAGCCCCTCGAGTGGGGGTGTGGGGGGCCTGGCGGGACAGGGGATCTGACCGGGAAGGAACCTGGGGGGATCCGTCCAGCCCCCGGCCTCCGCCCGAGGCGTCTCCACCATCCCCAGGGACTTTGGCCCTCCTCTGGCACCTCTGCCCTGTCTGTGCCTCAGTTTCCCTAGCGGGACGTGAGGGGGAGAACAGCCTGGAAGATTTGGCAGAAGGGAGATGAGACGCCAGACACTGTGAGGCTCACCTGTGCCCCTGTCCCCACCACGGGCGCCTGGCCCATAGGGAGGCCCCGCGTGGGACACAAACTCTGCGGCAGGCCTGATGGCAGCAGGCACCCCCCCCCCAAAGGAGGCCCTTGGTGGGGGCACCTGGTGAGGCCCTTGTGGGGGAAGGGGGGAGGGGGCACCTGGAGAGGCCTTGGGGGGGAGGGGCACCTGGAGAGGCCCTGGGGGGGAGAGGGAAGGGGGCACCTGGAGAGGTCCTGGGGGGAGGGGGCACCTGGAGAGGCCCTTGGGGGGGAAGGGGGGAGGGGGCACCTGGAGAGGCCTTGGAGGGGAGGGGCACCTGGAGAGGCCCTTGGGGGGGAAGGGGGGAGGGGGCACCTGGAGAGGCCTTGGGGGGGAGGGGCACCTGGAGAGGCCCTGGTGGGGAGAGGGAAGGGGGCACCTGGAGAGGTCCTGGGGGGAGGGGGCACCTGGAGAGGCCCTTGGGGGGGAAGGGGGGAGGGGGCACCTGGAGAGGCCTTGGGGGGGAGGGGCACCTGGAGAGGCCCTGGGGGGGAGTGGGGAGGAGGCACCTGGAGAGGTCCTGGGGGGGAGGGAGCACCTGGAGAGGCCCTTGGGGGGGAGGGGGCACCTGGAGAGGCGGGGGGGGGGGCGGGGGGGGAGAGGGAGGGGGCACCTGGAGAGGCCCTTGGGGGGCAGAGGGCACCTGGAGAGGTGGGGGGGGGGGCACCTGGAGAGGCCCTGGCTAATGGCTCCTGAGTGGGACTTGGGAGGGGCCGAGGCGGAGCTGAGAAGTGGGAGAGGCAGGGCCCTCCGCTGTGGCAGCACAAAAGAGGGGCAGAGGGCAGAGAGAGAGGGAGACAGCCTGAGGGAGGGGGAGCCCCACCTGGGCCCGTGCGGAGGCAGGGGGCGCTCTGAGCCGGCATGGCTGGGCCCCCTCCCCCCTCCTCTGTTCCTCCCCGGAGGCCTGGGAGCCCTGGACAGGGCCTTGCTCTGCGTCTATTAAGCTCTTGCTGTGTGTAGGGCCTTTCTGGCTGTCAGGTCTGGAACCCCCTGTAGCAGGGCAGGAGCCTGCTCCCCTCCCTGGACCTCCCGCTGCTGAGACTCCTCCTCCCTGCCCCCTCCCTCTGTGGTCAGGCCCCTTCAGGGTCAGGTAGGAGGCTCCCGGTGAAGTGAGCAAGGTTGTACTGTGTGGTTGTGGCCCAAGCCTGGCTAATCGTCACTGTCTGCCTGGAAGTTCCTCCTGGCTTCTCCTTGAAGCTCTGGGAGGCCCTCGGGCCCCTCCGTGACTCTGTGCCTCAGTTTCCCCACATTCGGAGCCTTCAAAACCCATGATCACTCCTCTTAGAGGCAGCCCGACAATCAGACACAGCTGGCTCAGGCTTGGAATTTCGTCTCCTGGGTTCCAGGAACAAGAGTGTCCGCCTTCCTGAGTCTCTGTCCCCCATCTGTAGACCAGGTCGGTGCTATTTGCGGCCTCGGGGCCGTTGCGGGGATGCAGTGGGTCACTGGGGCATACGGCCCACTCAGTACATGCTGGGAACGACTGACCTACAGAGGTTTTTAGGCGGACGAGGCCCGGATCGTGATCAAAAGCCAAAGCGAAACAGCTGCGATTTAAACCACTATTACCGTTATTGCTAAGTACGGTTGTGGAGTCGATCAGCAAACGTTCGCCGTGGGAGCATTTGGAACTGGGCCTGTGGGAGCCTGGCAGGGGTGAGTGTGGGCGGAGGCCGGGGCTTACAGCTCATGGCGGGTCCCCCGCCAGCGCCTGCGCCTCTGGTGAGTGGAGCTTTCTCCTGATGCTTGGACACCTGGTGCAGTGGCCGCCCCCAGCCCCACACCCAGAAGACGGTCAGTTCCTCTCCACTCGTCCCCTTCCCATTCGCAGCCTCTTCAGTCCACACTGGGGGTCGACGTGCCTTCAGTCCTGCCCGCCCCCGGGGGCCAGCCCCCTCCCGGAGTGCAGGTGCAGAAAGGGGTAGGGACGGTGGTCCGGCTGGCCCCCCAAAACGTCGCTCTCCACATGACCTCACCAGAGAAGTCCCCCGGGGAGCGAGCGGGGGCATGCGTGTTCTGGCTCAGCTTCTCTGGCCCGGCCTCAGTTTCCCCGACTCTATAATGGAATCATAGATCCCCCCCCACAAAAAAAAAATGCGGCGCGCAGAGGCTCCACGGGACCGCAGGGAACATTCCTGAGCCGTATTACTGTTTAATGACAATAATGGAGCGGATTACGTGTTTCTATGTAGCGACTCTTGGTTTCGTGCGCCCCGCACACACCTGGCATACAGGAGGCACTCCATAAATGCGGCGGGGTACGCGAGGCCCCCCCCCCCGCCCGGCTACAGGGGACCCCTCTCGCGCCTCGGCGTCCGAACCCGCAGACCCGGCACCGCCTAGCCACGCCCCCTCCCGGGGGAGCACGGGCACCGGGCCCCCCGCGCCCTGCGGGGAGCCGTTTACAAGAAGCCTCGCGCTTCCCCCTCGCGGCCCCCGCCAGGCTGCCGTTCCCAGCCGGATAATCTAATCGCGTTTCCAAGGCTGCGATCGATAACCCCGAGGCGGCGCCAAAACGAGGCTCTTAAAGGGCCAGCAGCCCCGCCCCGTTGGCGGGGAGGGGCCAGCGTCCCGCGGAGCCGGCGGCGGGGGGAGCCTCTGGGGAAAGACCGTCTCCCCGCGTCCGCGAAGCGCGCGGCGGCCCCCACCTCCAGACTGTGTGGCCCGGAGCCAGCAGCCTGACCTCTCCGGCTGGGGGGCGGGGGGGGGCTCCTCTGGAAAGGGGGACCCCAGAAGGCCCACCCACTGCAAACCTCCTCCACATCTGCACCCCCTCCCCCTTGTCCGGATGGGGAAACTGCGGCTCAGAAAGGGGAGCGAGCAGATGAGGTATCTTCTGCACGCCGGTGCCCCCTCTCCCGCCAGCATCTCCACTCAGCCCCCCAAGGTCCCCAGAGGGCCCCCTTGGCCCTGCCTCCCCTCCCCTTTCAAGCCTGGGCTACCTGTCCCAGGATCTATACAAACATACTTAGCAATCGATGTCCCTGCAGGGCCCAGCCGATCGACCTGAGGTGGGGGGCCCTGTGGCCCCCACATCGCCCAGCTGCCCCGCTGAGCTGTCCCCACGGCTCTGGAGAACCCGGGAGAAAGCCACGTCCTCCTGGCGTGTTTGGGGGACCTTCCCCTGCCCGCCCGCCTGTCTGCCTCCCCGCTTCTGAAAGGGAGAACCTTAAAGGCCCCGGACAGCTTCCTGCCTTGCGAGAACAGTGAGCCTCTCACCACTGGAAAGGTGGACTCTTCCAGAGGCCATGATGGAGGACTGTTCCAGAAGCAGTAACGATGGAATATGCTAGAAGCAGTAATGGTGGACTGCTCAGAGGCAGTGATGGCAGAACCTTCTGGGACAGTGAGGGCAGGCGGCTCAGGGGGTGGGATGTGAACCTGATCGCCCCGTGTGCTGTGTCCGCACCCCCGGTTTCCAGCCTCCGCCCTGACCGGTTCCTGGAGGGGTGGTCTTGTTACCAGCTGTAAACTGGGGTGAGGACTGGGCCTTGCTCTCGCCTGGGGGGGGCCATGCCCCACACACCCCGAGGGCTCCGAGGAACCGGACTGGACCCCGCATAGAGGCTGTAAGCCAGAGAGCCCCTGCCTTGGGGAAACGGACGCCCTGGGAGGGTCATACCTTCAGTGCCTGCCCAGGGCTCGCTTGACCTCTGACCCTGCTGACCCCACCACCACTCTGCCTGAGTGACCCCTGTGCTAACCCCACGGCGTTCCCCCCACCCAGACACCCACGCCTGACCCCACTTCCTCGTCACCTTCCGGGTCCAGGGTTGGGGCCTCCGGGGTGAGAGGAGATTGATCGAATGGCTGACCCTGTGGCCACCGTTGCCAAGGAGATGGCCCACGGGGGCTGGAGGGGTGGCCAGGGCCAGGGGGTGACAGAGGGACAGAGCGAGGGAGGAGAGGAAGAGAAGGGACAGGGAGAGAGGGAAGGAGAGACAGAGGGAAGGACAGAGAGAGGAAGGGACAGGCTTCACATCAGAGCCTCTTTAAGCGTTAACAGCCACGAGGGTGGGGTCTGGGAACCAGCATTCACCCATCCTTGGAAGTCACCTTTAATGAACCATTGTCTGCAGACGTGGCCTGGGCGCCCAGTTACAGCAGCCGCCACCCCACCACGGAGCTCACCCAGCAGGTCTGTGAGCCGGGGGGAAGCCGATGCCCTGCCCGCTCAGCGTTCACACCCGGGGGACCAGGGAACGCGTCCTAGGTGAAGGGTCAATAGCACAGGACCCTGCAGTACGAATAGGAGTTCGTGGGGTAGAGAGGGAATGGTAAGGAGGGAGGAGGCCCCTCCCACGCCAGAGGAGTGGAGAGGCAGGCGGGCTACGAGAGAGGGGTTTTTCCCCCAGCTCAGCAGGCTGTCCGGAACTGGTCCTCTTCCGCTGGGTTGCTGGAGCTGGGCATAGATTTCCCCCTAATCATGCCTCTGGGGGCCTCGGAGCGGTTTATTGGGTGCCCAGCGGGCGCAGACACCAGAGGTGCCTTGAGAGCACCGCTCGACACGGGAGGACAGGCGGTGGTCAGTCAACAAAGGAAAGCAAGGCGGTGGGGCAGAGGATCAAGCGCCGGCCAGCGCTAACCAGAGGGGACGCCGAGCTGGGACACGCACCTACGTGAACATGCAGAAAATGCCAGAACCTGCGGACAGGCACGTTTGCCGGCACATGCGCGTGCGTGGATGCGCTGCGCAGCACACGAAGCCGCGCACCTGTGACTGTGCCCTGAGGGCAGGTAAGCGGATGAGCCGCGAACGAACACAAACGGGCCTCGCACGTGCGGACACGCAAATGTGCACGCACGTGCACGGGAGCACCAGGGCGCGCGTCCTCGGTCGCTCACGCGGAGCACGGGCACGCGCGGGGGGGGGGGGGGCCCTGGCTGCCGCGGGCGGCGGGCGCCCCCTGGTGGACTTGGGCCGCGGCGCGGGCCGTGCTGCGCGTCCCGCCGGGCTGCGCGCGCGCCTGGCGGTCAGGCCGCAGGGTCGGCCCCCGTTTCCCTCCTCGCCGTCGAAGCCCCTCTGTCGCGCCCGTGGGAGTCCAGCCCTCGAGGTAGTCTCTCCGTCTCCCCAGGGGCTTCCCAGGGGTCCCCGAGAGCCGTGTGGGCTCCGCGGAAGACCCGCGGCCTCACCCAGGGGCGCCACTAGGTGGCAGCACGAACCCAAGGGCGCACCTTAGGCCTTAGCCCTACTCCCGGAGCCCCTCCGCGGCCCAGCACCCTTGCGGCCACCGGGAGGACCCCGTGTGACCCGGAGCACTGGCCTGGCCGGTCAAGTTTCCCGGCTTCACGGTGGGGATGTGTAGGTGACTGGACTGGACCCATGCGTGGTGGCACGAGGGCCTCTCCGGAGAGACGATGTTGGAAAAGGAAAAGCCCGGCAGGTGATGGAACAGCATGTGCAAAGGCCCAGAGGTGGGCAACCAGTGGGAGCTGAAAGGCACGCCCGGGGCTGAGCTGAGAGCCCGCCAGGGCCAGATGTAGGGTGCAGCTCTCTGCTGGAGCTGCAGAGAGGCCTTGGATGCTAGCGCCATCAGAGGCCGCGACAGAATCCAAAGGTTTAAGACAGATTCTGATCCTAAGCTTTCCCAGTACGGGGTGCTCAGGGTGCAGCCACCCGTGGAAAATTTCAGAATCCCGTTCCCCTGGCCGCTGCGGAGGTTGATGCCCGATTTCAAGAGCGGAAGACACCGTGACTCCTGAGGGGTGGGGTCCTTGTGACTCCAGGGCAGCGGTGTCACTGACCAGCAGGGAGCCTATCCCTGGGAGCCCACAGCCCGCAGGCTGAGTGAGGGACCTGTCCTCACCCCCTGCACAGTTCCAGAGTTTCTGCACCTTTAAAATACTGCGGCAAAATTAGCTGCTCTGCCGTCGTTAATATGCAAAAATGCAAATCAGAGAGTGATTAAACTGCAGGCCCCAGGATATTTCTGCAGTGATGGATTCTGTTGTCAGGGAGGTTTGGAGGTTCGGCGGGATGGCTGTGCCGGCAGGGTTGGGGACATGTAGATCTGGACCGTGGATCGTCCTGGTGGGGGGCTGCCCAGCTCTCCGCTTCTGCCCAGTGCTCTCTGCCGCAGCCCCTGCCCACCGCCTTCCCCGTGGCCTGGCGGGGGGGGGGGCCCTTAACTGGGGAGCAAGTGCACAGGGTCAGCAAGTCAGCTCACCGTGTGGCCTGGAGTCAGGGACCCAGAGGCCTGGCTGAGGATGGCCCTGGGCCTCAGGGCCTTTGCACTAGCCGTGAGCCTACCAAGATCACTGCCAGCCTCCATAGCCCCTCCCTGAGACTCTCTCTGGCCACTTGTTCTGACCCCCAGGACAGCTTCGGATGCCTGTAAAGTGACTCCTTCGTCATCGTCTCTCCCCTAGGCTGGCTGTGAGCCCTGAGGGGCCAGGGCCTTCAGCCTGCGGTCCCCTCCCCCCGCCTCCCCGCCAGCACCCATGTCCAGCACATCCAGTCCCAGGTGCCACAAACATTCTACAGATGGTGAACTGAGCCTCACAATGGGGAGACTTGTTCAGGGTCCCCCAGCCCATGAGGAGTGTCTCCCAGGCTCCCCATGTGGGGAAGACTAGGGACCATAATGGGGAGTCCAGAGGCAGGGACGGGTCCTGTCCACTCACAAAGGCAGGTGGAGGTGAAGGGCCCAGGCTTCAGCCCTGATGGCTGGGGGTGAGGGGACAAGGGTAGGAAAGGGGAGATTGACAGAGATGGAGAGATAGAGGCAGGCAGAGAGATAGAGACAGGAGAGGGAGAGAGACAGGGACAGAGACACCCAGAGACAAAGACACAGAAAGAGAGTCACAGAGACAGAGAGACAGAGACCGCCCCGCACGAGGCCCCTCCCAGCCGAGGACAGAGCTGGCCCAGGGCCAGCCGCCAGCTGCTGCCTCCCCTCCTTCCCTCCCCACTCCCTCCTGCACATGGCAGCCTTCGGGCCACTCCGGTGGGCCCCACCAGCTGTCCTGGGACCCCACCACCCCCACCCCCGGCCAGGCACCACTCTCTATCTGACCTCAGGCCGTCCCTCTGAGCCCCAGGTCCCCCACCTGTGAAATGAGGGCCACCGCGTCCTCCCCATGCATTGAGTGCCTGCTGTCTGCCAGGCCCAGGCCGGGCCCGGGGCCCGCCCCAATGGAACTGGAGGTGGGGGGCGCTGAACGAGCAAATCAGAGAGTTGTGGGTATTGCCACATGCAAGGAGAAGAGGCACTAACCCCGCATAACAGGCTGGAGGCTGAGGGAGGCGGGTGCTCTTGGCAGGGGACCAGCTGTGCAAAGGCCCTGAGGTGGGAATGAGAGGCGAGGCCCCAGGAGCCGCGGTGAGAAGCGCTGGAGGGAGACCAGGCCTAGGGCACATGGTAGGTGCCTGGCCTCTACTCGCTCCCCTCCCTGGATTCTTCTCTCCCCTCTGGGCCGCCCAGGCCCCAGCACGGGCTGGGCTGTGTGCTCGGCTCTGGGGCCCTGGTGTTGCTCGCACAGCCGGACCACAGGCCGGGGGGTGGGGGCGGGGGGATTAGGAGTTGGTGGGTGAGTTTCTTGCTCTTCATGACCATTTTGCAGACCTCGTAAACATGAGGCACAGAGAGGTCATGGGCCAGCCTGGCACCTGGAGTTCTGTCCTGCCCCGGGGCCGGCTGGGGGTGGGAGGAAATGGACACGGGCGGGGGAGGGAAGACCAGGCCCTGAGAACCCAAGAGCTGGGGACCTACGGGGCTCAGAGGCGGGGACTCGATGCCCCTCCGGCCTCGGTACAAACGGGGAAACTGAGACCAGTGGCCTTCACAGGAGAGGATCCATGACCCCACATGACCCAGTTCCTCCTGGGCAGTGCTAGGGGCTGTCCCTGCCCTGAGTGAAGGGGCTGCCCCTCTATGCTCCCCCAGCACCTGCCGGGGACCTGGAGGCTCCCTCTCGACCTTGGTGTGTGGTGCACAGACGAGTCCCCTCTAACTGGCAAGAACCCGGGGTTCTGTGGGGGCGTGGCCTCGCTGGACTCTGCAACGCCGCTGTGCTCTGCTAGTCCTGGGATCCCTCCGGGGGGCGGGGGGGGGGCCCTCCCTGGAGCACCAGGGTTTTCCCCCAGAGGACCCCAGGGCAGCCGGAGGCCTGTCCCCTTCAGGGAGCACCCAGCGGGCACTGTCACTGGGGGTTGGGGATACCCCCGGCAGAAACCCACCCCCATCCCGTGGCTCTGCAGGGTTACAGAATTTGAGCCGCGAGGCCGAAAACTGAGCTTTCCTTTCGTTTAAAAAATACCAACACACACATACCCAGAAAATAATGTCCAACTTCTCAGCTAATTCCACTTCTTAAATATAAATATCAAGTAAGAACTGAAACTCCCCCCCCCCCCCCACGCCCAGAGTAACCGCTGAGCCCTGGGGCATTTCCTCCTGCACTTTTTCGATACATGCTTTTTTCCTTTACAAAATCTCTACCCCCAAAATGGTGCCGTGGGTCTCAAACTTGCATTTCATCCGAACCTCCACCTGAGACCTCTTGCTTGCTCAGAATGTGCGTGCAGACCCCACGGGCCGTAAGGCAAGGACGGCATTCCCGGTTACGTTGTGGTCTCCTCCTGTGTCCTCTCTTCCTGGTCGTTTCCAAGTGTTTCCAAGCGATCGCCGTCACAAACCACAATTCTAATGCACATCCCTGCTTGTGTTCTCATTGTTACCAGATTTATTAGCGTTAGGACTGACATTGGAGGGGGAGTTCAAAGGGATGTAGAGTTTCTTTTTTATTTTTTTTATTTTTTTTTAATGTTTATTTATTTCTGAGACAGAGAGAGAGCATGAGTCAGGGAGGGGCAGAAAGAGAGGGAGACACAGAATCAGAAGCAGGCCCCAGGCTCTGAGCTGTCGGCACAGAGCCCGACGCAGGGCTCGAACCCACGAACCGTGAGATCATGACCTGGGCCGAAGTCGGACGCTCAACCGACTGAGCCACCCAGGCGCCCTTAGAGTTTCTTTATTGAAATACGCAGCCCCCACACTTGGCTTCATCACTAGCGGACGTGACCGACGTCTACCACTTTGCCAGTTGTAAAGACAGTAGGCGTTTTCTTGTTTGGGTATCTGTTTGCATTTCTTTCATCATGAGTGACTTTAAGCTTCTTTTTTGCTGGCCCTTAATTGCCATTTGTATCTCTTCTTGCCTGAACTAATGTTCATTTCTTTGCCTGGCTTTCTGTATGGTTGTTTTGTGGGTTTTTTTTTTTATTGATTTGTAGGAACTCTTTGTATAGGAAGGCTATGAATCCCTCTGTTACAGTGTTACAAATGTTTTTCTCCCCAGCTGTCTCACCTCATCTAACCTCAGCTGCGTGTCTGTTTGATTCAGAAGCATGTAGTCTTTATAGAGCCAGATTTGAAGATTTTTCTTTTTATAGATCTTGGTTCTGTACCTTTCCCACCCCTCAAGAGGGCAAGGAGGTGGGAGGGGTACACGAGGCCTGCCAGTTTGGAGACTCTTCCAATCCTAGGAGTACAGAGAGTTCCGGTGACTCCAAGCACCTGTCGCCCACAGATCCCGCCTCACACACTCCCTGCTGGCCATTTGAAAACTCCTGTCTACACAGGGGCAAGTAGGGGCCAGGCCTGGGCCCAGATGCCTGGGAACCCACAGAGGGGTGGTCATCACCTCCAAGACGAAGAACCAGGGCCTGCCTCCCTCCCTGGGCCTCTTGGGACCTATTTGTGCAACCTTTTACATTTTCTTGGCAAACACGCAGTCAGGCCAATGTCAAGCCCCAGCCAGGAGGGAGCACGTGTGGTTTAATTCAGCTTTGGGGGGGCCTCAGTGTCCTGTTCTGCACGATGGGGCCAATCACAGCCCCCCACTCTTTGGGTACAGGAGATGCTGGGCCTAACAAACTAGGGCACGGTGCCAGCTACAAAGCCAGCACCCTGGTGACTCCACTGGCCTGCCCCTCCCGTAGAACAGGAGTAGACACCCACCTGGGACCCTCCCTCGGGCAGTCCCGGGCACTGAACCCTTCATGTGGCTTCGGCCAAATGAGCGCATCCCTCTGTGCCTCGGTTTCCCCACCTGCAAAAAGGTGTTCTGGTGGCCACCACTGCCCAGGGCCGAAGCGAGATTCAGTGTGGTGTGCACAGGGAAAGGGAGGTGTGAGTAGCCATTAGGGCCTGGAAGTGACCTTCCCGAGCCCTGATTTTCAGAAGGGGAAACCAAGGCCTGGGAAGGGCAGCCTCTGCCCCAGGCATACAGCCAGAACACGGTGTAGCCAGAATTTGAACCCAGATCTGTTGGCAGCCTGGGCCCAGTGGCTTCTGCTCCTTCCCTCCCCTGGACACCATCGCCCAGGCCCCAAGCCTGGCCTTAAGAACCAGGAACCCCCCACGCCACGCTGCCTCTGTCTTCACGGCCGCCCTCCAGACCCACGAGCACCCATCGTGCGCCATACCTCATGGAGTAAGAAAGCCTCGCGCCCCGCCCTTGGGGGACCCTAATCCGGTGATCACGGGATCAAGCGGTTACTCCGTGGAGGAGTAACCGGAACCGGAAACTGCAAAAACTCCTACAAGAGGAGTGGGGCCTGGCTTGCTCTGGGAGGCTTCCTGGCGGAGGCAGCACCCAGGCTGAGAGCTGAAGGCCGAGGAGGAGCTAGCCGGGCACGATGAGAGGAGCAGACGGCCAGGACGAGCTGTTTGGGGAGCCGCAAGGGGGCTGGGGAGGCTGTGAGGTGGGGGGTGGGCTGAGCCGGGTAAGGGGAGAGTCCACGCGGGGTCCCGGCTCCAGACAGGGTGGCCGGGCCGGGGCGGGGGGGGCGGCTAACCGCCAAGGGCTCCCCGTGGCCCTCAGCACACACCCAGGAAGCAGCACGCAGTCCCCACACCAGCTCCAGAATTACCCAGCAGCGCCTTCTTCCCGGTCACCCCGAGCAGCCTGGGCCTTTGAGGGCCAGCTCCCCCGTGTGAGCCCCGAGAGAGACCACGTTGCCCTCCTGGCTTCTTCCCAGAAGCGCCGGGTGAGACCCAAGCTCCTCGGAGTGGTGCGGTGCTGGCGGCAGGGAATGCCCTCCCCGCATTTCGGGAAGACGCCAGGAAGCACGTGGAACAGCTTGGCGGGGCAGGCGAACCCGGTGTGTGAGCCTTGCGGGCCTCGGGCTGGGGCCTGAGCCTCAGTTTCCCCGGCTGAGCCATGGGCTTGTGTGCGCCGCCTCATCTGTGAAGCTCAGGGGACCTGGAGAACTCCAGGAGAAGCAGCTCGCCCTTCGCGTGCCGGGGAGAGACAGGAGGGCCCCCTCGCTGCCAGGGGCAGGGGTGAGTGGGGCCGCCCCGTGGGTGGGTGCGTGGGCAGGTGGCGGGAATCCGGCCGGCTCCCTGTCCCCTGCCCACGCCCTGGTCCCCGGGAACTAGGACGAACAATGCCCATGGGGGCCGCCGAGGAGGCACCCCGTGTTTACACAGGCCACCCCGGAATGTGGCAGGACAGGCCCTGGGGGCCCCTGAGTCAGGAGCCGTAGGCACCAGGCCAAGAGGGGGGAAGGGCCGCCCTCGGCGGGTAGCACGGCTCTCGGAGGCGGCTGGGGCCCGGGGGAAAGAGGCTCGGTGTGGTTGGGTCTGGTCCGCAGCGGGGGCCCCGCCGGGGTCGGGGTTCAGTCCGGGGCTGGGGCTCAGCCCTGATGCATTCACCCACTCACCTGCTGCCCCTGGTGCACAGCCCTCCGGCCAGGCGCTGGCTCCATCCCGTGGGGCCTGGGCACGGACGGCACGTGAACTTCCCATGCCCCAGTCATTCCTGCCACCAGCGCCGAGATGTCCCTGCTCGGAGGGTGGCCCCGCACCCAGCGCCGATGGGTGGCTGTGTCCTCACCCCCACGCCGTCAAGAGCCCCCCCCCCCCGTCTTCTGCTCATTACCCCCACAGGCCAGCCCTTCTCTCCCCCTGATGTCTGTCTCCACCCCTCCCCTCTTGAACCGCCCGCCACGGGGCAGCCATAGGGACCACATCTCCCTTCTGCTCAAATCCCTGCCATGGCTCTCTAGTGCCCTCACCGTTAAGGCCCGACCCCTCTCTGGCCTTAGTTCCTTTGGTTTCCATTTCTCTGGGCTTAGGTCCCGTGGGCCTGGAGGGCTCCTCACAGACAGGACACACGGCCCCGTCTCCCAGCCCAGCCTCTGCCCCTGCAGTTCCCCCACTGACTCTTCCTCATCCTTGTGGTCACACCCAAGTGTCACTGCCCCGGGGACACACCCCGGGGAGGTCAGGGGCCTGTGGGGCACATAAAGAGCCCCTTCTGGATATTTACCGACACCTGGCAATGGGAGGCATGAGGCTGGGGGGCTGGCCGCTCTCAGCCGCTTCCCAGCTCCCCAAGAGGGGCTGGGCAGGTCACTGGGTCCCCTCCCTTCCTTGACCTTACAGCTTCCAGAGTCAGATTAGTCCTGCCTGGGGAGGGGCTAGAGCTATATCCCCGCCCCCCCCCCCTTTACATCCCGCATAGCCAGCGGCTCCTTCCTCCTGCCTACCTCCAGGGAGGTATATCCAGGGAGACCCCCAACCCCAGGCCCAACCATCGGGCCCTATGGAAGCCAACCTCCCTCCCAAAGCCAGGGAGAATGCACGAAGGATGGAAGGAAGGAACCCTGACCCAGGTCCCCGGGGGAGGGGCGTCGCGGCGAGCCTGTGGACGTGCCTGGGTCAGGACCCTCTGTAGGGGCCTGAATGGACGAAGAAGCCCCCAGCCTCTGTGGCCGTCATCACCCCTGTGCGAGTGTGCGCTGGGGACGGTGACTGGGCCGGGGGTCTGGCTTAAGTGGCAGTGCCCCTCCATCCTGCCAGGGCTTCTGAACAGCAGGGAGGAGTGGTGGCGGGGGGGGTGGGGTGGGGTCTGCTCACACCCCAAGAGAAGGTACCCACTTTGGAGACAAATGAAAACACATGTCGGGAGGATGCCCCCAAAGTCCTAAAGTCAATTACATTCTCTCTGTGGACAACCGTGGCTTGTATGCCTTCTGTGTCTCTTCCGGAAGTCTCCACCACCATGCCTATGTTCTGTCCCTTATCCCCCCACTCGCTGGTGACAATCTGTTCTTGGCATTAGTTTTGCCAACCAGAAATAGGGTTATCTCCCTCAATGTGGGGTCCCCGGCCTGGGGTGTGGCTTGGGTGGAAGGAGGAAGCAGGTGGGGAGGCAGGGCTCCGGCTCCAGCCTGCCCAGGCCCAGCAGGCGAGCACCCAGAGGAGCACAAAGGCCACAGGCAGGCAGGCAGGGGTGGGCGGGCTGTGGGCCGGCCTCAAGGGGCCCCTGGCACCAGCCACCCGCTGCCTGTCCTCATGCCAAGGCCTTGCAGGGCTCACCCAGGCCTCGGGGCTGGGCAGAGGTGGCAGCGTGGGGGGCCCCTGTGGACTGCTCCACCCAGTGACTCAGCCCATGCTGGGCCTCCCCAGGGAGGACAATGGTGGCTTGTGGGTGCCGGGAGGGCCTCCTGGCAGGTGTGAGCCCCAGGGTGGACCAGGCCCCAGGGAGGAGCTTTCTAAGCCTTGCTATCCTCATCTGTACAATGGGTTTAATCTCTCAGGCATGAGGACCTGACGGCCAAACATATGGATGGAAAGAGCCACATTTGGAACCAAAGGAGGACCTCTGATGGCCCATCTTGCCTTGGAGGGCAGGTGCTGGGCAGGGCACAGCCACCGCTGTGGCCCAATGCCCGGCACCAAGAAAGGCACCCAGTTGGTGCTCGATAATTGCATGGTCCACGAATGGATCTTCCCCCCCACCTCCAGTGAGTGCGTTGAGGGCCACTCCAGGAACCTTAACCCCGATGCTAAGGGTTAGACCCTGAGCGTTCTCGGGCAAGGGGGAACTGATGTACGCTGAGTGAGGCTGGGACCCTGAGAGGCCTTGGCCCCAGCCTGGCCCTCAAGAAACTCCCCGGGCTGGGGGGATGCCGGAGCAGGAATAGGCCCATGGGGTCAGAGTCGGGCCGCACGGAACAGCTGGGGACTGAGGGGGCCACTGCCCTGCCACAGACGCGGGCCCGCCAGGGGGGAGAGGCTGAGGGATGCGGACACAAGCTGTGGGCCCCGACTCTGTACCCATCGCTGTGCCTTCCATTTTCCTGAGGGGGAAACTGAGGCCCAGAGAGGGTCAAGAATTTGCGCAAGGTCACAGTGAGGCGGGAAGGAATGAGGAATTCGAACCCAGACCCCAAGACCCACACCTCCCTCTCCAGGCGTGCGGCACAGGGAGCTTCTCTGAGCTAGAAAGGATCAGGGTCAGCCTACTTGGGGTGCAGCGTGAGGGGCCTGTGCCTTTACTAGGAGGCCCCTGAGCCCTCCACTCACTCCTCACCCTGGACCCCCTCTTTTCTTCCTGGGCCGGGAGCAGCACTGAACTGTGGTGATTTGGGGTTTCCAGGTGTGAGTGGAAAAACATGCCAGACAGAGGGCAGGACAAGGACAACGAGGCCTGCCCGGAGATGAAAAGGAGTCTGGCAGCTTCCAAACCAGCAAAGAGGCCCCTGGTGGCGAGAGCCCAGTGGGCCAGGAGGATGATGGCTTCTTCCCGGGCCTGGAAGGGAATGTGGCTTTCTGGGGACCCAGGAAGTCACAAGAGCTTGTCATATTTTCATTTATAATTTTATCCCCTTTCTGAAGGGGCTGAATTGCCCCTGGAGGCGGGAAGAGTTTCAGACCCCAGAAGACACACAGCCCGCTGAGAACCAAAAGGCTTGCGTCCAGATTCCGTTTCACAGATGAGCAAACTTGAGAATCAGGTAGGCCAAAGCAACCAGCAAGTCAGAGGCACGCACAGTGCGGGTTCCCTGTGGGCCTCTCTGACCCTGAAACAGAGCTGGCTTCCATTGCTCTACCAACAAAATGGGTCCAAATCCTGTCCCCCGATCATGGATGCCCGCTCTCAACAGCCAGCACCAGGGGCCAGCCCTAGGAACTGAGACACGACCCAGCCCAAGAGGCCGCGCGGGCGGCAAAGCAAACCTGACAAATAAAACCCCAAAACCCACACCCCCCCCCCCACCGGTTCTCTAGGCCTAACGCTCCGAGAGTCCCACCTCCTTCTTCGCTAGACGCCGCGGAGGCGGGACAGGGGGCGGGGCAGCCCCAGAAATGGCCGACGAGCCCGCCAATCACGGTTTCGCGCCCTCCGATTGGCCACTGCTGCCGTGTTTTATCTTTCCATCTCACGGTCCCCTCCCACTTGCGTCACGGCTGTGTTCCATCCTGCGTGCGCCTCCGCGCTGGAAGATAGTCCCGGCCCCCTCCCCGAGCCTTTTGCTGGAGGCCCGGCCGGGCGCCCCTGCTCCTAGAGCCCGGGCCTCACGAGCCCCAGCCGCCGCCGCGGGCGCGCTGGAAGGCGAGCCGCGGAGACCGGCGCGGGCCGAGCGGGCGGCGGCGGCGGCGGAGGGATCCGCGGCGACGCCGGGCGGGGCGCGGGGCGGGGCGCGGGCGGGGCCTGGCGGGGGCGGGGCAGCGCGCGGGGCGGGGGGCGGAACATGTCTCCCGCCGCAGGAAGATGAGGCAGCGGCGGCGGCCGCGAGCGTAGCGGGCCGGACCGAGCCCAGCGACGCGGGCGGCGGGCACCGCGAGCTCCTCACACGCCGCCCCCGCCAGCGTCCCGGCCGCGCACGGGCCCCTCGGGGCGGGCCGCGGGGAGGGCCGGGCCACGCGCGCCGCTGCCGCCGCCCACGCGCGACCCTCGGGGGCCCGGCGCGACGCCCCTTTGTCCGGGGGGGCCGTTCATGCCGCCGCCCCCCGCGCACTGCGGGCCGGGCAGCGCCGAGCAGGTGAGCACGCCGGGACTGCGGGCCCCGTGGCTTTGTGCGAAGTTGGTCGCCCCCCCCCGCCCCCGCCGCCCCCCCCCCAGCCGCCGCCGCCGCGGGCCCGGGGAAGTTGGGGCGGGGGCGCCGTCCGGGAGTTCGCCCCCGCCGCGCCGCGGGCCGGGCGTCATTGTTCTCCAACTTTCGGCGGCGCGCCCCCCGCCCGCCGGGCCGCACTTGGCGAAAGTTTGCGGCGCGGCGGGCGGGGCCGCGGCGGGGCCCCCTCCGCCGGCGCCGGAGTTGGTGGGGGGCGGGGGGGCGGCCTTTTGTCTGGCGGGGAAGGTGCGGCGGCGCGGCCCGCGGGCGCAGGTTGAGGGCCGGGCCGGGCCGGGCGGGGGGGGGCGGGGGCCGCGAACATCTGCTCCGCGTTAGCGCGGCCCGGGGCGGCGGCGGCGGCGGCCCGGCTTCAAAGGCCCCCGGGCCGCGCGCCTGCACCGGCCGCGGCGGGGGGGTGGGGGCGGGGCGGGGCGCGCGGGCGCGGGGGCCTCCCCCTGGGGCCGGCGGCCGGGCCCTCTGCGCCCCGAGCCCGTTTCCAGCCCCCCGAGGTCCGGCGACACCCCACAAGTTTCCAGTGCCCCCCCTCCCCCGGGTCGGCCCTGAAATCGGTTTCAACCACCCCACAAAAAAGTGCGGTTTCGTACTCCTCAACAAAGTCAGTTTCACACGCCCTGCGAGAGAGGGAGGACTTGGGGGAGGGGGTGCGCCGGGGCGGCCGTTTCACACCTCGCCCCTGGTTGGCAAACAAAGCGGGGGTTCCTCCGCTCCTGGAGTTGGGTCTCCCTCGACCTTGGAACCCCCTCTCCCCCGCAGCCTCCGTGGTTTCCGTGGGGCCGCCCCCAGCCTGGGAGCTCGGCACCGAAGCCGGAGGGGCCCCGCGCTCTGTCCGCGGGACGACGGAGACATATTCCGTTCCCTTCTCTGGGGGGGATGGGGCCAGGCAGGTGACTCTCCACCCCCGTTGTAGAGCGGAGGCCCCTGGGACCGTGCGGGGGAAACCCTGGTTTGGGGGACCCCCTCTCCACCCTCCTCCAGCGGGAGGCAAGGGATGTTTTCAAAGTTGCTTAAAAATAATTCCCGGATACGTCGTGACAATAAAACAACCTAGGATTGTTTTTTTTTTTTTTTTCTCTTTTTTTGAGTTCTGTTGTTTTTCTGTGTGGGGGTAGGAAGTTAAGGGTGGAGGGAAGCTTCGTAGGTAGGTCTCTGCACAGGGCACCCCACCAAACTCCCTTGTCTTTTTTTTTGTTCGAGAGTTCTTTTTGCTCTTGAGTTTGGGGTAACCTGGTTTTCAGCACGCTGTGACAGCTGCTCGTGGGGGGGGGGGTCACAAGATTTCCCCTGGGATGCAGCCTGGGCCCCCCACCCCCTTCCCTGGTGGGTGTGGGAGAGAGGCGGTGGGGAAGCCTGTGGGGGGGTGGGGTTGGAAAGGAGAGAGGTGGGGAGAGGGGCGGGTTCTGGCCTACTGGGGAAGGGACCACTCCCACCCTGCATCCAGTTTAAAATTTGCAATCTGATTCCCTGGTGGTCTTGGAGGGAGTTTAGGGAGTGTGTGTTTGCAGGTTCCCGACCCCCACCCCCATCATCCTTCAGACTCCCTGAGGGCTCTGGGGAGAGGTCTCCAGGGGCCCAAACCCAGTCCTGCCTGCCCTGCCCCCACCCCCAGGGTCGTGAAGGGGCTCCTTCTGGGAAGACCCAAGCCCTCGGGGCCTTTAGAGGAAGGGCTTTTTAAATAGCTCCCCGTTCCCCATCTGTCTGCCCTTGTTTTGGTCACTCAGACCTCTTCTTTTTCTCTGTTTTTCTGTGTGTCTGTCTCCTCTGCTCTCGTAGGGCCATCTCTAGGGCCGAGGTGCCCATCCTGCCCCCTGAGCCCGCCGTTGCCACTGGAGAATGAACCAGCCACAGAGGATGGCACCCGTGGGCACGGACAAGGAGCTCAGTGATCTTCTGGATTTCAGCATGGTAAGCCAGGGCCCTGCCTTCCTGGGTGCCTCCTCTGCCTCAGTGTGGGTCTGCGCACCCAGGGTTCCTGGGAAAGAAGCTTCCGCCAGAAGTACCCCAGCAGTCAAGAGCCGAGCCTGGACGTTGGTTGGGCGGAGGGGTCTGGTGGGGGGCTGGTTGGGGGAATTGGGGTGCATTGGTTGTGGGTAAGCAGCGGCCTTGGTCTTCTGATCTGGAAAATGGGTGCGATCAGGGTTATTTATTCCAGCGTGGACGCAAAAAGAAAAAGGTGCCTAGCACCAGGTGACGGGTGTGGGGGCCCTTTCGAGTGAGGCAGGGACACGGGTGTTGGAGGTCTAAGACCTCGGTTACTCATCCGCGTGGCGGCTCGTGCGATGGTCGGTCGGGAGGGGAGCAGCGGGCAGGCAGGCAGAGGTCTGGAGAGTGTGGGCATCCCAGGGTAGCAGGAGCTGCTGCTGTCACTGCTGTCCTGGCTGTCACAGGGAGGCAGGCCCGGGTGGCGGTCTCCCTCATGCTTCCCGGAACGCCTGTGTCCTGCCTGGCCGGACGGAGTTTCCCAGGGGTGCTGGCTTCCCGACGTCACACAGCTCAGCAGGGCCCGGTGAGGCTGGGAGCCAGAGCTCCCTCGGTGACTGGAGCCGGGGCGCCTCGTGAAGGACCAGGGGGCTCCGTTTGCCCATCTGTGCCGTGGGCCACCTGTCCCGAGTGTCGGGGTGGCCAGCGTTTTCTTCAGAAACTCCGCACCGTGCGTGTGCGCGCACGATTCCTCTGTCCCGCTCCCGCACCTCCCAGGCAAGCGCTAGACCGATTTGAAACGTGGGGGGAGGGTGCTTTCAGTGTGAATTCACTCTTCTGCCGGTACGAGGCCCCGGCCACCGAGGCCTGTCGAAAACAAAAGTCCCCAAACCGAAACGACACCAGCCATCCTGTGGAAAAACACAGCCCACGGGACAGAGGGGCCACAGCTCCGGAAGGGCCGTACTGGTATTTGTGAGCCATTTTTAAGCCCCGTTTTATTTTTGCTTTCCCGGCTGAGTAACCTGGAGTGCGGTTCAGTTTTTTTCTTTTCTTTTTTTTTTTTTTTGTTAAACTGACAAGTCACAGACTATTGGGCTGGAACAGGCTGGGGTGGGGGTGGGCATGGGTTCAGACCTGGCCCCTTCGCCTCATCTGTCCAGGAGCCCTGAGCCCCTGGTTCCCCTGCCCCTTGTGCTTGGCGGGTCCAAACATCTCGCGCGCACACGTGTTTCCAGCTCACAACCCATTTCGCAGGTGAGGAAATTGAGACTGAGGGTTAAGGTGTTCTGTGCCTCCCCCGGAGGGACCCGGGAGCTGGATTTCCATGCACCGTCCGTGCTGTTGCAGGGAGGGAGGCCTGGCCAGAGCACGGAGGCCGCTCCCCGGCTCATCTCCCACCTCCCCTTCTGTCCATCTGGAGCTGCCCCCTCCCGCCTGCCTCCGAGAAACTGAGCTGATTTACATTTTTTAAAATAGCCGGGTTCAGACTGGAAGAGAAGACCTCCAAGGGGAAGGCTCGCCGGGGCCGGGTCACGGGAAGTGGTGGGAGAGGCGGCCGTCAGAAGGGGAGGAAGGAAGGTGGGAGCCACGGTGTTACAGCGGGCGCTCCCCGAGCAGGCCGATGAGGGTCCGGGGCCGTGCCGTGGGCATCGCTCGTCCGGTGACGCGGCTCGGTAGCCCGGAGGGAGGTAGCGCTGGCAGAGGCTCCCGTGCGCCCACGGTGCCCTCGTGTGATGGGGTTTCCGCCTCCCACGTGCTCAGGGCCCTGAGCCCATTTCACGGAAGAGAAGGCAGGCTGCAGGGTACGAGGGGCCTTGTCAGTGCCCCGGTGGCAAGTGCCACATCCGCGGAGCCCCTGGTACCCTAGAGGACAAACCAGACACTTGGCGTGGGGCCCCCGTTCTCCCAGGGGCTTGGTGACTTCCGGTCCTGGCTCAGGCCAACCCATCTCTCCTTGCAGGCCTCAGTTTACCCAGTGGGACAGGGCCTTTTCCGGGAGAACAGGGCCCTGGGGAGGCTGGGCCAGTTGAATGAGCACAGCCACGCCCCCAGGAGGGGGCGCAGACCCACTGAGAACCTGCTTCCCGCCAGGCTCCACGCCAGGCTCCACGCCTCCCATGAGGCTCTGCTCCTGCGCCCGCCGGGGCCAGGTGAGCACGTGGCCTCCGTTTCCCTCCTGTAGAATGGGGCGTGGGGACAGGACCCCACTTACCGGGGCCCTCCCCAGGCTTGCTGTGCTGGCCTGAGAGTCCTGCCCGCAGGCCCCCTGCCCTGACCCCCTGGTGGGTGGGGTGGGGTGGGAGGTGGGAGGTGGGAGCATCAGCAGGTCCCCGATGAGCCCCTGGCCCTGAGTCCACCCACTCGTGATCACTCGGGCCCTAGGTGGAATCTAGAGAACCTAGACTCGGTGCAGGGATGGGACAGGTTTTGTTTTTGTGTGGCAAAGGGGTTTGTTGATGTTGGGTTTTCCTGGCTCATCTTGCTAAGCTGTTTAATCTCCAGGGACTTAACGCCGATCGGGTAAACGGGGGTGGGGGTGGGGTAGGGGCCGGAGGCGCTGGGGAGAACCGCTCAGTCACCTGTCGGGGGGGTGCTGCAGCCTTTCCCACATCCCTCCAGCTTCCTGTCCTTTCGGGCCTCAGTTTCCCTTGATGCCTAGGCTGGTGATGAGGGCCCCGGGTAGCCACTGAGTGCAGAATCTGGCATGTGGGGGACACTTGGCCCAGGCCACCCTCCTCCCGCCCAGTGGCCGGGCTGCGTGCTGCTTAGGGTCAGGGGCACATGGGAGGTGCTTCCAGCCTCGGGGAAGGCCTGAGCTCCCCTGTGCCTCGCTGCCCCCACGCTCGTGGAGTGTGAATGATCCGGCTCCCTCAGGAGGAAACCTAAGGAAAACTTGGTGTCGTTTCTAAGGGCAGATAAACCATTTTAAGTGTGGAGATCGGTGACTCCGGCCCCAAAACAAACTGCATAGACAGCAGAGGTTTGGAGGTTTGTTTTTCTGGTGGTGTTTTGTTTTGTTTTTTTTTTTTTTAACGGTCATCTTTTTTTTTTAATTTTTTTTTTTAATTTTTTTTTTCAACATTTATTTATTTTTGGGACAGAGAGAGACAGAGCGTGAACAGGGGAGGGGCAGAGAGAGAGGGAGACACAGAATCGGAAACGGGCTCCAGGCTCTGAGCCGTCAGCCCAGAGCCCGACGCGGGGCTCGAACTCACGGACCGCGAGATCGTGACCTGGCTGAAGTCGGACGCTTAACCGACTGCGCCACCCAGGCGCCCTTTGACGGTCATCTTTTAAGTAAACTCCCAACCCCGAATCGAGGCGTGTGCTCCCCCCGCCGGGCGCCCTGACAGCTTTGAAACCCTACCAGATCTCCATCACTGGCACGGGCTGTGCCTTCGGGCTTTGCTGGAAGGGCCTTTTCTGCGTGCAGTGTGGGCCTTCTGCCTTCTCTCCCCTGGGGTCTCCCGTGGACGGCCCAGCCCCCACACTCACTTCTCTCTCTCTCCCCACAGATGTTCCCGTTGCCAGGGGCCAACGGCAAGGGCCGGCCCACCCCCCTGGCTGGTGCCCAGTTTGGAGGCTCAGGTAGGACTCCGCTGCCTCGGGGCGGCACAGGGCGGGGGTGCGGGACCAGAGGCACTCTCAGACTCAGAACCAGAGGAGGAGGTGTTTGGGGGCGGGCCGCTGGGGGGGGGGGCTGTGTTACAGTGGGGCACACGTGAGGTGAGGACTGGAGCCTCCCAGGTCCCCGTGGCCTCAGCGGGCCTTGGGTCTCCAGTTGAAGGGGGAAACTGAGGTCCAGAAGATACGAGACACGGAATCTGGGTTGTGCTAACTCTTGCTCACCTTGTGAGTCCGGAGAAAGGCCCAGCTTCTGGCTGTTCTTTTCCAAGCTTGTGCTGCGAGTCTCTCGTATACAGGATCTGACACTGGGGTGGGTGACCAGCCATCCTGCCGAGGACCCAGGGGTGTTCCCGGGATTGGGGATTTTGAGCGTTCAAACTAGGTCTTTGGCAAACCTGGATGAATGGGTTACCCTCCCCGGGCACTGAAGGCCCCTGACGTGGTTGGGGGGAGGGACAGACGGTTCTTTTCTGCTCAAGGAACACACAGGAGGCGTCAGGGAGGACACTGTCTCAAAGCCAAGGTGGTCGGGGACAGTCTCTAAGGAGGTGATGTTTGAGTGGAGACCAAAGGGTTCAAGGCAGAGGGTACAGCTCTTGCAAAGGTCCTGGGGCAGGATCTGGGTTGACGTGTTAGAGGAAGAGAGAAGGGGCTGGTGCAGGTTGTTCAGGGCCTTTGGGGTCTCCGGGAGGACTTGGGCTTTTGCCTAGGAGGTGGGAGCCGTGGAGGGCTCTGGGCAGAGAGTGATGCCTTGTGCACGTTGAGGAGTCTACCCTGTTTGGTGGGATTTGGGGGAGCCCTTCAGGGAGATGAGAGGACTTGGGCAACTTGGCCATCTTTCTGGGGTCTCAGGATCGGGACTGTGTCTTTCTGTGACTCTGGGATTTGGAATAGAAGATTCTTTCTTGGAGTCGTCCGTGAATTCCGTCGGGGCATCCCGTGTGCTTTGGCTGGAGGAGGGGGTTTTCAAGGGTGGTTTGTGCTCAGCCTCCCCCCACTCCCCTCAACGAAGGGAGGGACGTTGTGCTGTGTCCTCCCATCCCCCGCCGGTGCTGGCCTTCCCCTCTGCCTGAGGAAGTGGCTGCAGGGCTGGACAGAGTCCTCTCTGGGATACGGAAGTCCCCACAGGCCATCCCGCCCCCACCCCCTAGAAACCTCACCCGGGAGCCGGCGTGCTACCCTTTCTCTGCTGGGGGTACACGGTCAGGCCCTGGGGGCCTCCTGGGAGGAGGTGCACGGCACAGGCACGTGCCCTCGTCCTTCCCCTCCCCCAGGCCGCTGCCCCCGCTGCCTTTTCTCTTCAGTGTCCCCTTGGACAGCAGCCCCGAGTCCCCGAAGCCGAGGGGCGCCTCCAGGCTGGCCTGCCCTCTGGCCCTGCCCCGACCACTTTGGACGGGGATGGTCTTGCCCCGTCTCCCCCCCCCCCCCCCCCGCCCCCTGCCCTGGACGGATGTCCTGTGGTTGTTCCGGCCCGAGTCCTCACTGCATAGGGCACCAGGGCGTGGGACGGGGAGCCCCAAGACCCGAGCTTCGAGGCCATTCCTCACTGCCGCCCCAGGCACAGGACGTGCTGTGTCACCTGTGGTGGGTGGCATGACTGAGACTCAGTTTCCTCATCTGTAAAAGGACATCTGCCTGTGGCCAGATGATTCAGTGAGCTTGTGGGCGTGAGTGCTTTGTAAACAGAGATGGGGGTGTGTCTTGGGACCCTCTGGGCCCGGACCGGGGAGCCTGAGGCAGGGGCCGGCCCCCACCGAGGCTTCTCCCTGCTGGCGCTGGAGGCCCGGGAGAGGGGCGGGTCCCCCTCTGTTGGGCGCGGGGGGGGGGGGGGGGGGGGGGGGCCCGGGTGTGTGCTTGCAAGGGCTGCCAGCGGCTGGTGGCGCGCCGGCCCCGTGCCCCTTCCGGTCCTGCCGCCTCATCCTGGTGTGGCAAGCGGTCCGTGGTGCCGGCCTGGTGGGAGGCCTGTGAACGTGGCTCAGGTCGAAGCTGAGTGGTTGCGGAGTCCGGCGGCAGCCGTGTTTGGGGGTCCGTCCGCGCGGTCTTTGTTTCGGAAAAAAGAGGGAAGTGGAGACAGCCTACCGGAGGTGGAATTTTCTGGTTAGGATCCGGGTGGGAAAACGCCGAAAGGGCGAGTACTTGTGTTGGCCCCCTTGCGGGAAGGCCTGGGGCGAGAGCTCTCTGGCGCCAGAAACGGGGGGCCCGGCTGCGCGGGGCGTCAGGAAGTGCTTGCTGCCGTGCAGGGGACAGCTCCTTCCCACGTGGCTTCCCTGGCTTGCTGCTTTGCGCGCTTGGGGACAGAACACGCGCTCAGGGTAGGTCTCCGGCACTCGGGACAGACGCTGCGCACCAGGTCCTGGTGAGGGCTGTGCCAGCACTGGCTGCCGAAGGTGTCCCTGGTGAGCTCCCGGCGAGAACGTCCGTCCAGGGCCCTGCGCTCAGCCGGCACTGTCCTCAAAGCTCTCCGGCCTGGTAGGCGACCAGGAATCCGCCGTTTCAGTGGGCGTTTACGTGATTAAAGACGGTTGGCTGGCCGACTTCTCAAAAGTGTGTTGGCCGTGAGTTCTTGATTAATTTTCCGTTACCGTCTTGAGCCCTTTCGGGAATCGATCATCTGTTTTGAAGTCCTCGTCGATGGACAGGAGCTTGCGAAGACCTGTCCCGGAGGTTGAGTGCAGCCCTCTCCCCCCGCGGCGGCCTCGTCCGTGGTGCAGGAGCTGACCTCGGTACCGCACGGAGTCGTCCAGTCTCCTGTGCTGTGCACGCGCGTGTCTGCACAGGTGTGCGGGGGGGTCCTGCGCGCCTCACCCCACGTGTGGCCCGTTGACCCACCGCCTGTCCCCACTGCACTGGCGACAGCTGACTTACCATCATCCGGCTCACGGTTTTGTCCCGTTGAGAACGTCACGTATGCGAAACCGTACGGCACGGAACCTTCTGAGATTGGCTTTTTTTTTTGGCCGAGCGGGATTCCCCGGAGACCCGTCCAAGTTGCCGGCCGCATCACTTCCTTCTGTGTTGTTGCCCGACCAGCGGGACGCCGGCAGCGATGACACGTGTTGGTGACGACAGCCTTTGGTGGTTTTTGCGTACTACGCTCCAGGCGCAAAGCCTGGACCCTGCGCGAGTCCTCACAGGGAAGATGAAACTCCAAGTGTATTAACCGTCCCGAGAAACCACCCAGCGCTGCCTCTTGGCAGCTTCCTTTAGCCCTGCCCTGTGCTGCTTGTGTGATTTGCCCGAGTTCTTTACGTAGGAAGGACGTCAGTCTTTTGTGACTGGGGCTGCAGCTCTTAATTATAGCTCGCTAACGGTGGAGAGTTTTAGCACGTCTCGGTGTTTTACAGTTATTTTTACGTTGTTGGATCTTGTTCGTTTGCGGGGTCCTACCCTGGGTGCCACTTCTGAAAAATCCTTAGGTGACACGGTCCCTTCAGCAGTGCAGACGTGAGGGTCGTGGAGGCGCCTGCTCCTTGCTGGGTCAGGCAGAGGAGTGTGTGGGAACGCTGGAGGAGGGCAGGAAATCTTCTGGCCGTCCTGGGTGGAGCAGACACGCGAAAGTGGGCGGTTAGTGATCTAGGTTCCCAGCCGTGCGCACACGTGGGCTCACCTTTGGGACTGCTCATGACAACCCCCCCCCGCCCCCCCCCGCAGCCCTGGTCCTGGTCCTGGTCCTGGTCCTGGTCCTGGCCCCGGCCCTGGGCCTGGGCCACTGATGGAGAGGCTGGCAGAGGGCACCTAAGAGCTTCCGGGTAGTTCCGAGGAGGGCCTGTCCTTGGTAGAAGCACGTGCCCTCGAAAGGCCGGGCCCGGGACCTCCGGACCACACCCCCTTTATGAAGATTGACCACGTACCGGTCACAGTGCAACATCTGACGAACGAGAAGGAAAGACGGGAGCACAGACCGTGTTCTGTGGTAACAGGGCAGTGAAATGAGGAGGAGACAAGAGGCCGGAAAGTAGAAAAGGTCTGGCCGCTCGGAAAGGCTGAAATTCCTTCTAACCTGCCCGTTGGGTTAAGGCCGGCACTCAAACCCGCAGGTGGGTGGACTCGCGGGCATGGCCAGAGTCGTGCTCGGGGGAAGGACCACTCGCCAGGACGGATCAAGCAGAGAGAAGCGTGTTGTGTGTCAGCGGGAGACTCGGGGCCCAGGACGCCTCAGGGTGGTTGGAAGGGCGCGTCCTCGGGTGCGGGCGGGCGGGGCAGCCGTGAACTGTCTGTGGCCGCCCGGTGCTCCCGGGGTGCCCCGGTCCCCCCTCAGCTGTGCCTCCGCAGACTCTCGGGAATAATCCCTTCACGCCCGCTCCCACCCCACCCTGTGAAACTCACGGGGACTCTGGGAGGAGCTGTCTCCACAGCACTGTTTCCCGGGTTCCTTCCCCGTCCGTGTAGGTTTTCTGTGTTGACCCTTAGGGCTTTAAGAATAAACCTTGGAGGTTCGCCTGGGGGGGCTCAGTCGGTTGAGCGTCCGACTTCGGCTCAGGTCACGATCTCGCGGTTCATGAGTTCGAGCCCCACGTCGGGCTCTGTGCTGACGGCTCGGAGCCTGGAGCCCGCTTCCGAGTCTGTGACTCCCTCTGTCTCTGCCCCTGTCCCGCTCGTACACGCGTGCGGTCTCTCTCCAGTGTAAAGCGAATAAAGTATTAAAAGAAGAGAATAAACCTTGGGAGCTGAAGCATGGGGCGGTTGGTTCTTGTGTGCTTTTGTTTTTCCCGCCCCTGCTCCTCCGGTGAGGGTCGTCGAGGTGTCTGACAGGTTTCCGTGTGGTTTGCTTCTACCGGGTCGACACCCCTTAATGATTCGCATTTTGCCTGGGTTTCGTTTTCTGGGTGCAGCGGGGCCATCCTCCGGCGCCTGCTGTCGGCTCGTCAGCGGGGCCGGGTCCGATGCAGGCTGTGGCTCTGAGATAGATCTTCCCGTGTGCGCACGTGTGTGTGTGTTTATCAGTCTCGGGGCGTTGCCTTCTGGTCACACGTGGCCATCCGTGAGTGTGGTCAGGGCGTCGTGGTCCGGCCCTCGGCCGTCCTCCTCTGCCATGTCCTGGCACTGTCCTCGGCCCTTTTTCTCCCCTGGGACGTTCCTCGCTTTGCCCTTGTCCCCAAGGTGCGTGGGGCCCGTGCCTGGACCCGGCTCGGGAACAGTCTCCGACGGGCGGGACCGCGGGCGCTGGGGAACCACCCTCCGCCCTCTTTGCCTTGAATGCTTTCTCGAGCCACATTTGGTCCTGCAGCGATGGGCCTGTTGAGGTTGCGTCCCTGCCTCCTGTCTGCTGTGGCGTTTTCTCAGGAGAAGATCTCACTTCGGACACGTTTGAAGGTGGCTAACGCGTTAGCCTTCCAGGAGCTGCGCGGCCACGGGTCGCGGTGTGTGAGCAGGCAGGCCCCATCTTGGTTCCCAGCCTGCTTGGTTTTCCTTCTCGTTCTTCGTCCTCGGTTCAGCTGCCTCCTCTCTCGTCGTGTTCACTTTCCTCCGGACTTGGTTCTGCCGTCAGACTGCTCTTCTCCCCCGGACTTCTTCCCCTCCCCCGCTCGCTGTGTGTGCGCGTGCGCGTTCGTTCCGCTGGCCACCGAAATGCATGTCTCGTTACTTCTTAGACCCACTTGTCGTTTGTCTGGAAGAGGTGCTCGTGGCGTCAGGCTCCCGCGGAGACCTCTGGCTTCCAGGCAGGGAGCGGGTGTTCGTTCCGCGACTGCCTAACGCGAGGCGGCCGGTGCTGTGCCGGGTGTGGCCGGAGCCTCCTGTTGTCGCCACGGCGGCTGCTCTGTCGTCGTTCGCGGCCTAGAGGTGTGACGCGCAGCCCGATCGCGGTTTCCACGCGTGTCGCGTCCAGGACCAGGCACGGCGCCGGCTTCTCCGGCGTCCGTGGGTCGGGCCTGTGTGCGTGCCGGCCGCCGCGAGGCACGGCCTGTGGAACTCGCTCTGTGGGGTTTTCGTGGGCGATCCGGCCCGTCCTCCGAGAAGGCGCCTTGGAGCCAGGCTGCCCCGCGCGCGTCCCGACCCCCCCGGGTGGCTCTGCCCGGTGCGTCCGCCCTGCGCTCCGCGGGCCCTCCTGCCCTGCTGCTCTCTCCTTGCCCTGCTCCTGGCGGGCGTGTGCCTTCTGGAATTGGCTCTGGGAGGTCGCGCCGTCTGCGGCCCCGCGGGTGGCTGTTCCAGGGTTTGTAATACCACGGCAAAGCTCCCGTTCCCAGCGGGGAAACCGGACGCCCTGTCCTGTGGGGGCTGCCCGGGCGTCGGGGCGCCGACCCTGCCACTTGGGCTCTTCATGCCCCCGCTCCCCACCCGCGAGGCCGGGAGGGTTCGCCTGGCTGACGGCCACCCGCGCCCACGTCTCTGGGGCCGCCCTGGCCCGTCTTCTGCGCTCAGGACCGCGTGTGCGGTGCTCGTCCCCGTCCCGTTTGGGGTCGTCCGCGAGCCCTCGGGGTCCGGGCCCAGGAATGCTTGGTCGGCTGCGCCTCGGAGTCCGGTGTCGCGGAAGGCCAGCTCTGTGGGCGTGGGTCTCCCGCCACGTCCCTCCGTGCATGGTCCCCGAGCCCCGTCCCTCCTGCCCTCCCGCGGCGTCCTTCCTGCCGCTGCCGCTTTGCGGGCTTTCTGTCTCCCTGAAACCTCGTCTCCACCAGCCGCGCCAGCTCCGGGCCTTCCCTTGAGGCCTCGTGGCTGTTGCTGACGTTGCGGATCTTCCGGAATCTTGGTCTTTCTTCCGTGTTCCACGCGTGTCTCTGTTTTGTGTCCGTTGCCCGCACGGAGGCCCCAGGTTGGGGAGGTTCTCCCGTCCCCACACTCGGATGCCCCATGGGTCCCCCTTGAGCCTGAAGCAGGACGAGGGTCTTTCCGTTAGGAGTCGGTCACGGGTCTGAAATCCACGGGGGGCCCAGTTTCTGCAGCGGGGGCCCCGTTTCCCCGTGCATCACATACGAGTGGGATCCACAGGAGGGCTGCGGGCTGCTGGGGCCGGGGGGCAGAGCCCCTGGCTTGGGGTCCTCCTGGTCTTGGAAAGGGTGGGGCGTGGCCTCAATTCCCTGTCTGTCTCCGATCTGCTTGCTCACGGGTTGTGAGCAGGGGCCCCGCTCTCCTGCCCCCGCTCGGGGCACCTGCCCCCAGCCGCGCGGAACCCGGTGCCTCTGGCGGGAACGGCAGTGCCTGGGGGGTGCTCGCTGCTGGGCTCTCCTGCTGCTGCTGGTTCCCACGCCGGGTCCCCTCCTTTCCAGAAAACAGCAGGGGGTGGGGGGCGTTGGGTGGCCTCCGGTCGTGGCCAGCCCTGGAGACCTTGCTGAAATGTGAGACCATGCAGCCCAGAAAACCCAGTGTTCCTGCCAACGAACAGGGCAGAGGACGGAGCAGAGGGCCGGGAACGCGGGGGCCGAGTGAGCCTGGGTTCGGGGCTCGGCCCACTGCGCCCCTCGTAGCTTTTCTCCAGCTCCGGGATGACACAGGAATTGAAGGGTTAGCCCCCAAAATCCCAGGAAGAGAGGCCTCCCCTGGCTCGTGGGAGTGCACGGCCCCGGTCTCCAAGTCCAAACTGGTGTCGGTTTTGCCCCCACACGAGCCCCTCGGTGCTGCCCGACGAGCCCCCGGCTTGGGAAGATTTGGATGGTGAGACAGAAGGGCCCAAGGGGGGCTGACGGGCCCAGCGTGCACCGGCCGCCCGGGGAGCTGGAGAGGGCGAATTTCCCGAGCGTCTGCCAAGTGGTGGTTCTTAAGGCGTCTTTTTTTTTTTAGCTTCATTTAATCTGAGAGCGAGCACAAGCAGGGGAGGGGCGGAGAGAGAGAGGGAGAGAGAGGATCCTAAGCAGGCTCTGTGCTGACATCACAGAGCCCGACACGGGGCTCAAACTCAGGAACCATGAGATCGTGATCTGAGCCCAAGTTGGATGCCTGACTGACTGAGCCCCCCTGGGCACCTGAGCTGGGCTGACGACCACCTGGGTCTTGCCTGCCCCACGCCCCAGCCTCGCGCCCGGTCCCGACATCTGTGGGTCAGGCTTCTTTGTACAGAGTAACCAGCTTCAGGAATCTTCCTTCCTGCTGGGGTTGGCTGAGCTTCTCCATAAAGGGCCAGCAGCTAATCTGTTCTGTCTTTGCAGGAACAAACAGGCGTGGTCACGTGTCAGTAAAACTTTATTTACCAAAAGCAGGCAGAAGGGGTTTGTGGGGGTCCCCGGGTTGCAGGATGCCACCCCGGTTTCTGGGGAGTCCAGCACATGCCGTGGGCCACTGGGTCCCAACCAGCGTTGCCGCCCCATGTCGCCAGGTGGGGACCAGGGTCTGCCAAGGGCCCACCACGCCCTGCCCCCCCCCACCCCCCCCAGCGCTTCCGGTCCCCTGTCCTCAGAGCAGCCCAGGCAGGTTAAGTGGCACTTCAGGCCCGAGACGTGGCCCTGGCGGGGCACCCCTACCCTCAGCTCTGTCCCATCCCGCTCCTGCTCTAGTCTGAGGCAGCCTCTTGGCCCCGTGCAGCCGAAAAGAAAAAAGGCGTAAAAAAAATTGCAGTCTGACAGCAGCATTTTATTCTATTAGTACGTTTTAATTAGAACACGAACGAGGGGTGTTATGAATATTCATGATGATTATTAAAGTGTATGATTAATCACGTGCAGTGGGGGAGGGAGGGGCCGTCCCCGTTTCTGTCACCGTTAGAAGAGGGGAGGCCAGAGGCCCATGAGGGGTTTTTCCAGAAAGGACAGAACAACACCCGTTACCTCTGCCCAGAGCTCCTGGGCTCTGTGGGTGCAAGTCCCTGGGCCATGGGTCCTGGGGTGCCCCTCAGGCTGCTGGGCTTCGCGGGGGCTGGGCTGTGGGTGCCGAGGCTGTTTCCTCCGACGCGGTCTGCTGTGGTCTCGGATGTGGCCTCCCTGCTCACAGTTGCGGGGTCTGCTGCCTCCAGGGGCACGTTGTGGATGCCCCGGCGGGTGGGGGGCTGCTCCAGAAGGGGTGGGTAACAGGCAAGTTGGGTGCAGAAGGAGACTGAGGCTCGGGCTGCTGGCACTCTGCCCCAGGTCGCCCTGCCTCACCGGCCGCTCTGTTCCCAGAGCCCAGGTAGGGGTCCGGGACCTCAGGTACAGACCCTCAAACCTGGTGGCAAACGCTGGGTAGACCCCCGGACCGCGGGAGCCCCTGTGGGTGTGCCCCCACCCCCACCCCAGCTAAGGCAGCCCCCCACTGCAATCGCGTTGGGATTTTTTGATTAGAAAATAAAACGTATGTGGGCTGTATGAATATTCATTAGGCTGAGGGATTAATATGCATAATTATGCAAATCTAACAGCAATTAAACACCAGCTTGGGGAGAGACGATTAACACAAAGGCACCGCAATAGGGTGAAATTTGAAAGGAGTTTCTGGTCAAGACGAGCACGGGAGGCTGGGTGGGCTGGCGGAAGGATCCGGGCTGGGGTTCCTGTAGCCTCCCCCAAAGTCCAGCTGTGTCGGGTCCCGGGGCCACTGAGGTGGCTCTCCTGGCTGAGACTTAGGGCCTGGGCACAAACCTCCACCCCGTCACCCTCCAGCCCGACTCGGGTCCTGTGGAGGAGGGTCTGTTCATACTCCTCCTGTTTACACAGGAGGGAGACTGAGGCACGTGGAGAGTGGTCCTGGGGCCAGTCTGGGGGCCCCCAGACTTCTCTGCATGTGTTTGCCAGGCAGTGAGCTTTAGAGCCCTGGTCCTTAAGGGTCTGTGCCTACTGGGTGGTGCCTGGGAGTGTTAGGGGAGATAAGGGTCCCTCCCCGCCCCACCCCACCCCACCCCACCGCTACAGACCCAGGTCCTCTGCCTCTCTGGCTAACTCCCCTGCGCCGTCGGCCTCGGGGGTCCACCGGGCTGGCAGCAGCCCGTTGTCTCTGCCCGGACCTAACCGGGGCTCCACTCCACCCTTAAGGGGCTGCCGGCCTGTGTCTGGAAGGCAGTCGGTTGCGGCTGTGCTGTTGTTTCCACCGAGGAACGGTCCCCCCCTCCAGAATTGTCAGTGGTGGGAAGGGAGAGCCTCCCGCTTGCCTGAGATCAGAGGTTATCTGTCACTCTTCATCCGTTCACTGACGTCCTCGTGAACCTTTCTTCAGGGTCAGGAGGGACTAAGCCTGATGTAGAGGCCCCGGTCCCTTGGGGTCAGGGCTGGGCCAGAGGGAGAAACTAGGGGCTGGAGGGAGGAGGCTCTGAGAGTGAGGGCCCTGCCCGGGGCGGGCATAGTGGCTGGGGCCTTGACGGACGGGTAGGAGTTTGCCAGCAGAGGTAGCTGGTAGAATTAGGCTGAACTGTGGGTCTGAAGGGATGCTAGTTGCCGGGATGTCGGGGGCGCTTCCCACCAGGGGCAGTTGTTTCGTTTTTTAAGATTTTATTTAAAAAAAATTTTTTTTTCAACGTTTATTTATTTTTGGGACAGAGAGAGACAGAGCATGAACGGGGGAGGGGCAGAGAGAGAGGGAGACACAGAATCGGAAACAGGCTCCAGGCTCTGAGCCATCAGCCCAGAGCCTGACATGGGGCTCGAACTCACGGACCGCGAGATCGTGACCTGAGCTGAAGTCAGACGCTTAACCGACTGCGCCACCCAGGCGCCCCTAAGATTTTATTTTTAAGAGAAAGCACACGTATGTGCACACGGGTGCGGTAGAGGGGCAGAGAGAGAGAATCCCAAGCAGGTTCAGTGCTCAGCTCAGGGCCTGACGCCGGGTTTGATCCCGGGACCATAAGGTCACGACCTGAGCCAAAATCCAGATTCAGACGCTCGACCAACTGAGCCGGCCAGGCGTCCCGTCAGCAGTTTAAATAGGGGCAGCGCTGGGGTTGGTGGGGCCAGATGGGCTTCGGCCCAGGCTGGATCAGGAAGGGCCCAGAAGACCTGCCGAGTCGAATGAGGGCTTGTCCCTGAGGCGGTGGGGACCAAAGCCACGTTTAGAGTCGAGCGGCGGCGACGGGGACCCTGACTCTCTTCTCTTGCCCTGCAGGGCTCGAGGACCGACCCGGCTCGGGCTCCTGGGGCACCGGCGACCAGAACAGCTCCTCCTTTGACCCCAGCCGGGTAAGGAACCTCTGTGAGGCCTGAGACCTGGCTTTCTCCTCTCCAGCGTGGGGAGTATATGGGAAACTGAGGCTCACGGGGAAGTCACGTGCCAGCCTGGTCTCCTGTGGCTTTGGGCTCAGACACGTGGGTTCGAGTCCCAAGTCGGGCACTCACTAGCCGCCTGCTTCCCCTCACGCCCGCGTGTCTCTCCACAGGCCTATGGCGAAGGCACGCACTTCCCTGAGCCCCACGACAGCCTGTCTCCGTCCACATTCCTGGGACCTGGGCTCGCGGGTGAGTGTGCCACACGGTCCCCTCCCCCCGTGCTCGAGTGTGGCCCCCGGGTGTGGCCGGCACACTCCAGGCACCGTGCTGCAGGGGGCTCTCCTGGAGCGAGGACGCAGGTGGTTATGGCCTGGTGCCCACGGGAGAATGGGCTCGGGGTCCTGGCAACTCACGGAGGTGGTCCCTCCCCGCTGGGGCCCAGGGGGGTACTGTCCCCTCGGTGTCACGACTGTGGGATTGGGATGCTCACAGAAGCCCTCCATACCGGCCCCTGGGACCCCCGGGGTCTGGGTGGACGGGTGGCCGTGCACGTCCCCACGACAGGGTGCGCGGCGCCTGCGGAGGGAGTGGGGGGCAGCGTCCGAGGACGCGCTGTGCGGCGGGAGTCTGCCCGTCTCCCAGACCGGGAGGGTGGAGGCTGGCCCAGCACGTGGCCTCGGGTGGCCTGTGCACCTGCCGGGACGCCGGTTCCCTTCTGCTGTTCCTTCCTCCCGCTTCTTCCTGACGTGGGCAGTTTCCCACGGCCAGGCCTGGTCACCAGGGCCCAGAGCCCAGCTGTGTCCCAGGCCCAGCACGTGGCACCCAGGCCGCCCTGGGCTTCATGCTGTCGCTGTCAGCCTGGTCCAGCTCCGCGGTGAGGCCGCGGTCCTCCCACCCTGATGTGCGGGCCCAGCGCACAGCTTTAGGTCCCTTCTCTGGGCCCACGGGGCTCGTGGCCGCACCTCTCCAGCCTCGTCCTGCCTCCCAGGAAGCCCCTGTTTGGTGCCTGCTGTACGCAGGGCCCGGACCCCAACCCGCTCCTGTTGCAGGGGAGCTGAGAGTCTGGGAGGGAAGCCGTCCTCCTGGGCCGAGCCCAGAGCCGTGGCCTTGTTGCCCTGCTGACCCCGGGGGCACGGGAGCCAGGGCACCACCGTTCACTCCCGGGACCGGGACAGACCCCCTCTGGCCTCTTGGGTCTTGGGGAGGTGGGACTGGGGACATAGCCCGTGGGGCATCCCCCCAGCAGCACCTGCTCCAGGAGCCGGGCTGAAATTGTAGTTCTGTATAAAGGAACCGGGGAACGTTCTCCTGTAGCTTGAGAGGAAATCCAGTAGTCGGCTGAGCACTTGAATCCCTCACTCACGTCAAGGCAGGTTATGGTCTCCACTCAGCCGTCACCAGCGCCCAGCTTCAGCCTGAATCAGCTTTAAGGGGCTCGGGTCCTGATCAGCCTGGGCCTCTGCCTCCACGAGGCCAGGTCAGTGGTAGGTCCGGGCCTCCGTTGACATTGGTACTGATGGGCAGGCTGCGTCCCCACAGGTCCGGGCCTTGCCCGCCCACGCAGGGGCCGCCACACGCTCTTCAGGAGCTTGGGTGGAGCCCAGGGCCCTGGTGCTGAACCTCGCGGTTGCACGGGACCCCGGCCTGTCCCCTGGGAGCCCAGCACTCTGCGGAGCGGATGCCTCGGGACCGTGAATGGAGAAAACGGAAGCCAAGTGCAGATCCCTGCCGTCCCCCCTTGGGGGCAGCACGTGCGGGGGCCCCCAGCGGTTCGCCACATCCTCTGCAGGTCATCTTGGGACAGCGTCTGTCCAGACCTCTGCTCGTCCCCGAGCCTGACGGGGGGGCCAGGGTTCCTCCAAAGCCCTGTTGGTGTTGCGCACGATCCGGTGACTGCGGTGTGCAGGCACGTGCCTGGCGGTGGGTCAGCCGTTGGGACGCGCCCTCCCCGGGGTCCGCTCCCAGTGAGTCTTTTCTCTTCCAGGCAAGGGCAGCGAGCGGAGCGCATACACTGCCTTCGGGAGAGACGCGGGTGTTGGCGGCCTGAGTCAGGTGAGGTCTGGGGCCAGGGCCTCTCTGCTGGGTCCGCTGCTCTGGAGAGTGGAGCAGGGGGCTGCCGTCACGCGTCCGCCCCACCGCCTCCACCCCCCACCCCACCCCCCTGCCCCGGGGCTGTGACTAAACAGACGCGTCACGGACCTCTTCTCCTCTGCAGGAGGTTCCCTGGTTGAGCCGAGAGCCGGTCGGCTGCAGTACGGCCAGACTCCGGGAGGCCGGCAGGCTGGGTGTGGACCGGGTGAGGGGGTGCCGGGGAGGCCACGGCCCTTGTCCCGTGGCTCCCCGACCTGGGGTAGTCTATAGGGCAACAATGGTTTCGGGGGTCACCGTGCACGGCTGGAGGGTCTGAGAGACGTGCCACCCCCAGGTTGCAGGCGGGGACGCTGAGGCCGGCCTGCAACCCGCCCCCCACGCCCCCCCGCCTCTCAGCCTGGCCCTGGGTCTCCCACAGCCTCCCGGGGAGCCCCCGGCGCAGGCGAAAGCCCCACCACACTGACCTAGCTGAGAGGCAGGGCGGCAGTGACCAGCCCCCGTGTCCCAGTGTGGGCCCCGGCCTGGGACTCTTCCAGCTCGGTGCGGCCGGGCTTTGTCCCGGTTGGTGCCACCTGTCCGCGTGCCGTGTCCCCTCAGGAGCGGTAGCGGGTGCAGCTGTTGAGGGCCAGCCGTATAGACAGGAAGGGTGAGGCGTGGAGCGGCCGCTCACCTGAGCTGCGGAACCGGCTTGAACCCTGGTCGTTTCTGCCCTTGAGGAAAGGAAGTCTGTTTCAAATTAACACACGCAAAACGAAGCCGAAGCCGGGTACCTTTAAAAAAACAGAAAACGCGCAGAGTGAAGCCACCAGGTTTCTGTGGCGCCTCGACGCCCGGCGTCCTAGAAGGGCCGCGGTTTGCTGGCGGCTTTTCTTTCTCCCTCTTGGGAAAGAGCTTGAGGCTTACGGTCGCTCACGTCTCCGATCAGAGAAACGGGACCGCTGTCGGGAGGGGACCGTGCCGAGCAGGGCAGGAAGGGGCTCCGCTGAGGGCCGCCGGCACCCCTCGGGCGGCTCCGAGCAGCGGGCCCAGATGCCGGCCCGGCGCCCCACGATGACCTCTCCCTCTCGTTCCCCCCAGGCTGGCTTCCTGCCCAGCGAGCTGGCCCTCAGCAGCCCGGGGCCGCTGTCCCCTTCGGGCACCAAGGGCGGCTCCCAGTATTACTCCTACGCCGGCCACCCTCGGCGGAGAGCCGCGGAGAGCGGACTGGGTGAGTGGGGACCCCGCCACCCCCCCACCCCCCCCCCGCTGCTGGCGGGGCCTGGCTGGAGGGACGGGTTTGTAGCGGGGAAGGAGCAGGTGCGTTTGGGCCCCGCGTTGGGAGCGTCTGCCCGGGCACGCCTCGTGCAGGGTCTCCTCCTGGTCCTTCGGCGCTCGGCTCTGGGCCAGCAGCAGCCCCGTGACCCGCCCGGTGCGGGTTTTCCCTGCCGCCACATCGTGGCCTTGTCACGCTTGGGGACACTGGCCCGCACCGCGGCACCGTGCTTGGGGACGCTTTAAATGGCGGCAGGACCCACGAGACCCAAAGATGCAAGACTCCGGGCACTGAGTCGGCCGTGAGGAGGACCCGGTTCCTCCTCGGCTGGGCCACGTGTGTTGGTGGCTCACGCTGTCCCCGTGGTTTGCGTGCCCGAGTGGCCACATGAGCCCTGCACGTAGAGATTTTGGGTCCCTGAGTTGGGCAGTAGGCGAGTTTGCAAGGGCGGGAGCCAGGACGGTGGCAGGGAGGGACGGAGCAGAGACCTGGGCACGTGGTGGGGGCAGGAGGCGCCCTGAGGACCCCCGATTCCCCTTGCTCCTGACAGACACACAGCCCAAGAAGGTCCGGAAGGTGCCGCCAGGTCTCCCGTCTTCGGTGAGTCGCGGGGTCCCACCTGCCACGTTCCCGGGGGAGGGGGTGGCCCCCAGGCTGGAGGTCGTAGCTGTGACAGCTGGTATGCAGGAATCCAGGACATTGTTTCTCGGGTCTAGCTTGGATTCCTCCTGTAAGAGCCACGTGGCACTTGTGGGCAAGGCACCTTGGGTTGAGTGTGATGGGGTCTCGGGGGCACCCTGGGGGCCCAGGTCAGAGAGTCCCCGCCCTGCCGCCTGGCGATTGGCAGGGGGCCACGCTCTGGCAACAGACTCCCTGGAAGAAACGGCAATCTGCTGGGGTGTCTGGCTCCTGCACCGGCGTCCGGGAGCCCCCCTGGGCCCCCCAGGCTGGGCATAGCCCCCGTAGGCCGACGCAGGTTGCACCAGACCCCGGGGTCAGGGTCACGGGGTTGGCGCTCTGGTCTGCAGCTGGGAGGTGTGGGTCAAGCTCCTTTGAGACGTCAACCCCCGCTTTCCCCATCTGAGCCCCCGCCCCGGTTTCCTGGGACATCAGAGCTGAGAGCCCCCTGAGCCTGACTCGGCCCGGCCCACCCCACCGGCACTGACCCCACTTCCGCTCCAGGGCCAGGGCGGGCGTTCCCAGCCGACCCGGGGCTTTCCTGCCAGCCTGGCCTCCGCCTCAAGCAGTGTCCCTCCGACGTCAGCATGACCCTAGGGCTGCTTTGCCTTCTTGGCGCTCTGGAACCAAGGGCCGGGTGTTAGTCCAGGGCCCCGCCTCCGAGGCCCCCACATCTTCTGTGATCAGGGCTGCGGCCTTGGGGGGGCTCCGGTGCAGGGGGCTGAGGAAGAAGGAAGGGCTGGGGGCATCACAGCCAGGTTCTGCTCTGACGGACCGAGAGCATCTTCCGGACTGGGGCGGGGGGGGGGGGGGCGTTCTCGGCAGGGGGTCCCGTCTGCAAAGACCTCAGGTGCCAGAGCCTGGAACTTGGGGGGGCGGGGGGGGGACAGGAGGTGGGGAGGGGAGGAACTAGAGGAGTAAGGGCGCCACCAGAGCCTCCAGTGCTGGGGAAGGTCAGCTGCACAGAGGGGTGGGGTGTCCTCCCCCCGCACCTGACCGCACCCACCTGCCCACAGGTGTACCCGTCCAGCTCAGGTGACGACTACGGCAGGGACACCGCCGCCTACCCAACCGCCAAGACCCCTGGCGGCACCTACCCTACCCCCTTCTACACGGCAGGTACGTGGGGGCTCGCCTGAGGGGGCCGGGCCGGGCCCCCCCCCACCTCACCGTCTGCCCCCCCCCCCGCCCCACAGATGGCAGCCTGCAGCCTGCGGCCGAGCTCTGGAATCCCCCGGGCCAGGCGGGCTTCGGGCCCGTGCTGGGCGGGGGCTTCGGCAGCCTGCAGCCACACGAGCGCATGGTGAGTACGGCCTGGGTGGTGGGGGGCTGGGGGGGAGGGGGCGCCCCGCCTGACCCCGCCTGACCCCACCTGACCCGCCCCCAGGGCTACCAGCTGCACGGAGCGGAGGTGAACGGACGGCTGCCAGCGGTGCCCACCTTCTCCTTGGCCCCCGCGGCCGCCTACGGCGGCGCCCCCAGCCACACGCCACCTGTCAGCGGGGCCGACGGCCTCCTGGGTACGGCCTCGTCCTGCCGCCTCCCTCTCCCAGTCCCGCCCTCTTTGTCCGCGTTGTGGGCCACAACGGCTTCTGGAAGGGCGGGTCCCGCTTTGCTTTGCGTCAGAGTCTCCGTGGAGGCGGGTGGCGGGACGCCAGGCCAGAACCCAGACCCAGGCCGGGCTGCCCGGTGCCGGGCGAGGGCGCCTGTGTCGGGCACGGAAGGACCAAGCGCACGGGGGCTCCCCGTCAGCCGGGCGTGGGGCCGGCTGGGTGCCGGGGCCGCCGCGTCCCTGACGTGGGGCTTCGCCTCTCCACCCCCAGGCTCCCGCGGGACGTCGGCCGGCAGCTCTGGGGACGCCCTCGGGAAGGCATTGGCCTCGGTGAGGCGTGGGACGGGGTGGCGGGCGAGGCGGGGCCGGCGAGCCGGGAGCCCGAGCCTGCCCCTGACCACGCGGCGGGTGGCCCCATTTCTCCTCCCTGTCGCAGATCTACTCCCCGGATCACTCGAGCAATAACTTCTCCTCCAGCCCCTCGACCCCCGTGGGCTCCCCTCAGGGCCTGGCAGGTCTGTGTGTGGTGCTGGGGAGGGGAGGGGGGGGCTACATCCGGTACCCCGGCCCTGGCTGGGCCACCTGCCCCGGAGCTCGTGTTCCTGTGGGCATCCCAGAGAGGCTGTCTCTCTGGGACAGAGAGGTGATCTCTGAGCCAGTCCGCGCTGTGTGAGCCGTGAGGGGCAGATGGGATCTCGCAGGGCCAGGGCACGGGGTCCACCCGCCAGAGTGGCAGGCGGAGACCCGCAGCCGGACTCTGGGTCACGCACGTGTCGGTGTTCGTCCACCTCCTGGACGATAGTTAGGCGCCAGTCGCGCGACCCTCTGCTTGACCCCGCCGAGGGGGGGATGGGTCCTCCTGTTCCCAGGAAGACCTACCCGGGCATCAGCTCGTTGTGAAGTTTCGGGGAGGCCGGGTGGTTTTGTTAGAAACCCCGCAGGCCCTCGCCTCACCTCGGCCCGTGCAGGGGCCCGGGGTCAACCACTGCCCTGCTCTGGCTTCTGAGATTCCTCCCACGTGTGCCGCCAGGCTGCCTTCCTCGTGGGAGGCGGGGTGTGGGTCTCGGAGACGGTGGGTTCCCGGGAGCCCCGCCTGGCCTCCCCACCGGAGCTAAATTCCCAACTCGGCCCTTAGACCGGCCTCGCGGGCATCAGGGTCCCCGGGTGACCGGCCCGGGCGTGACCGTCCCCTGGGCCGCCTCCCCACCCGCTCTCTCGCTCCGGCTCCCATCCGGCTGGTTACGCACCCAGCCCCGGGTGCCCCCCGTTGACGCACCACCCACCCCTTCCAGGGACGTCTCAGTGGACCCGAACGGGAGCCCCCGGTGCCTTATCGCCCAGCTACGATGGGGGTCGTCACAGCCTGGTGAGCCTCCTGCCCCAGCCTTGGCGGGGGGGGTGGGGGGGGGGGCGCATGGTCCTCGTAGGTGTGACATCGGTAGGGATACCTGTTCCTGGAATAGAGGGGTCGCCCGTGAGGGCGGCTCAGCGTGTCTGCTGTGACCGGCTTCTGTGACTTCGAAACCATGTCCCGGGAGGGCCGTTCGGTCTCCCGTGACCAGCGGAATTTATAGGACAGACGCCCCGGTGATGGTGGATTCGTGGGGCGGGAGGAACAAAGCTGGCGGACCGTGCTTGTGGCCTCCCGGCCGGTGGAGCAGAACCGTGCAGGGTCTCTGCGTCTGGGCCCTTCACCAGCTCCCCAACACCCCCTTCCAGAACAAGGTAGAGGACCGCCTGGACGAGGCCATCCACGTGCTGCGCAGTCACGCGGTGGGCACGGCAGCTGATGGTCACGGGCTGCTGCCTGGCCACGGGGCCCTGGCCTCCGGCTTCCCCGGCCCCGTCTTGCCCCTGGGTGGGCGACACGCCAGCCTGGTGAGTGCTGTCCGAGGGCGGGCTGAGGGGGACGGGGGTGGGGGGGGCAAGGTGGGCCGGCCGACTGACCAGCGGTCTCCCCTGCCTGCAGGTGGGAGGCGGCCACTCGGAAGACACGCCCACAGGCGGCGGCAACCTCACGCACAGCCACGTAGCCCTCCCCAGCCAGCCCGGCCCCCTCCCCGACCTCTCTCGGCCCCCAGACTCCTACAGTGGTAAGCCTCCGCGTCCCGGCTGGGACGGTGGAAGGGGTGGCCGGCGCCTTGGGGTCAGCTGTGCCCTGATGTCCTGTGCGAGGCCCGGTCAGCGGGCGGTGTGCCCCTGAATGGGGTTCGTCTTCTGGAAAACGGTGGCAGAGTTGCTGAGAGCCGCCAGGCTAGGGCTAGGCCAGGGGTCTGCTCTCTGCCAGGCCCCGGGGTGGGGCCCCCACCATACGCAGCATCCCCCACACCTTGCACTGGGAGGCCCTTCAGGAGGCCAGCAAGGTCAGCCTGTCTGTTCCTTCCTTCAGGGAGGTGGAGCCTGATGTCCTCACGTTCGCTCGTTGGGGGTTCCCGGCACGGGCACATACACATTCAGCGTCCGCTGCGCGCCTGGGGCTCTTCTCGGCGCTGGGGGGTGAACTGAGAATTAAACAAAAAAGCCTGTCCCTGCGGGGGTGACACTGGAGTGGGGAAGATCAACAGTGGACTCGATGCAAAAGGAAAGGGGCAAAAGTGGGGAGGAAGGGGTGCGAGATTGTGACGTTTGAGTCGAGATAGGCAGGAGCAAAAGCTGACAGGTACTTGAGTGAGGCGTGTGCAAAGGCCCTGGGGCTGGGTGGTGCTGTGTTGAAGAAATAGTGAGGAGCCCTGTGCTGAGGGGGAGAAAGGGGAGGGCGGGCAAGGAGAGAGTGAGGTCAGGGAGGGGACCAGGCAAGTCTCACAGGGTCTTGGGGGAGGACTGGGCTTTAACCCCGAGCACCAGGAGAGCCCTAGATGGCTGTGGGAAGGGCAGGGACCTGCCAGACGTGGTGCTCACGGGTGCCCTCTGGTGGCAGCAAGGAGAACAGACCCGTGTGGCACCTGAAATCCAGGCTGGAGGTGACTGTGCTGGGCCTGGGGTGGGGGGGTGGGCGCGGTGGCGAGTTCCGGGTATTCGGAAGGCACAGAGGCCACAGGATTTCAGATGCAGCGTCGGTGGTGGGATTCGGGTCTGGAGTTCAGAGTGGGGTCCAGGCTCCTCGGCGTTTGGTGGAGTTCAGGGCTGGGGGTGGGGGGTGGGGCAACTGTTCCACAGGTTCCTGAGATGAGGACCCCAAGCTGGACAACGTGGGGTCAGGGTTGTGGCCGGCGGCCGTGGGGTGTGAACTTTGCAGGGAAAGGACCGAGGAGGTGACTGCCTTGAACGCGGCTGGAGGGAGGCCCGTGGCCAGTAGGCATCGTTCCCGCTGTGGCCGGAGGCCTCCCTGGTGGGGGGAGGGGGGGCGACGCCCCCCCCCACGTGCCATGCTGACGCTGGCTCCACTGTGGTGGGGGAAACCGAGGTCCAGACAGGGGCCGGCCTGCTGGGCAGTGCACACATCACGTGCCCACCTTGTGGAAAATGCCACATCACACGGTAACAGGATGTGGGTAACGATAGTGCCACCTGCTGTCTGGAGCCCCCAGGAGCCGGCCACGCAGCCCACGTCAGGGCAGCTTCTCTCTGTCTCTCTCTCTCTTTTTTTGGTTTATCCCTTTTTGAGAGAGCGTGAGTGGGGGAGGGGCAGAGAGAGGCAGACACCGAATCCGAAGCAGCTCCAGGCTCCGAGCTGTCGGCACAGAGCCCGATGTGGGGCTCAAACTCACAAACGGCGAGATCGTGACCTGAGCCCAAGTCGACGCCTAACCGACTGAGCCCCCCCAGGCGCCCCCTCTGCATGTCTTGATTTTTATCACTCTATGCCGAGGGTCTCGGGGGACACTGGATGGTATCTGGGACGTGTGTGGTCATCGCAACTGGGGAGCTCCTAGCGTTGAGTTGGGGGGGGCAGGGATGCTGCTTGACCCCTCACAGTGCCCAGGATGCCCCGATGTCCGTGGTGTGTTGGGGGGATTCCATGAGCTGAATCTTGTATCCCCGAGCCCTCCCCTCCCCCCCCCACCTGGCCCTGCCCTCCCAGTTCACCTGTTGCAGAGTTCCAAGTTCAACATCGCTGCGTGCCTTTAAACCCTGTGTGTGGTTTTGTTTTTTTTAATTTGTCGATTTTGCGGTGGAGGGTCAGAGAGAGGGAGAGAGGATCCCAAGCAGGCTCCAGGCTCCAAGCTGTCAGCACAGAGCCTGACACGGGGCTCAATCGCATGAACCAAGAGATCATAACCCGAGCTGAAGTTGGACGCTTAGCCGACTGAGACACCCAGGCACCCCAAAGCCTAGATTTCATCGTGCGGTGTTGGGCTTTGTGAAATTGGCACCCTGCTGGCCTGATGCACTGGCTGGGAGGGCCACCTTGCTGCCGGTGGCTGAGGATGGGCCCTGGCCCTGGTGTAGACCGTTACGTTGTTTCACACTCTGTTGTCGTGCGCGGTGCTTTCTGCCGCATTCCGAAGCTTGTGCCCAAGAGTTTCTTGAGTGTGATTCCAGGTTGTGGGGATCGGGGGTTGCCTGTACCCTTCCGATAATTCCAGATTATTTCCCAAACTGGCCCTGCCAACTTCCCTCCCACGGGCAGTCCTTCCAAATTGTTAGGTCCTGCCGAGTCCGCCGATTTAATGGCTGACCGGATCCTGATTTGCATTTTCTCAGTTTCGTGGTGTGGTGCCATGGCCGCTTCCTTGTATATGAATTGCCCACTGGGAACCCTCCCTGTTTTCCTGTTGAGCCGCTGGTCCTTTTATTGGTTTGTAGGAGCTGTTTACATATTATGGAGCCCAAGCCTTCACCGATTTATACGTGACAAGTATTGCTTGTGGCATATTTTCTTATTTTTTTGGTATGGTATCCTGGTAATCAAAAATTCTCAATGGACATAGTTGAGTTTTAGCAATTTCTTTCTTCGTTCGAGAATAGCTCTTTTAGTATTTCAGGGACTAGTTCCCCCACCTCTAAGTCATAGCAGGGTCTCCACGCATTTTCTTCTAAAGGTTGTCGAGTATCCCCTCTCCCACCAGACCTCGGTCTGTCTGGAACTGATGACTGTGGGGTGAGGGAGGGACCTGATTCTGGGTGTGTTTTTTGTTTTTTTGTTATTGCTGTTTCATTGGGTTTTGTTGGGGGGAGTTTTGGGTTTTTGGTTTTTGTTGTTGTTGTTGTTGTTGTTTTTGCAAACAAAGGCCTGGCTCTCCCAGGAGAGCTCACTACAGCTCACACGGGGCAGAAGGGATCGGTCAAGTGGCCCTGGAGGTGCCCCGGACCCTAACCCCAGGCCTGTCTTAGGACTCGGGCGCGCCAGTGCCGTCTCGGGTACCGGTGAGATCAAACGGGAGGAGAAGGAGGACGAGGAGGATGCCTCAGTGGCTGACAACTCAGAAGAGGAGAAGAAGGAGTTGAAGCCCCCCCGGACTCGGACCAGGTGCCAGCCCTCCCTCGGCCCCCGCCCCGCCCCGCAGGATGCACGCACGCACGCACACGCGCACACGCACACGGTGCCCACACCGCGAGGCCGTCGGCGGGCCCCCGCCTGCCCCCCCGCCTCACTGTCTCCCTCTGGCCCCCGGGCCCCCCCCCTCCCCCCCGTAGCCCGGACGAGGACGAGGACGACCTTCTCCCCCCAGAGCAGAAGGCTGAGCGGGAGAAGGAGCGCCGGGTGGCCAATAACGCTCGGGAGCGGCTGCGGGTCCGAGACATCAATGAGGCTTTTAAGGAGCTGGGGCGCATGTGCCAGCTGCACCTCAACAGTGAGAAGCCCCAGACCAAACTGCTCATCCTGCACCAGGCCGTGTCGGTCATCCTGAACCTGGAGCAGCAGGTGCGAGGTCAGTGGGGGCGCCGCTCCCCTCCCCCGCCGCTGCTGCCCTCGCTCTCCCCCCACTTCCTGGAGCCAGCCTCCCCTGCTGTGACTGTCCCTCTCCTGCAGCCACCGTCCTGCCCTGCTGTGACCTCCCCCTGCAGCCACCGTCCTGCCTTGCTGTGACCTCCCCTCCCCCCCCCCCCAGTTGCTGTCCCCCCTATTGACCAGGGCCGCCTAGCCTGGCTCCGGGGTCCCCTGTGGCACAGGAGGACCGTCTTCGGACCCCTAGCCCTGCAGGCCCGGACACTGCAGCTTTGACTTGCGTCCCTGGAGCCCAGGGATCCCCGCCCACCCCAGCCCTTCCCCCTCTTGGGAAGCCTGTAGCTCTCTGGCTGAGGCCCCTGTGCCCCAGGGCAAAGGTCACTGTCGCCCCCAGCAGACACATTCTGGGGCCATGTCAGCCCATCAGACCCCGTCAGACCCCATCTACAGGTGGGGTTCCCCGCACCCCGTTTCCCAGGGCTTTGTGTGTGGATCCAGAAAGACCCCCCGTGGGACTTGGCTCCCCATCTCAGCTGCTTCCTTAACGCCTCCTGTTCCCGCGCGCCCGTTAACCCTTTCTTTCCTGCAGTGCTGTCGCTTGGACGGGAGCTGGGGCCCTAGCCCACCCGGCCTGCTGTCCCCTCAGCTCTGAGGTTTCCGTGTTTCCATGGTGGTGTGGGCACCCCCCCGCCGTGTTCCCCGCGCCAGCTCTCTGCTCTCTGCCTCTCGCCCCTCGCCCCCCCCAATCTCCACCCACCCGACCCTTTGCTTCCACGGCAGCCCCTCCTTACCTCGCACTTGCTGCCCAAGCCCCGGATGGCAGGGCTGCGACCTTGGGGGTCTTTCCTCCCCCCAAAGCCCCCCAGTCGGGACTTGAGGGAAGAAAGGAGACCAAGGGGTGCGCCAGCCTCAGGCCTGTCAGTTTGGTCTGCGCGCTTGTCCTGGGCTCCGGGGGCCGCCGCCGCCGCCACCCGGCAGGATCCGCTCAGGCCCAGGGCAGGTGGGCGGGGGCAGGGCAGCAGCGCCCCAGCACAGGAGCAGGACAGGGCAGCAGGGAGCTGCCCAGATGCAGGTGCCTGGGCTGCTCCTCCGCGTCTTGGGCGCACACCACAGCCGGGCCTTCGCCGTGTCTGTTTCATGTTCCGCGGGACCAAGCGTGGCAGTGTCCCAAGTGCGATGTGCCCCCACCCCACTGACAAGGGCACGGAGTGACGTCCCTTGGGCAGAACCGCATGGCTACACAGTTTGTAGGGCTTGAGCCAGGGTTTGGACCCAGCAGGCAGGTGTCTGATCTCCAGAGTCACGTGTGAGTGCCTCCCGGTCCACAGCAGGTGCTTGGGAACTCGGAGCCACTGCTTGGTCAGGTGGGGCTGTTCGCGGTAGTGCGGAGAGCAGAAGGCCCAGGGAGCCCACCCTCCCAGCCCAGAGTCGGGGCCTGTGGACAGGGCACCTGTGGCCACACCACATCCAGCTCTTGGGGTGGCCAGAGTCCGGTGTGGGCAGGAGGTGGGGGTCAGGCCTTTGCCTGCTGAGCCAGAGTCTCCTCTGCCTCTCCCACCCACGCTGGTCCGGTCAGCTCAGGCCTAGCGCTCCTAGCCTGCTCTGGCCAGGGAAGATCATTCCGGGATCCTCCTGGCCCGGGTCTCCTCCCCTGCCTTCCCGGCCAGTCCTTGGGCATGTGGAATGGGCAGAGGGCAAGGGATGCCCTCCTGCACCCCACAGATCCCCAGATGGGAACCCCAGGCCCTACTTCCCCTCTCTGGGAACAGTCACACGTCGGTCTCCTTTGCAAGGAACCACACACACACACACACACACACACACACACACACACACACCGCCTTGCCTACAGCCGGCCCCAAGGGTGGGCACAGAGATAGGCACACGCCCAGGGTCTCCGCTCCAGGAGTGTGTGCCCTGTGCACACAAATGAGCACGTTCTTGTGGGCGTGAGCACGCACGTGCTCACATACACGCACACACAAGCACGCACGCGCACACACATCAGCAGGTGCCTGCCTGCACGCCCCACACGTAACTAACAGAGGCCCCGGTGCTGTGACCCAGCAGTACGGAGGAGGTGCTGTCCCTGGAGGAGAAAGACCTGAGGGACCGGGAGAGGCGCATGGCCAATAACGCGCGGGAGCGGGTGCGCGTGCGCGACATTAACGAGGCCTTCCGGGAGCTGGGGCGCATGTGCCAGATGCACCTCAAGTCGGACAAGGCGCAGACCAAGCTGCTCATCCTGCAGCAGGCCGTGCAGGTCATTCTGGGCCTGGAGCAGCAGGTGCGAGGTAGGCTCCCGGCCGGGCGGCCCCGCCCCCGCCACGCCCCGCCCCCCGCCCCGGCTCCAGTCGCTCCGCTCCCCCGCCCCCTCCTCCAGCGCTCGCTCGCTCGCTCTCTCGGGAGGGGACGCTCTCCCACGTTGTTCTCCCTCCCCCAGAGCGTAACCTGAACCCCAAAGCGGCCTGCTTGAAGCGCAGAGAAGAGGAGAAGGTGTCGGGCGTGGTCGGAGACCCCCAGATGGTGCTTTCGGCGGCCCACCCGGGCCTGAGTGAGCCCCACAACCCCGGCGGGCACATGTGAGAGGGGCGCCGCGCGGGACAGAGTGCGGGACAGACGGGACGAGTGACCGGCACCGCCCCGGGGGGGAGGGGGCAGGGGTGGGGACGCCCCTCCCCGGCCTTGAGCCCCCCACCCCCGGGTCTCACGGCCTTGACACCTGGGGACTTACCTGACGGATCCTGAAACTGCAGCCCAGGCCCGGCCCAAAGGGGCAGTTTTGTTTTGTTTTTTATTTGTAAACAAAACCAGAAAGTGAGCAAGATATACACTTTGTCAGAAGAGACAAAAAATGCCTTAAGTCTAAAACGCGGGGGAGTCCGAACCTGCCGCTCGCCGGACGCGGAAGCTGCACAGACCGGCCGGTTCTGGACGAGCCGGCGAACGTGCCTACGCCTGACTCTTTTCTTAAGGAAAACAAAGGACGTTAGTTAGGAGATTTTTTTTTTTTTTAATGTATTAGGAAATTAGCAACAAGGATGCCTTTGATCTTTTTTTTTTAAGCTTTTTTGCATATGTTTTGTAAGCAACAAATTTTTTGTATAAAAGTCTCATGTCTCTTGCTATTTCTGCTGCTGATTCTAGAGCTGAGCGTTGCATTTCACGATCAACAGATTATTAAAAGTGTATTGAAAAGACCACTGTAAACCTGAGGTCCCCCCGCCCCCCCAAACCCCGGGAGCTGTCGGGCACAAAGTGTCTCCCAGCTGCTGCTCTCCCAGCTGGTGTTTAAGAGTCTAGGTGGTTCCCTTGGTTTGGCGAGACTGTGAAGTGGTGGGCGGGCCTCTCCCCTCCCTCTGGAAGGGGGGTGGTGTCTGCAGGGAGGCAGTGATCCTCCCGTGAGGACTGCCTAGGAGCCCCTGAAAGCAGCTTGGTCCCCAGGCGCTTCCCCACGGCCTGCGGGCCCCCGTGTCCCTCCCCGGGACCCCACAAGCTGCCCTCCCAGTCTGCAGGCCTCCCCGACTTGGATTTTGTTGGGACCAGTGTTCTGGGCACAGGGACCATACCGCTGAGCCCGGTGCTACAAGGGCCCCCCGAGACCCTGTCCTCGGTTCCTTTGACCTGGGGACCTGGCCTGCATACCACTCAGGGCTGGCTCAGAAGCCCTCACCCACCAGGTGACTGTCCCCAGACCCTAAAAAGCACTCAGGCTTTGCACCTGCTCACCTATAAGACCAGGAGGGTGGGCCCCTTCGGCCCTTGGTGGCCCTATCCCAGGCCCAGGTCCCAGGTCTCCCTGAGTCCCCACTCTGGTCTCACGTGTCACCCAGCAGACCAGCGCCTCCCAGCTTGCCCAGGACCGTCCGGGGCTTATAGTGAAAAGCCCTCGTCCTTGGAGTCGCTGCAGCCCCAGGGAAGCCAGGACCATTGGCCCCTCCGTCTGATCTCTGGGTGCGGATCAGGCCTGCTGGGCTCCTCCCTGTACCCCCACACCCACACGGGTCGTATGGACCCCGGGGTTCACCGCAGCACACCAGCCTGACGCACTCCCGGAGCCCTGGGACTCCCCGAGGCTAGGGAGCTGGGCGCCTGCAAGGGAAGCACCAGGCAGGACATCCAGAGCTGCCTCCCATCCCGAGGTCCCCTGGGGCCTCCCGCTGGGCGGTTCCCCACCCAAGACTGATGGAGACTGGCCAGGGGTCTGTGAGGAGCCGAGGGCTCGAGAGGGACTCTCCTTGCTGACGCCCCCCTCTGTGTGGGTCTCGTGTGTCTTTTGGGGAGCCTGCCTCAGTTCCCCTCCTACTCTACTTCTGGTTTCATGGGTGGGGGCCCAGGAGCTTCTGCCCCCCCCCCCCCCACTACCCGACTTTGTATTCCATGTAAGCAGCCTTGGGGGAGGGAGGGGAGACCCACGATTCCGGGGAAGTGTGCTGAGTGCCTCAAGGTAACTGGTTTTCAAAAAAAAAAAAAAAAAAAAGCTCTTTAAGAAAAATGATTTTATCCAGATGTCACCACAGCTGGCTGGATTCCTTGGGATGTTTTTAAGCAATCCTCCCTGAAGCTGACCTGGAGAGCTGTCCTGTACATAACAGCACTGTAGCAATAAATGACATTTTATGACAATGCTGGCTGCCCCAAGGCTCTCAGCTGCTGCGCCTACAGACCAACAGGGGAGGGTCCCATAGCAGGTGGCCACGCTGGGGGTCTGGGGACAGGGGCTGCGGCCCTGGGCGTGCGAGCCTCCAGGGGCAGCCGTGACACACACACACACACACACACACACACACACACACACACACACACACGGATGTGGCCTAAACCTCCAAGAATTTATTCTCATTCTGGAAGCGAAGTCCCAGGACAAGGTGCTGAGGGGCTGCCTGCCCTCCCTCTCGTCCAGCTTCTGGTGGTCCAGGTGGCCCTCAGCTTGTGGCCACACCACTCCCTCCATCTTCTCGTGGCTTCTCTCTCTCTGCACGTGTCTGCGTCCAAATTCCCCTCTTACAAGGAAAGCCACAGAGTGACAGGAAAGGTGCTCAGCATGACGGTTCCGGAACCAAAGCTCAGGTCAGGCGGGAAACCTGCACTTGTAACAAGGGCTCCTGGGGGTCTGGGCCTGGGCCTGGCTCACGGGGGCAAAAGCCACTCCCTGAGATACTGCCTATTAATTTTTAAAATAATGTAATATACCAAAGCCCACTGGATTATGCACGTTGTGTAAGTTGGATGGTGTATGAATTGTACAAAAAAGGTGTTTAAAAACAGATGATAAAGGGGGCGTCTGAGTGGCTCAGGTCACGATCTCACGGTTCGTGGGTTTGGGCTCTGTGCCGGGCTCTGTGCTGACAGCTCGGAGCCTGGAGCCTGCTTCGGGTTCTGTGTCTCCCTCTCTCGCTGCCCCTCCTCCTGCTCATGCTCTGTGTCTCTGTCTCCTCTCTCTCAAAAATAAACATTAGAAACCATGAAGTGTTCAGTGAGGCACCACCCCCCCACCCCAGGACCAGCTCCGTGGGCATTCTGGGAGGAGCACTGTCTGACCCGCCGGAAGGAGCTGCAGAGGCAGGGAGCAGCCACAGGAGACTCAGGGCCACGGATGTGCCCACGACCTAGCAGCGGCAGTGGTGTCCTGAGCACAGTCGCAGCATGCCTTCGCCCCGGCCCCGGACGGCCCCAGGCCTTCCCGGCTCTGGGGAGGCCGCGCTCGGCCCGGGCCTGACCGGAACCCCCAGCAGTCCTGCTGCCCCCTCCCCCACCCCGGCCAGGGCAGAACAGCACGTGCCACACCAAGACAGGGACAGCCCCTCCCCGCTAGTTGTCCTCGGAGACCACCCCGCGCCACGGTGTGACGCCAACGGCTCTTTAAGAGATGCCCGCGTCCAACCCCGGAGCCTGAGATCGTGGCCTTGTCTGGAAAAAGGGCTTTTGCAGATGTAATTAAGGATCTTGGGGCAGGATGGGCCTCCCATCAGTGACAAGCATCCTCGTAAGAGAGAAGCTGTGAGCCAGGGGCACCTGGAGCCCCCAGGGGCTGGAAGAGGCAGATGGAGGCAGCCCCGTGACACCACCCCGGAAATCCTGTCTGTCGTCTCGAGCCACCCAGCGTGACCACGGCAAACAGCGTGGGTGTCCTTTTTAAAGCAGCAAAATACCCAAATCCAGCAGGAACTCACACGTCTCTGGCAGGAGCCTCAACAGGTGTGACTGCTTCGGAAAAATCCGCTGTCGTGCCCCCGGCGCTAAGGTCATGTTGCACATCAGTTACGCCTACCCGTGCCTCCCGGCCCGGACGTGACTGTTCATCAGCCACATCTGGAACTGGCCAAACCGGGAGCAACCCAAATGCCCTTGACCAGGTGAGTGGGTGAACACAGGTCCACCCTTCCACGGAACACGACCAGGGGTAGAAGGAACGTGCCAGTGACAGACACGGTAAGCTGGAGCACTCGGAAGTCACCGTGTCGCACGGGGGAAGCCAGGCACCAAGGAGAACATACTGCATAGAAAAGTCTAGAAGATGCAGGTGAACTGACAGAAGGGCGGTTGCTGGGGCTGGGAGGGGTGGGAGAGGGTCCAGAAGGGCGGGAGGAAGGCTCGAGGGCACCTTGACCGCCACGGTGCTTCCGTGCGCACGCACACGTCCAATACCCCGTTGTATGTTTTCAGGACGTGCGTTTTTGTAGGTCAAGTATATCTCATTAAGCGGTAAAGATTTTTAAATGAAAAAAATCCATCAACGGGGAAACAGATACACGCGTCCACCACACACAGGAGGGCACGTCCCTCGGCCACAGCAGGAGCGAGGCGCCCACACCCGCCGCCCCGCGGACAGACCCCGAACACACGACACTCGGGGAGGGAACCAGACACGAGACGCCACACGGGGTGAAACTCAGTTGATGTGAAATATCCACAACGTGCTCATCCACGGACAGGAAGGGGGCTCGTGGCGGCCGGGGGCTGGGAAGGGGGCGGTGACAGCTGATGGGGACGGAACGGAGCTTCTTCTGGAGGCGATGAAATCTGTCTGCAACTAGACAGAGGGAGTGGTTGCCCAACTTCGTGAACGCACTCAATGCCACCAAAATAATTCAGTTTAAAATGGTTAACTGTATGTGGGGCGCCTGGGTGGCTCAGTCGGTTGAGCCTCCGACTTCGGCTCCGACTTCGGCTCAGGTCATGATCTCACGGTTTGTGGGTTCGAGCCCCGCGTCGGGCTCTGTGCTGACAGCTCAGGGCCTGGAGCCTGCTTCCGATTCCGTGTCTCCCTCTCTCTGCCCCTGACCCACTCGCATTCTGTCTCTGCCTCTCTCAAAAATAAACATTAAAAAAATAATAATAATAAAAATAAAACGGTTAACTGTCTGAATGCCACAGCAATAAAGACAAGAAAAGGAGTCCCGTTTCCCCCAAGGGCCAGACAGAACTATCACAGGGAGTCCTGGAGGCCCCGGCAGAGGACCAGCAGGATGTGAGAAAGGAGGGCACTCTTCGCTTATCTACCACCTCCCGGGCTCTCAGAATCCTGGCTATTCCCTTTTGGGGGTCCTCCCCGCCCCAGCTTCAGCTCACGTCCTCTGAGGAGTGTCTGCCCCCGCTCCACTTCCACAGCAGGCCAAAGACAACAGGCCTCACAACGTTTCCTGAAACGACTGGGAAGAAGAGCTGTCTTTCTTCAAGGGCTGCTGGAACGTTAACCCAGAGTTTCCACACGCCACTGCTCAGAGAGAGCTCACCGAAGAGCAGGGACAGCTCTCAGATGAGCTGAGACATGGAGAGAGAGAGATCCGTAATGATACTGCCAGACTCCTGGATCTAGCTGTGCCTGAAGCCATCCAACATGCCATAAAACTTCCTTCTTTTCTCTTACACTGGTTTTTCGTTTGTATCACTTGAAAGAAAAACATTCTGCCTTATGAGCTGAAGTGCATTAGGCAGAAGGAGCAATGAGGTAAGGCTTCAGGAACTGCTGGACCCAGGACCTGCAGCCCTCAGGTCCCTGTGCCCATCTCTACTCACTTTTTCAGGCAGCGTTATTCTGTGTCTCTCTCAACAGTCTTCGTGACGGCCTCTATATCCGGTTTAAGTTTCCAACAACCGACAGATCCCCTGCGATCCCAAGCTCAAAACCCCAGAGCAACTGTAAAGACGAGAAACGACGTCCAATCCAGGAACAACGAGCACCTGCGGAGCCCCGACCGTGGTCTCTACACGTCATTGCCGGGACCCACCCGCAGTCTGCGGCCAGGGCCGGGTCGGGACCTGCAGCCCCCATGGGAACTGCCGTCTTGCAGGAAACCGGGGAGCGGCCGCCCGGAGCGGGGCAAGGCGGGGCTCCGGTCCTTACCTCCTGCATTCGGTGCCGGGGCCGCAGAGGCAGTGACTGGAGCGGGCGAGCCCAGGCGGGCCCGGGGGACCCACCGGTCCCGGCGGGCCGTCCGCGAACAGAACGGACGCTTGCGGCTCCAGGAGCCGGGCCGCCCTCCGCCGCCAGGGCGAGGTCGACGTGCGAGAAGCTGCCCACCGGGCCTCCGAACGGCAGGCAGCTCCGGTGCGCGCACTGTGGCTGCGGAGGCGCGGCCATGTGGCCTACGTCCCGCCGACCGTTCCAGGCGTGGCTTCAAGCGGCACCCTTCCCTCTGTGCGACCCCGGGCAAGTCCCCTTCCCCGCGGGGCCCGTCTCCTTAATTGCGAACGAAGTTCTGGCAGGCAGCAAAGACACAAAATCACCAGCCAAACGTTGCCAGAGGCTGCGCTGCTGGGGGCCACTCGGACCGCGGGCGCGGAGACCGCGCCCTCCTCCCGGCCCTGCCCACTCTCTGCCGCATCCGTAACGACTTCCGACTCTCCCCGGAAGTGGCTGCAAATGTCTTCCGGGTCCGCGCGCGCAGCAACCGGGGGCGCCGGGCGTAGCGCCTTCGGCTCGCCCGGGGCGGGGCCTTCCGGTGCGCCTGCGCGCTGCGGCGGCCGCGCTTGCGCAGGACGACGGGGAGGCAGCCGGGGTCACCCTGAGCTGCGCACCGCGCCGCGATGCTGAGCAGGTTCCTGGGCCCGCGCTACCGCGAGCTGGCCAGAAACTGGTGAGCATGTGCCCCCGGGCCCCGTCGTCTCCAACCGGGACCCCTTCTGGAGCCGGGTCCCAGATGGGACAGGCGCAGAGCGACGGAGCGGCAGGCTCCTGACCTCCGCCTGGGCGCACACGGCCGCCGGGTCTCTGCAGCACCCCCGGCTCGGGCGCCCGCGGGCACAGCAGGGACACGGGGCGGGTGGCGCACACCCTCCCTAGAGGGAAGGCTCCTGGGACATCACTAAGTCTCGCGGCCGTGGGGCGGCGGCAGGAAAAGTTGAGCCCAGAGCCTGTGCCCACATCAGCAATAACCCGTGAGCCCGCCGAGGCGCCAGGTCGGGGGCGTGGGCCGCACTCGGGGTCGTCACTGGCGAGGTGGGGGGCCTTCCAGCCTTCACCCCCACCGTCCCAGGCGCGCGGCTGACCACGATCCTTCCAGGTGAGGACGGACCTGGAATAGTCACATAGCTAGTGGCTCCGCAGAGCGGGCAGCTTCAAACTACCAGCATGATATCCTGTCCCAGTCTGTGTGGGTCAAGGATGCCGGCACCCCTGGGCTGGGGCCACCACACAGTCTCAGGAGGCTGCAGTCTCGTCCAAAGGCTCTGCTCGGGGGTCTTCCCAGGCTCGAGTGTGTGATTGCTGGAGGGGCGCCTTCAGTTCTCTGCCATGTGGACTCCTCTGTAGGGCAGCTCAGGTGGCCGCTGGCTTCCCCCAAAGAGAGCAGGAGCAAGCCAGAGCGCCTGTGCCAGAAGCTTGTGTTCATAAGGTCACCCCTGCGAGCCTCGCTCATTACAGACCGGACACTGGGTCCTGCCCAGGCGCCGAGGGGGGACGTACACCAGGCATGAACATCAGCGGGGACTGTGGGAGCCACTGTGGACTCCCACAAATCACAGGACATAGTGAGGAGTGGCCATGGTGGGTCAGAGCTAGACTCAGCTCGGTGCCCTGGATCTGCACCATGTGGCCGAGTATCCTTGGGGTAGTGACCTGCTCTTCCTGTGCTGTGTGCTCCCCGTCTGTAAGACCAAGACCCTGATACTCCCCTCAGTCCTATGGCCGTCATGAGTCAACTGTAAACCTCATAGTTGGTGCCTGCATGCAGACGTTAGCTATTGTGACGGGTGGTTATGAGCTTGGGGTTTTAACTTTTTTTAAGCAAATCCCCCCCCCCAAAAAAAAAAACCTTAAGAAGATCCCAGTGCAAAAGCAGATGGGAGTGAAGGCCACTCAGGCTCTTCTGTGTGCCCACCCCGTGGAGCTGTCAGAGGCTCTGCATACACCGGGCAGGGGCTGGGGGGTGGTGGGCGCTGAATCAGTGGCAGGTGGGGACGGGGAGAGACCCAGAAATACAGCTGGGAGGGACATTCCCGGGCAGGACCTGACCCCCGCTGTCCTCTGGCAGGATTCCCACAGCAGGCATGTGGGGCGCCGTGGGCGCCGTGGGGCTGGTGTGGGCCACGGATTGGCGGCTCATTCTGGACTGGGTGCCCTACATCAACGGCAAGTTTAAGAAGGACGATTAGTGAGACTGACCCTCCTCGGATCCCTGTGGTAAGTTTCGGCAGCCGTCAGCAGGTGAACCCTGCGGTTCCCGCGTGGCAGAGGGGGCTTCCGTGGGGCTGCTTCTCCATACCCCCAGAGCTGGGGTGGCACGTCCGGGAGGCTCACCTGCACCGCACCTTCGGCCCTGGAGAATCCTGCCCAAGGGTGGGGCTCTGGGCTGGGCCCTGCACGCACCTCCTGCCCGCCAACGCAGAACCGCCAACCAGCACCCCTGGGTGTGGGACTGGGGAAGGGGCAGTGCCCCCGCACGGCCAGCCCGGGGGCTGACTGCGCATCCCACGCCATGCCACCCCGGTCGGCCCGGCCCCGGGCGTGATGGAGGGATACCCCATTTTACAAGCGGGGCCGGGGGGAGCTGACCCACAGCTGCTGGCCTGCCCGTGTGCCAGTCTGCAGTCCGCATGACAGGCTGCAGCGCCTCCTATGTCCCCATCTTCCAGAAGGGCCCCCGGGCCTGCGGCAGCCAAGCGGCATCACCGGATTTGATTTTGGAGCCCGACAGTGGCGTCTGTCCCTCATCACCACTCAGCGCCTCCTTTCCTACAAGAGCAGGAGCCGGGGGCTCACCCTGCCGTCTCCCCTCCAGGTGTCCGCGGTGCCGCCCCCTCCCACGTGAGGTCCTGTGGTGCCTGGAACAGCCCAGCGTGACTCAGGACTCTGTGTTTCTGACAGCAGCTTTCATGTTTGAATGCACACAGCATTAAACCGTGCTCTGAAACCCGCCCCCCCTGACGTGGTCATGCTGGCGACTTGGTAACCTTCACCGCAGCCCTGGTGGCTCGAGTGACCGACCCCTGGGGTCCTTTCAGTTCCAAAATTTTGCAAATCAGAAATTTCTCAGTGGCTGGCAGAAGTTGGTTACTTCAGATGCTCAATGGGTAAGACCTGTAAAGCGTACCTATCGCTGCCTTAAGAAATTTCCCCACGACTTGGTGTAAAACAGCAAACGTCTATTACCTCTGGGTTCCTGTGGGCAAGAATTTAGGAGTAACTTAGTCGGGTGGTCCTGGCTCCAGATGGCTCAGGAGGAAGCAGTTAAGGCACCCGAGGCTGGACCGGGGCGGGAGGAGCTGCTCGCGTGGGTGCCCTCGTGTAGGGGCCTCGGGGGCCACTTTTCATCTCTGCGGGTGGACACCTTGGGTCTTTAGTGACCTTTCCCCAGAAGTGTCTCCATCATCACCTCGCCCACACCTGTCAGAAGCACGAACCCACATCCAATCCTCACTCCAAGGGAGGAGAACTTGGGAAGAGTCTCAGACCTTGCAGGCATGTTAACCCATCACATGAAGGTCACAAAAATGAGCAGGTACAGAAGGACCTGTGGCACACAGTCCGTTCTCTCCCTCCTGCCCAGTTCTGGAAAATTCTAGAGACAGCGTGCACATACACGCACATTTGTGAACACAGCTGTCCTGTTGGTCTGCCGTTACAAAACACCAGACCGGGTGGCTCAGGCAACAGGATAAAAGTGTTCTGGCAGGGCTTGTTTCTGGGAAGTTCCTGCTTCCCGAGTTGCAGACTGCCGGCTGCCTTCTTGCTGTGTCCTCACGCGGCCTTTCCTCAGTGCACCTGTGCAGGGAGGGAGGGACAGCAAGTCTCGGAGGACGCAAACCCTATCTGGACAGGGCCTGACCCTTCTGACCCTGCTTTCCCCGCATCGCACACCCCGGGGCCCGTCTCCAGCAGCCACACTCGGGACTAGAGCTTTAGCACAGAATTGACGTGGCGGAGGACACGTCCGGAACCGCTGCACGTTTCAACTCAAGTACTGGCGTTTGTGATCCCCTCTCCTGCACATCATTTTTTTCGCCAGGGCACGTTTCCTGGGGCCCATAGCACCGCAGACAACGTCTGCGGCTGTGAGATGGGTGCCTAGTTACCAACACTTAACTGGTCTGTTAGATCCTGTCGATGCCGTCCTAACACCTGTGTCACAATGTCACTGCAGACACGTATAAATTATGTCTGTCGCTTAAACACGGGTGAACAGCTGTGAGATAAGCGAGTTGCTAAGTTTTTCTGCTTCTGCATTTTTAACAATTCCCAACTCACGCAGGGGCTGGATAGTCCACGGCCCCAGGGCTGTGCTGAATCGTAGCATGACCTGAAGCGGAAAGAAACTTGTGCCCCTACTCCCGTAATTTTGTGTTTTTGTAATGTTTAATGGTTTTAATGAACATATAGCTGAGTTTGCTTCCGTGAAAGCCAGAAAAGTCGAATTCTAACTCCGACTCTGTTATAAATACAATATTTAAACAAATTACTGTGAGTTTTAATACAGCTTTTCAGGGACACCTTGGTGGTTCAGTCTGTTAAGCGTCTGGCTTTGGCTCAGGCTCACGAGTTTGAGCCCCGCATCTGGCTCTCTGCTGTCAGCGATCCCCCGTCTCCCTCTTTCTGTCCCTCCCCTGCTTGCACATGCTCACTCGCTCTCAAAAATAAATATTTTTTTAAAATACAACTTTTCAGGGGCGCCTGGGTGGCGCGGTCGGTTAAGCGTCCGACTTCAGCCAGGTCACGATCTCGCGGTCGGGGAGTTCGAGCCCCGCGTCAGGCTCTGGCCTGATGGCTCAGAGCCTGGAGCCTGTTTCCGATTCTGTGTCTCCCTTTCTCTCTGCCCCTCCCCCGTTCATGCTGTGTCTCTCTCTGTCCCAAAAATAAATAAACGTTGAAAAAAAAATTAAAAAAAAAAAATAACAACTTTTCGGTATTTTTTAAAACTTGACTTAGAGAGCAAGCAGGGGAGGGACAGAGAGAAAATCCCAAGCTGGCCCCATGCTGTCACTACAGAGCCCTTTGCGGGACTCAAACTCCCGAACCCCAAGATCATAACCTGAGCTGGAATCGGGTCGGCCGCTTGACCGGCCAAGCCCCCCAGGCACCCGTACAACTTTTCAGTATTTTAATGCTTTCCCAACCACTTTAAGTCCTGAGGGGGGCGGGATCACAACTCTTTCATTTTGTCTTGGGCTCAGCACAACGCTATTCAATCCTTTATCTAAAAATTTGACATTTTGGAGAAATAACAAAAATCTGACATCTTGGAGACGCCTGGCTGGCTCAGTTGGTAGAGTCTGTGACTCTTGATCTCAGGGTCATGAGTCTGAGCCCCACATTGGCTGTAGAGATCACTTATAAATAAATTAAAGTTGACATTTCGTGTGTCACGGGTTTTTGCATTCATCTTAAGTGGTTACAGTAGTCACAGTAGACTGAGGTCTCTGGCACAGCTTTCCAGGCCACACCGCTGCTGAGTGCCAGGCAGGCCTCCTACCAGCTCAGGGACTGCGGGCCGGGAACATCCGTGCAGGCGTCGATTGGGTGGTGTGAGGGATGCTGTTCAACGCTCCGTGGTGACCAGGACAGCCCCCCAGTCACCCAGCCCCAGTGTTCACAGTACTGAAGGGAGAGGCCTGCCTCCTCACGTGTCAGCTGGTTTGGTTTCTGTTTCTTACCTTGTGTAGATGGGCAGGAGAGGGCGTCTGCTCGGGGCCTGCGCCAGCCAGCCCAGGAAAGGGAGCCCGTTTCCAAAGAGCAAAGTTCCAGCAAGCCAGGAGGGGAGCACCACTGCCCGTCCCCCTTCCTAGGGCTCCCGGCCTCCCCTCTCTGCTGGCACCCCCATCATGTCCACCCTCCCCGTAAATTCCGTGCCCGCTCACAAAGGCCCTGGACCAGCCCTTCAGGGGGCAATCCCAGGGACTTGGGCCCCACGATGTTCACAGGCCCCGTGTCTATGCTCTGGAGACAGCCTGGGCTCGAGGGGGTCAGATTCCCCGAGAAGCCAGCGAGGGCTGACAGGCTGGATGCCCGTGGAGAAGGGTGGAGGGGCGCTACCTAGGGAGCATTTTTGACTTTATTGTGGTGGTGGTTTGGTTTTTTTGTTTTGTTTATAAGTAGGCTCCACACCCAATGTAGGGCTAACTCAACCCTGAGATCAAGAGTCACATGCCCCACTGACTGAGCCAGCCGGGCAGCGCCCCTCAATGGTGGTTCTTCAGGTCAAATCTTATGACCCCACAGTACACATCCATCAATACTGTACTATCAAAACCCAGAAAATAACATTAGCAAGGATGTGGCAAAATAGGGAGCCTTCATGCATCACTGGCAGGAATGTGAAATGGGGCAGGTGCCGTGGAAAGCAGTTGGACAGTTCTAAAAATTAAACCTAGAATTACAACGTGTCCCAGCAATCCCACTTCTGGATATGCACCCCAAAACTAGAAAGCAGGGCCTGGGAGCGGTACCAGGGGCCTCTGACACAAGAACGTGCATACCTTTTCCTTTATGTGCCTTCACGTGGGTTCACTGACTGCAATAACCACCCATACCTTTGTTTAACTAGTTCTTAACATAAAATCGTACAAGCGAGAAAAAGACCCGCAGTAGTTACGAGTATTGCCCTCCACAAAGGCCAGGGTCCTGAAGTCCTGGGTCCTGGCCTGAACTCTCCAGCCAGGAAACAGTGCCCAAACCAGCTTTGCGCGGTGACCGCTCAGCCTGCCAACCTGACCGCTTTGCCCTTTTACCTGTGAGACCGCAGGAGGAAAGGAGGCGTAAGGAACTGTCAGAAGCTGCACTTAACCTCAAAACATGAAGTAAACGAGTTACTCCTGCCCTCCACGCGGTGGTCTGGGGCTGCCCGACGAGGACCTGGCTCCGACCCGAGCGTGATCACAGGGCTCCAGGGCAGTGAAGACCCCGGCCCTCCGCTGTCCTCGGCCGAGCAGGCCCCACCCCCCGCCCTGCTCCTCTCTCACACAGACACCGGACGCCAGGTCAGGCCCGTCGGGAGACTTAGCCTTCCCCCGGGACTGGTCACAGCCCTGTCCACTCGTTCAGGCGTCTTTCCTTCAACACCCGCCCTGGGCCAGCCACAGGAGGGGCTGAGAGGGGGAATCCACCGGGCCTCTCGCCGCGGCCAGGAAGGGCTTGGGAGAGGGGTCAAAAGTGGAGGCGAGAGATTCCGTAGGAAGGTCCCAGACCCGGGGACGGAAGGCCGCCGTGCTAAAGGTGGAGCCGGGAGAGGGGGGCTGACTCCTCGATTCGGAGGCGTCAGAAAGACGGTGGGAGCGATTTGGGGCGTGGAGGGCGGCGGCCACCGACGGTGCCCGGAGGCTGGGAGACCAGGGGGACGGTGGGACGGATGGAGGGCCGACACTGGGGCGGGTAGCCCGGGATTCGAGCGTGGACCTGGGGCACGGGACGAGAGGCAGAACCCAGGACCGGACAGCGCGCGGGCGCGGGGCGGTCCGGCAGCTGGCCGGTCGTGGGGCCGAGGGCGCAGGCGCGGGGCGGGGCGGGCGGACCGCGCGCCGCCGCCGGCCCCACCCCTGGCCGCGCGCTGATTGGGGCCGCCGCCGTGGGGCGGGGCCGGCGGCCGCGGGGTGGGACCCGCGCGGCGCCTGCGCAGCACGGGGCCCCGCGCGGGCGGGTGGGCGGAGCGGGCCCCCCGAGCGGGGGCTGGCGAGCGCGGGGAGGGGGCCGAGAGGGCGGCAAAGCCGGCGCGTGCCCGGCTGGGGGCGGAGGGCGGGGGCCCGCGGGCCGGAACAGCCGCGGCAAGTGGCGGCGGCGGCGGCAGCGGAGGCAGCTGAGGCGGCGGCGGCGAGCGGGGGTCCGGGCGGCGGCGGCGGCGGCGGCGGCGGCGGCGGCGGGCCGAGGAGCCGGGCGCGATGGAGCGGAAGAGGTGGGAGTGCCCAGCGCTCCCGCAGGGCTGGGAGAGGGAAGAAGTGCCCAGAAGGTCGGGGCTGTCGGCCGGCCACAGGGATGTCTTTTACTATAGGTGAATGAACGTGCCGGCCGGGCAGGGCCCCAACGGGCGCCTCCCAGCGGCCTCTGCGGCGGCCTGGGCGCCTCGACCCGGGCTGCGGCCTGGGCCCGCGCGTGCGTCGTGCGTGCGTGCGTGCGTGCCGGCGCGCGGCGGCCCCAGTCCAGTGCGCGTGCGTGCCCCCCCTTCCCGCGGCCGCGTGGAGCGCGGGTCGGCGCCGGGCGGGCGGTGGCCTTTGTTCCCGCGGCCGCAGCAGGCCCGCTGGCGGGGCGAGGGGCGCCCGGCGCGGGCCAGACGCCGCTGGGAGGCGGGGGTGGGGGCTGGGCTCTCCCTTGGATCGGCGGGGCGCGCGCAGCCCGAGGCGGGGACGCTCTGGGGGGCCGGGGCCCTTCCCGGGGTGGCGGGGGCCGTCCCCGGGGCCGCGTGTTCGAAAGGGCCGCCCCTCCGCCGTCCACGGGCCCCCTCCGAGACCGCCGCTCCCGTGAGTCGTGGCCCCTCCAGTCTCAAAGACAGGAGGCGCGAGACTTCGTGAGCACCCCTCCCCCAGATTGCCAGGAGGGGCTGCCGTTGGCCGGGGAGGGATGGCGAGGAAGGTTCTCGGCGGAATAAAGAATTAGTGGGCGGCTGGCAGCCCAGCCGCAGACAGTTGGCCACCTGCTGTTTTCCTTCTCCCTCCTTTTTTCTCTCCGATTGGTGGAAGATGCTTTTGTTTCTGAGCCAGCTTCGATGGCTCTCTCCCCCTTGCTTCAGGATCCTGGGTGGGCACGTTCAGGTCTCTAACAAAGTAAAGAGGGACACCCGCCACGTGTTGAAGGCGGGCCGGTGCTGGGGGTCGTGCCACTGGTCAAGGGCCCAGAAACTGCCTGGGTGATGCCTAGAGGGGCGGGAGTGCTGTGCTGTCCACCCAGCACTTGAGTCCCTCGTGGGCCTTTGCCAGCCCCGCTTGGGAAGGAGTGAGGGAAGTGAGCAGGGAAGGAATGGCAGCTCGTCCGGTACCCGCTCAGGTTCTGGGTTCCAAAAAGAGCAAGGACCCTGTGACTTCCAGCATTGACCTCGTGGAGCCACAAGCAGCGTCTCTTGGGGACATGTCCACTGCTGCGGTCTGCGACGTGACTCTCTTTCTGACTGTTGAAAAAGCCTGAATCTTTGCGGTTCTGTCCTGCTGGGTTAGTGAGGAGGTCTCAGTTTGGGAGCCACCTGCTTAGTTTAATTCCAAGCATGCTTGTGTGTCGGCTTTTCTTTTTAGGTGTGAAGGCCGAAGAAGCGGGTCTCTCTAGCTCTAGCCCTTTGTTAATTTAACAGACACCCTCTGCGGCACCTGCTGGGTCCTGGCCATTCAGTCAGATGGGAGTGAGACCTTCCTCCCCTGGGTGACAGCATCAGCTGGCACCCTGTTACTCCCGTAGTTACAGGTGGTGACCTACGCTGAGAAGTCCAGGGGTCTGTGAGGACCAGTAATGGGGTGCTGGGTTGAGGCTGGGGCAGCTCAGCGAGGGCCTCCCTGAAGAGGTGACACGGAGCTGAGCACTGACAGTGGAGCTGGGAGGAGCTCTCCAGGCAGAGGGCATCCTGTGCAGAGAACCTGGGAGGCTGAGCCGAGGTCAGCAGGGCCGGAACACCTTGAGAATAACATTGCTCTGCCTCTTTTCCCCACCTGTGTGTGGGCCTCTTTGGGCCTCGGCCAAATGGGACCTTACTCTGAGGCCCTAGACCTGAGCTTGGGGTTCCGGCAGCGGGGAAAAGTTCCAAATGGGCCGGACAGATAACCCAGAGGTGGGCCTGAGGGGAGGAAGAAGGGGTAGGGTCCAACGCCATCCCCAAGTCATTGGTCTGGATGACCCACCAGGCAGGTGGGTGTCACCTTCCCTCCCGATGGGTGGGAGGTTTGTGGGGGGATGTGATCGGGAACCCGTGATGTTTTGTGGAACATGTGTCTGTGGCCTCTTCACCTGTTGGGGCTCCCGCTCAACCGGGCAACCAGGCAAGAGCACGGATGGACTTTTCGAATTTTCTCAATGCAGAGGGAAGGCAGAACACAAGGGCTTTGAGTCAGGCCTGGATTGGGGTCCAAGCCTTGTCCCTAGGAACCGGTGGATCTCGATTTCCTTGTCCAGAGAGTGGAGGAAGCGAGTGCGTGGTTTGCCAGATTGTCACTCAGGAGAGGCGGGGTGACCTCACACCACTCCCATCATTGTAGCTCGAAGCCTGGGCTCTGCTGAGATTGGGGGGTGGGCGGAGGGAGCATCAGGCCGCAGCCGCGTCTCCTCTGTACTGTGAAAATAAGCTCGCCGTGTGACAGTTTTGCCCAGGCCGGAAGCTGAAGGTTTGTGGGATGTTAGTACCCTGTCCTCGGGGCTCATTCTTTGGAGGAGTGTAGAGTAGAGAGGAATCCACCAGAAGATCTCATTGCTCAGGAAGAGCAGAAGGTGCTTAGCACATCGCCCCCTCCCCCCTTCCTTGGGCAGCAGGGTGAGGTTGGCTGTAAGCAGGTGCACTTTGCTGTCAGGGCCTCACGGGTGTCAGTGCCCACTCTCTGGTCCAGGCGACCCTCACAGCAGCCCTTTCTACAGACGAGAAGGGGGGCTGCCTTTTGGGCCTGTGTCCATCTCCTCTGGCCTGAGGCTCTGGGCTAGGTGCTGGCTGGTGTCCCCACAGCCAGCCACTTGACAGGGGCCAGCCCGCAGCCCTCCATCCCCACTCCGTCCCCATGCTTCTAGCCCCTGGTCTGTGCTCTTTTATTCCTATGTGTGCAGTTTTGTTAAATCCAGGGTTGTTAGGGGTGTGGGTGTGTGTGTTTCTCAATAAAATATCAGGGGCATCTTCCTCTGTTAATACAGATATCTAGAACCTTTGTTAAAAGTTGGGACATAATCCACATTCTCTCTGATCCATCCTTTAAAAGTGTCCTATTCGGTGGTTTTTAGTACATTCACAAAGTTGTGCAGCCATCACCACTACATAGTTCTAGAACATTCCATTACCCAAAATGAGGCCTGTGCCTGTTAGCTTTGCCCCCCCCCCGCCTCCCCCAGCATCTGGGATCTACTAACGCACTTTTTGTCTTATTTTGTTTTTTCTTAACACCCTTTTTGAGATTAGGATCTACACCTCATAGATCACCCATTTAAAATGCGCTACTGAATAGTTTTCACACATGGGTACGGCGACCTCCACAGTCGGTTTTAGAACATTCTCCAAGAGAGCCCCAGACCCCCCAGCCGCCAGTGCCCAATGCCGCCACGTGCCAGTTCTAAGCAGCCACTTCTCTGTGCCCCGTGTCTACTTCCTGTTCTCGTGTAGCAAGCGCAGGTGACTGGAGGCCCAGAGATGCTGGCGAGTGTTTCGTGGGGTCCCCTCCTCCCTCTGTGTGGCTGTATTTGACCCAGGTTCCTTCCCACGGCCCTGGGCACCATAGGCTCCGGTCGCATCAACCAGCACAGCGTCCTAGAAAAGAAAATCTTCCCGGAGAGTCCCCAGCAGCCTTGGGACCCCGGGCCGCCAGGAGCTCTCCGTGCTGGGCGCCTGGGCCCAGGGGAACAGCACGGTCTGCAGCCGCAGCCCTGCCTGTGCGGAGCTCCTGGTGGGGGTTCCCAGAGCGCAGCTGGCCACGCGCTGGGGTCCTGGCGTCCTAGGAGGGGCTTCCTTCTGGCCGTACCAGGTCCCACGACCCTCCATTGTCCCTAGCAGAGTGGCGGGGGCGGGGAGCAGACAGGCAGTTGCTTGAATCGGGGGCTCATCCCAGAGCCTCTTCCGGGGAGAGGAACAAAATAAACCCTCACCGATCTCAGACTGATGAGCTGTTACCGAGAGTGACTGCTCATCGCGTTGGCAGCAGTGACGTGCTTGGAGAGGCACCAGGCCTGCTGGGGACCACACAAGTGTAGAGGCGAGCCGCAGACCGCACAGCCTGCCCGCTTAAAGTGTGCAAGCCAATAGATTGTGGTATGTCACCGTCATGCGGCCATCACCACGGCCAACTTTAAAACGTTCCATTGCCCCCAAGAGGAGCCCCGGCCCTCACGAGCCCCCTTCCCGTCCGTGGATGAGCCCGTTCTGGACGCTTCACGCACGCGGGCTCACACCCCCGCGTGGCCTCTCGTGTCTGGTTCCCTCCCTGAGCGTCGTGCGTTCGGGGCACCGGGTGTGGGCGCCTCGCTCCTGCCGGCGGCCGAGGGACGTTACTGTGCAGTGGACACATGATGTTTGTTCATCGACGGAGAGTTGGGCTGTTTTCACTTCGTGCCTGCTACGAACCCCACTGCTCCGAACACCTCCGGGTGGCAGTTTTGCGTGGACGTGTATTTGCCCAGCCTGAGGTAGATGTTGAGCGTGGGGCTGCCGTCCGGTCGTTGGAGGAGCCGCCTGAGTTGTCCACAGTGACCGCGCCAGTCGGCGATCCCAGCTGTCGTCCCTAACGCCTCCGGGCCCCGTGCGGGTCCTTTGTAGCTCCTTGGCACTGCAGCCCTGTGCTCCGTGTCCGTAGCTTCCCAGACAGGCGGGTGGCCCCCGGTCCGTCCACAAGGTGAGCAAGGGCGCAGAGCTTCACGGCTGGGGCTTCGTGGCACCTGGTCTTCCAGTTTCCTGACGGGTCCCACCCCCAGGACACCCCAGTCCCCGACGTGGTACCCACGAGAAGGAGACTGTTGTTAGAGCACCTGCTATCCCGGGTTCTTTTCTCCAGAACATGGCCTAATTCTGCTTCTGGGAGTTCTGAAACGTCAGCCGGGCTCCCAGGGCTGGGCCCCGGCCTTGTCCCGTCGGTGCGTTCCTCCCGCGGTGCCGGCGTCTGCCGGGGGCCCTGGCCGAGAGGCGGCGCTGGGGTCAGGGGTCGGCCCAGCGCGCCTGCCCGCCGCTGACCCCCTCTCTGCCCGCAGCCCCAGTGGGAAGAAGTTCCGGAGCAAGCCGCAGCTGGCCCGCTACCTGGGCGGCTCCATGGACCTGAGCACCTTTGACTTCCGGACGGGCAAGCTGCTGATGAGCAAGGCAAGCCGGAGCCGGCAGAGGGTCCGCTACGACTCCTCCAGCCAGGTCAAGGTGAGCGCCCGGCCTCGGGCTCGCCGTTCAGAGCCACTGTTGGGGGCACCTGGCTGGCTCAGTCGGTGGAGCATGGGAGTCCAGGTCTCAGGGTCATGAGTCTGAGCCCCCCGTTGGGCTTAGGGTTTATTCAAAACCTAATTTAAGAAACACGTTAAATCAACGCTTTTGGTGGGGAGAGAGAGGTTTCCACTCGTCCTGAGTCGCGCTAAGGTCCTGTCTGTTGAGGGAAATTGGGAAGCCACGGAAAAGGAGAAAGAAGGGAAGATGTCGTCTGCACTCTGTCCCTGGGAGAGGCCACGGGCCCGCTGCCGCTGGCTATCTCTGGCGTGTCTGTCACAGTCTGTCGCCCAGCCCAGCAGCGGGACCAGAAAGCAGCACACGTTTGGCCGGCGCCCGGTGACACTGTGTGTCCTCCAGTCTCCGATAGATGCCAGGGTGCCCTCTGGGCCACGCCCCACGGACAGGACAGGTGCCCGGCCAGTAGGCAGGGTCTGGGCCAGATCTGTGGACGCCACGGGGTATGCTGGTGACCGAGAGACGCGGGCTCTGCTCCCCGAGGCCCCCAGGACGAGCCCCCGCCAAGGCCCCCGGGGCTGCAGTGCCAGCTTGTGTGTCTCTGCAGGGCAAGCCCGACCTGAACACCGCCCTCCCCGTCAGGCAGACGGCTTCCATTTTCAAGCAGCCGGTGACCAAGATCACCAACCACCCCAGCAACAAAGTGAAGAGTGACCCCCAGAAGGCCGTGGAGCAGCCTCGACAGGTGAGCCCACGGGCCCGGCCTCCTGCCCCCACGCTTCCCGGGCCGCCGTGTGCCAGCCTGGCTTGCGTCCTGTGGGGGCACGCGTGCCGCCTTATAACCTGCTTTCTAAAAACCACGATCACCTGTGCTTTTGTGCGTGTTTACAAACGCCCGTACGTAGCTGGCGTGCGGCCTGGGTGGGAGCAGGAGGCTGTGGGAGCCGCTCACGGGGCCCCCCGTCTTCACCGCCCTCGGTGGCATTTGGATTGTAGCCAACTAAGTAACCACTCAGAGACCTGTCCTCTGCCTCCTGCTTTGGAGCACGCCTCTCAGTGCACCGTCCCCAGAGTCCCCGGTGCCGTCTGTGGCCGCGAGCTCCACGCACCTTCAGGGGCTGCTGGGTCCGTCCCCTGCCTGTCGATGGTGCCCGGTCGTGGTGGGTTGACCGGGTCCATCCCCCTGCGCCCGGGGCCTCTGATGGGCCTCACGGCTCAGCTCTGGGTGGACGTTGCGCTTCTGAACGTCAGCTTGAGGGGGGCATTGCCCCGCTGGGGTTGGGCCATCTTTTGGGAACCATAGACTGCCAATGCCGACGGCAAGTCTCGCTTCCCGGGTTGGGGCCTCTCCGGCCCCGGGAGGACCAGGCAGAGGCCAGCAGCACCCTCGTTCCCAAGCGAGGCGCTCTGGCAGGTGTGGGGGTCAGAGGTCACGCCGGGACTGCCACCCTCCACGAGGATGCACCCCCGCTCTCCCCCGGGGCACGGCTGCCTGTTGTGGGGGCACAGCTGGCTGTCCGCCGGCCTCACGTCTGTTTGTGGCAGCTCTTCTGGGAGAAGAAGCTGAGTGGCCTGAACGCCTTCGACATCGCCGAGGAGCTCGTGAAAACCATGGACCTCCCCAAAGGCCTGCAGGGTAATCCCAGGAGAGGGGTGGGGCTGGGCAGGGTGGGGGGGTTGAGGGGAAGGACGGGGGTGGAGGGGTGGGTGTGGCGGGGGTGCGGCACGAGGGCTGTCCTGCGGGGCGGGTCCCTAAGAGGCCGGACGTGTGTGATTTTGCTCGCGCGTCGTAAAAACACAAGCACGCCGTAACCGCGAGTCACAGCCTCTGCTGCTGTCACGAGAGGGATCGTGTGCCTGTGATGGGAGACTCGGGAGCGAAACCAGAGGCTGAGGGAGAGCGGCCTCGGGTGCCCGGTGCTGAGCGCCCTCCTGCCCCCTGGTAGGCGTGGGACCCGGCTGCACGGACGAGACCCTGCTGTCGGCCATCGCCAGCGCCCTGCACACCAGCACCATGCCCATCACTGGGCAGCTCTCGGCCGCCGTGGAGAAGAACCCCGGGGTGTGGCTGAACACGGCCCAGCCTCTCTGCAAGGCCTTCATGGTGACCGACGAGGACATCAGGTACCGGCCCGCGCGCGCCCCCGTCCGGCTCCTGCCCGTGGCCGGCGTGGCCCCCGTGTGTGAGAGCTCTGGTCTCCCCACGGCCCCGCTGTTCCGCCGGCGCTCTTTGGGGGTCGAAGCGGATGTGGTCACCGCGAGGGCACGGGTGTGGAAAGCACCCACGGGAGCTTTTCCGCGAGTCTTCAATTGAGGGCAGACCGGAGGCGGCCTGCGGAAGGAACGGGAAGCATCCTTGCCGTTTGGGAATGTTCTTGGGAAGAGAAAGTGGCTCTTCCCCCGTGTGGACAGGCTCACAGTGTGGCCTGCCCGTCTCGGGCACGTGAGGCCTTCGGGGTGCCTGCCGGCGGGGGGGCCGCAGAGAGTGCCGTGAGCCCCAGACACGCCCCGGGGCCTGGGATGTCGGCCGGATCTAGGCTGGGCCGGGGGCTGGGGCGCCTCGGGAGGGTTTCCCAGCCGAGCTGGTGTCCAGGTGCAGGCGGACTCGTGGCGGGAGGCATCCGTCTGCTGGAACCATCTGGGCAGGCGTCCCGGCGAGGAGATGTTTGAGCCGGCAGCGTGGAACGTGTGTCCTCTCGAACCGAGGTGTGAACACACAGCCGAGGTCAGAGCAGGTAGGGGCTCTCTGTGGGCCCCACACAGAGAAGGGGCCGGAACCGCGGCGGAGCGGCCTGTGGGCGGGCGCCCTGCCGCAGGACTGAGCAGAGCCCCAGGCCCCGTGGGGTGACGCCCGGGAATAGCCCGCGGCCCCTCAGAGGAGTGCGCTGCCGGGGAGTTGGAGGTAGAAGGGAAGAATGCAACCGTCCGGAAAGGCTAGATGGGTGTTTACGGCTGAGCAGAACTTCTAGAACTGGGAGAAGCTCAGTCCCGAGGGAGGGTCAGGCAGTGGACTCGGTCGTGTCTGGAGAGGGGACGAGCGGCCGGCAGCGTGGTGCCGCACGGGCCGGGGACAGACGCGTGCCGGATCACGTTCGGGCGAGGGAGGGGAGGCAGGCCTTCTCACAGTCTGGGCTGACGGCTTTCTAGGCTGTGGTAGCAGAAGCCGAAAGACCGAGAACGCCGTTCTCCACCTAGAATTGTGCGCCTGCAAAACTCCCATCAGCCACGGGGCGAGTGACACTCTGGCCGGGTGCGGTGACCCGACACCGTTGTCTGCTTTTTGTTTGCAAACCCCACTCAAGCGACAGTTCGGGGACTCCGTGCGCCCGTGCGCTGGACCCCAGGGGGAAGCAGACAGGCGGTGACCCATCGGCCGGGCCTGCGGGGCCTGCTGGGAGGGGCAGAGGCAGACGGTGGGGGGGTGGGGGGGGCGGGGCACGCATCTGGGGACTTGAGCCCCCAGCCCCGGGGTCGCCCAGGCGGAGACGGACCGTAGGACACGGAAGCTGAGCCGGAGGGCGGCTCGCTCTGCGAAGGTTGCTGCCAGGATGCGGGACAGAGGGCCCCGGAGGTGACCCGCCCACGTACGCCTGCCCGCACTCTCCTCCTGGCCTGCGCCGTCTTCCCGGAGGCGGGGACGTGCCGCGGCCAGCGCAGCCCCTGTGTCCCCAGGAAGCAGGAAGAGCTGGTACAGCAGGTGCGCAAGCGGCTGGAGGAGGCGCTGATGGCCGACATGTTGGCGCACGTGGAGGAGCTGGCCCGCGACGGCGAGGCTCCGCTGGACAAGACGGGCGCCGACGAGGACGAGGACGAGGACGACGAGGACGACGAGGAGGAGCCCGACCAGGACCAGGAAACGGAGCACGTGTAGAGCAGGTCGCTGGCCAGGCGGGTCCCGGTCCACAGCTCGCGCGCGGGCAGGGCCCGCAGGGGTGAGGGACGTGCCCCACGCGGGGCGGCGGCTGTGCCGGCGTCCCCGGAGGGCAGCTCCCCGCCAGGGCGCCGATGGCGCCCTCTCCCCGTCCTTGCGGAGGCCCTGCCCGCGGGGAGCCGCCTGCCGACCCCGCCGTCTCCACGCTTGGACCGGGCTCTGTGGCCGGGCCCGGCCCGGGGGGAAGGGGGCCCCTCCTAGGTCTCCCCAGGCGTGTCCCCTCCCCGGGGTCCCCGGGGGCACGGCTGGAGGACCGCCCCTGCCCGGCGGGCTGCCGCGCTTGCTCCTCTCCAGAGGACGTGAGACCCGAAGTGCCAGCCGCTCCCGGGCCCTGCCCGCGGGAGGCCCCCGCTTGGAGCCGTCGCTGTCATTCCACGGTGGACTCGGGGCCGGCCTCGTCCCCACAGCTGCCTCACACAGGACAGCTGCCCCCAGGTGGCCTGCGAGGGTGCTCGAGGGGCCAGAGAAACGTTTTTTGGAACGGGCTTGGCCCCCGATCCCTGCACGAGGGATGATGGTCCAGGGCCAGCACACCGGCCTTTCCGGAAAGGGGTGCGGGATGGCTCCCCAGCCATGATGGCCCCGAGTTCCTCCGGAGGCAGTGGGGCCACCCAGACGTTTTCCTTCAGTAAACCCGGGACACGGATGAGGCGGGACGTCCGCGTAACGGCCCGAGCCTTGTGTTGGCTGCACGTGGACGTGAACTCTGTGGACACCTGCCCTGCCGGAGGCTCAGCCACCGCAGAAAGAAACTGCTCACGGCCAACTGCCTCCCTGTCTCCTCCCTCCCCCGTGTAGCAGGGACAGTGACTCCCGGCTCTCGGGGCCAAAGCTCTCCCGAGTTCCCATCCTGGGGCGTGTTTTCCGGCCCAGCATCCCTGAGCGCCCGGTGCCCCGAGCAGCAGCCTCCGGGGAGCCCTGGACACAGGGCGTCAGAATTGTGGTCCTTAATCCCCGTCCCCTCCAACCCTGAGTGCCTTGGGTGAGGGGAGCCACCCTGTCCCTGCCCGGCCCTGCCCCACAGCCTGAGACTGTTGGGAAGGCCCCGGGTCGCTGCCCCGTGCGGCTGTCACCCTGGCTGATGCAGGGGGTGGGGGAGGTGGGAGCCACCTGCGCCTCCGAGGATGTCAGACCGGCAGCATCTCTCAAGCCCAGTCAAAGCACAAACCCTCGAGACCCACCCACGGGGTGCCCCGCATGAGCTGTGGTGCCAATGCCGGCCGGGGGGGGGCGGTGGGGGGAAGGCCCCTCCGCGAGGCCGCGGGCCATCCTGCCCTTCCCGGGGGGCCACGGCCACTAAGAGGGAGCTACGTCCGGGGCTGGCCCCTGTGCGGGCCTGAGTGCGGGGGCCCGGGAGGCACCCTGTCGGTGGGCAACCGTTGAATAAAGCCATCTCGGTGAGTGTGGTTTGCGGCCTTGGTTTAATTCTGAATACCTAGGGCCTTTGTGTCCAGGGAGGGTGGACCCCCGCCTGGGCCTTCAGCGCAGGCTCTTGTGTTTGTTGCCTTATCACGGGCTGGAGACGGGGGCTGGGGAATCCGAGGACCCCGGTGGCCATTCCCAGGGAGGGCGGAGTCCCCCCGGGCCTCAGAAGCTCCTCCCACTTTTGGTGAAAGAGCCTGTCTGGTGAAGGCTTCCTGAGGGCTGAGCACCTGCCCGGAGGAGTCCCTGTGACTGCCTCAGAGCCCCCAGGTCCCCTGCTGCCGGGACCGGAGAAAGCCCAAGTCTCAGGCGTGGGGGGCGTCCTGGCCGGCTCCCAAGGGGACTGGGGACTGGGGCCCTGCATGATAAGGCCCCTGCCAGCCCCGGTGCCCGGCCAGCCCTGCCCCGCGTCTACGGGCAGCAGACGGTCTGCCCTGCCTGGGGTAGCAGGGAGGCAGCTGCCCGGATCCCCTGCTGGGTTTTCCGTGCCCGCGTTGCAGCTGGAGCCTGGGCCCGGAGCCCCTCCACTCCACACCCCTGCCACATGGGGCTTCTGTCTCTCCCGCCCACACCCTGCTCTGTCTCCGCGTGCATTCACTCTGCTCTGCAGTCAGTCCTGCCCTCCTGGAAGAGCCCAGCTCCCGGAAGGGAAACTGGCACAGGGTAGCACCTTGCCAGGGGGCGCCAGCTGGAAAGACATCCGGCCTGGCGGAGAACTTGCGTCTCCCTGACCCCAGGCCCAGAGAGTCCCTGAGTGGCCACTGACCTCGGGACCTCAGGAGCGAGAACAGTGTCCAGGGTGCCTGCCCGAGGGCCCATCCACAAATGAGTGGGTACAGAAGACGTGTCTGTCCACACAGTGGACTGGGACAGTGGCGCGAGGGTGAAATGCTACCCGCCCCACAGTAGGGCCTCCACACAGCCCCGAGCCCATCCTGACCTTGAGCTGGGGCTCTTTGCAAGCCTGAGGGCCCCTCCTGAATTCTTTCCTGTCCCCGGAGAGACTTGTGGTGCAAGGACTGAGGAGGGCGATCCCGGGCCACAAGTCCCAGGATGCGTCCGGCTCCAAACTCTCCCAGTGCCATCAGCTGGGATATCCACGCTGTCGGTGCCATCAGCTCAGGGATATCCACGCTGCAGACCGGAACCACCCCCGTGTCTCCACCGGGTGCCCAGCTGTCCCCAGTCCGGGGCAGGCATAGAACTTCCCGAACCGCGAGGGCCTCCCAGGGCCACTGTGACGCATCGCCACACGCCGATTCCCTGACGGTCCTGGAGCCATAAGTCCTAACACCCAGGCGTGGGCAGGGCCGGGGCCCCAGGGAGCCCCATCTCCCCCTTCCCCGGCTTCCAGAGGCGCTGCATCCTTGGCCCGTGGCCTCTCCGTCGTCACAGCCAGCAGCGCGGATCCATCCGTCTCTCTGCCTCCGACCTCATTACCCTGGAGTAAGATCCCTGGTCTTTTCGGGAAGCCCGCAGCCCGGCGTGGCCTGGCCCCTGTGGCTTGGCCATCTCACCTTTCCGTCCGAGCTCGCTCCTGCCGCCTGGCCTTTGTGTGCGGGTCCCTCGGGGAGGCCGGCAGTGGCCGCACAAGGCCTGGAGCTGGTCGAGCTCAGGACCCACGGAGTTTGAGGAGGAAGGGAGCCTCGGGTGACCTCAGGCAGTGACTCCTAACAAAACAAGTTGGGATTTTATTAGTCAAATGGTGGCAGGACTGGGGCAGAGGGACCAGCTCGCTCAGATTTCTGGAGTGGTCCGGTCCAGCCACATATGGCACTTCAGTTCAAACGGGCTACAACTAATTAAACAGCCCCTTCCTTACACACGGGGCTGGTGGTTACTGAACTGGACAGAGCAGACGGAGAACGTTCTGTCATCTGGAAAGTTCTAACACACATTCTATAACAGAGACTCTTAGGTGCGTCTGGGTAGCTCCGTTGGTTTGGGCGTCTGACTTTTTTTTTTTTTTTTTTTTTTTAATATTTATTTATTTGAGAGAGAGCAAGGGCAGGGGAGAGGAGCAGAGAGAGGATCCCAAGCAGGCTCCATGCTGTCACCGCAGAGCCCAATGTGGGGATCAATCTCACAAACCACGAGATCATGACCTGAGCTGAAACCAAGAATCGGCCACTTAACTGACTGAGCCCCCCAGGCGCCCCTGAAGTGCCTGACTCTTGATCTCAGCTCAGGTCTTGATTTCAGGGTCATGAATCTGAGCCCCGCCTTGGGCATGAAGCCTACTTTAAAAAAAAAAAAAAAAAGTCTAGAACAGGGGCTCTTTGCTTTTGCTAGGGGGCTGCCCAGACCCCCATCCCCAGTAAGACTGGGCAAGTCTTGGTCGAGACTCAAGGCACTCAAAAAACGGAAATAACCCAAGGGTCTATCAACAAATAAATGGATGCAGAAAATACGTCCACGCACGCACACGTCCCTCGGCCGCAAGCCGCCCAGGCCGGCTGCCCCGCGGACAACCCTGAACACGACGCTCAGGGAGGGAACCAGCCACAAGAGGCCACCGTGGGTTTGTTTTTTTTTTTTTTTTTTTCCAAACATGATGTTAATTTTGCATCAACTTGCCGAGGCCAAGGGATGTCCAGGTAGCTGGGACACGTTAGTTCTGGGTGCGTCCAGGCACATGTCTGGAAGGGGTGAGAATCTGATCCGGCAGGCAGCGTGGAGGGATCTCGCTCATCAACGTGGGCATCGCTCAGTCCACCAGGGGCCCAAATGGAACAAAACGGTGTCGCCTTCTCCTCCTGAGCTGAGACGGCCGTCTTGCGCAGCGCACGCAAGGCAAGGCCCCCAGACTCCGGCCGGGTCACGACCCTCCCAGGGCTCCCGCTTGTGGACGGCGGGCCGTGGGCCTCTTGGCCTCCATAACCACGTGAGCCAGTCCCCTTGTGTCCCCTTAGAGATCTCTCCGTGGGCCCTGCTGCTTCCGTTTGCCCGGAGAGCCCTTAACACGGCCAGAGCGGGACTCGCTTAAGTGAAAGGTCAGGAGAGGGCAATCCGTAGAGACAGAAAGTGGATTCATGGGTGCCAGGGGCTTGGGGGTTCGGGGGCTGGGGGTGCTGCTAGTGGGGACAGGGTGTCTTGTTTGGGTAATGATAATGTTCTGAAGTTGACAGCGGTGATGACTGCACAAGTCCTTGATTTTCCCAAAAGCCACTGAACTGTCTACTTTAAAAGGGCAAACTTCGGGGCACCCGGGTGGCTCAGTCAGTT